>NC_139024.1:56896469-58382190 GCF_964662115.1 Mustela nivalis | reverse complement strand
GGGGGCCACAGTGTGCATTTCTAACGGAGTCCTGGATGGTGCTGATGTTGCTGGGGTCGGTCACCAAACTTTGAGAATCGCTGCATTAGAAAATGGGGTGAACTAAGGTGAGACCAGTGGCATGAGTGTTTTAAGAAATCTGCGGGCCGGGGGAAGCGTCCAGAAACTGTTGGGCTGGCAGAAAGGGCTACTTAAGATGGCGAAAGTTCCCTCCACAAGACCTGAGCTCAGACAGGAGAACAAAAGCACAAGCAGGAATCTGAGACCCTCTGCCCCGGGCTCCCATGGACCAATGAGACCCTGACAAGCAGGAATCTGAGGACCCCCGCCCCGGGCTCCAGTGGAGCAATGGGACCCCGAGAAGCAGGCGAAATATCCAAATAAGGGAAACTTGCCAAAAGACCCCTGAACTCCCCTGAGGCCCCTTAAAAGCCCCCTCCTCCCTGCCTTGGGCGCGACTTCCGCCACTCTGCTTTCCAGAGTCGCAGAACCTCTCCGGAGGGTGCCCACCTCCTCCCCGCGCAACTTTCCTGGCTCCCCTTATCCTGAGCCCTGAAACTTCGACGGAGAGTGTTTTTAATCTTGCCTTGCACCCACTTTGCCTGGTGTTGTGTATATCTCGCTGGAGAAACTTTACAGAAACATGGAAGGATTCATCAAGGGACACCATCAGAAGCTCTGCTCTCCCCTTCCTACAGGCTTTCAGAGTAAAACCAGAATCCCTTCTGCTCACATCACCTCCTCCCAACTTTCTGTCACTATCTTTCCTGCCAAATGTTTTACTACCCACTAATTGTTCCAATTAACATCTTGTTCCAACCACGAATATAGGATCCCACTTTGTAGTTAGGAGGACAACCATCTCATTTCCCATTAGGCCATGAGCTTGCTGAGGACTGGGATGGCAACCATTTCTGTAGACCCTGAATTTAAAGCAGAATCTGGTACTGAGGAGCACTTAAAGCATATTTGTTGAAGTCCTTCAATGAACTGGGGTTCCCATGATTGAGCTGTATGAAGGAACGAAGAAAGAAAGGACCCTAACTGTCCCATCTCTGCAAAGACATGGGAGCAGCACCTCAGGGAAAAATGGCAGTTACCTCTTGATGCACTGTGAATGGCTCCCCAGGATCGCAGGTCCACCATAAGGGACCTGGTCCTCCCTGGTGAGGGTCTTCTGGAAGAGAGAAATCGGCGAATCTGCTGAGTATACATGAATGGCAGTAGCTTCAGTTCGTGATAAAGTCGGGTGATCATTTCTATTATTCTCAGCAGAGGGCAGGCTTCCCCAAGATGGGCCACTTTGGCACAAAGATTATTCTGAGCTGAAGGCAATAGAGACCCCACGGGCTCAAGAGAAACTTTTGCCCCTTCCAAACTATATCAGTGGAGGTCTTTCCCAGAGTAAGTGTTATTAGCTGAGATCAGTTTTATCGGAGTGACCCATCTGGATGGCAGGGCAAACATCTACTGACCAAACTTCTGCTCTTCTTCTTGCCCCGTGAAAGGCATTCCTTTCCTCCAAAGTTCCACACCACTGCTCCTTACTCCTTAGTTCAGAATGACACACGGGCCTCATTTTGCTTGTCTTTGGAATTTCCACGTCTGTGTGGATTCACCATCTATACACTATCAAATTCCGTTTCCTCCTGTTAGTCTGTCTCATGTCGATTTGATTCTTCATCCAGCTAGACAGACCTCAAGGGGACAAGAATTCCTTCTTCCTGACAGTTGGCCTCGTCAGCAAGACACTAAGTCACAGGACATAGCTCACCCCAGTACTGCCCTAGTTGAGAGGTCCTGGGATTTGGGACATACTGCCAGTGGAAGGTAAGATTTCTTACCATGTCAGCCTCCCAGAATCTCTATCTGCGAGTCCAGTGGAGCAAGAGTGACGTGAGTCCTTTTTCTCTTTGTAAATTTAAATCCATTGGAGAAAATATTTGTGGCACCAGTTCCTTGGGCCAGACAGCTCTTTGGCTGAATGTGTTAGAGTACTCTTCAGTTACTGGTCCACCTCCTCCCAGAAATGGCCTTTGTCTTCCTTTGTTTTTGTCTTTCATGTTGCTTGTCATCCGTTGCTAAGGGACATCTTGGAAGTTAAAGCTGCAAAATTCAAAATTCATGGGCACAGGCTGAACACTTAAAAGCTATCAGAGTGGTGGCCTCCTCAAGAGGACTCCCGTGGTAGGATAAGTTTGTCGCAGAATGGGTTAGATTCACACTAGGTCACCTGCCAGCTTCAAGAAAACTTCCACGCAGTGAGGTACTGTTGTATAGCAACACGCATTCCCCAACCATGGCAAATCACTCGTAGGTATTAGTTTGATTCCAAGAAACCCAAGGCTTAGATAAAACTGTTATATTTTTCTCTTAGTCTCTTTCTGTGTCCTGAGAGCTTGGCTTTGTGCAAGAAATTTCTCTTTGGTCTCCACCACCTGGGTAGATGCCCTTACTCAGGAGTACTTACTGGGGTGCTCCTTGGTGGCCAGTTAAATAGACTTGGGGATCCAAGTATGGATCTGGCAGTGCCAGTTCTCAGGAATGTGTGTCATGAGAGGTTCTAGCCCACGGGAACTTTTGTTGTCTCAGCCTGTGTTGCTTGGTAGTGCTGGAACATCTCATTCCAGAAGCATTTGTACAGTGTCACAGATGAGTGGGCCTGTGACTGGAAGCATCTCATATTTTCATGGGAGACCAGAGACACCATTTTCATTACAGCATCCTTACTGTCTGTGCAAAAAGACCTTTGCTTTCACTACTCTCGGGATTAAACTTGGATTACAAGGACTATATCATCTGTACCTTTCTGGATACTCCTTGTGTCTTTGATTAAGCTATTAGAAGGCTTATTGATTTGAGTCACTATTAATAGATCCTATCTGTTGATGGCCAGATGATGGATCATTTAAATTGGCTGTATTTAAATAGATAGATAGATGGATGGATGTATAGATAGATAGATAGAGATACAGATATAGATATAGATTAGGGGGGAGGGCACGTGACCTGGGTGGGGGCAGGGGGTGGGGTAGAGGGAGAGAGAGAATCTTAAGCAGTCTCTATTCCAAACGTGGAGATCAACACAGGTGCTGAGATCATGACCTGAGCCAAAATTAAGAGTCAGATACCTAACCCACTGAGCCATCCTGGTATATATATATGTGTGTGTGTGTGTATGTATATATATATATATATATATATATATATATATATATATATATATATATTTTTTTTTTTTTTTTTTTTTTTTTTATAAAGAACTCTCAATTGTCTTAGAACAGCTAGCCTTAGGGACTCCCTTAACAAGATATAAGCATAGAAATTAGACTTAAGACTCAAAAATGAATGTCCACATCCAGTGTTAATTCCTCTTCTTAAAATCCAGCCTGGGGTATCTGTGTGGCTCAGCTGGTTAACATCTGACTTCAGCTCAGGTCATGATCTCAGCCCTGCATCAGGCTCCCTGCTCAGTGGGGAGTCTGCTTGTCCCTCTATTCCTGCTCCCCCACCACTTAAGCTCTGTCTCTCTCAAATAAATAATTAACATAAAGTAAAAAATAAAATCCATAGGCATGTGTTAACTTCCCTTTCCTATAAGATTTACAGAGATTACTCTGGCCTATCTCTAGGTTCTAAGTATATAGGTTGCTCATGTAAATGCTGAAAGCCAGAAAGAAATTTAACCAAAGCACCCAAGATTGGTAATAAGGTTTGGCTTGAGCTCTGTAATTGGCTTCTGCCTGTTTTAGACATCCCTATACAATGTTCCTTGCAGGATTCTCCTAGAGCTCCCCATCACCACTGCAACAAAATTTGTGTCCCCTGGACAGCAGCAGATCCTTTAAATTATACAGCCATTTTATCCCTATACCAAATTTAGATAATAATTAGAAAGATTATTTGACTATATTTACAACCTTCCCTTTCCTGAGGAAATAGCTGATCACAATTTCTCCTAGGCCCTCCTAGAAATGGTGTGCAAAAGGCCAATATTCAGGGGCTAATAGAAGCCAAGTTTAAATTGTGTACCCAGGAAAAAGGCTTTTGTTAAAAATGCTTTAAACAGATTTTACAAAGGCATAAATCCTTCAGTTCCCATTTTAGTTAAAATTCTCCCTGATATAAAGGAGCAAATTTAGTTAAAAAGATGAGCCATCCCTTGATATTTGAGCTGTAATCCAGGTCTTTGGGGAATTAGAAACAATGGCCTTTATCTTACAAATCTCTACAAAACCAGGAATACAACTCCAGAAACAACTATCCTTACCTTAACTATTCCTCTCAAAATGTTTGTGGCTATTGTAAAAGATTGGGGTATTGGAACAAAATTGTTCTCTACTTTAAAAAAAAAGTAAATTTTAAATAGCAGTTACCCTGAAACTCTAGAAAAAAGTTTTTACATTCTTTCTCTGTCCCTTGAAATTATAAATCTTAGCACATCTTTGAAATGTAAACACAGCCCACAGTCTCCTGAAGGAAAAAAGAGAAAAGTATTTAAAAACTGGGCCTGCAATGTCCTCTCCAGAAATATTAGTAGAAACAAAATTAAGATTTCATATACATCTTGTCTGTGTATGTTGCATGTGTGTGTCCATGTATGTTATAAATGTGAGATATTTTTTCTACCTCTGGATGGTATTGCTAAAATTAATTTGTGAAAAAGCTTTAGTTAGCTGATTTGAAGGCACACACTTATAAGGGGTGGACATTCTAAAACTCAGAAATATAGAAACTAACCCAAATGTTTTTCAAGTTCACATGATCTGGGAACATATTTGGTGTTAAAGCTAATCTAAGGTTGTTGGTTTAATTAAAATAGACCTGTCCATAAAATTATCAGCATTGAATATAAAACTTTTATTCTGCTTGTGTTTTCTAAAAGTCACATAATTTCATGGTATCTCTGTTACAAAATTTATCAACCCCCCCCCCAGAATAATGGTTGACTTTGTCTAATGCCCCATGAAGTTTTGTGGGTGGTCTAAGCATAATTGTTAAGAACAAGCTAATTAAAATAGATGTACATAAGATAAAACAATGAATATATGCTTACCTACTTTTGTCTTATAAAGAAACAAAAGAGAAATTTGGGTTTGTTAGTAAACATGTTTTATGCCTTATTGAAAGATTGTATCTAGGATACCTGGGTTTCTCAGTCAGTTGAGCCTCTGACTCTTAATCTCAGCTCAGGTCTTGATTTCAGGGTGGTAAGTTTGAGCCCCTCAGTGGGCTCCATGCTGGAAGTGGAGCCTACCTTAAAAGAAAAAAAAAAAAGGAAGGAAAAAAGAAAGATTGTACTACAAAAACAACACATTTCTAAAAATTATGAAATATATTAATAAATTTGCTAATCTAAAGAATTCTAGTGTAACAAGGTTCATAATTATTAGTTTTCACTAGCAATTGAGTTGCTAAGCATTAAGAATTCTACTAAATATAATTAAGACTATTAGAAATAATAAAGGAAACAACTCTGTATGTGAGAAAAATAAGATACATGTTTTTGGTAAGAGAAAGTATAATGAATAAAAATATATATTTGTTGGGGGAAAAAATGGTTTTGTCCTAAACTAAGACTGGTTATTTAAAGATGGAAAATTTAGGAAACAATCTAAATGTGTAAAAAAAAAAAAAAAGTTATAGAAGATTTATGGAGGAAAAAAACTTTGGAAAGAAATTTTATATGTGCTCAGTACTTGCTAAGATTGGTATAATTTAAATAAGTAAATGAATCTTGATATCAAATCTTGACATCATTGATGCAAAGTTTTTGTTTTCTTTTTGTTAAAAGTACAATTTTCTCTATAACCATTGACCTGCTCTTCATAAGAAATTGTAAACAAAAGTTTTTCTTTAAGTCGTCTGCCTAAAGACAATGATTTCATGTTTGCCAAATTAATTTCCTGTGTTTATCAGCTCTTTGATTTTTTTTAAAGATTTTTATTTATTTATTTGACAGAGAGAGATCACAAATAGGCAGAGAGGCAGGCAGAGAGACAGAGAAGAGTAAGCAGGTTCCCTGCCAGCAGAGAGCCCAATGCAGGATTCGATCTTAGGACCTTGAGATCATGACCTGAGCCAAAGGCAGAGGCTTGACACACTGAGCCACCCAGGCACCCCAGCTCTTTGATGTCTTAAGAAAATTGAGTCTCATATTAAAGAAACTAAATTTTGTTCACAACTAAGTGATCTTCTGCATTTACCTTTGAAATCTTTCCTTGTCACTTTGGTTAAACAGATAATGATTCTTTCATAATGATCTGTAATCCTATTTAATCAAATGTTCAAACTTTTTGATATTTCTTTTACATACTTCCCAAAATCAAATTCTAAAATGAAGTATATTGACCATAGTCTAGCTGAAACTTTCCAGTGAGCCCCTGGAACATTCAAAAAATAAATTTTTTATGAGAAATTCAGCTAATGAGCTTATTTGGTATATCAAATAAGTGATATTAAACTCTTACATAATATTTATATAGATATGTTATTAGAATAAGTTTGTAAAAATTATATGAGACACCTAGAAATCTGATGTCTTGGTATGTCATTATCTCGAAGGGTTGTACATCACAAAAATAACCAAATTTCCATGTCAATTGCTTTTAATAAACTCTAACCAGGTCTTTAACTGTGGCCATTTTTAAGTCTTTTGTCATTTATAGATGGTTATACTTTTATTCAAATGCCCTTATAAGTTTCTTGCAAATGTGCTTCATCTTCTAGGAGACTCATGGGGAAAAAAATACTGAATACGGGGTTCTGGGTAACCTTAGATCTTGGATTATAAAACTGAACTAGGGAAAAATTTGCAGAACTAGAAGAAAAACTCGATTCAGTCAGAAAGAGTTAGTAACATGGAGGAAACTGAATACAACAAGGAAGATAATTACACTTTTTATGACTTCTTATTTGAAACGTTGACATTTTTTAAAATGTTTTGGTTTTTTGCAGATTTAAGAAACTTAAGTTAACTGAGTCACAGCAATTTGATAAAATATACCTTTGTGAACAAGTTGAAACTTTTATCTTTTCTCCCTACCCTAACCTTCTAAAATTCACAAACTCTCAGTGTATATTCTTATATTTTTGTGACAATATATTTATTTACATAAGGCCAGTAAGAATCTGTTCTCTTTATGACAGGACACAATCAGAAATATTGGTTATATTACCAAGGCTTTGACTAGAATGTCATATTTGAGAGAGACCTGCATAGACTCAGATGTGATCAGACAGCCTTAGGTGACTAACACTGACTTTATAAAGCCAATAAAGCTCTTGGAAATATCAGCCGGATACTTTGTTTACAGACTTCCCAGTAGCCTTACCAGGTAAGTAAGGAAGATCACTTCCTGACAGATGCAAGAATCTCATGATATTAGGGATAACTTAAGAAAGGAATTCAACCAGGGGTGCCTGGGTGGCTCAGGGGGTTAAAGCCTCTGCCTTCAGCTCGGGTCATGATCCCAGGAGCCTGGGATCGAGCCCAGCATTGGGCTCTCTGCTCAGCAGGGAGCCTGCTTCCTCCTCTCTCTCTGCCTGCCTCTCTGCCCACTTGTGATCTCTGTCGGTCAAATAAATAAATAAAATCTTTAACAAGAAGAAGGAATTCAACCAAATTCATATTGTAGACAAAGTATGATGACAAGTGTTTGGCTTGGCTTCTGGTCTCAAGATTGTTAACAGTTCAGTCTAGAGCTCTAAAAAAGTTCCAGCAAAGCAGGTTTTAAAGAGTTTATATAGTCAACCATTATTCTTGCTGCTTTTATGTAAGTAATCAGGTCAAGTCGTTTTTGTTTTTTTTTTTTTTTTAAGATTTTATTTATTCATTTGAGAGTGAGAGAGAGGCAGAGAGAGCACAGGCAGGGGGAGAGGCAAAGGGAGAGGGAGACACAGACTCCCTCCTGAGCAGGGAACATGGGGCTCGGTCCCAGAACCTGGAGATCAGGACCTAAGCTGAAGGCAGAAGCCCAACCATCTGAGCCACCCAGGCACCCCCCCCCCAACACTTTTTTAACTAAACTTATTTTGCAGACAAATTAGTGTTAATTTGGCTGTTTTTGGTAAAAGTGAGATTGATTATAAGAAAAAAATATGCTTCAATAAGACACGCTTGTAGATATTAGATTTTAATACTATTTGTTATAAAATGGACAAAATCCTGATTTCTTACAGCCTCCTCCAAAGCCTGGCAACAATTCTCCAACCTAACATTTTTTTTAAGATTTTATTTATTTATTTGACAGAGAGGAGATCACAAGTAGGCAGAGAGGCAGGCAGAGAGAGGGGGGAAGCAGGCTTCCTGCTGAGCAGAGAGCCTGATGTGGGGCTCCATCCTAGGACCCTGGGATCATGACCTGAGCTGAAGGCAGAGGCTTAACCCACTGAGCCACCCCTTTGCCCCCCAACCTAACATTTTGATTTTTCCTCCTCCTTTCTGACTTGGAATTATTTGAGAACTAAAACTGCCCTACAAACTAAATATAAACGACTTGATGTAAACTTCAGAGAAATTGCCACAGTAGCTCACGAATAGACCATCTTCATTCCTGTTGCTCAGCGGGCCACTCAAAGAACATCATAGACATTTGAACTATAGACCGGGAGCGTCTGTCAGATTGCCACCACCTGCCCTCGCTCTATCTGAAGATGTTTGAATCTGACATTTAAAAGTCTCGACTGCCTACCCTTAGAACTCAGAAACCAGCTTAACACTTGATCTGATCATTAACCATTGTTTTACCTTTTCTTTCCATAAGAAATGCCTCTTATTTAATATCTGATTATTTGAACCATAGGTTTAACTTTGAGAATTCACCTGAAATGAGTTTGATTAAACTAACCTATTATCAGGACTAACAGACTGGTTCAATAAGGTGAAACAACCTCCCAGCTCAAATTTTAACATGTGAGGGGCACCTGGGTGGCTCGGTGGGTTCATCCTCTGCCTTCAGCTCAGGTCATGATCCGAGGGTCCTGGGATGGAGCCCCACATCGGGCTCTCTGCTCAGCAGGGAGCCTGCTTCCCTCTCTCTCTGCCTACTTGTGATCTCTCTCTGTCAAATAAATAAATAAAATAAAAAATTTAAAAAAATTTTAACATGTGAAACTTCAGGGAAGCAGAGGAGGGAACGGTGAGGCCGGGGACTTTGAATCCTCAGCCACCTATCCCATTCCTGAGCGTGGGGTGGCATATACCTCATTTTACCTTTCTGTCTATGAATCTCTCATTTATGTAGGGTTCCTGTTTACATACAAAATTGAATTAGATTTTCTCCAAGTAATGAGTCTCCTGTCAGTTTAGTTCTTAAACCAGCCAGAAGAAGCTTCAAAGGCTAAAGAAAATCTTTTCCTTGCCAACAGTTTTGAACTCTCAGAGGTGTCAGCAAACCCTCTTGCACAACTCTTAAAAGCAGAAATAGACAAGACTACTTAGCTCTAGCTCTAATTAAAATCCATTGTGCTAATTTCTCATTGCACTTTCTTGGGGCATCAAAGAAGACATTTTCCAACCACCAGACCAGAAAAGCCCTGGTAGCAATGGAATGCCTGGAAGACTATTCTCCGCGCATTCCCTTCCCTGCCCATGATCATGGACTGAACACATATGGAGCCCCACTTGGGATCCTGGAGCTCTCTGCCTGCTCTCTTGCATGTATCCCCCAACCTTTTCTTATAAAGCTCTAGGTGTCCCTCTTGTCGGTGGAGAGATCAATCGTCAAGGCTTGCGCCTGCCATGGCTGTCAGCACCTGAAATAAATTTCTCCCTTTCTCTTTTCCAAACCCTCATCTCTTGAGTGAGTGGCTTCTCTCACGTTCAGTGTAACTGAGTTTGTTCAGGCAACAGTATTGACAATCCCAGCCGGGAGCTATGCTTTCGATTTGTCTAGCCCTCTCACGATTCCACAGTGGAGCAGCAGGTCCCCCCAGGCGTGGGCCAGAGCTTCCCCACTTCTACCCTGAGTTAGTGGCTATGATAGATTGATCAGTAACAAAGGGACAGTAGTCCTATAGCTGTCGTGAAAATGCAACAGTGGGGTTCTCTTGGTTTTCTCGTTAGACATCGTCTGCCCGTTGAACCCCACATTTTGAAAGTTTCCATCTTCCAAACAAATTTCTTCTATCATGTAATAAATTATTTACATTTCCATTTATGTCAGCTAAAGAATGCTAATGAGTTCTGGTCTGTATAAAATGTCACTTGGGTCATATATTATTTCATTTAAAGACAAATACATTTTTTTTTTTAGTTAGCAAGTACAACCTTATCATAAAGGTACAATTTCTGTAGGAAATACTGAAAGTGGATGAAGGGCCTTTCTTATTACCCTTGTGGACACATAAGAATCCTACGATACTAGATGGGGAACCATGATCCAGAATTTGGAATAAATAAGAAATAGATTTATTTCTAAGAGGGAGAAGAGATTCTACTCAAACAATACTTGTCAAATAATTGAAGAGTGAATTCTATAAAATATTTTAGAATCTGATCACTTAAGGAGAGACCTGCACATCACCTTTTATAAGATGATGCTTTACAAAGCCACAGTCTTTTGCACTGATAGCTACTGCCAGCTGAGCAGGAGACTACCTGCACCAAGGCTTGTTAGAAAGAAACAGACCCAAAATGGAGTCGTTTATGTTGA
Organism: Mustela nivalis; assembly: GCF_964662115.1. Lineage (NCBI taxonomy): Eukaryota > Metazoa > Chordata > Mammalia > Carnivora > Mustelidae > Mustela > Mustela nivalis. The sequence goes on along the minus strand of NC_139024.1, from coordinate 58,371,535 downwards.
ACTCCACCAAGACTTAATATCTACCTTAACTGCAGTTGCTGCCTCTCCCAGAGTGAAATTTTAAACCAATTGGTCTGGAATCTTCTGATCAGTCCTAGCAAGGTCACCTGCATGATGAGACCCCCTGTCACTACCCCTCAGAGAAGGTGACCTTGCCTGAAACCATCCTTTATTTTCTTTTGCTAATAACATCCTTGCCCCACTACCCTTTCTATAGCCACTGACCATTTGATACAACCCCTCAGAGATTCTGGCTAAATGAGATGCTGCCCAAGTCATGAATCATTGAATAAAACCAATTAGACCTTCAGATTTACTCAGATGAATTTCTTTTCTTTTTTGCTTGTTTGTTCCAAGTTTTTATTTAAATGATAGTTAGTTAACACGTAGTGTCATGTCGGTTTCAGGAGTAGAGTTCAGTGATTCATCACGTACATACAGCACCCAGTGCTCATCAGAAGCAGTGCCCTCCTAGAACCCATCACCCATTTAGCCCCTCCCCCACCCACCTCCCTCCATCAACCCTCAGTTTATTCTCTACAGTTGAGTCTCTTAAGGTTTACCACCTCTATTTTCTCCCCCCTCCCCCAATTTTTGTTCTTTAACAGACTTAAACTTTAAAGGTTTTGATAGAGAATCCCAATAACTGAGACAATAGGTTCTCCAGGTACACGTGGCTCACTTGTAGGGTATTTTGGGGGGCCTCAGGTCTCAGTAGGGAACACAGTCCAAGAGCCCTGATCACAGCCTGTCTGTCTGAGATCACCTTGGGGTGCCATGCCAAGTAGAAGGGCAAAGTCTTCATCGCTGTAGCAGGAGATGCCAGCAACTACATGGTGGGCAACTCTGGGTCCACGCGGTGCTTCCAGTGCTCACGACTCCTGATCTTCCAGGCAGGAAAAGGCAGGAGGCCAGCCCTGGCCCACTTCTTTGTTGCTGCCAGAGGAAGGAATCGTTCAGCAGATCTCCTCAGGGCTAGCATTTGTCATCCAGGGCGGAGCTGACGTCTGAGTGAGGCTCACAGGACACCATCTGGGTCTCCATGTGGGAGTTGGGGGACTGCCATCAACAGGTCTCACCAGTTCCCAGAAATCCTCCTGCCCTAAAATTGCAGTAGGTTACCAAGGTCAGCCTCCTGTGACCCTCTCAAGTAACTTCAGGAGAAATCAAAAACAAGAACCGGAAAACCAGTTAAGTGGAGGCCCACTAGGCTATATTTTTGAACAATTAGATATGGTAGAAACCTAATTCATTAAGATGACCTAGGGGTCATTCATGTGTCTGTGTAGAAATTAGTAACCTTAATTTTTACAGCCCAACAAATTATACCTTGTGATGTGCAGTTATACTGCCGGAAGACTGTTTGCAAGCATGTAGACCCTTTCCCTTTTGCATCTACACCCCTGTAAGCAGACAGACTTGGATCTGCTGTTCAGAGCAATCTGAAAGACTCTCCCCAGCTATAGTCCTCCGTAAGACAATGAATAAAGCATTTACTAACCTACTTTGAGGTTGGCTTTTTTTTTTTTTACCCCCCTCCTCCGGCACTTCCAAAGCAGACAGTGGAAGAAGTGAAACTTTCACCTCACAGCTAACATCAACACAGTCTTTCTCTAGAAACGCAGAAGAAAAGCCTTCAGAACAAACTGAACCCACTCCATTCTTTATATGGTAAATAACCCAGCTTCATGATCGAGAGCACGAGACACGGGGAAATAAGATCTTGCCCTACTCTGGTGTGAGGGCAGGGGGTCGAGCAAGGAGGAGTGAAGGGAGGAGGCCAAGGGGCTCAGAAGAGGCAGGACAGCAGCACAGACCAGAGTAAAGAGCCTGAATTCTGCAGCCTGTGGCCCGGAGGACTCCCATCCTCCACCCTTTATCAGAGGGCTGTGTGATCCTGGGTGAGTCATTCGACCTCTCTGTGCCTCACACCTCTTAGATGGGCATGGTAATAGTACATCTTCCTTATAGGGTTGTTGTAAGAATCAAATCAGGCAAAGCATGTGTTAAGCCTTGTCTATTTATAGATTAGTATTGCTATATGTGTTAGATAAATAAGGGGGAAACTACGAGAAGGGACATTTCTTTCTTCCTTCCTTCCTTCCTTCCCCTCTCCTTCCTTCCTTCCTTCCTTCCTTCCTTCCTTCCTTCCTTCCTTCCTTCCTTCCTTCCTTCCTGTGTTTATGAGAGAGAGAGAGCAGATGCACATGAATGGAGGGGGGTGGGGGCAGAGGGAGAGAAAGAGTGCAAATCCCAAGCAGATTCCATGCACAGCATGGTGCCTGACCCAGTTCAGTCCCACAGCCCTGAGATGAAATCAAGAGATGTGCACTCACTGTACTGAGCCCCCCAGATGCCCTTTCAGGCATTTCTGTCTGGCTTCTCACTTAGGGCTCTAGAGGGGGTGTCTTAGGCTGACAAGCAAATTTAACGAGGTGGAGCCATGTTGTTAGGCTGAGGGAGCGGCTGCTTTTTAACTTTCCTGGGTGACCTTGATACTTGAGTGATACAAACAGGACCCAGAAGGAGCTGAGAACTTAACAGGAAGTCTGGCTGGAGTGGTTCCCTGTGGCAGGGCCTCTATACCAAGGATGTGGGGTTTGAAGTCATGGCTCAGAAGACTCTAGCTTACCAGTGAATACAGAGGGGGGTCCAACAGAGACCAGATCATGAATTGTAGCAGCTTCGGGCTTCATCTGGGAGCACCAACAGGATAAGCATTGGCACTCAGAAGAAGTAGAGGTACCATGATCTTTACAAGTACCTGAAGGACAATACCTAAGACTCCCTGCCCCCAACCCCTTACCACTTGAGAGAGAAGTAGGGGAGAGGGAAGCATCAGAGACTCCAGGCACTTTAACCCAAAGGAAAGCCTAAATATTTGCTAAAGAGATTGCTTACTTTTAGGGTTTTTCCACATTTCGTTGAAAATGAACAATTCATTTTGCCCACCAGTGAACTGGTGTGTATATGGGAGAGGAAAGATAAGTTGGTCTGCAAAAGCAAGCAGGTCATCTCTGTCTATCAAATAAATAAATAAAAATCTAAAAAAAAAAAAAAAAAAGCAAGCAGGTCATATATAAACAAATCAAGGAAGCTGATTTTCTCTGTATAATGGTGGGTAGCACCAAGCTATTCTATGATGCTGATACACAGCTAAACATCAGAAAGTACAGCACATTTGCCTCCAATTTTGCCTGCCCAATGTCTTCATTGAATAATGAATGATTTAATTCATGCATGAAGGCCCAATTCTGGGAGAAGAGGTCTGTGTCACACATCAAGTCTCCTTGCCAGGGGTCCTCATGGCTGGGGCAGCTGATGTCCCCAGGGCTCTGCAGGTCAGAGCAGAGAGTGGAGTTTCCACAGGCTGGTTAGCAGGTTGGGGGAGGATGGCCCGGGGGTGAAGGACAGGGAGGGACAGGTCCTCAGAGGAAGAGGAAGCAAAAAACAGAAAAGGAACAATTTTTCTGTGACAAATAAATAAAATCTTTTTTTAAAAAGGAGGAAGAGAGAGAGCGCTTGAAAAAAGAAAAAGAACTAAGAGAAGACTAAAATGGGATTGGGCAAGGGGGAGAAAGGAGACATATGGAGATTCCTCAAAAAACTAAAAATAGGGCGCCTGGGTGGCTCAGTTGGTTAAGCGACTGCCTTCGGCTCAGATCGTGATCCCATCCTGGGATCGAGCCCCACATCAGGCTCCCTTGCACTGGGGAGCCTGCTTCTCCCTCTCTCTCTGCCTGCCGCTCTGCCTACTTGTGCTCTCTCTCTCCCTGTCAAATAAATAAACAAAATCTATTAAAAATAGAAGAACCATATGTGAGCCAACAATTCCATTATAGGGTATTTACCCAAAGACAATAAAAACACAAGTTCAAAAAAGATATATGCACCCCACCTTTATTGCAGTGTTATTTACAACAGCCGAGGTAGAGAAGCAACTTAAGTGCTCATCAAGAGAGGAATACATATAATGGAATATTACACAGCCATATAAAAGAATGAGTTTAAGTCATTTTGTCATTTGAGACAATGTAAACATAAGGGCTATTATGCTAAGTGAAATAAGTTAGACTGAGAAAGACAAATACCATATGGTTCCACTTATAAGTGGCATCTAAAGAAAGAATAAACCAAAAGCAGAATCAGTCCTAGAAATACAGAGAAGGAACTGATGGCTGTCAGAGAGGAAAGGGATAGGGGGATGGACAGAATGGGTGAAGATCGGGGGGAGCTACCGGCATCCGGTCATGGAATGAACAAGTCCATGCAATAAAAATCACAGTGTAAGCAATATAGTTAACAATATTGTAATAGCGACGTGAGAGGACATGTTGGGGTGAGCATAGCCTCATGTATCAACCTGTCAAATCACAAGGTTGTACACCAAAAACCAACACAACCACCACGTGTCAACCATACTCGAAAAAAGAAATGAAAAATGAAGAGAGAGAGAGAACTGGACTCAAGACCATGGAGCTAATACAAAGAAAACAGAAAGGTAGCAAGAGAAACAAACAGAGCCTGGAATTTGGAGCCAAAAAGAAACAAGAACAAGGCGTGAACAGAAGGCAAGGAGGACGAGAAAGGCCGAGGGATGACACTGAACTGCGGAAGACCCAGCTCCAAGACGGAGCCTCGCTCTGTCGAGGCAGGAGGCGGCGGAGGGTCCCGACCCAGTGAGCTAGGGCCGGAGATCTGCGGGAGGACAGGTGGGAGAGGGAGGACCCAGCTGCCCGGCGTGGGCTGGTGAGGAAGGGGAGCCAGCCGCTCTGTGCAGCCTGGTCTGGTGCAGCGCCTTTCTTCTCGGAGGGTAGAGCCGGAACAGCAAGGTCCCCTGCTTCTGGGATGTCCCTTCGCCACCTCCCATTCAGATGGGGCGCGCCCCCTATGAGGCCACTGCCCTGGTATTTCAGTTCTCCTTTCTGTTTACTGAAAGGGCAAGACTGATGCAGAGCAGCCGGGGGGTGCTCTGACTTCCCTGGCCTGCTCCCTTCATGGGCTCCTTCCACCTCCACAAACAGATATGTATATATGATAGCTTTGTTGGTAGAAAGGCAAATACAGGGGCGCCTGGGTGGCTCAGGGGGTTAAAGCCTCTGCCTTCCGCTCAGGTCATGATCCCAGGATCCCGGGATTGAGCCCCACATTGAGCCCCACATGATCCCAGAGTCCCGGGATTGAGGAGAGAGCCCCACTCTCTGCTCCGTGAAGAGCCTGCTTCCTCTTCTCTCTCTGCCTGCCTCTCTGCCTACTTGGGATCTCTGTCTGTCAAATAAATAAAAAATAAATAAATAAAATCTTTTTTAAAAAAGGCAAATATATTTGAAATATTTCATAATATGTAAAACGCATGTATAAAGCATATATAAAAGGGAGGTATGTGAAATATATCTAAAACAAAAGATAGCTCATTTATATTGCTATATATAAACATTTTCTTTAAAGAACAAGTTTGTTTTTCTCTTTCAAACTGTAGAAGAAATTAAACCATTTTACGGGCCTTGACAAGTACTCTGGGCCCTGGGCACTGTGCCTATTGCACTGATAGGTAAGTTAGCCCTGGGGAACTTCGAGAAAGAGGATGATAAGCACTAAAAATATACAAAGAGTGTAGATGAAATATTTATATTGTGAGACGGGTAAGTGCATTAGAAAAGCAGCAGTTGGGGCACCTGGGTGACTCAGTGGGTTAAAGCCTCTGCCTTCAGCTCAGGTCATGATCTCAGGGTCCTGGGATCGAGCCCCGCGTCGGGCTCTCTGCTCTGCAGGGAGCCTGCTTCCTTCTCTCTCTCTGCCTGCCTCTCTGCCTACTTGTGATCTCTGTCTGTCAAATAAATAAAATATTAAAAAAAAAGAAAAGAAAAGAAAAGCAGCAGCTGAATGCGGTGATCACAAAAATGCCATGATCTCAGAGAAGCAGGTTTGGGAGGTGCTGCTGGGATGTACTGCTTGGTGCTCACCGGCCTCTTTCCTAAGCCCCATTCTACAGGAGGCATGAAGGGCCTAGCGGTGTCTGGGTGGCACTGTCCATTAAAGCTCCCAACCCCTGATTTTGACTCAGGCATGATCTCAGGGTCTCGAGATTAAGCCCCAAGTCAGGTTCCATACTGACTGAAGCCTGCTTGAGATTTTTCTCTCTCTGCCTCTGCCCCTCCTATCCCCAACTCACATGCGCGCGCTCTCTCTCTCTCTCTCCCTCTTTATAAAATAAATAAATAAATCTTTTTTTTTCTTTTTTTTTTTTAAATAAAGAGCCTAAATACCTTGCCCAAATAGACTATGCCCATATTTTCAGCCATCATGCTAAACTCAGAGCTGCTGCAACTGTCGTTACTCCTTTATTTCATTACGTGGAAATATATTTATTCAGCCCCTACTCTGCACCAGGCACTGAACTAGGCCCAGCAGTTACAGTGCCAGGAAAACAGACCAAGTCCTACCCCTCGTGTGGCTTACTCTCTAATGGAAAATAAGTGGAAATGACCACCCAAACAAGTGTGGAATGCTATGAAAGCATATGGCGGGGGACCCTGATCTAGTCTGCGGCTTGGAGATGGGAAATTAAAATGCAAACTAAGGTCTCAAGGGGATGAGTAAGTTAATTAGGTTAGCCAGACAGTGGAAGCAAAGGTGTTTTAGGCAGACGCCATCAGGATAGGTTGGGTGCCCAGGATATAAATCCAACCCTCCAGAAGCTTCCAAGAACTGTGTTTCCCTCAAAAGCCAGAGTGCCCTGTGAAGAGATAAAGTATCCACAGAGATAAGCAATGATTAAAGGCTTCTGTGAGAGAGTTGTGTGGAGCATTTAAGTAAGGGGAGGGAAAGCACTGGGGTAAGAGAGTCTTTGAAGCAACCATCTATGGATAAGACCTGTAAGGAAGCCTCTAGCAATTTTCACAGGAGGCAGGCAAAGGATCTTATCTATTTTGGAGCACTGATGGCTATTCACCAGAGTAGCTGAAGACATTAAAGACATCAGAGGCAGTCCTGGAGACAGAATCTAGGAAGAAATTCTTTCAATTTTCTCATAAGATGACCAGAACCCTGGGGCACCTCTTTGGCTCAGTCAGTAGAGCACGCCACTCTTGATCTCTGGGTTGTGAGTTAGAGCCCGACATTGGGTGGAGAGATTATTTTAAAAATGCAATCTTAAAAAAAAAAAAAAATTTGACAACCAGAATCCCATGTGAGGCTACGGTAAGTAAGACCTGTAGAGTTATCAAAGATTGTATCATGACATGGTGGTCAAAATAGAGAAGGGAATGTGTGCACTAGTGAGGTGATGGCTGGCTTATCTGAAGAGATGTCATGCCCTACAGACTGGCACCAGGCAGAGACCCCTTTTTCATGTTATTATCTCTAAGGGAGGAATAAAGATGGCAGTATTTGTACTACTGGTGACTGCAATTTCCAAAGTCTCCAAGTGGGGGCTACATCCCAGTTCCCTTTATAACATTCTCTTCATCCATGGATACTGACACCTTGAGAACTTATCAGAAAGAACTTCATTCATTCTGCGAAGATCAATACAGTCCACATTATTATCTGACCACAAAGCTCCCTAAGTGTTCATTCTAAAAACTAAAAGATTCCCTCAAATGTGTGTATAAAATTTATTCTTGATATTTTATGTTTTCCCAATTTTCACAGAAAATTTAAAACTTAAACAGTATGATAATTCATCAATAAGTAAAATGGAATTAAAAAAATGAACCATGTATTCATTTCAGTTTTTCAGAAACTACTATAAAATCTTGCTTAATTTTTTAAAGTATTTTTTTTAAAGATTTATTTATTTATGAAGAGAGCTTGGGAGAGAGGAACAGAGGGAGAGTGAGAGAGAGAATCTCAAGAAGACTCTGCTGTACATGGAAACTGACTTGGGGCTCAATCCCGTGACCCCTAGATCATGACCTGAGCTGAAGTCAAGAGTTGGAGTCTCAACCAACTGAACCATCCAGGCGCCCCAAAGTCTTGCTTAACTTTAAAGGCAAGATCCATATCTAAATCTTCTATATCAGCTACTGAGCAACATAACAAATAAGGAACTTGCAGGACTGCCTTACTTTTGTAAAATGTTGAAACATGATCTTACATGAATGGATTCATCCTTAGAATAACAGGATTTTTTCATTTACTTTTTTTTTTCCTTAAGGGCAGTTGGATCCTCTCTTTATTTAGATTTTTTTACAATTTTATTTATTTATTTGAGAGCAACAGCAAGAGAGAACACAAATGGTGCAGAGGGGCAGAGGAGGAGGGAGAAGCAGACTTCTTTCCAAGGAGGGAGCCGGTTGTGGGGTTGGATCCTAGGACCCTGAGATCGTGATCTGAGCCCAAGACAGACACTTAACCGGCTGAGCCACCCAGGTGCCTCTATTTTAAATTTTGATACCTTGTTTATCGTGTTTCATTTGTTTTCATTAATGATGAAGTATCTACTTATCTTTTTGGCAGAAAGCTTTCCACATGAGTTGTTGTAGGTGCTCATGATAGTTTAAAAAAAAAAAAAAAGTAAGTCCCAAATTCCATATCCTAGTGGGGAGAGCATTTATGTTGGACCATCCACAACTGCCTGCTTCTTGCTGCTCCCTGAGCTGTTGTGAATTTTGTTGCCAACTGCCCTACAGAGTTGAACAAACAATCCTGGTTCCGAGCTATGGACCATTTAGGGCTGGTCCCCTGGGTTCTTCAAGGGAGGATATTCTCACAGTCCTTCCTTCCCACTCATGGTCATTTCCCTGATGACTTTGCATGGGCTGTCATGACAGTGAACTTGACATGGCTAGAAAATTGAATTCCCATGGCTGCCATTCTCTTGCATGTCCGGGATGCTGGTACGTGGTTCTCAAAGTGGCAGGTCTTTGTAGTCAGCTCCTCAGTTCACACACTATTGTAGGCAAAATGATACCCACCCACCAAGGATGTCCACTTCTAATCCTCAGAACCGTGGTGAATATGGAGTACGTTATGTGGCTAAGAGGAATTTAGATTACAGGTGGAATTAAGGTTGCTAATATGCTGACCTTGAAGTAAGGAGTTTGGATTATTTGAGTGAGCCCAATGTAAATCACAGAGGTTTTTAAATGGGGAAGAGAGTTGCACTAGAGTCCCAGAGCCAGAAGGATGGCATCATGAAGAAGACTTGACTGACCATTGCTAGCTTTAAATATGGAAGAGAGTCAGGACCCAAAGAATGCTTGCGGCTTCTAGAAGTTAAAAAGGCAAAGGAATAGATTCTTTCCTAGAACTTCCAGAAGGAACACAGCTCTGACAATACTTCAATTTTAGCCAAGTGAGACCCATTTTAAATTTCTGACCTACAGAAATGTAAGATAATACATTTGCATTGTTTTCAGCTACTAAGCTTGTGATAATTTGTTACAGTAGCCATGAGAAGCTAAGGTACAACCCCAAATCCCCAGGGTACTGATACCTGGGTTTTCAAGGTGGTTGCTCTCCATGGTCACTCCTTTTGGCTTGCATCCAAGACAGCACAAGGGTCCATACCTAGCAAGGTGAGACCTCTCCATGATAAGCAATTTTGGCATACTTGTCTGGCCATCTCTCTTTGTGCCTAGACTGTGAGCCCTTTCCATTTACACGCATGGCCATCTTCAGAATGTCATGAGTGGTTCTGGAGTCTAAGGCCTCTTGGGCTCTGCACATCTCTTCTCCTTTCCCTCCCAGAGAGTAAGAATCAATGCCAGGAGTAAGTACATTTTTCCTTGTAATCCCTCAAAATGCAAAAGATCTAACTCACTCTCTCTGACCACTAATATTGGAGCTACCCACTAATCTCTCATCAAATTATCCTTGGTGCTTCCAGGGTACCTCACAGGGACCTACCTTCTAGAAAGGTGGATATGGCTCCTTGAAAGATAGAGAAAGGCTACTGTTAGCCATGGCTACTGTTAGCCATGCCAAGTTTCTTTACTTTTCAGGGGGCTACATGTACCTTTCTAGAAGTGGGAGTAGAGCTAAGTTTAAAAAAAAAAAAAAGTAGATATAAAAGAGTCTATGCAGAATGTCCATTTACATAAAGTTCTAGAAAATGTCAGTTAATCCATAATGACAAAAAAGCAGGTCAGTGGTTGTCTGAAGTTATGGCCAGAGGGAGAGATGGACCTTAAAGGAACAGGAGAACTCTTGTGGGGGTGTTAGAAATTGTCAGCGTTTGATTTTGGCAATTTCTCCAGTATGTCCATCTGTCGAAATTCATCAAATTGTACATTTAAATTGACACAATGTATGTGAATTAAACTTCGGTGAGGTTGATCTTTACAAAGGGAGGAGGAATATTACCCAAACGAAAATCAAGGGGCTGTTTTATTTTGTCTTGTTTTGTTTTAAAATTGTGTGCCAGAGAGAAAATAGTTCAGGAGGACTTTTTTTCCTATCCCAAAACTGAATACTAGTGTACTGTCTGCAGCCTGTTGCCATCTTTGATAGGAATACTATTCTGCTACATACAGTATGTCCTTTTAAAAAATTAGACTAGAAGGATCATTCCTAAGATAGCCATTAATTTCTATATCAAATCAAGAGCCGACTTCATACTTAAGAGTGAAACTCTAGGGATATTCCCATTAGAATAAAGAAAAAAACTGTGATATTTATTATCACCAAGTTTGCTGGAAATTCTAGCTAAAAAAACAAAAAACAAAAAACAAAAAACTCAAAAAACTCATGTCAAGCCTAAATAAGAGTTTTATTATTAGCAAGAAGGAGAAATTATCCTCTCTCCTCCTTTCCTTTTTTCCTCACTCCATCCCTCCCTCCTTTTTGTAGATGATATTATTATGGACCCAAGAAACCCAAGAGAGGATAAACTGAAAACTCTTAGAGCTAAAAGGAGCTCAATAAGATACTAGGACACCAGATATAAAAATCAATATTTTCTTGTATATGCAACAACTGACTTGAAAAAAAAAATCCATTAACAAGAGCAACAAAAAATGTAAAATAGAAACTAAAAGGTAAAGAGTGAACTGGGAGAATATGTTTTCTACAAATACGAAAAAAAAAAAAAAAACCCTGTACTCTTCTCAATCTACAAAGTGCTCCTACGAATCAATAAGGCTAAAATCCCCACAGGAAAACAGAAAAAGAGCATGAGCAACCATTTCACAAACAGAAAACACAAATGGCCAATAATGAGATCACACAGGTACTCAGAATCACCAGACTTTTAAAATGCTAATTATAACAACAGAAAGGTACCATTTTCTTTCTTGTCAATTTCAAAAGCGTTTTCAAAAATTTTATGGCCAATGCTGGCAAAGTACCAGTGCTCTCAGACACTCACGCAAGTGTATAAATTGATGCAGTCTTGTGAACCACGATGCACACTGGTTACAATATTTCTGGAAAGCAATTTACTTTTCATTTTGTTTCTGAATTCTTTTACAGTACAGTATAGTTCCCAATTTGTATGAAGTCAGACCTATTGATTTTTTCTTTGTGATTTCTTCCATTACTTTCAGTTCTAGAAAGTGCTTTTCTATGCCATTTTTCCTTCTAACATTTTGTGGTTTATGTTTTTTAGCATTTAACTCTTTAATCCATCTTCATTTAGTGTATCCCTATTCGTGAATGTGTCAAAAGAAGGCTTACAAATTAGTTTCCAAATACTCTGGAAAAAATTCGAACACTATTAATTCCCATTGATTTGTGATGGTGGCTTCATGGCAGACTAAGATTGAGATATATTTGGGACTTGTTAGGATTCCATATTCTATCCCATGAGCTTAGCCATCTCATTGGCAGGAATGGGAAATGTGATGTGTGGTTAGATCATGTGTTCTGGAACCAAACTATATAAGAGCACTGGGACTTCGGGACATTTTATTTAAACTTTCTGTGCCTTTGTTCCTCGGTCTTAAAATAGGGCTACAAAAATCCTTCTTTTTGTGCAACTTAAATGTGTTACACACCTAAAGTACTTAGTTATGACCTATATATTGTACATATTTAAGTAAGTCTTAACAACAATTAATATGCCAGCACCATGTTGCTTTAATTATTATAGCTTTGTCTTATTTTTTTAAATATCTAATAAAACCAGTCTTCCTCATTTCTATTTCTTAAAAAAAAAAAAAAACTAACTGCATTTTCAAGCCAAAATTCTTGGAGTGACCCCAATTCACTGCTTTCCCTCATCTTCTACCTCTAATCCATTCATATTTGCACACACACACATACAATCCCAAATGATGTATTCAGATCATCTCACTCTCCTGCTTAAAATCTTCTGGACTTCATTCTGCTTGGATTTGTGAAGGCTCTGACCCCCCACCTTCCTTCTCTGTGAGTCCACCAACCCTTCCTCACACTTGCTCATTACTTCCCAGCTTCTCTGGCTGCCTTTCCATGGCTCATCCTTCCTGCAGAGTTTTCCAATCAGCCAGTCGCTTCTCCTTGTGATGGTAGCCTCTCTGCCCTTGGAACCTATAATGTCTCATCTTTTAGATCTGCACACAGATCCCATCTTCAGAAAGTCCTCCCCTGGCCCCTTGGGTGAAGGACCCCCTTGGCCAGCTGTTTCCTGTTACACCACCCTCCCTCTAATCTTCAAAGGATTATACCCATGAGAAATGGCCGTGTTGGTTTATTTCCTTTTTCTCTTTCCATGTCCCTCTGCACTGCCCAGTTCTCTTGAATTCCCTGTAGTCTCCCCCTGTCCCCTCACCCCAGCAGACCCAGCCTACAGAACAAATCCTGTGGTGGGATGCTATTCTGAGCAAGAATATAGCAGAAAATATTTCAAGAAGTTTTATTGACTTTTTTCTTTGCTCCTGCAGGATCATCTCCTCAAAGAATTAATGGTAATTTTTATTTACTCCTCCACCTTCTGAAAGTTCAATTTGGGAGTTATTTGCTTAAAACCCAACAAACTTGAAATGTGAGGTCCAAAATACAGCCCTGCTGTGGACATCTCTGTCTCGTTGTTTGGGTCCCCACCCCCACCCCATCGTCATGCAGCTGCAGACGAATCAAGAAGGGACAAAAGATAATTTTGTCTCCCTTCCAGAAGAGTAGACCTTTGTTTCCTGGGAGTCATATAATAGCACTTTGTATATTTGAGAGCAAGGTCTGCAAACCAGAGAATTTTCTAAGCGAAAACAACCTCTAAGCAGGTCTCTGTTTGCTGAAAATTTTTGGCGACTCAAGGAAATTTGGCCAGATTGTCCCTGAAACTGGGGATGCAAGCCCCCACAGACCCCACAATTTAGACACATGACTCCTAGCTGCCTCTGACCACATCCTTTGGTTACTGTTAAAGAAACCCTTTACAGTTGCCTCAGGACATAACATAACACTGCCTCCTGAAAAGTCTGTGGGATGCTCCTCTGCCTGAGATCCCAAACATAAATGTGCCGAGTTTGCAGGAAAATAATAATAATAATAATTTGCAGCACAGTAATCATCCCGAGAAGGGGGATGAAAGGGAACACTTTTGCCTCTGTGTTATAGAGATGACATCGCCAAAGTCATCTTCCCAGGATGTCTCGCAGTTCCAGGTCCCTAAAAGAGAACGATCAGGCCCCTGAAGCAGAATGACCAGTGCATTACAATCACACCAAAACTAGACAGAGTCACCAGAAGGGACAAGACGATCAGGAAAGGAAATATTGATGGTGCCTAATCAGTCAGCATGATCTAAGATCCTAAGACACTTACCCTGATTTTTCACCCTGCTTATAAGCCATAAGGGCATTTGGGACTTGAGCATTAGCTCCCATTCTCCTGGGTGTCATCACACCAATGAATAGCCTGTCTCTCTCCACGGTAAAAGCCCAGGGTCTGTTTTTATTGGCTTGCTGCAAATTGGGTGACCAAACTCTCATTTGGTTCCAGATTTTGTGACCCCCAAAGGGAACTTATCCCTAGTGGGGACTTCCACTGTGGTTTGTTGGCCCCCAGCCCCAGATGGCATGCTAGCATCCAGCCTTGTGGCTGTAAGGACCAAAGTACTCTGGAGTAGAGTCAAAGCATTCATAGTTAATGGAGCATCTAAGACCCCTGGCGCTTTGGGTCTTCCTTGTCAGTAGAAGAAACAATGCATGGGGCTTCCTTTGGTCTGGGACGCTGTCTCCTGGTAAGGAACCCTGCCATGTGATGACACCAAAAGGAACTTTCCCTTTTTCTTTTTGTTATAAACTTCTTTGGGGGTTATATGGTTAATGGGGACTTCCTGTTCTGGTCATATAAGGGAATGACCTTTCCAGGGCTTATTCTGGTATCTGGTTCTGTTTGTTACCATCTGTATTGTTAACAATGGAATGAAATACACTACGTTCAATCTTTTATGATTTTGTATGAAAATAAGCTGGCCCAGAAAAAATTTTAAATTTTACTCCAACACCATGGTGAGACTAAAATGTCTATGTTACCGGATCCCAGAAAGGGGGGGCGGGGGGGGAAGGGACTTGGAAATAGGGCCTTTAATGTCCTCTTCATAAATATTAGTAAAACAAAGACTGGATTTTGTTTGCATCTTGTTTGTGTATGTGTGTCCACGTGTGTTATAAATGTGAGATACTTCTCTACCTCCAGATGGTATTACTAAAATTAGTTTGTAAAAGAGCTCTATTGAAGTGGTTTAAATGCAAGAATTTATGAGAATTGGACATTTTAAAGATGAGAAAGATAAAAGCTAATCCAACTGTTTTTCAAGTTCACATGATCTGGAAAAATATTTGATGTTAAAGTTAATTCAAGGTTGTTGGTTTAATTAAAATAGACATGCCTTTAAAGTTACCAGCATTAGAATTAAAATTATTTTTCTGCCTGGGTTTACATAAGTCAAATACATTAATTTGATCCCTGTTACAAAGTGTTATATATCTATATATGTAAGCGTTATATATGGATATATAAAACTTGAGAGAATAACTAACTTTGATATAAAGTTTTTAATGGGTCATCTAAGCATAGTTGTCAAGAGTAAGTAAATTAAATAGACATAAGGAAGGGGGAAAAGGGATTTTTAGATAACCTTTTAAATAGCTTCTGACATCTCTGATAACCTGAAACTTTAAACCTTTGCTAGTTTAAGTGATAAATTGGGTTAAATTAGATATCTAGATCACTTCCAAATAAGATAAATAACTGAAAAATTAGTTGTGAAGCATAGATTTATCTGGTTTTGGTTTCCTATTACAAGGAACCTAAAGATATCTGTGTCTGTTAGTAAATGTATTTTGTGATTTATTAAAAGATTAGACTCTGAAAAAAACATGATTCTAGATATTATAAAATGTATTTATACATTTGCCAATCTAAAGAATTCTGATGTAACAGTTCACAAATGTTCCCTACTTAGTTTTTGTTGGAGACTAAGGTTTCTAAGAATTCAAATTCTAGTCAATGTAATTGAGACGGCTGGAAATAAGAGAAGCAGCTCTGTATGCAAGGAAAGTAAGAAATGTGTGTTTGTAAGAAAAGTATGAGGAATGAAAATACATTTTTGTTGAAGGAAAAGAGTAATTTGTCCCTAGAATGTGCTTCATTATTTAAAGAGGGAAAACTTGGGGTGCCTAGGTGGCTCAATCACTTGGATGTCTGACTGTTGATCTGCTCAGTTCATGATCTTGGGGTTGTGGGACCAAGCTCTGCATCAGGCTCTACACTCAGCATGGACTCTGCTTAGGATTCTCTCTTATACTCTCCCTCTGCCCCTCCTGCTGCTCTCCCTCTGCCCCTCCCCTGTTCATGTTCTCTCTCCCCCTCTCTCTCACAAAATAAAATAAGATTTTGTTAAATGTATTTTTAAAAAATTAAAAATAAAGAAGCAAAGCCCAGGGCAAAATCTAAATGTAAAAAGAAAATTATAGAAAGTTTGTGAAAAGGGAATGTTATGATTGGTCAGAACTGAGTAAGATTGAACTGAATGAGGTTTTTTGTTTTTTTTTAAACATTATTTATTTATTTGACAGAGAGAGAGAGACAGAGAGGCAACACAAGCAAGAGGAACAGGAAAGGGAGAATAGGCTTCCCGCTGATCAGGGAGCCCGATGCGGGGTTTGATCCCAGGACTCTGGAATCATGACCTGAGCTGAAGGCAGACCCTTAACAACTGAACCACCCAGGCACCCCAAACTGAATGAGTTTTAATATCAAAAGTATACCGGTTGGAACTGGAATTTGGTTTTTCTCTCTGTTAAAATGACAAAGTTTTCTTAGATGATTGGTCTATTCTTAAGAAATAAGAAATTATCAACAAAGCTTTTCTTTATCTGCCCAGAAAAACAAAGTTTCTATTTTGTCTTTGTCAGGACTTGGATTACTTAAGAAAGTGGAACCTTCTCAATATTAAAAGAGCCAAAATTTTGCTAACAGTTATGTAATTTCCTATATTTGCCTTTGGAATCTATTGTTGCCACCTTGGTTAACTAAATAATTATTACCTTTTGTTACGTTTTAGATTTAGGCATGTGCTGTAAAATCTTCTGAATTTTTTTATAAAGGTTAAAAAAAATGTTTTTGAGTAACCTCTACACCCAATGTGGGGTTCAAATTCACAACCCCAAGATCAAGAGTCACTTGCTACCAACTGAGCCAGCCGGGTGCCCAAAACCTTCTGCTATTTTTTACAAAATTCCCCAAATTCAAATTCGAAAAGAAGTCTTTTTGACTAATTAGGCTTATTTTTTTGATATGTCAAATTCTATAGGGAATATTGTCAAACAAGTAATGAGAAACCTTGAGGGGGTCCCTGGGTGGCTCAGTCATTAAGCATCTGCCTTCAGCTTGGGTTATGATCCCAGGATTCTAGGATCCAGCCCCACATCAGGCTCTCTGCTCAGCTGGAAGCCTGCTTTTCCCTCTCCCATTCCCCCTGCTTCTGTTCCCTCTCTCTCTGTGTGTGTCTCTCTCTGTCAAATAAATAAATAAATTCTTTTTAAAAAAAAAGAAAGAAAAAGAAACCTTCTTAGGTTATATTTTATGGGTAGATACTATAATTCCTAGATATTATATGAAATTCCTAACATTTTAATATGTCCTAATATAATTTCACTGTTTGTAATTCTAATTATTGAAATGTTATGTGTCATGGAAATAGCCAAATCTTCTTGTCAGTTGCATTATAATGAATTCTCACCAGCTCTTTTAACCATGGCCATTTTTGAGTTCTGTCATTTACTGTCGTGGTTTCACTCTGAGGCTCCTGCAATTGTGTTTTGGCTTCAGAGATTCATGGAAAAGACTTTTGACAAATACAGGTTTCTGATATGTTTAAGATCATAAAACTAAACTGAGTAAGAATTTTTGGAATAACGGGAAAACTGCCCCAAATAGAATAAGGATTAATAACATGGGACTAAATGAATTGAGAAAGATTACAGTTTTTATGACTCTTGCTTAAAACATTGCTAGTTCTCCAACATTTGCTCTTCCAGATTTAAGAAAACTTTTGCTCTTAAGCCATCCAGGACTTGGTAGACTATTCCTTTGTAAACAAATATGAAACATTTATCTTTCTCCCTACCTGAACCTTCCAGAATTCAGAAACTCTGAGTATTCTTTCTTTCATGGCAATCATAGTTATTTGCGTAAATTCAAATCTGTTTCTCCTTGTAATAGAACCCCATTAGAAACACTGGTTATATACTAGGCTATGACTGTGTAACAGGGATATACTTTGCTTATCTGACTTACTGTCGTTTTTTTTATTTTTCCCCTTGCTGCTGTGACTTATGGGAACCTCTGCTTAGCCTCGCACTTAGGCATGTTAATCATAAAAGAAATGTTGCTTACAGCTAAGACCGGCAAAAATTGCTCTTTACCTGATACCTATCTCACCCAATGAGATAAGGAAATAGCCTGAGCCCTAGTCATCCCAATTCCTCAAGACTGAGGTCAATGGTCATGACTCAGGAGAAACCGTGTCTCTTGAGTTAGTAAAGTTGAAACTAGCAGAAAGTTTACAGCTTATTTTTCAGAGAACTGTTTCCCCCTAATAAGCTTCTGTCTTTTCAGACCTAACAAACCCACTATCTGTCTCTCTGATACGGTCCAGACTAAGAAAAACAATGTTTATTGTTTGCCTCTAAAACTGGGCTGGATCCTGAACTCCTCTGGTCTCCTTGAATATTCTATCACTCTTTAAGGTTTCCAATTTTCCCCCATTCTTTGAATTGCACTAAACCTTGCCCTTTTCCCTGAAGTCCTAGCAAACTGAGGCCAGATGAATTGAGGTAAACCTCAGGGAAATTGCCCTAACAACTCATGTTTATATAGTCTTCTTCCTTTTTTTTTTTTTTTTAAGATTTTATTTATTGATCTAACAGAGAGAAAGAACCTGAGAGCACACGCAGGGGGAGCAGCAGGCTGAAGGAAAGGGAGAAGCAGGCTCCACAGGCTACCTGCAGACCAGGGAGCCCTGTGCAGGACTCAGTCCCAGGATCCATGACCTGAGCCAAAGGCAGACACTTACCAACTGACCACCCAGGCGCCCTGTGTTTATACAATCTTCGTGTCTGTTGCTGAATGGGTGATCACCAGAGGTATTCAAATGGCAGACTAGGAAAGTCTGTCCTCATCTGCTGTCTAGAAATCTTCTCACTTCAGACACTGGTCTTCTCATTTGCTTCAAACATAAGCCTGTGTTTTTCTTTTGTTTCCATAGAAATACCTCTTATTAATTAACCTGACTGCTTGCACAATAGAGCCTAACTTTGAGAGCCCACCTACTTGACTGCCTCCTGAAATAAGACATCTGGTTAATGGGACTAACCTATCTTCAAGACTACAACTGGTTTCATGAGATACAGAACAGACCTCTTCTCTAAGGTCCACTTCAAAACGGTTAAACTGTGGCTATGAGGGAACAATGTATAGTGTCTAAAAGTGGTGTCCCTCCCCATCAGATGGGGGCCCCCAGATGTGGGGCAACAATCGGGTGGAAGCCTGTGACCTAGGAGGTGAAGGGATTCACCCGAGGCAGAACTGAGTACGATGCAGGGGAGTGGCGGGCAGAGTAGCAGAGGAGAGGCTGTATGCAAGCAGTGGGTGGGGGCTGTTTTTAAAGAGGGAAGGTGGGGTGCCTGGGTGGCTCAGCAGGTTGAGCCTCTGCCTTTGGCTCAGGTCATGATCTCAGGGTCCTGGGATCGAGCCCTGCATCGGGTTCTCTGCTTGGTGGGGGCCTGCTTCCCTTCCTCTCTCTCTGCCTGCCTCTCTGCCTACCTGTGATCTCTCTCTCTCTCTCTCTGTCAAAAAATAAATAAAATCTTCAAAAAAAAGAATAAAGAGGGAAGTTGAGGAGGTATGGCAACCTATGGAATTTTCCCTCCTGGGGTAGCTGTGCCTGGCTATAAATTGCCCACTGCTCAGTTAGGGCCTGTGTATATTTGGTGGCGGGGGGGTGCCTGATGGGCCCATCTGTACTTAGCCAGGGGGTTTTAGTAAGCCTTTGGCCTTGGTAAGTTTCCATTGCTAAAAGAGGCCTCTAGACAATGTTTATGGGTTACATTTTCTTGGTCAAAAGGAAGACTTCCCATCATTCTAACTGACCGTGGGCTTATCCATGTTGTGACAGTTGGAAAATAGAAGGGGTCTCTTCATACACAGCTTCTCTATACACAGTTCCAGTGGAACCAGTCATTGGACTAAACCTCTTAAATTATTCATTCATTCATTCATTTATAGGGGGCCGGGGAAGCAGAGGGAAAGGGACAAGCAGACTCTGCACTCAGCACATGAAGTTCCATCTCAGGACTTTGAGATCTTTCATGACCTGAGTGGAAATCAAGATTTGGACACTTAACCAGCCACCCAGGTGCCCTAAGAGGACATATTTTGCTATTTATTTACCAAAGCCCTTTTGCCCTGGTGGGGAATGAGGGCTCATGAAAACATGATCAAGAATCTTTCTGTCGGATCTGGCTGGCAACCATTAGGTCCAGTGCCCAAAAGACTCTTCCCCGGAGCTGGCTGTCTCCCTGTGTTGAGGGTGATGGTTTGGGATTTGATCCTGACTAGGGATTGGCTCCTGGATGCCTCTGAAGCCACCCCCAGGCCACTGGCCTGGGACCCATCGGACTGTCCACCGCAGAGGTGCCCCCCACCTCAGCCAGTGCCCCAAGCTCCCCTAGCCTCTGCCTGCATTCGTGGTCCCCAACCTGGACCCCCATGGGGGACTGCTCACAACTGGTTCCAGGGCTCTGACTTGATAATTGTTGCATTTTTCAGATGTCTGAATCTGAGGGTTGAGTGCTTTTCATTGTTGCATGTGAGTTTGTTTTTACCACCATTCCCCCCATCTTCCCCCTCTTCTGTCGGCCACTTAAAGCTCTCACTATAAATCTCTATTCTTTGTTGGCTAAAATCAACAAGTCAGGAAATGACAGATGCTGGCGAGGATGCGGAGAAAGGGGAACCCTCCTACACTGTTGGTGGGAATGCAAGCTGGTGCAGCCACTCTGGAAAACAGCATGGAGGTTCCTCAAAATGTTGAAAATAGAACTGCCCTATGACCCAGCAATTGCACTACTGGGTATTTACCCTAAAGATACAAACATAGTGATCCAAAGGGGCACGTGCACCCGAATGTTTATAGCAGCAATGTCCACAATAGCCAAATTATGGAAAGAACCTAGATGTCCATCAACAGATGAATGGATCAAGAAGATGTGGTATATATACACAATGGAATACTATGCAGCCATCAAAAGAAATGAAATCTTGCCATTTGCGACAACATGGATGGAACTAGAGCGTATCATGCTTAGCGAAATAAGTCAAGCAGAGAAAGACAACTATCATATGATCTCCCTGATATGAGGAAGTGGTGATGCAACATGGGGGTTTAAGTGGGTACGAGAAGAATAAATGAAACAAGATGGGATGGGAGGGAGACAAACCATAAGTGACTCTTAATCTCACAAAACAAACTGAGGGTTGCTGGGGGGACGGGGTTTGGGAGAAGGGGGTGGAATTATGGACATTGGGGAAGGTATGTGCTTTGGTGAGTGCTGTGAAGTGTGTAAACCTGGTGATTCACAGACCTGTACCCCTGGGGATAAAAATATATGTTTATAAAAAAAAAAATCTCTATTCTTTGTAAGTAAATAAAAGATGACTGGGGTGGGGGGGAGGCTTTTGGTCAACTACTGCTCAAGCAATAGCAGCTCAATAAAAATCATTAGACTCCTTGGCCCAGGTGATTCTGGTCTATAGAATGGTCTTGAATTCTACTTGTAAGATAATTAACTCCTCCTGCTGTGTTTGCGTTCATTCATCAGCTGAAGTGGACACCCACCTGAGCAAGATTAGCGACTATTCTCCTGCAACAAATTTCCGCTGAAGCCTTAGGAGCAAAATGAAATTGGTTTTCTAGTCTGTTTTCTAGGATTCCTCAAGGAATTTGATCAGTACTCTGAGAATTAACCAAAATGGGATTATCTTTCTTGACTCTTCTTTTGTGATTTCTCTACTTCTGAAACGGTGGCATGAGATGATACCCAAGGGCTGCAAAAGCAGAAACTGACTTCATGGTTGTCCAAACCACCCAGGCTAAGGCCAGGTACCAAAGAGCGCTTGTAGTTAGAGGAGCAACATTGTTTCATTCCTGTAATCTCAACCTTCACGCCTCCGCAGCAGGGGTAGCTAGAGAGGTCCTCCTCCTTATCCCTGAAGATTTGAGGAATGGTCAAAGTCAAAGGGGACTGAAAGCACAGGTACAAGCCCCCACAGACCCCTATCCCTATGCCCAGCATCTAGCAACTGCTGCTCTCTTTTCTGTCCCTATAGTTTTACCTTTTCCAGAATGTCACTGAAATGGAATAATTCTCCATGAATTCACGGGGGTCTGGCTTCTTTTACTTGCTGTGATGCTTTTGAGATTCCTGCATGTTATATGTATGTTATATGTATCGGTAGTTCATACCTTTATATTGCTGAATAGCGTTCCATTGTATGGATGGACTTATTTGGGTTGTTTTCAGTTTTTGGAGATTATACGTAAAGCTGCTGTAAACACGTGCTTTCCAATTTTTACATGAACATGAGTTTTCATTTCCCTGGATAACTTACCAATGGGATTGCTGAGTCACAGATTAAGTATACATTTCACCTTCTAAGAAACTGCCAAACCAGTTTCCAAAGTGGCTATGCCATATTGCATTTCCACCAACAAACCGATTTTAGTGTTTTGAGGGTTGAGTTGAGGAGGACCCAATCCCCAGGTGTGTGGGATACCTCCAACCACACCTGGGTATGGAGGTGAAACTTTTGATATCTGAGGCATGGGTACCATAGCACCGCCTCTAACAGACAGTCTCTGGCAAGTCAGGACATGGAAGAGGTGACTTCTGGGTTGCCTGAGTGCCATGGGCACTGCATGCTGATGCCTGGAAGTCTAGGAGAAGGAACTTACAGCTGACCTTAGCAACCACAGGACAGTCAATTCGTACATTCTTAAAGCCGTAAGTATTAAAGTTCTTGTTTGATTCTAAGAGAAGGAAGGAATCCTAGAAAATGTCTTTGGGGCCACCTTTGTAGATGGGGCTGAGCTGGGTGTGACTTGTAAAAATAAAGAAATAGAATGCATAGCCCATTTATCTTAGAGCATTGTATTGAGTTTCTAGTACCTGTTTATGCCAGTCTTTATACTTAGTACTTTATATACATTATTTCAAATCCTTAAAACAACTCAGCCAATTGAGTATGTGTATCATTTAGGTATCAAATTTAGGTATCAAAATTGAAACTAAAGATAATGACTCTGACCATGTTGCAACATTGCTTAAAGCCTTTGATGACCCTCTCTGTTTGATATCCCACCATTTCCCCACTCTCCTGCAAGGCCCAACCAAACTCAGGTCCCCCATGTCTCTTTACTGTTGCTTAATCTGAGGCCCTCTATACATGGTCCTCTCTCTGCCTGCCATGCTTCCCCTGCCCCTTTCTTCTTTTCTCCCCCACTCTGTTTTTTATGACCTCCTCCTTGTGTTCTCTCACTTGAAGTTTTTCCTGACTCATACAAGAGGGTCAATGATTGTCTCCTTTGTCTCACCTGCAGTTGGTACGCCCTTGTCTCTTTGGTTGTTAGTCTGAGATTGGAGAGATTCCTTTTCCTCTGTGCCTAGTACAGAGCCTGGAGAGTAGGACAGAGTAGCTGTTTAATGTCAAGCACAAGAAAGGAAGAAAGGGGAGGAAAAGGGGGGAGGGAAAAAAGAAGGAAGATGCTTACTTTTGTTGCCTAGTACCACACAGAAAAATGGTAGTTTGGACTCAAATCTATACATCAGCTTTTGCCTCTCTCTCATCTTCAATTTAAAACAAATACAAATAAAAATTCTCTTAGAACCATCAAGTAAGTCTCAGACAGAAGAAACCCTAAAGGTCATCAAAATTAATTTCCTCTTTCTTCTTTTTCTTTTTTAGTGCGACCTTAAATGCAGGCCTATGTTCACATATTATGTCCCTTTATCTTCATTTTGTTTTTATTGTTACCAAGCTGTGTTTATTACCTAGATTCCTTGCTTTTCCATTATTTCATTTTGATCGTGTATCATCCATTTTGATAGACGACACTTTTCAGATATTACTTTGATCCCCCCTTCCTTACTCATGCCGATTTTATCTACTTGTATTAAGGAAGCAATATTGTTTATAAAAGACACTCATTTTCTGATTCAATGTATTTGGGAAGGATATTTTCTCAGAAACTTTTATATCATATTGTTATGTTCGAGCTTTATATAGAAAGTCTCATAGATGGAAATTTGTACATGCGGGGGGGGGGCAGGGGAAGACAGCACAATAGAATTACAATTATAAAAGTAATCCAGGGAGGGGTGCCTGGGTGGCTTAGTTGGTTAAGCATCTGCCTTCGGCTCAGGTTATGATCCCAGAATCTTGAGACCAAGCCCTGAGTCACAAGGGAGACTGCTTCTCCCTCTCCCACTTCCCCTGTCTGTGTGTTTGCTCTCTCTCTCTCTCTCTCTTTTTTTCTGTCAAATAAATAAATAAACATCTTAAAAAAAAAAAAGTAATCCAGGGCACTGGGTGGCTCAGTGGGTTGAGTTTCCAACTATGGATTATGGCTCAGGTTATGATCTCAGAGTCATAAGGTTGAGCCCCGAGTAGGTTCCTAACGGGTCAAGAGTCTGCTTGAAATTCTTTCTCTCTCCCTCTGCCCCTCCCCTGTTTGCATTCACTTATTTTCTCGCTTGCTCTATCTCTAGAATAAATAAATAAATCTTAAAAAAAAAAAAAAAAAGGCAATCCAAGCCACAGGCTGATTGGTATTGTCTTCAAGAAATGTCTTCAGGGAGGGATGCCTGGCTGGCTCAGTCGCTTGAGCACCCAACTCTTGGTTTCTGCTCAGGTCATGATCTCGGAGTACTGAGGTCCAGCTGGGTCAGGCTCCATGCTCACCATAGAGTCTGCTTGGGATTCCTTCTCTCCCTCTGCTCCCCACCCCCAACACTCTCCTCTCTCTCTCTCCAATAAATAAATAAAGAAGAGTCCAGAAAGGGAACAGGGGTCAAGAGTGTCAAAAGCTGCAGGGGGGTTAGATGAAATCAGACCTGAGAGGTTCCAGTGCATTTGACAACTAGGTGCTCAAGAGGTCTTATGGCCCAAGCGGTCCCACTCATCTGGTAGTGGGGACAGAAGTCACCCACGAGAGTAAAGGGGTAGACGCAGAAGAAGATGGCACTAGCAAGCAGATGCTACTCTCTCTAGAAGCTGGACTGCGAAGGGAAAATGAACGGAGGAAAATAGGGTTGAGAAGCTCTTCAAAGGCACAGAGTACCTTGCACAGTGCCTGACGCACAAAGGTACTCATTTATGTATTTACTGAAGAGCAGCTGAAATGACAAATTGCAGAATAACTGAATAATACACCAGGGAAGACGTCTGTGCTCCGAAGTGTTTAAGTACTCATTTACTACTGATCACGGGAGATGACAGAGAGGATAAAGCAGAGAAAGCAGAAGCAGGGGTCCCTGGAGGGATGGTGGGAGACTTCACGCTGTGAGCCATGCAGGGTGAGGCCCAAGTGCAGGATTGT
This sequence comes from Mustela nivalis, assembly GCF_964662115.1. NCBI lineage: Eukaryota > Metazoa > Chordata > Mammalia > Carnivora > Mustelidae > Mustela > Mustela nivalis. The sequence continues at coordinate 58,346,508 of NC_139024.1, read as the reverse complement.
GTGCCCCGGAGAGCAGACAGCTTGTGAGGGGGGCTCACTGCTGAGAAAGCGGCTGGAAGCAGTCAGATACAATACCTGGGATAGCAGGATAGCAGATGACAATGGTAAGTGCCACTGTTGTCTTACGCGGAGTATTCGGGGAGAGTGAAAAACCCATCTAGTTGCCCAGGCTACTAGAACAATGCTAGTCAGCATTCAGCAGAGACATCTTTTTTTCTGTCCTCCACTTCCCAACAAGTCAGGTCTCATTTGGCGGAGTGAGATTTGAAGAAGTGGGAAAGTAGGAAATATTTAGAGCAGGCCCAGCAAGCGTGGCTGACTGGGTGGAAACAGGCCTGTGTTTGGACGGTTTTCACAGCAAAGCTAGAATAAGCATACTCTCCCTGCAGAGTTGCTGTGAAAATTGTAGGTGAAAGACATTTTAAATTATTAAGGGTGAGCTGTAGCTATTATCATGGGCTAGTTTACAAAGGCCTTTCTGGGTGGTAACCTATGTCTGTAGCTTGCACCCCTCATTTCTGTCCCTCCTTTCTCTTACCTTCTCTTGTTTGGGTTGGTCTTCTTATTAAAGGATAAAATATGGGCAAAGTGTCTTGACATGGCACTTGGAATATGGGCATGTCGTGTGTGTCCCTGAGTGCATGCTGCTAACCCTCACTCCTCCTCCCCAGTCTCCTTCTCTTCGTGTTGCCTATCTTTGGCCCCTCAGCAACCCAGGGGCATTCTTCTTTTGCCATAAGTTTTAAGAAATGACTCTTCAGGTGACTCTTGAGCCTGATTTACAACCTTTCCCTTCTGGGCAAGTCACAGCTTGGGGACCTAAGGTGATGATAAAGCTTAGTTTGTGCAATACCCAGCCAAATCAGCAAAAATTCCGCTGCCCAGTTTGCAAAATCCTACAAGGCATGGTATCAACTCAGATATTTCCAATCCACAGCGGCCAGGAGATCTGTTTTTCCATTAGGAAGCATAGACTCAGTTATCAAAAATGTTCTTTATTCAATTCTCAGGAGACTGACCTTTTAAACATGACCTTTGAGTTTACCCAGAAAACAGAAACCCAGGAGTGTGGCCAAGGGTCAGGGTGGAGAAGGGCTTTGAGGGCTGGAAGTGAGAAGAGAAGGGCATTGAACTTCACTTAAGGGACTCCAGGATCTTCCACTAACCCACCTGCAAGTCCAGCGTCCCGGGGCGCCTCAGCTTCTTGTCTGTCAACTCGGAATGGCCATTTCTGTGCCATCACAAGGCGACTCCAGTGTGTGTACCTGGCATCACCCCCCCTCCCCCGCCTTAAATGGAACCGGCATTAACCCTGACCTTGCATCCCGGCTCCTGAAGCCCAAACGCCACTTCTCTAAGGTCTGCTTGCTGGGTGACCAGCGCGCGGCACAGAGGGGACCCCACAGCCATCTTCTAGCAAAGGGCAGCGCTTGGGCTGGGGGGAGGAGCAGCCTGGTAGGTTCGCGGGCACCGAGGGCGGCCCAGCTCGGAGCCCTGCGGCTTTCGCCCGCCGGAGCGAGAGCCGGCTGTAGGCGGCTCCTTCCTGTGCAAACTTTTCTGTCCTCTTCCTCCTCCCGCCCGCCCCACGAGCTTCTCGGCGCCCAGCGTCCAGGCTCCCCGCCCTTGGCGCTGCCTCGGGGTCGCCGCGTCCCGCAGCGCAGCCCTCGGCGCCGGCCCCACCCCGCGCTCCCGGCCGGCCGCCGCCTGAAGCCGATGGCCGAGGCGGGCCGACGCTCCGCGGAGCCCCTGGGCGGGCCCGCCGGGCCGGCAGCGGCCGAGGCCCCCGAGCCCCAGGAGCCCGCCCCGCGGCCGGCGACGGCCCTGCGCAGGCTGCCCGGGGACCCGAGCCCCCGCGGCCGCTCCCAGAGCGACCTGTCGTCGTGCTCCAGCAGGGGCCGCCCGCTCCGGGTCCACATCTCCGGCTCAGGTAAGGCGGCTCGGGACGCTGGGGACCGGGGAAGGGCCGGCTGGGGCAGGTGGCGGCGGGACGCTGCGGGCCCGGGACGCCGGCGGGATGGGAGGGGCGTGGAGGGAGCGCTGGGGAGCGCGAAGCTGAACTGCCCGGTGCGTTTCTCCCGCTCTCCTGCCTGCGTCTCTGGCCCTTGGCCCGGGATGCTCCAGCCAGGCTGCGGTCGGTGCGCCGGGTGGGCGCGCGTCTCTTCGGACGAGGGTGCAGCCCCGGGGTTAGTGAGTTCGGCCGCGCGGCGGTGTGGTGCTGGGCGCACCGGCTGCTCTGGTTCTTAGGCTTGTTTGTCAGAAGAGACTTTGGTCCCGCGGAGGGGTGCGGTCCCCTCACTCTGAGGGCTAGGGTCCATGCTGGTCTTGGAAACCTTCTTAACTGCTCGTGCTTCTGAAATAAAGAGTTGTTTGCGGTTTGCGGGTCTGAGCTTTTCCGCTCTGTAAAAACGCACGCAGGTGCTGCTGAGAGTTTGGCCCCCTGTGTGCTCACTGGGTTCTCGCTGTTACTCGACCGAGGCTTGAGCCAGCACCTGTGCGTTTGCACCGATCCGCTTAGCCCTTGCCTAGCGCCGAGGTCCCCCCTCTGCGCGGGGCTCACGGCGGGTACTGGGGGCTGCTCTGTGCACCCGGGCCGGCAGAACCAGGAACTCGGCCGAGGGCGGGTGCTGCTAGCGTTGCGCTGTGTGTAACGTGAGGCGAACCATTTACCCCTGTCTCTCATATCTCGGTACTTAAAGTGGGGATGAGAGTGTGGAACTATCACACAGGGAGATTATGGGGATTAAATAATTAATCATTTTTAAATGCTCTTGAGCAAAGCATTAGCCTAAGAACTGCAGAACTGTTTCTAAAAGTCCACCGATTTGTTAAGTGCCCAAGGATTGTTTTCCGATTTGCAGTCTAGGGAGGATGCATGGAAGGTGGAAATGAAAGCTAACATCAAAACTACCCGTAGCAGCCAGAGGCCCTTGCAGTGGGGGGCACCCTCCACCACCATCCGCCATGACCCCTTTGAGGATCTGTGCTCTGAGGTCAGGCCTTTGAGCTTTGACTCAACCTCACATCTACGTGAAGCCAAGTTTCTTGTTCAGAAAAGGCACATCTCGGTCTCTCCGACTTTATGCCAGCTCATAAGCTCTGTTTTCCATCAGAACCCTCCATTTTCTTATGATTGTAGTAATGTTCACAGTACAAAGTATATACTTAGTAACAGAGGTGGTGTTAATCAGACTTTGCAGATCGTTTTGGATAAAGCCCGACAGAATCGCTAAACACAGGTAGTGGGATGCAGGTCATGGTATTTGAGAAAAGAGCCTTCTGCCAAATTCATATTGTGGAAAACATTGAATTGAATGTAGATTACTTCCTGCTTATTTTGTCTCGGCCTGTTGGAACTTGACCCATGGATAGTCTTGGTTGATATTTTACAAAGATAACGTTCAGATGACTCTAAAAAATCAACTAAAAATCAGTTCAGTTTGGTGACTGGATAAAATAAGCGTAGCTTTTATCATCATTTTTTCATCTTCACACATAGAAATTAAGGGCTGTGTGCAGAAAAAGGGCAGTAAAGAACTTTCAAATGTGAGCGTAATGTGAACCGCAGACTTCAATTTGTAAAGTTATGTCACTCCCAAGAACTCTATATCTTAAACGATGTTAGGAAGTGACAACTTGCAGCTGAGTTGTCCCCGGCACCCCAGTACGCTGATCCACGCGTGAGAGAGCGAACTTCTTCCAAATTACTATATTCCATTTTCAGAACTGAGCCTTGCATTTCTTTAAGAACTGGCTAAGTGTGACCAGGAACTCCCCGCATTTCTTAGAATCGGTGAGAAAAAGGATGAGCTGATCCCTCCCTGACACACACACACACACACACACATACACACACACACACACACACACAGAATTTCTGCAGAATTCTGCAGCCTCTGCATCCACCTCAGAGAAGCAGCTAGATGACAGGCCTTGGATCACAGAATTACTTGTCCTAGAGCCCAGTGGGAACATTACACCACCTTGGGAAAACATTGTGTGGCATGGGGTAGGACAGCCCAATTTCCAAGCCCTCCCCAGGAGCTCTGCACCTACATGGGCACTCTCCAGAGCTAGATCATATATGGTCCTACCAGAACTGGCCGGGACCAACAGCATGGGCCTCCCAGCAGAATCTCAGACCCTACCCCAGACCAACTGCATCCCAATCTGTACTTCCCAGATTCTCAGGTTGTTTTTATTATTATTTACTGACGCTGGCTTTCAAACTTCGTTATGCACTGGAGTCAGTCACCTGGGGAGTTGAAACAACAGCAGCAACAACAACAACAAAACAGTTTATGGCTGAGGCCCTCCCCCCAGGGATTCTCATTTCATTGGCTTCAGGTACAGCCTGGACATTAGGTGATTCGGATGTGTAGCAGAGCTAATGAACAGTGTGTCAGTATAGCTTGCCGCCATGTGTATTGTGATGCTGTGGCCAGGGTGGTCCTGGGCAAGTGTCAGGTTGAAGGGTTTGGTTTGGTGCCTTCCCACACCCCTGTTGGGGCTCTCCTCTGCTGCTACCACATCCCAAATGGCACCTCTCACTCCCATTCCTGATTCTAGCCATTTGACTGTAAGTCTTTCCTAAGGGTTCATTTCTTTTTATGTTTTATTGTTATTTAAGTAATCTCTGTACCCCACATGGGACTCCAACTCACAACCCCCTGAGATCAAGAGTCCAGCTTCCCACTGAGCCACCCGGCGCCCCACCTAAGTGTTAATTTCTTTCTTTTTTTTTTTTTTTTTAAAGATTTTCTTCATTTATATGACAGAGAGAGATCACAAGTAGGCAGAGAGGCAGGCAGAGAAGCAGGGGAAGCAGGCTCCCCGCTGAGCAGAGAGCCCGATGCGGGGCTTGATCCCAGGACCTGAGATCATGACCCGAGCCAAAGGCAGAGGCTCAACCCACTGAGCCATCCAGGTGCCCCAAGTGTTAATTTCTAACAATGAGTTAACTCACCTTGGGAGGGTGTTCTGTGGGGAGGGGACCTCATGATTCGCAATGAGGTATGGCTGGGAGGGAGCAGAAGAGGAGAAGGAAAAGGAGCCTGGAAGGTGTCCTGGGTTGTCAAAGAGCCTCAGTCCAAAAAACACCATCCACTCTCAGGCTGCTTGCCTCTGTCACCCCGTCCCTACTTCCTCTCCATTTTTCTCTCCATGAAAGAAACTAAAAACTTTAAAGTCAGCCTCTAGAATTTTGCCAAAAATGGCAATAAGAGTCAGTCCAATATGAAGCACATTTTTAAAAGCATATTTTTTTAAAGTGCTCTGTGTGAGCACTGGGTTATCATAGGAGAGTCCACTGTTCTGTCTGCGCTTTACTACTAGATTTTTGTCGAGAAAAGCATCTCAGACTTCAGGAGCTTCTATTTAACTTGTGGTTTGTGCAGTTCTTTTTCTTCACATGATAAAAATTCACTGTGTTGTCAACAAAAACTAGTTTTTTATTTTAAAATCCATATAAAATGTGAAGAAACCCAAATATATTCAAATAAGTACATTTAAAAACCATAACTTAAATAACAGAATTGATACTTAAGCCCTTTTATTGGGCTTATAAAAACTGAGGCTTTTGCTTTAGAAAAATCCAGATTGATTTCGCTTTGTGGTTTTTGAGCTCATGGTTCTGGAATTCAACAAAAGCTCTGGATATTTAAAATCTGGCATTCCTTTGTAAATGGAGTGATATTTTACCCATTAAAAAAAAATAAAACCCTGAAACAAGCTTTTCATGGTGTATGGACTGGTGTTCTCTTAACTTTCAGACCCATGTTTCCCTGCTTTAGTGACTTCAACATTGTCTGTGGGTTGCGACGTGCTCTTCTGATAAGCCCAATGTTTAGTGACTATAGAATACAACCCAGGGCATATTCTTTCTGGAAGCTTTCAGCGAGTTCTCTATGCCAGGTGCTGTGCCAGATTTGTTGGGACAAGAGGTGTTTGCTATCTTCAAGCAATGACTCTTCCTCTTGCATGTTGGGCTGCACAGAACATAGAATCCTGTGAGGCACCTCAGAAAGGAGGATGAGCGAATGAGCTCGTTAATGAAAGGACGTACAGCAACAGTCTCCTCTCTTTCGGCACCCTGATTCACCTCTTCAGCATCCCTTGCCCTGTTGCATGTAGGCGTATAGGTAACGGCAAATCTAGTATCTTTGTCTGGAGTCTTTGATCCCTGGTGTGTTCAGTGGAGAGAGTGAGAAACTCTCTTTCAGTCCATAGTCCACACCCACAGTTGTCTGGCTGCAGGAACGAAATGCTGCTGTCTGCTGGCTCTACAGTTGGCACCTGTCCCCCTAGGGGAAGTCCTTGCTTGTCTACACCTTGCCTGTGCTCTCAGAGCACTTTTCACTGACCTCCAGGGATATAACTCTTCAGGGCCAGTGTTTGCCTGCTCAGCTATTGTTCTCCAAAGCCTAATGCTCTGCTGGGGTGGCTGAGTCCCCAGGGGCTCCTGGGCCCCATTCGCAGCTGGGCTGGAGCTGCCCTAGGCCAGGAACCACGGATGCCTGCTCACTTTCCATTTGTGTAGCTCAGAGTGATTTTTTTTTTTACGGAACAAAGATCCTAAGTTTTCTCTCTGGCTCTAAGTTTAGTCTCTGTCTCTGCCTCCTCACAGGACAGCAAAGCTGCCTTCTTGGGGAGGGGGGGCGGTCTGGGCAGTGCAGGTGGGTGCTGGACAGAGCAGACAAGGGGTGCTCAGATCCAGCCTGTGCCCTGCCCTGACCAAGCTGTGCCCCCTGGTGTCCAGACATATTCCCCGGCCTTTGCACAAAGGCAGGGCTTCGCCTTTGGCTAGGAGCCTCCCTTGGTCCGGCTTCATCTCAGAAGGGGTGCCTTTCATCTCATTCTCACAGAGGCACCCCATTAGCTGTTGCTGGTCCCATACCCGAGGTTGACACATTTGAAAATTCAGCTTCACCTGTTCCCCTGTAGCAGAGGCTGAAAAACTTTAAAAGTCATCTTCGCCTGTTAGGTAAGGACTTGCCGGTTAAGTCAGGTTGCTCCTGACCCGGGGCTGAGCAGAGGCAACACCTGGAAGCATTTCCCCGGGGTTCTCTGGGGCATGGCCACCTGGCATGGAGCTCCTCCTCTTTGCCTCTCTGCTGACCAGATTTCTCAGTCTCGAATTGGATCAGATTCCTGGGCTTCACAGGTGCTTCTCCATCCAGCTGCTTACCAACACCAGGCTGGCTGGCTCATGTGGTAGAGCATCTAGCTCCTGATCTCAGGGTCTTGAGTTCAAAACCCACTGGGTGTAGCGATTACTTAAAAATTAAATCTTTAAAAAGAAAAACAAAACAAAAAAACCACATCATGGCTTCTACCTAGCTTACATCAACCTTACCTTTGCTTCCTTTTAGTTCTTGCCCTTATGTTTACCTGGAAACATTTCTTCACATTTCTTAGCTCACATTTCCTGGAAGAGATCTATTGTTTGCAGCTACCTTTTCCTAGTAGGCCATAGGTCATAGGTCATAGAGAAGCCTATGGATTGTCTGCCCTTGATTTTTTTTTTTAAAGATTTTATTTATTTATTTGACAGACAGAGATAACAAGTAGGCAGAGAGGCAGGCAGAGAGAGAGAGAGAGGAGAAAGCAGGCTCCCTGTGGAGCAGAGAGCCCGACGCGGGGCTCGATCCCAGGACATAACCTGAGCCAAAGGCAGAGGCTTTAATCCACTGAGCCACCCAGGCACCCCGTCCTTGATTTGATACCCACCCAAACTCAAACCAGCTGTGGCCTGGAGGTGGGGTCGCCAATATGGCCGCTTAGAACTGAGTCTGGGCAGTTTTCATTCGTTTAGTCATTCACTCATTCATTCATTCATTTGATATTTATTGAGGGCTACGATGTGCAAGACACTGTTCCAGGCACTGGATGTGAAGAGGTAAGCAGATATGTTGTTGTTGTTTAAGATTTTATTTCTTATTTTTATATTTTATATTTTATTTTTATTTCTATTTTATTTTATTTTATTTATATTCTTTGATACAGAGAACACAACAGGGAGGAGGAGCAAAGGGAGAGGGACAAGCAGACTCCCCACTGAGCAGGGAGCCCGGCCTGGGACTCAATTCCAGGATCCTGGGATCATGACCTAAACCAAAGGCAGATGCTTAACTGACTGAGCCACCCAGGTGCCCAAGGCATGTGATTTTCAGTTTGGGGGTAACACTGAGAGCAGAGACCGTTCAGATAGGGTGTGGCAGTCCCGGTACAAAAGCATGTGTGGTCATCTAAGCCATTGTCATTTGCCATAATTATGCTAAAAAGAAATGACGTAATGATGATTTGTTCTGGTTTCCAGAGGATGCATGAAAAGCTAATTATACCCAAACCGGGCAAGCTCTAGTTTAGATCGGTAGGTAGTTCGCTGGTAGCATTGAGACTGATGGCAAAGCTGTGACTTTATTTTGAGCTCTAACTACTGCAGGGACTGCACCAGGAGAGGGGTCCTATCTTGATTTTTCATTTATTCATTAAATTAGCAAACAGCCAATGGGCCAAACAGAGGCTGCAAAGATATTCCTAAGGAATTCACAGTCCAGTGGGAGAGAGATAAACAAATAAACCAACAGCTGCAGTGCAATAAAGGTATGAGCTATGACTCGGGCCCTGTCCCAGGCTGGGGAGTAGAACCCCGGAGGCTTAGCTGTATGGAATGGCTCCAGGCAGGGTAATCAGGAAAGACTTCCTGAAGGAAGTGAAACCTGTGCTATCTCCATGCAAGAGGAGGAACTGGAAGATAGAATTGGGTGAGGTGGCAGAGGAGTGTTTGGGGAGAGGAAACAGTATAAGCCAAAGCACCGAGACCTGAAGCAACCCAGCGTGGTGAGAGAACACTCAGCAGTTTCTTTGGCTCTCTGTTGGGTTGCTGTGGGCGAGGGGACAGAAGGGAGACTGGGGGCTAGGCCAAGGCCACAGAATGAAAACATTCCTGTGTCTGAATGTTTCCAGGGAGACACAATTTAGGTGACATTTCTAAGGCATGTGCAAGCTTGATAGAGTGTATTTTTCTGACTGGGACACTGAGGGACCATGGTGGAAGGAGCCCAGACAACTGAGATTTGAGACACAGAATCATGGTTGTTATCTGTGTGACCTTGGTTAACCTACTTCCCTTCCTTCTGCTTGGCTTCTTAATATCTGACCTGGAGAGGATCAGTAACAGGAACACCTAGCTCATGGTATTTTTATAAGGCTGAACCATGGAAAAACTCGAACTTGAAAGAGCCACGAAAATGCTGGCACTGTTTGCATACTTCGGTTATGGAACTTACTATGGTATATTAAAATTGTGCATTGATTTGTCTCCTTCCTCATACTGTAAAATCACTGAAAAGAGAAAGTGTGTTTTATTTATTTTTGCATCCTGGGTGCCTAATACAGGGTCAAGAATATGCTAGGTGCTTACTAGGTGTTTACAGAATTAATGCATGAATTTCCCAAAAGGCCATTCTTTGGACAGCAAGTATCGCTACATCGAAAATTAGGCTAAATAAATAAACAAATAAAATTGAACATTGGGTAGAAGCTCTGATGTCCAAAGGTTTTAAAATGAAAAAACAAAAACAAAAGAAAATGAACTAACCAGAGTTTTTGAGGAACTGCTCATGAGATAATTAACTCTTCCTTGGGGGAATAATTGTGGAACAGCCACAGAAGAAATTTGTGAAAGGGAAGTTGTGGATATCAGTCCAGCAAGGCCGGTGATGATGGAATCCACGAAGCAGAGATTCCGCAGCCGCGCTGGGAGGCAGCGCGGCGGGTTGGATGCACGCGGGCAGTGAAGTGGGCAGAGAAGGAAGTGAATCCTTCTGCCGATCCAGTCCTGCATTATTTACACACACTATCCTATTTCATCTTTGTAGCAACCCTATGACATAGATCCACTTTTTAGATAAGGAACCCTGCTCAGGTGGAGTGACCCAGCCAAGTCCCACCGGTAGCAGAAAAGTAGTCCAACCAATACTCGAATCTCTCCAGTCTCAAGGTTCATGCTCTTTACTCCCGCAGGCTTACCTGGGTGCGTGCGCATCGCCTCTCCGAGAAAACAACTCACACATACCCCCACTGACAGGAAGGAAATGCTATCACACACACTACTATATATTATATATATAGTACTATATAATATATATTATATATGATAATATATTCGTGTATATATTATATTGTACTATATAATATATATTATATATTGCACATATAATATATACTATATAATATGTGATATAATACATTATAATAGTATATTATATATTATATATAGTATATATATTATTATATACACATACTATTATGAGAGATCATTGTAATAAACATCTGTTTCTCCCAAAAATTCATTTTTTAAAAGATTTTATTTATTTATTTAACAGAGAGAGATCACAAGTAGGCAGAGAGGTAGGAAGAGAGAGGAATAAACAGGCTCCCAACGGAGCAGGGAGCCCAATGTGGGGCTGTATCCCAGGACCCTGAGATCATGACCTGAGCAGAAGGCAGAGGCTTAACCCACTGAGCCACCCAGGTGCCCCCTCAAAAGTTCATTTTAAGGCTGCAGCCAATTATCTGCATATTTTAAAGTCTATCCAACACTTCCAATTTCTCATATAAATAGTAAATTTGGATTAACAGAGACAGGATTCTGGGATCCCATATTTTTAGGCAAGTCCACATCAATTATCATTACTTAAATGCATTGTTTTCAACTAAAACCACTCAGTCTTGGAGTCATGTGTATAACTCATGCTCAAGAACCATATCTTGTCTCAAAGTACAAGTGTAGTTTCAGTTAACAGTGAAGCCCAGGGATGAAAAAACAGCAACACTGAAGCAGCGTTAGTGTTTTAAAAATACCGTACTGAGTGACTCACTATCTTTGATCACACTAGCTGAAATTTGCACAGAGAAGTAGGTTGCACCAGCCTGCCTTAGAAAAAGGGCTCTGAGATCTAGCTCCCTTTGTGACCTGTTGGCTCAGACTTGACATTTATATGTCTTACTTTGCAGTTTCTTGATGTCTCTGTGAAGGCTTGAGAAAAAGCAGCTTCTGCTTATCCTTCATAACAGGAAGAAACCTGTGACCTAAAGAAAAGTACGGTATCTGTATCCAGAGCTCATTACTATGACCAGGGCAAGAATATCATAGGTGTGATGTTTCAATTTTAGATCAGCAACTGACATAGTTTAAGTCTGTAACAATTTATGGCCAGGATTTATGTTATCAGTGTTGGTTGGTAATCTTGTTTTGTCTTCATGTATATTTTAGCCTACCTGAATGTTGCCATGGCTTCTTTTGAGGTCTAATTTCTATAAAATAATGATTAAATAACCTAAACATTGATAACAAACATACATTAACCCCTCTTTTCTGACCTACTGGGTGTTGTAAATCTCTGGTTTCTGTTCCCGATGCCTGGATGAAGGTGATAGAAATGTGTGCTGATGATGAACAATGCAACTGATAGTTTCAAATAAAAAAAGTTACAGAACTTATGTCTTCAAACAAATGTTATGTTTTAAAGCATCATACTAGGGGCACCTGGGTGGCTCAGTGGGTTAAAGCCTTTGCCTTCAGCTCAGGTCATGATCCCAGGGTCCTGGGATCGAGCCCCACATTGGGCTCCCTGCTCAGTGGGGAGCCTGCTTCCCTCTCTCTCTGCCTGCCTCTCTGCCTACTTGTGATCTCTGTCTGTCAAATAAATAAATAAAATTAAAAAAAAAATAAAGCATCATACTAGAAGACTATATGCTTATAGCAATTATAATTTTTTTTTAAGATTTTATTTGTTTGATAGAGAGATAGAGTGCATAAGCAGGGGGAGAGGAAGAAACAGACCCTGTCCAGCTGCCCTGCTGAGCAGGGAGCCAGAGAGCCCAAAGCAGGGCTCGATTCCAGGACCCCGAGTTCACCTGAGCTGACGGCAGATGCTTAACTGAGCCACCCAGGCACCCCTGCTTTTTTCAAGTATGATGTTACTGTATCAAACAGTATTTAACAAAAGTTTTAGGGGCACTAAACTAAACAGTGTTTAACCAAAGTTTAAGTGGCTGCCTTCTGGTCAGGTCATGATCTCAGAGTCCTGGATCAAGCCCTGCAGTGGGCGCCCTGCTCAGCGGGGAGCCTGCCTCTCTCTCTCCCACTCCCCCTGCTTGTGCTCTCTGTCTCTGTGAAATAAATAAATAAATAAAATCTTAAAAAAAAAAAGGGGGGAGGGGGGTTTTGATCCTGAAATGTTTGATCCCTCATTTTAGCCACCTGCCCGGGTAACAGCACAATTGTAGCTCTTTCTAAAACTCATGTCTTTCTTTCAGAGACATAGTTTTATGTCAGTGGGGCAGATTTGAAAAGGCATTCTGAAAATGGCTAGGATAGTGACCCCATTGTGGGATTACATTTATTGCCTCCCAGCATGATTACTTTGGTGGGAATAGCAATCATTTCAACATCTAAGTCATTCATGTTACTTTATGGGTAATACTTCCTACCCTAAAAATAGATAGCCATGTAAAGAAATGTGTGCTGGTAGGCAGGGTGGTTTGGATGGTCAGATTAGTGACTCTGAGATTAAGAAAGGAAAGAAGGCGACTGTGACATTTGCGGCGTGGGGGGAGGTACCTAGTAGGATGGCTATGAGGATTACCAATTGATAGTAAGGATTTGAACAAAGACATTTTTGTAGTAGTAATGGAGATTGCCATGTCTGAGCAGAACAGAAGAGGTTCCTATTGATTAAGTAACTAATTAATTGATTAATTAATTAATTAAAAGCAAACTCTACGCTCAACGTGGACCTTGAGACCCCGAGACCTGAGATCAAGAGCCAGCCAGGTACATCTTATTATTATTTTTAAAAACATTTTTTTTTTACAAAAAAATTGTATAAAAATTTTTTTTTATACAAGAACAACCCCAAACCAGGAAATAGAGCTGCATCTCATGAGGCCCAGACTCAGGAACTGATACCTGTGGCCAAGAAGGGTACTGTCTCTATTCCTCCTGCACTTTTCCTTTCTAAGGATCTATCTATCTCCTTCCATGCATCTCTGCTTCCATTCATCCTCGCATACCAGATTTCTCTGCTGTTATGAACATGTTTACCACAGAGTTCCCAAATTCACACATTTTCAGTTCCAGAGAGCAGACAGACTCCTCAGTGCCCTTGGATCCCAAGTCTAGACGCCCAGCCAGGGCCAGGTAGCCATTTCTGTAATGAGCTATATCCATTATGCGGGACAAGTGAGGCTGCTGGCTTGTATCATCATAGGTGTGAAGATCGTTCTTAGATAAGAGATGAGGGGTGATGGGCGAACACTTCTAAAGTTCCGCTACCTCCGTGGACCAGAGGATGAGCACGGTGAGGAATTCCTGAGCTTCGGGGAAGCTGAAGTGTCACTGAGAAAAGTCACGTTCTTGTTAAGGTGAGAGAGAAGAGATGGGATAGAGTAACAAAATGACAGGGGTCAGGAAACATTTGTCTCTAATGAAGTGGGCTTTCAGTAGCACAGTGGGGTATCTTGGACTGGTGGGGATAGGAGTGAGGAGGAGGGATTTTCCTGGGGACCAGTAAAGGTGGCTGGGGTGCAGGATCGGAGCCCGTTAGGGAGTGGGCCCCAGGAAGCAAGCAGAATAAGGAAGATGGGGGAGAAGGCTTGGTCATGGAGACAGACATTCTTCTCTCTGGAATGGGGTACCGATGTCCCACCCTCCTGCAACAACCACCACACCCACTGTAGGGTAAACTTTACCATGAGCTGTCTGGGCCCCTTTTATTTGTTTTTAGTTTTTTATTTTTTATTAGCTTCAGAGGTAGAATTTAGTAATTCATCCCTTGCGTATAGCACCCAATGTTCATTCCATCAAGTGCCCATCACACAGTTAGCCCATTCCACCCCACCTCCCCTCCAGCAACCTCAGTTTGTTTTCTAGAGTTCAGCATCTCTTATGGTTTGCCTCCTTCCCAATTTTCATCTTATTTTATTTTTCTGCCCTTTCCCTATGTTGATCTGTTCTATTTCTTAAATTCCACATCTGAGTGAAACATATGGTATTTGTCTTTCTCTGAATGACTTATTTCACTTTGCATAATACCCTCTAGTTCCATCCACATCGTTGCAAGAGGCAAGATTTCAATTTTTTGATAGCTGTGTAATATTCCATTGTAGATATACCCCCACATCTTATCTTTTTTATCCATTCATCAGTCAATGGACATTTGGGGTGCATGTGCCCCTTTGAATCACTATGTTTGTATACCTAGTTGTGCAATTGCTGGGTCATAGCGTAGCTCTATTTTCAACTATTTGGGGAAACTACATACTGTTTTCTAGAGTTGGGTCCCTTTTATTTCCCTTTAGCCCTCCATGGTCATTTGCACTAGACCTTCCCTTCCTTTGGGAACCTTAATAATGGGTCTTACACAGAGGTGAGGCTTGTGCCTCTTTTCAAAATGCAGTCCTGTGGTAGTGAATTTGATTCAAATCCTGGCTCTCAGGGGATTACATTCTGTCAGATGGTAATCCTGGCTTCTGGAGCCTATTTGGGACATGGGATGGCATTCCTCTGGCTGGGTTGGATTAAACATTTCTCAGCTTGGGCTTCGAGTTGGCCTTAGGTCAGAAGCAATTTATCCAGACCAGATTGATAGTTTTCACGGGGATGACAAATTCCCAGAGGGCTGGGATCTTAAAGAAGTCCATGGCCTCAGGGAACAGCAAGATGGGAACGTTTGCTCAGGAACACACTGGAGGCACCAGCAGCGGATAAGCAGCTGCAGAAGGAGAAAGAGGTGTTCTGAACTTTCTCGTGCTGAAAAATCTGCCTTGTTTCTCAAAACCTGTGTACACATGTTCCTGTGTCACTTCCTCCTTTGACTGCCTGGCTGTCACTCCTGCTTTTTCTGTTTACACCTACTTTAACTGTTGCTCTTGGAGCCCTCTCCTTCCGAGACTTCCCTTGATGATCATTTTTGCAGGTCTCACCTGTGTGAAAGTATTGCTGTGAACTGGGGAAGGGGTGTCTCGATATGATTCGGCTGGTCCCTGTGCCCATCAAGGAAGCCCTTAATCCCAGGCTATGGTTTTCAGCCATTATCACCTTGTGATATGTTACAGGCAACAAAGGCACACCACAGTTCTAATCAGCTACCCCAGAAGGCACCAAGTCTCCCATTTGCTTCTTGAGACATCACTCAATGCCTCAGCAGGCGACTCACATCAAGTGTAATGGTCTGTTGATCTCATCTGAGTTCACGTCCAGTTTAGGTAACAGAGTTATGTTACTGGATGTAGCGTTTCTCAATTGCTACTATGCTTATGAATCACCTGGGGAATCTTGTTGAAATTTAATGGGTTTGGGGTAGGGGTTGAGTTTCTGCATTTTCACATAGGCTTCTTAGTTTTGCTGATAGTGCTGGCCAATGCACGCACTGAGAGGAGTGTCCTCTCTATTTGAAGGGTGAATATCTCATAACATTGATGCACCTCAAGATTCCATCCGTGGAAACTTGCATCTCACTTGAAAGTCTACTTTTGCTTTCCTCTTTGGCAAATCTTACTATATATTACTTATAATAGTTGGAAGCACTGAAAGACTTAGAGAGAGGGAGTGTTTAGGACTTACACTTATGTAGGATATTTTGCTTTAAGAGTGCCCATGTGAACTGGCTCTTCAGACTTTTATTTGCAAACCCTTTAGAATCTTGTGTCTGTAGGGTCAGTAGATGGTAGGAATAAGAGATAGAAGTAGAAGGGTGCCTGGCTGGCTCAGCTGGATGAGCATGTGACTCCTGATCTCAGGGTTGTGAGTTTGAGCCCCACATTGGGTATAGAGATTACATATAAATAAATAAATAAATAAGTAAATGAATAAACAAACAAACTTTAAAAAATAGAAGTTGATTTTTGGGGGGAGAATATAATTGATATAACACTGTATTAGTTTCACCTATACAACATAAATGATTTGGTAAATGTATATGTATAGCAAAAATGATCACCACAATACATTTAATTAATATCCACTACCACTCATAATTATAATTTGTCTTCTTGTGACGAGAACTTTTAAGATCCACTCTCTTAGCAATTTTCAGGTATACTACAGTATTGTTAACTGCTGTCACCAGATTATCAGACATTACATTCTCAGGATGTATTCATCTTACGACTTATAAAGTTTGTTTGTCTACCTTCACCTTGATTTTTTTTTTTTAAAGATTAAAACATTCAGTGGAGGGCGCGTGGGTGGCTCAGTGGGTTAAGCCGCTGCCTTCAGCTCAGGTCATGATCTCAGGGTCCTGGGATTGAGTCCCGCATCGGGCTCTCTGCTCAGCAGGGAGCCTGCTTCCTCCTCTCTCTCTCTCTCTCCCTGCCTCTCTGCCTACTTGTGATCTCTCTCTGTCAAATAAATAAATAAAATCTTTAAAAAAAAATTAAAAAAAAACATTCAGTGGAAATTCAAAACTCAAATCTCTTTTCATTTCTTTTCTTTTTTTTTTTTTTAGATTTATTGATTTTATTTTAGAAAGAGTCTGGGGCAGAGGGAGAAAGAGAGAGAAAGAGAACCTCAAGCAGACTCCCTGCTGAATGTGGAGACTGACAAAGGGCTCAATCTCACAACCCCGAGACTATGACCTGAGCTGAAACCAGGAGTGGGACACTTAACTGACTGAGTCACCAAGGCACCCCTCAAATCTGTTTCTTAAGATAGCACTACCTAAAACATGAGAAGACAAGAGTGAAAAATGAATATACACTTTTGAAAAGTTTTATGTCTGTGGAGAATTTTCAGTTCTTCATTCCTCAGGGTCAGTGATACCTTTTGTAGAGCAGAAGGGGCAGAAGCTGAAGGAAAGGGGAGTTGAAGTTACTGATGTCCAGACCGGGCTGTGACCATCGAAATCAGAAGGGACAGCTCAGGACCTATTGCCGTGACAGATGGGGCATGCACCTCCCATCTGAGGGACCCCCCAAACATCAGAGTGTTGGTGCTGCCCTGATAATTAGGAGAATGCTGGAAAATAGGCAGTTTTGAGGATGTGATAAGAAGATACGTTAGTTTTGTCAGCTGTGGTTAATGGTAGACTACCTGTGGAAAATACCCTGTAGATGTGAGAAATAGAGTCATGACCAAGGCTACAGCTCTAAATGGAGAACTTTGACTTACTGTGCCAGTCATGTGACACTTTATTAGTGCCTTGGCTATTATAAGAATGTTCCTAATTATTATTAAAGCAACCAGTGTGCGATAAACTTCAACTTTTTGTATGAATATACCCGGTCTCCCCTCTCTTTGAGCACAACCTTTGAGTATTGGACTTTTGTAAACTCCACAGTGCCTCACCCATAGTAGTTGCTTACACAGCATTGGTTGGAAGTGACAGATTATATTGGGACTCTCTGTAGTCACCCAGAAATGGTGAGAAGCCACAGCTGGAAAAAAAAAAAAAATGAGAAGGGTAAGAGCGTGTGGTGAGGGAGGTTAGCAGCACTCAACTCAGAGCCCTAAGAGAATCTCAAGAATAAACACTGAAAAGTCATCATTGGACTGCGTCTGAAGGAAGCTAGTAAGATTCACAGCCAAAACGCTTTCAGTGAGGTTCTGGGGAGGAAACCCAGAAAGACACTGGGGACGCTGGAGTTGAAGGGACATTTCAGGACTAGGACCACGGGATGGAAATGAAGCAGAGAGGAGGAAGTCACCATCACAGTAAGAGTCTTCTTGTGAAGCAAGTACTTTCCACAACAGCAACTTTCAGTCACCTTCCACTTGGTTAGTATACGTGCACGTCCGTGGGTGATGCTAAGGATGTAGCAGATGGTGCTCCCAGGTCTAAAAACAGATCGAAGATCAGTTTTGAAAGGCAGGCATGATTGGTCCTGTTCAGCACCCCTGTCACTTGCCAGATATTCAAGGGGAGAAGTGAGCAATGATATTTCATCCAAAAGCTTAGAGGGAGAAGAGGGAAGTGTCCAGGATAAACTAAACCCAACTTTTGATCTGTAAGGAGGTGACTGGAAGTTTAAAGGGAGAATGAGGGAGATAGGGAGTGGGGAGTGCAGGGGTTCAGTGGAGTTGGGGATGTGAAAAATCACAAGAATTGGGAAGTGGGAGTTGGTACATGGAAACCCATCTGGGTTTGTTAACTGTTGCTCATGGAAGTTAGATGCCTACCATCCCACGGAGGCTGAGAAACAGGGGCCCTATCTTCAGGTGTCCTTGGAACAAATAGTAAATTCTTTCTGCAGCCTTGAGTTTTCTCAGGCAGACACTTTAAAGGTTGGGAGAGTGGCAGGGGTCCTCCTAGGATGTGACCTTGAGCGATTAGAAACCGTGTTAGTGTTTGTTTGTTCAAATATTTATAGGCCAAGGTTGAGGCCTAGTCAAGAAGTGGGCTCAAAGAGGAACTGTCAGGGGGAGAATCTGTCCGTTGAGAGAGAGACAAGAGAGAAGATAAACAAAATACATAAAGAGTGTTAGATGGTGAGAATAAAGTTGGGGAGGAAGAAGGGAGTGTTGGGATACAGAGAACACGTGAGTAAAGCCCTGAGGGAAGTGATAGTGAGAGCCTTGGGGGTAGCTCTCCAGGCAGAAAGAAGAGCAAAGGCCCAGGCTGGAGGCAGGGATGTTTCCTTTGTGGAAGAGAGGCCAGAAGAGTGGAATGAGCTGGGGAAGAGGGTAGGATGTGCACTCACACGAGGCTGTGGGCTTCTGAAGAACATTGTGACAATGCTGACCTTTTCTCTGAGATGGGCAGTCAGTGGAGAACTTTGAGCTGTGTGTGTCATGTTTGATGAAGAGGTGGAAAGTGAAGTTGGGGAGAGGACTGTTATCAGCCACACGGTTATCAGCAGAAGAGTAAGTGCACAGATATGACGGGACAATGATGTCTGCCTCTTCTTTCCCATGTCCTTTAGTTAATGGACAGTAATTATCAAATTAGTGGATCCTCTCAAGTTAACACCGTATGGTGTGGCTAAGCTAATGGACAACCTTTAGAAAGTCATCTCACCTCCAATAATTTGCCTGGACGTTGAAGACCAAAGCACAACCATTCTCCACTTTTCCAGCCTCAGCAAACTCAGTGTAGATGTTCCCATCATTAAAATAATACCTTTGAAATATAAAAAGTTCAACCCAGGGCACCTGGCTGGTTCAGTCTGTAGAGCATGAGACTCTTGATCTCAGAGTCCTGAGTTCAAGGGCCATGCTGGGTGTAGAGAATACTTAAATAAACAACAAAAAAGTTCAACTGATACAGATATATATATATATATATATGTATATATGTATGTATAAATATAGATACAGATATAGATATAATAAAAGCACAGTTCCTCTCACATTGAGCTTGTGTTCTTTCAGGCTACTTCTCTGGAAACAAATAATGTTTTTTTCTCCTCCACAAATTTGGGATTATGCGTGTGTACTTTTTGCAAACTACATTTTTTATGGTGCCAATTTTATTATATTTTTTAAGATTTTATTTATTTATTTATTTATTTGCGAGAGAGTGAGAGAGAGAGAGAAAGTGATTATGAGTCGGGGGAAGGAGAGAGGGAGAAGGAGAAGCAGACTTCTGGTTGAGCAAGGAGCCCCATGTGGGGCTTGATCCCAGGACCCTGGGATCATGACCTGAGCCGAAGGCAGACGGTTAACTGACTGAGCCACCCAGGCACCCCTATGGTGACAATTTTAAATACTGTTTTAAGACATTGCAATTACAATACAGTGGTTATAAAGTACAACATTATTTCCTTTCCCCGTGCCTGTATTCCATATTCAACTTTCAAGAATACCCAGTTTATTTACTAAAGAGCTCAGCTTTAAAATTGCCATGGAATTGCAAATTACATTTTCTACACAAAATTTCTTGAACATTCGTGCATGTCAATATACATGCATGAATTTATTCATTTTAAACATTTAAGTTGAATAAAATTTAAAATAAAATTAAAAAAAAATTTAAAAATGTATTCATTTTATTTTATTTTTTTTTTAAAGATTTTATTTATTTATTTGACAGAGAGAAATTACAAGTACACTGAGAGGCAGGCAGAGAGAGAGAGAGAGAAGGAAGCAGGCTCCCTGCTGAGCAGAGAGCCCGATGTGGGACTCGATCCCAGGACCCTGAGATCATGACCTGAGCCGAAGGCAGTGGCTTAACCCACTGAGCCACCCAGGCGCCCCTAAAAATGTATTCATTTTAAAGTTTGCAGAAAATGTTAGTGTATATGTATATTTTGTATAAGTACTTCCCTGTTGATAAACATTACATTTTTTGCAGCTTTAAATAAGATCACCTTTAGGGGCACCTGTGGGACAGTGGGTTAATCCTCTGCCTTCGGCTCAGGTCATGATCTCAGGGTCCTGGAGTCAAGTCCTGCATTGGGCTCTCTGCTCAGCAGGGAGCTTGCTTCCCCCTCTCTCTCACTGCCAGCCTCTCTGCTTACTTGTGATTTCTGTCTGTCAAATAAACAAATAAAATCTTAAAAAAAATAAAGAGTGGTCCAACTATATGCCACACTTAGATGTTCTTCAAAATATAGTTTAAAAAAAGATCACCTTTATTCAGAATCATAAGGTTTTTTAAAAATTCTTTCCGTTACGAAAGTTTAAAAAAAATCATTTTGTATAGTTAAGTACATTTAATTATTACTCAAACACATAGAGCAGTTTCTTGCAGTTTATGTGATTGAATTTAGCATGATCCAAACTCAAATATCCCCTTCTTGTATCTTTCAGTGTCTGCAACAAATATTCTATTTTTCCCCTATTTTTTTTTAAGATTTTATTTATTTTTTTGACAGACAGAGATCACAAGTAGGCAGAGAGGCAGGCAGAGAGAGATGAGGAAGCAGGCTCCCTGCTGAGCCGAGAGCCCTGACCCCTGGCTAGATCCTAGGACCCTGGGATCATGACCGGAGCTGAAGGCAGAGGCTTTTACCCACTGAGCCACCCAGGCACCCCTCCCCTAATGTTTTGATATCACAACCAATGTTCAGGGAACTATGGAGATATATGTCTCCCTGCATAAGTGAACGTATTCCATGAGAAAATTCAAAGGTTATTAGATTCCCCCTCCGCCAGTTTTTTTGAGATATAATCCACATACGGTAGGTTGCCAGTTTTTAAGATCTAATAGGTACAGCTGCATTTCCCCCCAAAAGTCTACATAAATTCTTATTCACAGCAGAGTGTGAGGGCCGATTTCCCCATACCCAGGCCAGGACTAGAAAATAATGAGCAGTTTTTGGCTTCTGCTGGTTTAGCAGGTATGCATTATGTCTTTAATTTTACATTTTTCTGATCACTAGTGAACCTGGAGAGTATCACGGGCCATTTGCAGTTTCCCCCGGGCCCACATCCCTTGCATCGCTTTCTCAGCTCCTGGTGGGTTAAGGGTCATGAGCCTTTGTTGTACCCTTGGAAATACCATTTTCTGCTATTTAGTCACTTTCACTTCGCTCTTCAGTTGCTCAGGAACAATGCAGGCTTTGTGTGTGAAGGTATGTGTTTATACACAGGACTTACAAATAGGCCATATATGTCTGTATTTGCTTTGAAATGCCCTTTTAATAAAAGCCACTGGGGCTTCTGCGATGCTTATCTGCGCTTCTCGCGTGGGAGGGAGGCTTCCTGCTTTGTTCCTGCCTGCGCCTTTGTGCGGGGCCTGCGTAACTGGGCATCACGGGGGCGGTGATTCAGAAGAGAATGTATTTACATTCAGGTCAGATTACCGTGAACGTCTGTGAATCGGGGGATCACTTCTGGGGGGTCAGTTAAAATGTGGGACACCACCCTGCCTGGAGCAAGTTTCTGTTGTCCTTGCTGTGCAGATTGGAAGGTATCCCTTGGAGCCCAAAACCTTCCCTGCTTTGCACCAGCCCAGCGGCTACAGCTCCCTGCTTCCAGCCCCCTGTCCCAGCATTCCTTCAGGAACAATGACTGTCACCATCTGTGAGAACCTGTGCAGAACAAAGGACGGCCAAGGGGCGGGGGCGGGAGGCAGGGCGGGAGGTGGGGGTGGGGGGGGGGGTGGCCAGGCGTGACTTTCTTGTGCCTTCTGTCCTCTTACTGTGATGGTCAACAAGAGAAATGTTCTACATGCCCTTTATGGGTTTATTTTCTGCTTTTCCTCTTGCTCCAGTTTGCGTTCCTAAATTTCTGGCCACGGAGAGGCAAATAAAACAGACAGCCACCTCAGGGAGTGTCAGAATTTACTTGATTTGGTAGTACCCTGGCCACCTGTTTGAGTAATTTTTTCCCCCTAACTAATCATGTGAGTTGCCTTGTTGTCTTTCTGAAGTGTTGACTCAACCTCCTATTCCCATCGGCCTCTACTTCCATTTGTGGATAAAATCTAATTATCACCTCTGGATGGGTTCTTGTCATGCAATATAATCACAAATACTGAAGAATTTAAGGCACATTTACATTTGTTTGTTTTCATTTTGTGTGGGGTTTTTTTTAGGCTGTGTGTATGTCTTTTTTATTTTTTTTTCTTTTTTTAAGATTTTATTTGAGAGCCAGTGAGAGAGAGAGAACATGAGCATGAGTAAGGCCTAGGGGCAGAGGGAGAGGGGCCGAGGGAGAAGCAGGCTCTGCTGAGCAGGGATTTCCCTCCCCCAACCAGGGCCTCTATCCCAAGACCCTGAGACCATGACTTGAGCCAAGGCAGATGCTTAATGGACTGAGCCACCCAGGTGCCCTCCATTTTATATTTAAACTGATGTTTAGGGGTGCGTGGGTGGCTCAGTCCCAGAAGCCTCTTTGTTGGGCTCAGGTCATGATCCCCTGGTCCTGGGATAGAGCCTGCTGTTGGACTCCCTGCTCAGCCAGGAGCCTGCTTCTCCCTCTCCCTCGGCCCCTCCCCAGCACTCTCTCTCACTCTTTCTTTCAAATAAACGAATAGAATCTTGAAAGAAGAGAATGAGCAAAAGGAAGAAAGGAGGGAAGGAAGAAGGAAGAAACCAAAGCTTTTTTACTTTTAGTAATTAATCTATTTATAGTGTCTCATTGGAGTTAGTAGTAGAAGGGACAGTGAAAACTCAAGATCTTTAAGAAATTGTTGAAGGAACATAATTCAGGGACCTCAGGGAGGTTTCTGTCCTCTGTAGCTAATTACCAAATTCTCCAGCGTGGATTAGAATTTTTCAACACAGAATTTTATGACATGAGGTTCTATATGGTCTAACCCTTGGTTATTCTGGACTTTAGTCCTTAAATTTATTTATTTCAAGACATTAAATATGGACTTTCGTTCTGGGCATCTCCGATGCTCCTGGGTGCCAAGAGTTAATGGAAATGATGTCCAAAGACACGAAGGCAGATGTGCTACTTGCCTGTCTTCCTTCCTCTTAGAAACCACATTTGTCTTTGAAATAAAAATGAGGCCAGAAAAAAGGGCCTGACCAGCCCCAGAGGAGCTGGCTGGACATTTTTCCACAGAGTTCACCAGTAAGAGATTCATTTGGTTTGACCATATTTCCTTTTAAAGAATAAATGTTACCTGCGAGATAAAGGCCATTTTATGGTCCTTCACACTCCTATGTGTGTTAATTACTTTCTTCTTCATCGTCATCATCACTGTGGTATCACAGAGAACTCCCTATTAACATTTTTGATCTTCATACCTGCTTGCCTCCAGTTTGACTCTTACCCCTTTTCAAGGATGAGGGTCCTATAGCCAGTGAACGACAAGCAGAACTCAGATTCAGGTCTTCTGATTCCAAGTTTAGGGTTGCAAATCAGTTATACTCTGGAATCTGTGGGAACAGCTCTTTGGTTGGGGGTTGGGAGAGGAAGAAAGAGAAGGGTATGGAAGAGTCAGAGGCTGGGTGGGCTACAACAGGTGTGGCCAAAGGGGGAGAGAGCTCATTGTTGTCACTGCACAGGGTCTTGACACCCCCATGAACTGACCCTGCCATGTGGTCTAGTCCAGTATCTCAAAACTCTGGCTGTTCTACTTCGACCAACTTCTCCTTCCAGATGGTCTCATCTCAGGCCTGGACGCACTCATTCCCCGCAGTTTCCACTCCCACCCCACCCCAGCCTGCCCCTCCCCTCCCCTCCCTCCATCCCTCCATGCTCATTAGCATGCTGTGATCTTAAAGACACAGATATGTCATTTCTTTTGCCTGGATTCTGAAAGAAACATAAAGGTGACACCTCTTGGGGCGCCTGGGTGGCTCAGTGGTTAAGCCGCTGACTTCGGCTCAGGTCATGATCCCAGGACCCTGGGATCGAGCCCCGCATCGCATCGGGCTCTCTGCTCAGCAGGGAGCCTGCTTCCTCCTCTCTCTCTCTGCCTGCCTCTCTGCCTACTTGTGATCTCTGTCTGTCAAATAAATAAATAAAATCTTTAAAAAAAAAAAAAAGGTGACACCTCTTGAGTGGGAACATAAGTTAAGCTGTGTCCTTGAACCTGGCAAATTCAGGCCTGTGGTCCGTGGGATAAGCTAGAACCATCTACCAGCCTTGAGCATCCTCTGCACATTCCTGCCAGACCACCCTTCCCAGGGCTGCTTTCATTTTCCTTATTCCTTCTTCAGAAATGCACTTGAAGAAAGGATGTGATCCCTCGTGTCCTGTCTCACCTATTTCAGGAGCCCCACCAGCATGAGCCCTTTCCCCCTGGGACCTCCCTTGGGTCCGTCCGCTGTACAGACTCCGCTTCTTCTTCGTTATCTCCTGCCCTATGTTTTCATCTGTGCCCCAGATCAGGAATGAATTGGAAATGGAAAGAATTAAGAGAAGCATTGTACAATTTAAAATGTCTGCGCTTTATTTGGATTCTTATTCAAACAAACTGTACAGAAAAGCAATACTGGATATTTGATATTAAGGAATTATTTGTTTTTAGGTGTGAAGTGATCATGTGGTAATACTTTAAAAAATAATAATAATTATAGTCTTGGGACACCTGGATGGCTCAGTCGATTAATTATCTGACTTTAGCTCAGGTCATGATCTCGGGGTTGTGGGATTGAGCCCCGCATCAGGCTCCCAGCTTATTGGGGAGTGAGCTTCTCCTTCTCCCTTGACCCCTCCCCCTGCTCATTCTCGCACGCACTCTCTCTCTCAAATAAAGAAATAATTTTTTTTTAATGGTCTTCTTCTATTTATATTTAACAGTATTATGGAGAGAAAGAAGTGATCTACTCTTTTTTCTCCAAAATGTTCCAATCTCCTTTACCTAGCTTCTTCCCTTCACTATATAAATGATCTTCTATCTGCATTAGAAAGCTTGTATTTCTAAGTACATGTGCAGTAATAGTGCTAGGTTTTTGAAAAATAAGTTCTGAGTGTCACATCTATTATAAAGACCAAATTAAATGTTTCCATGTTCATTTTCACTTGTTAGGACCCATGGTAGAGAGACCAGGCAGCACACTATTTTCCTTATTCTTACCTTTATAGTTTTTCTTAATATCTCGGGCAGAAGAAGGAGAAGAGGATACGTAAGTGAATTCTGCCGTGGCAAGGTAGAATTTTTTTACGATGGAAAGAGGTAAAAGTCCTTTTACAAAATCAGGTAATGCTGTTTGTTTATGAACAGGCATTTGAGTACACAGGTGTGTTTGGATTTTCAGACTTTGAAGAGAATTTTAGGCCCTTGCTGCAAACTGTGGACCAAGAGGGGTGATCAGGTAGCTTTGTAATGCAGGAAGTCCCCTCTAATGATTGAGCAGCTGGAATGCGTGGGGGCAGCTTAGGCTTCTCCCTCCCTCTGTCCCTGGGAGGAAGTGACGTCTGTTACAAAGCCCAGTGAAAGAAAAGGGGAGGACTAGCAGGAGAAACAGGTCAGAGTAGTTTTCAGCCCCTCCCAGCCCCTCTTTGGCTTCTCCCACATACGGGGTGAGTGGAGACTTGCTGGGCCACATGAGGAATGACCTAATATTTAATGGTCTGTGAAGATTTCCTGGAATGAGATCAAGGCTTTCCCCCACTATAATATATAGATGATTGTTCCAACTGAGCGAGTGTCCTTGTCCTCTACGTCTTTGGGGTAGCTTTGGATCTTAGCTGAAACATTCCCATCACAGGCATCCGCTTTTTATTTGCATCTAATCAAGCGGGTCAGTGCCAGTCACATTTCCAGGGCCATGAATTCACAGCTAGAGTCCCTGGATCTAATGTGAGACTGGCCTGTTTCGAAATTGTCACGGATCCTACAGAGGAAATGTCAAGAGAAGGGAAGGAGAGGGAGAAGGGGAAGACTTATGAGTTATTTATTAGTTTGTGATGCTATGTATACCAGTGGTAACTCGGTCCTGACATCTCTCCTTTCTTCCACCCTGTGATCTTCCCGGGTCTGAAGTAGGAAGAGACAATGGAGGAAGGGATTGAATATAATTCATTCATGAGCATGAAAGACAACGCCTTCTCTTCCCTCTCTTTGCCGTATAGCAAATGTTGTCAGTTATTTTCCAATAGTAAAAAAAAAATGTGAGGAATTGTGAGGATTGTTATGAAAACATTATCAAGATGTAGAGTTCTTGTAGGAGAACTGTTTTAAGAAAATAATTTGATATTTAAAAATCTTTTTGGTAAAAATTGTGTAGTATTATTTATTGAAATACAATTGTCTAGGTTTAAAAAAAAATTAAAATCAATCCTGTAATTAAATGACTGCACTCATGGAGAGAGATCCTGGAAAAAAGTATGTTGCAGCATTCTTTTCTTTCTTTCTTTTTTTTAGGGGGAGAGAATGAGAGAGTGAGCTGGTGGGGGGAGTGTGCGGAGGGAGAGGGAGAGAGAGAATCCTAAGTAGGTTACACACAGAACCAACGTGGGGCTCAATCTCACAACCCTGAGGTCATGACCTGAGCCAAAATCAGCAGTTGGACACTTAACTGACTGAGCCACCCTGGTGCCCCACACAATTTCTGTCTTTATAAAAAGAGCCCTACAGTTCTGATTTTTCAGACTGATGGATTGATTCATTAGGCACTGGAGTGAGTGTTTGATTCTACAGCTTAAACTGGGCTGATTCATCTATGAACCATGGGACTAGTAGCCAATTAAAAATGACCAGAAATCTGACTCAGTTTTGGGCAACTGTCTTGAACTGTCTTACTTAGATTCTGCCATTGACTTGTCTGTTCATTTGATCCATGCTGACAGAGAATCTACTCTACGGAACGTGCCACAGGAAAAAGTGAATAAGACATCATTAGCCCCTTAGGATCTTTTTTCTGCAACACAAACAGAACTCTGACTAATTTCGCTTCTGGTACCTTTCCACATAGTGTAATGTGGGCTACCCTAGGAGGAAGACCTGCCCTGGACTGGAGCTGTCAGGAGGGGTCACCCAGGGGAGGTGATGGATACCTGTACTGAGTCAGGAAGGATTAAGTGGGCATTCACCAGGTGAGGGAGAAGAGATAGTTTCAGGCAAGGGGAGCAGTGTAGGTATGTGAATGGGAGGAAGTGTAGGGATCATGGGAAGACAGTTGCAATGTAAAATGCAAGGGGTGTGTGTGTGTGTGTGTGTGTGTGAGAGAGAGAGAGAGAGAGAGAGAGAGAGAGCGCGAGCGCGAGAGGGAGGTGGGAGGAGAGTGATGTCAAGAGTTGACAGGAGTTCCAGGCTTAAGACCAGTCAGTACCCTAGGGAACTTTAAGTGATGATCTGGCCAGACTCCTGAGCCTGGCTGCCAGATTGGGTTAATCAGTCTTGGACCCAGTTTGGCTTAGTGGGTAGCCAGCCTGGCACAGGCCCAGCACATCCCCAACATAGGCAAGAACTGGAGGAGATGCAGCAGGACTGACCTCCTTCTGACCTTGGCATGACACACGTGCTGCTGGTGAGCTATTCTGTCCCACTCAGGAGGCTCTGGACCCCTGAGCATGGTTTCCCTTAGGGAGGCTGTGGCTTGTCAGTAATTGCAGGTCCCATTCCAGTACTGTTCAGTCAGCGCGTTTATATAATGCTTACCCTCTCTCTGAGCTTGGCCGGCGGGTCGACCCTCAAGCTCTCCAGCACTGGTAGAGGGTGCTTGCGCATCCAGGAGACTATGAAGGCTGTACTCCCTGCTTCTTCGAGCTGATTATTCCACAATGGGGCCTTGCCCAAAAAAAGACTGGGTGACCTCACATCAGACATAGACCAGGTAGGAAGGAACAAGTTGCCCTTGAAAAAGGACTAACCTAAAGTGTTTCCTTCAATTATTTACCTCTTACTGCTTTTATTATATATGGAGATAAAAATGAATGTGGGAATTTTTTAAAATTTAATTTGAACCTGAAATATGATGATATGTAGTGTGTCTTTTAAAAAAAATACTAGGTACTATTTAGAAGGAGTTTCATAACTCTGTTCTGAGTTTAATTCTGTAATTCTGAGAAAGTGGCATTTATAGACTATTCGTACTAATAAAATGTTGAGTTGCTGTAAGTCTTCTCATGTTTTTTTGTTTGTTTTTGTATTATAATTATTTTATTTTATTTTATTTCAGTGTTCCAGCATTCATTGTTTATGCATCATACCCAGTGCCCCATGCAATACATGCCCTCCTTAATACCCACCACCAGGCTCTTCCATCCCCCTTCCCCCCTCCCCTCCAAAACCCTCAGTTTGTTTTTCAGAGTCCACAGTCTTTCATGGTTCCTCTCCCCATCTGGTTTCCCCCAAATTACTTCTCTCCATCTCTGAATGTCCTCTGTGTTATTCTTTATGTCCCACAAGTAAGTGAAGCCATATGATAATTGACTCTCTCTGCTTGACTTATTTCACTCAACATAATCTCCTCCAGTCCTGCCAATGTTGATACAAAAGTTGCGTATTCATTCTTTGCTGATGGAGACATAATATTCCATTTTATATATGGGCCATATCTTCTTTATCCATTTGTCTGTTGAAGGGCATCTTGGTTCTTTCTACAGTTTGGCAACTGTGGACATTGCTGCTATGAACATTGGGGTACAGGGGCCCTTCTTTTCACTACATCTGTATCTTTGGAGTAAATACCCAGTAGTGCAATTGCAGGGTCATAGGGTAGATCTATTTTTAATTTCTTAAGGAATTTCCACACTGTTTTCCAAAGTGGCTGCACCAACTTGCATTCCCACTAACAGTATAAAAGGGTTCCCCTTTCTCCACAACCTCTCCAACACTTGTTTACTGTCTTGTTATTTTGGCCATCCTAACTGGTGTAAGGTGGTATCTCAATGTGGCTTTGATTTGAATCTCCTTGATGGCTAATGATGACGAACATTTTTTCATTTGTGTCTGTTGGCCATTTGTATGTCTTGTTTGGAGAAGTGTCTGTTCGTGTCTTCTGCCCATTTTTTGA
Source organism: Mustela nivalis (assembly GCF_964662115.1). Taxonomy (NCBI): domain Eukaryota; kingdom Metazoa; phylum Chordata; class Mammalia; order Carnivora; family Mustelidae; genus Mustela; species Mustela nivalis. The sequence goes on along the minus strand of NC_139024.1, from coordinate 58,317,204 downwards.
CATGATTATCTCTTTTGTCCTCTCACGATTTGTGTAGAGATTCTGGTCAAAAGACAAAATCATGCACATGAAACAAGGCTGTGTGTTGTGAGTTCCGGAGGGTGGCTGGTGAGAACACCGGGTTTCTGTTGCCAGTGTCTTGGGGAAACGCCTGGTTCTACCTCAGCTGAGCACCAGAGGTCAGCTCCAGACCCCATCTCCCTAGGCCAGTCATTCAACACATATCAGTCATCATCCTCCCCCACCCCCACTCCTGTGTTGTTCCTCCCACTTCATAATTCATTTTCTCACCCCCTCAAATGATCTCGCTGTGTGTTGTTTGCATTTCGCTCCACACATACACAGACTAGAAAATAAGATAGTCTTCACGAGAACAGGGACACGTCATCTTCTTTTGAACTGTCTTTTGTTAGAATAATAGAATATTTGATAGTTAATATTTGTTGAAGGAATAACTGGATGGGAGAGGTTGTTGGAGAAAACTTTTCAGGAAGAAATTTTATGGTGGGCACCCATCAGGCCCCATGGTTTGTATCTTAGCCCTTTGGAGAAAGGAGCTGTAAGGCTAAACTGCACCAACCTGGAGTGCAGGAGACATGCCCAGAGTCCTGGTCTGATCAGTTCCAGCATACCGGCATAGTCAGGTGTTTGGGGAGCACAGCCTCTGAAGGCCTCTGACACAGCCTCAGCATGCCCACAGCTGTAGTGGTGAGAGCCTCATCAAGGGACCTTGAAGGTGGTTACCTGAAGGAGCGGAAGATTGGGAATGGAGACTCCCAGGTTCATGGGACCACTTTGCTGGGGACCCAGATCCCTGCCTCAGGAGTGGGGCTGAAGTGTGGCAGTGAGGCAGGGAGAGCTGCGTTATTACCAGTCATGGGATTTCACCATGAACCACTGGCTCACAAAGTCTGAGGAAATTCAGTTCACTTTGGATATTTACCTCCATCAAGACTATTCTGGGGGTTTGCCTGGGGGCTCGGTCGGTCACAACCTGCCTTTGGCTCAGGTTATGATCCCGGAGTCCTGCAGTGGGCTCCCTGCTTACTGGGAGACCTGCTTCTCCGCCTCCCTCTGCTTCTCCCCCTGCTTGTGCGCTCGCTCTCTCTCTCTCTCTCTGTCAAATAAATAAACAAAATCATTAAAAAAAAAAAAAAAAACTGTCACGGATGTGCAAGAGACTATTTTCTGATTGTGGTCTCTCAATTGTGTCCTGTTCTCTTTTCTCTCCATGTCTTGACATGTGTGCTTCCCTGTGCTTTGAAAGGCTCCTTTCTTTTTTTTTTCTCTGGTGGAGAGCTTGGAGTCATCCTTCAAAACCCTGGTCAGATGCTATTGCTTCACTGAAAACTTAATTTTAGCTCCTCTGGCCAGACTTACTTGCTCTTTTCACTGTGGTCTCATAGCCTAACACGGTCTCTCTGGAATAATCTGTTTACTTCACTGTCTCTCCCATGGGACTGTGAGTTTTCAAGGATAATAATCTTGTGTTAAAATTTGTGTATCTTATCTTCACCTCACAAAATCTTGTTACGTAAGATAAAAGCGAAAGCGAAATTAAGAAACGTGTCCAAAGCACTCAAAACAGATAACCAAAAAAAAAAAAAAAAACCCTATTTTTTTCCTCGAAGGTAGTGAGTAGCTAGATAAACAAAATATATGCATACAGAGGAATATTATCTGTTAAAAGGAATAAAATTCTGACAAATGCTACAACAGGGATTAACCTTGAAAATATTATACTAAATGAAATAAGCCAGACACAAAAAAGGCAAATACTGTATGATTCCACTTCAGTGAGATTCCTAGACTAGGCACATTCATAAAGACCAAGGAGGTTAGCATTTGCCAAGGAGCTAGGAAGAAAATGAGTTATTGAACAAGTACAGAGTTTCTCCTTGAAATCAAAAGTTCTGGAAATACTGGTGCATGTACCAAATGCTACGGTTCGAATATATAAAAATGGTTGAAATAGTAAGTTTTATGTTATGTACATTTTACCACAAAACAAAGGCAGTGAGTAGAGAAGAAATAAATGAAAGAATTTTCAATAAAATGTAAAACACAGTAAAAATACAAAGGCAGCATAGTTCAAAAGTACGTAGACCAGTTACACGGGACCCAAGCGAATACGGATTCTAGCAAAAAGATGAAAAACTGTTTTCTTTTTCTTGACACTTTTCAAAAAAGTCAGGAAGATTCTATCATATGCATTTAATCTTCTGCAATATATATAACTGTTAACAAGTGGTTTTTCCCAACCTTGAATTAAACATCTGTGTCTAGGGACACGTCGGTGGCTCAATTGGTCTCTTTGCTCAGGTCATGTTCCCAGGGTCTTGGGATTGAGTCCGGCATCAGACTCCTTGCTCAGAGGGGACCCTGCTTCTCCTTCTGCCCCTCCTCCTGCTTGTGCTCTCTCTTTAACAAATAAATAAGTAAAGTCTTTAAAAAATTTAAAAACAAACTTCTGTCTATAAAACTTGATTGCAAGAAGCTGAGATAACTGAAACTTGGGGGTGTTGAAATGTCTCAGAAAAGATTTTTTTGAAATGCCTTAGAAAATTAATTTCCTTGGTTAATTTTAATTTTTAATCTATGTTTTAACATTAGAGAGATCCAAGTAATACTCAAGAGTGAAAATAAACAGTTTTAACATTATTACTGGTTTTGTATATTTTCATTTTCCTGGGATTGGAGCCCTCTGTTATGTCAGAGAGATCTTTGGCTTGGATTTTGTATTTTTAACTCTCATTCACATTTAACTCATTAGAAAGGGGAAGCCCTCCATGAAAGAGGTGGAGAGCAAGAAGTAAGTTGTGTGGGACCCGGGGTAGCCCATCAGAGCTGATGACAAGCCCACGGCTGTGTTTTGCATCCTGTAGAGGTACGACACTGGGAGAAGGTGCCTGGTGAGTGCCACGGACAGCAGTTCTCAGAAGGGCTGCTGATCGGGAAGCAGAGGCTTTGGCAGAACCTAAATGGCCAAGTCACAAACCGTAACAAGCCCTAAAAATAACAAATGCAACCCCAGCAAAATGAAAGCCCTAATATGTGGGAAGTATAATGGGAAATGTATCGATTGGTATATTTGACCAGAAGCATGAATAGTGATCACAAGTAGAGATGGTCACCTTTTGTCCATCGGATGGGGGTGTAAAACATCAATCACCATCAGCAGAGTTTTCCAGCAAGATTGACAACTCAGGTCGATAGAGGTGTATGAGTTTTCTGGTTGCAAGTGGCTGGACTGCAGCTAAAACTAGCTTTCATGTATTCCTTCTTTCATTCTACTTGTATTTATTGAGCAACTGCCATCTGCCAGGCATTCATTACTCTATGTCCTTGGAAGACATCAGTGAACTAAATCAAGACCAAATTTTCTGCCTGCGTGAAGCTTAGGTTCTAGCAAGGAAAGACAGAAAATAAGGAATAAACATGATGTATATATGCATTTTATCGTACATTAGAAAATGGTTAAGTGTTACAGAAAAAAGAGAAAGAAAAGGAAACAGAGGCATGCCAATGGATGTGTGCTTGGGGGCAGGTGGCTACCGTAGGATGGTCAAGGTCAGACTCATGGCCACAGTGATGCATGGGCAAATGCTCAGAGCAGGGAGTCAGCAGATAATTGGGAGGCCACATTCTGGGCGAGGGGGGTTTGAAGACCTCAGGGCTAGAGCACGATGGTGGTTGCAAGGTGAGTGGGGGAGAATGACAGGAGAGAGCCAATGGGCTTTCACTTTGGATGGAAAGGGGAGCCCGTGCAAGTTCTGAGCAGAGGAGTGACCTGACTTCATTAAGACTCTAACAGGCTTCACTCTGTCGCAGTGTTGACAGTAGACTGGAGGGCACGAGGGTGAAGCAGGACTTGGCGGAGTTTATTTCCATGCTCCAGGGGAGACAGAGGGGCAGCTCGGGACAGGCTGGTGGCAATACAGTTAGTGTGGTGCCACAGAGTCCTGACCAGGATACATTTCGAAGGTGAAATTCGCGTGATTTTTGAAGGAGCTGATCTGGTCTGCGCGAGGAGTCTCAGACAACTCGGAGGTGTTTTCCCAAAGTGAAGGAAGGATGTAGTTGCCATGGGTTGAAGGAGGCAGGGCTGGACATAGCAAGTGTGGGGAGAAGATGGGAAGTTCACTCTGGATCCATCGAGGAAGTGTCCGTGAGACGCCCAGAGACAGATGTTGAATAGACAGTGGGTGTATTCATTTCCTGTACCTGTTGTAACAAAAGACTACAGACCAAGTCACCTAAAACAACACAGATTTGTTAGCTTCTGATTTTGGAGGTCAGAAGTCCTAAACATCAAGGTGTTGGCAGGGCTGTGCTCCCTCTGGAGGCTCTAGGGTAATCTGTTGCATTGCCTTTTCCAGCTTTCAGAGGCCACCTGGTACTTGAGTCCCGTCTCCCATCCTCCCCCATCTTCAGAGGGCACCATGCCCACCTCCACTTTCTCCTCACTGTTCCTTGCTCTGACCTTCTCACCTTCCCCTCATCCAGACGCTTGTGATTATATTGGGCCTGCCTGGCTATCAGAGGGATTCTTCCCATCTCCAGATCCTTGAGTCAGTCGCATCTGCAAAATTATTTGAGTCTGGAGTTCTGGTAAGAGACGCAGACTGCAGTAAACTTCTGGCATTTAAAACCCTTGTAGTGGCTCCCTATTTAGCAGGAAGCTTCTCATGAAGTGGACACTGGATCCAGAGACTGAAAACATGCCATCCTCTCCTTTTATTCTCCTTCTCATTCTCTCCCTTTCATCCCCCTTCCCACCCTGCCCCAGCCCCACTCTCTTAGTTCTGAGTGTCTGGGGTGGGTTCATTTCCTACTGTGGGATCAGGTATGGTCACCAGTAACTCCATGCCTTAGTCATCTCAGTGAGAAATCCCAGAGAAAAGGCAGAGCTTCTCTCTCGTAGAATCTACACATAAAAGCCCAGGGGCTCTGCTAAGTCCTGATTAAATCCCCTCGTGTCACCCCTGTGGATAGTGGCTCTTGGTCCCAACACAGCCAGATGGAATGGGAGGGGGGGCAGTTTCCTGAGTAAAGGGGGAAGTGGTTATGTCTAGAAAGGACAAAAGGATGCTGGTAAGACAAAAAACTGTAGTTACTAAAGAGGCTGCAGACTTCTGTTTTTAATTTTTTTACTTATCTATTTATTTATTTTATTATTATATTTTTCTTTAATAGGCTCCATGTCCAACATGGGGCTTGAACTCACAACCCTGAAATCAAGACCCGAGATCAGATGCTCCACCATCGGAGCCGCCCAGGTGCCGCTAAGCTTATTCTTTAGAAAAATTTAAATGTAGTCAAAAGGAGATAGAATTGTCCTCTTGGGCTCATCACCTGCCCTTCAACAGTTACCCTTTCTCCCATTTGTTGTTCTCAACTCAAAATATTTTAAATTCTGAGCATCATATTATCTTTCCCTTAAATATTTCAGTATGTAACACTAAGAAATGACAACTCTTTTAAAAAGCAAAACCACAATACATTATCACACTAAAAAAAAAAAATTTAACATTAATATCATTAACTATTCAGTCAGTGTTCAAATTTCCCCAGTTGCATCCTAAATGATGGCTTGAGTCAGGATCTAAATAGGGTTGATCTGTTTGACCAGAATTTCCTTTTGAAATGTATCTGCAGATTATCTATCTAAAGCTATTAGCAAACAAACACTCAGTTCTGTGTTGTTCCCAATCCCCAGGTTATGCTCATGATTTGGTCTCTACCAGATCAGCTGCCTTTGTCTTGTCACTATGACACTTTCATATATTTAATCCATGGCCTCCACGTACCCAAGTAGCTTTAGTATTGAAAGTATTCTGGAGTCATTTTGAAAGCAATAGGTGTGGCTTACATGAATCTGGTTTTTGCAAATAAATTTGAGTTGAGGTTTAAGGTAGGCTCTGGGTTAAGGCGGGTGGAGAGAAGGAAGGGGACTCAAAAAATGAACAAAGAAGCACTAAGTGTCAAATCTTACCTTTATCAAGGTGTCAGCAGGGACGCTGGTTGGTACAGTCCGTTAAGGTTCTGGCTCAGGCCTGAGCTCAGGGTTAGGAGATGGGGCCCCACGCTGGGTTCCTCAGTCAGTGCAGAGTCCACCTAAGACTGTCTCTCCTTCTCCCTTTCCTTGTGTCCCTCCCCCCATGTGCTCTTTCTCTCTCCCTCTCTCAAATAAATAAATCTTTTTTTAAAAAGAAAGATGTCAACTGTCCTCAGTGCTCTCTCTATGCCACCTGAAGAATTTTGCTAGAGTCTGTTGGGCATCTTTTCATGTAATTGTGATCATATAAAATTTTACTCTTTCTTCATTCACTACAGTATCATAAACACTTCTTTTCTGTTATTACGTATTTTCCTTTACTTTCATTTCTTAAACATTGATAGTATCTAAGGAATTCTTCGTGGGGAAGATGTTGAATCTACTGGGTAGTAAAAAGGAATGCTTGAGTCGAGAGAACTATGTCCTGGGCCTGGCTTTGCCCCTGAACTAGAAATATGTTTGAAGGCCTATTCTCTAATTTCTCCAGGTTTTCTCTTTCATTCATTAAATATTTCTCGCTTCACAGCGTTGTTACAGAGATGAAATGAAATAATGAAGTGATAGGGCCTTTGTAAACTCTAAATAAGTGTTCAGAAATAACGTGTTCATATCTCTATTCAGAAGCAGTGAGCGAGGTTGTAGAAACTTCGTTCTCCCCATTGATCATAGACTGGACCTTGAGAGCAGAGCCTGAAGGTTAGGGAGACAAGAGTGACCCCCTTCTGACTGTGCCCCCATTATTAGGTCAGAGTAGGGGCTCAGTAAATGTCTGTTGAGCTGTATTTTCTGGAAGTAGTACTCTTCTCCACATTCCCTGCTTTCAGATATACAAGCAGTGGGGAATTTGTAAAGCATGCCTGAAGTGTTAAATCCAGAATGCAGTAAATACTGGAAGAACTGTTCCTCTGATTTCTTTATAAAGGTAGCTGAGGGCACCTGGGTGGCTGAGTCGGTTAAGCACCAGACTCTTGGTATCATTGTGAGATGGGCCTGCATAGGGCTCTGGGCTCAGTGGGGAGTCTGCTCCAGATTTTCTCTTCCTTTCCCTCTGTTCCCCCAACCTCGAAATAAATAAGTACGTAAATCTATCTTTAAGAAAAATAAGTGGAGTTGAGAATCTCAAATGTTTCTGATACTTTCATGATGATTTGCAAATCTCCTTCTTCACATGTCATTTTGTTTTTATATTTTAGGTTTTATATATATATAGACTTATATTCTAGATTATATATATAGAATTATATTTTAGATTTTATATATTTAGATTGCACGTGCTTAGAACTTAGTGTGTTTCCTGCACATTGTAGGAATCCAGGAGATGCACGTTGACCTGAATTAAGATATAAGCAGAAGATAATTATGCATGCAAATATGGTAATTATGTACACATCTCTTCCTAATGAAGAGGTGATGACAGCATTTCTGCAGTCTAATAGGTCAATATGTGCATTTTGGATTTTATTAATCAGATATGGTCTGAAAATACTTCTTATCCATTCAATTCTCTGTCCTTGGTTCTTTCCTCTATTTCTGTTCACAGATAAATTTCTCCCTAGAGATTGTTTCTTCTGGACTAGTCTCTTAATCTTCCCAAACGATATTTGGGGGGGACTTCTAGTGCTCACTCATGTCCATGAGAAGCAACCACACTTTTGTGCCTCCCCTGCGGTTGGGGAAGGCTGTGTGATTAATTCCAGCCCGTGGAAAGATGAGGGAAAGATGTGTGTCCCGAATGGACCAAGGCCATGAGAATCTTGTGTGTAGTTCTTTAGACTTTCTTTCCTCACCTTATCAACAGGGAGGTCGAAAATTCATGACGATGAAGTCTCTATTGCCCTCCACCTTGAGTTACCACATGAGGACAACCTCCTTGGAGAGTTACCTGGCCTCACAGTGGCCTTTGTGTGATTCAGAAATAAATTTTGCTGGTGTCACACCAATGAGATCTGGGTATTTTTTGCTATTGGCACAATCTAGTATCTCCTCACTACTGCACGTTCCATCTCTAAATGGCCTCAACCTATTCTTTGATTATTAAGACTTTCTTGTATGTGGAGGGTAAATCCTTAAGAATTTGATGTGCCCACATTTGCTTTAGATTATATGGAAGTATTTTCCAAACTGTAGCATGCATACCATGAGTGGCATGTGAGATCATTTTGTATGGGATATAGATAGAACTTGTTTGTATTTTAGGTATTTATTTACATTTATGGTTTGTTTCTATTTATGGCAAGTGATTCTCCTTTTCCATTCATAGTGGTTACAGAAATAGTTCTTCTAAAACAGCTTTGGTGAAAATGAAGTGATTTAAACAGAAATATGAAAAAAGAGATAAAAGTATAATTGGCATGCAGATATGGCAAAAATCAGAGGCAGTATTCAAATAACTGAGGGGTTGGGAGACACTCTATCTGCTAAATTATTTGATAGGATGTCTATTAAAGAAGATCTCCACCCGACAGAGAGACTTTTATTTTTGACTCCCAGTGCTTAGCATTAAATTTAGTAAATGATTTTGAAGGAGTGGAGATTATATGTATAAAAATCCAGGAACTTAAAAGCTAAAAGCCTCAATCCAATCCTATGAGGTTAGCTGGAATGTTTTCTTCATCCTTCTCTGCTCTTTAAGAGGTTCTGTTTGCCTTAAGTGTATTAGGCTCACATGAGGTTTGACCAAAGATTAGCATTTGTGGTATCATGACATTTAAGAATTTAAAATGTTGTGGGCAGGGGTGCCTGACTCCCTCAGTCAGTAAAGCATGCAACTCTTGATCTCAGGGTTGTGGGTGCACAGCCTTTGTTGGGTATAGAGTTTTCTTAAAAATAAAATCTTAGGGGGCACCTGGGTGGCTCAGTTGTTAAGCGGGTCATGATTCCCGCGTCCTGGGATTGAGCCCCATATTGGGCTCCCTGCTGGGTGGGGAGCCTGCTTTTCTCTCTCCAGCTCCCCTGTGCTTGTGTTTCCTCTCTCGTTCTTTCTGTCATAAATAAATAAAATCTTTAAAAATAAAAATAAATAAAATCTTTAAAAAATTAATATTGTGGGCAGAGTTGACATTTTTAAAATGAAGATTTGTTGAGCCTATAGTCACAAGGGGTATTACCATTGGTCTAAAGTCACAAGTGGAGCCCCATTGGCTCTGATTTTTTGCCATCTGTTGGGCCCTAATGGCCAATGACTTTGGGTTTATGGGCATACTGTCTAGTAGGAAACTACTCTCAGTATGCTGGACATTCAACTATGAGATGAGAAGTCATGTATTTATCAACGATATAGGCAATGAACATTGTTCTTGTATATTGCCTTTCAAATGTAACCAAGAAGGTGTTCTATCGATAGCTTTCAACTGATTGGGACTTTTATGCTTTTTCAGCGCAGCTCCCAGAGCTGTTCCTGGGGAGGTGATGGCGTCCCTGGGCAGGTGTCTCTCCCTCTCCCTGCTTTGCTCCTCCTCCTTCCCACACACTGTTATGGAGATTAGCCCTGAGCAGCAGCTTTAGAGAGAACTACAGTGGGAAATGGTCCACAAAACAGTGGCTAGAGAGAGGTATGTTTGCAGTTAGCAGAGCTGTTGGTAGATCCATCCACGGGCTCTGGTAAGCGGATGGCTGTGCTAACGGAGTGGGTGTCTTTGCGACTACTTCCAGCGGCTGCGAGTCAGCTTTACTGCTATGCTGGTGTCTTTCTGAGGCTTCTCGACCACAAAGCCCTCCCCAGGACTCCAGCTCTTACTCTAAAACGCAGGTTGAGGACAACTGCCCTGACTTTTTAAAAATTTTCTTTCTTTCTTTCTTTCTTTCTTTCTTTCTTTCTTTCTTTCTTTCTCTTTCTTTCTTTCTTTTTTTTTTTTTTTTTTAGATTTTATTTCTTTGTTTGATGCCCTGATTTTCTTAACCTAAGTGATGAACGGCTCTGAAAGTGGTGATTAATATTTACTATAATGACCCTGAGGCCTGAAGAGGCCAATTATGTTCATATTATTTTCATAAAACTAAAAAAAGAACAAAACCAGAAAACCAAAGTAAATAAATTAAAACAATGTTAGCCACATTGAATTGTTGCAACACTTGTAGTAGAGTTCCCATATACTCCTTGCCTGGCCTCCCCAAACGATAACCTCTTGTAAAACCCTAATACAATTACTGAAACCAGGAAATGAACACTGATCAGACACTACTAACTGACCTATAGACCTTACTCAAATTTAGCCAGTTATTCCACGGATGACCTTCAGTCATGTTTGCCTGTTGCAGTTATCATTGTGCTGCTTGCCTTTTGATGATTTTCTATTTCTGGCATTCCTCCTCCATTTCTTAATTGGAATTCCATTGTAAAGAAGAGCTGTTTTTTCTGAGTTACTTATTATTCATTCAATTATTTATTTGTATCAGTAGGGACCATGGATATTTATTTAATCTGTATGCTTTAATCCATTACTCTCATTGCTCATTTTGTTGTCCAGATTGGTATGTATTTGGCTATCGAGTGCTCATTTGCTTGGCTCCTAGATCCTTCTGACTTTGCCCTATCATTTTTTAATTTTTTTGAGATTCTATTTATTTATTTGTTTAACAGAGAGATACAGAGAGAGAATGAGCAGGGAGGAGGGATGGAGGGAGAGAGAGAGAGAAGCAGACTCCCTGTGGAGCAGGGAGCACAATCCCAGGACCTGGAGATCAGGACCTGAGCCAACGGCAGATGCTTAACTTCTGAGCCCGGCACCCCAACACCATCACTTTTTAAAATCACTTCCTTATTTTGTGGCCCTGCAGGATGTTCCCGGCTCATCTTGTGTTCCCTGCCCCCAACCTAGAATCAGCCAATTCTCCTAGGAGTGCTCATTTCAGTATTGCTTCAATCTTCTGTTTACAATATTCTATTCATATTCTTTGAAAATTAATTTTGCCTTATGGGAGATATTTATGTAGGAGATGTAAGATGATTTCTTACCATCTACAGCACTGGATGAATTGTGAAACATTAGTCCATCAACATGTCAGATTATAAAAAGAATATTCTATGTTGTTATGTATGGTTAAAAAAAATAATGGGGGGGGTTTGGAGGAATGACACACAATTAAGGTCTTCACCAAAAGATCTGCTATGCTTTCTTGGTTCAGTATCTTTTAGACTTTTCCTTGCTTTTAGATTTTGTTATTGCTAAAAATTATTTTCTCCCTCATAGATTTTCTCTGGCATTCCTCTTCTGCCATTTAGCTCCACACTTGCCTAAATTCCTCTCTCCTCTCATGTTTTATCCTGATACCTTAGCTTTTTGCTGAACTCCTGGTGTAGCATCTCTTTCTCTGACCCTTGTGCCAACTTTCCAGTCATTTCAATCAATAAATCCAAATCAACTCTTAAGTGGGCTAACAAGTTTTTTGGCTAAAACCAGAGGGTCTAAATGCTTCCATCAAATGCATCCCAAATATATATTTTTCTAAGTAGGGTGTGTGTGTGTGTGTGTGTGAAGGAGAGAGAGATAGATTGATTTCAGGCTCAAAAACTAATGAAACAATACTTTATTTTCTTTTGAAATTCACCAGTTTTACTACTACAGATATTTTTAAATTGTCCTATTTAAAAAACCTAATTTATTTAATCTGTGGAAGTTTGGCCTCCATCATATCTAGTCCAGAATAAGAAATGAAATATTTTTAACTTTCTAACTTGAAGGAGTGCCATCTTTGCAAAACTGTGGTGAAATTAGTACAGGGTGTCCTCCAATATCTTTCACTGGGGTATATGTAGAATTTCTTTATACATTGTATTTCAGTATATATTACCTCTCTGATTTTCCTCACTCCGAATTAGTAGGGCCTCATGGTCAACATTTGTTGGTCCCCACTTTAGTACTGATTTCCTTTGACTCCTACCAATTACCCTCAGATTTTACTTTGGGGAGACCATCTCTACATGGCATTATCGAGCATGTGCCTTAGAGGGAATGATCTGTTGTTTGCTCCAGGTCTGGGCTCTAAATGGCTTTGGAGAGTCAGTTTTGGCTAGGGAGTTTGGTTGAAGGGTGTGTTCATGATTCAACTCAGGTCAATGAGAAGCATAGGGACTTTCACTGGGGCTTATGAAAGAGATGTATGGTATTCTGTAACCCCTGTGTTCCTATTTGTCAATGTGGGGGCAGCTTGCCCAAGTTTGAAAATGATGTGCTTAGGAGGCAAGAGCCTGGAGAATTTTGGAGCCTTGAGGATGGATGCATCTAAGCATGAGGCTAGCCCTACTTCCAGACTTTGGGAATCAATGAACTCCAACCCCCATCTTTTTCTTTTCCTTTTTTTCTTTTTTCCCTAAGTAGTTTTGATTTCAGTTTTCTTCCTTTTTTTTTTTTTAAGATTTTATTTATTTGACAGACAGAGATCACAAGTAGGCAGATAGGCAGGCAGAGAGAGAGAGAGAAAGAAGCAGGCTCCCTGCTAAGCAGAGAGCCCGATGCGGGGCTCGACCCCAGGACTCTGGGATCATGACCTGAGCCAAAGGCAGAGGCTTTAACCCACTGAGCCACCCAGGCACCCCTGATTTCGGTTTTCTGTAGCTTGAAAGATTTCTATTGATATGGACCCTTTTCTGGGCCTCCAGTCCTGTTACTTATATGTATGTTCGCATTTATTTTAGCTACTTTAATTATTTTAGTTACTTTAATGTTTTGTTATCATAGTTAATTACATGCCCATTTTTCCTCAGGTAGATTATGATGTCCTTGTAACTGTGCATTAAACCCTTACCTGCCTTTCTGATCTTTGTATAGGATATATAGTACACCGTTTAGCTATGTTCTGAGGACCTACTCTATACCAGATTCAGACCTGGGTCTAGTTTCACTAACCATAGAGTTGTGAATTTTATTTAACATACTACCTGCATTCATTTTCTATTGCTGCATAGCAAATTACCAACATTAGCAGGTAAAACAAGTCACGATTTCCATGGGTCAGAAGCTTGGGCACAACTCAACTGGCTTTTCTGCTCAGGGTCTCACCAGGCTCCAATCAAGGTGGCAGCTGGACTGTGTTCTCATCTGGAGGCTCGAGTGGGGATGAGTGGGCTTCCAAGCTCATTGGGCTTGTCGGCAGAATTCATTTCCTAGGACTGGATCACGGAGGCCCCCAGCTTTTTGCCGGCCGTTGATTGAAGGCTGCTTCCACTAGGCATCTTCAACATGACTGCTCACTCCTTAAGCCAGGAAGGAGAATCTCTTGCTCCAGTCTGCTAAAACAGAGTCTTATATGGTATAATATATCACAAAGTGACATCCATCCACTTTGCCATTTTCTGCTGGCTAAAAAACCATTCACAAGTTCCATTTGCATTCAAGGGTAGGGGACCACACAAAGGCATGGATATCAGGAGGCAGCAAATTATGTAGGTCACCTTAGGATATGTTTCCCATGCTCCCTTAAATGCTCGTGTGTAAAGTGTCTTCTTTTAGCTCCACAAGTGGGTTTTATACCTCTCTACTAGCATCTGTAGAATTCAGTTAGCTTTTTTAAAATTACAGCTGCAATTTCTTTTTCACCTCTGGGGAGATGTGGCATTTACCTGACATTTCTTTTTATGATTACCTGCATTTTGTTTAGGTTGAATTATTTTACAAACACTCATAAAATGTTTAAAGGGTGTGTTTAAAATTTCAAAATAATTTCTCTCATTTTAATGATGTCTAAAGAGCAGCAGGTCCTAGAGTTGGTTTTATTGGAGATTTGATGTAAATATTTTCCAAGCAAACCAGGACCTCCTTGATAGCAATATTGAAAAGAACCCCCTGCAAAATGATACACTCTTTGTGATAGCATTTCAGTCCTAAATCTGAAAGCTGGCCTCCTGCCATTTTTCTAAAGGTTTTATTTATTTATTTGACAGAGAGAGAGAGGGACAGATAGAGCACAGCAGAAGAGGGAGAAGCAGACTCCCTACTGAGCTGGGAGCCTGACATGGGACTCGATCCCAGGACCTGGAGGTCCTCACCATCTGAGCCACCCAGGAGCCCCTGTTTTTTTAATAATAGAATGATATTAAAAATTAAAGAACTTTTCCAAATGTAAAAATTAATACTTTTAATGGGGATCTGTATTATTTGGCTAGGTTCTTTATCTTGCTGAAGAGCTAGATGTGACTGTCACATTAGATCTCTAAGTATTTACTTGGCTAGTTAATTACAACAAAATATCCTCTTGAAATAGGAGCTACAATTAGAAAAATAAACAAATAATCATCAACAACTCTGAAAGTATTTCCAACCAATAGTAAATTATTCTCTTGCATATATTTTCATATTTTTATGTTAGACTTTATATCTGCCAATTATTTCCCCCCATTCTTTTTGTATAGTCTATGAATGTCATGATTCCTAGCTACTGTTCAATGCACTTTCTCTTTTACAAGGTCTTTAAAAGACTTAAAAAGTCTTTAAAAAAATAACATTCATGTCTTTACCTGTGTTCAAAAGATTGTTTTATATAGTTTGTGTGATATTTTATAGGCATATTTTCTATATATTTTATAGATCTTAATTTCCTCAACACACTCTGAAATGTTATAGTGCTGAACAGTTTACATATAAACAACCTGTTTTTCCAAACACTAGTATGTAAAATGGCATTCAGAGAGGGGATTGCAATGGAAAAGAATGGGCTTGCAGGGGAAAAGAAAAGAAAACAAATCTCTCCTTAGCTGCTGTTTTCAGTTTGGACACTAGATGGAGTAGTGGTCATACTGATCAGCAAATGTACTGTTCAACACAAGAGACTTGCTGTTTGTATACTTAATAGCTACACTTGTAAAGACAGATGTACCTATAAATGTGTTGTTTGAATTTTTTTATTTTGTAAAGTACAGTAGTCCCTGAGAAGGAATATTAGATGAGTTACTTTTTGTTTTTAACTACTTAATGTTTATTTATCTTCCAATGTATTAAAACCATTAAACCAGACCGTTTTGTTAAATAAAAATCCAGTCCCTCTTAGGATAAATTGTTTTCAGAATACAATTGATTCTTAAGTACATTAAGCCTTCCCTAAGTGAACATTTGTTTTCTCTTTAGAAAAAAACAATCTGTGTCCAGTCTGTGGACAATTGTTTAAAAAAAAAAAAAGCAAGTTTTTAAGAGTTGCTGTTTTCAGCTAATAGGGCATAATCACATTTCTAGAATGAGATATGTCAGAGAAAGTGAATGCCCTTGGCTAAATTGATCTGTTTTGAATTGATGTCCAACAGAGCTAACGTAGATGTTATCGTCTTTATATCCAAAGGGTTTTTGCTTATGTTGGCTGGATATTTGGAGGCTCTCCAAATTTGGTGTCTTCGCATTAAATTACTCTGTGTATGATAGGATTGGAGGTCCAAGCCTGATTCTCTTACACACCTTTAAGTCCAGCCACACCCAGGGCCTGGCTAGCAGAGAGGCTGCTGTGTGACTCTCAGCTCTTACCACCTGGCTTTGGTAGGTCTCTCTTCTCCTGTATTTTCTGGATTACATATTTTACAAGTCACAGGTCATTTCTATTCCTGGAAAAGAAATTTCGTGGAATTTTGTTCATTCAAGAAGGAGCCGTGCTTAAAAATACAGGAAAATAAAACATTTAACAGACTTTATATTTATTAATTTTTAGAAATAGAGTTTATTGCTACCCAAATGGCTTCAAGTGGAAGGTTTATTTCTAATATTTACCTTTCCAGTTATAAAACATAAGCTGAAAGAGGTGATATTTATTCTTTTTAAATTTAATTTTTTTAGAAGTTGAATGGAATATAAAAATATATATATTTTTTTAATTTTAAAAGTCATTTTTTAATTCATCAAAAATTTTGTTATGGTGGCTCTTCAGGTAAAGGGAAGATCATCAATCATTTTGTTCATTTCAGTGTAGAGCCCTGTGCTAGGCAACGTTGTAGGCACACGAAGGTAGACAACTTGCTCTGGTTCCTGCCCCGGGGATCTCACAGTTAAGTCAATATTTAAAATCAAATATTACATAATCTGGGGAAATTAAATTATGACCACAAACAGTATAAAAGACAAGAAAAGGGCTGTAGGCATTAAAGTCTTAGGAAAGGCTTCCAGAGAAAGGAAAATTTTCATGTTAATGTGTTAACCATTAGTATGTTAAAGGTTGTGTAAGATTTTGATTTAACAACAGAAGAAGAAGAAGGTGTGTAAGAAACCCCAGCCAGAAGAATGGGGGTGGGCGGAGGCGTGTTGATGAGAATTTTCAGTTTGTCGGGAATCACAGGCTAGGGCATGAAGCCAGAGGGTTGTGTTGAGACTGGATGGTGCAGGGCCTTGAACCACAGGCTGACTTTGAACTCCAGCTTCTACTTAGTGGGGAGCAGGTGAAAATGTTTTGGTGTCAAAGAGATACCCTGAAAGTCACGTTTGAAAAGGGTTCATCTGATCATCTTGTAATAGGTGGGGAAGGAGAATTGAGTGGGAGAGATGGAGGAAGAGCCGTAGAGCTTAAATACGAATCAGAAAAGGCTCAGCAATGGTTTAGGGAACGTAGCTAGAAGCAAGGGGTACGTACGAGGTCCAGTGAGAGAACTACGGGTAATGATATACTGTGCGGGTGAGGTCTAATTATTTATCGTTCTAAATTATTCAGAATCTGCTCCACGGCACACCACGCTTGTTCATTCACCAGCACTGATGAGACTTCCAGAACCCCACCTACTTGCCAGGCTGTCTTCCCCTCTTTCGGGCTCTATCAGTAGCCCTACAAGCACAACAAGCGAAGCAGCCTCATTCTCTGCCCTTTGTGGCCTCCATTACACTTGCTCCATCACTGAACAGTGCGGTCTTGTGTGGGGCCCTGTGGCTTCTGGAAATGGGCCCACCCAAACCTGCCATTTTCACTGTAGCCAGATTTACCCATTCCCCCTTTTCCAGTGCGAAGCATCATCCTCCATATCCCCACACCATGGATGATCTAGTTTAATTCAACCCTTGCTGGTTCTCGACTTTCCTTAGGGAGGCAAGAACTCAAGAGAGCAATACCCAGCCCTAGGCTTTCCCTGGTAGAAGGACTGAGCAGGGTAACAACGTAAGGATGTGTAGGTTGTTTGCTGCACAAGAGCACTGGCCATGAGAGAGAACATGGCTGGAAATCCAGCCTGTAAGGGTATGCCAAGCTGGGCAAGCTGCCAAGAGGGAAAAGACTCTTTAAAAATTTTTGCATAAAAGAGCCTTATTGGCTAAAGGAGGTCCTGGTTGAAGAAAGGAAAATATTTTCGTTTGGGAGGAGGGTGAGTCATTAGTAGAAAATAACAACAAAAACCCAGCAAAAATACCAATTTCAGCAAATTACTCTGTTATGTGTATAGTTTTTAACTAGATTTTCATATTTAGGGTCTAAAGGAGGTGACATGCTCGGCATCAGGGAAATACAAATCAAAACCACAATGAGATACCAGTCAGAATGGCTAAAATTAACAAGTCAGGAAAGGACAGATATTGGCCAGGATGTGCAGAAAGGGGAACCCTCTTTACCCAGTTGGTGGGAATGCAAGCTGGTGCAGCCACTCTGGAAAACAGCATGGAGGTTCCTCAAAAAGTTGAAAATAGCGCTATCCTACGACCCAGCAATTGCACTACTGGGTATTTACCCCCAAGATACAAGTGTAGGGATCCAAAGGGACACCTGCACCCGAATGATTATAGCAGCAATGTCCATAATAGCCATACTATGGAAAGAGCCCAGATGTCCAGCAGCAGATGAATGGATAAAGAAGATGTATTGATAGACAATGGAATACTACTCAACCATCAAAAAAATGAAATCTTGCCATTTGCAACAACATTGATGGAACTAGAGGGTATCATGCTAAGCATAATAAGTCAATCAGAGAGAGACAATTATCATATGATCTCACTCATGTGGAATTTAAGAAACAAAACAGAGGATCAGAGGGGAAGAGAGGGAAAAATAAAACCATGAAAGCAGAGAGGGAGACAAACAATAAGATTCTTACTCACAGGAAACAAACTGGCAGAGGGGAGGGGTGTGGGTATGGGGTAACTGGGTAATGGACATTAAGGAGGACATGTGATAAAATGAGGACTGGGTATTATCTAAGACTGATGAATCACCGAACTCTGCCCCCCCAAACTAATAATACATTATATGTTCATTGAATTTAAATAAATAAATAAATAGATAGATAGATAAAAGTTTATACTGCTACTTAAAAAAGATAAAAATAAAATAGGTGGTATGGTAATGCAATCCAATACTGAAGAAATTTTATGGACTGTCTCCAAGAACTTATTTTAATATCCACTCATGATATATTCATTCTCTATACTGTTATGAAGGGGCTTCTGTGTTCAAAGGATGATGGTAGGAATTGAGCATAAAACAATGAACCAGATTAGCATAGTTTCTATCTTCTCACAGCTTACACCCTTGGGACAAAGAGGGACAAGGTAGGCTGTGAGTGGACAAGTGTGATGAGACGCCCATAGTCAGGCAAGGTCGTGGAGGAGGAACTTATTTATGGGGGGGACACAAGAAGACCTAGGAAGATGAGAAGGGAAGGGACCTCTTCCACAGGTAGTGGAGTCTACTTTAAATTAGAGGAGAGTTTCCTTTTCCATTGCAGCAGGAGGAATTGCAAGAAGGATGAGTGGGTGTGTATATTCATTATTACAATGTACCAAATTACCCCACAATGGGATTGTTTAACACAATGCATTTATCATGCATTTATTCTGTGGGTCAGGAGTCCTCCAACCATATCTTCACTGGGAATTCTGACTCAGAATCCCTCACAGATTATATGATCTAGAAACCTCCTGGGTTGTAGTTATTTCCATACTCACCTGGGGAAAGAACCGCTTCCAAGCTCACTCATCAGGTTGTTGGCAGGATCCAGTTTCTGTGAGCTGTCAGACCGACCTCAGTTTTTCACTGGCAGGTGTCTAACAGGCCACCCTCAGTTTCTTGCCACATGGACCTCTCCACAGGGCAGCTCACAACATGGCAGAGTGAGCTAGAGAGGAAGCAAGAGAGGGAAGCAAAATGGAAGACAAAGTCTTTGTGTAACGTACTCTCAGAAGCGATAGGCTGTCACTTTTGCTGGACTGTTCATGAGGAGGGAGTCAATCCACCCCACCTTCAAAGAGGGAAGGGTTGACATAGGAGTGTGAATACCAGGAAGTAGCCATCCTCAGGGACCAGCTGCCTCCACAATGTAGTTAGTTAAGTTGAAATGTAGTGGTGGGAAAGGTGACATTCTCTTCTGATGGCTTCCATGTCTTCTGTGAGGTAGGACAGTTCTTCTGTTCAGGGCTATGGAGAATCACATTTTGCTGGAGAAGGTTTGGGCTGGTTGTTGTATATCACAGAAGAGAGAATTCACCATGGATATTTATAAGAATTGCTAAGCAGTTTGTTCTGTTTATGTATTTTAAGTAGTTCCACACCCAATCTGGGACTTGAACTCATGACCCCAAGATCAAGATCATGTGCACTACCAACTTGAGCCAGCTGGGTCCCCAGAATCATGAAGCTATTTAAAGCAGCCAGATATAGAACTTGACTTTAAGTGCCACAGTCTGTATGGATTATGTGGATTTTCCCAGAAGTGCAGAGAAAGGTGTGGAAAAGGCAGCCTTCTGGACCCACAGAGTTTGGGTGTTCTCTTCAGGCAGGTACAACTGAAGGGCAATGTGGGAACGTGTGTGGGTTGAGAGCTTCCCCTAGGATGTAAACGGGTTGGGAAGGAAAAGGAAGTCTGCAGGGGATAGGTAAGGAGAGAGGAGGAGTTGAGGGTCTGGAAATATCAAACAGGTAACTGAATAGGAGAATTGAAAATATAAGAGACAGTGGTCTAAGTTAAGATGATGGAATTAAAGTTTCTGAAGGGGGTGCCACTGATGTGGTAGAAGAGGTCCCTTGTGTCAATAGCTGAGGAAGGTCACTAAAGATAAGAAGGTCATATAATGGAGAGGCTAAGATGTTGGATGGGTCCCACACATAATTGCTGAAGTCATCCAGAGGGTTAAGAGGCAATGACTGGAGGTAAAACTAGGTGCTAACACTCCTGGGGAAGTGACAGGAGGTCTAGAGATTGCAAGTGGGACCTCTTCTGGCAATATGAGTACTAGATAGCCTGAAAAATGCTCCCAGTACACAATATCTACAAATTGGAGAGTCAAAAGTAGATGCAGCCCTTTAAATGTCTAGCTGAAATCTCATCTTTAAAAAATGTGGGAAAACCTTCAGGCCCAAAACCAAATGGGTTTGGACACTGGAGTGATGAACAGACACAGAAGCCACTGACAACTTTTATCAACAGTCTAGGGCCTTGGGTGAAGTTCTCTGGTCTGCAGGTGGACAGAGGACAAGGTCATCTGGTTCCCCCTTTTAATTATGGCATAAACCCTGTGGATATCTCTAACCTAGAACAGAGGGGTGGGAGGTATGAAGATGAGTATAACAAGCCATTTTTTCCCTCATCTGCCTAACCGCTGAGTCCCCTCCCACGAGTGCAGTTGTCCCTGCAGTCAGACAAGGAGATGGCAAGGCAGGCTCCTGGGCATGGACACCAGGGCCTTGGGATTTAATGCTAGGTACATCACATCAACCCTGGACAAAGGACTGCACCCTTAATAAAAGGGAAAGCTGGGGAGGGGGGACTGTCATTAAAGAGACACGAGGAAACTTAACTATTTCCTCCTAAGCTATGGATGGAAAAAAAAAAAACCATAAAAATGTGTAACCATAGTCCCACCGTCATGCAGTTACTTGTTTGGGCTTGTAAATGCCAAGCCAAACAAATAAAGTAATTCTGGATCAGAGCACCATGAGCTCCTGGTATGTACAATCTGGAGTCCTTTCTAGAAATGGAACCTCAGCCCAAGCTTCATGCCATTTGCACAAATGCTCAACTGAATAGGAGCTTACAAATCAAAATTACAAAATACAGTAGGAAACAAATCACAGGGAGAGGGAATCAGAAGAATAATAAGGTAACAAAAAATCAGATTCCAAATTATTGCACAGACAGTGGATACCAGCAGAAGAGGAGACAGGTAATTTAATTTCATGTCAGGAACCAGGAAAACAATTTGGCTGTTTACTCAAAAGCCTTAAAACCGTTCATGCTCTTTTATTTAGCAATGTGATCCCTACAATTCTTTATTAAAGAATGATCAGATATGGACATAGAATCTATTCATCATAGTGTTAAAATAGTAAAAAAAAAAAAAAATCTTCTAAGAATAGGGAAGTGAATAAGTAAATGATAGAAATTGTATAGTATTATTTACATTTAGAACAGTTTTGTTGACATGAGGATGTGCTTCCAATATAATATTAGGGGATTAGAGCAAGATCAAAACCTGCCTGTTAATATGGCAGTGTTCAGCTCTCCAAATTATTTAACTATGCAAAAATAATTTCATTCTGTTCAAATAGGTACTTGATGTATTCTTGAATACATCAAGACTTGACAAATTCTTGCCAAGATTTTGTTGGAGGATTCAGCTGTATTGAAAGAAAAATGTCTACAAAGAATTTAAGTATAAAATTGTATAAATAATAGTTTGCACAGATAGACTTTAATTTCAAATTCTGATGCACTTGAAAATGCAGTCAACATTCACCTACTTGAATTAGAAACACCATACTGAATCTTTCTATTTTGGGTGTAAGAAGTTCTCAGGGAATTTTGGAGTTAGTAAATTTTTGTTCCTGTCTTTGGCTGTAATTTTGTATCAGCTATTTATGCCATTAGAGCCAGGATATGGGCCACATTTCACAGTAGCAATGAGAACGTGCCTCCACAATCCTTCCATCTCTGTGAATTGAGAAGATGGGGTATTTTTTACTGAACAGTGATTTGGTTAATGAAAGCACTTATCATACCATGTGGGGTTAGAATACAGGGGTATATGCTAACTGCTGTCTCAGGTTGTCATCTGCACAGAACCATCTACAAAGAAAACATAATCCCTTTCTCATTTCCAGGGTTGGTAGAACATTGGTTTACACTCTGGAGGTTTATGCCAAAGTTGCCAAGTGACATGATGATATATTGCACTTTGCTCTGGCACAGAGGCAGGAAATCTGGCAAGTACTTAGGAAAAGAGGTCTATAGAATATGAATACTATCAAGTCGAGCAATAACAGAGCCATATGGCACTTGTGTCTTAATTGGAAGGCATGTAGTAATGGTGAGAGCAAGGGCTAAAGTGTTTCTTTTCTGCCTGGACAACTTCATTCTTTCATTCAACAAGTGTTTTTTGGATCTGAAACTTCCTTCATTGCAGATAATCCCAAGTGTTATGGATACAGATTTTTATAAGACATTGTTCCTGACCTCAGTGTCATGGATTATGTGGATTAAACTGAAGTCCTGGTCTGGGGGAAAGCATGATATTTAATCAGCAATTACGGCACAGTTGATTGGCAGGACAGGGCACAACATGGAACCTGCACAGTGAGGAGAACCAGTGGCAGAGACTTAATGATCTGCAGGGACGGATAGTGGGACGCAGAGGGGTGGGAACTGCCCCTGTACCAACATGAGAGGGAATGTGGGGGAGGGAGGACCTGGAGACTCAGCTCAGCAGTCACAGTTAGGAGGCAGGTCTGTCCATTGCAGCAGGATTCCCGCTGCTAGGAAGGGGTGGAAGCTGACTTTGGGTCATGGGGTAAGATTAATTGAACCAAGGCAACTCTCCATTCAGAGTGGAAACTGAGATACCAGACAGGGCAAGGACCACACATCAGTGCTTAGGGAAGGAGGTTCCCTATTTTTTGTTTTTTAAGATTGTATTTATTTATTCGACAGAGAGATAGAGAGCACAAGTAGGCAGAGTGGCAGGCAGAGGGAGAGGGAAAAGCAGGCTCTCCACTGAGCAGGGAGCCAGATGCGGAGCTCAATCCCAGGATCCTGGGACTACAGCCCAAAATGAAGGCAGATGCCCAACCAACTGAGCCATCCAGGTGCCCCCGGGTTCCCTGTTAACCTAGAGCTAAAGGAGTAAGAAATTGGATTCAGACCAGAGTTACCAGAGCTCCTAGCAAGGGGGATACCACAGGGGAGACTCTGTAGCTCAGGGAGCAATATAGGAGGCTGATGGTGTCACCTTGGGAACACAGGCTTTTGAAAAGACCAAGCCAATTAGAGAGTCAGCTTCTTGAAGGGAGGGAACTTCCTGACTGTCTCTGGGCTTGACACCTGATAAGTGTTCAAACAGTGTTCGTGGGTGAATGAACTACATGAGTGACTCTCTTCTCAAAATGATGTGGATAATGGGACTTCGAAAGGGATTTGTTTTGCAATTAGATCTGGCTAGCAAATTAATGTTGTGCTGAAGGTTTAATAGGAGTGGGGGAACCCAGCAGCCAGAGATTTTAAGCAGGGGCTGCTAGCAATTCATGGGAGGCACAGATTCCTTTTTCTTTAAAACAAAACATAAACCTCAGAAACACATTATCATATGCTTGGATGAGACCTGGCCCTTCTGTATCATACCGAATGAAGAGAAGTTTCTATCTGGGGCAATTTTAAGGGTGAATAGTGCCAACTGTCCACACAGCTCGAAGGAAGCATGGTAAATCTAATTGTGGTTAGACTTGACATGGGTCCATCATGCTGCATTAGCTGAAGTGTGTCTTTCTCCAAAGTTCTGAAAGGAAGCCCATATTCAAGGGTGTTAACAACATGTGTTACAACATTAAAGATTGTCTAACTCAGCAACTGAGATTTTTGCTATTATGGAGGCCCCTATTTTTTTCTGATAGTACTTAGCTAGTAGGTTAACCTCATTACTGTACCTAGCTTGTGAAATCCACATCATCTACATGAAGACAGATAATCATCTGTTGCCATGAAGGACTGACATGGTAATTATTCTGATTTTTAAACTCTATTTATTTATTTACTTATTTATTTAAGTAATCTCTCCACCCAACTTGGGGCTCACACTCCTGACCCTGAGATCAAGCATCCCATGGTCTTCCAACTGAGTCATCCAGGTCCCCTGTAATTATTCTAAATTATAAATCAAATTATTTATCTACAAGTATAAAGGTTGGGGGGAGTTGTAGCTAAGACTCAATCTTGGTCTATAGCATTTGAGTTTTTCATTTATTTTTCTAAGAAACCACACTTTAACTTTTGACAATGATATATGTTAAGACATTAAAGAAATATTTCTAGACTATCCATGCCAAATTGTATAGCTAAGTTCATAAATTATTTCTGTCCATGGAATCAAAGGCCCATATCAGATGAATTAATGTTATCCAGAGTTTTATATTAAAAAATACAATCTGACGTTATTTTTTCTCCAATCTGACATTATTCTTAACTCATCTCTTAGTAACATGAAACGGTTTATGGCAATGATCTATAATGGAATAATTGTACCAAAAGCCTATTAGCAACTCATGGAAGATGAAATTAGAAAATTAAGTCTGGCGTCTGTTGACAAAAAAGCTGGGACACTTTTTCAGGGACATATGCAACAAATTAATGAGATATTTGAAAGCAAGAAAATTGTCTGCTTTGAAATTACGAAACACTATTCTTTTTCATACTTCTGTAGGAACTCTACCTGAGGGTTATTTAGAGTAAAAAAAAATTAGTCCAATACTCAGCACAAATTCTATATATTACTGGCAGTGAAGGATCTTCTAAAACCTTTTATACTTAAGATCATCGATCTTATGTAAGTAGATAGAATTACAAAATCCCAGTTTAGAAGGGTTCTGGCATTGACAGATGTGGACAAATTTCCCCAGCTATAAATTGGTACTTTGTAACTCACTACGTAGTCAATAGAAATACAAATATCTGTAAGTACTAAACGTTATGATATGGGAGAAACAGATCTCATTAGCCTAGTCCTTCTGAGGTCTTCAAATTTTTAAAAACAGTTTTAGAGAACACAACCATTTCTCTTCTGAAACTTTATGGAAGTCTCACGTGTTAAACTGACGAAAGCAGACGTGCTTTGATTAAAACAGCTAAGCTTTATCAGTGGAGTCAGGAAATCTCTGAGGCACCACCAAAGGATATCCCAGGGTCTTGCTGAGCAGGATTTGAAAACCACTAATTGACACTAGATGTTCCAAATGTCAATCCTCAGAGTAAGGTTTTCTTGGAGTTAAGCCAGAGAAAGCAGAAAGAAGGAAATAATAAAGATAAATGTAAGAATTAAAGAAACAGAAAATAAATACGCAAGCATTAACAAGCCAAAAGTTGGTTCTATGAAAAGCCTAATGGAAATGACATACCTGGAAATACCCACGAGAGAGAAGAAAAGCACAAATAAACAGTATTAGAAATGGGAAAGGAACACACCTGTAGAGATTGCAGAGAGATTAAAAGATAGTCGGAAGATGTTATAGGCAAGCTGATATCTATAACCTTGAGAACAGAGTAAATGTACATGTTCCTCAAAAATTTAACTTTCCAAAACTGGTTCAAAAGGAAATAGAAAATTGGAAAGTCCTGTAATTATTAACTAATTGAATCAATGATCAAAATGTTTCAGCAAACCCTAAAGATTGTACTAGTGAGTTCAACTTAGCATTCAAGGAACAAGTCATTTTAATTGTATTCATTTACATATGAGGCTACCAAAACAGAATGCCACAGATTGGATGACTTAACCAACAGAAATGTATTTTCTCACAGTTCTGGAGAAGTCCAGGATCAAGGTGTTGGCAGGTTTGGTTTCTTCTAAGGCTTCTCCTTGGCTTGCAGAAGGCTTTGTCTTTATGAGGTCTTTCCCCTATGCATGAACATCTCTGGAGTCTCTTTGTGGCTCCAAATTTCCTCATCTTAGAAGAGCACCAGTCAAATTGGATTAGAGCTTACCCTAAGGGCCCCATTTTAACCTAATCATCTCTAAAAGTCCTATCTCTGAATACAGTCATAATCCAAGGTGCTGGGAGTTTGAATATGAATTTTCGGGATACAGTTCAGCCCACAGCCCTACTCTGACACAAACTATTTCCTATTACAGAAAATGAAGAAACACATCTCAGCTCGTTTTTGTTTTTGTTTTTGTTTTTAAGTTTTATTTATTTATTTACCAGAGAGAAAGATAGAGAGCACAAGCAGCGGGGAGCAGCAGAGGGAGGGGGGAGATGCAAGCTCTCCACTGAGCAGGGAGCCAGTATGGGGCTTGATCCCAGGACCCTGGAATCATGACCTGAGCTGAAGGCAGATGATCAACTGAATGAACCACCCAATGTCCCTTTCCCAGCTCATTCTAAGGCCAGAAGGGAAAATGACAAGCCAATCTCACTCATAAGATCAGATGGAAAATGCCTAAACAAAATACTTATAACCTAACCCAACAATGTATTGAAAAATATAATAATCACAAGGTTGGGTTTATTCCAGGATATTATAGTAACTAAAACTCTATGCTCAGCAATTACAATTTATGGTAACAAGAGTTTAAAATCGATTAGTTTACCTGCACTTAGTGATTGAAGATAAGTACTTATTTGAAGGTGAATTTGATTTACGTAAGATGTGGAATTTGGGGTGGTCTTACTTTCTTTAAGTCTATAGGTCTTTTATAAAACTGATTTTTTACTGTGATATCTTCCCCATATCTGGTCTTACATTCATTAGAACTTTCCATGTGCTCCTGATGCCTTTCAGGAACACCACCATGAAGGGAAGGGATCCACATTCACAAAAACATGCTAGTTTTCACATCAGTCCTAATGAGTTTCTGGGTTGAATTGTTCAGTGGAGAACGCCAGCCTCTGATTTAAAATGTACTCTTGCAGCAAATGTCTGTCAGCGTGTGGCTGCTTACATCTGTTATTTTAAGACACTAATCAAGAGGAACATAGCATTTCACCTCCCTTGTATTATTTGTGTGCCTTAATATAAAATCAGCGTTGGAAAGCTAATTACGATATTCTGGATTTTGCAGTCAATAGGCATTTGCGATCATGAGTGGGTGCTATTGAAGAAGAAAAATAAAGAAAATACTGTCAAACAAAGACTATTAAGGAAACTTTATAGGTTTAAATATCACTCCAGTTCAATGACTTTCTATTTATTTACTTACTTATGTATTTCTTTAGTAACAGGAACAAGCTGTCTTATATGTCGTATCTAAAGATCTAAACAAGAGACGTCTTGTGTCTTATTAGCTGAGGTCACTGCGTTAGAAAAATTCAGGTCGCAAGAACAGTCTGTTATGATGTCCTCATGAAGATAGACTAATTTGCCCTGTTGCATGGCCTCGTCCTCTCCCCTGATTCCGGATGGCCATCTTCCCAGGCAGGTGCTAGTCGCGAGCTGCATTGGCTGAAACCGGGGATGAAGTAGAACAAATCCATGCCCACTACCAGAAAAACTCACCTTTTATAGCCTGCGCACAGTGGGTCAGTATAATTGTATTTGTATAGGAAGCATAGCATTTCTCACCATAATTTTATCAGGGTTTTTGAGACAATATTTTGAGGTACTGACAAATTTTTTTTGTCATTGTAATTCTTTGTGCCTTGTGACATTTCATTTTGTCCAGGCAGCGGGGCCTTCTGCACTCACTTCTTCTGCACCGAGCCCTAGGCAGAGAACAGTTAAGCCAGCTCTTGACTTTGGAGTTTTAGAAGCTGAGGCCTGGCATGGGGTCAAAGGCTAGAAAGGATGGCTTGTAGATACTCACGGAGACGGAAGGACTCAGATCCATTTAGGACACTGTTGGAGTGACCTTGCGTCAAGCAGGCTGACAAAGACAAAGAAACATCTGTGTGGCAGTGTAGGCAGGTTGCCTGAGAGTGCCATCACCTTCTGTCCTCTGGTGTGGCATGTGAGCCGAGATGGAGTTTGTGGGGCTAGGAGAGCCGTGAGGTTGCCTTCCCCAGCCCAGAGTTATGAGAGAGCAGCAGAATGTTCCCTCCCAAGCACCCAAGAATAGCATGAACGTGGCATGGAAGAGGTCCTAGCCTGGAGGTGGCTGGAAAGTTTGGGAAGGATGCAGGACATAACGGTGACACCATGGGTCTCTGACCTGAGGCCAGTGAAGGCCATGTGGAATTAGGGACTTCTCAGAGGATGCCAATATAAACAGGTGATGGCCCCTTGACTCAGGCACAAGGTTACCTTTGTTCTGGGCTTGGCCTCTTTCAGTTCCCCTTTACTTATATGCCAGGGAGCGTGCCGCCTGGACCCTGGACCCCCTTCCCTGGGCGATGCCTCGGGTCGTTGGGGGCCTGGAATTCCTGGTCCAAACAGCTCTCAGTTCACTTCCAGATCTATCTGAGTTGCTTCCCTGGACCCATCTTTCTGAGGGTGAGTGTGGAGGATGAGGGTGTACTGCTTGTGTTCGTACCCGTAGGCCAGAAGGGGGGCCGTTAGCAGGCCGTGCTGACAGAAGTGCATATGTGGGTATGAGCAGAGCTCTCCGCTCTTACAGAGCAGGACGGGCCTGGGGACAGCAGAGAACGGTGGACCTCAGGCAGGAAGCCAACTCTCAGGGTGGCCACTTTTCAGATCATTATGAAGGTGTGTTTGTTAAGGTGAGGATAGAACAACTTCTAATTAACAGTTTCTTCACTTGATTTATAATCTCAGTGTTTAGATACATGGAATGTGGGTTTCCCTTGTAACTTTGTGGCTGTCTCATCTCCCTGCCCCGCTGTGACTTCTCAAGAGTGTCAACCTTTCGCTCGGCTCCGTGGCTGGCCGAGGATGGTGCTCAGGGCGTGCTGACTGAAAGAATGTGGAGAATAAATTTCAGGTGGCAGCTGTTCACCTGAAAATCCATGAAAAGTTACCTACTGACATTTAGAGCCCATGAAAATGTTCTGGCGGAATTTGGAAACAATACACAGGGGTTGGCATGGGTCGAACACCACTAATCCTCTTCTAAATGAAGACGGGGTATCACCACTGCTTCTGAGGAAGTGGAGTAAGACATGCCCTTGACTTGATTTTGGTCCAGAAAGCAAGCCCAGGCCTCTGCCTCAGCACTGGCCTTGGCTAGACCCAGTTGGTGGCACGTGGGCTTCCTCTAGAGCTTGCCATCCATGGGTCTGGAGCCAACAGCCTGTGCTTCTAGGCAAGCAGGTCTTGACTCCTGCCTTGGGCTCGGAGACTGTGCTGGCCTCACTATAAAGTTCTTGGCCCCACTTTGCTTTAATTAACCAGGCTATTGGTGGGGGCAAATCGGGTTCATGGTGATGTCTGACCCACTTCTTCCAGTCAGCCGTTTCAGCAGAGGTCCTCTTCAGACGCCTCAGCTGAGGGAAGAGGTTCTGAAATGAAGACGATTACATAATGATTTTATGAATAACACATAGCTTCCTAAAACAGGTCTTTTTCTATTACATTCTCAGATCAGGTTTTAGAAGCAAGCCAATTTTAGACTCTTGTAGTAAGAACAAATCTAGGAACCTTCATCAGGTGTGACGCATTTGATGCAAAATATAGATGGTCAAGGAACCATGTTGCTTGGTAATAAGTGCAATGATAAGATGCCCACTAAAATATATATGAGCTGAGGGATGTATGTCAAGTGACACACTAAAGGATAATGAGGTAAAGGAACGAGGTAGCTATCCTAGTTTTATTCAGCATAAAACTGAAATGGAGGGCTTCATCCCACTAGTTGGGGGGTGGTGGTTGTGCCACATATATACTGAGCTCTGGGGGAGTCTTTTGATCTATTAAAGCAGAGCTGATAGAGCCCAGGACATCTCCAGGGTCATGAGCATTTTCTGGTGCTGACTGGGTTTGGAGCTTAATTATTTAAATGTTTCCAGACTCAAATGACTGATGAGCTAACATATTTTTAATTCAGGCTTTCACAGAGCAAGCTGTAAGATGTGCCCAAAGCAAACGCTGTAGAAAGCCTTGCTAAACAGATACAAAGTGAAAATTCCAAGCCATGGATCTGAGTTCCGTGTTCACATTTGAAATTACAAATTTAAAATGTTACCCAAATTTCAGGGGAACAGAGCTTGACATCAGTCCTTGTCCTGAGGGAAGGCTTTTGTGAAGAGAGCTAGAGTTTGTTTTGTTGTTGTTTTTAAGGAGAGAAGAGAATGCTGTTAGAATAAAGAAAAAGAATGTTGCCAGAATGTTCTACTTAATTTAGCCCTCTAAAGATAAACACACTGGTGAATCATTGCTTGCTGATGTTACTATTTTAATGTTAATTCTGTAACCTTTTCCTACTGCTTCCTGTCTACTGAGTAGGTGGGTTATAGGTAGACTCACTTAGAGGAGAGTTTGTTCCAGTCAAACTCCTTTTAAGTTTTTCAGGGGCTCAAACTATTTCTGATATAAGTAATCGCTCCTGGGCGGGGGGGGGGGGGGGGGGGGGGCTCTTAAAATAGCACTTTAAAGAATAAGAGCATATTGGAAATGTATTCAGTTTCTAGAGATTCTATGAAGTTAACACAGTTTACTAGTCATCAAACTTAAGTAAGTAATTGTTCTCAAATGAACTGTAGATATTTTACAGCCCTATGCGGATGGCAACTGAACCTTGAGAGTCAGTCTTGCAAAACTGGCCATGGAAAATGCTTGCCCTGTCCCCAGGAAGCCAGATCTACCTATCACCCTATTCCTTGCCTCCTCTGTCTTGGCACTGTGTCTTTTCAGCAGACGTTCCATTTTTCCAAGTTGAGGGCAACTAACTAGACAGGCCATCTTTCTCAGATCCCTCTTGGTGGTTATGCTCGTAGCAGAGGTTCTTATCTACCTGAGCTTCATCAACAAACACACCATCTTATTTATGTTGGCGTCAGAGTACCAGTAATAAATGTTGACAGCGAACACTTGTGAATGGATACTATAACGGGTTTTCAGTAAGTGAATGGTTTTTAGCTATAGAAATACCAATTCTCTGTAAGAATCAAGGCATCCAACTATTGGGTTGTTTCGAGAGCTTTGCTACACTTGAGGCAAGTCCTGCGAACTCACTCAGCACCCCCTCCTCACCTCCGCTCCTTCGGGTCTGCCCAGCATCCTGCCCTTACTGCTCACTGCTGTCTCCCTCCTTCCTTTGTTTTTCTTCCCGTATCCAGGCCACATCATTGTGCCCTATACCCTGGATCTTTCTTTCTACTCCTGGTGTATCTTTTCCCCTCCCATGTTCTCACTCTTCATACTGTTGAAGAATCCATTCATTTTTATCTTGGGAAAATCCACTGTAGTCATTGGGAAAACCCAGTGAGTTCCAGAAAGACAGGTACTCAGCCTAGTCTCCGAGAAATGGGATAAATGCTGCTTCTGAGCTGCTTGCTCTCCACTCCTTTAAGGAGTGCTGGGAAGGTTGAAGGGAATTGTGTTGTTTCAGCTGTGCTCCTATTTAAAAATTTTTGAATTTTTAACCCAACATTGGCCTAAGCACTTTTGGTGTTAGCCTCAGGGGCATCCTGGACCCAGTTGTTTGAATGCCATGTGCAGTTAGGTTCTGGGAAGTCCCCCAAATCCATGGTATTGAAACTCTTCTTTATAATCCCTCTACACCTTTTCACTCCCTGCTCAGATCCTGCTGTTACTATGGCCTCTTCTGGAACCGGCCCACCACCTACCACGCTTTCTACCTATTAGCCCCCATTTAAGACCTCAGGTGCACCTAGAGGAGAAGGGGGGAGGGGGGGCATCTGGGCTGTCCTTCAGCATGATCCCAGAGAGAGGGAACTTTTAAAATAACTTGCTTGATGACTTGTAGTTTGTTAAGATAATGGTGATGTAGCAGGCTGAATAATGTCTCCCTCTCCTTCCCCTCAGGAGGTCTGCTTCCTAGTCTCCAGAACCTGTCAATATGTTACTTTACATGACAAGGGGACTTGGCAGATGTGATTAAGTTAAGGACCCTTGAATTGGGGGAAATTATCCTGGATTATTTAATTGAGCTCAGTGTAATCACAAGAGTCCTTATAAAAGAAAGGCAAGGAGGTCAGAGAGGAAAAGGCAATATGACAGCAGAAATAGAGACTGGAGTGATATGGCCATAAGCCAAGGCTAGCAGCTTCTAGAAGCTGGAAGAGACAAGGAATGGATTCTCCTTTGAAGCCTCCAGAAGTAATTCAGCTCCGCCGATACCTTGATTTTAATCCCATAAGACTTATTTCAGATGTCTAACCTCCAGAACTGTATGAATTAATCGAGGTTGTTCTAAGCCACTAAATTTATGGTGATGTATTTTGGTGGCAACAGGAAACTAATAAAGATGAAAACACAAAAACAAACCATAAGAGACTTTTTTTTAAAGGTTTTATTTATTTATTTGAATGAGAGCACAGAGGGAGAGGGAGAGGGAGAAGCAGAGCCCCGCTGAGCAGAGAGCCAGATGCAGGGTTCCATCCCAGGACTCCGAGATCATGTCCTAAGCCAAAGGCAGACGCTTAACTAACTGAACCACCCGGGGGCCCCAAGAAACTCTTAACTATAGGAAACAAAACGAGAGCTCCTGGAGGGAAGGTGGAGGGGGTAACTGGGTGATGGGCATTAAGGAGGACATGTGATATAATAAGCACTGGGTGTTATATCCAACGCATGAATGGTTGAGCTCTACATCTGACGCTAGTAATGCAGAATATGTTAACTAATGGTACTTCAATAAAATAATTTTTAAAAAATATAAAA
Source organism: Mustela nivalis (assembly GCF_964662115.1). NCBI lineage: Eukaryota > Metazoa > Chordata > Mammalia > Carnivora > Mustelidae > Mustela > Mustela nivalis. The sequence continues at coordinate 58,284,544 of NC_139024.1, read as the reverse complement.
GAATTTTTTTTTAATTTTAAAAAGATGAAAAGGCAATGCAGAAAACAAATTGAAAGCAGAACTGTGAATTCAGGAGAGAAAGCACCATAGGACAACTCATTGTTTAAGAGCAACCACACCGGCTCCCGAACTTGGCCTATGTGCCCATCTTGGCCTCTGTCCCCTCTATAACCATTTAGATGCTCATTGTTATCTGTGCCAGATTTAGTGGTGGGAAACCTAAGCACAAGATGAGATCCTAGTCATTAAACTTGTGATCTTATCCCTCATTTCCTTGGAACAATGGTCTTACTAGGAAATATCTGAGACTTCAGCTTCCAGTTAAATCAACCAGGCAAGCTCACTGATACCTTCCACGTACTCAGCACTTAGCTTGCTCTCTGTGTCCCACGTTGATACAAGAAATTTGGGTAGTTGACTCCTTCCTTCAGTGGGTGCCTGCATAAAGAGCTAAAAGCCACATGGTGAAAAAGAATCATTTCCACAATTAATCTGAAGCCTAAGTAAGTAATAGTACTTACCATTTTTTACTAATGGATACCAAAATGTACTTTTGTAAGAGGAAACTACATTTTCAATGGGCTATTTAAGGAGATCAGTCAGAAACTGATGAATGAGTGAAAAAAAAAAAAAAAAGTGACCCGTACCTTTTTGACCTGATGGAATTCTCCTGTTGGTGAAACGTGAAGGGGCTGAGGTTAGGAATGGGCCCTGCTGAACCACCGTGTTTGTGTATTTCTCTGTGCGTCACTTACCTCATCAGGTACTCATTCTCAAAACAATTGCTGAGCACTTAATAATAGTCTCAGAGCTGTGAAGACTGACTAGATCCCTGCTTTCAGGGGCTATACATTATAGTGGAGCAAATCGATACATTATTTCATCAGGAATTATCCAAGGTAAGAAACACCTTGTTACTAAAAAAATGTTCAGCTGCTTAAGTTGAAGTCCCTCAGAACCCAGGATACCTTGGTTGATGAATCCCAGAGAAGTATCCCAGGAAGAAAGTCTTCTTGGTTGGAGAGTGGTTTTGCCCTTGCCATCCTGCAGGAAAAGCGCTTGAAGATCCTGTCTGGGAGTGCCTGCCTGGGTGCTCAGTTGGTTAAGCGTCTTCCTTTGCCTCAGGGTCCTGGGATCGAGCCCCACATGGGCTCCTTGCTCACCCTGCTTCTCCCTCTCACTCTGCCTGCCACTTCCCCTGCTTATGCTCTCTCTCTTTCTCTCTGTCTCTCAGGTAAGTAAATAAATAAAATCTTAAAAAAAAAAAAAATCCAGCCTAAACCTTCTTCTTTCTCCATACTATACAGCTAATTAAAATATCCCACAATTTCTCTATAAAACTATGAGTCGGGAAGGGGTGTGAGAGGTCCTCAGTCGATGCTGCTGACTTGGGCACAAACACTTTCAGGACCCAGGCAGGTCACATAGGTGTGTGCAGCTCAGTAGAAGACAATAGGGAGTAGTGAGTATTTCAGCAAATTGAGAGCATATGCCTTGCCGGAAGCTCTCAAGGTCTGGCCTTACCAGATGTTCATCTAACCAAACCTAGCAGGCCGGGTTTGGTTAGATGGCCAATTGGCAGCCCTTGATTGCTCATCGTGGAGAACAGTACCCTGACCCTTTCTAAAAGCCTATTAGAGATGGTCGTCTTTGAGTGTTCAGGTGACAAGCTGCTCTCAGGCCAGTGTGTACGTGGCAGCCATCTGTCTGTTGGGGCGGGGGGGACCTTGCTAACTGGTTGGGATGAGCATTGTCGTGTTTTTACTGTGTGATGGCTTATAGAGAGAACCTGTTCAGGTGATATTCCTGGAGAAGTTTCCGTGAACCCGCTTTTCCCTCTGGTTGCTGGTTTTAACAGTAGTCTCATGTACAAAGCAGCTGTAACTGTCTTTTAAGCAACAGGCCACGCTTTTGGGTGATGGATGGAGTCAGGAGCTCTCTTTTGCCAATTACTCAGCACCGAATCAGACAGATGCCTTCCTCTGCATTCCGGGGACCCGGCTATATCGCTGCCAACTCAATAATTTTTTGAGCAATGGCCATAATAAAGCATTTGTAAAATTCCTGAAAACTATTTTTAAAAATCCTTGAAGTGATAAATAAATTGATCTGGATAATGGTAAGCATATATCATTCTGCTTTGATTTATAGATTTATAATTTAGCCTCCCTTCAGAAATAATTTTTAAAGGCAGTTATCTCCTGGAATTTAGAAAGAGGCATGTATCCCTTTACAGGCAGAAATTCTACCATGTTTCTTTTCATACCAATGCTTCTGAGTACTTTTGAAGACCAGTAGATTTTTTTTTTGAAGGCACAGAAGATTAGCTTTACATGTTTTATTAGTAAAATTGAGACAGAGACTTGAAGCCTTAAAAGAAATTATTCTTTGCCATTAAAATTGGGAATGCGACCAACAAGATTTTATAAAAAGCGGTTGGGTTTCTCCAGAGAGCCTCCCTGTTCCTGGTAAATACTGTAGCATCTAGACAGTAGAGATGGAGACACTACAGTAAAAATGACCTAAGTTTAAGTCCAGAGCTCTAATTTGTGCAACCTGAATTAAGTTCGTCTTAACCTCTCCAAGTCTTAATTGTTTTATTTACAAAATGGGAATAATGGTAATAGTACTGAACTCGATCTTATTGCTGAGCTTAAGTGAGATAATGCACAGGGAAAGAATTAGGCACAGTGCCTGGCCAATATTCAGTGCTCAAAAATGTGATATGCTCTTAGGTTGAGTAGCCTGTAACCCAGACACAGGTATCAGTTCTGAGTTCCAGATCTGGAAGAGAAAGAAGAAACTTGTCAGTGGTCTCCTGCAGTCAGAATCATCTGGGGAAAGACCCTCCTGGGGGTAAGTCGCTAGGCAATGCTTGATGAGATAGTTTTCACAATAACAGCCCAAGGCTTCCCCTGAATGTTTGTGCCAAGCCAAGCCAATGCACAGGTCTGCCTTCAATTTCGTGTTGGGCTACAACCCCGGGGGCTGAGGCACACTAGCCTCACACCCAGGAAATCCCATTTGGATGCCAGGATTTACTTCGTGGGGCAACCCAGGCTTATTGGTTGAATGAAAAAACTAAATATATCTTACACATTGGGAAACCATCTCTCTGTGACTTTGTCATGTTTCTCTTGGTTTCTTTCACTGAGATGGGCTGGTGGCTTCTATTGGCTTTCTAGCCACCAACGCATTTATTTTGAGAGTCACTGTAAGTAAGATCTTCCAGTGAGCACTCCTTGGTCCAAAGGATCTTTTATTGCCTCTCATCCTTTTGTATCGTTACGGTAAGAGAAATGCACTCCTGGACTTTCATTTTTGTGACTAATGAGGGACTTCTGTGTTCAAGTGGACCTCCCTGAGCACACGGTTGGAAGCCTGTCTTTTGTCACACTATAGGAGCAGTAACCAAAACCAACATGAAGTGCCAGAAAGGTTCGAGACAAAAATTATGGCTTAAATGCCTTTTTTTTCTTTTTTACTAGGTTTTCCCAGACTGTAGTCAGATAAGCATGAGTTCTACTGGAGTTCTAAGAGTTATACCATGAGGAGGTGAAATAAGTTTGGGAAACCTTGGTAGAGCATATTAAGAGGTAAGGGTTCATGCAGTCAAATGCTCTACCACTGAGCTATACCCCCTGTGAGGTACGGGTTCATGAAAGAAAAGTTCACCCTTCTGACCCTTCTTCCAAGAAGTGAGACATGGGATCTGCTGAGATGCAAAGGGAGTGAGATTGTACCTGAGAATTCAGTGACCAACAGAGAGAAGGTGGATATGCAGACCCCTCTGTGGTAATAGCAGCGGGCCCTAAAAAAAGAAAAAAGAGACATAACAAAGAGTAGAATCAGAATCAGGGGAACACACGGAATTTTGATGGAGGGAGTTGGTGCTACAGATGGCTGGCAAGCAGAACACTGCAGTAATCTAAATCAGAAAAAATTAGCATTTTCTCTCGATACATGTATATATTAATTTAGAAATTATATACATGGACCACTGTAATATTATATCATGTATATTATGTAGCAGAAAAACAAATACTTTTAAGGTCAAGGTCAAGGTGAAATAAACAATATTTCAAAAATAACAGGTTTGTTTTATTTTTTATTTTTATTTTTTTTAAGATTTTACTTATTTATCTGACAGAGACAGCAAGAGAGGGAACATAAGCAGGGAGAGTGGGTGAGGGAGAAGCAGGCTTCATGCTGATCAGGGAGCCTGATGCAGGGGGGTTCCATCCCAGGACTCTGAGATCATGACCTGAGCTGAAGGCAGATGCTTAACAACTGAGCCATCCAGGCACCCCAGAAGTTTGTTTTAATAAGACTAAAGTCCTATGGGCAAAAATTACTAATTTTTTTAAGGAGGCAAGATACAGAATGCATTATTAATTTTCAAATCATGGTTTAAGCTCTTAAATCTTAAATCTTGTAAGAAACAGCAAGCCCATGGTTTGGTTCTCTAGGAGTTTATCTTGATACGTGGCTTTAATGACAATCTGAGTTAGAAAGGGGTCTTTTTGAAGGAGTGTACCTTTGAGCTTGCAAAATTGTAATTCATTGCCAGCAACCTTTCATCCAAATTCTTGGTTGCAATTCAGCTAGTAAATGGCTTTCTTGCCTATTGTCGTTGGTTCTTCTTGAAAACTGATCAATATGTACTCCATCTTTGGATTTTAGCAAATGAGTTGAAAACTCACACACAAAAAGGAAAAACAACAGAAAATTCACTGAAATTCTTCATTTTGAAGCTGCTCAAACCGGATAAAGAATTGAGCTTCCTAATCTATGTTGATTCCACATTGTGGAACTATTTATGTTTTCAGTCTGGCATTTAGAGATGTGAAGATGCCATGAAACTCTGTATATTAAATATTATTATAGCTTAACAATTTCACTTTTATATAAATCTAAGTGTTAATAGAAGTTCTAATTATTTATTTCCTCATAACAGTGGGTCACTTTGCACCCTCCTTGGTGTAAATATTCAATCTACTATAGAGACTATTAGTGTAAGTAACCAAACTACTTCTATTCTTTTAGTGGTTATTCTTAAATAAATAAATAAATAAAAATCCCAATTTATTTTATTTTATTTTTAAATTTTATTTATTTATTTGTCATAGAGAGAGAAAGAGAGGCAGACAGAGTCAGAAGCAGTCTCCCCACAGCAAGCAACCTGATGTGAGACTTGATCCCAGGACCCTGGGATCAGGACTTGAGATGAAGGCAGACTCTCAACTGACTGAGCTACCTAGGCATCCCTATATCTCCCAATTTAAAATCTAAAATTACTCATTATGTCTGAATCTAAATCTAAAACTATTCAATGTTTCTCTTAATGTTTCTCTTCTCCTTTGACACTCAGAATTCTCATAGAACATCCCCCTCATATTTAGTTATGTTTTCCAGTTTGACCTCTGCTTTTCAGTGTTTTTGTTAATTTTGAAATGATTGTCTCACAATCAATAGTTATTTAAATATACTAATACATGTTATCAGCTTCTAACTCAGTTTTTCATCTTGTGCCTTCTCTCTAGGTATACTCTCCATCTTGCTAAAGTGCATCCTTTAGTAATTTTTAATCTCTGTATCTTTGTCTATGAAAGTGCCAATGTTCTGCTCATGAAAGGGAGTATAGCCTAACGTGAAATTCAAGGTTGACAGTTTCTTTCAGCATCTTGCTTGCTGGCATCAGTGATTGCTAATGAGAAGTCTGTGTTGGTCTCAATGTCATGACTCTCTCTTTCATTTCCAAGATTTCCTGCGAGTTATCTTCCATATTCTTGTATTTTTGTCTCAGTTTCTGTTTTTTCTATTTGTTTTTGATGTCATGCTTTCACTTATCTCTTTGATAAACACAGTTATTAAAAAATCTTTATGAGACTCTTCTATAACCTTGAAATCATCAAGATGGAAATCATGTTTTATTGATTATTTTACTTACTTGCTTTGGAAATATTAGCAATCCTAATTTGGAATTCAGCTCGCATGTTCATTTTGAGTGGAAAGTTTTGTCTTGGCTTTTTTTTTTTGCTTTTTTTTTTTTGTTTGATTTTGACTCTCTTTTTCTCCCCCTCTTTCATAGTTCTGTGGTTTGAAGTTGCCTCCACCTTGCCCTCTGCTCTTCCAGGCTGAAGTCGGCTCTTGCAAAGACATCTTGGGGTTCCTGCATGATTTTGAGGGGAATATTACTGACACAGTATGGAGGGAACCAGCATGGAGCTGATTTTGTTCCTGGTTTTGAGGCTTTATCTTCCCCGTGCCCATTTAGGTTTGATAAAGTCATGGCTTCTAGAAATGGGTCAATAGTCATTTTTCCCCCCCAACTTCTTTTCTTGATTCAGGGGACTTGATCGGAGCAGAGCCTGGCTCTCACCCCACCCTTCTCACATCACCACGTAGGAGCCATGCTGGGCCTCTAACCTCATTTGAGCCTTGAGCACAGGAGCCTGAGCAGAAGCCTTAGTATTACTTTGAGCTTTTGGCTCCTTTCTGGTTCGTGGAAGGGTTATCTAGCTTTTTAAGCCTGGCTGTGACCTATTTAATATTTTATCTATCATTGCTCTGTGTGTGGAGCAGAAGGTGGTGTCCAAGTGTGGACTCACCAAACTACCTTGACCAAACGTATCAGATGACCTTGTCTGATAGTTATAGCTTCATTAAAGTCTAAACACCAAGCCCAGTTTCAAGTACGCTGAAAAGTGTCATAGCTTCACATTAAGGTATTATTTAAGTCTATGTGAAAAGAAGGACTTTTTAAAGGACTGTGTACAAGGGAAGAGAAGCAAATGTTAATAAGTAATTCTGGAGGCACCCCCTCCCACTTTACACCAGAAGAGAAATCTCAAAGGACAGTGGTTAGGAATAATGGAAAACATGGGCATGTCAAGTAAGTATTCTCCTAAAGTCCAGATAATAGAACAGTAGATAAATGTCTAATTTTTTTGCCCTGTTCCTCCTGGAAATACTATCTGTCACAAAACTTACTCTTGTGAACTTTTTTTTTTTTTTTTTTTGATAGTGCAGGGATTTGGTTTAGGACTTAGGAGCGTTATAAATCCAAGCACTTTGCTCATTGTCACTGTCAATATGCAATTAGCTGTTCTTGTAAAAGCAGTATCTGAAATCTTTTCAGAACAGATTTCCAGTAGAATATATTCCCAAAGGAACTAGGAGCAAGCTTAACTACTTCCTAATTGGTAGTCACTATCCTAGCACTTCTTGATTTCTTTGGGTGAATGAGAAAGGGAGAAGATCAAGAAGGCTGATAGGGTGCTCTCGGTATCTGAGGGATCTGCTGGGCCAAGCAATATAATTACGTGGACAATTCGTTCTCTTAATGTTTCCATTCTAAGGAACAAAGTCTAACTTTACGGAGAAGTATCCCACTTGGTCCCCTTAAAGCCAAACCATGACATTTTTAGCCTATAATTCTGGAGTTGCTACGCCTCTTGGAAAAATGTGTCTGCTTCTTGGTCCCCACAGTAACCATTTGCACTGCTCTTGGGCTACCTGGGCTTGGCTTACAGTCAGACGATAGCCAGGAAAGGGAGAGCATGATTCCACTTATCTCCCTCTGTGTCCCAACATATGAAAGCGTCTGGTAGGAAGATTAAGAAATAATACGAAATAAGCAGAGCTTTTCTAGGAAGCTGCAACATTTTCTTCTTTGAAACTGAGAGAGAATTGCTAATAGAGTTATCAAAGAATGATATGATAATGGCCAGGTTATCAGCAGGTGCGCATCTGAAAGCTCCGGCCGCCCACTGGTAGTCAGTCTTGTTACGACCTTAGCAGGTCAGGTCTGGAATTGCAAACACCTAGCGAACAACCTCAGGCTTACAGTTCTTTAAACACCCCCTTCTCCATCCCGGCTCTGTGACAGGTTAAAACCTTCTTTCTGTAGGTGGGATGGCACTGGGGGTGTTTAGGATACAGGTGCTCCAAATTCACCACTGCCTCAACCATACTAGTCTGATTCAAAGAGAACTAAGGAATCTACATTTGGGAAAGTTAATAAACACAGGAACCAAGCTTATGTTTAGTACATGCTATAGACCTTTCAACTTATTGGTGCTCCTGCTGGGCCACACAGCATCTCTGGGAAGATGAGAAAGGGCCTGGTAAACATTTCTTATGCAGGCGTCCCCACAACTAGAGCACGTTGACTATGGGTCAGTCATTCAGACTATGGGTCTGAATGAAATCAAGAGAGGGAGTGGATTCTCCCTGGAGCTTGAGGAAAATGTTGCACTCATTGTGGTTTTTCATTGTTACAGTGCCAACTCCTGATGGCAGGTAGGGAAAAAAGAGGGGCAGCGGGGGCTGGAAGCAAATGCTTAGGGACACAGAGCAGATGTGTCCGCAGCAACTTACGCTGATTGCAAAGAGCCTCATCCCCAATAGCTAACTTGGCATTAGTTTCACAATAGTCTTCCAAAGCAGCTGGAGACCTTTGAGTAGGGTCCCCATTAGAGGAGGGAGGTAGCTAGAGTGTTCCTAATAAGGAAGGAGAGCCTGTGGCAAAATGGTATAAAGGATGATTTTCCACCCTTTTAAATTGCAAAAAAGGTACTGAAGGACCATGTTCCCTCATCTGAAGCCCTTGGGGTCAGGTGTGTTTGAGAATTCAGAATTTTTGCATTTTAGGAAGGCAACATAATACATGTACAAAATATGGCGTATCATCCCCAGCAGAGTCTGAGCAGATTCTCGTAACAGTAACATTAAAACTCTTGTTGTAGGGACGCCTGGGTGGCTTAGTTGGTTGGACGACTGCCTTCGGCTCAGGTCATGATCCTGGAGTCCCGGGATCGAGTCCCGCATCGGACTCCCAGCTCCATGGGGAGTCTGCTTCTCTCTCTGACCTTCTCCTCATTCATGCTCTCTCTCACTGTCTCTCTCTCTCAAGTAAATAAATAAAGTCTTTAAAAAAAAAAAAAAACCTCTTGTTGTAAACCATGGTATTTATTCAAAGTGAGATAAGCAAAGATCTTAAGTAGTCTCCCATCCCTTTGAGTCATGTTGTGGCACAAATGTATTTTGGAGCCGTACTTAAAAAAAAAAAAAAAAAAAAACAAAGAACCTCAAGATTTTCAGAACTGGATTTTGGAATTGTGTATACAAGATTATGGTCATTATATAAATCATGTCATGAGTTAAGCAGCGTTTAATGGTCTGTCCTTGGAACCTAATCAGTATTTATGAGAACAAATGTTTTTTCAAATGACCGACAAAACAAACGTTTGGCATGCAATCCATTTATAATTTGGTGACTGAATTGTATTAATGAAAATAATCGAGAGTCTCATTTTGAACCGTGTACAAGAGCCAATACAAATGTGTTCATAGGGGTCAATGTGCACTGTCAGGACATAATACTTCTTAGCTTCTGCTTACCAAAATACCAAACTTCATGAAATTTTGTCATTCCTTTTGTCATTCATATTTTCCTGTTAACTCCTAGCTCACTTGCCCTAGATTTCTACCGATGACTCTCCGTCTGGGTGCTTGGCGGTCCTAATCAGGGCAAGCAGACAAGGTACGGAAGCCACAGTGATTGCAGTCTTACGGGATTCCGGCATTTAAAAAAGCTGATGTGAAGAATTTTTTTTTTTTGAAATTAATAGAGTGCTAAGTCTTAAGAATTGTGACAGAATTGAAATAAGGGGGATAAAGTCTCAAGGCAAAAATTCAACTTTTCTTTGAAGAAAATATTTTTGTACTAGTACGGATATCATAAATGGGCTCTTTTGGTTAAACAATGAGGGAACCTCAAATCTATGGGGAAACTGGAGGTAATGGTAAAAACATACTTGGAAGCTGTGGAAATGGAAGACAAGATTATAAATAATTTGCAAGTGGATTGTCACCAGGAATGCCCGTGGCATACAGAAATGTGAAATAAGTGAATTGCTTTTCCAATGAAACAACCCTGAGGGTCTGATAACACCACCACTGTTTTTTAAAATCTTGTCAAATAAAAAAGCTGTAGACCCTTACTGTCCTGTAGATTCATTGTATCACAGGTCAAATGAGGGTGCTGTAAATGTTTTCACTGTATCTGAGAGCATGTAGACATCAGAGTTGTGCTGTCCCCAGAACCGAGTGTCATAACAGCCACAGGCTAGGACACACAATTTCTTCAGCACTCCGCCCATCTTCATGCCTTGATATCCTAAGTAGTTTTAGGTGCCTTTGTGTCTTTGCATGGTCAAATTAAAGAAAAGAAATGTACTTTCCTGTGCTCATAAATGCATTTTTCTTGATCCTCAGCTTTCTGTTCCTTAGGTGGCTACAGACTATAACATGTGGAAAGGTCCCCTGATATCTTTTGACAGTTCTTTCTAGTGTTATTGGTGATGGTTAGTGAAATTCCTCTGAATTTCTCTGCGAGGATAGGTGGGCAGAAATTCTGACCAGGAATAGGGACACCTCGTCATGATGAAAACAAAACTAAAGCAGGATGACAATACTCAGCTCCTTTGCATTTAATTAGTGCAAAAATGAGAGAGCCTTTATTTGAAAATGGTTTTTCTGTTCTTCCCTGCCCACCCCCAATGATAGTGACAAAACCACAACCACAAACTTTAAAATCCTAAATTGAAAAGTTGCCCAGTCATTCGGTGATGTCAGTGATAAAGGCTGGACCACATTTAGATCGGCCCCAAAGAAAGGATAATTCATTAAGGTTTTAAAGATTCCTTTTTACCTTTTAATTATCTATGCCTCTTGCTGCTCGTGTTTGCTCGGGCATCTTTTGGAAAAGCACCGTGTTCTGCATAGCACGTGCACTTCTTTTCTGAAATGTGCAGTACATTCAACATTGCAGTGATTTTTTTTTTTTTTTCTTCTTCTTTGCTTGGAACAGAGGTGAAAACCCCAGTGGATTCAAGTATCCACTTGATAGGCTCAGTCTCTCTTAATCAGCCTGTAATGGAGCTAATGGCTGTTTGTCATCCTTGGAGGTATAAATTTCCTGGCGGTGTCTCCTGCAGACAGTGCATGAAGTATGCTCTGTGTGCTGCCAGCAAGGATTCATAATCAGCAGAAGGGCAGGGTGCTTCGTTAGCCAGGAGAGGAGCTGGGGCTCTGCGGCTGCCAGGCTCACAGAACCCGCCTCGCCACTCCTGAGACATGGACAATGCCGGTAGGTAAAGCCAGCGTGAATTCTTCGCAGCCTCTGGGCTCGTTTGCAGGCTGCATTCTTTGCTGCAGAAGGTTTGCTGATTTTTTGGTCTTATTCTGCACTTCAGTGTTCAAGCCCGGGAGACATGGAATGTGCTAACCCTGCTGCGTTGTCCACTAGGCGATCAGTGTTTGCTTTGAAGTTCAGCGATTGGGAATGCAGATTCTAATTCCACATTCCCCTTTTTCCAGACTGCACTGTTATTTTCTTTAGGCTGCGTGAAGTGTGCTGTGCGATCCTTTTGTGCTCAGAACAGACGGTGAAAAATGCATACAGTTGATAAAAAAAAAACTATTATGAAGGGGTAGCAAAAGGTAGATGGACTTAATGAGCTAAAGACAATTTTTTTTTTTGCTGAGCATTAAATCTGCCCAGTGTAATAGCAGATGAGTTCTTGGGTCTTGGGCTGCGTCTTCACATTAGGATGAAATGTAGACAATGTTTCAATATCCTCTGAGGTTTTAATTTCAGAGTGTAGACATGAGTGGCCCATCATGTATGGACCTTTTTAAAATGTGTTTGTTTTTAATGTCTTACCAGCTGGACAGATAGAGCTGTTGAAATACTCTAATTCTAGTTACATGATGAGCATAAAATTATCTCTCACGCAGAACTTTTTTTTCTTTGCTGTATTGAACTTTTAGAAGGTATCTTTTCCTCATTTCAGTATTATTGACACTAACTGCAGAATTCTCTCAAATGGGTTGTGGGTTCTCTGTCTCCTGAACCTCATTAGTTCAGTTTCTCGTAGTGATGCCCTCCAGTGCCTCGAGAAGCGGTCAGCCCTGCTGACCGGGTGCAGCGTTCAAAACATGCCCTCCTCCTCCTCGGGAAGACCACCGTGTTTAGTAAAACACGATTGTTTGTGACATGTGGCTATTTCAGACCTTGGTTGCAGGTAGTAGCCTTGGCGAGCAGAAATTTTGAAGGCAAGGCAAGAAGAAATTTGGAGTTCTTTTATGAAGTAGTTTACCAGGAATAAACTCTGTGACTAAAATAATTTTTTATTTGATGTTGAAGGCATTGAAATGAATCGGAACCGTGAAATATTAGGGAGGAGAATTTCAGGGTTGTGGAAGAGACAAAACAAGTGTCGGAGGAATGTGTGCGTGTGTGTGTGTGTGAGAGAGAGCGTGCGCACACGTGTGTGTGTGTGTGTGTGTGTGTGTGTGTAGTAGCAATAGTAGTAGTAGGAAGGATGCTGGTTTGATGTAAATGCATATATGTGTATGTGTATATTATAACCCCCATTTTGGTCATTAAAAAAATATGCCATGAGGCTTGTCATAGGTAGGATAATCCATGACAAGGCACAATTTCAAGATCCACCAAAAAGTTCTCTAATTATAGAGGTAGAGAGAGTAAAAAATAAATAAACCAGAATCCCTAATTTAGCCTCATTTAAAACTTCTGCCACCCACAATTAATTATACTAATGTCCTGGCAGAATTATCACTTTAATTCAAGTAAATGCCTTTCTTAACTGACTCATATATTTATTTAAAGGCCATTTAAGAAAAGGAAAGAAACTACTGTAACAGCCTTTTTATAGGTATAAAAAATGCTGAGGGTTATGATTTACTCTTAGTCTAACTATAGCTTGGGGGGATAAGTGTTTTCTCAATTTGTACTTATATTTATTTATGCTCTCAAATAGCATTAATAAAATACCTCTGCCCCTGACACATTTAAGAATATTTATCCACTTTGGGGTGCCTGGGTGGCTCAGTTGGTTAAGTGACCGCCTTCAGCTCAGCTCATGGTCCTAGGGTCCTGGGATCGAGCCCCCCATTGGGCTCCCTGCTCAGTGGGGAACCTGTTTCTCCCTCTCCTTCTGCTGCTCTGCCTGTGTGCTCTCTTGCTGTCTCTGTCAAATAAATAAACAAAATCTTTTTTAAGAAAGAATATTTATGCACCTTGTCAAGTGACTTTTAAAGCAGCAATTTCTAGATCATTGCAAATTTTTGGTGAAACTTCCAATATAGGTATATATGCCTTCGAGTGGAATAACAGGCTTTTAATTTGCATTGTTTGAATACTTCAGAAATAACATCTTAAAATGGCCAAGTAGCTGTCAGTGATGACTTTTCATGGTAATTTTTTGATGACGTAAACAGCTTCTCTTATAGCAGGGAAATGTAAACATTCATCACACACATGCACTTCAATAAATTGAATTGACTATGGCAAGGCATTTAAGATAGTACTGGTAAGTGGCCAAAAAAATAAAATAAAAATAAAAAAATAACAACCAACCAAACAAAAAAATCCCTGGAAATACCTTCAGCATTAGACGAAGACCCCCCCGTTAACTTGGAGCACTGCAGTTTCTCCCATTTGATTTAAACAGTCTGCCTAAACATGTCCAGTCAGTGATGGGTTCAGGCCCCAATGGCCGAGGCTGGCAGGTCAGAGCTGGATACAGTTCTCACCATTAAATTAGCAGCTTCAAGACCTTCTTCCGGCAGGGCTTTCTGTTTTGGGGTTTGGATAATTATGAGGCAGAAACCCAACTAAGAGTACACACACACACACACACACACACACACACACAAGCCCAGCACATCTCATGTATTAACATCACACACAACATTGCATTGGAGATATGTTCCCAGTTCCTGCCGTTAACACATAGGAAGAGTGTGCTGCCTGGGCCTCCGGCTCTTTACGCCTGTCTGTGCACAGTTCAGCAAGCATGTGAGTCTGTCCACCCTTTCCTTACAGAGAGCTGTCTTTGGCATGCCTACCATCTCTGAGAAGGAGACATCCCTCCCCTATAATTGCTGGCTTAGGTATTCCTTTAAAAGCTTTTCCTGGAATAACAATAAAATATTTATCAAACAGTGCGTGTGGAATACGTCAGGGCAGTGTTAGCAATATCTAACCTTTTCTTCTTCTTTTTTATGTGACTGTTTCTTCTTATAAATTCTGTAACAACTTAAACGGTGGTCCTTTACCGGTACCAAGTCTGTGACTACAGCCTCAGTCGAGGTTCTTCTGCCCCTGCTTTGGTGTCCTCTCCCTCCCCTTCCTCAAGTGGTTCTCTTGAATGAGTCTTGGAAGCGATGTTGCAGCAAAGTTGATTAGTAGTGTGTGATTGATGTCGGAAAAACCATGCTTTTGAAATGTTATTTCATATTCTACAGGGACAGAGTATTATCAAAAGTTCTGCAGGCTTGGTGGGGCAGATTTTTCATTGCTTGAGATCAGGGTGTTTCCACTACCGAGTGTGGTCCTAAGAGGCACCCTCATTTGGAAGGGAGCTGGTGGCTGGGAGAATCACTGTGCACCCCCCCACCCCCACCGCTTACATCCCAGCCTCGTGACTTCCAGGCTTTTGACCCTTGAGGCACAGTAAATAAATTTTAGAAATTCACAGTCCACCAGTATGTTGTAAAAAAATGTCTGGGAGGTTATTAGGGAACCAGATTGAGGGAAGATTCATAAAGAAATGATCAAGAGTATCAGATGATCTGAGATGAACACTGGCTCTGCCACCAACCAACCCAGTGACCATGAACAAGCTATCTAAAGCCCATTCCTTTATTTTATCAATTTTGAGTGCCAACACTAACTGTATCCATCTCATAGGATTGTTGTGAAGAGAAAATAAGATACTACACGTAAAATTTGGTACAGTGGCTGTTATACAGTCCTTCTCAAGGCATGTTGGCTCTTTAAAGAACCATCCAAAAATTGAAGCAGGGTTGCTTTATGAATTAATATGTCCTCTAGCAGGATGGCTCTCGCAATGTGATGATGGTGTGGAAAGGTAAGCACTTCGAGGCAGACACCAGTCATGTGGCTGTACCAAGAGCATAATTGGAACTTGAGGTCAATGGTGAAATGGGGGTAGGATTGAAGGGTGCATTGCATTAGGAGAGCCTGATGAGTAGATGAGGAGGTAGGGGGAGGAGACCAATCAAAGCAGACTTTGGGGGTTTCTAGTGAGAATCTAGGATCATAATAATCCTATACTATGGGATACAGGGGAGTTTTAAAGTAAGTCAATGAGTTCTATTTGGGGCTTGTTGAGTTTGAAATACCTCTGTGTTACCCACTAGCCCCAATAGCTGTTCAGTGGCGACTTACACACACACACACAAGTGCACATGCACATAAAATTCCTTACTAACCATGGATTTGGAATAATGCAGGTTTTTTTGTTTGTTACCTCCAATTTAAAATCTTTTCTATTTTTATCTGATTTGTTTAGTTCATCCCAGTAAACCCAACAGCAATTACTGCTTCCTTATCCCAGGCCCCCCAGGCTGTGGGGGGATCCTATAGGTGATGTAGAGAAAAGAGACTTTCAAATGCTTCTTGACAATATTGTCAAAGCAGATGGAGATAAGACCAGGTCCAGAGAAACATGCCCCTAAGCATTGAAATAATTTTGGTGAAGGCTAGGCTGTTATATAAGAAAATGTAAGCACAAACATTTTATTTCAAATTGGTTCAAAAAACCTTCCTAGGAGAATCTACCTTAGCATCTAGGGCTGCCATCGCCAAGTTCCTAAACAGCTACAGATGGTGATTCAGGAGAAGGGTTACCTAATGGAGCAGACTTTCCTATGTGAATTAATTTGTTTTGGAAATGAATGCTTTCTAGGACATTTGACTATGTTTGAAAACTATATTTGGTGCAATTTAAATTTTTTTTCCTCTCATCCCTTACTTCCATGATATCTTGGTTTTAGTAGCTCTAGTTTTGTTAACCGTGACACATTTTAGGAATATAATGTTATATACACACATACATACATATACATACATTTGCATGCATATAATGCATTTTATATATGTGCTTGTGTGTGCATTTTTCAGTTTGGGGTTAAAAGCTTCAATGTAGGAGAACATAGTGTTGCTAGTTCTTTTAACATACTTGACAAAAATCTCGAACAGATTTTCTTTTCAATTAAAAAAGAAATTGATTCTTATTTTCCGAAATGCCTCTTACATCATAAAAATGCTTATTATTGAATATTTTATTTGCTATAAAACAAGTAATTACAGTATTTTCCTTTGCGTTTATTGTGAAGTCCATTGTGATATTGTAGCATTTTATAGTTCATCAAATAAGTATTTCTTTTTTTTTTTTTAAGACTTTATCTATTTATTTATTTGAGAGAGACAATGAGAAGCAGAGGAGGGACAGAGAGAGAGGGAGAGGCAGACTCCCAGCTGAGGGGGCCTGACGTGGGGCTCCATCCCAGGACCTTGGGATCATGACCTGAGCTGAAAGCCAACATTTGACCAACTAAGCCACCCAGGTGCCCTCAAAGAAGTATTTCTAAGAACACCTCAGTTTCATGTAAAGCTATTTTTCTCAGGGAGAGATTAAAATTTAATAAAGAATTTTATTGCTTTTTGGAATGTTTATTTTCAACGTGCCATTATTATTATAGAAGTCAAAGGAAATATAGGTTCATGTACATAAAAGTACTTGAAAAGTGTACTAAATTTTCTTGTTTGTTTGTTTTTATTTGGAGTACAGTTGGCAAATTATTATACATTAGTTTCAGGTAGACAACATAGTGATTCACCAAGTTTATTATACATTATTCTGTATTCACCGTAGTGTAGTTACCATCTGTTTCCATACAACGCTATTGTAGTATCATCGATATATTCCCTATGCTGTACCTTTTATACCCGTGACTTCTTTCCATAACTGAAAGCCTGTGTCTCCCACTGCCCTTCACACATTGGACCATTTCCCCAGCCCCACCCCTCTAGAAACCATCAGTTTGTATTTATGGGTCTGATTCTGAGTTTGTACTCTAATTCAGAGGGGGCTTTGACCTCCTGAGAATGAACCAACAGTCTCGGCTTCAGAGTGTAGGGAAGGACGACAAAGTCATTGTTTCTAAAACAAAATTTTGGATTTGGGTTTTTTGTCCCCCCGATTGTTAGAATTAGTTCTGAGTGGTTTTTTTCCTTTGCAACCACTCATCTTTCCAAAGGCAAAAGGAATTTTCCTATGTCCATAAAATAAAATAGGAATTCTTGTCAGGTAGCTTGCTTGGGTCAAGAAGAAACAGTAGAAGAGATACGGAGAGTCCGCAAGGAAGCGTTTTGGTGGCAGAGTAGGGAAATCCGTAACCCAACATTTTCTAAACGATATGTCATCGCACATGAATGCCATAGGATAGTAGTTAAATCTCACTCCTTTTTCACACATGCTAATAGAGTTAACACAGAATTCCTTACCTGTGCTAATATTTGTTGTGAAGTCCCACAATCTAGAATCGAGATCGCAGCCTTTCCCGGTCATATTAACCACAGGTTCTCTGGGGGATGCCTGGTAACAGGGTGTAGAACTCAGATTTGAGAATCACTGTTAAAATCCCTTCATTTTCATTTTTGCTTTTCATTTTCATCCTATGCTTCCTCTCCTGAATTCTCCATTTTCTGTTTCCTCATATAGAAGCCATTTTGGGAGAACTAGCAAACTATTCACTTGGATAAATATCAGAGCTTGCTTATTCTGAAATTAAGTATCTGTGTTATTTATGTCCAGGATTCCTCCTTCCTTATTTCTAGGCTTTGGGGCATTTCATTGCTCATTAACATCACCCTCAGATGCAGGGAAGAAGGAGAGGCAGCTAGACTTAGTCAGCTTTGGAAATGAATGGAATGCAACTACGTCTTTGAAATTAGGAGTAATGTGCAGGTTTTATTGATTCAAATAACATTTCATATGCATTGTTAAAAAGGGACGTTAGGAGGTTTTATATGTAAAGAAGTTAATTTTGAAGTTCTAGTTTATAAGTCAGGCATTGAGAGTGTATATAACAAAGGCAAGTCATATTTAACTCAATATTAAATGTCTTGAAAGGAAGAATGATTATCTTTTTTGAAGCCCTATTATGCTCCAGACATCAATTTCAGTATTTTACACCTGTTACATCCTTAATACTTGCAACCATTCTCTCTCTCTCTCTCTCTCTTTTTTAATACTTGCAATCTTTTGGTGAGTAAAGAATATTTTCCCCAAGTCAAACATGGGGAAACTGAGGCTAAGTATGAACTCACTCAATAAATTTGTGGGTGATTTATAAACTTGAATCCAGATTTTTTTGATGATAGCAAAATTCAACCCAGCATATTTTTAATCTCACATTTCTTTGAGGCTAGAGGTTCTTCAACTTTATATCTTCTGTGTCATCAAGTCCAGTGCCTGGGATGTAGGAATCATATAAGAAATGCTTCAAAGTTAAATCAAATATGTCATTTCATTAATTTAGGACAATTTTTCCAAAAGGAAATTCATTTTCAAATTTCAGTGTCAAACACGGTATTATAATATATCTGAATAGTTTACTAGAGATCAGTACATGTGTAAGAAAAAAAGGTAGTTGTGAAGTGTCTTTCACAATCATTCATAAAATAGAATACCTTTTTATAGAGTCCACCTATGAGATTTATTACTGCCATAAAAAAATATTCAAAAATTTCATTTGAAGCTGGGACTATGGGGGCGCCTGGGTGTTGCAGTCAATTAAGCAACCAACTCTTGGTTTCAGCTCAGGTCTAATCTCAGGGTCCTAGGATAGAGCCCTGTGTCGGGCTTCATGCTCAGAGTGGAGTCTTCTTGAGTTTCTCTCTCCCCCTCCCCTGTCCCTTACCTCCACCCCCAACCTACTCTCTCACTCTAAAATAAAAATAAATCTTTAAAAATTTCATTTGAAGGGTATTATAACATTAGGATCATTAATAGAAATTATGAAAAGAGGCATAGAAGTATTTTTAAGTGATAGTTTAATATTTAGACAATTTTTTCTGGAATATGGAAGAAACTTACGCTCTCATTTTCCTCTAGAAAGATCATAGTTCAAGGAAGATCACAGAATAATGGGGGTTTTGCTTTCACCACACCTGTGCATAACTAGATCCTTCCCCAGTAATGCTAACATGTTACATTGTACATTACCTCTTTTCAGACTCTCCATGACTCTGAACCACTACAAGATTGGAAGACATGCTGTGAAATAATACTCTCATTTATTCAAATTTCGACAGATAAGTCAAGAGAAGTCGTGGTTTCAGAGATAGGTTAACACATGTTTGACACAAAGTACATACAGACTTTTTCCATAAGTAACTCTGAATAATTTTTTTCATTTTATTTTATTTTTTCAGTGTTCCGAGATACATCGTTTATGCACCACACCCCGGGCTCCATGCAATAGGAGCCCTCCTTAATACCCACCACCAGGCTCACCTAAGTCCCCACACCCCTCCCCTTTAAAACCCTCAGTTTGCTTCTCAGAGTCCACAGTCTCTCATGATAGAAGATGGACCCCCAACATCCAGCTATCTGTCCCCCCAAATTACACTTTGAATTTCCTCACATGAACCAGTTTTTTCCAAATATTTGATCTTCTAATTATGTATAGTGACTAAAATTATGCTCCATTACCTTCTGGGTTTTAGAGACATGATTTCCTTTCTTAGACCTGAGTCATTTGGTCCTGGTGCAGTTTTCTTATACCTTAACAGGTGTGGTTTCAATTCTGACTTTCATTAGTAACAGCTATCAGTAACTGTACATGACTTGCTCACCCTTATTTCAGTTATAGCCCACATATCTTCTGCTTCCACAGGTCTGGTCTTCTGTGTGTTCTATACAAGACTCCTCCCTTCTCTTTGTTCTTGTTTCTTCCCACCTACAATGCCATCCCCTCCTCGCTGTTCATTCTTTCATCCATATATCCAGCTGTTTCTCTGTCACTAACTCTGAGCCAGGCACTGTGCTGGTAGCATGGACACCAAGGAATGAGCCAAAGCTTGACATCATAGAAGCTCCTTCTAGCAGGAAAAGCAAAACTTAATAATGAAGAGAGAAAATTCTTGGGTCGTGATTAGACCTGTTAAGTTCATAAACTGGCATGTGGATAGGGAACGAGGTTGGGGTGGAGGAAAACTCCAGACTGGCTGGTCAAGGACAGCCTCCCTGAGAAGGTGACATGCAGCCTGAGACCTGAGGAGTAAAAGGAAATCAGTCCCTTGAGAGCCAGGGAAAAAGTGTCCCAAGCAGAGTGACCAGCAGATACAGAAGCCCCAAGACAGGAAAGGGATGGGGATGTTTGAGGAACAAAAGCAAGATCATCTTGCTAGGAAGGGACTGGTAATGAGAAAGACCACCAGACCAGTCATGGAGGGTCTGAGATTCGACATAGTTCTACAAGCTCTCAGGGGCCTTGGAAGGGTTTGAGGCAGAGGCATGGCCTGGTAGGATTGATGATTTCAAGGCATAAACATGGGAAGAACAGAGAGGAGAGAAGCAAGATGGAAGTTCCTAAGAATGAAATCTTCTTAGAAAGTGCTTGGTTGGGGTGATGGCAGTGGGGATGGGAAGAGGGAACGTAACAAAATCTCAGCCACCTTTCAAGACCCAGCACATACCCCATCTTCCCAACTGGCCTTGGAGCCCTGTCTCTTCTCAGGGCACTAAAAGAACTCACCACAGAGCTTTGTACTTGATGGTATTCTGAGATTACTTTCTATTTGCATCTTTTTTTCCCCCCAACCAGATTGTAGGCATCTTGAGGCCAGTTGGCACATCAGAGCCATCTGTTGTGTCCTCCAACGAATTAGAGTGGTTGCTCTCAAGTCTGGCTGCCCATTAGAATCACCTAGAGAGCTTTTAACATATTCCAATCTCTGGACCTCACCCTGAACAAATTAGATCAGAGTCCCTGGAGAGGGGTCAGGACACTGGTATTTGTTTAAAAGTTCCCCAGAATATTCAAATGGACAACCAGGGTGAAAACAAATAAGACCAACCCTCAGAAATAACTACCTTGTAGGAGTAAGAAGCTGACTTGTCTGCCCCCTCCCTGTTTCCCTGAGTATCAGGCCAATCTAGCTGAGGATTTGTGCCGGGGACTTCCCTGATGGCAGGTGGGACCAGAGGCTCAGAGAGTAAAGTCTCCAAGGATACAGCTGAAAGAAAAAAAAGCAGAGTCAAGAGCATGCTTCTGGAAGACATATCAGGATAGGAATAAAGTAAACGGAATTCAAGCTTTCCGTAACCCATCCTTCTGGAGTTTATGGACCTGATCAAAGAAGGCAGCTCTGGAGAGACTTAATCACCTACTTCCTAATCAGGAAGCGCGTTTTCTCCTCCAGTGTCTCCCAGGCAAATTAAATACTGAGTGAAGAGTCACCATGGTGGCAAAAACGATTATCTAGTGAGATTTTACATGTGAGTTTTAACTAATAAGAGATGTTAAACATCCCTTGTCAAGTTTTATATAACAGAAGAGGTACATTATTAGACCCCAAATAGCACTGCTATGATTTAATCGTCACTAACTGTGTATCTGTGCCGACTGGCTGGGTCAGAGCCACTATTAGACACCGATGCTATATTTGTTATATCATGTGACTCACCAGAGGCGTCCTGCTTTTTAGTGATAGAGAAATAGGTCCTGTTCCATCTTATACTTCTCCCCTCCAAAAACACACACGCACACACACGCACACACGCATGCACACACACACCTCAGAATGAGTTTAAGATCATTTTGAACTGATCTTAAATATTAAAGTGAGGGATGATTTGATAGCTTGTTTTCTGAGTATTTTGGTTGATAACTGGTGCTTTTTACACTGGCTTAATGAATACCTTTTAATGAGAACAATAACATTCAGTAAAAATGTAATTATTTCATGTGGTTATGAGGATCGCTTGAAAAAATGACTCTATACTTATAGAGTTCTTAACTCTATAAGTATTTTTTTAAGATTTTATTTATTTATTTGACAGAGACAGATCACAAGCAGACAGAGAGGCAGGCAGAGAGAGAGAAGGAAGCAGGCTCCCTGCTGAGCAGTGAGCCCAATGCTGGACTGGATCCTAACTCTAAAGGTTTCTACAAATGAAGCATCCTCTTCTCCCCTCCCCCACCCAGAATAACAAAGGAGCCTTCCAAGGGTCCAGCCCTCATCCTAGTCTGCCTGTAGCATCACCCCTTGCCCTACAAGGGCACCTCATATCCCCATCCTAATGGCCCTTCTCCCCATCCCCCTAACCCACTTCTCAATACACCTTAGAAACACACGTAATTTAAACATGCTGATCCTTCTCTGTGGAAACCTCTGACTTTCCCACATCCCTTCCTGCCGTCTTGAAGAGCCTTCTCCTTGAGTAAGACCCAGCTCAAGTGTCCCTTCCTCTGTGGAGTCTTCTGTAGTTCTTCTGGGTAGAATTAGTGTTCTCTTTCCTCTCCTTCCGCAGAACACACTCCTACCCACTAGCACATTAGCAGGTAAACTGTAAAGCTACTTTATGTGTCAGCCTGTTTGACGAGGCCACGTGCTCCTCAAGGACAAGGGCATGTCTCCTTTGTGAACTCCTCACTTCACACAACACCTGACAGAAACTACGTTTTCAAAAACTGGCTGAAATAAAGCCCGAGGTGCCTCTTTTATTGTGTGCTAGTACTTACAGAGAAAGTATGAATCAATTTTTATTGGTAGTTGAATGACATGGCCATATACCACTTAAGAGAGGAGCCATGGAGAGCCCATCAAAATCACTTGTAGAATTAAAATTTGTCTATCTACCTACCTACCTGTTTATGTCTAGCTATCTGTTTGTCTGCCTATTTACCTTCCTACCTATTGTCTGTCTTCTTTCCTATATATTTATCCACCTTTCAGTCAATCACCATCCCAGCCCCACATCACAACCTACTAATTCAGAATCTCCCATGGGAAGAAGGGTCGCTGAATCAAAACAACAACGAGGAGAGGATTTCACTGCAGATACCACCGCACACCCCATTAAGACCCATTGTCAGTCTAAGGGAGAGATATAAAGAAGCCGTTCAGACAAAGCAGGTTTCCTCTGCTTTGTGTCTTATTGAGAAAATTGATTGTTGTGATATAAAAGTACATAATTATTAGAAACTTAAAGATCTTGCGTGTCATTTACAAAAACGCTGTGTCTGGCCTCCTGGAGGCCTTCGTCGACCTGGAAACAAAGCATCTCTCGGTGAGACTGCTGCCTGGGAGTGGTGGTGCATTTTGTATCCACTCACGGTGGAGAGGCCCTCAGCGAAGCTCCCCACTGTTCACAGGGACCTGCTTAAAAACTTATCCACCCACAGGCCTTTAACTTACCACCTGCTGGATGCCTCTCTTTGCATTTCATATTACTTGGGTGTTATTTACTCAGTAAGAGAAATTTGGCAACCATTGTTGTTTTTGTTGTTTTTTAACAAGCAGCTCCATTTAGGGCATTTTTAATAAGGGGATGAAGGGAAAGATGACCAATCATGACCTTAGAGAACAGTCAGCGTGGTGGAAGAGTGAAAGTATCTTGGGTTTCCTGCGTGAGACTTTGGTCCTCACAAAAACCCTCCTGCTCAGTCTGTGGCACTTACCCAGGAGACGTCAGTAGGTAGAGCCAACTCGTTTGCTTAAACAATAAGCATTTTACACTCATTAACCTCAGAGTCACTTTTTTAAATGAAGCAAGTTCAAAGACATTTGTTTAAATAACTGTGTGACTATGACTCTCATTGTAAAAAGCCAGAGAGTTGGAAATTAAAGCCAACCTTGTCCTTAAAAACCAGACTTTGTGGAAAAACAGCAGCTCCCCTAGCATCTATTTAGCCCAAAGTACCAACGTTAACTTTTACATTTCCTGGCTTGTGTCAGTTTTTGTCACAATCTCAAGGGTCTATAAACAAAGATGTCTCTTATACTAACACGCATAGGCTTTGTCCCCAAGGGTTGCAACGCAGCTTTTCATGAAGCCTCAAAACTCAAAAAAACTTCTAATATACTTTTGGATGCCTGGGTTATTTTAACACCAGGTTCACAAAATTACGTTATGAATGCAGGACTCGAGATAAGTGATTTATTTTTTTAGAATGCTGTTCATACCTAGATCATACCCCTTTCATCTTGAAAAATATCCACTGATATAGTTCATTTCTCACCGTGTGCCAGTGAATTATGTAAACATTTCAAATGATCAGCTCCACTTTTACAGATAGGAAACAAACAAACAAAAAGTAGATTTATTTATTTATTTATTATCAGAGAGTAGCCCCATACACAGTTCAACACGTGGAAAACGTTGCATTAACATACAAGATCGGGTTGAGTGTCGGTTGGCCATTTGCCAACTCCTGAGTCATGGGCCATGCCAAATCTGATTCCCATTGACTTTTACACAGAAGGAAAAGCCGAACACAATTTATCCTTTTGGATTGCATGCAATATTGTTTTTCAGGGGAATGGTTATATTTGTTCCGGCCACAAAGGCCGTCTCTGGGGAGGACAGCCAAATGGCTTTGGTCACAGTGTCCGTGAGACACAACTGTTCCAATCCATTATCCTGAAGCTGTCTGTGCTGGGATACGCCATCAGGTGATCAGGGACTGGAAATCAGCTGGAAATTCCAGTAGAGACTCATTAGTTAGCGGACCAAGCATACAAAGGACATATGTTGATATGGCAGGTGGGAGCAGATGGAGAGACAGTACAAACCCGGGGGAAGGGACAAGAGTAGGAGGATTAGGGAAGCCCTGGCATTTTCCCACAGAGATTGAGTGTGGAGGTCTAGTTCCAGAGCAGGGATTGGAGTATCAGATTGGGGATTTGGACAAATTAGATGGACTGAGGTAGATGCTAGTTTAGGAAAGGGGTTGACAGAAGATGTTGGAAGGACTGCACGTGTTTTATTCTGATTTACTCGATTTGGTGTGAGTGGGCAATGAAGGAACCTCAGGAGACCAGGAATGAGCTCCCGGGCGCCACGAGCCTGCTCAGGCCCCCTCCACCCAGAAGGGCAGCCGGTGATGTAGTCCCAGCCCCTCTCTCTGGAGCAGCCCAGGTGGCCAGCTGCTGTGAAGAAACTCCCCTTTCACCGCCAAGGTGTAACTTTATATTTTGAGTGAGAATCATTCTTAAATTGCAGCTCTTGCTTATATTTTGTCGCCGCTCCCTGCCTTCTCAAATTGAACATACTCTAACATTTGGAGTGGCGCAAGGAAACTAGACTCCGAATAGGAAAAGGAGGATCCGTGCCTGGCTGGTCCCCTTCCGCGTGTTGGCATGGGGCCTGGGGCTGACTCACAGGCCCCACTTTCCTCATCCAAGCAGAGGGTTGATTTATACCCGGCCGGTAGAATAACATCACAATAAACTGGTTTCACACTTCAACATGCATTTTACATTGTTACCAACGTTAACTAATGGAATCCTCAGGTGGTCACAAGGCCCCCACCGTCCCCCTGCCCTGGCTGGCTCCCCACATCCCCCCCCCAATTCCTGTCTGCGTCTTCTGACCCTCAGTTGTCCCTTCCTGTTGTGGTCCAGAACCCGCTTCTGGCAGCTCCCACTGCCCTTCCCTCCCCCGTGCTGTTCCTTTTCTTCTGCTCTCTGTAGAACTGACACCCAGCACCGGCTAAGTTTCAGCGCACAGCACAATGACTTGACTCACATACATGGTGGAATGATCACCACCGTCAGATTCATTCCCATCCATCCTATAGACGTGAAGACATTGATGGGTGCTGTTTCTTATCTTGTGTGGCCTGGGAAACCAGATAATCAAGATTGTTCTCTTCTGTCCAGGATACTATTGCACAGACCCTCCCCAAGGAGGGCCAGAGTCCTTCTCCTGTGATTCATATTGTAGGGGCTGGAGGTCGTGAATTTTTTTGCATTTACTTGGACGAAGTGGCTGCTCAGTGTATTTCCTAGTCCTGGACAAAATCTTCAATGATCCTGCCCGTGCCCTCGGGATAAAATGAAAGGTCAAGATCTCACACAAAGCACTTGTCCACATGGCCACCCGCCTGGGTCACCAACATTCCGACCTGCTTCTAGTCACACGGCTGGGTCCCCACACCCCAAACTCCTCATCTCATCCCCAACGCTGTGTGTTCTCACTTCTCTGCTTTGCTGTGTGCTCCATCCATTCCCCATATTTCATGTGCGGGATTGCAGAATTCCTGTTTGTCTTTCGGACTTGTGACTCCTGCGCCTATCCCCGAGTGAAAGTCCTTCTGCTCCCCACTCCCTGAGCTCTCCCCACCGGCCAGGGCCCTGCTCGAGGGCAGCGTCACCTTCTTCATTTCCTTAAGCCTCACACGCTATATAAATTCCTGCCGGCTGACTCCCTGCTCGGACCATTGTCACCAAGCTGCATAATGTTCCATATAGCCCACTGGCATGTGTGTACTTTTTCATTATATACATTTTTAAAAGTTTAAGGAGAGAAGGAGAATCTGAAAGGAAAGCACTTGGATGCAAAAATGCAAAACACAGCTGCCTGCTTGATGATGTTGGTAAAGTCCTGACACAACCAGGAATAGTTCTTGGGAATCTTGATTTTTTTTTTCTGTTTGACTGCCATTACACCAAATTTAAATCGTATATTTTTGTAAGGATTCCTTGGAGGGGAAGACAGAACGTGTAAGAATTACAGTCACAAGTGTATAGAATTACAGTCACAAGTGTATAGAATTACAGTCACAAGTGTATTGAATTTGGTATTGTATAAAGAAGGAAGTACCATATACATAGAAGAAAATTGTTTTGCCCAAGGAGGATTTGATTATACCGAACGAATGAGGGAGGGAGTAAAAAGAAGCCAGTCCTCAATCTGAAAAAGGGTCAGCCTAGCAATACTTTTTATCCATTTTCCTTAAACATGTCTAATTACATTCTCTAGAAAGAGAAATTGTTTTTCAAAATACCTAAAATATATCAGTATCCTTTTAAAAGGAGATTGATTGATTGATTTTTATGAGAGAGAGAGAGAGAGAGAACATGGGGCTGTGGGGGGGGCGAGGGAGGAGGTGAGAGAGAATTGAAGCCGACTCCCTGCTGAGTGCGGAGCCCCACATGGGGCTCCATCCCACGACCCTGAAATCAAAGAGCCAAAATCAAAAGTCGGATGCTTAACCAACTGAGCCACCAACACACCCTAATATATCAGCGTCCTTAAATTATCCCTTGTCCTCAATATGTAGAGGTGGGGCGAAACTTAGTAATAATACCCAGAGGAGAGGGAAATAGTTCTGAACTATTGTTGAAAATAAGCAAATGTGATGAGGGCATGTAAAGCTTGTGAAAGTTATAGAATCTGTTTGTGCATGCATGAACAATGTCTGAACAGAACATAGCCCAAGCTATTAGCAGTTCTTAATCCCTGGGAAATGAAAGAGGAAGTTTTATATTTTACTTCATGTTTTTCTATTTTGTTTGAGGGTTCTTGGTTTTGCTTTTACAATAATCATGTACTGCTTTTATTTCAAAGGCAATAATTCTGTTTTACTCGGTTAACTGGACTGCAGCACATCTTCGCATGAGCGTGGGGGGACACGTTGTATCCTGTGTGCATCCCTGATGCTACCAACATAGGTGCAAACCCCACAGTCACTTGGGATGAACCCCACAGTCACTACAGGATGTATCCTGTGTGCATCCCTGATGCTACCAACATAGGTGCAAACCCCACAGTCACTTGGGATGAATGGTTGGAAGGCCCAGCCTCCCCGTCCATTCCCCACCCTGCCCCAACCCGTGCTGTTACTGAACTTGTTCTTTTATTAATCAGCAAAATCTTGTTAGTTCTTGGGACCAAGACTCCTGGTGATTAACTTGCATACAATATTAGTGCAATGAGAACATTCTAATTGGATTTTCTTCTGTCTTCCTATGTTGAGAGTAGACTTGAGGTTTATAGGTAAAAATAAGCAATTTGGGAATACATTTCCATTCTTTTATTTTTTTTTTAAGATTTTTTTTTTTAATTGACAGAGACCACAAGTAGGCAGAGAGCCAGGCAGAGAGAGAGGAGGAAGCAGGCTCCCTGCTGAGCAGAGAGCCCAATGTGGGGCTCAACCCCAGGATCCAGAGATCATGACCTGAGCTGAAGACAGAGCCTTTAACCCACTGAGCCAGCCAGGCGCCCCCATTTCCAGTCTTTTTTTTTTTAAATTTTTAATTCTTTATAAACATATAATGTATTTTTATCCCCAGGGTACAGGTCTGTGAATCGCCAGGTTTACACACTTCACAGCACTCACCAAAGCAATACCCTCCCCAATGTCCATAACCCCACCCCCCTCCCCCCAGCAACCCTCAGTTTGTTTTATGAGATTAAGAGCCACTTATGGTTTGTCTCCCTCCCAATCCCATCTTGTCCAGTCATTTTTAATGTTGGAGGAAGCAGCTTATTTTGGGGACCTGTGGTTGTGTTCAGATGGGTAAATACCCTATGTCTCCCATGGGGGGCGGGGGGCATTTGTTCAAACTTCCCTGGAGGGGCTTCAGGCCAGAAGGAAAGACCCCAAGGGTAAACTGGGTCAGGAGATGTGCTTCCTAAGGGAAGTTGAGCAGACGGCATGTACAGGTGCAGCCCTGAGTTTGTCATCGCATCTAAGACTTGAGAACAACAATGGAAATGAGAGGTGGTGAACACAGTCAGGAACTGGAAAAAAGATCAGTGAACCAGGAGTCAAGGATCAGAGTGGAGCAGATCTAGGACTGATGCCCCAATGTCCTGTTAGGAGTATCTGCTGAGTGCATTGTTTGTCTCATGGTAAAAACATGGTCACATATATAGAATAGGATAGGATCATTTCTGTGCCAGAATTGTGTTTCTTTTGAGAGATAGCAAAGTTTTATTTGGTGACTCAGAATTTAAACTACACTGCCATCGGGCAGTTCATTCAAATCAGTTTCTGCTCCGTAGGATACCTTATCAAATCAGTTTCTGCTTCAAGTTGATTTGCAATTCACTTTCTGCAAGGGGCGACTGTTTTGTATCTTCCCGGGTCTTGTCCCAATATGCCTCCAATAGATTTAGTTCCTTTCGGGAGTGTGGGAGTTTTGCAATTGTTAGTAATACCTGAGTGAAGCGTATGGTTTTGAATCACTTTGAAATACCTCTTTCTTCTCTCCTTTAATGATCACAATTTTAAAATAAAGCTTAGATGAAAGACATAGCCAGCAAATGCACACCGAGTACCTTCTGCGTTAGGTATTCTTCTAGCTGCAGAGAACACAGCACCTGTAGGACATAGCAAGTCTGTGTTACCATGGGGTTCCCGTTCTGTTGGGGTAAACAGAAGATAAACATGTAAACAAATATCTGACAAAGGCCAGGCAGTGAGAAGGGCCATGAGGAAAAGGAAAGCCTGCTGTGGTGAGTAATGTGAATTTCAGCCTGCTCGGTGGCCCTCTGCACAGGACCAAGTTACAAAGCCGGGGAGATTTATAAGCATAGCTTCTTAAAATCTTCTATTAGTTTGGTGTAGTTTCGGGTGAACACTATTTTCCCTTATTTCAATTTGCTTGAATCCTTTAAGTTTCGTGCTGTTTCAAGTTTCAAGAAGTGGTCCAAGGTGGAAGAAAAATGCTAAGAATTTCATCTTGTTTTGTGTGGCAACAGAACGAAGGCACGTAATTACATGACTGCCCCCACCCCTGACAAACCTGCAGTGGCCCAGATTTGTTTGAGATTTAGCACAAAACGGCATTGTTATCAGAGGATGTTCCCATGAGATAAGGGAAGACTGGCAGAATCGTGGTGGCAACTTGATTACAAAAATATTAAAACATTTCTTCCTTGGTGACAAAGATCTGTTGTGTACCCTTATAGAGGACAAGTTAGCACATGTTTATTCCAAAAATCTTTGGTCTTAAGAGCACCTGCCTGACTATGCCGTGCACCCCTGTCCCCCCAGGCAGAATGTATAAGGCACGCCAGTTAAAGGGCGGGATGGATTTTAGCAAAGACATGAGAATTTAAACAGCTGAAGAACGTTTCTTTCAAGAATTGCATTCATTGCAGAATGTTGATATTACTCAAAACAAATTTGAAATTCTAATTTTAGAATTGTGTTTGGAGCCTGTTCACAAACCAGAACAAAACTTTATTCATTCGGTTTTTCATGAGTTCATTCATTCTGTCGTTGGACAAACATTTGCAAAGCCTTCTCTCTCTGCCAACATGGGGCTTCTTGTTAAGTGTATGTCAATAAATTAGAACCGTTGCTTTCCTACGAGTTGACACCATTCTGGGGAAGACAGAGAAGTTATAGAACTGGAAGTGGTTAGGTAGCTATGAACTGTTTAAGGTGGAAGGCCCAGGAGGTAAGCTCCACTTGGCAGGGTAGGGGAAGCTTCAAGGGGAAGGGACATTTAGGCTGCAGTGTTTGAAAACCAAGTTCATGCTTGCCAGATGGGGGGAAATGTATTTCTGACAGCAGTCTTTTACTTTGTGGTTACACTTAATTCTTTTTGTAACTCAGATGGCATGAGTTCATTTGATAACCCATCTTATTCAGCGGGCTGCGCCTGGAATGATCTTGACTAGTTCCAAAAAATAAATTTACTTGCAGGGCATGAATATTTTCTATCGTTCAATTTCATAAATATTTATCAAGCACCTAGCCAAAGCCAGCGTGCTCCGTCCGTTACTGGGGTAGATGCCGTGGAGAATTCAAGACAAGCTTTTTTTCATTAAAAAAAAAAAACACACACACACACACACACACAAAAAAAAACCTGTTTTTTAATTGAGGTGAAATTCGCATAAAATTAGCCATTTTAAAGTACGTACAATTCAGCAGGCGCCCAAGTGGTTCAGTCAGTTCGGCAGCTGGCTCTTGATCTCAGCTCAGCTCTTGATCTCAGAGCGGTGAGTTCAGGACCCGTGTTGTGCTCCACACTGGGCGAGGAGCCTACATTAAAAAAAAAAAGAAAAAGTGTACATTTCAGTGGTATTTAGTACATGCACAGTCTTGTACAACTACCACTTCTGTCTAGTTCCAAAATCTTTTCATAACCCCAAAGAAAACTCTGCACCCATTATGCAATCATTTCTTATTTCTACCCCCTCACCCCTACCCCCCAAAACACTAATCTGCTTTCTCTCTGTGTGGATTCAGTTATTCTGGATATTTTGTATCAGTAGAATCATACAGTATATGACCTTTTCTTTCTTTTACTTAGTATAACATTTTTGAGGCTCATCCTCATCGTAGTGTGTCTTAGTACTCTGTTTCTTTTTATGGCGGAACAATATTCCATAGTATGGAGAGACCACATTTTGTGTAGCCATTCATCCACCGATAGACATCTGGTTGTCTCCACCCCTTAGCTGCTGTGAGTAGTGCTACCTTGAATGCTTAAGTACGTGTATTTGTTTGAGGGCCTGTTTCCATTTCTTTGGGGTGTATACCTAGAAGTAGAATTGCTGGGCCTCGTCATTACTCTGTTTAACTTTCTAAGGAACTGCCAAACTGTTTAGCACAGGGGTTGCACCATTTGACATTCCCACCAGCAACATATGAGGTTCTGATTTGTGCACATCCTCGCCAATACTTGTTACTTTCTGTTTTTTGGGGTTTTGTTTATTTGTTTGTTTGTTTTTGCCTTTTTAGCAATAGCCATCCTAGTGGATGTGAAATATAATCTTATTGCAGTTCGGATTAGGATTACCCAATGACTGATGATGTTGAGCTTTCTTTCTTGTGCTTCTTGGCCATTTGTACATCTTCTTTCCTTCATCTTTGATGGCAATTCCAAGTTAGAAAAATGTTCTGAGCCATAAGTGAAGCAGCTCACAATAGGACTGATTTTAGGCAGATGATATTCACCTGGCTCTGTAAATTATGGCATGATTGTTTAAAAACCAATCATGCCTTGGTGGCTCAGTGGGTTAAGTGTCTGACTCTTGGTTTCTTGTGGGGCTCAGCCCTTTACAGGGAGTCTGCTTCCCCTCTCTCTCTCCTTTTGCCCCTCTGCCCCAATAAATAAATCTTAAAAAAAAAAAAAAAAAAAGAATTATAGGATCAAGTTTTTCTTCCCCTTGTGCTGGGAACCAGATCTAGCTTCTGGGTCTGTAGCATGTCTATATTTATTTCCTATTGTTGCTGTAACAAATTGCTACAAACTTAGTGGCTTAGGGCAACATAAATTCATTATCTTCAGGTTCTGGAGGCTAGAAGTTAACTGTAGAAAGGTCTGCATTCCTTTGGAAGTTCTAGGGGAGAATCCATTCCTTGCCTTTAAAACTGTCCTGTAGAGGCCACTCACTGTCCTTGGCACGTGGCTCCTTTCTCCATATTCAAAGCCAGCAGCCTAACATGCTCTCATCTCTGACTCCTGCTCCTGTCCCAACATCTTCTCCCTCCAACTCCAACCTTCTTGTCTCCCCTTTACAAGGACTCTTATGATTAGATTGGGCCCACCCAGATTACCCAGGATATTCTCACCTCCATCTAGGGATTAGGACATGTATATCTGGGAGTGCAGGGCGTTGCTTAGTCAGCCTATCAGAGTGGTTTTTCTTGCTGGAGCAGTCTGACTTTAGCAGTGCTAATGTCAACCCCCACCAGGCTGTATTTGGGTTACCCAGGTATTTTCTCTTGCACTTCCTGGCCAATGGGAAAGGAGGTAAATGTTTTGCTAGACTGCAAATCCTTTTGTGCAAAACTGGCCTCATTCATCTCTTTATGCCCAGTGCTTAACAGAAGTCAAAGCCCATGCTTAATCAATATAGAAGGTGGTGGTGATAGTTATATATATTATAACTATATAATTATATAGTTGTTATAAATGTGGGAGGTGTAACTGTATAGTTTTCCTAAGGAAGGCCATAGAATAATAAAATTTTCTAATTCCAAGTATGAATATTGATCTATTATATGACCATACATCCTTTCCCCAGACATCTCTCTGGGAAAAAAAAAAAAAAAGTTAGAAGGTGGCCATCCAGGTCTGCTAAGAGGGGCAAAATTCTACCATCTCAGAAAGAGTAGAACATATTTCTGGTACCCAGTGTAAATTTTCCTCCCAATGGTATTGTTAAAAACAAGTGGAGTTTTAGCATTTGAATTTATATCAAGTCCCACTTTTGGCAAGGAGTCAGTTAAATATTAAATTAGGTAATTTGGGCTTTTTTCCATAGTAACCAGTACCTCTCTGTGATGGAGAAATACAGTTTGGCCTCATTATGGTGCCTCCACAGAATGTCCTAGAGTGTTGGCATGGAAGGTGATCCAAATTAGTGAGACCTGTGGGTATGAGGAGGCTGAAGATTTTACTAGTCGCTTTATGGAGCATGTGTAGGCTCCCTTGTGTAGGTGGCCTTTAGATTGAAG
Organism: Mustela nivalis; assembly: GCF_964662115.1. Lineage (NCBI taxonomy): Eukaryota > Metazoa > Chordata > Mammalia > Carnivora > Mustelidae > Mustela > Mustela nivalis. The sequence continues at coordinate 58,251,202 of NC_139024.1, read as the reverse complement.
GGTGGTGTCACTGCACACAGAACTGTGGTGTTGTTTACTTGTTGACTGTGCTGCCAAGGGGAAGAAAAAATTCCAAGGAGATACTTATTGAAAGGGAGCCCAAAACAGAGCAGTGTGCTCTCCAGGACAAGAATTCTCAGCCCTAGGGCGCCTGGGTGGCTCAGTGGGTTAAGCCACTGCCTTCGGCTCAGGTCATGATCTCAGGGTCCTGAGATCGAGTCCCACATCGGGCTCTCTGCTCGGCAGGGAGCCTGCTTCCCTTCCTCTCTCTCTACCTGCCTCTCCGTCTACTTGTGATTTTTCTCTGTCAAATAAATAAATAAAATCTTTAAAAAAAAAAAAAAAGAATAAAAGAATTCTCAGCCCTGAGATAATGAAATTCAAATTAAAGGAGTGTTCAGGCTGCTGCTCAGATTCATCTAGAGTGTTCTCTGCAATGTGTTAGTCATCACTGGGAACAACCTGTAAAATGTGCCATCTGTAATATGTGGCATCAGAGGCCTTGTGAGCGAGCGGACGGCGTGATACGAGCTGACCTCTGAAAAGCAGTCAACAGAAATTCTGCGGGCATATTTCCACCTTCCTGCAGTCTGCAGGTTCCGTTAAGGTGACCTCTGTGGCAAGAGGAAGATGCAAGTCTTGGGTATACGACCAAAATAACGTCGACAACAGGATCTGAGTCTTTCTTACGATATTAAGATAAATATTTACAAATATTCTTTAAGATTAAATAATTAAAGTCTTTATTTTACTATTGTTTAAAAATGTTTCTTACTTTGTATGGGTGTAAACAGTGAGAAAAAGAAGTATGGCTAGGAAGCCACCCTCAAGCATATTAACTCTATCTTTTAGAAGAAATTTAAGAAATAATCCACTAATATACCAAATCTTTGATTTGGTGACATATATAAATTAAGGAACTCTGTAAATAATGTATATCAAGTTCTAATTTTACCCAAATTTTGTTACTAATCTGAGACATTTATTCCCTGGTTATGACTTAACGCTAAGTTAAAACTCTTGTAATAACCATTTTATACTCTGTAAACAGCTATCATTAACCCATAATGGGGTCTTTACATAGGTTACATGAGTTAATATTTGTAAATCCCCAGTCCTGACACATTATTTTTAAAACTAGTGAAGATCATAAGATTGAATTCCACAACACTCTTAATAAGGGAAAGTAAATTCCTTTGTTGAATCGAAAGTCAGTCATACTTAATTCACCTGGGGCAGCAGTGAAGGGATCTTTTCAACCCTACCCCCCTTTCACAATTTACTTATAGGTCATCTTCACAACCAATGCACAACAATCACATTTTCAAAGGTTGCAACAAGCTATAGCAATGAATCATACCACAGATCCTTTCTTCTTTCCCTCTGACCTAACCCTCTTGTCGAAAGTCATAAGTAGGGGCGCCTGGGTGGCTCAGTTAGTTAAGCGTTTGCCTTCGCCTGGGGTCCTGATCCCAGGGTCCTGGAATCAAGCCCTGCATCTGACTCCTTGCTTAGGGAGGCAGGCTCCCAAGCTTCTCCCTTACCTGCTCCTCCTGCTTGTGCTTCTCTGTCAAATAAATAAAATCTTTTTTTAAAAAGTCATAAGGAGTTAAAGTACTTCACACAAAAATTGAACCTCCGTATCCTATAAGATTTAATAAGGGGGGGTTATGTAATATCTAACTCTCCATGCATGGTGTCACTTCAAGGAGATTTAAGCTTCTACAAGGAAAGTGGGTCTCTTCCACTTCCTCGTTCCATCCCTATCACCTGTAGAAGCTTAAATCTCCTTGAGTGACACAATGCATGGAGAGTTAGATATTACATAACCCCCACCTGTTCCGTATGTACCAAATTGAAATGAAGACTTTCTCATTGTAACAGGGAAAAGAAGCCCACGAATCTAGCTGGGTTTTTGACCTATAATGTCCAGCTTCATTTCTAAATCCCACAAACTGAGTCTCATCAACAAAGACAAGTTTGCAGCCTGGTCCTTGGAACTCTTCGTACATCTTAGAAATGTTAAGTTTCTCATAAATGGCCGGCACACTATAAAACATTTTTAAGAAACAGAGTGAGTAGAAAAAGACGAAAATAATGAAAACTCTGAGAGTCTATATTCTGTAATGCCATTTTTTTAAAAAAAGATTTTATTTTTAAGTAATCTCTACACCCAACTTGGGGCTTGAACTTACAACCCTGAGGTCAAGAGTTGCGTGCTTTACCAACTGAGCTAGCCAGGCACCCCTGCAGTGCCATTTTTTAAAAAAATCAAATCTCTTCCATTTCTAGGGTTATGAATCCATCTTTATTATGGTAAAATGCCATTTATTCTGGGAGTTGAAACTAATATGAGAAAATAAGTAGTGTTAGAACTAAGCCAGAAACACATTGGTACAGATCGGCCTTTGGAGTCTGAGAAAGGGACTGAGATGACTCACATGGCAGGCCTCTCCCCACCCTAAACCCGCTTCACCCTGACCCTGCCTTGACCTGATGCTAAGTCAATGCTTCATGTATGTTTTTCTAGAATTGGAGAAGCAAAAGTACACTAGCCACCAAAATGAGAAACTTGAGCTGTTTCCTTTCCCCATTTTAAGCAACTGACTAAAACTCACCTAGAAAAGGCTGCTTTTTTGAGATCTGCATAATATTGTTCTTTAGACAGCTTCTATCCGGGGGACAATAAGCATGCTTTTAGAACTTATTCTGCGTACCTATAGTTTACTTAAGTTTTTATTTCAAATTAAAAAAATCTATTTAAGGGCACCTGGGTGGCTCAGTGGGTTAAGCCTCTGCCTTCCGCTCAGGTCATGATCCCGGGGTCCTGGGATCGAGCCCTGCATCCGGCTCTCTGCTCAGTGGGGAGCCTGCTTCCTCCCCTCTCTCTCTGCCTGCCTCTCTGCCTACTGTGATCTCTCTCTGTCAAATAAATAAATAGAATCTTTTAAAAAAAAATCTATTTAGACTCCTGTCCAACTTAGTAAAGGGTTAGCTGGAATTTATAAATATTGGCAAATAAGGAACTTTGAATGTTTGACTTCTTAAAATTCGTAATCCACTTTTTAGAGTGGTTTTGTGTTCACAGAAAAATTGAGCAGTCAGTCCAAAGAGTTCCCATATGCCCCTGCCTCCACACGTAGCTGCCCTGCCGTCGACATCCCCCACCAGAGCGGCCCATCGGTTGCAATCGATGAACCTGCTTTAACACATCATTATCACCTGAAATCTAGTTTCCACGGGGATTCACTCTTGCTGGTGTTTTAACAGATGTGTAATGACATGCAGTTGTCATTGCAATGTCATACGGAATAGTTTCACTGCCCCCCACAATCCTCTGGGCTCTGCCTCTTCATCCCTCTCCCTTTTAACTCTCTCCATAGTTCTGCTTTTTCTAGCATGTCATATTTTCAGACTGCCTTCTTTAAATTAGTCATGTGCATCTAAGTTCCCTCCATGTCTTTTCATGGCTTGAAAGCCCATTTCTTTTTATTTTATTATTTTTTTAGTAGACTCCACGCAGGGCTTGAACTCATGACCCTGAGATCAAGACCTGAGCTGAGGGCAAGAGAAGGAGTCAGATGCTCAACCGGCTGAGCCACCCAGGCACTCCAGCCCATTTCTTCTTCACACTGAATAATATTCCACTGTCTGGATGTCCCATAGTTAATGTATCCATTCACCTATTTTTTTTTAAGATTTTATTTATTTATTTGACAGACAGAGATCAGAAATAGGCAGAGAGGCAGGCAGAGAGAGAGGGGGAAGCAAGCTCCCTGCTAAGCCGAGAGCCCGATATGGGGCTCGATCCCAGGACCTTTGGGATCATGACCTGAGCCTCAGGCAGAGGCTTTCACCCACTGAGCCCCCACATTCACCTATTGAAACACACCTTGGTTGGTTCCAAGTCTTGGCAATTATGAATAAAGCTGCCATAAACACTCATGCACTGGCTTCTGTATACGCGTAAGTTTTCAGTTTGTTTGGGTAAATACTAAGGAGCACAATTCTTGGCTTGTATGGTAGATTTTAATTGTTTTATAAGACATTGTCAAACTGTCTTCCAAAGTGGCTATGTTATTTTGCCTCCCACCAGCAACGAATGAGAGTTCCCGTTGTTCCCCATCCTCAAAAGTGCAGGGGGCTCTTAATGTTTTGTGCTGTGGCCGGTCTAAGGGGTATGTAAGGCATCTTGTTGTTTTAATTTGCAGTTCCCCAATGACGTATGATGTGGAGCATCTTTTCATAGGCTTACTTGCCATCTGTATGTCTTCTTTGGAGAGGTGTCTGTTTAGATCTTTTGCTCATTTTTTAATCAGGTTGTTCATTTTCTTATTGTTGGGTTTTAAGAGTTCTTTGTATATTTTGGGTAGAGTCATCTATCAGATGTGTCCTTTGCAAATATTTTCTTCCATCCTGTGGTTTGTATTCTCATTCCCTTGACATTGCCTTTCACAGAGCACAAATTTCATAGTTTTTAAAGTTTTATTTATTAATTTTTAAAAGTTTATTTATTTAAGTGTATTATTTGTTTTATTTATTTATTTATTTAATCTGTACACCTGACATGGTGTTTGAACTCATGACCCTGAGATCAAGAGTCACATGCTTCACAGACTGAGCCAGGCAGGTACCCCTCAACGAGCAATAGTTTTTAATTTTAATGAAGTCTAACTTATCAGTTGTTTCTTTTATGGGTCATACCTTTGGTGCTGTCTAAAAAATGATCATGTACCCAAAGTTACCCTGGTTTTCTCCTATATTATCTTCCAGGAGTCTTATAGTTTTGTGTTTTACATTTAGGTCCATGATCCATTCTGAGTTAATTTTTGCCAAGGGTGTAAGATCTGTACCTAAAGTCATTTTTCCTTTCTCTTTCTCTCTCTCTTTCTGTCTTCAAATGGATGTCCAGTTCTTCTATATCTTTTGCTTTTTAATATTTTATTTATTTGACAGAGAAATCACAAGTAGGGAGAGACACAGGCAGAGAGAGAGGAGGAAGCAGGCTCCCTGTGGAGCAGAGAGCATGATGCGGGTCTTGATCCCAGGACCCTGGGATCATGACCTGAGCCGAAAGCAGAGGCTTTAACCCACTGAGCCACCCAGGCACCCCAGCCCTGTTTTGTTTTTGCTTTTGTTTTTGTTTTTTTAAGAGAGGAAGGGGCTGGGAGGGCAGAGGGAGAGAGAGAGGGAATCTTAAGCAGGCTTCATGCCCATCCCAGAGCCTGACATGGGGCTCAATCTCACAACCCTGAGATCATGACTTTAGCCGAAATCAAGAGCTGGACCCTTAACGGACGGAGCCAGCCAGGCCCTCCTCTTCCATGCCCTGTTTTTCTTTTTAAGCTGAACTATAGGTTTGAGATTGAAGTAGAAAGAGTCTTGGTTTAAAAACAAAGGCAGTATCATGGAATGACTACGACCATTGTATTTCATTCTACTTTTAGAAAACATCGGTGGGCACAAATGTGTCTGTAGATCCCATTGTTGACTGTACTACAACAGGCTTGTTGTACACTGGGGAAGTAAAATAATCTCATGCAGAAAATTTTAACAAGATTTCTTTTCTCCTTGCAAATAACCCAATAATAACATTATAATTCTTGAATTAGAACCCCTTTCAAGGAACATCTTAATATGTTTTACGTTCTCTTCTAGAAAGTCGTCACCTAAGAATGTACCATTCTCTTCAAAGACTGCAATTAAACAAATATATTCTCTGCTGTCTGATCTTGCTAGAATCAGAACACTTAGTCCTGTTCATGTGATGAGAGAGCAACTTTGCTGAAAAGGAAACTTGCATGTTTTCACGTCACTATATGATAGTGCATATATTTGAAATGATGGTACTTATATACTCAGAGGCTATTGAAGAAGAGCTGGGTGGGTTTTTAAATTGAGGTCTTGGGGCCACTTGTGATTCGTGCTGCTGATCAGTTGTATTCACTGTATGAGCAGTGCTCACAACCAAGGAGTCTGATGATAGCCAGGTTGAGCCGGTTCAGTGATTTATCTCTTGTCTATTCTATCTCTTGTCTATTCTATCGGAGAATGAGCCTTGGATTCATGCCAAAGATGATAAAGGCCAACAGCATCTGTGTTGTAAGGTGTCAAGCTGATGAGTGTGCAGCTGGGCATGTGCAGATCGCTGCAGGCAAATCCTGGGTGATTTGCATGCCACGAATATTTGCTCATCGGTTGTGGCTGGCAAAGAAAACAGATATTGCAACAGATATAAAACATGGCCTTGTCCCCAGGGGATCTGATAGTCACAAATTAACAAGTCATTATAAATCTAAGGCACCAATATTTTAGGTCTTTTTCTCATTTTTTAAAGGAAGAACAAACTGATTGAGATAACCATAGAAATTAAAGTAATTTTTATGCACAGAACACTTAGCTGCTATAAAAGAAATTGAACCTTCTCTAGGTTTACTGTTATCATTAAGGTGGTAGACAATTCTTCCTTCCTTCATTCAAATATGAATATATGTCAATATTCATAATGTGGCAGTTATCCTATTTACTTTCTTGTTATTCACAGATAGCAAATGTTATTCACTTACATATAGTGTATATATATATATTTTTTTTTAGCCCAAATTAGATTATACATTTTGTTATATAACAGTAAATTTTTTTTAGATTTTTATTTATTTATTTATTTGACAGACAGATCACAAGTACACAGAGAGGCAGGCGGGGGCGGGGGGACAGGCTCACCGCTGAGCAGAGAGCCCGCCCGATGTGGGGCTCGATCCCAGGACCCTGGGATCGTGACCTGAGCCGAAGTCAGAGGCTTTAACCCACTGAGCCACCCAGGCACCCCAAGGTATTATTCACTTAAAACATTTTTTTTGTTATTGAAATATAGCTGCTGTACAATGTTATATTAGTTTCAGAGGTACAACATAGTGATTCAACAATTCTATACATTACACAGTGCTCACCGTAATAAATATAACCACCATCTGTGATTAAAAGTTATTATAATATTATTGACTATATTTCCTATGCTGTACTTTTCATCTCCATGACTGATTTATTTTGTAACTGGAAGGGTATGGATATTTTAAATAAGGTTCCATTACTGGGACATTCCCAAATGTATTTAACTAGTTCATTTTGGAGAGGGAGGGTTGACATTTAGGATGTTTGTTACAAAATAACCACACATAGTCAGAAATCTTCATTGACTTAAATTTGTCTACAGGACAAATTCTTCAAAGTGAAATTGTGAGATCAAAAGGTGCTCTTTAAAGTTTGACAGATACAGCCAAGTTGTCCTTCTAAATTAATTTATACTATCACAAACAATATATGAAAGTGTCCTTTCCCCCATCCTCAGCAACAATTAATATTATGAGATTTTTAATCTGACAATCCAGAGTTGAAAAATAATTTCTAATTATTGTTTTAATTTGTTTTTGTTTACTCCTGGTCACATGCTCTTCTTTTCTGTGATCAATCCCTTCATTACTCATAACATTCCCCCATTTTACTCTAGGGTTTTCTTCTTGATTTATGATGGTTCTTTATATTACGGGTGTTATGCCTTTTCATAAATAGAGCAAATGCAGAATTTTTTATTTCTTTAATAACCTTTATAAAGCTTTTAAAGTTTTCTGGGTTTTGTACCTCATTTAGAAAAGTTGCCCCATTCGTAATTTATTTTTTAAAAATTGAATCATGCATTTCTCTATTGATTTTATGATTTCTCTTTTGTTACATATGAAATCTTAGATACGTTTTACTGTATATATGAAATGTTATGTATATTTCGTTATATATATGAAATACATTTTTATGTAAGGAGTAATGTAAGGATCCTGACTTATTTTCTTTGCCAATGTATTTCTTCACACTGTTCATTAATTTTATGATTCGTTTGAACTATCACCTTTACTATATATTACTTGCCATATATGCTGCAACCTATTTCTGAATGCTTTATGTCAGTGTTTCTCAAAGAGCAATCAGTCTATTACTTAAGGTCATCTGTGGTCCATGAGACAGTGTGTAGGTGGTTGGTTTGCAGGGAAAGTGTGATTATACCATTTGGTTCACCAGTTTAAAATATAAGATTAATTATGACTTTTATAGAAATCCCACCTTTCTTGATAATTGTCATATCTTTATTTATTATTATTATTTTTAAGTAAGCTGCACACACATTGTGAAGCTTGAACTCACAACCTTAAGATCAAGAGTCACGTGCTCTACTGACTAAGCCAGCCAGGTGCCACAATTGTCATATCTTGAAACATTGCCCCGTGTTAGTTCATCTTGGCTAACGTGTTCAACATGGTGTATAGGCATACCTCAGAGATACTGAAGGTTGGGGTCCAGAGTGCCATACTGAAGTGAATATTGCAATAAAGCAAGTTAACGGAATTTTTTGGTCCCCAGTGCATATAAAATTTATGTTTAATTTATACTGTAGTCTATCAAGTATACAATAGCATCATGTCTAAAAAAAAAACAATATGCATACTTTAATTAAAAATGCTAACCATCACCTAAGCTCTCAACGAGTTATAATCTGGGGCACCTGAGTGACTCAGTTAGTTAAGCATCTGTCTTCGGCTCACATCATGATCCCAGGGTCCTGGGATCAAGTCCTACATCGGGCCCTCTGCTGAGCAGAAAGTCTTATCCTTCACCCTCTGCTCCTCACCTCCCTCCCCCTGACTTGTGTGTGTGCACTCTCTTTCTCTCTCTCTCTCTCAAATAAATAAATAAAATTTTTAAAAAACTAGGTACAATCTTTTTGCGGGGGGTGTTTCGCACCTTGATATTGATAGCTGCTGACTGGTCAGGGCATGGTTGCTGAAGGTTGGCATGGCTGTGGCAATTTCTTAAAAGAGGACAACAGTGAAGTTTGCCGCATCGGTTGACTCTTACTTTCACAAATAATTTCTCTCTAGCATGCAGTGCTATTTAAAAGAACTTTACCCACAAAACTTCTTTCAGAATTGGAATCAGTCCTCTCAGACTTTGCCACTGCTTTCTCAATGAAGTTTATATAGTATTCTAGGTCCTTGTCATTTCAACAGTTTTCATGGCATCGTCACCAGGAGTAGACTCCTTGTCAAAAAACCGCTTTCTTTGCTCCTCCATAAGAACCAACTCCTCATCCATTCCAAGTTTTATCATGAATTACAGCAATTAGGTCACACATTCAAGATCCACTTCTAACTGTAGTTCTCTTGCTTTCTCCACTCCATCTGTGGTTATTTCCTCCACTGGAGTCCTAAACTTCCATCAACGTCCTGCATGAGGGTTGGAATCAACTTCTTCCACATTCCAGCTAATGTTCCTATTTTGACCACTTTCCATGAATCACAGATGTTCTCAGTGGCATCCAGAATGGCAAATCCTTTCCAGAAAGTTTTCAATTTACTTTGCCAGATCCCATCAGAAGAATCACAATCTAGGGTAGCAGTAGCCTTTCAAAATATATTTCTTAAGTAATAAAACTTGAAAATAAAAATTACTCTCTGATCCATGAGCTGCAGAATGGATATTGTGTTAGCAGGCATGAAAACAACAGTAATCTCATTACACATCTTCAACAGAGCTCTTGGGTGGCCAGGTACATTGCCAATGAGCAATAATATTTTGAAAAGAATTTCTTTTTCTGAGCAGTAGATCTCAACAATGGATAAAATATTCAGTAACCCATGTTGTGAATAGATATGCTGTTATCCAGGCTCTGCTGTTCCGTTTATAGAGTATAGTCAGGGTAGATGTAGCATAATTCGAAAGGGCCAGTGGATTTTCAGAATGGTAAATGAGCGTTGGCTTCCACTTAAAGTCACCATCCACATTAGTCCATAACAAGAAAGTTAGCCTGTCCTCCGAAGCTTCAAAGCCAGACATTGACTTTACCTCTCTAGCTATGAAAGTCCTAGATGGCATCTTCTTCCAATGTCAGGCTATTTTATTTACATTAAAAATCTGTTGCTTAGTGTAGCCCCTGTCATGAATGGTCTTAGCTGGATCTTCTGCAGAATTCATAGCAGCTTCTCCATCAGCTTCACCTTGCACTTTTATGTTATGGAGCTGACTTCTTTCCTTAAACCTCATGAACCAACCTCTGCTAGCTTCACACTATCTTCTTTAGCTTCCTTACTTCTTCCAGCCTTCATAAAATTGAAGAGTTAGAGTCTTCCTCTGGATTAGGCTTTGGCTTAAGGGAATGTTGTGGCTGGTTTGATCTTCTACCCAGACCATTGAAACTTTCTGTCAACTATAAGGCTGTTTTTGCTCTCTTGTTATTTGTATGTTCACTAGAGTAGCACTTTTAATCTCCTCCAAGAACATTTCTTATGCATTCACAACTTGGCTGTTTAGCGCAAGATGCCTAGCTTTTGGCCTGTCTCAACTGTCAACATGCCTTCTTCACTAAGCTTAATCATTTCTGGCTTTTGGTTTAAAGTGAGAGCCATGCAACCCTTCCTTTGACTTAAACAATTAGAGGCCATTGTAGGGTTATTAACTAGCCTGATTTCAATATTGTAGTGTCTCAGGGAGTAGGGAGACCCCAGAAGAGCGAAAGAGATGGGGCAATGGCCAATCAGTGAAGCAGCCAGAGCTGCTTTTATTAAGTTCAGTGTCTTATATGGGCCTAGTCCATGGCTTCCCAAAACAATTACAATAGTAAAATCAAAGATCACAGATCACAAATCACCATAACAAGTGTAAAAAGAAGGAAACAGTGTGATGTTGCAGGAATCCCCAAAATGTGACACAGAGCCATGAAATGAACAAATACTGTTAGAAAAATGGGGTTTGATAGACTTGTTCAAAGCAGGGTTGCCACGAACCTTGAATTCATGAAAAACACAATTATCTGTGAAGTACAATAAAGCAAAGCACAATAAAATAAGGTACATTCGCGTTTTGTCATAGACAATGAATTTGCAGGTCATTTGTGAATTACTATTTTCATTATGAAATTTACTTCTTTTTAAAAAAATATTTTATTTATTTATTTGACAGAAAGACAGACAGTGAGAGAGGGAACGGAACACAAGCAAGGGAAGTGGGAGAGGGAAAAGCAGGCTCCCCACCGAGCAGGGAGCCCAATGTGGGGCTCAATCCCAGGACCCCGGGATCATAACCTGAGCCAAAGGCAGACGCTTAATGACTGAGCCACCCAGGCGCACCCTGAAATTTGCTTTTTATATCTTTTGGACCATGATATGTACTCAGTTCACACACACACAGACAGACACACACACACACACACACACACACACACAAGATGAATGGCTCCAGAGTAATTCATTAAAGTAGAAATTCGAGTCTTTTGGGCTGTCTCATACCTTAGTGACTGTCTGTCTTATTGTCTTATTTGGGGGGACTAAATTCTAGCTGAGTATGGATCAGATCAGATACCCCATCTCTGGCAGTCAGCCGACGGTCATGTGTCCTAGTTATCACCATCAGATGTACTTGCTCCAGGTTTTTAACCCTGAGAGTTATCATAAGGCAAAGTTTCTTTAGAGATTTTTCATGGTGGTTGAGACAGTTGAGCAACCAATTGTGGGCAGGGAGGGTCCAGAGCCTGCAGGGTTCAGCAGCATGAAAGACCAGTGCAGTATCCTACAGTGGCATTGCAAGGGGCAATGTCCAAAGCAGGTTGTTCTTCTGAGGGATCTTTACTGTGCCTTGTTCCCTTGCTCTTGCCCTAACCTTGATCCATAAACTGCCCAATATCCTTCCAATTAATTACTGTTTTATTGTTGTTTGCAACCATTATAGGGAATATAACAATGATGTTTAGATTGTCTTGGGTTGGTGGTCCATCTATTTCTAGACTTTATTATGTTCTTAGTGATACATTTTTGCACAATGGTAGTGTATTCATTTTTTATGCTGTATAACAAATGACCACAAATGTAACAACTTAAAACAATACACGTTAATTATCTCAGTTTTCATGCATCTGGAGTCCAGGCACAACTTAATTGGGTTCTCTACAAGGTTACAATCAAGGTGTCGTTGGCCAGGGCTGGTTTGCATCTGGAGGCTCTACTGGGGAAGGGTCTGCTTCAGTCTTACCCTGGTTATTGGTAGAATTCAGATATTTGCAGCTCTGGAACCTGTGGCGGTTTGCTTCTTCAGAGCCAGCAAGGAAAGCAAGACTCTAAAGCAGATCTACTGTCAAGGCAAAAGTCCTGTAGAATATAACATAATCATGGGAGAAACACCCCATCTCCTTTGACAAATCCTGTAACATAGCATAGTTCTGGGAGTGATACCCAGTCATCTTTGCCATATTCTATTCATTAGAAGCAGGTCACTGATTCCACTCATACTCAAGGGAGGGGATTACACAAAGGTTTGAATACCAGGAGGCAGCCATCATGAGGAACCCCCCTTACTACCTATCTGCCATAATTGGTAGAAAGCCAGCAAAACTTTCATGTCAATTTCAAACAAGGACAATGACATTTCTAGGAAAACAATCAAATGTTTCCAGAACAAGGTCGAAATAATATTTTTAGTAGATAGTTGATGAATTATTTCAGTAAAGATGAAGAAAAATATACAAGAACAGAGGCCTTCTTGAAAACATAGTTATAATATTTCTGAAAGCTTGTAGCCAGCACAACTTCAGTAATCACTGTTATGGTTTGCAAAGAAGCAGGGAAAAAATTCTAGAAATAATGACTTATGCAAGGTTGGCTTAATAAAAAGGGCCATTAAAGAAATAATGAACATTTACATGAGGAACAGAAAAAAAGGGAATTTAAAAATTCCCTTATAAAAATTGTTGAGTGATTAGTGCTTTGTTAAGGAGGTTGAAATCTCAAAACTCCTGTCTCCGACCTTGTTTTTAATATTTCCTGCCACCTGGCAGAGGCATGAAAGACTTGCTGTAATTCCCAGTGACTAATATTTGTGAGCTTGAGTTTGCAAACCAAGTAGAACCAGAAATTAAGGAAAGTGCTGAATGTGTAACCTGACCAATTGCTCAACTATTTCAATCTAGTTATACTGATCAAGGTGAAAATTGGTAAAAAGATCATTGCCATCAATAAAAACAGTGATGATAATCATGGTGATTTGTTAATTTAAAGAGCATTCCGGATAGAGAGGATAGCAAGTGAAAAGTCCCTGAATGAAGAATGTATTCTTTGAGAAAGAGCAAAGCGACCTTTGAGACTGAGCAGAGATCTGGGGATGGGAATAAAAAATGAAGGAGGGTTCATGTAAGGCTTTGTAGATCTTTGGCTTTTACTCTGAGTAGCCTGGAAAGTCAATGCTAGGTTTTGATGAGGAGCTTCTATAAGAGTTCTGATGATAAAAAGTGACAGAAATGTAAAAAGGGCTCCCGGATTGTAGTGTACCTTTATAATAGATTCTTACATAAAACTAATACAATAGAATATGCACCAGAGCATCTGAGATGCATATACACATATGATGCTCTTGTCTCGATCTCAAATGCTAGAAGTAAACAAATGATTAAGATAGTTGTACCAATTCTGAGTTAAGTTTTCAATGATATTAAGTGGTCTTCTCAAATACGTATTAGCTTACCCCAAAATACAAAATACAAACTTAAAAAAAAAAACAAAAAACAGACAAGTTACAAGATGAATGCTTACTTAGCAGGCTGAATTGCCATGCTTTTCCTTCGAACATATTAAGAATACCCAATCCACAGACAATGTTTTTGCATATGGGAGTGCAAATATCATTCATTGTTCTTTCTAGTCACTTGGATAAATCTCTATTTATTTATTTCTTTATTATTTCTATTTATTTCTATAAATCTCTATTTTCTAGTCCTATTTCAGATTTGTCCTTAATAATTAGTAGTTTATTCTGTTTATGCTGTTCCAAATTTGTAACTTAGATAGTTTGTAGCTTCCCCCAAAACTGTGGATGATATTATCTTTCTCATTATAATTTTCTCATTGCCTAGGTGTAAAGAAGTAAAATTACTCTATCAAAGCCTCAGCCAAGGCTTGATACAGTTGTTGAATCTACATAATAATGAATGGCTTTTTAAACAGTGTCCCCTGTTTAACTGAACACTTTTTGAATCATTGTATCTTTCTGCATTTATGAGCCATCAGTGACATGCCTCATCATACAACTATTGCTGAAAAGGACTCTGAAGTACTGTCTTTCTAAATCAAATTAATGGATGAGATCTGCCTATAGCAATGTTTCATTGTCAAACAAACATAACAGAACATTTTATAGCCAAAAGAGCTTTAATATTTAGCTTCATCACATTGCAAGTTTATACCAACAATGTTAGCATTGCTCAAAACATCTAGAAAACTACTAAGTAAAAATGTATTCAGTGTCACTTTATAAGTGTTACAAGGAAAAGAGAATTACCTTGAATTTGCCCTTTGTTTTATGCCCATGTAGATCACCTATTTTCACTTTTGATATCTCAATGGGCCCTTGATATCTAAATTAGGGCCCTTCTGAGAGGATTGATCATTCTGAGGAAAAAGTCTGAGTTTTGGGGTGATAAAACCTGAATCTTAGTGAGAGCTATTTCTACATCTCCAGCTAATGATGGTTGCAGAACACTCCTACATGAGTAAAGATAGAGACGAGTTGAGTAACATGATTGACAAGCTTCATCTAACTGATCAAATATATATATGCATACATATTATAAATATATATTCCTTTTAAGCACGCACAGAACATATGCAAACATTGACATTTTGCTACATCACAAAAGAAGTGTTCAGAACTTTAGAGGATCACTTGGAGGCAGTGAATATTCTCTGACTAGAATGCAGTTAACTTAGATGTCAACATGGTGATCATTATGATAATATGTTCTGCTTCCTAGACAGGATGACAACTTGTTATTAATATCCTCATTTTGCTCCACTGATTCTAATATAATCTCTGCCTGTATGGGTCTGCTAGTACATGGTACCATGAATTCCTGTAGAAAAAGCATCTAACACAGATGTGTTGGGTCAGAACACTCCTAGAAACATGACTCTTGAGCTGAAACCCAGAGGATGGACAGATGAGCGAGGTTAACCAGGAGACTCAGAGTCTAACAGAACAGAATAAGACCCTTGGGCTAAAGCCCAGATGAGAGACACAAGCAGAGCAACTTGCTGTTTAGCTGAAGTGCAGAAATGGAAGAGAGATGAGCCAGGAGATGAGTCTGGAAGGTAAAAGTGCCCAGTTTGTGACACTTTGTTATATCGGCCCAAGGAAACTCATATAGTTTGTTTGGTCTCTCTGAATTTGCTTCAGAATTTTTCAGGGGCACCAAGATGGTTCATGACAGTAGAAAAGAAAAGTCTCAATTTATATTATATTTCAGGTGATTTCATTCTAAATTATTTTAGAGTTAACATTAGCAACATTACATGTTGCATATGTAATAATGAATTGAATGCATCATCATTTTACAGACATCATTGGTAAGCAAATTATTAAAATTTCTGCTCAAAAAGTTCTTTCTTTAGGGCCACTATTTCATAAATCATTTTCCCACTGGCTCCATGATTGGCTTCAGAATTGTATTGGAATAAATATAATTTCAAACCAAATATAACGTCACTTCTATTTGGAGAAAGTTCTGGTGGTCCAGTTCGGAAGTAGCTCAAAAAATCAACAGGTTGTGTCACATTGTGAACAGATTCCTTGGGAAAACTTGTTGATTGATATTCCAAAAATAATTAACATTAGGTTTAGCTCAATTTGGGATTTAGTGATGTTTCATACCATCCCATTGTGGAATCAGGTTATCGGTTATAACAATCTTCTGTCAATTGATTATAATAAATCGTTATATTCATCTATGTCTAACTCATAGATAATGTACCTTCCATGAATTTGGAAATTTAGTTCCACAAAGAAGTGACATCACTAGAGAGAAGCAGAGGTGAGAGTATATAGCTCAGGGTGAATGGGGCTCATAAAAATTCAGCTCTAGGGGCGCCTGGGTGGCTCAGGTGGTTGGACGACTGCCTTCAGCTCAGGTCATGATCCTGGAGTCCCGGGATCGAGTCCCACATCAGGCTCCCAGCTCCATGGGGAGTCTGCTTCTCTCTCTGACCTTCTCCTCGCTCATGTGCTCTCTCTCACTGTCTCTCTCTCAAGTAAATAAATAAAAAAAAAAAATCTAAAAAAAAAATAAGAATCTTAAAAAAAAAAAATTCAGCTCTAGATAATGATATTTAATTTCCACCTTTGTTTACCATTTAAAGTCAAACCACTAGGTATCTTTAATCCAGCTCTTTAGAATGTTAACTGTTTTACTTGAAATGCACATTCAGTTTACAAGCAGCAATTTAGTGTTCTGTTTCCTTGAAGCATTGCTATTAAATAAAGAGCTGGAAAGAAGTCATCTATTACAATGTGTTTCTTCTTTGTGCAAGCCACTATTCTCACCTCATGCCATGTTGCTTGCTGAATATCAAAAGACATTAGAGGCAACATGATTTCAGATCAAAAAATAAACATCTGCTTAGCCCAGGGTTTTCAAATTACAATTTTTCTCATTAAAGAACTCAACAGAATTCTAAATATAATGCAATTTTAAGACTAATGTTCCTTAAATTAAAGAGCTGCTACTTCAAACTATTAAACGTTCACACTTTTTCAACTTATTTGCTGAAGAATGCTGAAAACACACTGAAATTTTGCATAATGCTACACTTGTCGGTCTGTTCTATGATATCATGTTTTGACACAAGTGACTTTAAATGACATTTATTGATATGGATTCTTGAATATTTCAGGCTTCTTTCTTCATAATAGAAGGTATGGGTTGTTTATTGTAAGTTAAATTTAATATTGTAAAGTGCTGTTCCTAATTGCATGTTACAGGTCCAACATCCCCAAGATAAAGGAAAGGTGTGAATATAGTGAAAACATTTGACAAAGTTGTATTATTGAGGGGTGAATTTCTAATTTCTCTCTGGAAGGGAAACACTTCTGGTGAATATATTAAGAGTCATTGTGCTGGCATTGATAATTCATCTTTTCCATTCTTGAGAATATGACTATATGCCATTTAATATAATTTTGTTTTATGATTATGTCCTTTACATCAAAGGAGGGCTAATAAATTATAATAAGTTGTATTTGGCACTATCAATTAACAATTTGGAAGAGACTATATATTATATATCCCCTACCTCACACAATATATGAAAATAAAATACAGATGAATTAAAGATTTACATCTAAAAAATAAAAATTGCCAGAAGAAAATACTGAAAAGTGTAATTTCCTTTTTTTAAAAAAAAGATTGATTTATTTATTTGAGAAACAGAGAGAGTGTGTGAGCATGCACGTGAGGGGGCTGTACAGAGGGAGAGAATCTCAAACAGATTCCCCACTCAGCATGGTGGAACCTGATACGGGGCTTGATCTCGCGACCCATGAGATTATGACCTGAGCTGAAACCCAGAGTCAGAGGCTCCACTAACGGAGCCACCCAGGTACCCCTCAAAAAGCATAATTTCATATCATTAGAGTGTGAAAGTCATTCCTTAATACAACACTTATAATCAAACCATAAAAGAAATGACTGAAGGGTTTGTATACCTAGAAATGTAAGCTGATGCTCTATAAGAAAATGTAAATTTTAAAAAACATGGGGAAAATATTTATGTCAAGAAAAACATGTCATTAACAGTGGTATAAATATGTTTTTAGCCTTCTATAATAAAATTTATAGTTGTTAGTTCTCTAACAGATGTTTAAGTAAATATCTAATATGTCTGAAGTAATAGACTAAGTGCAAGAGAGATGCAGATTCTACTCAGATGGGGTCCTTTGAAGAGCCCCAAATCTAGAGTTTTCTTTCTATTTTGTTAGAGTGTCCAGGTCTGTAAATGGTTGTTTTTAAATTATAAAGCTATATTCCACTTTAAAACCTCCACATAGAATAAGCATTATCTAACATTAGTATTATAACATAGCTCCTTAAAGTTTATTGATTTTTTTAAATAACTGAATTAGCTAGTTCCCAAATATCCATAGTATAATGAATGAGTGATAGACCTTTAAGATATAATTAACTTTATTTTACAGACATCTAAAAACACACATAGAAACATTTTGATATAATTGATATAATACAATTACTTCTTAGATATAACCTAATCTTTCCGATACAACTGAAAAGGTGTCCCACTTTGCACGATTTAGGATTGAACTACAGCTCCCTTTCCTATGTTCATGGAGCAAATAGAGAAGATAATTAGATTAGAGAAGATAATTAGATCCACTTTTTTTGAAATGTCAAGAAGGGTAGAGGCACTCTGACCTCAGCTTTAAACTTAACCAAGAATATGGGAGTATTTGAAGCTGTTCAACATGCTTCTCGTGGAATTTCCCCCAAGCACTAACATCTGAACAGGGTGAAGAAAATATGCAAAAGAAGCCTTATTCTCTCTTGACACAAAGTTATGCTCAGCGGGCTAACTATAATGCCACCACTTAGTTTCCCATCAGCAAAGAAAAACATTTCCCCATTCTTTGTAATGTTTGTGCTAAAAGAACAGTCCTATGATTATTTTTCTTATACTCTGTAGTCAATGTTTCTTAAGTCCCTACGGTGGGGGTACTTAAAAGTTCTTCTACATGACTTTTAAATGTATTTTAGAAGACTGTAAAGGTTGAGTTTTTACCACGCTGGTCAGCATTTATATTTTTTCTATTTTTTGTGCATAAAAAGCACAAAAAATAGAATTATCCTTGGTCGCCATTAAAATGTAGAACATTCTGCAGTGACTGGTTGCTGATGACTGATATTGGTAATTGGAAATATTATAACTTATGAAACAGTACTAAGTGATATCTGTTGTAACATGCTCATTACATCCTTTTCTCTCACATACATGACATTACCTCCATTTTGGGTATAAGAAACCGAGATTCAGAGAGGCTAAAAAACTTGCCAACGTCACACAGCTGATAAGTAACATCACGATTCAAACCCAGAACAATCTGACTCCAAACCCTCCTGTTAACCACTGACATTTTATCCTCTCAAATTTCTATAATAAATGGAAGCAGTCTAACCTGGGTTCATTCGTTCGCACCTGCTTAGGCTATAGGTCCTACTCTAGACTCTAGGGATGTAGTGGTGAAGACAGACTAGGACCCTGCCCTTGTGGGCATGCATTCAAACGAAACAGATAAATACTTAGTTAGGTCATAATGGGGAAAAATAAAGGGAAATAGAGAGTCATGGGAGGTACAAATTTTATTTATAGGGGCAGGGAGGGCCTCTGTGAAAATTTGTTAGCTGAAGGGAGACCTTGGATGAAATGAGAAAGGAGGAAGCCACACAGATATTTGAGGGGAAGATTATTCCATGCAGAAAGAAGGGCAAGTGGGCTGGGAATATGTTTGTGTCTGAGGAACCAAGGGAGGCCGGTGTGGCTGGAGAGGGGAGGGTGAAGGACAGCAGGGCCCCTTGAGGCAGGCTTTGTAGGCCATGGTAAGGATTTCCTATTATTATTGCTTTTTAATGTGTGCTAGGAAACCAATGAAAACTTGACCTTATGGGAGAAAGCGGGGCTCATTGGCCCTGGCTGTAGGGAGAATGAACAGCCGAGGGGCCAGAGCCAAAATCAATACAGTCAAGAGGATGCTGCCCTGTCCCCAGAGAGAAGTTGTAGCTTAGAGAAAATGGCAGCAGTGGGGGGGACTGGTGAGCAAGTGTATTTGGGGTATAGTCAAGAATTGGGGGCATTTATATCTGGCTGGGGATAAGAACAAAACTCAGAAGAGTAGAACCATAAAGACAGTGTCTGATTAGAAACTGCACTGTGGGCTGCCAACACTTCCCTGTTTCTCCTGCCTGTTGTTTGGGGCAAGCAGACCTGGTGACAATGGTGGGTATTTTGAGATTGGGGAAAGGTTGTGAGAGCCTCACTTGAGTTTCCCCTAGAGCTTGTTTTTTACTTCTTAAGATTTTATTTATTTGTTTGAGGGAGAGAGAGAGAGGGAGCACAAGCAGGGGCAGCAAGAGAGGGAGAAGCAGTCCCCCTGCTAGGCAAGGAGCCTGATGCTTGGCTCCATCCCAGGACCCTGGGATCATGACCTGAGCCAAAGACAGATGCTTAACTGACTGAGCCACCCAGGCGCCTCTCCCCTAGTGCTTGTTTAGTCATTGGTTTGCCTTAATAACTAGTAAGAGCTTATCGTTAACTCTGCATAGTTTCCTCAAAAGAATTAAATCCTGGGGCACCTGGGTGGCTCAGTGGGTTAAGCCTCTGCCTTCAGCTCTGGTCATGATCCCAGGGTCCTAGGATTGAGCCCTGGGATTGGGCTCTCTGCTCAGCAAAGAGTCTGCTTTTCCCTCTCCTTCGGTCCCTCTCCCCATCTCAAATATGTGTGTGTGTGTATATATATATATATATATATATATTTTTTTTTTTTTTTTTTTTTTTTTAAGAAATAAATCCAAAGGACAACAGCAGAGTAAATGGATCTGTGTGCAAATTGGGAAGAGTGGGAGGAGTGGGGGGAAGGTGCAGAAAAAGCAGGCAGGGCTGACTTGGAGGGAATGCTGCAATCAGTGGAATGAGTAAGGGGAGAAGAAATGCCGAGTGGGAAGGAAACCTAACCACACTCACGGAGGCTGTAGCCGGGGTGGGAAGGAATCAGAGGCAGTGGATTGTTGAAGTGCTGGGAAGACAAATGCTCTAAGTGAGGCAGTCTAGCTAGCATCATGGAAGGCACAATCCAGCTCCTCACTTTCCTGAGGCGGGTAGTTCAGTCCTACAACTGCCTCCCTGCCCCAGAATACACGCGCGTGAGCAAGTGTGTGCGTGCTTGCCTCTGTGCGTGGGCATTGGCTAAATAAAGCCAACTAGATCTTGCCTCCCCTCCTAGCTTCCAAACCACCTGTGCTCCTCCGACCACATTCAAACTCAGTAGCTTCTCCTTCCTTTTCTCCTTTCGTTTTGTGTGTATGTTAGAAAACATGACATTCAAACCCAACAGGTCAGGATGGAGGGGAGGAAGAAGGGTGTAAAATGAGCCTGAATCAAGGAAAATTTCCCAGGTGCAAGAATGAGGTTTTGCCTGGGCTTTAAAATGTAGGCAGATTTTGTTGATGCACATTCATGTGCTTGTGTATGTGTGTGTGTGTGTGTGTGTGTGTACATGTTTGTACATGTGTGGTTGGGGAAGGGGGGCCTCCAGGATTTACTAGAGAACCTCAGGTGTTTGACTAAAAAAGAGTGAAAGCTGCTATCTGATATGCTCATGTCTTGAAAAGTATTTTTTCTTTAAGATTTATTAATTTATTTTAGAGAGAGAGAAAGAGAGAGCACACAGGGGGTCGGGCATAGGAGAAGGAGAGAGAAAGAACCTCTAGCAGATTCTGTGCTGAGCACAAAGGTGATTGATGAAGGGCTCGATCTCACACCCCTGAGACCATGACCTGAACCGAAATCCAAGAGTCCAATGCTTAACTGACTGAGCCACTCAGGCACCCCTTGAGATGTACTTTTTAAGCACACATGAGTTTGTTGTGGTTCTTTGTGATGAAACCTAAAATCCCCAGTTTAAAAAAAAAAAAAAAAGAGTTAAATTCTTCCGAGGAAAAGAAATTTACCTAAGTGCATCAGGTAATCAGGTAGCAGCCTGGACCTAAACAAGGATACCCGAACACCTGTTTCTTTTCCCGTAGCTGGTGGATTGTTTAAGCTGAAGGCCATTGGAGCCAGCATTTCTCAGATGAAAATCTCTTCAGAGCGACTCAGGCCGTGCTCTTCTCCCTGTGGGATGTACGAATTAGCTGCCGAAACCGCGACCACACATGTGTGCGTTGCTTTGTTTTCCCCTCAAATAGACTCCCTCTAAGCTGGGTCAGTTTTCACTTCTCATTACAAAGCTTAGAGTTTGGCCAATCCAACTGTGTTGCTAATTCCTGTTGTGGAAGGTGAGCAGCCCTCACAATTCCTGAATAACCTGGGAGGTAAACAGAGCTGAGGGTGGTTTTACCAGAAACAGCAGCAGTCACAGTCAGGGGACCCACCTGGAGGCAAACCTGGGCTGCCACACGTGGCCTGTTTGCTCTGGTAGATGGTGTGTGTGTGACGGTAGTCTCATAGCACTGTGAAATTCTTTTACTTCTCAAGAGCCGGTGTAAGTAGGATGACTCCTGAACCCTGGGCAGGCAGAGTACCCGCCTCGTCTCAGGAACATCCGTGTGATTTCTGGCCAGAGTTAGCCCAGAAGCTTCTGGCAAACAAGAGAAAAGCACCAGGTGTTCTCAGTAGTGGTCTACTTCTCCCGTAAAAGTTGAAACTGACAAATTTCCCAAAGCAGTAGAAGGGCTCTTGGTTGTGCCTGGTGTTATAGTTGCCTCAGTACAGAAGTATTTGTCCTGGAAGCCTCTCGACTCAGCTGTGTCAGGGGTGTCCCATATAATGGAACGTGGGCCCTTAGGAGACAAGGCCAGTCATGGGACACACCAGGAAGTCGACTCCTGCTTAGAAACTCAAGCTGCTTTAAGGTTTCACTCTGGATTGGGGAAAAGCTATTCCAAAGTGAAGTGGTCTTTGCACCTTCATGTAATGAAGTCTTCTCTGACTCCTGCCTGTGAATCCACCTTCCTGCCTAGAATTGGGACAATGGGATGTTTCTGCACCTCTACTGCTAAACCCCTTACCCTAATAGACTCTGAAGGTAAAAGGTAACATGGTGAATGTAAAACCTCTAGGCTATTCCTTATGGTGTTGAGGACATTGTTTTCTAATGGTCTGGAATTTGGCTTATTATACTGCGGCTTTCCATATGCCAAGTTTATTTAGGGGCAGTAGTTTATATATGGAATAAACAGAAGAATATTGAAAGCTTGGAAATGAACCCTGACATTTGTAGAAAATTAGGGGCTCCTGGGTGGCTCAGTTGTTGAGCATCTGCCTTCGGCTTATGCTCATGGTCATGGTCCCAGGGTCTTGGGATGGAGCCCCGCATCCGGCTCTCCACTCGGTGGGAGACCTATCTCTCCCTCTCCTACTCCCACTGCTTATATTCCCTGTCTGACTGTCTCTCTGTCAAATAAATAAAATAAAGTAAAATAAAATAAAATAAAAATTGGTTTATCACTAAGGATAAATTGATTGCCACAACAATTCAATGGGGGGAAAGAAGCATCTTTTCAACAAATAGTGCTAGGGCAGGTGGATACCTACATGCAAAAGAATGAAATGGGAACCCAAACCCCCACCATAGACAAAACAACCAATTCAAAATTGGCCAAAGATCTAAAGGTAAGTGCAAAAACTATAATACTCTTATAAGAAAACCTTGGTGTAGTCTTCAGGGTCTTGGAATAGATAATGGTTTCTTAAATATGACACCCAAAACATAAGAAACAAAGTAAAAAAATAGATAATTGGGACATTATTAAATTAAAAGTTATTTTTTTAACTGAAAACTTTTGTGTTTCAAAAGACACCATGAAGAAAGTGAAAAGACAATCCAGAGAATGGGAGAAAATTTTTGTAAATCATTTATCTGATCATGGACTTATATGCAGAATGTATAAAGAACTATTACATTATAATAATAAAAAGACAACCCAACGCAAGGGTGCCTGGGGAGTCTGCTTGAGGATTCTCCCTACCCCGTTGCTTCTCCCCTGCTGACGCACACACACACTCTTTCTCAAATTAATAAATAAATCTTTAAAAAACATTTAAAAAGAAAAAAGACAACCCTACTAAAACTTAAAGGATCTGAATAGACATTTCTCCAGAGAAGAAGTACAAATTGTCAATAAACACCTGAAAAGATGTTCAACAGCATTAGACGTCAGAAAAATGAAAATCGGAACCACAGTAATATACCTTATGTAGAATGACTATAAGCAAAGACATAGGTAGTAGCGTTGGCAAGTCTGCAGAGAAATGAGAATCCTCATATGCTGTTGGTGGGAGTATAAAATGGTATGGGCACTTTGGAAGACAGTCTGGCAGTTCCTCAAACAATTAATCATAGAATTATGATATGACTAGCAATTCCACTTCTAGGTTTATACACAAGAGAAATAAAAACATATGTTTGCAAACATATGATTGCAATACAGTATTTACATTCCTTGTCCATGAATTTCTAAGCAGCATTATTCATAATAGCCCCAAAGTGCAAACAACTCAAGTGTCCATCAGACTAACAAATGGATTGATAAAATGTAGCATATATATTTGGCAATAAAAAGAAATGAAGCACCGATACTGCTGAAACACAGAGGTCCCTTGAAACCGTTATACTTAGTGAAAGAAGACTACATATTGTATTATTCCATTTCTATAAAATGTCCAGAATAGACAAATTCTTAGAGCCAGAAAGTAAAGCAGCGGTTGCCTAGGGCTGAGGCGGGGTGGGGGAGGGGATTGTGGGAATATGGAGAGGATGCTAATAGGTACAGAGTTTCTTGGTGACTAAAATATTCTAAAACTGATTGTCATGATGATCACACAGCTCTATGAGTATACTAAAAAACCATTCAATTTCTCACTTCAAATGGGTGAATTATATATTGTGGGGATTAGATCTCAATTAAGGTGTTATAATAAAACAACCATAAAAAATAGGTGAGGGACGCCTGGGTGGCTCAGTTGGTTAAGCAGCTGCCTTCGGCTCAGGTCATGATCCCAGCATCCTGGGATCGAGTCCCACATTGGGCTCCTTGCTCAGCAGGGAGCCTGCTTCTCCCTCTGCCTCTGCTGCCATTCCGTCTGCCTGTGCTCGCTCTCTCCCTCTCTCTCTGACAAATAAATAAAATCTTTAAAAAAAAAAAGATTAAAAAAAAAATAGGTGAGTAGAGAGGATGGATTAATTGTAGGCTTTCTTTGTATTTTTCATTCTCTCCCCTTGGCCTTTATCTGCTTTCTTGGGTGTTTCTTTGAAAACATCTGAGGCAAAGGTTTACAACCCATTGTTTAGAAGCCATCAAATTTGGGAGAAAAAGCTAGAGAGAAAAAGATGATTGCAATACAGTGTTTACATTCCTGATTTACCTGTTGTTCATGTCTCAGACTTTGTTCTTCCCTGCACACCTGTTACCTTGTACTACCTATCATCTCTCCTTAGAGATAGAAGGTCTTTGGAATTTTTAATAAAATGTCCTCAGTTTCTTGGTCACACTAATCTCCTGAGAATCGAATGTAGTTTACATTTCCCCAAGTTTGCTCCCAGTAAGTTGCCATATAAGAGGTAGAAGAAAGCAGGAAGGCAGCAGACATGATGTTTCCCCCTACTTTCTGGCAAAAATCAGATCTCTAGCAAGATCAAAGAGTCCTTTATTCCACTAACTGCACTTGGTATCATCCTAAGCTGATTGCAGGGGCAACTGTTTTAAAGCAAGAAATACAGTTTCAGAAAGAGGAAGTCACAGGATAAAATCCATTCTTTAATTTCCTCTCCAAGCTGAGCTGCGAGATGTGGAAGAGAGCAGGGGCACAGGGACCCTGTGGCAGGTGTGTGTGTGGGGGGGGGATGTGCCCTGGGATGTCAGACTTCTCCCACCTAGACCAGGGCAACTGACCTTGACAACTCAGTGATCTCCCAGGAGCCAAAGCTTCCTCGTCTGCAAACTGAGGGATCTGAAGTCTTTCTCAACACAAAAGGTCTTTGATTTTATGATCACATAAGCTGATCTGGAATTCTCTGAGAGATCAATGATAAGTGAACATTCAGGTAGATGAATCTGTAATTGAATGAATATAATATCCAGTGTTTTGATTCGTGAATAAATGTCATCATGGAAGAAGCAACTTTATGGCTTTCAACAGGCATCTGTAGCTGCAACTGATTAGTGTAACATTTTAAATTAATGATTCAAAAACAAAAAGATTGTATGTTAATTTTGCAATCCATAAAAAGTTGAACACAACAGACATGCTAATTCCCAAACTTCTGTTCAAAAAATTAACTGCCTGACTCCAAATGAACAGAGGCTTGATTGACCATAGTGAAACAGAATATTTTGAATGTTGGATGACCATAGTTCAACTTGAACCAAATTTGATGTGGTTACTTTTATTTTTTACATTTTGGGGGGGGGGGGGGATTGGGATATAATTTACATATAACGAATTGCACAGATTTTAAGAGAATAATTCAGTTTTGACAGATGCATACCTCCATGCAACCCAGACCCCTATCAAGATACAGATTATTCCCATCCCCACAATAAGATGCTTTGTGCCTACTTCCTTTCAGTCGACTCTCAGGAGCAAACAGGAGTCTGATTTTTTTCACTATCCACTAGTTTTTTCGGTCTTTGAACTCTATCAATGCAATCATATAATATATGCTCTCTTGTATCTGGTTTCTTTCACTCAGTAAAATGAGGTTCACCCATTTTGTTGGGTTTATCAGTAGTTTCTCACAGGTTGGATTCCCCAGAAAGAGACAAATATTAGCATGCAAGGCATCAATTAAGAAGGCCTCTTGGGATCTACAGCTTTGGAAGGGAGGGGAGAGAAGTAAAACTGAGCAGAGGGAGACGTGAAGCTATGAAGCAGTCCCCACACCAGCTTCAGTGGATCCCAAGGGGAGCTCCCAGCAATGGCCGCCATGGATGCATGTGTGGTTCCTGCCTGCCAAGGGGAGCTCTGGAGCTGTATGGCCTCTCAACATGATCTCAGGTTGGGTCACATTTTGCCCAACCCCGTGTGGATTGGGCTAGACGTGGACTGCCTCTCCAGGAAGAGGGTGTTGCTTTGGGCAAGGCTGTGAGGTTCAGCCAAGAAAATTCCACGTCCCCCTCTCCCAACCCCAAAAAAGGGCTGACTGCTGAGGGCTGTCTTCCAGCAATGCTCCCAGCTGATGGGGAATTAAGTCCTTTATTCCTGAGAGGTTTTTGGCTATCGTGAATAAAGCTTCTAGGAACATTCTTAAACAGTTCTTTTAATGGGCATGTGTTTTCACTTCTCCTGGACAAATGCCTGCAAGGAGAATTTCTGAGTCATAGAATAGGTGTATGTTTAACTTTGTAGAAACTGCCAGACCAAATTTCTAAATTCCACATTATCATTTTATACTCCTGCCAACAATATATGAAAGTCTATTTGCTATATATTCTCCCCAACCTGTATAGCCAGTCTTTGTAATTTTAAGGAAGACTTGAAAATTTTCCTGACCACTTGGATGGGAATGTCAGAAGGGATTTCTGCTTGGATTAGAGTGTGGACTAGAAATATTCTGAATTTATGATATACAAAAAGCATAAGTTCATATATACTTCCATAGCAAAAGTCACATTTAAGTTGTTCATTTCAAGTCCTCTGTTATTTTGGAGGTGTATTTCTGTATCCAAGTTTATTTCAAAATTACTTTATATTCTTAAAGTTCAAGTTGAACTTAAAAACCTAACATGAAGTTGAACCTCCTTAATGGTGAGGTTCTTTTGTAGTTGAAAATAAAGAGGGTTCTCAGGTTCTTTTTCCTAACAGATTCCTTCAATAAGTATATTTAAATAATGTGTTTTAATAGTAGCTAATTTTTGCTGTTCAGTTACTATATGCAAGACCATGTCCTAATCAATTCACATGTACTACATCATTACAGCCTTACAATTGATTCAGATACTATTATTATCACCCCCATTTACAAATGAAGAAATAATAGGGAAATATGGAGCTGCTTCTTTCATTCAACAAATATTTA
Organism: Mustela nivalis; assembly: GCF_964662115.1. NCBI lineage: Eukaryota > Metazoa > Chordata > Mammalia > Carnivora > Mustelidae > Mustela > Mustela nivalis. Next base: position 58,223,539 of record NC_139024.1, on the reverse strand, counting down.
TTGCCACCAGTATGCAAGGGGAGAGGACTGTACAAAAAAAAATCTTTTTCTTCATGGAATTTATATTCCAATAGTAGAAGAGAGAGAGGAAAAAGAGATAATGTGAGCAATTTCATTCTTGTGTATTCAGTCTATATTTTTTATTTGGGGTAGTAATTAGAAAGATAGAATGGTATAATGTATACAACTTACATTATTCTATATTATAATACTACTCTGTATTATGCAACACAATAGGCACCCACAGCTGAATGTCTAAGTGTTGCAGATAATGGTTCAGATACTTCTTTGAGGGTCAAAAATGGATCACAAATCACAGTCATTAGGGCTTAGATTCACACTTTGGGCTGTCATTGAATTAAGTGATTCCTAAGAATTGCTTCTACAGTTCAGATATGCTGGGTGGAAGTGGACAATTCAGCTTTGTCAGTATAATTTTTTTTTTTTCAAAGTAATCTCTGTATCCAACTTGGGGCTTGAACTCATGACCCCAAGATCAAGAATGTATTTTCCACTGGCTGAGCTGGCCAGGCACCCATCCACTTTAAAATTTTTGAATGAAATATGATGTAGGCTTATAAAAGCCATATATTTTGATATATAAACTACATGTGCCCTCAGTTATTATCTATAGCATATTTTTCTGGCTCTGGCCTGCTCTGAACTCATCAGAGGGGAAAGTGCTAGTTAGCTTAACCATCTAGTTACCTTCCTCAGCTGCTAAGGTCTCTTCCCGTTCCCTGCTACTCCTCTCCCTCAACTCAAAGTAAGCGTCACATATATTCTACTTCTTCCAGTCCTCTGTTTTTACTGAATAGATCTTTCTTTCATGTAATCTGCATTCCCACTTGTGTTAGTTATCTGTTGCGGCATAACAATATTACCACAAGTTTAGCAACTTAAAACAATACGTATTCTCTTAGTTTTTGTGCATCAGGAGTTATGGCACCACTGAATGAGGTCCTCTGCTTAGAGTCTCAGGACCTCACAACCTGCAATCAAGGTGTCAGCCAGGGCTGTGGTCTCATCTGAGGCCTGACTGGGGAAGCCTATGCCTCCAAGCCCAGTGAGGTTGCTGGCAGCATTTCATTCCTTGCAGAATGCCAGACTCAGTTTGTTGCTGGCCATGGGCTGGAGTTAGCCCTCTGCTTCTTGCCTCTCAGCCCTCTCCACATGGTAGCACACAGCATAACATTTGCTTCTTCAAAACCAGGAATAGAGTGTCTCCTAACAAAGCAGACATTATACTCTTACATAGCACAATCCCACACATAATCCCATACATCCTTGCCATAGTCTATTGATTAGAAGCAAGTCACAGATCCCATTCATTCTCAAGGAAAGGAGCTCACACAAAGGGGGCTGCCTTAAAATCTGTCCACCATAGTACCAGTGTTAAGAAACGTCTCTCTCTTTTTTTTTTCTTCAAGATTTATTTATTTATTTGAGAGTATGTGTGTATGCAAGTCTGGGGAGGGGCAGGAGGGAGGGAGAGAGACAAGCAGACTCCATGCTGAGCACAGAGCTCCATGCAAGGCTCCATCTCACAACCCTGAGATCATAACCTGAGCTGAAACCAAGGTTCAGATGCTCAACCAATGGAGTCATCCAGGATTCCCATTAAGAAATATTTCTTGTGGGGCACCCGGGTGGCTCAGTTGGTTAAGCATCTGGCTTCAGCTCAGATCATGATCCCAGGGTCCTGGGATCAAGTCCCACATTGGGGGGGCTGCTCATTGGGGGGCCTGCTTCTCCCTCTCCCTCTGTCTCCCACTCCCCCTGCTTGTACCCTCTCTCTCTATCAAATAAGTAAATAAAAATCTTTTTTTAAAGAAATATTTCTTGCATTACCTCAGTCAAATGTTCCCTTTCTGCAAAAGCAGAGTAAATTAGAATCCTCCCTCCAGTTTGCTAACCTGTGTGCAGTGATTTGTGAGTTGATGAGCATTTCTGTTTAGCTTTAGCTGTTTCTCAACCAAATCAATTTGTAACAAATAGATATAGGACAGTAATCTCAAAGGAGAAGTGGAACAAAGTTTTAACTGGGGACATTGAAGACATAAAGGTATGTATCTAGTAGATGCATATCAATGGGATTATGAAAATATTCAGATTCTATGTTTTCTCAATTAGTGAATCAAAAAAACATAAGGACTTACCTATAAATGGTATTCTTTTGACACTACTTCTATTGATTATCACTAGGACTGATAGTAAACCCACACTACTTTTACTTCATCCTCAATTTCTTTTTCCTGTATCCCTGGGTATCCACAGGATTAAAAGATTCGTTGGTACAAATCATCTCCCTCCATCCTGTCCCTCTGTCCTTCCTTCCTTCCTTCCTTCCTCCCTTCTTTCCTTCGTTCCCTCATTGCTTCCTTCCTATATGAAATACATAGTTCCTAAGCACTCACCCATATCCTGACTTTAGGCTGGTGTTACAGTGGTAAAGAAGACATGGCCTCCAAATGACATTCAGTTCAGTGCAAGAGACCGAGGAGAGAGCCTTGAGACAAATCCCATGGGGAAGTTGCTATAGAAATATATAAAGTTCCCAGAAGATTTAGCATCTAAGTCAACATACCTCTTAGAACATAAAATATAGGCAAACTGGAGGCCAGATTTTAAGAATCAATCAACCCCTGTTGACACGGAAATTAGAACCCAAAGGAGGATGAGTCCTCTAGATAGTAATAAAAGAAGGAGACACACGGAGATTTGAGAATCAAGGTTTTCAGTAAACTAGATAGATTATGCAATGAAAATAAGCTATGCATTTTTAGAGTAACAGCAGTGTTGTGAGGCTATGAAAGAAAAGTCTTATTCTGCCAATGGTAATGCCAGTTTTCAGAGTATGGTAGCAGATACTTCTATATTGCCATAAATAAGGGAATACAGCTCAATGTTCATGGTGGTTTTGCATAAAAATGAAAAAGTCTAGTTGAAATAGGGTAATATTTAACTTGGAAACAGAGCAAGAATTATCACCCTAAAGTCACAGATGAAAATGGGAAATGTATAGTAGTGTTAACTCTTTTATTAATAAATGTAGCTGAATATTATATTCATCATTGGTTCAAAGAACTATATCACCGTATGTCTCATTGGTTCACAAAATAATACTGTACAAACACACCTATGAAGAAGAAATCGAATTATTCAAAGAAATAGTAAAATCTTGGGGGCTTCGTATAGGTTTTGGAATACTTTACAGAAAAGCAAAATTCACAACTTTTTCTCCTGCTACATGTCTTTTAAAGTATAACAATTAAACTTTCAGGTAAAACGTGCTTCTATCTTGTATATTGGGCTCTTCTCTACCCTGTAGAAATTTCCCGTGTGTATTCTCGTAAGCTGGGGAATGCAAATGCTTCAGTGAAAAAACCTCATTGCTTGGGAGAGGGGTGTAAATTTAAAATGGCAGTATTCCAAGCCCATTTTGTATGGCGACATTAATTGTGTGATTATATGATTTCTCCCTGAATAAATCTTGTTTTGATGAAAGATTAAAGTCTGAACACCTGCAAGGTGCCTCGCTCACCCCCACCCACTTCTCAGCTTCCATCCCCATCACCTGCTTGGAGAATGTGTTGGCTTTCCTTAACTGAGAAGTAATTTCCAGTTACTAAAATCCATTTTATATTATAAATCCTCTTCAATATGTACAACTTTTCCCTAGAGGGTTGTGTTGCTTGGAGACGTTTCTGAGACTTAAGATTTAAGTTCTAATAAATTTAAATATGTTTTTAGGAACCAACCTTGTAGGGTTCTTTTTTCTGCTTTAAAATACCAGAAGTGGAATGCCTGCATGGCTCAGTTGGTTAAGCTCGTCTGACTCTTGATTTTGGCTCAGGTCTTGATCTCAGGGTCATGGGATCTAGCTTGCATGCGGAATCCCTGCTCAGCGGGGAGTCTGCTTCCCCTCTCCCCCTCTTTCTGCCCTTCCCCCTGCTCCTGCACTCTCTCTCTCTCTAAAATAAATAAATAAAATTTTAAAAATAATAAAATAAAATACTAGAAGCATGAAAGTAAAGAACAGTTGAAGTTAAGCCTGTTAAATATGAGAAGCTATTTATTTTGTTTGTGATTCTCTTAAGATGCTATTTGGAGTTTTAAAGATAACATTGTACTACAAATAAAAAATATTGGGGAGAGATATTTACTTTAAAGGAAACAAAAACACACAGTAGATAGGAGTTCTTCATCTGTGTTTGGTTCTAGGATGCTGAACTCTTTAATAATGGAAGTGGTTTAAGTAATATTAATAACGAATCTGTATTTTTCTCCCTGAATGCAGGACAGTAGGTTTTAAATTCACTTCCCTATGGGGCATCTGGGTGGCTCCATTGGTTGGTTAAACATCTGGCTCTTGATTTCTGCTCAGATCATGATCTCAGAGTCCTGGGATGGAGCAGCTCATCCTCCTTCCCCTCCCCTCCACCCCCCTCCTCTTCCTCCTCCCTCTTTCCTCCCGTCTCCTCCCCCTCCTCCTCCCTGCTTGGGATTCTCTCTCTCCTTCTCTCTGCCCGCACCCCTTGCATGTGCACATGCACTCTTTCTCTCAAAAATAAAGTAAATTCACCTCTCTACTAGTGATGTTTCAGCTCTTCCAACTTCCAGGTAGTTCTGTTTTGCATCTTGAGTTGTCTTCACCTACATCCCAATTACTTTTTCCATTCCAAAGTGTAGAGGATTCTCCGATGGCATGAGCCCCTGCTTTTCACATGGATGAAGGACGGTACTGAATGTACCAAAGCAATAAATCGCCTCTCTTGATTTTTAGTTCTTTCGTTTCTGTCCCCTTTTTTTATTCTCCTTCTTCTCTGTTCATTCGTTTTTTCTTTTCTTCTTCACCTTCATGAGCTTAATACTTAACTAATTTAATTTGTAACTTTATCCCTAAAGCAGCCTTCCTGCCTGCCTGCCTCCCTTTCTCACTCCCTCCCTTCATTCCTTTAAAATAAAGGCAGTTAGGGTTTTAAATATGCCTCTAATTACCCCCATTAACATCAACCCACATGTTCTGTGACACTTTCATTGTTGTTTCCTTCTAAACATTTTATGAGTTACAATTTGATTTCCTTGTGTTTCTTAGGAGTACATTTTTTTTTAATTTCCAAAAAATATATGGGAGACATTTTTGTTTCTGTTTTTAAGTATTTTTCTTCTTGATTTGGAAATCAATACATTTAATTATGGTCAGAGATTGTGGACTGTTTAATATGAGGTCTTTAAAATTTATTTAGATTTTGTGTATGATTCAATATTAACTCAGTGTCTAGTTGCCATTTCTTGAGTACAGGTCTCTACATACATCTGCTGTCAAGCTTGTCATTTGGATTGTTCAGATCCCTAACCTTGAAAGTATTTTGATCGCTTGATCTTACTGCTTTTTGATGACATACTAAAAATTCTCCATTTTCTTGTGGGTTGGTCAGTTTATCCTTTGCTTTTCATATTTCAAGGTTCTGATAGTGGGGTATTCCCCTTAATAATTTGTATGTGCATCTTCTTGTTACTTTTTTTATCCTTTATAATAGATCCCTCTATTCTAGCAATATTTTTTTAAGATTTTATTTATTTATTTGACAGACAGAGATCACAAGTAGACAGAGATGCAGACAGATAGAGAGGAAAGGAAGCAGACTCTCTGCCAAGCAGAGAGCCCAGTGCGGGACTCAATCCCAGGACCCTAGGATCATGACCTGAGCCGAAAGCAGAGGCTTTAACCCACTGAGCCACCCAGGCACCCCATTCTATTTATTATTTGAACTACAATTTTAATTCATCTATTTTTTTAAAAGATTTTATTCACTTATTTGATAGCTCACAAGTAGGCAGAGAGGCAGGCAGAGAGAGAAGGGAAGCAGGCTCCCCGGCGAGCAGAGAGCCCGATGCGGGGCTTGATCCCAGGACCCCGGGATCATGACCTGAGCCGAAGGCAGAGGCTTAACCCGCTGAGCCGCCCAGGTGCCCCTTAATTCATCTATTTTTTAAAAGATTTATTTATTTATTTTGAGAGAGACAGAGTGAGTATGGCGGGGGTGGGGGATTTGGACAAAGGGAGAGGGAAAGAGAATCCTCAAGCAGACTCCCCACTGAGTGCAGAGCCCAACCTAGGACTCAATTCCAGGACCCTAAGATCATGACGTGAGCTGAAATCAAGAGTTAGATGCTGAACTGACTAAGCCAACTAGGCATCCCAATTATTAATATTGATATATCAATTTTCCTTTGGTAAGCATTTGCTTGGTATGTATTTTTCATGCTTTTATTTTCACCTTTTTTTTTGGCAGAGAGAGAAAGATATATATTTCTGCTTTCTCCAATCTTTTAGTGTCCATCATTATATAAGAATATTCCTTTCACATTTATTGCAATTACTGATTTGGATTTGCCTTGACAATCTTAATTTGCATCATCTTTTTTTAGCATGCTCTTTTTCAATTTTTTTTCTTTAATTTTCTATATCATTATTTGGGTTAGTAAAACTTCTATTTTTCCTTTCTTTTATTTGCTAACTTGGAAGCTCATTATTGTATTTTTCTTATTACTTGAAACAAGAAATTTTTCTAACAAAATCAAAAACTGTTCAACTTGTCTGTCTTCTTTATGGTCAAAATCAAGATGTTAACATATATTAAAAATTTACTGACTACCTCTCCATTTTGCATACCCAATCTTTTAGTAAGTCCACCATAATTTTATCAATTTCTGTACCCACCATTGTTTTTTGCATCTCACCCTTAATCTGGGCTCATTTTCTCTCTTGTTGAGGAATGTTCTGTAGAAGTACCTTTAGTGATTAACCACTTTTAGTGAGTGATTATTTGACTTAGTGAATGTTTATCTGGGTATGGAATTCTAAGTTGACAGTCATTTCTCTGTGACATCAAGAAAATATAATTCTGTTGGCTTCTTCGATTTATTGGGATTCCTTGATGTGGCCTTCCTTGTCTACTCACTACTTTTTAAAATTTTCTCTGTATCCTTAGTACTCAATTTTACCAGATTGTGTCTAGATTTTCTTTCCTTGGTGACACCTAGCATTGTTTTCTTTCTCCCTTTGGATGTCTATTGAACATCTCAAAATTGGACCTATAATTTTCTGCTTTAAACTCACTCTACTCACAGTTGTCCCATTTTGATTCATGGCAACTTGGACCTTCCAGTTGCTCATACAAAATTTTGAAGTCATCCTTGCTTCATCTCTTTTCTCTCATGCCACACATTCAACCCATGAAGAAGTTTGGTTCTACCTTAAAATGGATCCAAAATCCAGGTACATTTCACCATTCCCACTGCTGCCAAACTGGTCACCATCATTTCCTGCCTGGATTATTTGTGTAGTATCTCTGCTTCCAACCTTGACTCCCCTGTCCTTTACTCAGAAGCCATAGTGATGCTAAAATATGTCAGATCATGGTTTTTTTGGTCAAAACTGTCCCTGCATCTCCATCCCATTTGTAGTAAAAGCCAAAGTCCATAGTCAACTACAAGGTCTTACAAGGCTTATAATCACTTTCTCATCTGCACTTCCTTTAATACTCCAATCTCACTGCTTGAACATATAACTTATTCTTATCTTTGTATTAATTGGCCTTTCTGCTAGGAATGCTTTTCCTTCAGATAGCCACATGGCTAACTCCATCACCTGGTTTGGGTCTATACTCAAATAGCCCCCTTAGTGAGAATTACCACGACCATCCCATGCTAATCCAATCTCCTACTCTTCTCTGTTTTATTGCACTTCTCATCTAAACTGTTATAAAATTTACCTACTTATTGTGTCCATTGCTTATTTTCTGTCCTTTCACTAAAATATAAGTTCTGTGAGTGCAGGTATTTTTATTTCATGTTTAATTCTATATACCAAATACTTAGAACAGAGCATAATAAAAGAAGAAGCATAATAAATATTTGCTGGGTGAATAATGAGCCAATAAGTAATTCTTATTTATACAGAACTATCATTCATATATATAATATAATATAATATAATATAATATAATATGATTTGTATTTTCTCAGCACAGGAATATAATGAGATAAAGTTACAACCCAAAAGTCAAGTAATTGGTAAATAGTTCCACAAACTTGGCTATAGTCATACCATGGAACACTACTCAACAAAAAGGAACAAAATACTGATACGTACATGGATAAACATCAAAAACATTATGTGAGGGGCACCTGGGTGGCTCAGTGGGTTAAAGCCTCTGCCTTCGGCTCGGGTCATGATCCCAGGGTCCTGCAATCGAGCCCTGCATCAGGCTCTCTGCTCAGTAGGGAGCCTGCTTCCCTTCCTCTCTCTCTGCCTGCCTCTGCCTACTTGTGATCTCTGTCTGTCAAATAAATAAATAAATAAAATCTTAAAAAAAAATTAAATGAAAGAAGCCAGACATTAAAAACCTGCATATGGTGTTATCTCATTTATGTGAAGTTTTAGAGAAGTCAAAACAACAGGGATGGGAAGCAGGTCAGGAGTCCTCCAGTGCCATTGCGTGGGACGGGGATTAACTTCAGGACATGAAAGAACTTTTGAGGGCTCTCAAAGTTTTCGGAAACTTTACTGTGGTGGTAGTTATACTATTTTTTACCAAAACTCGTTGAACTGTTTACATAAGATAAATAGATTTTAGAGTTTATAAATTATTCCTCAAAAATCTGTAAGCAATAAACAAACAAACGCAGTTTAGATGATCCACATGTCATCAAAATTTAATCTGTCTTTGATTTAGGAAGCATGTCACCGTCTGGAGGCATCTTCAGAATCAATTGCTGCCTCTGTGCTGGAAAGATGCAGATTTGGCAATTGACAAAGTTCAGAGCCTCCTCTGTAGCAGCCTATTGCTCATCCTTAATCCCAGGTGGAACAAATCTCTATCATAGTACTCACTGTCATAATCCTTTACGTGTAAGCCACAATGTCCACCCTCTACAGCATATATGTATATATATATATATGGATCCGCACTATGAACTCCCACCAGGATAGGGTCTGCGCCCCACTTATGTCCCATGCACGATGGGTACTGGCCTGATGGGAGGTGCTTAGTCCGTGTAACTGAATGACTAGACGATTATTTGTAGCATGGCATGGCATATAAAAGCAAATTAACAGTCATTGACAGACTTGATAATATTTTGCTAGGGAGTCTGTATTACTATTCTCAAAATCATACATAGAGTTCCAGGTGATTTTTTTTTTTATCCATACTTCAGGTTGCTGTAATTATGGAGGTAATGTAAATGCTTATTCTTTTATTCATTCCTTATGTATTGAATGCTCTCTATGTGCCAGACATTTGGTAAGTCCTATGGATGGATGTGGTGGTTAATAGAACAAGCATTTGGGAGTGCTTGAGTGGCTCAGTTGGTTAAGCATCTGCCCTTGGCTCAGGTTGTGATCTCAGGGTCCTGGGATCAAGCCCTGCATGAGGCTCCCTGCTCAGCTGGGACTCCACTTCTCTCTCTGCCCCTCCCCCTGCTTGTGCTCCCATCTGCTCTTTCTCTTTGTCTCTCAGATAAATAAAATCTTAAACCAAACAAGCATGATTTGGGCCTTACCTTAAGCAATTATTTTCTGTAAATTGGGCAGTAATTATTAAAGATGTCTTTAATGGTTGGTCTCTATAGATTTTGATCAGTAATTAAAGATTATTAATTTTACAGCAGTTGTCAGGGGCTTAGACTCTGTGGATGAGTAATTTGTCTTTCCTGTGGAATGAAGTGCAGCAAATTACACACTATTTCTCCTGCGGTGGAGAAAATTTGGGGGAAAGGAAACTGCAGCACCACCCATAAGGTCTTTATTTTCCAGGATAAATCTTCCCAACTGTCCAACTCAGTCACTAAGTAAGCACACGTGAGATCCACCACACCCTCTGTGGAGACTCACTAGGGGCAAGGCAGGGGCAAGGTATTTTGGTAATCCTAGCTTGAGCAAGCAGTAGAAGGAAAACTCAGGAAATAAATCCTATAAAAATATGAGAACAATAGGAAAGAAAAGCCTGTTTTACAGGTTTGTTTCCTGTTCTAATACTTGTGGAATGTGTTTTTCTCTTCTGTTGATGCATAATATGACTAGAAAATTCTTTTCTTAATCAGAATTCTCCTTTGTCTGTTTATATCATCATGTTAAAACTAAAATCTCTCAGCATTAGTCCACATAAAAGGCATAGGAAGCATTTGGTCGCAATGCTATAGAATAACATTTATAAAAGTAAACAGTAGTTACATATACAGAATTTCAACTGAAATTATAAGATCCAGTAAAATTTTAACTTGCATTTTAGTAATTATATTTTTCTAAGTAAGCTTCCTTTCACAAAATGTAGCCAAGTTTTGGAGTAATACAAAGTTTTAAAAACCCGGCAGATATTTTTAAAAAGTACCTTAATACTTAAAAATGTTTGTATATTGTTTTTTGTTTCTGGGTTATGTATTCTTTTACCTGATTATTAGAACCCCTTGTGTTAAAATAACCTTCCAACTTTAAAAATTGCCCTCTAGCGTGCTTGGTTCAGCAGCACATATACTAAAAAAATAAAAACTACCCTCTAGCACCTCCATCAGCGGAAAAAAGAAAAGACAGTTTTCTGCTTTTTAGTCAATCTGATTATGGTAAGTAGAAAGAAAATAATTGGCCAACATAGTAGTCTTAGATGACCTGTGAATTTCTGTTGTTTCTTCTGACTGTTGTTATCTAGAAAACAAACTAGTACATTGGGGGAAAAAATTCCTATTTGGGAAATTACTCAGTTTTAATCACTTTCATTTCCTTCCCAGTAGGAAAGGGTTTTTCTTTGACTGTAATTCCCCTGACTCAGGGACATGTCTGTAATTCACCAAATTTTCATGGCCAAGGCCAGGAATAAGAGCGCCAGTTAAGAGAATCTTTGTCTTCTCGTACATGTACATGGCCACCACCAGCCACCTTGCTTCCTGGACCACCACTGTTCTGACCAACCATCTCATCTGTTGGGAGCTTGCTGAACCCTTCTCTCCCGCCCAGCTGCTGGTATCTCAAAATGGGTCTTGTGGCATCCGGGCAAAGCAGACCCTCAGGATGTGTACTCATGGCATTTGTGTTCTGAGGGAGAAAGATCTCACTCTTTCTTCCACTTCAAGCTTATATTTGGCCACCTGGAAATGACTGGCAGTCACCTAAAGCATCGGATTTGGTAGTTATGACAGTTCTAATTATACAGCATCTTCTCTAGCCACCAAATTGTGTGTCTACAATTTGGACTTGGATCTAGTAGGTATGGACCTTTCCACAAACAGATAGCTAAAGTTTGGGTTTATTTATGCTTTTCACTTTTATCTAGTAGATCTAGTGATTTCCATCCAGGAGGGGTGCAAGTGTAACTTTGGGTACCCCAGCTAGGAGAGCTTCATAACTTCAAATCAGATCAGTGAAATCTGTGTGAGGAGGTAAACTGCTTGAAAACCTCAATGTGAGCCTACAACCTTTTTGTCAAAAGGCAAACCAGATACAGGAAGGGGAAATTCTATCTAACTAATCCACTCACTTTAACTTCTTTCTGGAAGTAAATGAATAAATCTTTCAGGGATTGAAAGATATTTAGACTGTAGGGTGGAAAAATCAGTAGATGCCATCATTTTATATTTTTAGGAGAGCTTAACATAGACTATTCCTCAATTTCAGTCATGGTATGACCTGATGACAGGATTTTATTAAGGATGAAAGTAGTGGTATGCCGAAGGCAACTCATAGAAGCAGGTTGTTAAATTTCCAGGAATTTTGCAAACGAATTGACATAAATTTTGCAAGCCAGTTGATTGCTTGTTGAATTGGCCATTGTAGGAACATTTACATTAAAGAAATCCGCAAATACTACGTACACGTCACAAACCAATCTTGTCCCCCACCCCCAGACATACCCGAGTATTGAGTATTTATCAGGATATCGCTGGATAAGAGTTTGGTTTAGAAATACGGACCAAAGAGCAGGACCAAAGGGATAAATGCTGAAGAATTAAAAATAGATGGCTTCCTCAAAGTTAGATGTTGGTACTAATCTTTTTGGTGTTTTTTTTTTTTTTTAAAGATTTAATTTATTTATTTGACAGAGAGAGAGAGAGACAGCGAAAGAAGGAACACAGGTAGAGGGAGTGGGAGAGGGAATAGCAGGCTTCCGGAGGAGCAGGGAGCCCAATGCAGGATTGGATCCCAGAACCCTGGGATCATGACGTGAGCTGAAGGCAGATGCTTAATGACTGAGCCACCCAGGTGCTCCGGCACTAATCTTATTTAACATTTTTATAAACTCCCTGGAAAGAGGTAATACACAGAGAAATATCCATATTTTTCCGATGACATTAAAATGTTCCCATAATTTAGCCATAAACTGTAGGATTAACACCCAGAGCTCTTAGTAAGACTGTATATTGGCTGAAAATTATCTTAATAAGGCAAGAAAAAGACAATTTTGGAAATTTTCTTAAAATAATCTTGTTAGATGATAAATTCTAACGTGATAACCTATAAACTGAATTTAGGGATTTCTGTAGACTTTTTCCTATGTTCGTTAGTATAATTTGTTAGCCTTGATAAAAAAGCAACAAAATAGAGTAACTGTCCCACTCTTATAAAGAAACCTTGATGCACACTTATTGCAGTTTTTGGCTGACATGTTTCAAGGATAATGTAATGGAACTGGAAAAGTTTCAGAGAAAAGGGTGTAACCTGATGGGGGGATTATAAGAATCTCACATGAGGCTAAGATTATATGAACTAGCAAATCCTGAAAGGTTTTGGGTAAGGTAAATATAGATGGATTTAGCAAATCCTGAAAGAAGAGAACTACAGAGTACCCCTTTGATGTTTGAAATAAGAATTTGTAGAAGAAATAAAAAAGAAACACATTATTTCTCAAGGAAGAGAAATAATGATAGCAAAAATAGCCTCATTTACCTTTGTCCATTTAAAAAAAATCATTACATTTACATAATTTTTAAGGTTTTATTTATTTATTTGAGAGAGAGTGAGAGCATGAGCCGGTGGGGCAGAGGAAGAGGGAGAGAGAATTTGAAGCCGACTCGCCTGAGGGAGGAGCCCAACCAGGGCTCAGTCCCCACCACCCTGAGATCATGACCTGAGCAGAAACTAAGAGGTGGATGCTTAAAGGCCTGAGCCTCCCTGGTACCCCTCCATTTACATACTTTTTTTTTTTAAGAGATTTTATTTATTTATTTGACAGACAGAGGTCACAAGTAGGCAGAGAGGCAGGCAGAGAGAGAGAGGAAGGGAAGCAGGCTCCCCGCCAAGCAGAGAGCCCTACACGGGCTCCATCCCAGGATCCTGGGATCATGATCTGAGTTGAAGGCAGAGGCTTTAACCCACTGAGCCACCCAGGCGCCCCCATTTACATACTTTTAATGTGCAAAATTTGCCATATCTTTCTTATGATCAGTAACCTTCCTTATTAATTGGGCTCCATCAATGGAAGGAAGAGTTTGAAGTTCCCTCCTCTCAATTTCAGTTGAGAAAACACTTAACTTGAATTTTTTTTTTCGTTATTGTTTTAAGGCAAACTTATTAAAGCAAAAGAAATGGAAGGGCCATTATAATTGTTTCCTCTCACTGATGAGTCCCCCAGGTGGGATGTGTTCCCAAAATACAACAGTTTTGCATTTTTTTTCTTAAGATTCTATTTATTTGACAGAGAGAGACACAGTGAAAGAGGGAATACAGCAGAGGGAGTGGGAGAGGAAGAAGCAGGCTCCCCGCGGAGCAGGGGGCCGGATGTGGGACTTGATTCTAGGGCTCTGGGATCATGACCTGAGTGGAAGGCAGATGCTTTATGACTGAGCCACCCAGGCGCCCCACAGTTTTGCATTTTATAAAGAAATTTAGTTGATTTCATTTCATTGTCCTAGTTAGAACTCACATCTTGGTTAATCCTCAATTTCATTAAGAAAAAAAAAATCAAGTGTCTTAAGAATGAATTAGGCAAAGGGAAATAGATAATTGATCACACTATTATGGGGGAAAAAATTCTCCGCAATAGAGGGTGGACTATTTGGGTGTGAACAAAATCGGGCCACATGCATAATTATGATGAAACAGACAAGTAAATGCTTTTCAAAAAATGATTAAGGCTGTGTGTGATCCTAGTAATACAAACTTCAGAAAAAAAGATTTTCATGCTTAAGGTATTAAATAAGTTAGATTATTGTTTCATTATATATATTATATATAATAGCTTTTAATATTTAGAGTGGAATGTCTAGGATAATCTAAAAAGTGAACGCTGTGGCAAATGCACTAAATATATTGCAGTTAATTTTTCACTTTTTAATGAAATATATCCATTCAGAAAAATGCACAAATCATAGTATACAGTGAAATTTCATCAAGTGAACACATTTATGTGCTCTAATGTACAATGTACATTGTCTGTCTAATGTACAATCTATTGATATATATATATGTACAGACACAAACACACATACATATACATATATACATTTGATGAGTAATCTATGGAGTGTATATTATGTATATGTATAATATATGTATAATACATACAATATTTTAATATTCACTCCATAGATTACTCATCAATTGTATATACCAAGAGTATCTATATTCATATTTTTAAGAAGTTTGGGGTTGAGATTTGCTTGTGGGAGGATTTAATTCAACTTTTAGGGAATGTTAGCTCCTAAAACAAATTCCCTTTTTCTTTTTTGTTTTCCCATTTTGTATATTTAAACACCTTACCACAAGGTTTCAGAGATTTCACAGTGATTTTAGGAGAGGTGAGCTTCCTGGAGTTTAGGTGGCAGAGAGCAAGGGCTGTCCTTTGCTGGTCTCACACATAGATCCATCTATCAGATTTATTGTTCAGGGTAGCTGAGGCCACTAATGTTTCTTGTTTGTTAAAAGGAAGCTAACTTAACGAGGAAAGTCCCACACAGCAGACATCTACCAGTCCTGCAGCAGTGCCAACAGAACGTGAGGAAGAAATCAACTTTAAAGTACAAATTTTGTTAAATTAAGTACCGTGACTAAGTACTTTAATTCCTTTTCTTATAGCCCTAAGGGATCATTTGACATTGAACCTTTTAAGTGAAGCGGGAGTCGCATGAACTCTCTGCTACCCTGGGGGGGTGCCGGCCTCACAGCCCCCGCGGGCGCCGCTGGACCCGAGGGGCCTCTCCCCTCCCCACTGCTCAGCCCCCTACACCCATTTCCCCCCCTCCTCTCCCCCGCGCCCTCTCCCCTCCCTCCTCCCCCGTGACCCCTGACCCCAGCTAATCTGCATAGAGGAATGACAGGCATCCGCTGGGCAGGATCCGCCTCGCCGGCTGCGGCCGGCCGGGCCGGGAGACCCGCTCGGGGGAGAAGGTGAGGGATTCCGGAGGGCCGCTCCGCACAGCCCGGGAAATGGGCGCTTGGAAACCTGCCTGCGAGCGGACCCATGACCGAAGGACCAAAGGAGCCGCGTGATCGCCAGACCTGGCCCCGCGACCCCAGACATGGGCCAGACCTCGGTCTCCACGCTGTCCCCGCAGCCCAGCAGCGGTGAGTCCGGGGCGCGCGGGGCGCCCCCGCCGCGCGGGCGCTGGGCTTGCTCAGGGCAGCTGGGACGGCCGAGGGCTCCGCGGCAGGTCGGGCTCTGCCCGAAGCCGCCAAGTCCCTCGGAGAAACCCGAGAGGTAGCGCTCCCCCAAACTCTTTGTCGCGGAGAAGTGGAATGCGTGTTGGGATCCAGCCGATTTCACCTTAAAGGCGCAGGCTCCATTTTCCGCAGGCGCTGCCTCGCCCGGGTGTTTCTCGGAGTTTCTGCCGAGCCCGACCGGGGCGAGGAAGGCCGTCTGCGAATTGCGGTGTTTTTAAAACGCGAAACTCAGAGAGCAAGACAGACGTGCCAACAGGTTTTTCTGTGTGTACGCTTGGCTTCCGAACAGACTAGGACCGAAGGCTTTCAAGCTTGTCAACTGATGGATGGTTTGTTTTCGGAGTAGAAGTGCTGATTGCTTTCTCTGATCCTGGCAGAACTCTGAATACTCAGAAACTAGCTTTAAAAGGGCTTCATCGTTTCTAAAGACCATTGTTTTGTTTTTGTTAGCCACCTACGCTGTAACATTGGGGGGAAACGTACCTCGCAGACTCAGGTATCCAGGGCTGAAGTTCGTTTCATGGAATCGTGGGTAACGTTTCTAAGTTTCAGTGATCTGTTGAAAAAGTTTGTTTTTTCCCCATTTTCTTTCAAAAAGGGAAGGAAGGTAAGCTTGGCATTTCTCCAGCAGGGTAGAGAGAAACAACTTCTTGGTGGCGTTACTTGTGATTGGATAATGGAATAAATGTAAACTCTCCTATTTTGGTATTTTTTTCCACCAACATTAAAAAAATAAAAACCCTCAAAGGGGCCTTTTACGTTATTCCTTGAGATATCTGATATACTTTTAAAATTGTGTAAACATTAACAGGATCTTGTTGAAAGGAAGTGACAGGGCAGAGATGAAGGTTTTTTTTTTAATCAGCTCCAGGATGGCTCCCAGCTAGATAGCATTCTATCATGCCAACTTACCCCCACATGGGTTTGTTTATACTGCGGAGCTTCACACCCTGAGAAATCATAAGCTTTGTTGGGGCTTATTTTAATGTCCACAGAGGAACCCTCTACAAAGGAGAGAAATCAAAATCCAAAAAAAAAAAAAAAAAAAAAAAAGATCACACCTTCCCTTCCTGTTAAGGACAAGGTTGTACAAAGCTCTAGAACATCAGAGACTTCATATTGATGGCTTCTGGGGATCGGATGGGCAGGGGAGGGTGTTGATTAGGATCTTAACTTTAGTAAACTATCTTGTGCAAATGAGGCTTCCTTTCCTTTGTCTTACTCTAAAGCAGGGTGACTTCTTTCATTTTAAGGAAGAGTTAATATTTTAAATTTCTGCACTGGTAAAACAGAATTAAATCAGTGCTCAAATACAACGAGTAGAAAGTACTGCCCTGAATTTAGTTCTTTTGCTGCAAAATATTGTTAGAGTTAATATTAGAAAAGTGAATTTTGCCTTTACGAAAAGCGAGGAATATTACATAACTGATCACTAAGAAGCAGAGTAGAATCTTAGAATATGACTGTCCTAGCTCTTACCCAGTATAGCAAAAAATACCCAGATTGCTATAAATCCCAATAAAATGACTAATCATATCGAGAAATTGTGCAGCTGGTTTATACAAAAATTAATTTAAACAAAAAGTTATGCTTAATCATAAAAGATATTTGATTTGGGCTTTTGTAAAATAATCATAGACTACAAGTCAGTTTCCTTTTCAACTCTCTTGATTTTAATCTCTTGAACTTTCAGCTTAGGGCTGCATCTGTTTCTCTACGTTTTAGGAAGACTATTAAGCATTATTTCTGAAAACATGCAGTTAGAACCATTATTTCTATTTTTTAAAAACAACTTGATTGACATGTAATTAATATACCATGAAATTCACCCACTAAAAATGTACAATTTGTTATTTGTTAGTGCATTCAGTGTTGCACAACCATCAATCTCTTTTCCCAGACTACTCAACCCCCAGCCCCAGTCCTAATGAGCCACTAATCTACTTTCTAGCTTTGTAGATTTGCTATTTCTGAACATTTCATATGAATGAAAACATACATCACACACCCTTTTGTGGCTAACTTCTTTCACTATCAGGGCCCAATTACATTTCCTTGTATGGACATACCACATTTTAGCTATCCAGTTGGTGAACACTTGGGTTATTTCTCTGTTTTGGTTCTATGAATAGTGCTGCTATGAACTTCATGTGCAAGTTATTGGTGAACGTATGTTTTCATTTCTCTTTGGTATATTCCTAAGAGTGGAATTGCTGGGTATCACATGGTAACTTTATGTTTGTGTTACGTTTTAAGGAACTGCCAAGCAGTTTTCCAAAGCAGCTGTACCATTTTACATTCCGACCAGCAGTGTATGAAGGTTTCCATTTATCCACATCCTTGCCAATACTTGTTATTTATCTTTTTGATTGTGGCCATTCTAGTAAATGTGAAGTTGTATCTCATCGTGGTTTTGATTTGCATTTTCCTAATTACTAATGACATTGAGCATCTTTTCATGTACATGTTGGCCATCTGTATGTCATCTTTGGAAAAATGTCTATTCAGATCCTTTGCCCAATTTTAATTGGATAATTTGACTTTCTGTTATTGAGATAAAAGACTTCTTTATGCACTGGAGATTAAGTCATTACCAGATATGTGATTTACAGATACTTTCTCCCATTCTCTGGATTGTCTTTTCACTTTCTTGATATGGTTTGCCTTTCAGAATTTTGAAAAATTTTTTTAAAGATTTTATTTATTTATTTGAGAGAAAGAGATAGATAGAGAGAGAGAGCGCATTAGAGGGGATGTCAGAGGGAGAAGCAGACTCCCCGTGGAGCTGGGAGCCTGATGTGGGACTCAGTCCCAGGACTCCAGGATCATGACCTGAGCTGAAAGCAGTCGCTTAACCAACTAAGCCACCCAGATGCCCAGAATTTTGAGAGTTTTATTATTTTGTGTTTATCTTCGTTTTCTTTGTATTTTTAGTTATATCTAAGAAACCATTGTATAACCAATGCCAAGAAGATATACACCTGAGTTTTCTTCTGAGAGTTTCATAATTTTAGCTTCTACATTTAGGTCTGTGATACATTTTAAGTTAATTTTTATGTGTGGTGCTTTGTAGGGTTCCAGTTTTGTTCTTTTCCATGTGGATATCTAGCTGTCAACACTATTTATTGAAAAGATGATTCTTTCCCTTTTGAATTGTCTTGGCACCATGTCAAAATAATCAGCTGACAGTATATGTAAGGGTCTGTCTTTTAACACTTCACTTCTGTTTCATTAGTCAATATGTCTATTAATATGCCACACTGTGTAGATTACTGTAGCTTTGTATTAAGTTTTAAAACAAAAGAGTGTGTCATCTAACTTTGTTCTTTTTTTTTTTAATTTTTGTTTTTTAAAGATTTTTTTTTTTTAAGTAATCTGTACATCCAGTAATGGGCTCGAAATCACAACCCTAAGATCAAGAGCTGTGTTCTCTACCAACTGAGCCAGCCAGGTGCCCGAACTTGGTGCTTCTTTTGCAAGATTCTTTTTGCTATTCTAGTCCTCTTGATTTTTGTATGAATCAGTAGCCTTGTCAGTTTCTGTAAAAAAGCCAGCTGGGACTTTGATAGGGATTGTGTTGAATAACACTATTCTCCTAACAATATGAAGTATTAAAAATAAAAGCAACATCAAGTCTTTCAGTCTGTGAACACAAATGTCTCTCTATTTATTTAGATCATCTTTGATTTCTTTCCACAATGTTTTGTTGTTTTCAATGTATAAATATTGCTTTTTCTTTTTTAAATTTATCCCTTTGTATTATTTTTGATGCTATTATAAATGAAATTATATTCTTATTTCATTTTCAGAATGTTGCTACCTAGAATATAGATAGATATATAAAAATAAATTTTTATATATTGATCTTATACCCTGCAAACTTGTGGAACTTATTTTTTAGTCCCAA
Source organism: Mustela nivalis (assembly GCF_964662115.1). Classification (NCBI taxonomy): domain Eukaryota; kingdom Metazoa; phylum Chordata; class Mammalia; order Carnivora; family Mustelidae; genus Mustela; species Mustela nivalis. The sequence continues at coordinate 58,203,974 of NC_139024.1, read as the reverse complement.
TAGTTTTTCAATGCATTCCTTAGGATTTCTATATACAAGATCTATATACAAAATCAGGTACAAATAGAGATAATTTCAGGTACAAAGAGAGCTAACTTCTTGTTTTCCAATCTGAATGCCTTTTATCTCTTTTCCTTGTCTAATTGCCCTAACTTTTTATATACTGTCATGTTGAATGCAAGTGGCAAGAGTGAACTTTTAAAAAAAAAAACATTAGCAGAACGTTTAATTACATCAGTTTCCCCTCAATACACTAGTTATTTAATCATGATTATATATATATTTTTTAAATTTTTTTTACAATTTTATTATTATTATTTTTTTTTTATAGAGATCACAAGTAGGCACAGAGGCAGGCAGAGAGAGAGGGGGAAGCAGGCTCCCTGCTGAGCAGAGTGCCCGATGTGGGGCTCGATCCCAGGACCCTGAGATCATGACCTGAGCCGAAGGCAGAGGCTTAAACCACTGAGCCACCCAGGTGCCCCTTAATCATGATTATATTGATCATTTCTATTTGTTTGCAGGAGGTTCTTCCACTAGCAGCTCCCATGATTCCCACTGCATTATTTTTCTTGCCAGACTTAGTTCATTTCCAGCCTAAAGAATCATCTCTTCTAGTTGGCCACAATGAAGCTGGGCTTCTAATTTCTTAACATCTGGTTCGGCTTTAAGCATACTCAGCTATTCATTTGTAATCTGTTCTGTATACTTTCTATATGCTGCACTTGTAGAACATCAAGAATCTTTGTGTATAATAGTCGTAGCCTCTTGTGTGTCTCACATACAGCCAGTCGCTCAAGGCTGGTGGTCTTCTTCAGCAAAACTGCCATGACACAGCCCAAGAGTGAATGTTCTTGTTTTCTTCCTGATCTAAGGGAGGAACAAGCAGTTTTTACCTTTTAGTGTCAAGTTGTCTGTGTTTTTCATAGAGGCCTTTTTATCAAAAAGTTCCCTCCTGTTCCTGGTTTGTGAGCCTCTTTGTCATGAGGAGTCAAAGGCTTTTTTTTTTCCTTTGTTGAGATAGTCATACAGTTTTTTGTTCTTCATTCTACATTAATTGATTTTCAGATGTTAAACCAAGTTTGCATTCCTGGAATAAGGCTTACATGGGTATGTTGCACAATCCCTTTTAAGTATTGCTGAATTTGGTTTACTAGTATTTTAGTGAGTATTAGATCCATTATTTCTCAGCATAGGCTAAACAGATATGTCTCCAAGGAGGGTGGTTTCAATACCCTCGGGCCTTGTGCCCCCAAAGCATTGAGACTTCAATATTCTGCTGACCAAGTACAAAGCATGGTTGATTGGACACAATAAATGTTTATTGAATATATGAATCAATCAACAAATATTCTCAATGAACAGCCTGATCCCTTTAAGCCAATGGTCATATGAATGAGGGTCTTGTTTGTTTGTTTTTTACTTTAAGAATTGTCTGTTGCTCTGGCTGTCTTGACTGAAGGGTGGTGTCTAAATCTAGTAACCATTCCTCCCATCTTCTTAAGCACCACCCCACCCCCACTGTGTCACACGGACCAACTCTTGGCTTCTTGGCCTCAGTAAAAGGGTAGAGAAAGCCACTCTTTAATTTTTAGGAGACAGCGAACAAGTGAATAAAGTATTCAGCATCACACGTAGGCCATGATAGAACCTCTATCTATCCGTGTTTCTGGGTTTTCATAGTTTGGTCAGGCCCAGGTCCTGCCCAGAACACTCACCCATGCTGTGTAAACCTGGTGTAGGAAGAGATCATGAAGGCAGAAATGGATAGTGTTTATTTTCCTTAATGAAAATAACATGCACATGATCAGAGTAAAAATTTATAAAACAATTCAGGCTAAAAGTGAGTTTTTCTCCCTCCCAGACCCGCAGTCTCTTCCCAATTGTACCCTAGAATGAACAACTTTTTTTTTTTTCCAGAAAGTTTTCATTCAAGTATGTGTATCTTTATCAAAACACAAGCAAGACCTGTTATATACTTACTGCTCTAGAGTTTGAGTTTTTCATGTAATGTAGCTTCAAAATATTCCAATATTGATATTTTTAATCCTATAAACAAGCAATTTTATAATATGTAGACATATCATAATTTTTGAAAAGAGCTCTATTATGTTTTTATATTGTATATTTGTATTTTTATGTTGTTCTGGGGTTCTTTTGTATGTGTGCTATTATGAAGAATGCTGAAATGAACATCTTTATCTAAACATCTTGAACTACATGGAACAATAAAATCCTACCAGTGGCATTGTCAAGTCAAAAGATTTGTATATTTTATTTTGATAGTCTTTGGCAAATTACTCTCAAGAGGCTGTATATCAGTGTATCTGCTCAGTATATGAAAATTCTTTTTCTCAACTCCCACCAATACTGCATGCATATCAGGCTCTCTTTTAGACCATACAGAGCTTTGTGAGAAACTGAAGTCACTCCCTCTGGCTGAGGCAGCCCTGCAGGCACAGGATTTAATAAGTGGAACATTAGCAGGAATTCAGTCCCAGCTCGTTCCCTGGCCTAGATGCCCTTGTGCCGTGAACACTGTGCACAACTATACAGGACCACAATGTTATGCATAATTAATTTGAAAAAAATCCATGTCAGTCTATATGCAAAAAGGGATAGCTCACTTCGATTATGAGTTAAGTGGAACATTTGTATTTCTTTTTCTCTGAATTGCTTATAGCAAATCTTAGAGATCTTTGTTTTAAGGAGATTAGTCTTGTGCTTATCATGTATTATAAACATTTTTCTTTTTTTTTCTTAAATTTGTTTTTCATAAAAACTGTTTTCATGTAGTCAAATCGATCAATTATTTTCTTTCTTACAAACCAGAGTTAAGAATCATGTTTTCCTTTGCTGTTTATCTCATATTTGAATATTGGATCTTTGTAACTTGCTCTGATTTAAAGTGAATGATTTAATGATACTAAGTTTTTAAACTATGTATAGCAAAAAACCCATCATCAGCAAATTGAAAAAGGAAATCATAAAGTTGACAAAATATTTGTATGGTATATGGAAAGTAATGATAAATATCTTAATGTACTAAAACCCTTAAAAATCAGTAAGAAAAAAATAAAGGCTCAAATAGAAAAACAAGAAAAGAACATGAATAGGCATTTTTCAAAATATCTGATGGCTATAATTGTGAACTCACTGTAGGTGAGGAACTATTCTAAGTACTTTGCTTGAATTAACTTTTTTAAAGATTTTATTTAGTTATTTGACAGAGAGATAGATAGAGAGCACAGGTAGGCAGAGTAGCAAGGGAGAGGGAGAGGGAGGCTCTCCGCTGAGCTAGGAGCCGGTTATGGGGATCCCAGCACCCTGGGATCATGACCTGAGCAGTAAGCAGCCACTTAACCAACTGAGCCACCCAGGTTTCCTTTGAGTTAACTTTTTAATCCTCACAACATCCCTAAAGGGTAACTACTATTAATATCCCCATTTTACAGATGCGGAAAACTAAAACACAAGAGTTAATTTGCCCAATTACTTAATCAAAGAAGAGACATTATTTACCAGTTGTTATATGAAATAGTTTCAGCAGTTCAATGAAAAAAAAAAAAGATGCTGTTGAGCAAGGATTTAAAAGAATTATTCTCAGACAATCGTGGTAGTTTAAATTGGTACATCCTATCAGAAGAGCAGCGTGGTAATATATATTAGACCCCTTAAAATATGCATACATTCAGACCGAGCAGTTCCACTTTTGGAAGCATATTGAAAGGGAAATAATTACTTGCCCACTGGGACAGTGTTTATTAAAAGCCAAAAATTGGAAGTAGCAGTCGAACACCAAGAAATTTCTTCCAATTAATTGGGATACAGTTATATAATGAAATAAGCCATTTTAAAATGGTGTAAAATACGGGGTGCCTGGATGGCTCACTCAGTTAAGTGGCCAACTCTCGTCTTTTTTTAAAGATTTGTTTATTTGGGAGGGAGAGAAAGAGCATGTATATGCAGGTGCACACGTGTTGGGGGGGAAGGGAAAAAGAGTCTCAAGCAGAGCCCTCCTTGAGGTCTTAGGACCCTGAGATCACAGCCTCAGTTGAAACCATGAGTCTGACATTCAACCAGCTGTGCTACACAGGCACCCCTTAAGTAGCCGTCTCTTGATTTTAGCTCAAGTCATGATCTCAGGGTCCTGGGATCGAGCCCCGCGTGGGCTTTGTGCTCAACGGGGAGTCTGCTTAAGGATTCTTTCTCTCCCTCTGCCTCTCCCTCCTGCTCACAAGCACTCTCTTTCTCTCAAATAAAGAAGTAAATAAATAAATAAATCTTTTAAGAAAATGGTGCAAAACATAATTTTGAAAAGTTATTTTTATAATAAATAAAAATATTAAAAGGCAGGTTTAAAATAAAATTCTTTTTAAAAAATATGTGCATGATGAGAAATCTAGACAAGGGTGAGGAGAGAGGGGGGGGGAATTTCATTGCTGAGGAGGTAGTGTGACAGTCTTGGCTTTCCTCTGCTTTGAACAGGAACATAACCAGGACTTCCACATCCTGTGTCCACCTGGACCTCCACTGGAATTAAAGCCACGAGCTGATCCATAAGTATGTTAGCTTTTCTCCGGCTCTTTTCTCTCTCCTTGGACTCTGTTTTAAGTTCGTTGGCTGTTTTTCAGCTGCTTTTTTTCTTGTGAATTCCATGATGAAAACAAAAATATCAGTCCTCCCATAGCCGTCTTTTTTTTTCCGTTGAGTTTTTTTCTTAGCCTGTTTGATTGTAACGCAAATGCAATCACTCACTTGGAGGGAAAGAAAATTAGCAAACTTTTGAACTTCATTTACTTTTCTTTGGTCCATAGCTCATCAGATATGATCACGAGTTATATCCCCGATATTTTTAGCTTCAGTGTATTTTATCTTAAGAAGTCTAAGAGGGTAACAATCAGTGAAGGAGTCAGACTTCACCTTTTGCCTACTTAATGCAGTAGGGAGAAAGATAAGGGTTCTGGGTTGTCAGTTCTCTAATTAAGTCTCTTTAACTTGAATAAAGGAAAAGTTACAACGCGTTTTCTTGTCTTGAGGGACTTCAGTGTAATGGGCTAACTGCCTGTTCTTGGGTCTCTGTTCTTGGGAGTAGAGATACATATTTAGTGAGGACTCAATTTATGTAGAAGTGTTCTTGAGGTAGAAATAGTCTTAAGAAAATAAACACTTCTGGTCCACCCTTTATTCCACTGACATCTGAAGCAGGGGAACCCAAACCAAAAACAACAGTTTCTGTTCCCCAGAAAGGAATGGGCAAAGAACATTACTTTTAAAAGTTTGGTCTGTTATCATTTATATTTGCTTACTACTCCTCCATTTATTTTGGTTTCAAGGGGCTGGGTGTTTTTGTTCATATAAACCTGGCAAGGATGACGTTCCATCCGTTAACACTAAGGGAATTTGGGTTGACAAAGAAGGGACTGAACTGTTGTTTTGCTTAAATAACCTGGAAGGCTGTGCTGGGATGTGCTGAGTGGATATATTCCTGCAAATCGGGCTCACTCTGTGAAGCGATATTCAAAGGAAAACGGGTGGCACCTTTGTCCAACTCAAGTAATTACGTGGAAGGTTTTGTGCTGGGCTTGGGGGAAGATTCAAAAAGGAATCATACGCAGACCCTGCACACCGGGGTCTGTGCCTAGAAGGCTCATCCACTCGGTGGAGTCAGGCAGAAGGGAAGGTGAAAGGAAAGGGCCCCTGGAGAACAGTCAGGGAGGCCAAAATGTACAGAAGACAGAACAAGAATTCTGGCCCACACAGGTGGTGAGAACCATTGAAGGTTTTTTATCAAACGAGAAACGATCAGGGTTTTGCCCCAGGGGGATGAATCTGCCTATCATGTGCAGCATTGATTTCCTGGGGGAGACCCAAGGCACGACCAAGAGGTCTGGCTCCAGTAATCCAGCAAGGTGAAGTGACCACCTGATCCCAGGGACCGGGTGGGGCCAGGGGTGGGGGTTTGTTATCTGCAACCCCGTCCTTGCCTTGTGCTTCCAGGCTCCGATCCGCAACTGTCTATTGGGCAGGTCTGCTTGGGTCTCTCATGGGCATCTCACAGATAAAAGATGTCAACAGAGGGGTGCCTGGGTGGCTCAGACGGTTAAAGCCTCTCCCTTCGGCTCAGGTCATGATCCCCCGGGTCCCGAGATCGAGCCTAACATTGGGCTCTCTGCTCAGCGGGGAGCCTCCTCTCCCCTCTCTCTGCCTGCCTCCTCTGCCTACTTGTGACCTCTGTATGTCAAATAAATAAATAATATCTTAAAAAAAAAAAAGATGTCAGCGGAAGGCTGGAGTTTACCCTCCAAAACCTTTCTTCCCTTAACTTTCTGCATGTCCCCAAATGATACTTCCAGCTACTCACTCATTCTAGCCGAAAGTCGAGGAGTCCTTGAGTTTTCCTTCCCCTTCACACCAAACCATCACATTCTGTACCTTTTCCTTTCAGAATGTATCTCCAGGCCCTTCACGTCTGTCTTCACGGCCACTGTCCAAACCCGACTGCTCATTGTACGGACCGCTGTAGTGGACTCAAGCTGTTCTCCTGCTTCTGTTCTCAGCCTTTTGCAATTCTTGTTCCACACAACTCCTGAAGTAATGTTTTAAAACATAAATCACGTCACTTCCTTACTCACAACCTTCCTGTGTCTTCCTAGTGCACTTGGAATGAAATCTAGATTTCATACTCTGGCCCTCTAGGCCATTCCTGATCCTCTACGATCCTTGGATCCTTGGCCCCTGCCCCTCCCCCATTGCCCAGCCCCTGCCCCCACTCCCAACGCTGGGCTACAGCTTTACTCCCTGCTTCAGTCATCAGACAGACCTGGCTCATTTTTACCTTTGACCTTCGCAGTTGCTGCTCTCTCTACCCAGGATGTAAGGGACACTCTTCCACTAGCTCTTTAAAAAGTTGACTCCTTGTCTTCCAGCATGACCTGCTTCATGGAGACCCTCCTTGTCCAGCCCTCTTCAGAGGAGCCTGTGCACCCGCCCCAAGCCACAGTTCTCTGCTCTTTCATTGTACCCGTCTGTCTCTCAGGTTATCCTGTTTGTCATTGTCTCCCTTCACTAGAACCTCAGCTCCAGGAGCTAAGGGACCCTATCTTGTTCCCCACTTTGCTTTCTAATTCTGACATCTGTGCTTGACACAGCTATTTGTTGAATAAATGAGTGGCTCGAGCTGGCCAGGTCAGATGTTATTAGAGTGATACCAACTGAGTGGAAAGTTAAGTAGTGTCTAAGAAGTTTACAGTTGTTTAAACTGATTCTTTAGTATATACCTCCAGTTTCTAAATAGCATGCTTACATTGCTAATTATCGATTGTACAGCTTGACCCATTATTACTGACCTGACAGTCTGGAAACTGAAGACATAGCTTTGCTTTTCACGCCTTCTCTGATCCCTGTCTCCCCACCCATCACGCATTTCTCATTCTTCCATGTTCTCATTCCCAGCATTCTTGTATTGTACTTTTGATTAGAACAGTATTGTGTATAACTATGTAAAAATTGATGATAGCTAAGCCTTGTGGTAAACCATGATTACTTTTTCTTTCCTGCATGACTTTTGCTTTCCTTGCTGGTGTTTGTGTTTGCTTGCAAAGGGGCCTGCATACTCATCCCCAAATCTTTCCCCACTTATGTAAATCTCTTCTCAGTATGTTCAAACACTTTTGTTATTCTGTCAAGTTTATCTGTAAGAAGTGAATCCAAATTGGACTGGATTTCCTCTAAGCTTGCTGCCTGCTGTCGCCCTGCATCTCTCTTCAGATCACCCTGGGGAGCCCTTCCACGTCCCTCTTGGAATGGATCCCCCGATTGCTAGATCAGAATCTTATCTTTTCTGGGTCTGTTTCCAAATTTGGACAGAGCACACAGAGCTTCTTGAGAAAGGCTCATGGGGCTTGGTTTTTTTGAGACCTGCTCCTAGAAGGCATCTTTATTCTGGCTTTCTACTTGGTTAATAGCTTGACTGGCCATGAGGTAGCAAAGCAAACTTGCTATAATATGGAAAAATACCCACTGTCACTTATAATTAACCACAGTTAATATTGACGTAGAAGATTAATTTTTTCTCTTTAGCACATAGCTTTTAATTAATTTCAAAAGATTTTCTCGAATGATTGTCACATGAGACCTCAACTTTGATCTATCTACTCTTGCTGTTATAGTCTAAAAAATATTTTATGGACATTTAATGTTTTATAGCTGAATGAACTAATTTAAAATTATGTTTACTGTGATAATAATGGTATTCTACCAATTTGCCTGATGGTGAGAATCACCTAGCATGCCTGGGGGAAAATGCTCACTTCTGGGCAACAGCAAAATCTGTCTTTTGGAGAGGGGTCTTAGAATCCGAATTTTCAGCAAGGATTCCAGAAGGTTCTTTTTTTTTTTTTTTTTTAAGATTTTTTTGTTTATTTATTTGACAGAGATCACAAGTAGGCAGAGAGGCAGGCAGAGAGAAAGAGGGAAGCAGTCTCCCTGCTTAGTGGAGAGCCCGATGTGGGGCTCAATCCCAGGACCCCGGGATCATGACCTGAGCTGAAGGCAGAGGCTTAACCCACTGAGCCACCCAGGTGCCAGGTCCAGAAGATTCTTAACATGAGAAACATCCTCTGGAGATTATCAGTGTTTTAAAAGAGGCTTCAGATGAAAATTTCTCTTCATTAACAATGTGTCTTTTCTTGACATGATGTAGAAGTTACAAAATGTCCAGTTCAAAAACACAGATGTTCTGTACCTGTGTCTTGATAAATTTGGTCATTAATATGTCTTGTTCCTGAGCAAGTATTCCCTTTGTCAAGTACAATTTTAGCAAAATCTCTTTGCCAGAAATTTTTTTTGCTCTTACATACATTTTGCTACTATTATAAACTGCAAAATAATTCATTTCTAACAGTCCTCAGGTTTGAGGTAAATGTAGTTATATTTGAAGGGAAAAAAAGTTATCTGCAGAATGACAATTACTGTTTGAGGAAAGGATACAGAATTTTGACTCTGTTGGCTTTTTAGGAAGCCTCCTTGAACTTCATCTGAGGTGGCTGCATGCTAATTACTCGAGGAGGAACCAAAGTGGCAGAGCAGGGGGCCCGGATGAAAACAGGTGTTTAATAATGCGTGGGAGGTGACTATAGGAAAGATTTTAGTAAGATCTATTTTATAAAAAGGAGGCCAAACCCTTTTCTCTTTTAGAAATGTGGGCAGCAAATTCTGAAAACTTCAAGAGGAAGCAATCATTTATTTAAAAATTCTTTTCATGTGTTCCTTTTGGAAACGTTTGGCTTTTTATTTTTGCCTCTGTTTGTACTTCAGGGGTCTTTCCTTTCAATGAAGTGCCTGTTTTGCAGTACACTGCCTGGTGTGAAGTAAATTCCAATCTTAATTGGGGTCTCTTAAAAGCTTTTTCTAAAGGGTTTCTCAGCCTCCCTGAGGAAAGACCACTGTTATTTGTCTAAGGTGCCCTGACGAGGCCTGCTGAGCATTGCCTCGGACCCTCCTTCTAGAATAAAAATGTTTCTGACCACAGCTGGGTAGCCCTCAGGACTGAGCAGGGCAACCTAACAGGGTTATTCAGGATCGCAGTTGCCAATTTCATCTATTTAAAGGGACTCTGTGTTTTTCAAAATTTTTCTACATCTGTAAATTTAACTCGCGCTGACCTGCCAGGCTGTCTGTGGAGGACCCGGCTGAGGATGGAAACTTGGAGTAGGCCAGAACGAGTTAACTGAGCTCATGTTGAATGTTCCTGTGTGCCTAACAGAGCAGTGTTTCATTTTCCTAAAGTCTACTAAAATGGAATTATATACATATGTGCGTAACTAGTGTTCTCTCGCTTGGAAAGTACTCGGCTGCCAATTTTGTAAAGAAAACACGAAAAGAGTAAAATCAAACTGGAGATTTTAAGAAGGATCTAGAACTGTACGCTTTTAAAAAGACAAAAAAAAAATCTTTAAAAAAATCCAACCTAATCCCCTTTAGTCATCAGACCCTGCAAGGACTGTCAGAATACACGGATATCTCATTTTTCAAATGACAAAAGGTGTTTTAATTTATAAAGCCCTTCTAAGTGATCGTAGCAGAAGCCTTTAAGGAACTTTCTTTTCCCCTCTGTTAGGTGGGGTGGGGTAGAGATAAGGTTGGAAGCTGTGTGACATTTTCATTCTGTCTTCAGTGTGGGAATAAACAGCTTTACAGGCAGTAAAGTCTGTATTCGTTTGTTAGAGCTCCTGTAACAAATACCTATGGACTAGGTTGGGTTAAACAATAGAATTTCATTTTCTCACAGTTCTGGAGTCTGAAAATTTAGTACTTAGGACTTAGAAGTCCAAGATCAAGGTTGGGTTTCTTCTGAGGCTCTCTCCTGGCCACTTTCTCCCATATCCTCATATGGTCTCTGAACGTACAAGTCTATCCAATCTCTATTGTCTTACCAAGACACTAGTCATTGGATTAGGACCCACCCATTGTGACCTCACTTTACCTTAAACACCTCTTTAAAGGCCTTATATACAAATACAGTCACATTCTGAGGTATTTGAGGTGAAGACTTCAACAGATGTATTTGGGGGGACAAAATTCAGCCATAACAGTGTCCTTAAAACAAGCTTACAAACTGATATCCATTCACAATGGCCCATAAATACCCAAGATCCATTGTCTTTTTTCTGGTTTCTTCAGTTCCACTTCCTAACAGATTATAGCTGCTTTCCTTCTCACCTTCAACAGTGCCACATATTGAGTAGAAACGACCTGAGGAAGAGGATGCATTGGAGGTGTGTTTCAGGAATGGGAACCAACGTAGGTCACCAGGCAGTGCCACTTAAGAGATGAACATGGAATGTAAAGATTGTATGTGGCAGAATTAAAAATATTCTATGTGAACACTGTTTCTGCCATATTTGTGTTAGAAATAACAACCTCTTGAGTAGAGTGCCACCATTGGTGGTGTAATGCTAAGAAAAATAGTACTTATAAAGAGGGGCATCCCAGTGTGGTCAGCAACTATGTATGTACCTCCTGATTAGTTTTATAATCTCTGAGGTCCCTGAATGTGAGGCACACTTTTTTTTTTAAAGATTTATTTATTTATTTATTTATTTGACAGATAGGGATCACAAGTAGGCAGAGAGGCAGGCAGCGGGTGGGTGGGGGGGAGCAGGCTCCCCGCCAAGCAGAGAGCCCGATGCAGGGCTTGATCCTAGGACCCTGGGATCGTGACCTGAGCCAAAGGCAGAGGCTTTAACCCACTGAGCCACCCAGGCTCCCCAGCACTTTTTAGAGAGATGCCTTATTCCCAAACGTCACTACATAGATACTCATCTTTTCTGTGTTTGATTTTTTCTTACTTTGTATGCTTTTATTATCTTAGATGTGTTTGATATCCAGCAGAGTGACATGTTTCTTCACAAAAAGCTGCTAAAATAAGAAATAGAATGAATAGGGATGCTAAAGAAAGATAATGTTAAAACACCTGTCAGAGTAAAGCCAGAAAAAAATGTTCTCACCAGGAAATGCAGCAATCCCATTGAGTCAGGTTGGCAATTCAAAGACGATTCATGTGTGACTAAACACATTTGTATTATATCCCATACACATTGCAAATCATCTAGCAGCCTTCTGGTAATTGCTTCCTATGTCTCCCTAAACTCTTCACTAGGGTGGACAGATTGGGTGGACTTGTCCACCTTGTCACAAGGCATGAAAATAGTGCTTTCAAAAGATACCCACCTCGGTGAGGTTCACGGTTCTTTAATATAAAGGGAACTGGTTCCTCAAGCCATGTAAGCACACAAGTAAAATGGGTGCCTCAGAATCTGGCAATCGTAGATCATCCCTGAAAAGGGTTGAAAACTCTTCAGACACCTAAGAGATGACTTAATTTTTTGGCATCTTTTGGCCAGGAATTTCCTAGAAGTAAGTTAGATCTTGAGATGGCTGAGATACAAGGCATTCCTAAAAAGCTCCATGCAAGACCCAGTTGTTTTGGATCTGTTTGGATTCTGATCTGAATCCAAAGGGTGATGGAGTGGGAGTTGGGGGTGTGCAGGAATTCTCAGGCAAGCTCCACACCCATTAGTTGGGAGCCTGTCACTTCAGTGTTTTAAGGCATTGAGTAGATTAGAATCGGCCACTCACCGTAAGGATGGTTAAAAAGTCACAGAACATTGGTGTTCTTCCAAGTGAACACATTTTTTGTGGATTTGACCCTGATATTTCAGATTTAGAATTCAATATCCTAAGACCTAAAGATGAAGTCTTATTATATACAATGGAAATAACTGATAAGGATTTCATTCAGTTCTTATGGTTTTTGTTGTGCCAGTCTGTTATTTTCATTGCCTAGTATCTAGTCCTTGGGGCAAAAAAGAAAGAGCACAAGGTTCCTGTTAGATCTCAAAAAGGAAGTGGTACAGAATAAACACGGTCCCTTTGATAATGATTTCTTAGCCAGTCCAACAGATGATGATTCTCAGTAAGTGTGAGTCCTTTAGGACTTAGGCATTGATGTTGAGTTTAAAGGTGGCCTTAAGTGTAAAGAATATGAAGTTAATAGAAACATGAAATGGAGCTTTTTCTCCTCAGATTTTGACACTAGACATATTTGGAAACAGGAGTAAAATGCAACTTCCTATGTTTGGCTGCTATAGTGACTAACACAGACTTTTAAAAGCAACAACTTGTAGCTCAACGAGATGTAGACAGTTTGATAACTGGATTTTCAACATGGTTCAGTAAGAATTCACCAAGTGTGCAATTGGTCTTTTGAATAAAATAGGTTTGTGTGGTTTTTTTACTTTACTTTTTTCTTTTTTGCAGGTACCAGTATAAAAATAAACTGTGCGCCTTCCCCTCTGGTGGGAAACAGGGACAATCCAGTTCTAGCTGTTTTCTCCTGTTCTTATAGGTGATGTCAGCCTTCTTGCTTTGTGACTTTCCTCAGGGTATTTCTGCTGCAGAGTGATGGTGATTTCCCTTGAGTGCTAGTTGGTCTCTGCTGCTCTCAGCAATTGGCCCAAGACCAGTGGAGAACACAGGTGACTCTGTGCAGGAGTCTGTTTTGAACAGAATGTTTTTGTTTTTCTAGAGCCCTCTAGAAGACTGGGGAAATAGCTTTCAAACAAATTTCACCATCCCAGTTGCTCCAGATCATAAATGACCAATTTTCTAGAGTTTATTCCCCTTGAAACCTTTTAACAGTCCCTTCTCCACCTGTTTGTGTAGTAGAAGAGGAAGTAGTAGAAGGCATTGGCCTTTCTTGTGTATTGGTGATGCAGTATGAGCCTTTACATATGTTATTTCTGTTAACCCTTGGAACAACCCAAATGCTAAATTGTATTATCCCATCCTATGGATCAGGAAGAGGTTCTGAAAGCTTGAAAGGCTTGCCCAAGATTACCAGCTAGGAAGTAGAAGAACAGTTGATTCAATTCAAGTCTTTCTGCCCCAAGGCCCATCAGTGGAAATTAATAGGTCTGTGTTTTTACTTAAAATGACTCTCTGGGGGCACCTGGGTGGTTTAGTTGTTAAGTGTCTGCCTTCTTCTCAGGTCATGATCCCAAGCCCTGGGATCGAGCCCCGCATCAGGCTCCCTGGCTCGGCAGGAAGCCTGCTTCTCCCTCTCTCACTCCCCCTACTTGTGTTCCCTCTCTTGCTGTGTCTCTGGCTGCCAAATAAATATATAAAATCTTTTTTTAAAAAATCATTCTTTCTCCCATTCTCCCTCTCTCTCCTTTCCTTCCTTCCTTCCTCTCTCTCTCTCTCTCAGCATATACTAGGTGTCACCAGGGTGCCAAGTAAGCTAAAGGATAAAATAAAACATTTTCTTACTTCTCTGGAAGCTTTAATACAGAGCACAGGAAAAGCTGTTCATTTCTCCATTTGTGTTTGGTCCCGTAAGATACTGGTATAACAGGAGATGTTTGATTCTCAGTTGAAAGGTGAGATAAGAGAAGTGGTATTTTCTGTTCAGAGTGGGAAGAAACTTGCTGCTGGCTGCCAGTCTTAAAGAATGATTCCATTGGGCGTGTTGCATTGTCTCGTCAGGTATCTGCCACCGTAGTACTACTTGGCTACCATACCGAGGACCTTGTAGTTCTACCAGTTTCTGATGTATTTAGTGAATCAAAAGTCTAAAGTATCGATACAGAGCTAAAGATCCGTAATGTCATAATGTGACAGAATTTATCTCAGGTGAAAAATACGGTTTTAGAGTTTTCTATGTGGGTCCCTATTTTCTGAGAGATTTAAATTCTCACATGTAATGCCTGAAAACAATGGAAAACCAAAGGCAATTTGGACTGGGTTTCAATTCAGTCAGATAATTTGCCTTTCCGGTTTCTTGATCATGAAACTAAATTCCCTTCTGAGTCCCCCAGTTAGGAGAAAGAAGATGAAGACTGCAGAAAAGTCTGAGTTGCCTAATGTGTTTTGAGAAGGAAGAAAGAAATGTCTGTGTAGGGTGTTAATTTTTCGTCACTCATTGCTATATAAAAATACACAATTCTTTAAAGATCATTTCACATATAAATTATTCCAAACTGTTTTTTCTCAGTTGTTTGTCTTTGGTGGATTGTCTTTTTAAAAGGACACAGTAAGCCGCAAAGTCAGACTTTGCTCACCTGAAAAATTTGTCAACAATGTCTCTACCATTCTTATGAGTGTTAATCATCCTTCCTGCTGGCTTTGATATTTTCTCAATTTCAAACTTTAGTGTTTGTTATGTTATCATTCAAAATATTTGGAGTTCTGCAGGAAGGCACCATTGGAAACAATTTCCTCTGTATGAAAAATCTAAAGACCTGCTAAAATAAATCATAGCCTACTTAGGCCAGGCCTTGTACATTCATTATTGCCAGACATTTGTCCATGATTTAGTCATTCATTTTGTAAATATTCATTAAGTACCTTCTGTGGCCTGGGTACAGAGTGGGGGCACCACCTAGAATAAAACACTTTTGATGCCTGTCCTCATGGGACTCGATCTAGTAGGGAGCACTGTGACTTTCTCTTCATATACTTGCTCCTTGAAGAGGCCATCCCCCCCCCCCTACTTGTTTAATAACAACAACAATTAAAAGTTATTTGTATGGCTTCTGGAAAGGTTGATGAATTGTAACTAGCTGCTACTGAATTCAGTTAGGGGCTTTCCCCTCACATCATTCAACATTCCTTTAGGCCAGTATTGAAAATCTCAATAAAAATTATATCAAAAAAATAATTTTGGAATAAGATGTTTGGCCTGATGGTGCCCTAATTGGATTCAGAGCCTTTCCTTGTATTCTACCGAAGTCCTGCTGGTACACCTTGTTCTCTGGAATGCTTGCTTGACACACATGTTGTTTGAAAAGAAAGAAACCAAAATAGAACATCTTCTAAGTGGGAATCATCTTAGTGACTGTGTTGGTGAAAAAAAGATTAAACTCAACCCTAAGGCCATCATCACTATAAAGTTATTTTTTTTAAAAGACAACTAATGGAACTCTCTCCCTTCCCTGTCTCCACCCCCCCACCCCCCACAATTAGATGTTACAGACTAAGGAATGTTAATCCTTTGCTTTTCAGTGACTTCTAAATCGTTTCCTGCCTAATTTGGATGGGGTCTTTCTACCTTTTAAGAACTGTTATGAAACTAGACTAAATCTCCATAACCCTCAAACAGCTTAGCCCTGAATTTTTAACCCAGAACTTAGAGAGTGTGTCAGGCCATGGCTGTCACAAGAGCGAGGGCTCAACCCCCACCCCTGAGCCCCTCCAGCCACTTACCTCCTCTGTTCTCTCACAGAATAGAATGTTCTGTGCCAGGTTTCTGTATTGGAATGATGGTTACTTGAATAATGTCAACCCCTCTCATAGACGGTTAGCTTCCTGAAGGCAGAGATCCAGTCCCTTTTGCTTACTATTATGGCTTCAGTGCATTACCTTGTCTATGATAGTTGCTCAGTACATTAATTATGAATGCATGACTCCATCCCACAGTACGCAGATTTTTCTACAACTTCCATCTTTTTGTGGAACTCTCCTTCCTCCTTGTCTTGTTTTGTCTGGAACCCACCTCTCCTTGGCAGTGCTTCACTTGGTAACTCCATAATGGAGGTTCTGCTCTCCCTCACCATGGACATGTGATTCACTCCTGGCTACCACTCCTGCCTGCTTTGCTTCCAGTAACGTGTGTATTCTCACTCGAAGTACATACCCTCCTGCTGCGTTCCTCTTCACAGCTCTGGTGCCGTCATCCCCTGACTTCCTGCTCACTTCCTCGCATTCATGAAGTGAGGTTCAGGCTCTCCTCCTCCGCCCAGAGTCTCACTGTTATCCGGAGAGAAGCCCATCCCCATGTGGTTAGTCAGTTCTCTTGCGCTTCTGGCTCTTTCCGCTCGGTCCATAAACATGCCCTAGAATCCCCCACACTTGTGACTTTATAACAAATAAATTAACCTCTGTCTTGTACCTGATGATTCTCGGTACAGGAGAAGTCCAAGATTCTTTATTATGTACAGCCTACTGCCTTCTAAATGTAATCATTTTCTAAGAGTTTCCCCCTGGCCCTCAACTGCCGCTTTTGTTTGGAAGACTCCCCCAAGTAACTTCAACATTGACTTCCTGCTAGTGTGCCAATAGTGCATTTCTGTCTGCTGGACATCTTCCCCTGAATGTCCTGCCAATACCTGAAGTTCATGCGGCCTGAACATAAGCCATCGGTCTTTCTCCACGTCCTTTGTTGGCATTCCAGCACACGTCCAAGAGCTTCAGGCCATAGAATTCTCCGTGATTTCTCTAGACAGTTCCCCCTTTTCCTCACTTCTTCCTCAATGTCCCTTGGATCCATTCATCATTTCTAATTCATTTTCACTGCTCTCCAAGTTCAGATGCCTGGTTGTTGCAGTCATCTCTTAACTGAACTACAAGAATATAAATCTGGGGGCCCTGGGGATTCTTCATGACATCAATTCTCCTCTCAGCATCCTGCCCAACACTGTATAAGCCTGTAGGTTTCAATTCTGCCTTGGGTGGATAGTCTGGAATTATGCACGAGGCCGCCATTCTCTTCACAGGTACCAGACTTGGGGACTTGGTGTGACAGCCACGGCACTGGTGGACTATAAACAATATTATCACATTATAGGTATATGATCAGGGTCCTTATTTATCCACCAGCTTTTTGACCTAAAGATATTGGTCCAGATTTAATATGTCATTTTATTAATATTTCTGTTACATTCATCCACAGTGGGAAAGTTTTCATAATTGTATCTCTGACAAAATTTAGCTGCTTACTTAAGAATTACGAAATTTCATTATGAAATAGTTTCTCCCCTGAAGTTTCATCCCTATGCCTGTGTTCAGCAAACGGATTGGCTGTTGTCCTAACATACAGGAGTAAAATTTGCTCAGTTGATGTCTTGCCCAGTGGAGATGTGTTGACCTTTTCTCCTTTTTGATGAACACAGCACAACCTCCACACACCATGACCTGCTCCCCACCCCAGACTCAGGGAGTTGTAGGATATGGTTAGTAAGGAAAGGAAGGTAGACGGTTGCTTCCTTTCTTATTTTTCACTTCACTAGCAAAGTTCTTGATATTTCCACGTAGAGCCATCAACACTTTTCACAGAACCCTTTGCTGATTGTGATCACAGTGGTATTTAAAACTTAAAATGCTTTTATTTAACAATAAAATTCATTTTCTTGTTGTCTACTCGATCAGAGTTTCTTTAAACCCCAAATACAAGTGATATTATTTAATCTGTTAAATATCCCGCAGCAAGTCTAGGGGCTGTTGGGCATGTCCGAGCATCAGGATGTCCTCCAGCTGCACAAACATGCTCATTCTGCAGGCCTATCGGCCATGAGTTTAAACTCTGAAATTCTTTGTCGGTGCTTGCAGACAGATGGAAGTCTTTAGTAGCTTTTCCCTTTGGGGGTTTAAAAATAATGGCCGCCTCCATAGAAAAACAAGTTAAAAAACTGTAGATATCAAATTCCTAAAATTAATACTATGGTAAATAAGGATTATGTGCAATCAAAGGACCGTAGTTAATATTAGCAAAGGACACACTCTGCCTTCAACAAGCGTGAACCAAACTGTGAAGATACTGAGGCTATTGGTTTACAGAGCCAAACAGTACCTGCTGTAATTCTTTGGGTTAGTCCACAGAGGAGGTTGGAGGTAGAACTGAGTTATTATTCATTAGGGTTTATGTCTTGCCTTCTCTAAGAATAGAGCTCTATTTCCACCCATATCCCTCTGACCCATTTTGTACAGAGGAGACCCTAGTGGCCAACTCCTGACTTTAAATCCCACTTACCAGCTTTGTGACCTTGGGCCAATTACTTGGCTCTCTCTGGACTTCACTCTCATTACAAAGTGGGAATGCTAACAAGCCCCTACCTCACAGGGCCATTTGATGGTTAAGAAGACACCATTCATAAAGCACTTAGAACAGGTCTTCATGTGGCCTGTAAGATCTATGTATTCAGCACAGATCAGTATGAGAATCAGAATTTTTCAAAATTGGAAAAGAGCCTAGAGATCACGTAACCTAGTCTCCTCATCTCAGCAATGAAGTATTGAGGTCTTTGCCGAAGGTCAAAGGGCTATTAAGAAGCAGTCTGGTGTGGGACTCAGCTCTCTTCTTGGCTTACAGTCAGCCATTCCAATTGGATGGCTAAAACCCAGAACAGTAACTGAGATTTATTGCCTGTCTTGATTGTGCAACATCTTCTTTGCTTTTTGCCCTATGAAGAATCATAATGCCCTTCTAGAGCTACTAAGAGGTGCTACTGATTCATCAATTTAGCTGTTGTATTCCAAGGAGGACAGACTCAGGAATCACATGACCTAGATGATGTCTTTGCCATTAGCTAATGACTTGGGAAGCCACATAGTCTCCTTGGGTCTCAGTTTCTCCACAGGTTGGGTTTGTTTTTTGGGATTTTTTTTAAAGATTTTATTTATTTACTTGACAGAGATCACAAGTAGGCAGAGAGGCAGGCAGAGAGAGAAGAGGAAGCAGGCTCCCTTCTGACCAGAGAGCCCGATGTGGAACTCGATCCCAGGACTCCGGGATCATGACCCGAGCCGAAGGCAGAGGCTTTAACCCACTGAGACACCCAGGTGCCCCATTCATAAGTATTTTTTTAAATATATATAGGATAGGGGCACCTGGGTGGCTTTTTATATATATATATTATATATACATATATAATATATATATAAAAAAGATAATGTAGAACCCCTGTATTAAACATAGTTGCAGTTCCCACAACAGATAACTTAGTACTCAGTGTTTCTACAAATTGCATGTGTTGGAACTGCTGCATGATTTCATATGCAGAGTGCAAATAAATGTAAAGCTGCCATTATTTATGGACAGCAAACTGCTTCTTAACCTTTCATCTTGCATAGGTGAGCTTCCAGTGTAGCACAGTTTCAGGGCAGTCTCAAAAGATAATAGATGGAAAAAAAAAATTAAAAAAAAAAAAAAGATAATAGATGGGTTAGCTTTCCCAGAAATCTGGCAAGGGAAGGGAGATGTTATTTGCATTTTTCAGATAAAGAAATTAATCATGATATCCTTTATAAATAGAAGAGCTTGTATAAAGGTTATCATTTTTGAGTGCTCTCTCATCTGAGGTCTTGCTAAGACTGCAGATTTCCATTTTGTAGCTAGGTAACTTTGCTTTGGAATGCCCATGTGTTTAGATGATTCTCAGACATAAAGTTCAGTGAAAAAGGACAGACCTTTATAAAGGAGTGTGCTGTAGAAGTCCACTAAGCTGAAGTTCAAGAATAGGTGACATAAATCAGTGGTAATCGGGGTTAAAACAATGGTTATTTGGGGGAATGGGTGGGAGAGGGTGGTTATGACTGGGAAGAAGCACAAGGAAGCTTTCTGGGTCTGGAAATAATTCTAGACTTTGATCTGGATGGTGATTACATACACAGAATCATTTACTGTCTGTAAATATACCTAAAAATTATTTTGAAAAATCTCCATAGTTTAATTTGAGCGGCAGATCTTACCCAGGTCTCTCTAGATAACTTTATAGCTTCTTTCAGTCACAGAGGACTGGAAATTGGCAAATACGGAGTCGAGTTATGAGGGCAGTCTTCCTCCGGGGGGGACTAGTATAACTTCATTCGGCTCTTAGGATATCAGTGTTTTTCATATGATTCTATTCTTTTTCTTCAAATTTTGTTTCTTGTTTACATTCTATTCTTTTTACTCTTACTGTATTTTAAAAGATGATGGCTACATAATTAAAATATTTTTAGCCTTGATTATCACCTTAATGTTGATGATTCTTTAAGCAGTCAGCTAAGGAAAAGCAGTGTGTTTCCCTGTACCAACCGAGATCTTTTCTAACTCTAAAATTGTATTCTCAGATTTTTAAGTAATGCTATATACATTGATATATAGAAAGTTCACTCATTCTCTAGTTCCTTTTTACATTTTTCACATTTAACCATTTCACATGTTCAAAGACTTGACCTTATAAATTTGCTTTCATTTATTCTCCCATACATATGTAACGTGTGTCTATTTTGAGTACAGGAGCATGGCAGTGAGAATGTGGGGTTTTTTGTTTTTTGTTTTTTGGTGGGTTTTTTTTTGGCTTTACTCTAAAAGGTCAGCCATCCTTGATTGGATCACTTTCAGGCCATTCCTTCCTTGATTTCCACCAAAAAGTCTACTCATCTTTTCGGTTCCCAGTCGAGTCTCGCCCTCCCTGTGAAACATTCCCCAGTCACCTCCGTCAGTGTTGACTGATACCCTCCCTGTGCTTCCACCTTTGGGCTCTTCTCCCATCTTTGTTCCAGTGCCTCCCCACCTGGCCGGCATCACAAAGCACCGATCACATCTGCTCCCCCAACCATCCTGCGAGCTCTGAAAGGGAGGGTGAGAATCCTGTCCTACTGTCTGGGATCTCCAAGGACCTTGATGGTGGGTTCATGGCACTGAATTAAAGCAGGCCTTGCTGGTCAGTAGTACAGAGGGACATTTCTGACTTGGAATCCAAGCTCTGCCACCCACACAGTGTGTCACTTGAGGAAGATACATATTTATTCATTTTAAGTCACATAATTTAGTCAATAAAGGTTTATTTAATCATTCTCTATACGAAAGCACCTCCACGTACATTGCTGAATACCGAGCTAGACATTTAGTCTCTGTGAGTCTTTTCTTATCTCCACAATGGGACTGATCATAGAATCTATGTCAGAGCTGTCCTGAGAATTAGCGTGAGCCAAGGCAGGTAAGGTACTTAGCACAGAGCCTGACGCACATGCGCACTCAACAAGTATCAGTGGTCATCAGTTCTGCTGTTAATAAAGTGCTCACTAATTTCCACTTTCAGGAGAGAATCAAACGCAAGGTGGGTCAGTGGCTAGTTCATTGCTGGGTACCATGCATCAGAACTTTCCCGCTGGCCTCAGCTGTGGGGTTTCTGTTTCTGAATTGTGCCATTCACGCTTCCATCCTTCTGAGTGCAGGGGATGAGATAGGAAAGGAGTCCTCGATTGTCATGAAATAAGTTTCAGTCCTTTAAATTTACTTTGATTCCCAAATAAAATTCTATTACCGAAAACAGTTCCGCTTCAGTGATTTAAAAATAAAGAACAAGGAACCTTTTTTATTCCCAGATTTGTCATTCTATGTCATCAGTATATGATACTAATCCTGGTATGGTGAGAGAGAGAGAGAATTGGGGGTATGTTTGGATTAGGCTCACAGTAACTGAGTGGACACTTGCTGACACCATTTTTCAAGACTCGTTATCTATCCTTTTGAAAGATGTTGGATGTCAATTACCTTATTTGGGTCTATCATGTGCTGAAAAGTGATGAAATATATCTCAGTGATAAAACACTAGAAATTGAAAATATTGATAAAAAGAGATTTTTATGAAACAAGATGGGATCGGGAGGGAGACAAACCATAAGAGACTCTTAATCTCTCAAAACAAACTGAGGGTTGCTGCGGATGAGAGGGTAGGGATGGGGTGGTTGGGGTATGGACACTGGGGAGGGCATGTGCTATGGTGAGTGCTATGAAATGTGTAAGCCTGATGATTCACAGACCTGTACCCCTGGGGCAAATAATACATTATCTGGTAATAAAAATAATTTATTTTTTAAAAAAGAGATTTTAGAGAGAAAGATGGGCAATTCTAAAGCATATTAACTTCCCAAAACCTCTCTGAGCAGAAATGTTTACTCATGGTAAAAGCAGGACTCCCTGAGGTCTCCCTACAGCTGATATCCTCACCCCTATGAACCTCTTAAATTCTCATCCTCATGCACCTCTATGCTAGCTAACGCCACATTTATACAAACGAATTCTTTAAGATACTTATAGATTTGTGGAAGAATTACAAAGATAGTACGGAGTTCTCATATACCCCCCCTACTTAGTTTCTCCTGTTATTCATCTGATATATGAGTATGATACATTTGTTACAACCAAGGAACAGAGCACAGGTGCATTACTGTTAACTAAATTCCATAATTTATTGGGATTTCCCTCATTTTCCCCAAATGCCCTTTTTTTGTTGTTTCAGGATTCCATCCAGGATACCACATTGCATCTATTTATATGTCTCCTTAGCTCCTCTGGTCTCTGATCGTTTCTTAGACTTTCTTTGTTTTTAATGATGTTGACAGTTTTGAGGTGTATTGATCAGGTAATTTGTAAATGTCCCTCATTTTAGTTTTGTCTGATGTTTTTCTCATGGTTACAGTGGGGTTATAGGTCTTGAAGTATGATTTTCATCCATCATATCAAGGGTACATGTTATCAACATGACATCCTATGGATGCAATTAATCAAGATCACTTAGCTGAGGTAGTGTTTGTCAATTTTCTCCTCTGTAAAGTCACTCCTCCTCCTCTGTTTTATGTTGCAGTCCTTGGAAGGAAGTCCCAGTGTGTAGCCCACATTTGAGGAGTGGGGAGTTCAGCTCCACTCCCTTGAGATGGAGTGTTTATGTAAATTATTTGTAATCTTCTGTACAAATTTGCTTTCCCACATTTAATTATTCAATATTTATATTAGTATGATATTATTTAATCATTCAATATTTATATCAGTGTGATATTTTCTATATCAGTATTCAATATTTATTTCTATTAATATTATATATATTTATTTTATACTTTGGATTATTATCTAATACTACATCATTTATTTTATTGCTCAGATTGTTCCACCTTTGGTCTTTGGTACTCTTTCAGTTGGCTCCTATGGGGGTGGATTTGACATACTCCCATCAGTCTGTTTTTTGAGCACTTGCTTACTTTCTGGCACTGAAACATGCTCCAGGCTAACTAGTGTTTCGTTTCTTTGAAGAGCACTGTTAGAAACCAAGATCTGAGTACCAGTGTGCACACTTGGGGTATTGTTGCTTCTAGGCTTTCTGAATGAACAGAACTTTCTGAACAGAACAGAACTGTCATGGTATTTCCACCTCTAATACAGTGCCGTAAGGATCATTCTAACTACCCCATCCCCCCCACTTACCAAAAAGCTCGCTTTCCAGCAGTGGCTCCCGACATAAATCATCCGTATACTTATTTTTTCTGTCCCAGTGTACTTGGATAGCAGCTTCAGAATTGTTAACTCATACTCTTCATGTAATGCCACATACCTTGATCTTTCTGTTCCTTTTCTCTTACTGTCTGTCAGTGATCATTCATCTTACCCCCCCAAAAGGAAGATTTTGGTACAACCCAAAGTACAACCCAAACTCTGATCAGCAAGAGAGTACGGATCTCCATTAGTGAACTCAAGACAAGGATAGCCACTTGGCTTCTTTGGAAACCATTATCAAGTCTCATCTGCGATGGCTCAGAGCATGAGTTTATCCTAATTTTGTTGTCTACTTGGTTCTGGGTCCAGAAATTATGTATGCCCCTGTATATGAGAGTACATGTATGAAGGCATTCGGTTGAGAGAGGCCTCATGTAAGGATAGGAAATAAAGTCAAATCTACCCTGAATGCTGCTGTAAAGTTCTATGGCCTTTAAAGGGGAAAGTGGCAGACTTATACTGGAAAACATAAAAACTGTAAAATAAATAAATATTTTAAATATTTTAAAACAATCTCAAGTGTGAAAAAGAAATTTCTGATGAAGGGCAGGTTACTTTTCAAAACATGAAAATCAATCAAAATTAACCTTTAAAACAGGAAATTTAGACTTTCATCTGGGATTTACCTAACAATTTGTTCTCATCTGGATGCAAATATAAGATTCAGGTGACTTGTTGTGAAAAAAATTTTTAGTAAGTTTCAAACAGATTTTAATGGTAAGTTGATTCAAAAGAAAATTATAGAAGTATCAATGGAACTGACAGTATCCTAGGTGTTTGGAGAAGAGAGATATATTCTGTTCATACTACTCAAAAGCAGGTGAAAATCCCCTATTCATGATCCAAGAGATGCACAATGGCAGTATGGCCAACTGTGCCAACACATGGTTCTTAATTGCAACCCTGGTTTGCTCTACTAACCCAACAATTACAAAATTACAAATGAATTAAACTTTCTATCAGTAAAAAGATATGTATGTGTGTGCACTGCTCTGGTCATTGGTATGATCCCAGACCCTTTCCAGAGCAGAGATAAAGACTAGAACTGTAGATGAATAATAAAGATAATGGCAGTTAATTTCTTATGCAGCTATGAATTTAACACTAAGGTTTTAATTCTTCACTCACTCAGTCTCCCCATTTGTCACCTAGAGAATCATTTACTTTTTGCTTTGTTTATTTTTGTTTTGAGGAGAAAAAGTAGATTATTCTTCAGTGGTTTGTGTCAAAAGCAGAATTTTTATGGCGTGTCAAGGAACTGGATATGTGGCTTGAGGGAAAAAGAAAAGTAGATGCATGTCTGTAGCCACAGAGATGAATTTGAGATAGAAACCCTCGTTCCTGTGTGTGTAATAGTCAGCCCTTATATCTTTCACAACACTGAAATTGTTCAAAATTAAGCCTTCAGCATAAAATCTCAAAAAAGAAGGAACACCAGACACTCAGTTCCTCCCTGGGTTTGCCTTTTGTTTGAGGAAGGTAGTGGACAAGAGTGGAAGTGAAGTAAATCAGGATTTTACATTTTTACTCTGGCTTAGCTTCAAAATCACTCTGTCCTATATTTCTCTCTGCCCATTGTACTTTGGTTCATATGGGCAGGGTAAAGTAGGGTCAGGAACCATGTATGGAAGAACCAGTCACTGCAGGATTTGCATTTCTATCTGAAACTAGAATAAACATTGCTAGAGGGAGAACCGGAATTTATCCTTCTTGTTTGGAAGCAGCTTATAAGGATTTACATATTAGTGTAGCTGGATTGTCTTTTTTCATTCAGTTTAAGATTTCTTTAATTCTGGTATGCCAAATGATTTTTGATTCAGATGTAGACATTTTTATATTATGCTATGGGA
The DNA here is from genome assembly GCF_964662115.1 of Mustela nivalis. Lineage (NCBI taxonomy): Eukaryota > Metazoa > Chordata > Mammalia > Carnivora > Mustelidae > Mustela > Mustela nivalis. The sequence continues at coordinate 58,178,528 of NC_139024.1, read as the reverse complement.
CTCAAAATCTTATTGGATACTTTTTTTTTTTTAACTCGCTTTGCCTACCACATCTCCAGCATTGGAAGGAGGGGTACTGCCGGGTTGCTGCCAGGTAGAGGTAGAAATCCAGGTTCTCCTGTTACCCTCTTTTGATACCTGATGGTGGAAGTGGGGGCAGGGGATGCTCCTCATTCTTCTTGGGGATGGTGGTATTTTTAGATCCCTGTATAGTCTGAACTGATACCACAGTGGAGAGGAGTGGTCTTGTTCCCACTGGACATTGGTTTGATACCACCCCAATATTTATGGGGATAGAGGAGGAGAGACACCTCATTACTGCTGTGTAGGGGTGGAAGGCCAGGCTCTCATGTGCTCTCTGCGGACACTGTAGAGGATCATTCATTACCAGATGGTAGGCGTGAAGGTCCCAACTCCCTACTTGGTCTTTCATGATATCTCTGACAGGGGAGTTGGTTACAGCTTCATGAGGGTAGACTTCTAGTCTCCTCACTCATCCTTTCCTGGCATTCATGGTGATCATTTCTTTTGTGGTGTTTGGCTGGAATAGAGTAGTTATTGACTATAGGGTTTCCTTCTTCCTACGCTGTCCCTTTCTTGCTATTTTGGCTGGAGAGCAGCTTTTGTGGTGGCTTTTTTGGTCTATGCCTCATAGTGTTTCCAGGTTGTGACTCCTTTCAGCTACAAGTCTGGTGTAAGTGAGACAAAAAGAAAACCCGGGATCTCACCTTCATGTTGTTTCTTGGGTCCTGAAGTCTCAGGGTGGTCTACTTGCTTTTCACTTTGCAGAGTCTTCTTATGCTTTGTTTATATATAACATCTGGGGTTTTTAAGTTCGATTTAAGAGGAGGAATAGGGAAATGTAAGTCTACTCCATTTTTCTGCAAGCAAAAGTCCTTGCCATTCAATTCTGCCTTTGTTTTGTTTTTTTTTTCCAGCATTTTCTTATGGAAGTTTTCAAGATGAAAGAAATTATATAGTTAATCATCACGTATCTTGCTTCTCCCCAAATTCAACACTTAATGTTTTGCTATATTTTTTTTAGTATGGTTTTTATTTACTTTATTGTATTTATCCAGCTGCCCATTCCATCCGTCTGTTCATTAATTGTTTTTGATGGACATCAGTACACTTTACCCCTAAGCACATCAGCATGCATATCATTAATTGGAGTTCACTATTTATTGTTTTTTAAAGGTGAATTTTATATAAAGTAAAATGCATGATATCAAAAATATCATTTGATGAGTTTTGTATGATCTATCCCTTATTGGGATAATTTCAGTCATCCCACAAAGTTCCCTTGAAGCCTCTTCTCAATTAACTTACATCACATTTCAAGAACTACTGTTCTGATTTTTTTTTCTTTTTTTGTTATTATCATAAATTCATTTTGACTCCTTTAAGACCTCATATAAATAGAACCACATGGTATGTATTTGTATTTTGTTGTGCTTGGCTTTTTTTTCAGCACAGTGTTTTTGAGAGGCATTCATGTTGTTGTATGTATGGGGGGGGTTGTTATCATTATTACTATTGCTGAGTTATTTTGTTACATGAACAGTACCACAGTCTATCCATTCTGGGCTGCTTCCAGTTTTTTTCATTACCATTTAACAGTAGCAATAACATAAGTCATCATTGTCTACTTTCTGTTTTGAACTAGTGCAAGGCAACTTAAGGTTTTAGGCCTTTCTCTGATTAATAAAATGATTTAGTCCCTAAAGATGTGTTCTATCACACACAATACCCACATTTTCCACGCATTTCTTATTGTTAGTGAAAATTATCGGTTTATTGGAAGCTGAAATTTTCTTTTAGAAGCAAAAGTTGGTTTTAGCATTGTAAAAGTTAGAATTAGCTTCTTGGCACGAAATTAAATTTTGCGAAGGAGAAACCATGGTTTTAACTGCACTGTAACTGTAATATTCATTACTGAGAATGCCATACTAGCCTCTGGAGGAACATCCTATTTCAGGAATACTTAGAATGCTCTAGTCCTTCACAAAATAGTGTTGTAGTTGCTGCGATGGATTCAGCTGGGTTTCACAGACCCCTATTTGTCTGGCCTTACCTATTACGTAAGTCTCTTGCTTCTTTTCTATTTTCCCAAAATGATTATCTAAGGGGGCTGTAATTTCTTTTTTCTTTTTCTTTTTTTTTTTAAGATTTTATTTATTTATTTGACAGACAGAGATCACAAGTAGACAGAGAGGCGGGCAGAAAGAGAGAGGAGAGGAAGCAGGCTCCCTGCGGAGCAGACAGCCAGATGCAGGGCTCGATCCCAGGACCCCGGGATCATGACCTGAGCCGAAGGCAGCGGCTCTAACCCACTGAGCCACCCAGGCGCCCCAGGGGCTGTAATTTCTGATTGATTGATTTACTGATTAATATTAGGGGAGTTCTACCTGCTGGGAAGTGAGACAAAATAAACTTTACGTGAGATTCCAATTAAAGTGGTCATGCTTGCTATTAAAGTGCAGGAAGAAATATGACGTTTCAAACTTTTTATCACAGCTTTTCTCTGACTTTATTTTTCTTTATACAGTTGATGGACTGGACAAAGCTTCTCTAGCAAATTCAGATGGCCCAACAGCAGGCTCACAAACACCTCCCTTCAAGAGAAAGGGGAAACTCTCCACCATCGGTAAAATCTTTAAACCTTGGAAATGGAGGAAAAAGAAGACCAGTGACAAATTTAGAGAAACCTCAGCAGGTATGAGTATCATAACTTTACTAGAAGATAAGTTGTTACATTTTTTATAAGATAAAAATTGTGTCTTGTAGGGCTTTTTGTCCCCAGAAAAAAAAGGCCATATTTGAAATGAAATTAGACTTAACTTAGAGTCCTGATGTGCCTGCTTTCCCACTCATTGACTTTCTAATATACCCTTGTTTTTAAATATATACTTCATACAGAAAACTAGTATGGGGGCGCCTGGGTGGCTCAGTGGTTTGGGCTGCTGCCTTTGGCTCAGGTCATGATCTCAGGGTCCTGGGATCGAGCCCCGCATCGGGCTCCCTGCTCCGCAGGAAGCCAGCTTCCCTCTCTCTCTCTCTCTGCCTGCCTCTCTGCCTACTTGTGATCTCCGTCTTTCAAATAAATAAATAAAATCTTTAAAAAAAAAAAAAAAAAAAAGAAAACTAGTATGGAGGGAGGGGAAGTGAAAGAAGGTATAATAGAAAATTAGAAGGGCAAATGTTATTTGTCAACATTGTAGCTAAAATAGCCGTTCACACACACACGCACACACACTATTATCTATCTACTTAGTTCCAGTAACACAATCCTATTTGTTAATTTAAGAAAAATTTTTGAATGTCTTTTTTTAATGTGTTTGTTTTATGGGAAAAATAAATGTAAGTGGCTGTTTGAAAGAAAAGTGTTTCTGTATTTTATTGTTAAATTTAAAATTTCCATCATACCTTTAAGACAAATAAATGGTTTCTGTCCTAAGGGAGTCAGAACACTATTGGTGTGAAAATTTTTTTTATCATTTTGTGGATTTGTTAAGCCTTAAGAATTACATTATTTCGTACCTTTCATGTAGACTCATGGAAGAAATTTGCTTTTTATCTCAGGCCAGAACTAAGCCCAAGTTAAACAAGTATTGCCTTTAAGGTAGAAAAGCATTTATCTCTTGATATAGGTTCAACATTCTCCATGCTTATATTGTCTAATACAATCGCCTTATCAGAATTCCTCATTGCACCAAGGTTAGTATCGTCGGTGTATGTAGAGGGTCACAGAGCATATTTTACTGGTCTGTGCTAACATAGGAGTTGGCCTTTAGTTCTCGAGCTGTGAAATAAAATAGAAAATACCTCAAATAGCACATAGGTATGGAATAGGGACACCAAAGCTTCCTAATGAAATTGCCTGTGATGCATTTGCTGCTGTATAACTTCTTTGAGCATGTAATATTTAATCAAGAAATAATGATACCATATCTGGGATTTGTTTCAAAATCCTGGAGGTGGGGTGAATATAGATGAAAGAAGATTGGCCACAAGTTGGTGATTGCTTAAGCTTGGTCATGGGTACTGGGGGGTTATTGTTCTCTCCTCTCTGTGTGGACGTATTGGAAAATTTCTGTAATAAAAGATAGGGAAAATAAAAGAGACCTGGCTTAGGGGGACATAAAAATAGATTGGTTATCCCATTTTCTATAGTTTTTAATTGGTTCCTTGGATTAGAAGGCAATGGCAAGTGGACAGAGTGCTGTGTTGAGTGAGTAAGGACATCTGGGTTCTGGTAGTGGCTTTGCCATCGAGGTACCCCGTGACCTTGAGCAAGTCAGATCAGAGTCGAACAAGATTATTCTAAGGCGCTTTCATTTCCAGATTCTGTTGTCAGCCCTTGACTCCTAATCCCTGGCTGGACATCTTGTGCTCCCATATTCTTCAGTTGTGAATGGAACCACGACTGGTCTTCTTAGTGTCCTCATCTCACCTTTCCCTAAGTTTTGAGAGGATCTGGCCCTTTGGGTTACCATGGCTACCCAGGATGGGGGTCGGGCTCCAGACAGTGCCAATCAGAAGATACTGAGGAGGGAGGATGGAAGTCTCCTCTTTTGTTTAGCTTGCCCTTTACTTGAATCTTGGATGCTAACTTTTCTCTCCCCAATGAAGAAAAGATAACCACAAGGAAATTCTCCTTCACTTTTCCTTGTCATCTTTTTTTAAAATTATTTTGACAATAGGGAGGCTGTAACCCTGAATATTTTAGAAAAGTCATTTTAAACAGCCTTAAGTGTTAGTTTATGTTAGCCCATATTTGTTGAGGAAAGCCTAGCCATCTTTCTATTCTGTTTTCTTTTCAGAGTCACACCGGAGTTTATATAAGCTTGGCTCCAAAGAGTTATTTGTGGGTTCTGTAGCCCTAGTTCCTAAAGACTACCAAACTACATTAATAACCTGAAAAGTTATTAGATGTCTCTTTTCTTTGCATCCAAATTATGACATCACAGAATAAAGACAAGCCAAGTAGACACGTTAACAATTCTTTGTGAATTTATCTGCTGCATTTGTGTCATTTCTTTCTAAACCGATATTAATGTCGTACTTGAATTTCATAAGATGTTACCAAGTGTCCCATTATAAAATATTTTGTTGTTACTTTATGTATATGCTTATTTTAAGACTTAAATTTCTGGTGAGCTTTATGAAGTGTATCAGTGAAGCCTGAAATAAAGGGAGGCACAAAGCGTGTAACAAATATTTTCTTTACATTGAGGAAAGCTGTCATGTCTAGAGCAAAACTGATGCATTTGGAAATAACCAAGAGAAAGGTGTTCTTTTTTCTTTTTTCTTTTTTTTTTAAGATTTTATTTATTTATTTGACAGACAGAGATCACAAGTAGGCAGAGAGGCAGGCCGAGAGACAGAGGGAAGCAGGCTTCCCACAAAGCAGAGAGCCTGATGTGGAGCTCGATCCCAGGACCCTGAGATCATGACCTAAGCTGAAGGCAGAGGCTTAACCCACTGAGCCACCCAGGTGCCCCAAGAAAAGTGTTCTTTAATAAATTGCCTCAAACAGCGAACTCTGGTTGTTTGGATATGACCAAGGTCATGTGCTGTCTGGCACACTATAAAGTCCACCTTAGGCACGTCCCACAGTGTGTTGAGATCTGAAAGAAGGTGCATTTCTTCCAAGGCAAGTCCATCTTGTTTTTCCTTCTCCTAAATTCCTGGTGTTGTAGCCACATGGCTATGAATCTTCCTGCATTCCGCCACATAGTGATTAATACTGCTTTTCCTAGTCTGGGTTTCTGTTGAGGAAATTTTTTTTCTTTTGATTGGTAACAGAGAGGATGCAGCCCTGATTGATTGATGCCATTGTAGTCATATGTTTCCCATGACGGAGGCAGTTTAGAAGGGTCATGGTCAGTGGAGCACATGACTCTTGATCTCTGGGTATGAATTCGAGCTCTACATTTGGTGTAGAGGTTACTTAAAGATAAAAATCTTAAAGAAAAAAAAGAGAGAGCGAATGAGAGAGAGAGAAGTGTCCTGACCTTGAGCCAACTATATTTTGGAAGTTCATCTTGTCCTGTAAGAGAGACAGGGCCTAGGCCCCAACTTCAGTTTCTCTGGCCTTGTTTTAAAGCAAAAAGTTGCCTGTCTCTTCAACTCTGTGCAGGCTGGTCTACAGGCCGTTGGGTTCTAAGTTGGGAGAGCAGTCTTCTTCCCATTTACTTTCCCCCAGGGCATCTTTTCTTAACTCTTTATCTCCTGAGCCAGAGGGGCCCTTCTCTGGTCCCATCTTTACTCTCAGTTACATCCGTTCTGCACATGTAGAACTCAAAATGTCATGTACACTTCTTTTCCTACATAATTATTCCTCCTATCTTTTTTTCTTTCTTTTTTTGTGGGGAGGGGTGCTGTGTGTGTTGTGGCTGAAGTTCCTCCCTCTGGATCTTTAAATTTGCTTCTGTCTCCCAATAGTCAAATCCCCTGTCTGAACACAGTGGTTCTTTCAACTTCTGCAAAGTCTGATGCTGTCAAGACCAAACGTCTTGGAAATCCAGCCTGTGTCACTTTGTCCACATCCTCTTCCCATGGTCATTCTTTTCCCTCTTCCACCTGCGCCTGTGTGCAACACTCCACTGATGACACTCCAAGCCTCCCAATCAGGAAATTCAGTGTCACTCTCTCATTTTCACCCATCCCAACCTCTGCAGCATTTGCCATCACTGGTTTGTCTTTCCGTGATTGACAAAAGATGTCATTATCGGGGCGCCTGCGTGGCTCAGTCAGTTAAGCGGCTGCCTTTGGCTCAGGTCATGATCCCAGGGTCCTGGGATCGAGTTCCACATCGGGCTCCCTGCTCAGCAGAGAGCCCGCTTCTGCCTCTCCCTTGCCTGCCACTCTGCCTACTTGTGCTCTCTAGCTCTCTGTCAAATAAAGAAATAAATAAATCTTTAAAAGATGTCATTATCTTGGTTGTCTTTAACTTTTCTTTCTGCTTTTTGCTTCCTCTCGCCCCCTTCTCCTCTTCCCTAAACCTTCGAGGGAGTTTGCTGTGTGTCTTAGCCCTTCCCTTTCTTTGACTGTGCTCTTCCTCATCACCCATCTCTTCTTAGTACCCACATTTCTCAGGCCAAGTCTCCACCTAAGACCTAGACCCATCCAGCAGAGCATTGATGGGTAGCAATGTTAACTCAAGGAGTGCATGTTAACTCAAAAATCCATTCCTAGAGATGCCTGGGTGGCTCAGTTGGTTGGATGACTGCCTTCGTCTCAGGTCATGATCCTGGAGTCCCGGGATCAAGTCCCGCATCAGGCTCCCAGATCCATGGGGAGTCTACTTCTCTCTCTGACCTTCTCCTCGCTTATGCTCTCTCTCTCAAATAAATAAATAAAATCTTAAAAAAAAAAATCCATTCCTAAGGTCTATCTATATCTGCACTGAAAACCATTGATTTATAAGCTCTTGTTCTGTTGTTACATGATTCACTTGTATTTTTACAAAGAAATAAGACCAAGCAATAGCTGGGAATTTCGAACCTCGTTTCTTCCCCTATAGAAGCAAATAACTCATTGAGATTACTATATACCCAAATATATGTCATGAATCAGTAACAGACCACAGCACTCCATTCATATTAGTTCTTTCCAATTTCTGTTTTTCCGTTTGTTCAATTCTGAACTCAAAAGAAAATGGAATCAGAGACTTTCATAAGTGAATATAAGTATTCCTGAAAGCATTGTTCTGGAGTCTGATATTCTGGAGGGAGGGAGTGAGCAAGGTTCCTGCACTCTTGGAGCTTTCGTTCTAGAGAGGCAGATGTGATGAATGAGCACAGAGTGAGGGAAGGGGGAGTGGAAAATGCTATGTACAAAATCCTTTCGAAAGCAAAACAGATCCCTTTCCAATCCCAGGTACCCATGCTGTTGCAGACATGGCTTTCTTTGGCATCATGGAGTTCGAACCATGGAGTTCTTTGACTCTTCCTTACCTCTTACCATCTTCTGTATCCCATTAGTTACTAAAACCTTTCATGTGTTTTCTCCTGGTGCAGGGCCTCCAACATTAGCCTTTCCTCTCAGTCCCTATTATCTGGTCCTTACCAGTCTATTATTGCAGGTAGCCTCTTGGTTATATTTAGGTATGAGCCGTACCAGCTATAGAAGGCTATAGAACACCGGTGAAGGTGGGGAGAGGTGAGGTTCTGGCAGTAAATCTGCCCACAGGGGAACCTAAACTAGCTGGTAAGGCTGACAGCGAAGGTTGAGGATGCCAGAGGCCTCCAGGAACCTCATAGTAACTAAGATGACAACTTTCTAAGTCTCAGGCCAGACAGGTAGAACAATGGGTATTTCACATGAAAATGGCCTGTGTTCTACCCCATAGGTTAGGATAGGAGAGCATCCAAGTAAGTGAGAGTGGGAAATCCAGATAGGCCTTTAGGAGCCAGGGTGTTCTAAATTACTTAGGTGGTAGTACTCATGGGAAGATGGTGCCTGGTGTAGGAATCAGAAAGACTCAAACAGAGCCCCCATACTTTTTTTTTTTTTTCTTAAATGGAACCAGGGAATAGAGCTGGTAACTGGGACAGGAAGTTTCCAAAGGATTCGGGACAGAAACTTGCTGTATAAAGTGGAACACAGGGATGGTTTTGAGGGAGTGGTCTCCTCAGACTCCAAAACTCAAGTGCTGGAGCTCCTCTTGCTAGAGTGGCACAGCTCAAGAGCTGGGTGACCAGAAAGAAAAAGAACTTCTGTGGATTTGGAGAAGTAGGTAGGCAAACTACCCTTCTTCTGTAGCATGCCCTCTCTTCTCTAGCAGGTCTTGGATACCACCATGAAGGAATCTTTTAAGTGGAACTTTGGTCCTGTTGGTTCTTGCTTAAAGTATGGCTGACCCCACATTGTTTCCTTAGTGAATTGCAGACTCTTAAGCTCTCCTCAGTGTAACCCAAACTTACCTTTCTTTTCATTTTTTTCAGTCACTTATATTGGATGTTAGTCACACAGGGTGAGTACTTACTGAGTGTGCCCCTAAGCCTGCTTATCCCCAAGGCTTTCTTCTTTATCCTTGCTCTGAGTACCTTCTCACAGCTACACCTGGGGAGATACCCAGTGTATGACATGACCGTGAAAGGATCATGACATATCTCTTCTTTCCCAAAGATATTCTTTTTATAAAAGTAGGCTCCATGCCCAGTGTGGAGCCCAACATGGGTCTTGAACTCATGACCTGGAGATCAACACTTGAGCTGAGGTCAAGAATTGGATGCCCAACTGACTGAGCCACAAACACCCCTTTCATACTCTTTTTTTTTTTCTTGGAGATTTTATTTATTTATTTGAAAGAGAGAGAGAGCACGAGCTGGGGTGCGAGGAGGCAGAGTGAGAGGGAGAAGCAGACTCTCCGCCGAGCAGGGCATGGGACGCAGGCTCAATCTCAGGACCCTGAGATCATGACCTGAGGCAAAAGCAAATGCTTGACTGACCGAGCCCTTCCTGAGATAGTCTTACCCTTGGTTCTGTATCAACTGAGTAGGAACTTCTCCTCCTTTGCTTTAATTCTCTTAAGATATGTATGCTTTGACTTTTTTATTTATGTGTCTGCTTACAGTTTGCTGTGTAAAATATTGAAGGTCAGAGACTATCTCATTCACTTTTGCCCAACTTTAGGTGCTTTATATAATAATTTATACCTGGTATGTACTTCTTTTTTAAGAGACAGACAGAGAGAGAGCACTGTGCCCAAGCATGGGCTTAGGGGAGGGGGAGGAGAGGCAGAGGGAGAGAGTGAGAATCTTTAAGCAGGCTCCACGCCCAGCACAGACTCTGAAGATGGGCTTGATATCAGAAAGCTGAGATCATGACCTGAGCTAAAATCAAGAGATGGACCTTTAACTGACTGAGCCACCCAGGCACCCCCCACCCCAAATGTGTACTCTTAAATGTGCCTTGAATTGCTTATTTATTGAATATCCACTATAACTAAATATACATCACTAGGCGCTTTAGGACTTTGTAAAAGAAATTAAAGATTGAAAATTCATAATGGGAAGGAGAGAGATAGTAAATTAAAATACTAATCAAAAATATGTGCTCACAGTTGCAACCATGTACAACTATCAAGAAGCCAATAAATAATTAGGGAAAATTTCTCTTTCCTATCTTTTGCCCTTATTTTAAAAGTAAGTTACACTCCTAAATAAAGACATTTATCTTCATTATAATAGTGACTTTTTTATTTGTGTTGTTAGTAATGCAGAAGGAATGCCTGCCTAGATTTTTAGATAACATTGTTGCAAGTTATCAGCATTCTAAGAATCAGTGATCTATAGAGAGTCCTCTGGTAAAAACTTTAACTTACTAGTACTCTGCATTCCCTACTCTTCATAATGTCTAATTTTTATTGAATGCTATCATATGCCAAGTTCTACTCCAAGAACTTTATTCACATTACCTCATTTAATCATCAAAGTTTATGAAGTTTCAGTGCTATTGTTATCCCAGTTTTACTGATGAGGACACTAAGGTCGGAAAATTAAAATGACTTGCTGGAGGAGGCATACATGGTAGGAGGCAAAGATGGTATCCGAACCCAAGCAATGTGGTGCCAAGCCACTACTTTTGACCATTACACTATGTTGTATCTCTAGAAGATAAATCCATACCCGGATCAGTAAGGATTGATCAGTGTAAGGTGATTCTGCTGTGTGGGTTTGCTTCATATACTAGAGTTTTTATTGTGAGAAGGATTTGGTCTGAAGAATAATTTTGGTTCTACTTACTTGCCTAATTTCAGCAGCATGTGCATAGAAAAATGGTTGACAAGGGTCAACCCTTGTTTGGTCCTATTAAACGCTTATGTTTTGATCCTATTCAAAAATGTCTTCTCTGTAACCATAAAGGCCTAATGTTACTGCTTGGGATTATTTTCTATATCTAGAAAGTAGGGCAAAGTTAGAAGATTTGCATAGGGGGATATTTGTTAAGGACTGGTCTGATGGCATAATAAACAATAGCATTTTGATTTCATCTATCTTGTTCCACTAAGAAAATGGAAGTACTTTCGTGTATCATTCACCCTAGTACCGTCTTGGAGGAAGGAAAGAGAATCTCTCCCTTTCCCAATTCACTGTAGCAGAAGGAAGTTACATAATCAGCCAAAGACCACATAGCACAACCAGATCCGCATAGGGCTGCTTGCTTATACATTGGACAACACGCATTTGTCTTCTCAACAGATGTTTAGTGAGCAGCCACATCTACTGTGTGTCAGGCACTGTTATAGACTCTAATGATACAGCAGGGAACAAAAGAGACAATACTGCCTTCCCCTATGGGGCTTATATTCTTATAGGGATAGGAGGCAGAAAGTCAATCCCCAGAGTTAGAAAATGGGAAGAAAAACATAGAGCAAGGACTAGGGAATGTGGGTAAGTTACAGTTTAAGATGCAGTGGTCAGGGCGCCTGGGTGGCTCAGTGGTTAAGCCGCTGCCTTCGGCTCAGGTCATGATCTCAGGGTCCTGGGATCGAGTCCCGCATCGGGCTCTCTGCTCGGCAGGGAGCCTGCTTCCTCCTCTCTCTCTCTGCCTGCCCCTCTACCTACTTGTGATTTCTCTCTGTCAAATAAATAAATAATAATTAAAAAAAAAAAAAGATGCAGTGGTCAGAGAAATTTTACTAGAAAAACAGCATTTGAACAAAGACAGGTGGGAGGGAAAGAAAAGCACTCAGGGAAATCCCATTAGGTAATCATATGTGTTAGAGCATGGATTTCCTTCTATCTAACAATGGTGTCAATATACTGAATGCAGTTCATTATAAACTTGTATCTAATCTTTTAACGATTAAAATATCTCCCATTCATGAACCTCCTGGTTGTTAACCTTGATATCTGTTGCTGGCACATGGATCCTAACAGATCATGTCATTTCACTCTACAGTTGTAGGAGAGAAGCAGGAATCCAAGAAAGGAATTTAACTCTGTAATAGAAATGTTTTGTTATGGGGCACCTGGGTGGCTAAGTGGGTTAAAGCCTCTGCCTTCGGCTCGGGTCATGATCCCAGGGTCCTGGGATTAAGCCCCACATCGGGCTCTCTGCTCCGTGGGGAGCCTGCTTCCTCCTCTCTCTCTCTGCCTGCCTCTCTGCCTACTTGTGATCTCTGTCTGTCAAATAAATAAATAAAGTATTTAAAAAAAAAAGAAAGAAAGAAATGTTTTGTTACGGCTTCCTTTCTTAAGTTAGAATTTAGGAGCCAGATTTTGACAGGGCGTCAGAAATCCTGCTTCATGGAGTCTGAGTTTAGAATCCCTCATATGTCAGTGTTTTTTGGGTAGATCTTATTATCAGTCCCGCAGAGAATGCTTTTATAAACTGAAACAATAATGTATGATCGCCTCTGTGGGTAAACAGTCCCTAACTCACATGCTAGTGGTGTCGACTGTACTGATTTGTTAGATTACTTGGAATGACAAGTATGTTCCCAGATTAATTTAAAAAATTCAGTTTGGTCCACAATACACCTGAAGCTGGGCACTATTAAAACGTGTTCACATACAGCTGAACACTACTTACCAAAACTCTAGGAAAATATCTTCTGAATTTTCTATTAAAATTGAGAATTTGAGGACTGTAGACTACCTTACCTTTCATCTGGGTCTGTCCCCAAGGCACAATGTCCTCTCTCTCCACCAAACCTGATAACATGTAATCATTTAACTTCCAAGCTCCTGCTTTCTCACTCTAATTATTGGGGAAGTTTTCTCTTACACTGACCCAGAACAAACTCTCTCCAATTTTTCTAGCTATCCCCTGGCACACATATATATATATATATATAATATATATATATATATTTATACATCTCTCCAAATCACAGTGTTATGTGATGGTCCTTCCATCTTTTCATAAAGTTCTTTCATCCCCTTGATGTGTTTTAAGTTCGGAGTTTCTCACCATGGGGCCATATTAAATTGTCTAGATTATTCAGTACCTTTTTGTTGAATACCAGGCCCAACGCGCTATGTTCTAAGGACACAGCAATGAGCAAGTCTGATGAGGCCCCTGCTTTCACAGAGCCCACAGGCTCTGTGTTCCCTTTCTTGGCCATTTTAATACCAAGGTAACACTGTGACTTCCCCCCAAATTCTTATGATTACACTTTTTAAAATATTTATATGTGTATATAAATATATGTATTTTATATTTAGAATTACATCCACAATAGGACTATATCTTGTTATTAAAATGATAAGAATTTGTCAGTAGGAATAATATATCACCCAGCCGAATCCTCCCAGCTGGGTGATCCATTTTACCCCTTCTAACAATGTGCTGTATGTCCTTTCTGTGTACCCACTTCTACATATTCTCCAACATATGTCATCCTCAGTCGTGTGTGTTTCCCTGACAGGGTCCAACTGGGTGAGCTCCCTTCTGACATTAGACCTCCCCCCCTTGGACCAGATCTGTCTCTTTCAGATTATCAGAAATCCTGTCCCAACATATCTCAAAGAGTTATTTTCTTGGTTGAGACCTCAGATCTCCTTTGTGGAGGAGACTGTCCTCTGCACCCCTTCATATTGTGCCCACATTTCTGGGGTGCTGTTTTCTCTTAAAGCACCAGTGGGGCACCTGGGTGGCTCAGTCATTAAGCATCTGTCTTCAGCTCAGGTCATGATCCTGGGGTCCTGGGATCGAGCCCCACATCAGGCTCCCTGCTCAGTAGGAAGCCTGCTTCTCCCTCTCCCATTCCTCTGCTGTGTTTCCTCGCTTGCTGTGCCTCTCTCTGTCAAGTAAATAAATAAAATCTTAAAAAAAAAAAAAAAAAAAAAAAGCACCAGAAATCTCTGCTGCTGTGTCTTCTGTCCTAGAGACTGTCTTCTAGGGGACCTGATTTTAGATCATTATCTGAGTGTTTTCTTCCCTCTCTAATTCAGCTTTAAGGTTCTCTTCACTAGGCCAATCCAGTCTCCACCTGGCATTTCACTCCTTTTTCCATGGAATGGGTATTACTGTACAGAAGTTCTGGTCTAGGAAACCAGACCTTGATTTGACACCATCAGTTCCAACAGCTACTCACTTGGGTTGTCCAGTCTTTGTATGTCATGATTTCAGCCAGATTAAAAAACAACCCCTGGCCATCCACACCTTTCTGTTTTCTCCTTAGAACTTCTGATTGGATGGGCTATGTCCGATTGTTTCTGGGGAAGACAATTATTCCTGTTGTTAAGTCAGTAGAGTAGGGGTTTGAGGAGTCTAGGCATGGCCTCCTTCACATCCTGAGAAACACACTATGAAAGGAAAGCGTTCCTTCTGAGGAGTCACCCTGGTCTGCGTAAGGCGTCATCTTGAGCTCGCACATCAGTCAAAGCTCCTGGATGACCACCGTGTGACTCTTCCTATGGGCTCTGCTGAGCCTACCTTGTTCATTCATTCACACAGCACATACTCACTGGCCTCCTCCCGTGAGCCTACACACTCTCCTGTGCTCCGAGGATACAGTGGTTAACAAAGAGGGAAGTTTCGAGGCTTGTGAACCGTCAGTGTCTCTGGTGTACCATTCTTCTCAGCTGTCTCTTTCCTGCTACCCAGCTCCAGATCCATACCGCACATCAGCCTTTCTATCTCTGGGTTCCCCATTTTTCTCCTGTCAACTTCTTAACTACAGTTTTGATTCCTCTTTTCTTTCTCCAAAACATTTCTCTTTGTGCCTTCCTTAACTACTATTTTTTTCCGTTCCATCTAGTTATCTACTACCTTTTCCAGATCAGAGCAAAGAGAGATGTTCCCTGACTCCTTTTACCTTCACGTTGAAGGGGAAAGCTGGTTTCTGTTTATAGCTCCCCTCTTGGTGGCTCCTCTCTGAGGAAGAAAAGCAGAGGTCACCCCTGAGAGATTACTGGAATGGTTTTTGCATGGTCCAGACCTCATAGCCTCCAGGTTATCTGTGACTGTTTTTGGTAGCCCCTTGGAAACATTTCCTGTAAATGTCCCCCAGCAAAGTGGGGACCTACGAATGAAGCATTTCAGTGAACACTGGTCTGTGCTTGCTGTATCAAACCTTGGCCCTTTCAGAAAACACAAATAAGTTTTTTATTTTTCCAAAACTTTTTTCTCTGCCTTCCCTCTGTTTTTGACCATGGGTCAATGAGCCTATATAGTCCATGGAAAAATATAGCTGCCTTTCCTGACAACCCTGATGCTGGACGCCTGAGATTTTCTTAGAAGTAGGAATTGTGTTTGGCTAAGGTTGGAGGCAGATATACAAAGGAACTTCTAACTAGTTCACTATTACTACCTTTGTGAACGTGACTGTCCCCAAAGAGGTCATTTTTTGGTCATTCACCACCCCGGTATTTTTTACTTTGAGGAGAGAGAAAGAGAGAGAGAGAGAGAGAGAGAGAGAGAGAGTGTGTGTGTGTGTGTGTGTGTGTCTGTGTGTGTGTAGTTCTGTGAATTTTAATACATGTATGTTTTATGTAACTACCACCATTATCAGGATACGTCCCAGATCCATCCTTGCCCAGTCCTCCCGCCCCATCCTTTTCCAGGCATACCCTCCCTCCCCTCCAACACCTCCCCCAGCTCCTAACTTCTGGCAACCACTGCTCTGTTCTTCACTATCATTTTGTTGTTTCAAGGACATCACAGAAATGGAAATCACTAAGTATAAAATATTTTGAGACTGGCTTTCCTCACTTGCAATTTCACCTTTGAGAGTCATCTGGGATATTGCATGTACGAGTGTCTCGTTTCTGTTGTTGGGTAGTATTCCGTGCTCTGCATGTAACCTGTTCATTTATCCATTCACCTGTTGAAGGACGTAGATTGTTTCCGGTTTGGGGTGATTATGAATAGAGCTGCTATAAATATTCACATAAAGGCCTTTGTGTGAACAAAAGTTTTCATTTCTCTAGGGAAAATATGTAGGAGTGAGATTTTTGAGTCATACACTAAGTGCATGTTTAACTTTATAAATAACTGCCACAGACTATTTTCCAGAGTTTCGTATTCCTTACCAGCAATGTAAAGGTTCCAATTGGTCCATATCCTTGCCAGCACTTGGTATTGTCATTATTATTTTTTTATTGTGGTCAAAAAACCTGTTCTAAAGTGTACTGTCTAAACCATTTTTAAATGTCAAGTTCAGAGATGTAAAGTTTATTTACAGTGTAATAGAACAGATCTCCAGAACTTTTTCATCTTATAGACCGAGACTCTGTACCTATTGAACAATCCCCACTACCCGCTCCCCACCTCCTGGTAATCACCATTCTACTTCCTATGTGTATGAAGGTGACTGCTTTAGTATATGTCACATAGACGGGATCATACAGTAGTTATCCTATTAGGACTGGTTTATTTCACTCAGCATAAAATATCCTCAAGCTTCATTCATGTTGACGCATGTGTCAGCATTTCCTTTCTTTTTATGAGTGTACAGTATTTTATTGTATGTATATGCCACATTTTGTTTACCCATTCATCTGTCAGTGGACATTTGAGTTCCTTCCGCCTCTTGGTTGTTGTGAATAATGCTGCCGTGAGCACAGTTGTGCTATCTTTATTATTTTAGCCATTCTAGTAGGTATGTAGTAGTATTTTATCCGAGTTTTAACTGCATTTCCCTAATGGCTCATGATCAGCTATTTTTCATGTACATTTCTGCCATCTGTATATCCTCTTTGGTGAATGTCCTGTTCAGGTCTTTTGCCTGTTTGGTAATTGAGTTATTTGTTTTCTTACTATTAAATTTTGAGGGTTCTTTATATATTCTGGATATAAGTTCTTTGTTGGATATATGATTGCAAATATTTTCTCACCATCTGTAGTTTGTTTTTTTATTGTCTTAATCTCTTTTGTAAAACAAAAATACATAATTTGATAAAGGTCAGTTTATCAGTTATTTATAGGTCATATTTTTTGTGTTGTGTCTGTTATCTAACTTCAGATCATAAAGAACTTCTTCTGTGTTTTCTGCTAAAAGTTTTATAGTTTTATATTTTACCTTTAGATCTATAATCATTTATGGGTTAATTTTTATGTAAGGTATAAGATTTAGGTCCAGGTTTGTTTTTACATATAAATGCCCAGTTATTTTAACATCATTTGTTGCAAAGACTGTCCTTTCTTCATTTAATCATCTTTGTATCATTTTGAAAATGAATAACCATATTTTTCTTTCATATACTTCTCTTTGATAAATATTTGTTCAAGTCTTCTGGCCAATTTTATCTTCTTAATGTTGAGTTTTAAGACATCAGATATGTTACTAAAGATATTTTCTACCACACTGTAGCTTGTTTTTTTATTCTTTAACCGTGTCTGTTACAGAGCAAAAGTTTTAATTTTGATGAAATACAGTTTATTGCTTCTTTCCTTCAGGATCATGCTTTTTATATCATTTGTAAGAATTTTCAAGAGCATTTGTTGAAAAGACTAGCCTTTCTCCATTAAATTGCCTTTGTGTCTTTGCCAAAAGTTAATTGGCCACATGGTCTTTGTCAAAAATTAAGACTCACATTTGTGTAGGTTTATTTCTGGACTCACTATTCTGTTCTCCTAATCTGTGTGTCTGTTCCTTCACCAATATCATTCTGTCTTGATTATTATTATAAGTCTGAAAATTAGATACTGTAATATTTCCAACTTAATTCTTCCTTTTAAAAATTATTTTAACTAGTTTCTTTGTCTTGTCACACAAATTTTAGCATCATATTGCCTATATTCTCAAAAATTTCCTGCTGGGATTTTCATTGGAATGACATTAAATCTATATTCAATTTGTGTAGAATTGATAACTTCACTCTGTTGACTTTCCCAGTATGTGAACTGGTATGTCTCTCTATTTAATTAGCTCTTTTATTTCTTGCATTAGCATTTTGAAGTGTTTGGAAAACAGTATTAGGTTTATACCTAAGTATTCCTTTCTTTTCTGTGTTTTTAAAAATTATTACAAATATATATATTTTTTAAAATTCCATTTCCAATTATTCAGTACTGGTTTACAGAAATACAATACCTTGCTAAACCTACTTATTAGCTCTAGTGAAGATTCCTTAGGATTTTCTGTGTAGATGATTCTATCATCTGTGATTAGGCATGGTTTCATTTCTGCCTTTCAATATGTATGTCTTCTGTATCTTTTCTTGCCTAGCTAGGACTTCCAGTATAATAATAAGTAGGGGTGGTGAATGGGACATCCTTGTCTTTTTCCCATTCTTAGGGGGAAGCTTTTATCAAGTATGGTGTTAGCTGACGGTTTTTTTTTTTTTTAAGATTTTTATTTATTTGACAGAGAGAGAGAGATCACAAGTAGGCAGAGAGGCAGGCAGAGAGAGAGAGAGGAGGAAGCAGGCTCCCTGCGGAGCAGAGAGCCCAACGCGGGGCTCCATCCCAGGACACGGAGCTCGATCCCAGGACCCTGGGATCATGACCTGAGCCGAAGGCAGAGGCTTTAACCCACTGAGCCAAGCAGGCGCCCCAGCCCAAGGTTTTTTTGCAGATATACTTTCAAGTTGAGCAGGTTCCCTTTTATTCCTGATTCTCTGGGAGTATTTATTATGAACAAATGTTGAAAATCTCAGATGCTCTTTCTGCATCAGTTGATATGACCATATGGTCTTTCTTCTCTGCGACCACTTAATATGATAGATTATATTGATTTTCGAATATTGAATCAGTTTTGCATCCCTGGGGTAAATATCGTTGAGTTGTGGTATATTATTCTTTCCTATATTGCTGGATTTTACTTGATAATGTTTTGTGGAGGATTTGTGATATTCGTCTGTAGTTTACTTTTCTTGTACTGTTTTTGGTTTTTGATGTCAGGATGTTGTGTTGACCACATAAATTGAGTTCATTCTATTTTTGGAAAGATTGTGTAGAATTGATGTTATTTCTTTAGATGTTTGATAGAATTTGCCACTGAAACAATCTGAGTCTAAAGAATTTTTTTTTAAAAACGATCTTAAACAGCAAATTCAGGTTAAGAGGTACAGGATCATCAAGGCTGTCTCCTATCTTGGATGAGTTTTGTTAGGACCTCCAGTGCTTTGAAAGAGGGCTCTTCCTCCAGGTTTCTTTATGGTTAACCAGCAACTTCATCTCCTTCAAGGAGATGTTTAAATGCTAGCTTCTCAATGAGGTCTGCCTTCTCTCTCTATGCTGAAGCTCTCCTTTCCCCCAGAATTCATTCTTTAACAGCTTTTTTGGAGATATAATTCATATGCCATACAATTCACCCATTTTACATGTGCAGTTCGGTGGTTTTTAGTAGTCTTTACAAACTATGCCACTAGGACCATAATTAATTTTAAACATTTTCATCACCCTAAAAAGAAACCCCCTCAGGCTGTCAGTACTCCCTTCCCCTGACCTCTGTTTTCTGTCTTGATAGGTGGGCCTGTTCTTCATGTTTCCCGTAAATGGAGTCATACAAGAAACATGTGGCCATTTGCATTTTTGACTGGCTTCTTTCACTTAGCGTGATGTTTTTAAGGTTCATCCATATTGTAACATGCATCAATATTTAATTTCTTTTCATGGTCACATAATGTTCCAGTTTATGAATATATCGCATTTTATTTATCCATCCCTCATCCGTTGGTGGACATGTATTTGGGTTGGTTCTGGTTTGGCTATTGTGAATAATGCTTCTATGAACATTTGTGTATGAGTCTTTGTGCAGACATATTTTAATTTCTCTTGGTTATACATCTAGAAATGGAATTACTGAGTCATATGGTAATTCAGTGTTTAACACTTTGAGGAACTGCCAAGACTGTTTTCCAAAGCAGCTGCACCATTTTACATTCCCACCAGCAGTGTACGAGGGTTCTGATTTCTCCACAGGCTGGACAGTATTTGTTATTATCTGTCTGTTTTATTGTTGCCTTCCTAGTGGGTGTAGTAAAGTGGGTCCCCTGGCGCTCTTGGTTCTCTTTTTCTGCCCTGCCTTGTTCTTTCAACAGCACATCTTTCCTTCTTTTTTCTTTTTCTTTTTCTTTCTTTCTTTTTTTTTTTTTTTAAGATTTATTTATTTATTTGAGAGAGAGTGGTGGGGAGGAGCAGAGGGAGAGAGAGGCAAACTCTGAGCTCAGCGTAGAGCCTGAGGCAGGGCTCCGTCTCAAGACCCTGAGATCACGAGTGGAGCTAAAACCAAGAGTTGGATGCTTAACTGACTGTGCCACCCAGGCACTCCCACGTCGTATCTTATAACATTTATAAGTTATTTGTGTTGTTTATTAGCTGGTCCCGCTTCCCACTAGATTATAAATTCCATGAGCATTGAGATTTCTGTTTTCTTTTTAGATAAAATCCAAGAGCAACCAGAATAGTGTCGGGCTTGTGCTAAAGCATTTAGTAAATGTTTATTGAATGAATTAATTAATGAGGGATTCTTGATATGCCTTACTCTAGTCCATATACATGGTGTTTGCAAGTGAATGTGATCTGGAAAGTGCCAGAATTTGCGGGGGGGGGGGCAATTATACCAGTTTTCAATTCTTTCTTCGTGTTCATATCATTGAGAGCTACTTAAGGGCCTTAAAGAATTAAGAAGCCAATGGGCACCTGAGTGACTCAGTTGGTTGAGCGACTGCCTCGGCTCAGGTCATGATCCTGGAGTCCTGGAATCGAGTCCCACGTTGGGCTCCCTGCTCGGCAGGGGGTTTGCTTCTCCCGCTAATCCTCCCCCTTCTCATGCTCTGTCTCTCTCATTTTCTCTCTCTCTCTCTCTCTCTCTCAAATAAATAAATAAAATCTTAAAAGAATTGAGAAGCCAAAATAGACAAAATTAATATTTTACCAAATTTAATGGACAAGCTGGGGACCCATTCCCTCATGAATGGATAATGAACTTAAGTAACTGTTACTGTCTGTTCTGTATGGCAATAGCCTTTAAAAGGTCGATGGGAGGGCATCATTGGCATGAAAAGGAGAGTTTTAGTTCAGTCGTTTTTGTACCCATGTTTTATAAGTGAACCTAATTAGACCAAATAAGTGCTAAAAATTCTGTGGATGAGAGAACATACAGTAATTTTATCATACATACTTTTTCTGAAATTCTTGTATTCTGTTTTCCTAAACACATGTAATGGCATTAAAACAAATTTCCTCTCTATGCATAAAAAATGAAGGAGACTAAATATTCCTCTTCTTTTTCTCCCAGTAGAATGAATTTTTTTGTTTCGCTCTTCCCACATCTAGAGGGAAAGAATCATTAAGGCTCCACCTTTTTATTTATGGAGCATTTATTATTCATTTTAGATCTATTCTAGGGATCACACCCACTTATGGGAAAGAGTAATGTAAGTGCTAACTTTTTGTATATTTTTCATAATAGAAATTAGTGGTTTCATAAATAGGAAAACCTTCCATCATGGGTTTAAATTAGCCAGCTGCACAGTGAATGGGCAAACCATTAGGATCCACCTTCTCTAGATACATAGAAACCAGAAAAATCTTATTTCTAAATGGAATAGAGGATATTCCCTTGCCTCCTGTCCATTCTAGAAAATGCGATATTGTTTGTTTAATCCAAGCTGAGCTTTGGGATCAAATTTGTTGAGCCATAAAGCAGACTAAGATCTCAGGCTTGCAGCCTCTCCCAGGGGGAGGTAGGCTTTGCTGGGGCAAGTGAGCTCAGATAAGCAAGGCATTTTCACTGAGCATTCTGTGCAAACCTTCTCAAGTGAGCCATGGGCATTACTGGTTTCTGATTGTAAATGACATTATTTTAAGGAATCACACCCACTAGAATGGAATATAGAATTGTTAGCTTGCATTTCTATTTTTTTTCTCTTTGCTACATTTAATTCCTGGGGAAGATGTGGAGGAGAGAATGATGTTCCCACTGACCTCTTGATAAAAAAGTCTTACGCTGCCAAGGGACATCGCTTGTATTGCTTTAAGAGATGATCTGATTGTTTATAAACTTTATTTGGGTGGCTAATTTTCTAATTTCATTTTCCTTTGGAGTAGTGCCACTTGTGAAATACTTTTTAAAGGTGCTACAGAACTCTTTCTGGCCTGGGTCAGAAAACTGAGTCAGGAAAGTCCATTATTTTATTTCCTTTGCATATTATTTCCCTTTGTGGTTTTGTTTTGATTTTTTTCATCCTGTGATACGAATCCGGTCTTTATCACTAAGGGCTAAGCCCTGGAAAGTGACTTTTTTTTTTGGCTTCTGTATTTTCCTGATTTGTTTCCCACTTGGACTCTAAATTGCAGTCTTAATTCTTACTTCTGTATGTCAAGTGAAAAGAGTTTGCTCATTGAGGCTTATAACATTTTTTTTTTTTTTAGATTTTATTTATTTACTTGACAGAGAGAAATCACAAGTAGACGGAGAGGCAGGCAGAGAGAGAAGAAGGGAAGCAGGCTCCCTGCTGAGCAGAGAGCCCGACGTGGGACTCAATCCCAGGACCCTGAGATCATGACCTGAGCCAAAGGCAGTGGCTTAACCCCCTGAGCCACCCAGGCGCCCCCGAGGCTTGTAACATTTTTGTGCTAAGTTTTCTTCACCTACTTTTCCAAACCCAGACTCTCCAGGTTTTGAAACAGATGCTCTTGAGGTTTTCTTTAGTCCAAAGTCTAAGTGTTTACTTAGTACCTATTAAAAGGCAGGCAGGAGAGGCTATGGGAGGAATACAAGAGAATAAAAAGCATGGCTGGAGAGAAGATGAGGTCCTGGAGCAGACTTAGTGAACAGTAAACATCGCTGTGGTCAAAGTTCTTTGAAAATACCTTCTCATCTATTTTTTATCTTCAATAAATGGCTCTAAGCATTAATGTAGTCTAAACATGTCTTACAATTTAATTTATTTTAAAAATTGTGGTGGAGGGGCGCCTGGGTGGCTCAGCCAGTTAAGCTTCTGCCTTGGGCTCAGGTCATGATCCCAGGGTCCCGGGATCGAGCCCCACCTCGGGCTCCCTGCCTGCTTCTCCTACTCCCTCTGCCGTTTCCCCACTTGTGTACTCCAGCTCTCTCTCTTTCATTCTCTGCCAAATAAATAAAATCTTTTTAGAAAACTTAAAAAATAAATAAATTGCAATGTCTGGATTTGAGCTCAAGATGTATTTTTAAAAGGGCAGAATATATACATCCTGATCCATTTTCTGTTTTCTAGCTTTTTCAAGAATGATGAGACCCTCTTTCCATGTTAATAATCAGAAATTTGGAAACAGAGAGTAGATAGGGAGACTCCTGAAAGGTAGCATTATGTCCCAGTGGAAACTTAACATTGCTGTGAAATTTTAAGTGTTCTACTTTTAATTACAATAAAAAGGTACATTTTTCTAAGCCCTTGTTATTTTCGGTGTTTTGTGTTAGAAAATGAAAACATTAGTAAAATCACCCTTGGTTCTCTCACTGCAGGGTCAAACAGTAACCAGGTATCATTTATACCTCCTGATTTAGTCTGGGTCTTAGTTTTGCCAAAGAATACTGTTCTTTACAAATACCATATATTTTATTAGATAGGCAAGATGGTGGGTAGAGGAGGAAGAATGTTTAAAATGCATAATAAAACTTTTTAAAAAATTAATCCAAGAAAGTTAATACCAGCTTTCCAAGAATATTTTTTCTTCTTGTGTTTTTTTTTTAATTGAAGTATCATTGCCATGCAATATTACATTAGTTGCAGGTGTACAACATAGTGATTTGACAAATCTCTATGTTATACTGTGCACATCACAGCTACTGTCTGTCATGGTACAGTGCTGTTACAATACCATGAATGGTGACTTATTCATTCCATAACTGGAAGCTGTATCTTCCACTTCCTTTCACCACGTAGCCCATCCTCCTACCCTTATCTGTCTGGTAACCACCAATTTGTTCTCTTTGTTTATGGGTCTGTTTCTGCTTTGTTTGTTTGTTCTTTTGTTTGTTTTGTTTTTTAGATTCTGCACATAAGTGCAATCATATGGTATTTGTTTTTCTCTGCCTGACTTATTTCACTTAGCATCATACCCCCCAGGTCTGTCCATGTTGTTATAAATGGCGAGATTGAATCCTTTTTTATGGCTGGGTAATATTCCATTTGTGTGTATGTGCCTATGCATACACCACATTCATCTATTCGTCTATCAGTGGACACATACTTTGTTTAAGAAAACTAATCTGGGTGCCTCGGTGGCTCAGTGGGTTAAAGCCTCTGCCTTCAGCTTGGGTCATGATCTCAGGGTCCTGGGATCGAGCCCCACATAAGGCTCTCTGCTCAGCAGGGAGTCTGCTTCCTCCTTTCTCTCTCTCTCTGCCTACCTCTCTGCCTACTTGTGATCTCTGTCAAATAAATAAATAAAATCTTAAAAAAAAAAAAAAAGAAGAAGAAAGCTAATCTTTGGGGGTCCCTGGGTGGCACAGTTGGTTGAGCATCTTACTTTTGATGTTGTCTCAGGTCACAATCTTGGGTTGTGAAATCGAACCCTGAGTTGGGCTCCACGCTTTGACTCAGCACAAGGTCAGCGTAGGATTCTCTCTCTTCCTCTTCCTCTGTCCCTCCCCTCACTCATTATCTCTCTCTCAAATAAATAAATAAATCTTTAAAAAAATTTTAATTACTTTAAAAAATCCAGTCTGGGGATGCCTGGGTGGCTCAGTCAATTATGTGGCTGCCTTTGGCTCAGGTCATGATCCCAGGGTCCTGGGATGGAGCCCCGAACTGGGCTCCCTGCTCAGTGGTGCCCTCTCCCCTCTGCCTGCCACTCTGCCTACTTGTTCTATCTCTCTGTCAAATAAATAAATGAAATCTTAAAAAACAACAACAACAACAACAACAAAAAACCCAACTGTGATGAGGTATGTATATGAAATAAGTAAATATGAATTTGCAGAGATGCTTACTCAATCTTCTTACTAACTCTGGTGGGTTACTCACACCTATTTGAGTTGTGATGTTTAATGACATATTTCTAGATTCACTAAATAAAAATAGGCTTTTAAAGATTACACGTTAATGACTTCAAAAAATTTTGGCCTAAAGTATGAATAATTTCAGATGCCTTTAATCCTGCACAGTTGTATTTGATGTTTAGATAAGTGAGAATGTCTTAATTTAGGGTAGTTTAGTACCACTAAGGTCTCTTTCCCAGCAACTCTTGCCTGCCATTTGGCTGTCTGACCAGCGATAAAATGAGATAGGATCTCATCTCAGTCTATGCTGCTGAGTCCCTGAAATGTGTAAGACTGTCTTGAAGCAGATCAAGGAGAAGGGCCTCAGAATTAGGAGTTCAGGCTCTCTAAGAACTTCTCTAATGGGTATTGTTAATAACCTCCTAGTTTGCAAAACCTCTTCATCATGTAGAACAGAGATTCATTTTTATATCAAGTCTCTAGCTTGTTCTTACTGTAGTTAGAATTAATTGTTCTAAGGATGGTTCTCATTTTCTTTATTTCATACTTCTGTTCCTTTTGTGGTCTCACCCTGTTTTGGGTTTACTGTCTTTTAACATGAAGAAACAAGAAATGGAAACACACAGGATGCATGCAAAAGCACCTGTCTCGAACATTTGTGTTTGTCATGTGTTTTGAGAGTCACACTGGAAGAAAAGACAAGCAGTGTTTCACGTAGCTCACAGATCCTGGCCTCTGATTACTCTCCTGAGATTACTTGTACTTCCTGGCCCATGTGGGATCGGGGACTTACTCATTGTTCTAGTCCTAAACCTTATCCCTTGGGAACAAAATCCCTTGAGTCCCTTGAGTCCCTTGAGTTGACTTGCCATGGCTATTCCCAGCTTGCCCTCTCTGGAAACAGCAGTGATTTTAGCTGTTGCTGTTTGCACAAGGCAAAGATCATCCCTTCTTCTCTCCCTGACCTGGCTTTCGTCTGTCACCCCCTTACCTGAAAATTTTAATATACTACATATAGTGTTCAATGAAAAAGCATTGTGCTGAACAATTGGTTTTGTTTGTTTTAAAGATTTTATTTATTTATTTGAGATAGAGCAAGAGCGAGCGAGAGAGAGAACCAGAGAGCACGAGCCAGGGGAGTGGGGGGAGAGAGGGAGAAGCAGGCTCTCCACTGAGCAGGGAGCCCAACAGGGGCCCGATCCCAGGACCCTGGAATCGAGACCTTAGCAGAAGGTAAATACCTAACCTGAGCCACCCAGGCACTCTTGCTGAACAATTTGTGAAACAGTGTACCTTGGGTATAAAAAAGAGAATAATAAAAATGAATATTTGGATTTGCCTAAGAAAGTTTGGACGGGTACAGGAGACACTAATAAAAGTGGTTATTTGCATATGGAGTACAAGTGGGGTTCAATTTGAATAGGTGGGAGGTGGGGTGAAAGTGAGAGTTTTTACTGTATCCTTTTATAATTTGAACTATGAGAACTACCATCTAAGATTTGCTCATTTAAAATCAACTTCAGAAAGTTTTTCTAGGGGCGCCTAGGTCGCTCAGTTGTTAAGCGTCTGCCTTCAGCTCAGGTCATGATCCCAGGATCCTGGGATCGCGCCCCACATCCGGCTCCCTGCTTGGCAGGAAGCCTGGTTCTCCCTCTCCCACTCCCCCTGCTTATGTTTCCTCTCTTTCTGTGTCTCTCTCTGTCACATAAATAAATAAAATCTTTCAAAAAAAAAAAGTTTTTCTACCTCATGTCTTGAAGGGAAATTGGAAAGCATTATACTTGTGGGAAAGTTGAAATCTTTGTAATTATCAACTCAGTCTGGAGAATGCAAGCAGTAGGCTTTGTCTGGACACATTTGGGTTCAACCAGATTCTGCATATGGAATTGGAAAATGTGTTTCACCTCTGAGAGTCTCGATATCCTTATCTGTTCTAGGGAACTAAAAAGAATTGCTTAGCCTGTCTTTCAGGAATACTGGGAAGCGTGATAAGAAAATAAATATTAAAATGCGACCTAAGCATCAAATAAATGGATGATTACTATCAGGTTTCTGAAGGAAGTTGTGACACTGAATTTCCCAAGAAGGGGAGGGGATGTAGATCTCACCATCTTCCTCTTTTTTAAAGTCTGGTCAAGTTTCAAACTCTTGGGGGATAAAGAAGTCCTGTGTAGTTCTTTCATATTTCTGCCTTGAAAATCTAGAGAACCTTTGGCCTCTTCTGGAGGAAAATTTACTTTAAAGAAACATCTGTGTAACAGCTTTTTTGACTCTTCAAAAGTAAAAGCTCTTTGCTGCTGATGAATAGTAATAGACTGAAGTAAATGGGGAATTTATTGGTTCATGTAAGTGAAAAGCCCAGGGCCAAACAGCTTTTAGGTTTGGCGGGATCTAGGTGCTTCAAAGCTAAGATTAAGAATCTGTCTTCTTCTTTGAGCCTATGTTCCTCGGTATTGGCTTTTTTTTTTCCTTTCAAGTTAGACTTTCCTTTTATGGTGGCAAAATGACTACTTGCAGCTCTAGGCTTATATGAAGCTAGTTTTAACAGATACAGAAGAAAGAGAAAGACTTCTTTTCCTGTTGTTCTAGAAATTCTTTGGCTGGTTGTCATTGGTGCAGCTTGGGCACAGCCCATCTCTGAACCAGTCACCAGGCTGGGAAGATATCAGGCTCTGACTGGATAAGCCTGGGGGCTCTTGGGCCTGAGGGTGAGGTTAGCTTCACACGTGTGGCATGGACTGTGAATGAGGAGAAAGGTAGTGCCTCAAAGGCTAACTATCAGGAGGGCTGTTTCTAGAAGAAGTAGAGAAGATTAGAAAAGAGTGCTAGACATGCCTTCCCTCCCTCCCCTCAAAAAACAAAACCAAATACTTAATGTAATATATTATTTCAGGCAACATGGGGATAAAATGACAAACAAAACATCTCTCATAGGGCTTTGAGTCATGTGAATATTCAATTATGTACACATGTAGCAATGAAAAAGAATGGCTATAACTAGAAATAGTTATATATTCAGCGCTTTCTAGATTTTAGCTATACTGGTCTAAGCACTTTAGCTTTGTAACACATTTGATCTCCAAAAGAACTAGAAAAGGTAGCAGTCAGTCATTCTCGTATTTTAAAGATGTTATTTATTTGTCAGAAAGAGAGAGCACAAGAGGGGGAGTGGCAGGCGGAGGCAGTGGGAGAAGCAGGCTCCCCACTGAGCAAGGAGCCCGATGTGACCCTGGGATCATGATCTGAGCTGAAGGCAGATGCTTAACTGACTGAGCCACTCAGATATCAGGTCTCCCATTTTGTAGATAAAAAAGCTGAGGCACAGAAAAGTACCTTAAAGTGCCTTAGAACACTGCTATCATTGAATCTAGCCAGCCTGAATGGTGACATCGTCCTGCAGGGGGCGCTGTCGGAAGCCGTCTTTGGATAAGAGGAGGATTTCACCAGAGAGGGGGAGATGGCACAGGTATGATTCTAGGAGAAAGGGAGAGAGAAACACCGCAGGAACCGAGCTGAGGAGGTACAGGAAGTGTTTAGGAAATGGTGAGAAGTAAGAGTAAGGTTGGACTTCAACACTGAGCTTGTGGAAAAGGATGAACAAGAGGGAGGGGGAGAATGGTCCACTGGAACCAGCTGTGAAGCCTGGCCATGGCTCCGAGGGTTGGGCTTTTTCCGTAGTGTGTCGGACTTTTAAGTAGGGGAGAGACACGGATCAAAATGAAAATGGCCAGACCCCTGAGTATTTTTAGTGGAGCACTTTGGCTTTATTTCGCTGCCTTATGTTCTCGAGCTGTTTGGAAAGTTTTTCCAAGTGTCCCCTTGGGTGGCATTTTGGCGGTGGTTCCTTTAAAGGACTTTGCTACGCTTTCGTGAAGGGTCTTTTAAAAAGGAGCCCCTTTTTTTGCCCTGCTGTTTTCTGTAATTGCTATTGAGGAGAGGTAAAGCAAAGCCAGGCTCTTATAGAACATTTGCAACACAAGACAAGCAGTTCTCTGTTCCTGTCACAGTTGTACAGTAAGGCCATTCAGTCCTCAGAACCAAGAAGATAACACGGTGTGCTTATTTCATAGTCTAATTGCTCTTCTGTTTTGTTCCATCATTAAACAGTGTTAGAATTGAGAATTAGTACTCTCTTTCCCCACCAAAAGAAAACACAAGTGGCTTGTTGACTGCGAGATTTACTCTTACTGATACTTCCAGAGTACTATAAAATCCTGGCCGGGCATCCAGGGCAAGGAGCTGTGGCATATGCCCCATCCTCCTCTCCTGAATGCGGGCTCCACGCCCAGAAGGACATCATAAATCATTGAAAATTTATGATGAGCCGAGTCGTGTGCTACACCCTGTTAGCTGGCTGCTGTCGGTCCTCTACGCACTGTAACCTTCCTTCTTCAGAGCACAGAGACTTTTTCAGATGAGCCATAGGATGGAGAGCTCAGGATTTTCCCTTTGGCAGGCCCGGCCAAGTAGAGGAGGCAGAAAACAGAAGACTCCTGTTCATTGAGTTTTGCCACAGGCCTTGCTTGCTTTCTCCTAGGCCAGAGGTGGAGAAGGGGCAGAAAACAAGACTGTTAGTGTCATCAGCCCATTTTCTTTTATCCATTTATGTAGTCAACACACATATATTTTCTAACAACCTGCAAGGCACTGTTGGGAAAATGGTAGTAAATCAAACAAGAATTTTGGTTCTCTTCGACACCATACTTAAGAACCAGGTCTTGTTTCAGGAGAGGATGATGTATATTGCAGGATAAGATGGATAAAGATGAAAAGAGGAACATGTGGGTGTGTGAGGAAGGGATTTCTAATAAGGTGACCTTTGAGCAGAGAGTTGAAGGAAGTGGTGGACTGAGCCGTGTGGGGATCTGGGGAGAGCCCATCCCGGTGAGCACAGAGGCCACCACATGGGGGCTTGCTCCTTAGGTCATGTGACAAGCAGCAGAGCTGGCAGGGCTGGAGCAGAGCGAGGCAGGAGGGAGCTGTTAGGGAAGGATCCACAGGGGGAAGGGGCATCGTGTGGGGGCAGCCTCTGGGGGGCATTACGGAAACTATGCCAAAGAGTAGAAATAGTATTCAAAGTGAGATGGACAGCCATTGGATGCTTTTGAAAGATCAGTCCTTTTCAAATATTTGAAAAGCCAGAGTATAAGCATGAAGGCAGGAAAATGGGGGCACAGGGCATCCGTCACTTCTCAGAACAATGTATGCTGTTGTAATTGTAAGTGAACTGTCAGAACTTTAACGCCCCCAGTCCAGGGAGCAAAACAAATCATAGGTTTGCTTGATCTTCGTGTAAAACCTATACATGCTTTTTTTGCTTGGATTGAAAGTCAGCTACCGTGAGCTATTTACTCACCTGGGAATAGTACTGCCCATGGCGAGACCTGGCTACTGCGTCCAGTGATCTGTGCCTCGCTAAGTCTCTTCCCCAGCAGTAATTGTGAGAGGGAGCCCCCCCAACATTATTGCTGTTGCTGCACTGATTAGTGTGAACTTCAGGGTCAAAGAGCAGCTGGTTGGATACTCGACATCAGATTCTAGGAGGCTTTAATGACCCGCTT
Organism: Mustela nivalis; assembly: GCF_964662115.1. NCBI lineage: Eukaryota > Metazoa > Chordata > Mammalia > Carnivora > Mustelidae > Mustela > Mustela nivalis. Next base: position 58,148,135 of record NC_139024.1, on the reverse strand, counting down.
TGCTCTCACTGAGCACAGAGCTAACTCACACTGTTTCCCCTTCGCAAAGGACTTTTTTACTCTAGAGCTATAGGGACCATGGGCTTGATTAACTGCCCAAGTCACAGAGAGTGTGGTTCTGACTCCTTAGGAGGAATACATTCCTAGGAATAAGGGTGACAGATATCTAGAGGAGGCCATCCTGCCTCTGAATGTTTTCAAGCAAGTGAGCCCTTCTTGGGAATGTTCCTGAAATGACTCCTGTTTGTGCAGCTCTGTTGGACGAAAATGACCTCTCCAATTCATTCCAGCACAGAACACTTCCAAGCCTATGAAAAAGTGTCCAGTGAATGTGCTCTGCAAACATACAGACACTATGTAAACATGAAGCAAATATTTTAAAAGATGAAGAGTGTGATACTTGTTCTTCTGGGAGAATGGTGGTTGGAACTTGGTGCCCCAGCAACATACTTTCCATTCTCAGTCGCCTGCAGTTTGTTCTCATTGGCCTGGGACACAGTTATCTGCATTATGTGTTAAAAACCTGCTCAGCCAAAGACCAAACAAATCGCCAGCGCATTTTCCTATCAGAACCTGTTTATAAGAGGTAGAGCAAAGAACAGAACTGTGGGTTTTGATTCCTGGCAGGAAGCCAGGCTGCTGCTTCAGAGCTCCAGAATTTACAAGGAAGAAAGGGGAGGGATTTTTTTTTTTAACTGGGATTAAGTTAGATTTAAAGCAACAGAAAGCTTAAAGCTAAAACTGAAGCATCCCCTCTCTGTATCTGAAAGGCAGAAACGAAAAAGAGATTTGTTCTAGGCTCTCAGACAGTTTTTTGGGTGCAAGAGTGAAAGCTATTAAAGACGCCCAAAGCAGAGGTCCCAGAATGGCCTTGATTAATGAGAGAAGATCGCACACTGTTGGAGCTGGGTGAGGTGTCCGTCAGCAACCACTGAATGCAGTGGTCAGTGTCTTTCTGAGCCTCCAGCACAGCGTTCGCAGCCCCCCATGGTGTCGTTGGGGGTGTTGTTTGGCTCCCTGTGCTGGTAGGAGTTCTATTCTCTTGGACAAAAGCTTGGACAAATAGAAGCTGTCTTTAAGTAACAGCTCTCTTTTTACCTAAAAGAACAGCTCCGGCTGGCCCCCCACACCCAGTTAACTTTGTCCGTTGAAACCAGTGTTTAAGTGAGCTGTGTCTGCTTGCTTCTGGAAGGAGGGCAGAGTGGGGGGGCGGTGGCAATTAAAGGAAGAGGGGAAGGTTCCGTGTATGTGTCCGTTTGAACCAAGAAAGTGTTAATTATCATTCTTTTGACTATTTGTTCATCCACTCATTCATTTATTCATTTTCTTGTTTCTTTTCATTCTATTCTTTTGTTTGTTTTTTTGTTTAAAGATTTTATTTGACAGATCACAAGTAGGCAGAGACAGGCAGAGAGAGGTAGGAAGCAGGCTCCCCGCTGAGCAGAGAGCCTGATGCGGGGCTTGATCCCAGGACCCTGGGATCATGACCTTGGCCAAAGGCAGAGGCTTTAACCCGCTGAGCCACTCAGGTGCCTCTCCATTCTATTCTATCCACAAAATGTGTTGGGCAAAACCAAGAACAAAGAGCACGTATGCTAGAAATTAAATACAAATGAAGTCAGATCTCTAAAAAGGAGGAAACGAATATCATCCATGAATTGCCATATGAAATCTATGTTAATATCAAATGTTACTCTGACCTTTCTGGCAACCAAGATAAAAGGGGGAATATACAATTACTAGTTGTCAGAAAAGGAAAAAAAAAATATTTCAATTTCTTCAAGAAACACTGAGCTTTGGGACTCTGGGGTTAGTGCCTTTACTGAAGACTTTCAGGTTCTTCATACAAAGCTCTCGCCCCAAGGCACACCCTTTTTTAACCCTCTCTCTCTTCGAAGTGTCCTTGCTTCAGACCGCCTGGAGCACCCCCAAAAACAGTTTGTTAGTGTTATTATAAGCACTGTCTGTATGTGCCAGGGCAGGGCGTGGGATAATGGGGTTTAGTTTAGATCTTGAAATGATTGTACATGTGGCTCTAGAATTTGCAAATTCTGAGGCCAGAAATGGGAATTGTGGGGAGAATCAGAATCTAGTCTGGCTATGCCTACCAAGTCTCCACCAATGTGCCTTTCCTTCTCCCTAAAGAGACCTAGGCCTTTTCTGTGGCCCCTTTCTGCTGTGTCAAGGTGCTTTTTCCAACAGATCATCTAGAGGGAAGAGAAGTTTCCAGAACACCCTTCGGACAGTGTTGGCTCAGAGGATTAGTAGATGCTACTAATTTTACACACCACCTTGGCCCCTCAAAGTGGGGGTAGAGTTAGACATGCAGGACTCAGGAAACTAATATGACCCGGGTATATATAAGGTGAATGCTATCAAAGTCCCACCCTAAGCTCCTAAGCACCATTCTGAACTTGTAGCAGGAATTTAAATTCTTCCAGAAGAAGGAAGAGGCATTGTTGAGATTCCCATCTCTCGACATGCCCATGAAAGCATGAATTCACTCTGTCCTCCTGCCTTGGGATCTGTTGGGGGATATACCAGAACATGCTAGACCTTTTGAGTATGGCAAGGAAAAGAGTTACGGAGAGCTGATGTGTTGGACTTTTGTGATAGATGGTGTAAGAGAGAAAACACTGGAAAATAGTCCCTTTTCTCTGGGATTCAGATCAGTTACCTGAATATCTATTGAACATTTGTCTGTCTGTTCGGTTTTAATGTAAGCATATGTATCCTTTGTATACATTGCATATTCATTGAGGCCTGTGTTTTAGAATGCCTAAAAAAAGGAAAATTTCAAAGTGAGAAGTAACCTTTCTGCTCTATGGCTGATATGAAATAATGTGTCTGGTTTCTTGGCCAAACATCATCATTGGAAGGATCAGGCGCAGAGGCTGGGTTTCAGAGCACTGGCTGCGTCCTTTGCTCTTGTCTGAGTTCGGTTGACTCCAACCATGAGTTTTGCTAGACAACTCAAAAAACTGGGGATTGAGCCCTCGGGTGAACGGAATACATGTGCTCAGTTCTATTTGAAATGTTTTTCATAATTATTTTAAGCAATGACTTGATTCTTACTTATGCTTATTCTTTTTAAAAGTATTAGAAAGGAAGATATCCACAAGACAAAGTAGAGAGGAGCTGATAAGAAGGGGCGTTCTTAAGGAGTTGCCTGATCAAGGTGAGGAAATTAATCGTACATTTAAAATAACTTGATCCTTTATTCTTTGGTCTTTCTTTCATTTTCTTTTGGAATTTAAGATGATCATGGTCTTTGGGAGATAAAGCAGTGAGTGCAGCACTCTGAAAATCTTGCTTTAATTCAGAATGCCTTTGTGGGTTACAGAGAATCTAAGATTTTCTAGAAAAGGAATTCAGTGACCTTTTTGGGAAGTCCTTCACTATCTGCCTCTAACCCTGAAGCTCTACAAAGGTACGGGCTGAAGATACAGATAAGATACAAATGCTTATATGACTCCTCTTCTGTTCTGAAGCTTCCTTCTTTCTATACAACTTAACTCAGTTGTTTGAGTAAATGCAGTGTTGTTGCTTGGCTCTTGCCTTTTGGTGTCATAAGCCTACCAGGAAAAGAAAAAGGAGAAAAAAGTAGTAATATCTTTTGTTTTTTGTAGTCAATAATACAATCAAATGTATAATCAATAAGGCACACATAGACAAATTAAATTAATCTGCTTTATGCGTTCTCTCAAGTAATTTTTCTAGTATTTTTCTCTTTTCATTTCTTTGTATCTAAATGCCTTTCACCTTTTCACTAACAATTATTATTTCTAAGCATTTTGTTTTCCCTACCCCTAGTTTCTTCCCCCTTTTCCCCTATCCTCCCAAGAGGGAATCTTGCTCAAAAAGAAAAGGCTTACATAGAAACCAAAGATAGACCCTCAGAAGAAGACACCAAGATTGGTTATGTCTCCAAACAAGTAATACCAAATAATTTTCATTGCTCTCCCTACTCTTAAAACTAAAGGAAATTTTTGTTGTAAAATTGTTGATTTACCTCAGGCCTTCCCTTGCCCCACCCCCTGGACATTTACTGGGATAAAGTAGTATTACTGTACTTTTAAGGGAACAAACATGGTGCTATTAATTTGGAATTAAAATCACAGAATTCTTTGCCTGATAAATGTTCTTTGCAAAGAACACCTTTTGGAATTCACTATTTATAAATCCAAATGTCACACTTTTTCCAACATCTCAGTAATTGTAGAGTGAGGGTTGGAAATGCTTTACTATTTTACTGCTGCTTCTAAAATATAAGGAAATCTAGACTGAATAATGCCATTTTTCTTGAGCCCTCACAATTTAGGCGTTTTATTTTAATCGCTGGCCTATTATATTTTTCTCATTCTGTTTTATGAATGAACGTTATGTCTTCTTTAATTTTCTATTTCCGTGAAACTATTTATTTCCTGTATGGGAATTTTAAAGATTAAAAAAAAAATGCACACCCCTAACTTTTTGTTCGTGGAGGGTAGGCTGGCAGCATCAAAATTAGTCTCCCCCCAATCTCTCTGGAGGCAGGAGAGAAATTACAGATTCACTGAGCAATCACCTTTCCAAGCAGTCACCTCCTAGGTGGGCCAGTGCAATTGTTTGGTGTCATTTATTCAGAAATTGTTTAAAGAAAGGAAAAATGTGAAAATTTATTGTTGAAATTGTTAATGAGTATGAAAGAGATTTAAAGACCCCTTTTTTACCTGATTAAAAATTATAGCTAGAAAAGAGCTTATTTTTTCTAAAAACAAGTGACAGTGGGCAACTTAAAGAAATGCTTAGTATTGACTGGTTCTTGTTCTGCCTAATCTGTTAAACTATTTACTTGATGGGTTACAGTCTCTGATGCTTACTTCCCAGAATTCTGACTCTAGTTGACCTTTTGGTAACTTCTGCAGACTGAACATTAAAAATTTTAAAACATAAAAACAAAACAATTTTTCACCTAAACATAATGTAACAGATTTAATGTTTAGGGAAGTCCTAAATTACTGAATTTTACTTTCTGTCTTTTTTATGGTCCTTGTATGGAACTACAGAAATGACCTAATCCTTGAAAGTTCCTGGTGATGCCTATTGTAAATAGAGTCTTTCCCCTTTTCAGCCAGGGGCTGGAGAAAAGTTTTCTGTCATTTCTCCAAAAACAATTATCTTGAGAATTTCGGTCTGTTTTCAGCTCGAGCCTGAGACTAGAAGCTACTGTGTTTGGTGACAGCCTCCTGTCTTCTGCCAGCAAAGGTGCATTCTTTGCCTTGATCTTCCTGACCTTCCCTTTGCTCTTGACAGTTATTGTCAATTATATCCTTTCTTCGGGAGCCAGATAGACTTCTTCCCTCCCTCCGGCTACCCTGGGTTTGACCTCATCCCATCCCGCCCCATACCCTCACTCCCAGCTTTTACTAATATTCCTTTTAGATGATCTTTTTTACACTAACCTCTACCTTCCATCTAAACATTCAACAATTAGTCTTCTCTTTTGAGAATTCCCAGGTCTAGTCCAAGTTCATTACTTATGTTCTGATTCTTTCCTTCCATCTTTTTCCCTACCTTTAACGGAGGGCATGGAGAGGCTCCTGCCTGCCGTGTCGCCTCCTTTCTCTCTCTCCCACGGTGTATGTTTTAACCTTCTAATGAGTCACTCACTGTGTGCTCACACACAACTTTCTCCTCATCTCTCTCTCTATTTTTTTTTTTTTTGTTAACTGTATCCAGCTACATGCATTTGACCAGAAAGAGGGGAGGCCCCCAAACACTTTCCTTCTCCTTGCTTCACCACTGATGTCTGTGTGTGCTTTATCTCTGTTCACTTGAAGCCTACCACCTTGCCTGAGCTTTTTCCTTTGCACGCGAGGGCTCCTGTTCCTTAGAACCTCAGCATCTCCCCCTGCTCTCCTTTGCTGGCAGGTGTGTGGCATTTTACTTACATACATAAACTATATCAAGGACTCAGCTTGTTTTGACTCTACCATTATGCACAAAATGAGAAAAATTTTTCAATGCCCACACCAATTAATTATTAATAACTTCAGTTCTCTGTTTTATTCTTCAATTTATATTTATCACGTATTGGTCTCCTTTTTCTACCATTATTTTCATAGGGGCTAGCTTTATTTCAGACCTCAAAGTAAGTAAGTATCTTTCTACATTGTTGACTCTATTATGTGGAAATCCAGTTTCTTATTGTACCGTGACTATTTAATTTTCTCTCTAGCTTTTTTGTTCTAGATTTTAAAATAAGTTATTTAACCTACTGAAGAATTTTAGCATAATAAGGGTTAAAATATAATTAATATAATGTAATAAGTCATGTTGACATGACTTCAGTGTGTTTTTGTTATCAACTACAGACTGGGTAACCAGAGATAAATTTATATTTGGGTTGCCTAAAAATTGAGGTTTTTTTTTTTTTTTTCTTTTTTAATATATATATAAAGAAGTGGTTTTCTGTTTCATTTGGAATTTTCCATTCTTCCATTAACATTCAGTTTTCCCATGCCTAATATCTGGACATTGCATTGTGTCTCCCCTCCCTTGTTTTTAACAGCAAATTCCTTGGGATCTAATAATAAGAATTAAGAATCTTTTGGTTTCCCTTTGGTTTGACCTATACTCATTAAAAAGTATTACCTTAGTTTTATTGAAATAGTTAAGATTTATAATGGCATTGCCCTCAATTATCATCTATTTTATTTTTATAAAGGAATCAGATTGTAGGTACTTGGAAGTTGTATGGCTCAGCAGTACATTTTTCATTTTGAGCATGACAAAAATCCATGATACATATTTTTCTTATTAAAATGTTATGCCTGTTTTTATGGACAAGGCCAAGGGATTTCATGTTGAGCCCAAGCAGTTCAATCATATTTAATGGAAATTTGAGAGATGGCCTTTTTTTTATTTATAATAATTGCCAAAATAAGATTAATCAAAGACTGCATAAAAATAGTCTGATCATGCATTTCGTGAATTTTGCAAAGTCAAAACTTCAACTCGTTATTATTATTATTTATTATTATTATTATTTTTTTTTTTTTTTTTTAACAGAGGTAGCAAAGCCTCTTAAAATGTTCCAGATACGATTTAGGGTTGCTCTTTTCAAACATCACTGTATTAAGAGTTTATGTAAAATCTCATTCACTTTAGAAGCTTCTAAAAATTATGAAAGTTCAGGGATTAAATTTAGTTATTTCTGATTTAGGTAACATACTAGAAATTTTATTTTCACTTGTGATTTTTTAAAAGTTCCTCTGTAATTACTTTTTTCCCCACATTTTTTCTCCCTAATGTTTCCAGATGATGATTAGACCACATTAATGGCTTTTGTTCTGTTATATGTAACAGTTGCCTGAGTACATTTTAATATGTCCATCAACATGAAAATGAAAATAAAATTATTCTCGCTACCATCTTTCCCTGAATACAGAGTGGCAGTTATAGTCCTGTGTACAGTTACCATGTGACAGATGCAATCATGTGAGACAGAGATGGTTGTAAATTTTCATATCCTCCTTCTAAGCATTTGTATGTCAGATTACATTTCATGCTATTTGTGTGTTTATATTCACCTTGTGTTTTCACTGCTTGTTAAAATGTTTATTTCATTTTTCAGATTTCTCCTTTTACCATTCCGTTTGTGAATGACAGAGAAACTCCTAAGTACTGACTTCAACAAAGCCTAAGTACAAGAAGAGAAAAGGGTTCCGTTGCCCAGGGATATTGTATAATTAGGATAATAATCCCTACTGTCCCAAAAGGGCACGGTGATATCCCATCCATTGCTGCTTTTCCCCAAGACTAAGGATTTTCTAGCTCTTTCATTGGAATGAATTATTAAGTAAAACATGGTGAAATGGTGTAGGATGTATTTGGTTCCCAGGGTCTGAAACATGAACCCAAACCCTACAGTCCTAGTAGCTGGAACACGGGGTTTTAAGAAAGCCGTCAAGTTAGACATCTAGGTGTTTCTTTCCCCATTTTAGATGGAGATGTAACAGTTAACTTTGAAAATTCAAACGGGCACATGATACCCATCGGAGAGGAATCTACCCGAGAGGAAAATATAGTAAAATCTGAAGAAGGTAATGGCTCTGTAGCTGAAAAGGCGCCACCTCTGGAGGAAAAGGCAGAAGATAAGAAAGGTAAAATCAAGAGAAACTCCATATTCTTTTACGTCAATACAGCTCAACATTAGGCTCCAGATAGTGACTCTTAAGATCAGTTAGGGAAGAGGTTTGCAAATACAAAGAAGAGAGAAATTACAACGAGTGAAGAGAAATAGAGTGGTTTTCTCAAGTAGATGCATCCATTTTGTGAGTATATCCTTTAATTTTTTACTTGGAAGCATTAATTAACAGTAATCAGCAGATAGCTTCTTCAGTCATTAGAGATAGCTGGGAATATTATGCCTTCCTCAGGAGCTTTCCCTCAGTATTTTATTTTTAGAAAAAAATGCCACCAGTCTGAAAATCTTCTACTAGTTAGAAGTGACCTTTGTGAGCATGTCAGTGTAGAGGGATGGAGGAATATCAAAACGAAGATGGCTTTTTCAGTCCATCCTCGTCTCTCCAATAGTGGGAGCTTGGCTGATGGCATCCATACCCCAGATATTGTAGGTTCTAATCCAGGTTCTAGATATTTCTGCGAGAGGGACAGTTGCCAGAGATGCGGGAGTCTTTGGTTGCTGTATTGACCATAGCCTCAGCTTCATGATTTGTCTGCCAGTTGGAAGTTTCAAAATATGCCAGGGGCAATTATGTCATTCCCCAAAGGCTTCTTTAAAGATCTTGGTTTCTAGAATGAATATGCTATGGTCAGTTAAGTTACCTGCAAAATCTGTGTCTCTCAAAACATTTTACAAGTTCTGGTCACTGATTGATTGATTACATTTCCCTAAGACTTCTCTCACATGCAAGAACCTCTAAGCCTTTTACTTAATGCAAATCAGAATTGAAACCCATACAAAGTAAGGATTTGTTGGAAAATTCTAGATGATTCCATGCAGCGTAGAAATGACTCCTCAGGAAACGGACTGTTTCCTGTTCTGTAATGTCTGCCCCTGAGTTGGATGGCAAAAATTTTCAGACCTAGCTTATGTTCTGTAGGCATTGTGAGAATTCTTAGAAAGTGCTGAAAGCAAACTTCTCTTCCTCTGTTCTTGAACCAAGTCCTCTAAAGACAAAGAAAACAAAAGAGCACTTGACAGACATTGTAACTTAAAATCATCTTCTCTGGAAGTCTGTAACCCCCTAGTTGCATATATATTTGCCTGTAAAAATTTTAGAAGCCTCTATGAACTGTTAGAAATTTATTATTTTGCTTTATTTATTCAACATTAAGTATAGTATTCATGGGGCTTTACTGGTCTTGTTCTATTGAAGGACTCTGGTTAAACTTACAAATACTGATTATAAGAAATAAGCTAACATTTTTAACAATCATATTCCTGGAACATAAAAAAAAAGAAATCTAAATAGATTTCAGTGGGATTAATTTGAAAGTATTCATGCAATTAGTGGTTTTGTTGTTTTTGTTTTGTTTTGTTTTGTTTTAAGTCCACCTGTCCTGTCTCACCCAGACTGTTAAATTTCAGACCCATCTGTGGTTTGTCCCTGGTTTGGCCTTTTCACATTCAAGAATCACACCCTTCATTACACAATAGTGCCATCATTAATGCTTGCCTGGTCCATGCGGGATGTCAGTCAGTGGACCAACCAAGCTTCAAAGGAATTTTTTCCCTTATCAGCTTAATAAAAAGTTGCTGACAGTTTTATGTTAATGAAACCAACAGCCTTGATGTTCTGAAAAGATGGGAGACCTCATAGTCATAGGTCCATGGATATTTGAGAGGTGTTTTTGTTTTCTTATTCTTTACTTGGAATTAGTACATTTGGTTCTTTTTGGTCAAACAAGACGCAAGATAGCATCTTGCTTGGCTGGTGGGTGTGTCAAGAGATGGAATGCTGGACATGCTGTCACCCCACCAGTACAGCAGCAAAGCCTCCCTCTCAGCGCAGGCACGGCGCACCTGTAGCCACACTCCGAGTGAGGGCAGGCATTTGGTGGGGAAGCCACTTCCTGAGCGTCAGCAGAGTGTCTTTCAGACCTCAAACAGTACGCAGTATAATGGGAAATGGAAAATACCTCATAAACAAAGACAAGCACTTATTTCTCTGGGAAGATACCGTTAAATTCCAAAAACAGCCCAAGATTCACTTTTACTTCTGCCCCTTTCATGGTCCTGCCAGCAAGCAAATCCACAATCCCATGTTCTTAATTAACCTTTTGGGTGTTCTTAATTCCCTTTCAGGGGGTGAAATCCTCCCTTTCCTTTCACAATTAAGCCAATTTATCCAAGAGCGTTCTTGCATCTCTTAATTGCTTATGTTTGCAAAACCGTATCTCAAATCCTTAAACTCCCAAATGCCTGTACCTCTCTGTAAGGTCATATGTCAGTACTTTAATAACAGAACCATCTGTGTTAAAGGAAACACAACAAGTGGCAGATGTGCATACACTGCACTGTGTGCAGGTTCCACCTAGGACCCTTGCGGGTTCCTGGGGCTCCAGACGACACTGGCCTCCAGAGTTGGCGCAGTGGTCTGGGACCTCCTCTGCCCACCACTGGAGACTTTTCCCTTAAAACCTTCAGGGCTTCCAGTCTCCCATTATTCCTTCTCAGGAAGTGCCTTTAAATATATAAGAAAAGCCTATCTGTAATCTGTGATACATGCATTGGTATTAAATCTAAGAAATCTGAAAATTATTTGATATTCTACCTATTGAGGTGTTATAGCGAGCTTTCCATGAAGTAACAAGTGACTTACATGCATTTGTTCCACAAATAATAATGAAGTCCTTCCATGGGTAGGATTTGCTAGGGTCAGGAGAAGAGTGGTGAGTCAGAAATGGTCTTTGACTTCAAACAGATCACGGCCTGCGGGACCCAGCATGGGAACAGGCGATTGCCAAGCAAGATTCAAAGTATGGAAGGCCTGAGCACATGGAGGCAGGAAACCTTGCAGTGGGGACCAAATTTCATTCTTAGAAGCAAATATTTCCAAACTGAGATCTGAAGGAGATAAGGAGGTGGTCAGGTGAAGGAGAGGAACTGGGGCAGAGGTGCTCTCCCAGCAAAGCGAGGGCCACGCGCTGCTCTCCATTTAGTTCTAAGTATTGACCTGATGGAAGGAGCCATCGTCTAGGAAACAACTGTCCTCCAGACGTACTGTTTTAAAGCATAGTATCTGTGTCAGCCCAGCATGATTAGACAGCCCTTCCTTAACCTTCTTTTGAGAAGATAATACTCATTGACGCCATCAGTTTATGTCCTATCTTCAGGTCATATGGTACTGAAAAATATAAAGACTTCATTCATTACCTCTCGGATACAAGGAGAGAGTTTGTTTTCTACCAGTGTAACCATGTTTTCTACCAGTGTGGTGGTGGTAACCATCAGCCAGTCTCATTCATTGAATAGACTCATGTTTAAAGCCGTGTGTCTAATGGGATGTGACATTTTCGACAAAAGGAATTTATAATTTAGTCAGAAGAGCATACTGTTGGCACACAGGGACACACACACCCACCTAGGGTTCTCCACAGAGTAGACATAAGTATCGGCTCTTTGGCAAACACACACACAGTTTTGGTAGAGGTCGCAGAGGATGGGGCTGCGGGTGGTCCTTGTCCACAAACGCCAGGAGCTTGCACGCAGCATGTTCACTTTTCCTCTAGTTGGGATCGTCACTCCCAACTGTCATAGAGTGAACATGTCCTCCCTCCCAAGCCTAGAAATTGCATTCTTTGGGAGGTAGCTTTAGAATTTGAAACCTTAGATAGAAAGAAGAAAGAGCTCAGTGATAGGCCTGTGAGGACAGGCTAAGACCTGTGAGGGTTTGTAGCATGAAAGAAAATTGGGGTTCCCGGTGGTGCAGGTGTCTTATGGGTTCTCACCTTGGACAGTATCATCGGGCTTGATCTCTGTGTGTATGCAGTGTCTGATCTTATAGAGAGTCACAGAGAGAGGTATTTGCCCCATGTCATAAAGACTGACAGATCAACATAGGTTTATATGTTTTATGTTAAAATGAAATGATTGATCTTTGGCATCAACTTCTATTGTTCTCTAACCTAATTGACATTTGTGACTCAGTGGCCTTCCAGTTCAGACCAGGGAGGTTAGGAGACTCACTACTTAGTTAAAAAGATACAGTAGGTAACCAGAAACGTACACATCCAAAGTAGCCTCCAGTAAATACTGAACAAGCAACTCAGACCATAAATACCAGTAAGTTTAGGGGCAAAAGGGGACTGTGGTGGGCTTCATGGCTGGGGGAAAATAAGAGAAAAGCTTTATTGATCATGTACTATAACTTGGATCATTCTTGTGTTACTTATCTATGGGGATTGAGGGGATACAGTAAAAAAAAAAATGGCAGTCTCACTTGAACTCACTACAGTGAGAACTGAAACAAAAGAAATACTAATAAAATGTAATGCATTCTGATATTCACACCCTTTCTGGTCATTCAGTAATGGGAGATTAGATCCATTGAGGTTTATTAGTCTTGTCTTAACACTGTCTGTTTTTTTTTTTTTTTTAATTGTGCTCCATTTTTAAAGAGATGCTGCTTAGCTCTTTGGACCAGAACTGTATTTTAATTTATTTTAATTTTGATCATCCACCATTAGAAACAATACAGATGTGAGTACATGAATGAACATTCAGTGTCTCTGCTTCCCATAACGAGAGACAGACTGTTTCTCCTCTAGTTAGGCAAAATCTTGTGAAAGGCTTCTGTTCTTCGGTATGAATTTTTTTTTTATGAGTTTCAGCCCTTGTCTCTTCAAAATTGTTACTTGTGTTTACATTGCAAAACCAGTATGGTATTTTGGGGAGTTCTGCACCCTTTGTACCTGGAGTTGTGACACTGTTTGAAAAGGTCAGAGGAAGTTTCTGGAAAACAGGAAGCTGCCCTTGTGCACTGTGAGAGCCTAAAAAAATTTTAATGGTAGAAAATAGTTTATTCATCAGTGCACTGTGCTTCCTGGAGAAGAGTCTACAGAATCTTCCTTAGCATGAATATGATTGATTTTTGACCATAATTTGAGACAGCACTCAAATCCCTTTCCTGTTGGTGGGGTGTGAGTTCTCCTGAGAGAAAGTCCCTGCACCAAGGGTATGAAGGTAATGGAGTCCAGTCACTGCTTCGCTGTCAGTCCTCCCAGTGTTATGCACAGTGTGCTGACCTGCTACTCTCAGCGCCCTTCAGTATTGTTAAGTTTAAATTCAGCACTCCTGCACAGGCCCGTATCCAGCAGCCACTGATTAATGGCTGGTGTCGGCCCCTGACGGTGGATATTGACACTCGTCCTCAAATAACTTCATCAAAGTAACTTGTGTGACCCTGTTTGATTGCAGGAATGATTTGTGTACCCTGATAATGCACCCAGTTTGGCTTTCAGCCTGTGAACATTTGATCCTCTGTGCCCCAGACTGTGCTCTCCCTGCTATGGCACACCACGCTGGTTCCGAAGGGCCAAGCAGCCATGTGTTTGTATCACTGTCGCCGTATGTCTTGCTCCTTCTATGTATATGGTGTGTGTCTGTATCAGTCTGCTTCTGTTCACTTTCTCATTTGTAGAGAACACTGAAAACCACTCTGAAACACCGGCAGCTCCTGTTCCATCTCCTCCAGCTCTTCCTAAGCCTAAACCCAAACCTAAGCCCAAAAAAACACCTGTGCCTCCAAAAGGGGCTGCCGCCGGGGTCAGCCCCAAGGGTGACGAAGTGCCTCCTATTAAAAAAATTACCAAGGCGCCTGGTAAGCAGGCCCCCATCCCTCCACCCAAGCCAACGAGCCGAAACACGACCCGAGAGGCTGGTGAGTATGCTCCCCTGGGGGCTGGAGTCTAGGGTGTTTGGCTCTGGGGTGGGGCCCATTGCTTTTTCTACTAACGGTGGCCTTTTTGGTGTCTTAGAATGTAACACCAGTGGATTTCACTTGAGAATACCCAGAAGATTCCTCTGTTGTTGCCTCTACCGAGGGAAAGTCAACCAGTTGATTAGTTGACCTCATTATATTTGGGGTGAATAGACCTCTTTTATTCCAAGTATCCACTGTCTATCTAAGAACCAGTAGAAGGATTCAGGGTGTAGTGTGCCTGATGAATGCGATATGTGATCTGATATCCCATTATTTACAATCTCCTGGCCTTCTGCCTATTTGAGTTTATGGGTGGCTCTTTGGCTTGGATTTTCCTCTAAAATATCTTAAGTTGCATATGAGAATATGACACATCATTGATAATTTTGCTGGATCTTAGTATCTTAAATCCTTCCACATACATAGTTATTTCTCTACTGACAGATGTCAGATGGTTCATACCACTCAGTCCAGCTCTACCCCTCCACTTTCTACTGGAATCACAGCTTTTTCATCCAGGTTGAAAGTCACATGCTTAATGTTCACTGTCCACCTCATCCCCAGACTCCCATGTGTTATAATAAGGAATAACATCCTACAATGTAGTTAACAAGTCATTATTGTATGTCCTGGGGGGGGTGTTTGAGTGACCTACAAACGACATGTAATATCTCTTCAGCTTTCCTTTCAAATCAGATATGCTTAATGCAGAGTGGAGCTCCCAGTTTTCTAGTCATGTGGCATAAAGAAGCCTACCATGTCGTCCAGCTGTAAAAAGACAATAATCAGAGTATACATGCTGAATGACTTTTTCCATTCACATTCCCCCATGTTGTAGCAAACTATATTTTCTGCAAAATCAGTATCAAAATCAGTAACTTTCTTGCACGTGACTACCAGGATATGCCTTCATGTTGATCTTTTCCCCTCCATCATTTATACCCATACTGCTCAGAAAATGGCTTACTCGATGGTATAGCAGACCGCCAAATACAAATAGATGTTTCTTTGCCTGTGCTCCTCTCTTTGGCCTTTGACCTCGAGTGTCTGGTATCTTCTAATAAGCTCTGAAATGAAATGTCTCAGAACACTGTGCTTATAGTGCCTACGGGCCATCTCCTCAGGTACCAATGGCCCTGTGTCCATTTTTGTCGGTATTGCTGTGTTTCCCAGAATGCCTAGCAGACCTGAGGAGCAGTGCTTGAAGTGAGACAGGCAGTGATCCACTTCTTAAAGAAGAGCCCCAAACAATCACCCCATGCTTGGGCATTACACAGACTTGCTCACTTCGTCCTGCCCCATAGGGCAGTGGCTCACTATTGACTTGCTTTGGATTCTCTCACTTCTCTCAGAAGAAAGCTGGTGATTAATCCAGGGCAGGGGACAGCTTTCATAAGAGATTTTGAGTTATAGCCAGATGTTTTACTTGAAGGTTTATTTATGGGCCCACAATGTTCCTAGGAGAATTATACAGTCACATTTTTATCCGTTGTATTAAATAAGGCCCCGCTGGCTGATGGTGTGAATAACAGGGTCTCTCTTCTCAGGCTGTCCCAGATAAACAGGGGTTTCATTGAGCTATACCAACAAGCCTGATGTGCAAGAATCCTTTTATCAAATATTGATAGTACTCCTTCAGAATCCAGCTGATACTCCATTTGTAATCATTTAGAACTTTCTATGTTTTATTTGAATAATGTCCTTTGAGAAAAGTTACTTCAAAATGCAACTCGTGATTTTTAGTCAGATGTTTCAGTTCTAATTAAAGCTATCAGTTAGGATTCTTCTTCAGTTCCTCAGTTAATATAGACCCCCAGATAACCAGATGCTGGCTTAGCACATTCAGCTGCTTTGTGAGTGAAGTAAGGTCAAATCTCCTGTATTTTTTTTTTTTCTTTCTCATTGTTACACACTGTGTTAACAACGGAAGTATTTAACTGAGGAGAGGTGGCTTTACTTTTTTAATCCTGGCATTAATTCAAGGTAGCTTAAGCTATCAACATGGTTGATTTCAGCCACGTCTTGTCATTTTAGAAGAAACTTAAAGAAGTGTGACTCCACCCCAACCATTTAAAAAATTTGTCTTTTTTTCTCAAGTCGAGCTGAAGTTAACTTTGCTGTTAGAAAAGAAAGAATTGTCTTAAAAAAATATATATATAATCCACATTAACATACATATGGGCGTGTGAAAGGGATTCTGTTCAATTTACGTGCAAAAGTAATTGAATGTGTTTGGGCATCAAATCCTTAGATCTTTGTTGTGAAAAATAAATAAATAAATTTAGAATGGACTTAGATTGTAGAAGTTTGCTGAATACTCTTGTCTTATTAGCAGATGAAGATTGTTAGCTTGAAAGAAGTAATATGAGCAGGCCCAGACTTGGGATAGTATGAATTCTAGTTGTGTGTATCTAAAATTATAAAACCCCAAAGCCATAAAGATATCCTTTAAGTCTGGATTTTGTCACCAAATGAGACTCACTCTTTTTTAGTATATCAGAGTTGATGAAGTCTTCTGTCTCATTGTCTATTCCTTTATTCATTCTTCACCTCTTGACCCTCCCCCAGCTGACTTCAGTAAAGGTAAGTTATCATAACGTGTGTTGTGGATTGGCTCCACCGTAATAACGGTATTTTTTTAGAGTTCTGTGGAGGATGGTTTAACCCCTTGTGAAAAAGAAGGAATGTACAACATTACAACAGAAAAAGCAATTAGGAGAAATTTATAAATCATACAGGTCATGAAACAGAAGACATTCTCACAGGAGTTTAAAGTTGTTTGCCAAAATGATGTAAAGAAAAGTTGAGCTTTTTTTTTTTTCCCCCTGAAAATAGTTTGGTTGAAGGCAGTCCTACCCAAAAGCAGGCAAATAGCTTCTAGTGGCCACAACCATTCTCTGACGAAGACCGCCTAGGAACAGAAGCGCTAATGAATATTGGCTTTGTGAGGGTGTTTGTCCCACAAGATCTGAGAATGACACTCTTGCCCTTCAAATTATTCCAATACTACCCATGTAGACATTTTCTGTAAAATAATAATAATAATAACTTTTTCTGCCTTTTGATATTTGGTGGGTTTGGGTTTTTTAAATTTAAATTCAATTTAATGAACATGTAGTGTATTATTTTTTTCAGAGGTAGTTTAGTGATTCATCAGTCACATATCACACCCTGTTCGCATTACCTGAAGTGCCTTCCTTAATGCCCGTCACCCAGTTGCCTTTTGATATTTTGAAGGGGACTTGTCTTTCTGATGTGGCCATGTGTTTTCTTTCTGTCCCATCGCCACTGCAGGTGGAGGTATGGGCCGGCATGTCAAGCTTCTTTCTCTGGAGCCATGGGGATAACTGGTTTAGAACTGAGTTCCTTTGCCTTTGGTCCAGAAAGGAGCCACAGGGATATACCCTGGCCATTTGGAATATGGGCCACTCCATTCCCAAAAAGCATCATTGAACTTGTAGAATTTGTGATGAGCCCAACCTGCACTCTAACCAGACAGCTGCTGTCTATCCATTATACACGATGATGTCCTTTCTGCGGGGTACGCAGGGACCCATTCAGATGACCTGTAAGGCAAGCAGCTGAGGACTTCCCCTCGGCTGGTGCAGCCAGAAAAACTAGAGGGACTCCTCAATCTCCATAGGAGAGAACTCTTGTCCCTTACAGTTTTGCCTTTATCATCATTGGCTCCCTCCTAGATTCCGGGTAGGGAGGAGGCAGAAAATAAAACCATTATCCTTATTAGCCTACTTCCTTTTATTTGACAAATGTTAACATTTTAAAGGGGGCATCATAATTGACAGTTGCAGCCCGTTTGTTTCTTTAAAAGGCTTCTTTGACTTTTAACGCAAAATCTCTCTGTTTTAGCTGGTTCCTCTCATTCAAAAAAAACAACTGGGTCCAAAGCATCAGCTTCACCATCTACTTCCTCCACCTCGTCTCGTCCCAAAGCTTCAAAGGAGACACTTTCTAGCAAAACAGGGACAGTGGGAATCACAAAGGGCAAGAAAAAAACTGGCAAGCAGCCAACCTCTCGACTGGCCTCGGATGCAACCACGTCTGGCATGTCCGACCTTAAAGGAGAACCTTCTGAGATGAGGGTGGAGAGTCTCAAACCTGAGCAGACTGTCCCCGGGACCGAGGAGCAGACCACAGGCAAATCTAAGTCTGCAGTCCCCCCACCTCCTGTGGCTCCACCACCTTCTCCCCCCGCCCCTCCTCTTCCTCGTGAGGAGCAGTGCACTGTTGCCTCAGACACTCCTGTTGTCCTGGTCAGTGATGGAGCTGACCTGCCCATCCCTGCCTTAGACCCAAGTCAGCTTCTCTGGACCGAAGAGCCCACCAACAGAACCACTGTCTTCTCAGGCCCTGGCTTAAGTGTTAGCAGAGAAAATGCAAAATGGTGAGTCGGGGCATAAGCCCCATATTCGTCTGTATCCCCTGTGCAACTGGGTGCTAAAGATCACTAAACCACTCAATTGATGAACCTACTTGGTTTTGTTTTACAATTTAACCTAGTGATTGTTAGGTAGGCACCCATATCATCCAGCCATTGGTTTTTCATAGCCTGCCCCAGGAATGTCATAGACTACCGGAGAAGATGACATCAGTCCTACTGGCAGGTACCACTTCACATCTGTGGCTTTTGAGTAGATCAGAGCCTATTTCATCAATGTTCAGCAATCCCTTTTCTTTTCCCTGGACAGTTCCCTTTTCTTTCCTTACAGTGGTTATTTTACTTGTGTCCAGATGGGTCACCCGTTCCTGCCTACCTTCAATACAACAAGTCATTTAGCCTTTTCTTTCTCTAAGAAAATAAAGAACTCTCGGATTCCATCCCTCTCCTCCCAGCTTCAGAGGGGCCCCCTTTCTTGCTTCCTCAATTCCCCACCCAACTCCAGTGTTACCTCCTCTCTGACGCATTTCAGCACTCATGCAGACAGAATTGGTTGTCGCATCTACTCTACACTGGCAGCCCCTTTTTTCCTCTCCATGGGACAGAGCTAAGCAGCATATCTGTTTGCCTCTGTATCCCCAGCAACCAGTACAGAATCTGGTATGCCATAAACATGACATCATGCATTTACCCAAGCCAGAAACCTGGGATTCATCCTCAGGGTTCTCATTCTTCTTCATTCTTGCAGCTAATCCCTCACAAAGGCCTATCCGTAAAGGCAAAAAAGACATACTAGCTCTTCTATCCCACAGATACAAAGGGAGGGCTGTCAGGGTATAGTAGACTTCTGGAGAAATCTTAGGGTTCTTAAATCCAACCTTAAACCCAACCTCTTCTCTCCTGTTTCAAAGAATAAAACCAAAATTCACTCTTGTGATCATTTAATATTTTCTCTTAAAAAAAAAAAAAACTTTGTCATGTTAGACTTAAAAAATAGTATATTAATTAAGTTGACTTGGATCAAGAGATAACCATCGTTAATTATTCAGTTGCTGATAATAATCACCTTCATTTATTGAATAGTTATTTAATGTCAGGAACTGTCAGTTATCATTCACATAAGTCTTACGTGAAATATCTCTGTTTAATAGATGAGAAAACTGACACTGAGAGAGGGGAAATAGTTTGCCCTAGATTACCCATTTAGCAAGTAGCAAAGTCAGAATGCACACTCAGAGCTGCATGGCAGATTCCATGCTCTAAGAAATTGTATGCATTTCCAAAGCACTTGCTTCTACTTCTGCAATTTCTTTCGTGTTCGTTTCTTGTTTTTTTGTTTTTGTTTTTGTTTTTATCATTTTGAGCACCATGGTTTGAAGGAAAGCCAAGGAAAGATAAATGTTAAATTATAAATTATTTTACTTACTTGACACATTAGTAATCAATATGGGAGAAGACATAGAAAGGAATGGCTCTGATGTCCTTAACACCTCCAGCACATAGCAAATGACTACATTTAATTACACTGTGGTTTTCCAGCACTGCATTGAACTCCAACCTTCAGAACTCAAAAATCATTCTTTCAGGAAATATTTCCTGCTTGCCTTCTATGTGCAGGGCACTGTACTCAGCACCAAAGATACAGAAGTAAGCAAGATGAGACACCTGGCTGGCTCAGTCAGTTGAGCATCTGCCTTCGGCTCAGATCATGATTCTAGGGTCCTGGGATTGAGTCCCACATAAGGCTCCTTGCTCAGCAGGGAACCATTTTTCTCCCTCTCCTTCTGCCTGCCTCTCCCCATCCTTGTGCTCTCTCTCTCTCTCTCTCTCTCTATCAAATAAATAAAATCTTTTTTAAAAAAGTAAGTGAGACCAAGATATTACAGTTAAATTAGTTTTTACCAAAATAATATCCAACCTGCTCAGGAAGTACAAATGTTTAAGACAGGTCTGAATAGATTGAATATATAGGTTTGTTATTTAGTATACGAAAGAACAAGATACAAGGTGATTCCTTAGATAGTCTTAGGCAGTGAGAGAGTGCATATCCCAGGGTGACTTGGTTCTGTCCAGCCTGCTTCCTCAGACCTATAGGAAAGGGACTTTACTGTGCAAAGCACTGCGCTGCACGAGGAGGGGGACTTAATGTCAGTCTCCAGCCCAAGTACACACAGGATTGTCAGACAAAAGAGGCGAGCGTCTGTTCCCTATTTCCATGGGAACTATGATCAGAGAGCAAGCTTAGGACATTATTAGACATCGAGGTATTTATATATAGATTTTCCTGTCACTTCAGATAAACATAATCCTTTCTTAGAAGAGGGCATTGAGATTTCCTTCTCTGTATGTTCTTCAAAGTTAAAATTTAAATTACAATTCATTCCACAGGAGTGGTTTGTTTGCTCTTGAGTTAATGAGCCTGGAATAAGTAGTCTCTCAAATTTTTTTTTTTCCAAATTCTTTCTTCCGTTTTTAAGTAGATATTTCAGTTAGAATTTCTAGCTCTTAGTCACTTGCTTTACTTAGAACTTTCCCTTAGTTATGTTTAGTGAACGAATGTGTGAAAATCCTGTCATCTTATGAAGAGGCTTCTGTTTTGAATACAAATATCAAAACTTTAAAGAAGATAAGTGGCTATGTGTAAAAATATCTTCCTCTATTCACACATTGCAGGGTAGTAACCGTGTGGTAGATTTTCTATTTATTGGCGGCTTCATTGGTATCATACAGGTCTGGGATAATTTAAGGCAGTCACTAAGCAGCCCATCTGGAGCCCATATCCAAAGGGAACTTGACTGTGTTTAGTTCATTTCCACGAACACTTGAGTTCGCTGTTTTGTCGAGTGTGCCCAACACATTTAGGGGGCAAAGGAGAGTCAAGTCATGAGTGGATAGACACAAATTTGGAGTATAATAATTTAATTTTAATTATCTATATAATATGATATGAATATAACTTACAATGTCAAGTATAAAATACAATATAACATTTAATAGGTAGAATAAGAGTCGTAAGTCTGGGTTCTACACTGGACTTGATACCTTGTTTTGGGCAACACACCCCTGGTCTTCTCAAGTTCTGTGAACTGTAACTTACCCATCCCCTTATACTGTAGTACAGATTAAGTCTGTAAATGTAGGCAGAAGTCTTTGAAAACTACAAAACATTATAAAATACAGATGATGCCATTAAAATAATGATAGATATCATAATAAATTAGTGAGCAGTGACAGAAATAAATACCAAGGTTCAGCCCTGAAATTTCTCTTGTTCTGCTCTTCAGAATGTATTATTAATTGCTACATCTAGTAAATGTGCTGTGGTCACCCAGAGTACCAGGCTGGCTAAACAAGGATGGCCTCCAGTGGCAATCAACTAAAAATCCGGACCATGGAAATCATGGTTCTCACACTGTGGAAACAGTATGGTGGTTCCTCAAAAGATTAAACCTAGAATTACCATGGGACCCAGCTAGAATTACCATGGGACCCAGCAATTCTCCTTCTGTGTATATAGCCGAAAAAATTAAATGTAGGTCCTTGAATAGATAAGTGTACACCAGTGTCCTTAGCAGCAGTATTACAACAACCGAAAGGTAGAAGCAGCCCAAATGTTCATCAACTAATGAGTAGATAAACAAAATGCAGCATATGACATGATGGGATATTATTTAGCCTTAAAAGAAATTCTGATGATGTCTGCTAAAGCATGGATGAACCTGGAAGACATGTTGGTAAAGTAAGTCAGACACAAAAGGTCAGATGTTGCATAATTTTGCTTCTGTAAAACACCTAAAATAGCAAAATTCATAGAGACGGAAAGTAAAATGGTAGTTTCCAGGGGCTAGGGGATGCGAACAGGGAGTTATTATTTAATGGGTCAGTCTCAGTTTGGGAAGATGAGAAGGCTCTAGAGATGGACGGTGGTGATGGTTGTACAATCGTGTAAATGTTCTGCCACTCGACTGTATGATATAAAATGGTCAAAATGGCAAATTTTATGCTGTGCGTATTTTACTTAGTAAAAATAAATATAATGTGCCGTGCATAGTTTCCCCTTTGAAAACAAGAATTTTGGCTGTTGGATTTTTCTAATAAGTGCAAAATTTTTAGAGTGCTTGGACCAATAACCGCAAAGTACAGTTTTTCAGTACTTCAGGTTCTGATGTTTACCTGTTTTTACTACTCAAAGAACTGTTTTTTGGTTTTTCAAGTTCATGGCAACAGCAAGCACATGGTTTGCACAAAACGGTGTTTCAGAAGTGTGATGTCCAAATTTGGATGCTTCTATTTATATCAGAAGACAATTTGGGGATTTTCTGAATCTTAAAATGAATATTACATTGTTTTTTATATGCTAGGTTTTCGATATGTTTTCAGTGACATTTTTTCTTATTCTGGTCTGTGAAAACTGGCGGGCTTTGTCTATTTATAGAAACTTTAAGCCAGAGACTCTTACCAAGCTAACTGATAGAAAATTATTGCATCCGTTCACATCACCTGTCTTGTAAAGAGTACGTTTGACTTCGCCCTTTTCCATATCACGTTACTAATATATTCCTGTGAGAGGCAGTTTTACAAATGGAGAAACTAAAACACAGAGATGATACATGATTTTTTGACTTGACACACTGGCTGTGATGGAAAATAGGATTAATTCATATATCAGCTAAAGAAGGTGTGTCTTTCTGTCACTCCTCTTCTAGGTGTTGGGCTGCAAATCACTATGAATCCCCCTTGTCAAGGAGCTTTGGGGGCTGAGATGGCAGACAAGTGAATGGTGGTCGAGGTGCAGTGTGCTAAGTGCTCATCGGGTTGTCTTCAGGTCACCTTAAAGTCCGGGTGGTGGGGCAAGGATCTAGATGGAAGGCCAGGGAAAGATTCCTGAAGAAGCTATGACTTTCGCTGAGGCTTGAAGGATAAGTAGGAGTTACAGGTACAGAATAAGGATAGACCAAGTCAAATATTCAGAAACTTCTAGTCCACTGTTCTTTCCACTGAGGCCCCATGGTTATGGAAAAATCAATTTGCAAAATACAGTTTTACCATATTCATGTACTAAATCATGTATCAATATCAGACATCATCTAGCCATTCCTTTTCATTTTGTAGATGAAGAATCTGAAACCTTGAGAATGAAGTCCTGCAGTAGTCCTCTTCCATTTCACTGTCGCTAGCTGTCTATGTTTGCTTTCTCCTTTCACCAGCTTGAAAGATGCTCCTGAAACTAGAGCTCCCTCTCATGGTGTTGGTGTTGTCCCAGAGGGCTGCTCTGAGCTTCACGCACCCCCCCCCCACCCCCCTGTGTTGTTGTGCCTTTAACAGTTTTACAACCAAAGATGAGCCGGGAAAGGTAGCCCCTTCGCTGCTGACTCCTGGGCTGTTGGGAGAATCTTCAGAATCCTTCAGTGCCCCTGAGGACGAAGGCCAAAGGGAGTACCAGACCAATGACTCAGACTCTGATGGGCCTGTCTTGTACACTGATGACGACGATGATGAAGAGGATGAGGATGAGGACGGCAGTGGAGAAAGTAAGACTTTTTTCCAGAGGTGGGGAGGAAAGAAAGATGATGGACAGAAGCAGGTGCGTTTTGTAATGACAAAAGCCATCGGTGATCAGATAGCTGATGTTTTCTTTCCCCTCATCATATTCTTTTCTCGAATTAGAAATGTGTGTCCTAAAGTTTAGCTTTTGATGACAGACCTTTCCAGAAGATGGTTCCACAGGGGCCAAGGGGTCAGGCCTTTGTCTATGAGGAGTCAGAGCTTTCAAATGACAGAGATGTTTTCAGAATGATTGGAGATGGCCCTTCTACTCAGATCTTTCTTTCTTTTCTTTACTTTTTTTTTTTTTTTTTTTTTTTTTTTTAAGATTTTATTTATTTGTGGGCGCCTGGGTGGCTCAGTGGGTTAAGCCGCTGCCTTCAGCTCAGGTCATGATCTCAGGGTCCTGGGATCGAATCCCGCATCGGGCTCTCTGCTCAGCGGGGAGCCTGCTTCCCTTCCTCTCTCTTTGCCTGCCTCTCTGCCTATTTGTGATCTCTCTCTGTCAAATAAATAAATAAAATCTTAAAAAAATATATTTTATTTATTTGTTCATGAGAGACAGAAAGAAAGAGAGAGGGGGGCAGAGGGAGAAGCAGGCTCCCTGAGGAGCAGGGAGCCCAATGCAGGACTCGATCCCAGGAGCCCGGGATCAACCTCAGAACACTTAACTGACTGAGACATCCAGGTGCCCCAAGATCTTTCTTGAATAAAGAGCATAAACTCGGATTCACTGGATTACTTATTGGAGGTGTTTGAGACTTCCACTCACTTTTATACTAGAGTTTAAAGAGAGAGGAGGGAAGAATGAGTCGAAAATGACAAATACCTTCAAAGAATCAAAAAAAAAAAAAAAAAAAAGATTATTCCACAATAGGTGAGATAGGATGCCTTTTAGGAAGGAATGAGATAGTAGTTAAGCCACTTATTTATATATAACTTAGGGAACTGGAAAGTGCTTATTTTAAAAAATGTCTAAGTATCTTGACTTAAGCACTATGGAACTGAATGTATATATTGTGAAAAGTTGTTAATGATGAACCATCAGTTTGTCAAATTCCTTTTAGTTTGTACTGAACAGCAACAACACAATCATTATCATCCACCTGGTGTTGACTATTCTCTGTTGAGGATTCTTGCTAATTAAGGATTAAAACATTGCTACCGCAGTTAAACTTTTTCCAGCGTGATTTCTCAGTCAAGGAAAGGGGAAGACAAGAATTAACTGTACAGTATAAATTTAAAAAACTATGTTTTTAAGACTTAGAAAAGAAAGCGTTACGCAATCAGTAATTTCCGTGACATGCCGTCTCAGCAAAATAAACTTCAAATATCACTTTCCAAATGATGAGGTGATATTTGCAAGTTTTTTCATGGTGCCCCAGCATTCTTCAGAACATTTTAAAAATAGGTCTTCAGTCTTTCGAAGTGAACTACATCCAACTCAATTTTTTTTTTTCTTTTTTTCCCTGAAGTTAATTAAAATTCCACTCTTGCATGTGAATAAAGAATTTCGTCTGGACTCTGTTTAAAGTCCATGCCATGTGTAACCTGAGTACTGCTTGCTTAAAGCCCCTTTTTTCTGCATTTCTGCCTCTTCCAATCCTCAGGTGCTTTGGCAAGTAAAATACGACGGAGGGATACTCTTGCTATCAAACTTGGCAACAGACCGTCAAAAAAGGAACTAGAGGACAAAAACATCTTGCAGCGTACATCTGAAGAGGAGCGGCAGGAGATCCGACAGCAGATTGGAACAAAGCTCGTCAGGTAATAGCTCCAGTTTTCGCACAGCACTCACCAAATCATACTTCTCTCCCACCTGTGGTGTCCTGCCCAGCTGAGATCATTGTGAATTCCTTGGGTAAGGGCACATGTGGCCTGTGTGGTTTTCCGAAGTTGGTCCTGGATGATGAACCACTCAACTTTCCCTTTGGTCCAGCCATTCACTGGCTTTGGTGTCACCAAAGTCTGAACCAAGTGTCAACAACTTTTTCTATGAAGGACCAGTTTGGAGATGGTGTTGCAGCTACACCACTGTGTTAGTAACAGCATGAAAGGAGCCATGAACAACACATAGACAAATGGGTGTGGTCGTGTTCCAATAAAACTTTATTCGCCAAAATAGGCAGCAGGCCAGATTTGGCCTGTAAGTCATAGTCAACTCCTGGCTTAATCCATGGGCTCTCTGGCATTCCTGTGATCGCCATGAGGTTCTTCCCTGTGGGCTTAGAGTCTCTAGAAATACCAGTTAGCTTCAATGGCCAGCTCCATCCAAGTCAGGTAACTGTAGCCCCCCTATTAGAGCCTCCCCCTTTTAACTTCAAACAAGTGGTTATCTGATTTCACATTCTGCTTCCAGCCATTGGAGGGTTTCTGCTTTGGCCACCAGTGACTTTGGAGGTCCATCGAACTGGCAGGTTTAATAGAAGTGAGTGCCAATGTTTGATGATCGGTGTAAGCATTCATTTTGCAGACTTCTCTCACTCTGCGTAAACAACAGAGTGCATCAACTGGGAGGAGAGAGCAGTCTGGGATCCCAGGGCAGGATTTGGAAGTGGAAGAAATTCTTCTACTTCCTTGGAAGTGGAAGACTTCTGTGACTGTGTTGGACCTGTGGGGTTGGTGTGGGACCGGGGTTCCGGAGGCTCTTCTCTGCTTGACAGATGGGGCCAACCAGTGGCTTGTGGCGGGAAATGCGATGCTGTACTGAAAGCCCTTGAGTGCCTGGATCGTAGCAGGCACATAATAGAATTAAATATTTTTATTAGTAATTTAAATCATTATATATCCCTTAAACAAGTAAAACATTTTAAAAAATTAAACCCAGTATTGGCACCTTTGTTCAGTATTTCTTTTCTTTCTTTTTTTTTTTTTTTTTTAGATTTTATTTATTTATTTGACAGAAATCACAAGTAGATAGAGAGGCAGGCAGAGTGAGAGAGGGAAGCAGGCTCCCCGCTGAGCAGAGAGCCCGATGCGGGACTCGATCCCAGGACCCTGAGACCATGACCCGAGCCGAAGGCAGCGGCTTAACCCACTAAGCCACCCAGGCACCCCTGTTCAGTATTTCTGAAGAGCAGCTTAACAATATGAAAAAAAGAAATTGTAGAGCAGCCTCTTCCTTGACATGGTCATTCCATTTGAGGGACAATACTAGAAGAAAATAATCCAAAAGGGAAACAAAACCCATAGGCTTTACGAAGATCTTTATTTCAAGGCTATTTATAAGCAGTGATGAATTAAAACAAACCAAGTGCTTGAAAACAGGGGATGGATGAAGGACATTGGGAGAAGCTGACGTGGTGAACTAAGCATAGGGCAGTGGTTTTCTGACTACCTCATCAAGGATTTCTTGGAGGCGATACTCGGGCTTCTATGGGGCAACCAGGCAGTGTGGGTGTATTTGCGGTGGGATGGGGAGGACTCCTTCACCCCACTCTCACCCATCCACCCAGAACAGCCTCTTATGTCTGTTTTATATAGGGCTTCTACCCCCAAGCCCCCAAAGTTTGAAGACCTCTCTAAGTATACACATAAACCATAGCCATTAAAATTTTTGAGTAGTTTTTAGCATCAGAAATATGTACATTTTATAGAATTGCTTTTCTACAGATACTGTACATCTGATCACTCTCGTTCAAAGATGCCCGTGGTCCCTACCTTGGGGGCCTCTGTGCGTAGTGGAAGAGACAGAAAGAGATACTGCTTGGGGAGGTCAACTGAAAAGCACAAACCTGTGGGTCAGGAGAACTAGGTATGAGGCTGTGCTCCAGCATTCATGAGCCCTTGATCTCAAACAAGTGAATTAATCCCTCATTTCCTCATTTGCAAAATGGAAATGGGTTACTCCCTTGCTGAATTGTTTTGAGGATCCATAGTAATGTAAATTAAGCACCTGGTACAGTGCCTGGGACTTTAAAAGTATGAGCTAACAAGAGCTATGATTATTGCCTTATCTTTATTATTACTTGTGTGATACATGCTCTGATAGGTGTGTGACCTGTGTGTGAGCGCCGCATAGGGCAGAGAACCAGGAGTTCAAAACTCACTCACAGGACAGGTCAGACGCCCACCTGCAGGTTACTGTTTTAGTCATTTGTAAGATTTCAGTAGGCAGAGAAAGAGAGAAGGGTATTCCTGAAGGAGGAAACTCCTTCAAAAAAGGGAGGACAATGTCTTTGGTAGAGGATACGGTGTAGATAAAGGATTCATGGGTGGCCCCTCACCTGACTGCCTCCTAGCTTCCTGGGTTCTTCTGTGGGCTCAGTTATGTAAGTTACTTTCAAGGTAGTTCTGGTGAAGATTAAACTTTAACAAACATTTTAATGAGATATTTAAAATATCATTGATTTCAGTTCTTCATACCATTTCTGCCACAGGCATAATGTTAGAATTGATAGTATTTTATATTAAGATTACCTTCATACATATGTTTACATGGCACAAACTCATCCTACATCCAGAAGGAATTTTACAACAGATCTGTGATTTACGATAAATTAATATTATAAACAAGATCAAGAAGAAAGTTATAAAGGGGTGTTGGGTCATTCAGCTTTTGTGTACAAAGAATTAGCTACTAGTCACAGATGAGCCTGACTTTTCTTGAAGCAGATGGAAAGGGCCCATATATCTCAAATAACTCTGTGTATATTATAAATCCATTTGAGGGGTGCCTGGGTGGCTCAGTTGGTTGAGCAACTGCCTTCAGCTCTGGTCATGGTCCTGGAGTCCCGGGATTGAGTCTGGCATTGGGCTCCCTGCTCGGTGGGGAGTTTGCTTCTCGCTCTGACCCTCCTCCTCTCATACTCTCTCTCTCATTCTCTCTCTCTCTCAAATAAAATCTTGAAAATACACACACACACACACACACGCATGCACACACACATATACAAATCCATTTGAGGTCACAAAAGCAGTATTTCACTTGAAACTCTGTGCCATGTAGATCAGGTGTCTTTTGAGTTAGTATGAACTCTCAAGCAGAAAATTTTACGAGATTCTAATGATCTGAGTATTACTTAGGGGATGGGCTAAACTGTTCTAATAGAGACCAAAAAGTGCTCCAAATACGACACTTTCATGTGTTTATTTCCTTTTCGCAGAACAGTCCAGAGGTAAGTGGGCTTTACGGGGTAGGTAGGGAGCACTATTCCTTGCAGTCAGCCGGGCACCCATATTCTGTCCTTTTGCTCCGTGGATATTCTCATCTGCATGGTCCAAGCTGGCTCACATGATCGTGTTTAAGTTCTAGCCTGTGGAGGAAGGAAAGAAAAGGGAAGACATACTCAGTCATTTTAAGGGTAAAAGGCAAACATTACAAATACCATTCTGCTCACATCCCATGGCAGGGACTCGGTCACATGGCCACACCTTGCTGCCAGGGAGGCAGAAGTCTGTATTGGGAGCCACAGCTGTATCTCAGGAGGTTCTAGATCTAAAAGGAAGAAGGAGGGATGGATCATGGGGAGTAGGCAGCGGCCTCAGCCACAATCTTTAGTCTCCAAACTAACGGAAAGGATGGTAACCCTAAAATAGATGTGTTTTTCAAAACAGGAAAAAAATAAAGTTTTGTGTCTTTGTTATTTTGCATCTCCTGCCAAGGGGACCTTGTTTGTAACCTGCAGTATATCCTTTTTTCGTCACAGGAGGCTTAGCCAGAGGCCCACGACTGAAGAGTTAGAGCAAAGAAATATCCTAAAACGTGAGTATCGTATCTTTTACAATGATTCCTCATGCAACCATTAACAAGCTCCCTTTAGGGACAATCCATTTATCAGTAGGAAACCTTAATATATTTACTACCCACACGTAATGGAAATGGCTCATTTAGATCACATTTTTATATAATTTAAAAAACAATTTCTTGAAGTACGTATTTTGTCTTACAGCGTTAAGCCTGGTATCCCCCAAGCCAGAGTATGGTTGTGACAGTTGTTTTTAAGAGAGATGAAATACATTTCATGTGTTCTTTTACCCAAATATTAAATAGAAGAAACCGCTCTAGTCTGCTTGCAAATAAATGTCAAAGAAAAGGCCAAAGAATCCACAAGGAAATAAATCAAACATTCCTATATTATTATTAATAATACAGTTTGTTGCCACACTTAACAAATGACTCAATTTAAAACAGAATTATGGTAAAAGAAATTTTTGAGTCCTTTTCATTTTCCTTTGTTATGATAACTCTGTTTCCCTCTTGAGTTATTTATAATTTCTCAGCACTTAAGGAGTTCTCCATTCATTTTCCTACTTTATTTTCCCATTCTGCTTTCCCCTCTGTTTTCTTTGACTTTCCTTCTTACTGGCTAGTCCAATAGAACTTCACCGGAGTTCGTATGTTAAAGCTATAAAACCAGCAGAAGTGGTCTGAGCTTATGTAGTGTATCAATGCGGTTACTAACCACAGTGAGTTAAGTAATGGATATTTTTAAATTGAGCCTAGCTACAGTTTTATATATATATATATATATATATATATATATATATATTAGTGTTTTTTTGTTTTCTGTTTTATATATTATTAACCCATTTTCTAAAGAGCTTTTTATTGTACAAAATGTCAAAGAACAGAGATAGGCAAAACCCCAGATACAATAGCAAGGAGCCATGGGCATGTGGGAGTGGAAAATCTTTCTTAGTCAGGCTCCTAGAGTCACGCTGGCTTGTCTGGATGACCCCCCACTCTTCAATCTGAGTTGTTTTCTTTCTCAGAGGAACAGAACATTTTAATGTCTTGTTTATACTATAGTTGTTCTTCCTAAGACAACCCAGCCATGAGGACTGAACAGTGAGGGGAATTGCCAGTCTACGGGATTCTTTCCTTGGAATATTTTGGTCTGGCTCTTTGTGACCAAAAACTGGAGTAGAACCCAAGGAAGGGCTGAAGTGGCCATCAGTGTGTAGAAGAGCCAGTTTGGAGATGGAAAAAGTCACGGTGAGAAAGAAAAGAAAGTTGTGTTTTAGAGTTCCGAGGAAGAATGAAAGCAACGTCGAATTTTGACAACACAAAACCAAGAAAGTTCAAGGCTTTTGATAATGGGTTCCTGGAAAATATTTTGTTGAATTAAACTTTAGGTAAGCTCAAAGGCAGACCATAAGCTCCCACACACAAAGATTGTGTCTTATTGGATGCCTGATGCAATACCTAGGGAAAAAGGGAAGAGCAGATGCGGGTAATTCTTTCCTGCTTCTGTGAGACAAATAGTGCCAAACCACAGTGGTGTTTGGTTATTTGAGGAACTGTTTCATAGATGTAGAAATTTATCCCACGTTGATCTTAAGTGCTGTCTTGGCTTCTATACCCTATTTTCCTGGAGGTTCAGGGAAGAGGGAAATGCCAAAGTCAGCCTCAAATTTGACTCCAGCCCTTTTCTTACTTCCTTCATAGTTTATCTAACCATGCTTATTCTGGAAACAAAAGACACATTTCCAGTCTGGAGAGGCTGATAACTGGCTTATGATCTCCTGACATAGTATTGTATGGCCAAGAGAAGCAGAAAGAGGAACCGGTGGAGGTCATCCAGGGCATTCCACTGAGCCACCCCAGGGAACTCAGAGGCGTAGTTTACAATACTTTATTCAGGCCCTTTGCCTCTGGCTTCTTCCACACAGATTGCTCTTTTTTGTCCATGTATTTCATCTCTGGCTTTTGTTCAAAAGCAGTATGACTGATTCTTTAAAGAAAAGTCTGTGTGTGACATGGTGTGGGTTTTTTTTTTTTTTAAGGACACTTACTTTAACTAGGTCCTCTTGTCTGGACAGACCAGGGAACTCATTCACAGCACAAACTCATTCAGCAGTTGTCAACTCCAAGCTTGCCATTAGTTTCATAAACATGAGTCAAGTGGCGGTCAGCACTGATCGCTTTCACTGAGACCACAGGACACATTTTGTCTCTTAGTGTTTCATTCCCCGCATCTACCTTACTCCATCGCTTTCCTATTTTACAGCATTGAGGCTTTTTAAAGAACATATAAAGTTATATTTAGTTGTACATTTTTAGAACCGATTCCTTAATATTGTTAAAAGGAGAAAATAAGTTTTGGTGCTGGGAAGGTCAACATTTGCCTTTGAGGAAAAGAAATGTTCATGGAATATCTTTTATAGGGCCACGATAGAAGTTATAGGTCTATTTAGTTGTGACTATAATTCCAGCCAAATATTCTGTAGAAAAAAAAAATGTGTCACGGTTGTTGAGTGCTGCGTGTATTTTTTTCCCAACATTCGTTATTAAATTTTTTAAATACAGAGAAAAGTTGAAAGAATTTTACTGCATGGAACACTGGGTGTGGTACATAAACAATGAATTCTGGTACACTTAAAAGAAATTTAATAAATAAAGAAAAAAAAGAATTTTACAGTAAACACCCATATATGTACTATTTATATTCTGCCATTAACATCTTATCACATCTTTTTTTTTTAAACATTTTATCCTATCTTGGCTTATCACATATCTGGCCTTCCTTTGATCCATGTTATTTTTGATGCATTTCAAAGTAGGTTTATAAGTGCATTTTCTTTTGTTAAAAATATCCTTATCGAAAACTACATAAATCAGCAAAAACCCACCAAAAAATAGTTAGCTTTTTTTTAACCTAGTGTATCCAAATCGATGACTCAAGACTCTGATATTCCAGGTGCCAATGTTTTGGTGCTTTTCTGTCTAATTTTAGCTAATCCATAAAATGCTGTGGGCAGCTGGGCAGGTTTCCTGCAGTGCCCATGGCTGTTAAACCACATGTATCGTTTGTGTGTGTGTAAGGGCAAACACTTCCTGTAGCTGTTCTAAAAACCCCTCCCTGCCCCCAGCCCTGCTCTGAGGCCTTACTGAAAGGCAAGATTTGTCCATGAGCTAGGTCACTTCCTTCATGAATATCCCTCCAGTCTGTTTAAAGGGACCAAAAAGTTTTACATCCTACTTTGTAATTGGCTGTCTAATAGGCAAAGAAAGGAGACCTGAAGGGAATTGGGGGTAATTGGAAGGGGAGGTGAACCATGAGAGACTATAGACTCTGAAAAACAATCTGAGGGTTTTGAAGGTGGGGGGGGGGGTTGGGAGGGGAGGAGGTTGGGGGTACCAGGTGGCAGGTATTAAAGAGGGCATGGATTGCATGGAGCACTGGGTGTAGTACAAAAACAATGAATGCTGTTATGCTGAAAATAAATTTAAAAAAAATTTTTTAAAAACTCAATGAAGTTTTTTAAACTAAGATTTGATTCTTTGGAAGAGATTTTACAAGTTATTTAGAAAAATGTGGAACAGCAGTCATCTTGACTTCCCTCCACCTCTCACTTTCTTTAACTTCTTTAAAAGTACAATTTCAAATATGAAATACGTAAAGAAGTCAGCTCCTGATGTTAAAACAAATTCCAGGTGGTAAAATCCTGTTTATTTAATTCCTGCAACTGCAGCTGGCCCTTCTCTTTTTGCATAGGTATGTCACCCAGGTGGAAACTATGCTTCTTAATAAGATGAAGTTATTGAATATTCCCTGGTGAAAATTAAAGCATTTGTTGGCTTTGAGTTGTAGTTGATATCCACTTTTCTGTCTTTGGAAAGTACCTTTAAAAATAGAGCACAGTCACCATATAGGAGGGATTGACTAAAATGCTTTGAGGATTATATTTTCCCTTTTAGTAGTAATATCGTCAAAGGCTGACCTTGAAAAGCCTTAGTTTGAGTCACATGACCACAAGTTTGGCTCGTGTCTGTTATATATAATTTATAACCTATATGCCTTATCCAACTCATGTAAAGTAAATATTTGACCCTAAGCATGTATTTTAAGAATACCAAAGGACATACATTTTGTGAAGCAGTTAGAAAAACCTACAGTGTTTGCATAGGACGAAATCTGAATTATAACAAAATTTGGCACACAGGTATTTCACTGAAAGCATACTAACCGAGTGTTCCTTGTCTTTGCACCGTGTTTTCAGTTTATGCTTACTGGTTGTCTAAATAACCGGCTGGATCATCCTATTTCTTATGAATTAAAATTAGTATTTTGGAAGAACACTGAAACTTTTCCCTGTCCAAATAAGGAAAATTAATAGATAATTTAACATGTTTGGTTAACAAGTACAGTTGGCACAAATACTGAATATTGATACTTTATTCATGATAAAAAAACTATCTTAGTGGTAAGAAGTCTATTTGAACTTTAAAAATAAATTTACCTTTTCATAGAGGAAACTTTTCTTTTTCAAACTTTTGGTTGAGCCTTTAGATAGTATGATGTTCCTTCAGTAGAATTCGTAACAGCATCTTCTAAAAGATAGTCTTTTGTAAGCATTGGCTTCCAAATAGTGAAAATCTGTCCTCACTTATTGAACAAACGATGAGCTGCTGGAAGCACCAGAGAGAAGTTCATCAAATAAGCAACCATGAAAATCTGAAGGGGGTGTTTATTTCTTTAAAATTTCTGGTCATTTTTCTCTTCATCCCATCCATTGGACAGCATTCATTAAATTGGCCATTAAATTGTACCATTTGGTAAAGCACTAGAGAAACAGATGACTTTGGAAAGTCAAAGTCACAAGAAAATAAATCATCTCCATCAACAGTACACCATAATAACCTCATTCAGAACATTCTGGTTTGAAGGCAGAGTCCAAAGAAATGACTGCATTTTGCTTCTGTGGAAACCAAAGCAGACAAATCAAGTACTTTGGTTGGATTTGAATGGAAATGAACTCAGACATGCATCAGATGGTTTTAATTTGCTCTTTTGATATGTCTCAGATTTTCATGTAAGGGCCAGATCCAGAAGTAAATGTTTATCTGTATTCTGATAAATGGTGCTTATAAGCCCAAGAGATGTTCAGCAGTGAAAGGTTTTCACCAGATTGTGGGCACCTGTCATGTTTTTCAGAATAGAATATGAAGTCAGGAAGCTAAAAGGTTTACAATTAGTAAGGAAACCAATCCCATAAGGAGAAAAAGTTTATATATATATAAACTTTTTATATATACTTATATATATAAAACTTATATAACTTGTAATATGTATATTACATATAGTGTATATTATGTATATAGTGTATATTATGTATATTATATGTTGTGTATATATATATACACACACACACAAATTAATGAGCAATTTCTCTGCAAAATATTTTGACAACTTTTTAAAGATGGTGGAGTGTTTGGTCACTATCTAAGTCAAATAATTGTGGCCTGATCTATTTTTCTGATTATAAAATTATTCATAGTAACTAAGTCTTCATGCCTTTCCTCTCCCATCCCCATTAATAAACAGAAAAGAATGAAGAAGAAGAACAAGAAGCAAAAATGGAACTTAAGCGCAGACTCAGTAGAAAGGTAATGAAACTATGATTGTTAGTAAGCGTGTGTGTTTTAGGATCTACTTCATTATTTAAATGCAAATCAGCTCTTTAACTTTAAATCTAACATTGAGGAATAATTATTCCTATTAGCCAGTAACCAGTCATAGACATTAAAATCAATGTAATGCATATGATATTAATTATATTTATAATTGCATGCTATGCTAATTTTGAAAAGCTAGCAATAATATTTTTCAAATTACATTTACTGATTATGAAAATAACATATAAGCTATGTGATTTTTTTTAAGTGCAGAAAGGAACAAAAACGAAAAGGAAATCACACAAATGTCTTTTATTCAGAGATAACCATTGTTAAAATCTCAATATAGTTTTTAAAAATGCTCATGTTTTCTATGCAGTTTTGGAAATATTAAATAAATATAAAATTAGAAATCTGCCACTATTCCATGTGAGCTGGGTCAGTAATTAAGTGAACTTGATCACCCAACCTGCCTGCTGCAGTGCTACCCACATTGACAAGTAGCTCACCTCCAAGACTCCATTGTTTTTACCCATTCATGAAAATACAAGTCTGAGGGCATCTGGGTGGCTCAGTCGGTTAAGCAGCTGCCTTCAGCCCAGATCATGATCCTGGGGTCCCGGGACTGAGTCCTGTATCAGGCTCCGTGATTAGCAGGGAACCTGCTTCTCCCTCTGCCTCTGCCTCTCTCTCTCTCATTCTCTTTGTCTCATGAATAAATAAATAAAATCTTTAAAAATATATATATAAATCTGATACCTGGGCCATCACTTTTTTCTGTAAGTGTTAAAATAATAATAGTCTTCGGAAAAATTAAGACCTATCAGAGTTGATATTTCATTATAAATCTGTTTTCAGTAATTCTTCAGATATACCTTTCACACCTTGTTAAGGCAGGATGAGTAGAATATGACATCTGCGGGGAGGCATGTGACCTGACCCACATTTATCTGGGCTGGCTGGGGAGGCCACAACAAAGGCATTCTGAGGCAGGGAGAAGAAACCCCGTTCTCATGGAAAAGTTGAAGATTGTATTTTGAGAGTTTTTGGTTTTGATTTTTAGGGGAAAAGATTCTTAATTCGTCTTTTCGTTTTTCTTTTCCAAAGACTCTAAATGACAAGTAATGATTAAGCTGAGAAAGATTCTGTAAACTGAATTGCTAGAGGCAGCTCTTCTAACATTCTATGGCTGCCAAGTTACTGGCTACGGATAAGCAATAGCCTCTCCTCATTTTTTCGGCATCCAGTTGAGCCTTGCCAGGAGGCAACAGAACCCACCCTGATCCCTTACCCCTAACCCCTGAGTCCCATTGGCCTCCACTCTACAGAACTCTCTGCCATAGATCCAGGACATTCCATAGCACTAATAGCACAGTCCTAAATGGCAAGAGTGGAGGAAGAACTTCTGTGGTCTCTGGTCACCTGTCTTTGGGCACTTCCCAGAGGCAGTCATTTCTCTACTTCCTTAGCCCCGCCTGCCCTAGAGAAGCAGTAAGAATCTAGCAGTAGAGATTAGACAACAAGTGAGAGTAGAAGAGAGCCACTTAGATCATTCCTCCCTCTGTCCCTTGCCTACCAGGGCTTTATGAAGCTAGAAGGAGCCGCCATTGCCATATCCCAGCTCAAGTGAGCTCAGAGTATAGATACAGGCTTTCTAAGAGTCCATGAGGGACTTGAATGTTAGAGTATTGACCCAGGTCAGCCTCTCATTTTACCCAAGAGGAAACTGAGGCTCAGAAAAGGGTTTTTTTTGTTTTGTTTTGTTTTACCACAAAAACATCATTTTTGTGTGTCAGAGTACTTAATTTTTTTTTTTTTTAAAGTGAGTCTTTGCAAATGAGGAACCCCTCCAAAGAGGACCACTTAGATAGTGCATGGGCCGGCTATATGCAAGTACAGATACAGATAGAAAAGGTACTGGGAATGGACCCATGGGTACAACAGAGGCCTGGGTCTGTGACATCTTCAGACCGAGAGAGGCCACAGAAGCATGAACCTCAGGAGAAGAGAGTAGATAATGCCTGTCAGCAGGGTCAGGACTCTCCAGTCTCTCAGAACCATCTCCTATTCTTGGTCTTGGGAAAGGAGAGCAAATACACAGGGCTGAGTGAATTAAATAAACTATGAACTTGAATTTGACAAAGACCACAGGAGAGATCGAAGTCATTAGAAGTACCTTAATCATCCCAGCCTGTTTTAAGCAGTTCTGGCCCAGTGAATGTCCTCCTCCATGCCCCTGCTGATTTCTGCACAGCAACTTCTGCAGCAAGCAAGGGTAAAGTCAAATCTGGGCATAGGTCCCTAGTCTCATCCAGAAGACTGCTGTAAGCACAGCCTTCGCTGGACCGTTTCTTTGTCATAACTTTGTGCGTTTCTGAATATAGGAGTTTAATATAATAGGAGCAGAGATCTCATTTCTAGAAGTTTTAAGAGTACTTTTGTCTGGATGATTCAGACTCCATACCAGCTAGCCTCTATCTGGATTGCTATTGTGTCTGTGTTGCTTCGTGCTCCTTGTGTCAGAGATGACAGGTGTCTTTATGCCAGGCAAGGTGCGGAAAATAGCATAACACAGATGGCTGCCAAAGCCTGTGACCTATCTAACAATGATGATTTTTATAGTCTCAGAATTAGGGCACACTGCTTTCGGGTTCTCATTAGAAACTCCCAAGATGCTGCTGCCTTTTTTTTTCCTTTTGGATATCTGAAAGTGACCTTATTTAACCATAACTTTGAAGTTCTCTATAGAAAACTTGCCACCATGAGGCTGTAAATGGTTTCCTAAACTTGTCCTTTCTTTTCCCTATCCCCCTGCAGCTCAGCCTGAGACCCACAGTGGCAGAGCTACAAGCTCGAAGGATCCTGCGGTTTAATGAGTATGTAGAAGTCACCGATTCTCCCGACTACGATCGCCGGGCAGACAAGCCCTGGGCCAGGTTAACACCTGCAGACAAGGCAAGAGCCCTTGTGGTTTTAGCCATGATTTTATTTGTTCATGATTTTATTGCTTTTCTTGAAGCTTCCAGTATCCACTTACCCTTCCTCCCCCCATATACACACACACAGTCCTCCCACGAGGCTAGATAGTACCAGATAGGTCCACAATTTCCTGCCTTGGTTATTTAAGCCACTTAAGTGGTATATTTAGTAATATCATTGAGGTTCTTTCAGGTAAGTCTCGGAAAAATTCATTCTCAGTTACCATGTGACCTGTCTGCATTCGTGCCTGGATTGAGGGTGGGGTGGTCCTACAGCCATGATTTATCCTTACCTTTGAAAAATATAATTTATGCAAGTTATCATTTTAAAAGGATATGTTAAGGGGTATCTGGCTGGTTCAGTTGGTAGAGCATTTGACTCTTGATCTCAGGGTCATGAGTTCAAGCCCCATGTTGGGCATGGAGCCTACTTAAAATAAAAATTTTAAAGATAGTAATGAATAATATAAAGGGATATATTAACAGTGAAAAAGGTATTGATCTATATTAAGGCCAGCACACTTTTTCTATAAATGGCCAGAATAAATATTTTAGGCTTTGTGTTTGTGATCCATACTGTCTTTGTTGCAATAGCTCAGCTCTGCCATTAGAGTATGAAAACAGCCATAGGCAGTATATAAATGAATGGATGGACATGTGTTCCAATAAAACTTCATTTACAAAAACAAATGGTGGGCTAGATTTGTCCTGTGGGCCATGGCTTACCAATAATATAATATATTATATTATATTATATTATATTATATTATATTATTGATATATATTATATATCTATATAATATATACTTATTTTATATCTATATAATATATACTTATTTTATATCTTTTATATAATATAAGTATATATTATATAGATATATAATATATATCATAGCTCACAGTCCAGAAAAACTACAATATAGGAGTATTCAGCAAAATTAGGCAGTGTCGGGGCGCCTGGGTGGCTCAGTGGGTTAAAGCCTCTGCCTTCAGCTCAGGTCATGATCCCAGCGTCCTGGGATCGAGCCCCACATCGGGCTCTCTGCTCAGCAGGGAGCCTGCTTCCTCCTCTCTCTGACTGCCTCTCTGCCTACTTGTAATCTCTGTCTGTCAAATAAATAAATAAAATCTTTTAAAAAAAAAATTAGGCAGTGTCAACAGCTTTCCAAACTGATCGCTCTGGTTTACCCTTCCACAGCAAAGGTTACCCGTCATCCAATATTCTTGCCAACATGTGATAGTCAGTTTTTTTTTTGTTTCGTTTTTATTGTTTGTTTGTTTGTTTTTTAACATGACAACCCAGTGGTTAGGAAATAACATCATTATACTTATATTTTGCCTCTCATTAATTATTAATGAGGTTGAGCATATTTTCATGCACATTGGGCATTCAGGTTCCACTTCTGTACCTTTTGTCTATTTGGGGGGGGAGTTGTCAATTTCTTGTTGATTCATAGGAGTTCTTCATATATTCCAGTTTATATATTGCAAATACATATGTATCTTCCAATTTATGGCATTTCATTCTTTTTATGGTTATCTTTTGACACAAAGAAATTTCTTAAATTTAATGGAATGAATTTATCCACCTTTTCTTTGTGGCTTGTGATTTTGTTTCTTTGAAAAAATTCTTCTCATACCAAAGTTGTAAGTGTATTCTGCTAGACTGTTTTCTAAAACATTTATAGTTTTGCTTTTCACATTTAAATTGTTACAACTGATGTTTTTAGAAGATATAAGATATGCCTTGAGCTCTGTGGATCATCTTTAATGTTTCCTGGGTTGCTATTTGCTCTTTCTCCTAATTTTCTTGGCTTCATTTGTTCATTCTTTTCTAACTTAAGGTGAACTCTTTAAATCATTAACCTTCTGAGGTACCTAGGTGGGAGCATCTGACTTCAGCTCAGGTCCTGACCTTGGGATCCTGGGATTGAGCCCAGTATCCCAGGCTCAGCTGGGAGTCAGATTCTCCCTCTCTCTCTGCCCTTCCCGCAAATCCCTCCCCGCATACCACCACCCCTGTTCTCTCTCAAATGAATAAATAAAAGCTTTAAAAAATAAGTCATTAACCTTCTTCCTTTCTTATTTTCTGATACAACCACTGAAGGCTATAAATGATGCCATATGTCAGTGGTTCCCAACCTTAGCTGTACATTGCTCTCAAGGGCGGGGGTGGGGGAGCTTTAAAAATGGTGATTCCTGGGTCTGGGTCCCACCCCCAAAGATCCTGATTTAAGTGGACTGTAGTGTGACTTTAAATATTGGGATTTTAAAGGTATGTGGTCAGTAATTATAAATGTCCCATATATCCTCAAAAACAGTGTACGTTCTACAGTTCTGGGGTATGGAGTTTTAAATATGTCTGAAACTTAAATTTGTGAGTCTCATTCAGATTTTTGTATCCTTCCTTTTTTTTTTTTTTTTCTTTTTTGTCTGCTTGGTCCCAGACCAAGAGAAGGATGTGTTACCTCTACTACTGCATATATGGATGTTTCCTTCTCTTTATAATTCTGTTTTGTGTCAATAGATGTATTTAAGTTTAGGATAATTACATTTTCCTGATGAAGCCTTTATTATGAGACTCTACCCAAGAAATGCTTTCTGTTGTAAAGACTGTTTTATCTAATACTATTTTAATATAAAGTTGAGTTATTTTGGACCACCTTAGTGCTAGGAATCCAGGCTGTAAACCCATGTGAGGGCTACTTACTGGTTCATATTCTCAGGGTAGATCTCATTCTGCCTCACCTGCTAAGCACCAGCATGACATTATCTGTTATCCTCTGGGGATCAGACATTCTAGCATACTCTTCACTGGAGCTATGCCATGAAACCCCTCTCTGTGGTGGGAGGGTTATTCATGCGGCTTTCCACCTTTGGCAGGTTTCGTCTCTGGTCTTTAGTATCTCACCACACTATGAAAATGACTGCCCTCAGTCACCACTTTTAACATAGCAAATGCCCTCAAGGTCAAAGGCAATGTCATTGCTCAGCTTACTTCATTTCTTTGAGCTTCATCTTCATTTATTCTTTCTGTCAATAAGAAAGTAAACTATACTGACTGAGGAAAAAAAAAACTTAAAAATTTTTTTTAAAAAAGAAGAAAAAAATAGTGTACACTGTTTACAAGTTTTCTTCCATTCTCCTCCCCTAGTTGTGTGCTTTTGGTTATTCACCTCTCATTTATTGGCCACTAGATGACCCTGTTCAGTCACCATTTCTGCGTAGTGAACTTCCCAAAACTTAGTGGCTGAAAATGACAACCATTTTATTCTATCTTACAGATTTTTCTGGGTTGGGGATTTAGTCAGGGCTCAGCTGGGCAATTCTTCTGCTTTTTGTGAGGTTGACTGTGGTCACTCAGTGTCCCTCAGCTGACAAAGAGGTTGTTGTGGAGGGTCCCAGATGACTTCTTTACATGTCTGGTGTTTTTGAGAGGATGGCTCAGAAGCTAGGCTTGGTTGGGGCTGTCCACCAGAGCACCTACACATGGCCTCTTCAGCAGAGTGGCCTCGGAGTGGTCAGACTGCTTACATGGTAGCTGGCTGTCCCTGGAGCAAGTGCCCCAAGAAATGAAGGTGAAAGCTCTATGGCCCTATCTGACCCCAGTTCAGAAGACACCTAGCTTTACTCCACCACTTTCTTTTAGTTTTAAGTGGGTCATACAAATAGTCCAGCTTCAGCGCAAGGGGCGTTAGCTCTGCCTCCTAGTGAGGGATCAGCTGGGTCATACTGCAGAAGAACTTGAGGGCTAGAGGTGTGATTGCTGCCATCTTTTACAAATATAATTGCCACATCCACCATTCCCAGCTGGCTTGATATTCAAATGCTGAGCTTCTGAGAAGCAGGTAGGGGGTGTCCAGGGAAATGAGTAAAGACCACATCAGGTGCAAAGTATGCAAGCCACGAGAGTCTCGATGATTAAATTTCCATACCCTAGAAATAGTTTCTAACTCATGTCTGTTGTTGAAAGGTTAAACTCCTCCATCTTTAGTTATAATGGAAAGGATTTTTCTTTTTAACTTTGTGTTGAAACAAAAATAGATTTTTCTGCTGGACTTCTAAACTGCAGGGGAGATCTACTTGGTCAGTTTTTCTTCTGTAGGCCTAGTGTCTGTTCAAGAGTACTTTTAAGGCACATGACTGGCATCTCCCCTGCAGAGCAAACTTTGAGCCCCAGAACATGGCCAGAACCCCTCCCTCCTCATATCTGAGGCTCATTTTATACCTTGTGACATTGTCTATCCCAGTGCTCCTGACACTTGTGAAAGTCTAAAGGGCAGTATTTTTAGAACTGGATTTATATGTAATTTTTTTTCCTCGAAGAAAAATAGGAATAATTTCTTTTAGATTAAAAGAATGTTGTATACTTTTTAAAGATAGAAAAAAAGCAACCGTTTAAAATGCCACTAATGTAAGCACATTGTGTATTCATGAGTGACTCATGTTTGTTGGCAAAAATCAGAATATTCAAAAATACAAAAAGAAATACCAATTATAATGCACAGCAATGCATATTATTTTCTATCTAAAAATGAAATTATTTGTTATAATAAATATTTATTTGTTTTCTCAAGAAGTTAAAAGAGGAGTATAATGAAATAAAGTTATTTGTTTTCTCTAGAAAAAATAAAGTTATTTGTTCTCTCTAGAAGTTAAAAGAGGAGTATAATGAAATGTTACTTATTGCCTAGAGTTACTAAAACTGTCAGTCGTGATTTTAGAGTGAAAATAATACATGCTAATCATCATTATTACAAGTATATCTGGATTTTTGTTGCTTTTTAAAAGATCTTCATAATGCTTCATAAAAATACTTCATAATGCCTAATGATCAGGTTAAAGAGAGTATCTTATTGAGTGAGTATATATTTTATTCTGTCCATAGGTAATATATTTTATACCAATTAAGTATAAAAATCTGTGATTTAACTTTCATGTTAAAAAAGTTTTACTTTTTATAACTTTGAACTGTATATCCCATTATTGAAAAAAAAAATTATTGGAACTAAGTATTTCCACCTCTGCTCTCAAACACTGAACTTCCTGCCTCCTAAAGGCATCATCCCTTCTCTCTCTTTTCTTAGTGCTCTGTCTTAGCCCCACTAAGATACTAACTACTTTGCATTTAAAAAAATCTTTGCAATTCAAGTATAAAGAGAAGAAATCAGGAGGCAGTCAATAACCAGTCAATGCCCATTCTATGAAAATAACTGTAGGGAATCTCATAAATCTGATAGTCTTATTAAATTGCTCAAATTAGGAGAAAGAAGTGGTGGGAGAAATGCCTTATTAATTGTGAGGGGTTTTTTGTCTACCCCCCCATTAATTGTGAATTTGATTGAGCTTAATTCACCTTTGAGACACCATTTTTAATCTTAGAATATATGTATTTGAGTAGAGCACTAGAAACAGATGCTCATACAGTAAGATATAATGTCTGTCTGTATCTGTGCTGAAGTAGAAAAATGAGCCCTAAGATGATAGGACAGACAGGACCAGAGGAGGCCTGAAGACTGAAGCTCACCAGCAGTTGTCATCCCCCTGGGTAGGCTATGGAAGCTCTGTCCATGGTGGAAAGGGGAGGGCAGGCTTTGGAGCTGGGCACATAAAGGTATGATTCCTGACTTGGCCACTTGGAAGATGCAACTTTGGCCGAATCATTTAACTCTGGTTTCCTCACTGGTAGAGCCAATTATATCCATCTTGGGAATTAGGTAGTGTATCCATAAAGTCCCAGTTCATCAATAGATGGTAGAGCTCACCAGTGTTACATCCATGGGCAAGCTTGATAATCTAAGCTTTCTTCCCCACAGGTGAGATTTTCACTGTGCCGTGAAGCCTCAGTTTACAGTCTAGTCTAAAATTATCTAGTGAAAGAATTGAAGATTCTGATGATACATGGATTTGTCCAAGAAGTTACTCAAGAAGTAATTCTTTATTAATATATTAAGAACTGTCTTATACCAGGGACGTAAATATGAACACAGTACCCTTTCAGGAATGTACTGTCTAAACAGGACGAGGTTGCAGCAAAGACAGATGATTTTAATTCTATACAGACATAATCTTGGCCTGTTCCTGGTTGTCCTGCAGCAAAGAACAGTACACTTACCTATGGTATTGAGCTTGATGAATAATCAAGAACTTCCCTCCAAGGGCACCTAGGTCACTCAGTCAGTTAAGCATCTGCCTTAGGCTCAGGGGGTGATCTCTGAGTCCTGGGATCAAGCCCTGAGAGGCCGGCTTCCTGCTCAGTGGGGAGTCTCCCTCTCTCTCTCCCTTTCCCCACCTCCGCTACTGGCACTGTCTCTATCTCTCTCTCAAATAAATAAATACAGTCTTTAAAAAAAAATTCCCCCCTTGTTCCATATCAGTTTTTTTATCAAAGAAATAAGCAAAAAAAACATCAAATAAGGGAACTCCAGTTAATCTTGGCCTCACAGCTCACGTTGTTTGAGAAGGCAGCAGAGTCCATATTTTCAACAAATCACCAGCTCCTTATGGCAAGGGTGATCCCTGAGCCGACTAGAGGGAATTAAGCAGACCTTCTCACACCAGTTATCACTGGTCAGTTTTAAACTTCATTTCAGTTATTCT
The DNA here is from genome assembly GCF_964662115.1 of Mustela nivalis. NCBI lineage: Eukaryota > Metazoa > Chordata > Mammalia > Carnivora > Mustelidae > Mustela > Mustela nivalis. Next base: position 58,103,342 of record NC_139024.1, on the reverse strand, counting down.
TCTTTCCTCTCTCTTCTTTGTAATTCTCAACGGTACCAAAAATGCTGTGTATTCAGTCTCAGGGTGTTGGTTTTGTTTCAGTCCTAGAAATACCTGGTTTCTGGGGCACGTGGGTGACTCAGTCGCTTAAGCATCTAACTCTCGGTTTTGGCTCGGGTCTTGGTCTTAAGGTCGTGAGGTGGAGCCCTGCGTCAGTCTCCACACTCGGTGGGGAGTCTGCTCCAGATTCTCCCTCTTGCTCTGCCCCTCCTGCCACTGATGCATGTTTGTGCATACTTGCTGTCTCTCAAATAAATAACTAAGAAAGAAAGAAAGAAAGAAAGAAAGAAAGAAAGAAAGAAAGAAAGACCTGGTTTCAGCTCAGTGGTTAACTAATGTTGGTCCAGCTCAGCACCATTCGGGCTCCAGTCTCACCACAGCAGCCTGGCTCTTTCTGTCCCATATCTTCCTACAGAATCAGTTCCATTTACATTTATGGGAAGAGTCCTTAGGCCTAAACTCTGGTCTCATTTGCATAGAAGGGAGTTAAGATTATTGTACCTGTATTTTCTGAACATGAAGCATCTTTAATTACCCTTTTCCTCTCATAACCCTCTCAGGAAACCTCTTTATTTATTTTTTAAAGGTTATTTATTTATTTATTAGAGAGAGAGCAAAGCCTTCAAGAGAGAACATGAGTGGAAGGGGAGGGGCGGAAGAAGCGGGAGAAATCAGACTCGCCGCTGAGTAGGGAGCCCAATGCAGAGCTCGATCCCAGGACCCTCGGATCTTGACCTGAGCTGAAGGCAGAGGTTTAACTCACTGAGCCTCCCAGGTGCCCCAGGAGACCTTCTCTTTAAATAGTAAGAGGAAGCAACTCTTGGAATAAAATTGTGGTAGTCCTGCAGTGAACTTTTAAAAGGAGTATTGCTTTTCTTTAATTGCCTGTAGTTACATCTTGCTGATATATATTTTCAGACAACCAGTCCCTATAATTTCACATCGCATTCATTGCCTATAACTGACTCATTATTCCTAATTACAAACCAGCACACACAACATGGAGATCTGAGGCAATTATCTGGATGACTTAGGCCCTGAAGCTCATTTCAGTGAAAAGACTGTGGGTCTTAAAGTAAGAAGGCCTATGTATGAGCCCCATCTTTGTCCCTAACACCCATTTGATGTCTAGCAAGTGACATGATCTCTCAAGGCCTCTGTCTTATCATTTGTAAGAGGATACAGCGTTCCGGTTATCAACTCCTAGTGACTTAACCGTCTTTCTTTGCTTGCCCCTTCCAAGATGGCTCCTTCACCAGCACATCTGTGCCTTGTTGCTCCTTGGCCTCTCTCTCCATCCCCATGGCTTCTCATCCTTATAGGCCTCTTCCTGTACCTTGGCTTTCTCACAGTGTGGTTTCCTGAGGGTAGTCACATTTTTTTTTAACATGGAAACAAAAGATGCCAGGCCACTTAAGAGCTAGATTCCAGACTGGCTAAACTTCACCCCTGGTGTACTGTGTTGTTTAAAGCAATGGCAAGACTTGTCCAGATTCAAGGCTGGAGAAACAGACTCCACCTCTTGATGAGGAAATGCCAAAGTCACATTGCAGATGAACATGTGGGATAGGCCCAAAAATCTTGAACTTTCTCAGAAAAAATGCATATGTATATCGTCATAAATGAATTGTCAGTGTTACTAATGTAAGGGCTGTTTAGCACATAGTTCACCATTGAAAATGAACTATACTGTACTCTTTTTTTTTTTTTTTTTGCAGATTCTGTATCTCAACTGGTTCTAAAAGAATGCTTTCATTAACTTTTGTCAGACTCTTAGATTGATAGCCAACCTACTATTGAGAATAAGGACTTTGCCTTATTTGTCTGAGTCTCCTTCAGTGATGTTATCTTCTTGCCCAAAGTAGACTCTATAAATAACAGTGAAAGAATTGTTAGTCTCAATCATAAACTAAAATCTATTTCTTCTTTCGGAAGGTTCACTGTAAGTGTACAAAGCACTTTCACGTATGCTCTTAGTGGAGCTTTAAAATACTGTGAGGAATCCTCATCCCCATTTTCCAGAGGGGAAAACAGGTTTTGGAGCAAAATAATTCACTGAGGGTCCCACTGCTATTGAAGGCATAGGTGAGGTGGCAACCCATGACTTCCAACACCAAGTGTATCTAGTGACATCTTAACATTCAGAGAAGAAATTTAAAATGAACATGGAGACAAGATTCTCTGGCACTACCCATATTTAAAAAAACTTCATTTCAAGGAAGTCTTTCCAATAGATGCTAACTGGAGATTGTATTATAGGGCGTATTCACTGTTTTCGGCTCCGGGGTTAGGTATCAATATATACAGTGAGTACGACAGAGTTTCCTCACTGTGCTCTTCCTTGTGAGACAAGATGAATGGTCTTACCACAAGTGTCTCTCTGCTTGCTTCATCTCTTTCAGAACCTAGTAGCAAGAATTATTGCCACAGTTTCCAACCGCAGGTTCCCCATAGAAAGTACAGAGGCTGAGGAATACGAGTAGGGAGATGTGAGCAATGTATGACTGCAGGATTTAAATCTAACCCAGACAAGCCTGTTGGGGGAAAGCTTGTATATCGCAGAGTGACAGTCAGTGATGGGAGGAGGCCAGAGAGAAGCCTCAAGGCTTCCTTCTGTCTTTTCCCTTTTTCTAAAATTCATCATTTTCCAACCACAAACTAGATTTTCTTATCTCTCAGCAAAGTCATTCTCTGTGGTTTGCACTATTTGAAGTTGGGGCTGAAGAGTCCATCTCTCAGAGATTAGGTTATGGGGATGTTTTTATTAATAATTTTACTTCATGTGAGGGAACCTGCTTAGTGGAGAAATTAGGAAATAAAGATAAGCACAAAGTTGAAACCAGAAACCATCCGTGATCCAGTCACCGTTGTTAATAGATAACTGATGTTAATGTTTTGATGATTATCTCAGTTTTTCAACCTAAGGGACATAAGCATCTCTTCAAACCCCAGCATCTATGTGACATGGGTTATGTGTTTGCTATGTGGTAATAGTAATCACATCCGATTAGTACATTTTCTTTGAGTGGCTTTAAGTGCTGTGCTGAAATTTTTCATTCTGATTGTCTGAATTTTCAATATTAAAGAATAAATAAGCAACTGCCTTCTCAGTAGTTCTATGGCAGTTGGTCAAAGCCATGTTGTTGTGGGTGGTATGAAATGCAGAACTTTCATAGGAAAATGATGCTGTTTCTCAGAAAATCTTGGGGTGCCTGGGTGGCTCAGATGATTAAGTGTCTGCCTTCGGCTCAGGTCATGATCCCAGTGTCCTGGAATCAAGCCCTGCATGGCGCCCCACATCAGGCTCCCTGCGAGCAGGGAACCTGCTTCTCCCTCTCCTTCAACTGCTCCCCCTGCTTGTGCTCTCGCTCTCTCAAATAAATAAATAAAATCTTAAAAAAATAAAGGTGCTTTCCCGTAGCACAGACATACTCATTGTGGTGTCAGATGAGGAAGGAAAGAAAGAAGGAAGGGAGGAAGGAAGGAAGAAAATCTTGTGACCTGGCTATTCTTGTGGTCCTCAAAGGTGGGGGATGTATGTGACTCAGACCAGGCCCCAGGATGGGTTTAGCAAAGGCCTTCTTCCTCTCCTCCTCGTCAATGACACTTCAAGGAAATCTGCCCTGGTTTTGGTATGATATTACATTTATCTTACCTTTACCTAATAGAAATTAGGACTCTCTTTTTGCAAGACATTTCTTAGAAGAATGTCTGCTTTGTTGATGGTGTATATAGGCTGAGGAATTATGTGACCTAAGCAACAACTTTGTTTATCTTTTTTTTTTTTTCCTTATTTAGGCAGCAATAAGGAAAGAACTAAATGAATTTAAAAGCACAGAAATGGAAGTTCATGAAGAGAGTCGACAGTTTACAAGGTAGGTGGGCAAAATGAGGTTTGGCATATTTTATGTTATGTGTATTTTACCACAATCAAAAGAATTTTTTTTTAAAGACAGATGAGCATAACACCATCTAATGAACATTTTTAAAATTAAGTCTTTTTTTTTTCTTTCTTTCACAGAAGTCTGAATCATTCCAAAGGGCTATGTTCTGGTTTCTTCCTTAGGCTTATTTTCTGGGCCAGGAGATGAGCATTAGAATCATTCATTCTGCTCTTGAAGAGGCTCAGTTGAAGTTTTATGCTCAGAACAGATGCTGGTGAGAGCCACTATGGGCACCTATGTGTCTGCTTTGGGCTCACCATAGACATAACTTAGAGAATATAGAAACTCAATTTTCAGAAGACCTAACTTAGACTAGGAATCTAATTTTTACTGCTCCTGCAGAAGGTTACAGCAACCCTACCTTTTTTCCTCCTAGTACCCTTGGGTTTCAGTTTATTCTTGTGCTAAAACTGGAAGGGACCTGCGTGATCATGTAGTCTGACCACCCCCCTCTTCACAGGTGTTCTGTTTCTTTCTCTATAATGGGTTTATGTGCTTTGATTTTTTATAACATGTATGTTCCTAAAAATGTGCATGCCAATTAAATCTTGAAAAATTAAATTGCTAACAAGCATACCAGGATGAATGATTACATGAAGAAGACCACAGTAGGTCTTTCAGGAAAGCAAATACTGATTCCCTAGGCTTGAAACAGCCTCAGCTAGGCATATGCTCTAGTGCTACTCTCTCTGCGCTGGTTCCTGTTGGTGGCGGTGTTGTTCCATGCTCATTGGAGTATGTCCTATGATAAAGGAAGTAATGGTATAGCTTCATCATTTAATAGCAAGTCCCTGCGCTGAAGTTGGTAGAGACCTCCTTGCTCCTGTGATAATGTTTGGCACGCAGAAGAAACCCCCCTTTCTTCTGGAGGAGTTGTATTTGTCTTGCTTCCTCTTATATCATGTTTATTTGTAAATGCATTCAGGGCTCTTAGCCATCTGGATGTATAGGATTTTTCTCTATTTGAGGTCTGCTTCTAATCCTAATCGACTCTTGGACCAGTCACGTGGACAGATCAAGCCAGACCTACTGTTTGCTCCTTTTCTCCCTTCCACTTGCGGGGTCACAAAAAGTTCATTGTTGATATTTGACACCTGTGGTCCCACATCTCCAGTAAAGTTGATCATAATAAGGTGGCTGAATATTTATGGTGACATTGAGTTGGCTGGGACTTCCAGGTAACTGAACAGATAACATGCACGTGTTCGTGCCTTTGAGTCCTGACCCCTGAGATAGAGTGACTGCACTCAACCTACTCTTTATAATTCAGGATCATTTGACTTCTGCATAGTTTTCCTAGAATTCATAGTATCTGATTACCTAATTATCATTTGATAACATTGGAAGAATAAACAAAAATAGAAAAAAATCAAATTTTTAAAAAATACATTTCTATGGAAGTTCCAGTTTATGAAAAATAAACATTTTTACGGAAAGAGTTTCTTTCTCTTCTGTCGTATATTATGAACAAGTGAAAAAGAAAAGGTTGCAAGGAGAGTAAAGGTCATTTATTTTTTGCATCTATATTTGTTATGGGCACAAACCATATATTCTAATTAAGCATTCAGACAGTGCAAAAAGCCGTCAAATAAAAATGAAAACTCCCTTCACTCACTCCTTTCTCAACTTCATTTCTGTTCTCACAGGTAATCACTAGTTAAAGTTCAGTGTAGATCCTAGTAGACATTTTCCTGTGTATTTACAAACATGTAGATGTATATATATGATCTACATGTATGTACACATGTGCCTTTATGTACACTCTGAGTCACACACAAAACAGCATCTAGAAAATTTTTCCATATAAGTGTCTATCTTTCACTTGAATGACTTTGTGGCATTCTATAGATAATATAACATGTTATTGATCAATTATTCTATTGATAAATGTTACGGAATTTTCAGTGTTTCATTAGTAAAATAGTGACTTGACTTTCTTTATAAATATGTCTTTGTGGCGACACCGGTGGCTCAGTCAGTTAAGCATCTGCTTTTGGCTCAGGTCATGATCCCAGAACCCTGGGATAGAGCCCCGTATTGGGCTCCCTGCTCAGCTGGGAAGACTGCTCCCTCTCCCCCTGCCTTCCACTCACTCTGCATGTATACTCTGTGTGTGTGTGTGTGTCAAGTTAATAAATAAATATTTATTATATATAAATATATGCATATAAATAAATTTTTTTAAATATCATTAAAATATATAGATATCTTTGTGCACACATGCCAGTGTTTCTGTTCTAGTAACATGAGTGGATTCACCAGGTCACTGGATTTATGTTTTTTATATTTTAAAAGATGCTATTCTGTGACTTGCAGTTTATGAGCATGCCTTGTGTATCACCTCTTTAGCACTGGTGGGACAGGATGGTGGTGGTGGTGGTGGTGAGGGGTCTGTAGTCTAAAAACTGAACATTGATTTCTATAAGGTTGAGCATCTTTACATTTCTTTACTGACCATTTATTTTTAATTTTTGATTTACCTTGACCAGTTTTCTTTTGGGTTGTCTTTTTCACATGAATTAGTAAAAACTCCTTAGATGTTGTGGATATTTGCTCTTTATTACATATGTCACCATACTTTTCCTCAATTTGTTCTTAATGTTTTAACTTTTTTGTATGGTCTTTTGTTTAAATTTTTGCACATTCAAATGTGTCTATATTGTTACTTTTACTTCATTGTTTTGTGTCTTACGGAGGAAGACCAAGGTTATAAATCTATTCTCTTCAATTTTTATATATGCCTTTTTTTTTTAGCACTTAGATCTTTCATCCATTGAGCATTTTATTTGTGTGGGTGATTTAAGAGAGTAAACTAACTTTACTTTATTCTAAATCAATAGTTAGGATGAATGGATAAATGAGATGTGGCAGATGTCTACAATGGAATATTATTCAGCCATCAAAAAGAATGAAGTCTTGCCATTTGCAATCACATGGGTGGAGCTAGAGTGTATTACGCTAAGTGAAACATGGATGGAGCGAGAGCATAGTATTATGCTAAGCAAAACAAGTCAGTTAGAGAAAGACAAATACCATGTGATTTCACTCATAGTAGAATTTAAGAAACAAAACACATGAACATAGGGGAAGGGGAAAAAAGAACGAGGGAGGCTTTTAAGAGACTGAACTATAGAGAACGGACAGAGTTGATGGAAGGAGGTGGGTGGGGGATGGGCTAGATGGGTGATGGGCATCAAGGAAGGCATATGTTATGAGCAAGTGATAACTCATTAAATTCTGCTCCTGAAACCAATATTACACTATATGTTGACTAACTAGAATTTTAATATAAACTTGAACAAAAATAAAGAAAGGAATCAGTAGTCAGTTGCCCCATTTATTTCCGCCTTGATGTGAAATTCTTCTCATATGCACATGGATCAGTTACTGGATTCTTTATTATGCTCTAGTGATCTGTTTCCTGTCATTGCACTGTGTCACACTGTTCAATTAGAATAGATTTGTAGTGTGTTTTTTTATCTGGTAGGGCATTTTTTTCACCTTCAAAATTCCATTGGCTATTTTTCTGTATTTACTCATCTACAGAAATTTAAAGAGTATACTTGCTGTATACTATAAAAGTCTATTGATATCTTTATTGTTTAAGTAAATATTAATAGATGTAAATAGGGATGAGCTGCATTTTAAGAGAAAATTATATCCTTTTTTTTTTTGTAACAAGGGTAAGCTTTCAAAGTTTTCCAAAAAATGTATTGATTACCACTCTTTAAAATGTCTATCCAGATAAGGAAAAATTAAATATTCATATAACTGAGATAAATATGCCTTGCTTAAGTACTCTTCAAAACCTGGCAGCAAAGCCAATGTCTGCTGCTATTTGTCCATTAATTTGTAATACATCATTAGAGTTGCATTCCAGTAGAGAAATCTTTTGGCTCTGACTTGTAAAAATCGTGCTTGTGATTTTCAAATTGTTTTCAGGATTTCTTTTAAGAAGATAAAGTTTTGGTAAACATTGTTGAGTCTAATCAAAATAATACCAAAATATGGTAATGTTTTACATTTAGAAAATTGTTTATGGAGAAGATATTGTTGCTCTTAGCACCAGGCACCCTGGAAGGGAATATACAGGTTGTGGATCATTACTTAACCCTTTAAATGCCATCTAGATAGAGAGCAGCTCACTTATTAGCTCTTCTTATTAGTGCCAAACATTATCTCTGTATATCACGTAAGCCTGCCATTCAGAACCTAAATCTGTTAACTCCCTGCGGGATTTAGGTTGTTCATAGAAAGGTTGAGGCAATCCTGCGCCTTCTGCCCAGACATCTCTTTATCCAGAGATAATCTTCCACACAGCAGTGTATCAGTCGACACTGGAAAAGATCCATTCCCATGGGAAGAAAGATCTTCCCATGTGTCTGTATCTCTGGAGAGATGCACAACGTTGGTTGCCTCTGGGGAGGAGAATTGGTGGTTAGGGGCAGGCATGAAAAGGCGGCTTTCCACTCTATGAGTTTTTGAGGTACAAGAATTTATTATCAGAAACAGATATTTAAAAGAAAAATAAAGGTTCCATTCCCTAAGTTATCTTTCTGTAAATGAGGATCCCATCATGCTAGCTTTTCTTAAATAATGTGCCAGCACTAAAATTAATTGTGACATTCTCGTTACTGGTGTATTCAGAAGACACATGGGAAACCTCCAGCATGGGATATATTCTGTGACATGTTCGATCTGGCGCAGTAAAGAATTATAGCAATCCACCCTTTTCATCTGATTCCCCTGGTCTTTCCCAGCATCTTTTAGCTAGCTCTCCGACATTGCAATGCATTCTGGGGCCACGTAACAGGGGTGAGGACTAGTGGTGTCCATGAGACTTCATCCTGCGGCATGAGAGGTTCCAAGCTCTAACCCCAGCTTCTTAGAACACTCAGTGCCTGTCCAGCCACATCCTGTGTTTTCTGCCACCAGCAGCTGCCCACCCAGCCCACCATTCAAAAATCCAGAAGACCATTTGAAGGGCACTGTGTTACTTAATAGGATTATTGCATTCTGGGAGGAGACCACTATGGCAAAATAAAGCCACTTCCCTTTCCATAGTAAATGGCATTTCTACAACTTAAGATGATTCTCTAAATTAGAAAGAAAAATTGTATGAAAGGTCAAATTTTACTTAAAAACTACATTTGGAAAATGGTTATAGCTGAGCAGTAAGATGAAGGGTCATTGTAATCTTCAGGATAGTCTCTGTTTTCCAGAATTTTTTTTAAGTGTCCAGATGGGTTAGATTTATAATCAAGAGAGAATATTACTTTTATAAAAGTAAACTTTGAATTTGTAAGCAAGAATAGAGTCTGCAGTGTAGTACTTTCATGTTTATAATTTTATTAGCTTATTAATTATTTACTTGTTACATTAAGCAAAGAATCATTGAATTGATGCTCTTAGAATCAAAGTGGGTCTCAAGAGATCGCTGGCATATTAAGTGGAAAAATCAGGATACTGATAAAGCCATAGATAGCTTTTTATATCTTTTATTTAAAAATTCAGATACATAGGGGAAAAAATTGGAAAATAACATCCAAAAGCTCTTAACAGTTTCTTATAGAATGGGGTTATAGTTTGGGGGGTTTTTCCCTCTACTCCAGCTTCTTTAATGTGGTTGAGGTATGTGGGTGGGTGTGGGTGTGTGTATTTAAAGTTAATAGCTTGTTCTATACCATCTTCAGTGATTACTGTTCCATGTAGATTTACAGCTAAACTGCTTTTTAGCTTCTAGATACACTTATCAGAATGTGACTTCAGGGGCGCCTGGGTGGCTCCGTTGATTAAGCCTCTGCCTTTGGCTCTGGTCGGGATTCCAGGCGCTCTGCTCAGCAAGGAGCCTGCTTCTCCCTTTCCCTTTCCCCCTCCCCAAGCCCAGGCTCCTGCTTGCTCTCTCTTTCCCTCTCTCTCTCTCTGCTAATAAAATCTCTTTAAAAAAATTGTGACATGACAAGAATTACATGTGGGACCTCAATGAAAAATACAGGGTGTTCCACAGAGGAATAAGAAGGCTTCTTCTGCAAGGCTGCTCCCTTCTATGGGTGCCTCATGAACCTGGATAGAAACTTGAAAAAGCTGCAAAATGCCGCTTTAATCAGCATTGAAAGCATATGGCTCAGTATTTGGAATCATAAAAGCCTATCCAGTGTGTAATCTGGCTTTTCAGGTAGAACTAGGAGCTGTGGTTAGGAGAAATTGCTCATTTGTTTAATGTGCATATGCCTTGACGATGAAACCCTTTCAAATGAGAAATGAATGATTCAGGATTTCTGTATCTATGTATACGAAAGTAACATTTTACTTTTGTGGGTAATTTGTTATGTTCTGTTATTTGAATGATTTTATAGGAAGGGGGAGTAATTTGTGGAGGAATCTGGCTCAGTTGGTTAAGCAGCTGCCTTCGGCTCAGGTCATGGTCCCAGCGTCCTGGGATCGAGTCCCACATCGGGCTCCTTGCTCAGCAGGGAGCCTGCTTCTCCCTCTGCCTCTGCCTGCCATTCTGTCTGCCTGTGCTCACTCTCTCCCCCTCTCTCTCTCTGATAAATTTAAAAAAAAAAAAAAAAATCTTAAAAAAAAAAAAAAAAGAATGATCTTTACCTGAATTCTGGGATGTTAAAGTAGCTCCGCCCTCATTCACTTCCTCTCAACAGTATGAAATTAAGAAAGATGTATTCCAGTTTTAATAATAAGAAAATATAGGTAACTTCAAATTTGAGTCTCAGGAGAGTTCTGAAATAAGAGTGGTTGAAAAGTTTGAGCATCCTTGGGGCACAGTGTATCTATCTATTGCTCCGTCAACTGAAAGCCTAAAGCCCAACTCATTCTGTCAGGTGATCTTCTTAGGAGGAAAAGCTGAACTTCTCGTATTTCAGAATGAATGCGCACCGTTGGGTAGTGACAAATGTAAGAACAATTTACATTTTCAGTACCTCCAAGCCGAACTTGAAGAAAAGATGCCTAATATAAACAGGATATAAATGTCTTTTTCTGATTGGATAGTGCAAGAAAATATATGAGGTGGCTTTTTTATTTGTGGGATTTTTGTGTTCTGTTTTTTAAACCAGGTCTGGTGGTCCATATGAAGAGAGGGTACATTTCTGACCCCTGGCTTTGTCAGCATGTTGTGGCAGTCACACTACTAGTTGGTCACCTTCTTCTCTTAGCCAGCCCTAAGAGCTATGCTGATGGCCTATGACCTTCCACACACCCATATGTGGAATTCATTCTCTGATGGGATCTGTGGGCAAATAGTGCCTGCGGGAAAAACAGAAAACTTTATAGTGTCCGGCTAATTTGGGGGAAATTAAAAGCAGAACACTTTCCAGGAAAATTCTGGGCTTTAGAAAGTTTTAAATCTTCTCCAGTCCACTGACTACTCACTTTGTTGCTCAACTCCCTTATTCATTTATTGACCTTCTGCATCTCAGACATTATCAGTGTGAAGACCAAACCTGCCCATGCTTGTTGTTTCCCCATGCTTGTCCTTTGAATCCAGAGCCAAGCGAAGATTAGGGCACTGTGGAATGTTTGCTGTACAAAGCCCAGCAAATTAGGAGAGGGCTAAAATAATTGCTAAATTAGAAGAGTTTGTATTTAATTCCTAGAAAAGTTGAACCTAACAAAGAGGGACCTTTGATAGCTCAGGGTGGGAAGCCCCTGCAGGTGCCGTATATTGGTCTGTATTGTCGGGGCCCCCTGGGGCTCCTGCTCCCTTTGCGTGGTATGGAGAGTGCTTGTGTGTCCTGCGTGGAGAGAAGTGATACTGCTCATTTCATCCTCAAGGACGTCACTGGACTTGCTTTTCTAGTAATTGCAAAAAGTTTGTGCTGAGCCCATTCTCACCTAGTTCCCTTTGTGACAAAAGGCAGATGTTTTTGAGGAAACTGTAGCTATCAAAGTACAGGCTAGGCGTACAGATAAGCATCTGACTCTCGATTTTAGCTCAGGTCAGGAACTCCGCACATCGGGCCTGATGGAACCCCATGTCAGGCTCCATGCTCAGTGCCAAGTACGCTTGGCATTCTCTCTCCCTCTCCATCTGCCCCTCTCCCTGCTCTCCCTGCTCACTCTCTGTCTCTCAAATAAATAAAATCTTAAAAAAAAAAAAAAAGTAGCCTAAGATGTGGAACAGGACTTTTCTCTGGTCAAAATTAATCAAAACTAACTGACAGATTTAGAAATCTAACTGGTTACCTCTTCCTTTGCATTCTACCCAGAGGGCACCAAGAAAGCTCTGAATGAAAGTATGAGTGAAGGCATGTCCTGGTTCTCATAGTCGGTCTAGATTAGGGATAGAGTCTGGAGCCTGGCACCTCCTCTTACCAGCTCTGTGCCTTGGGCACATGACTGTGCCCTCATCTGTACAGAGGGGAGGGGATACCTCATAGGATTATTTTGAGGATTGAACTAGGTAATATATGTATAGTGCTTGGAGTTGTGCTGGGCATATGGTAAACAGTAGTAATTTCATTTCTCATTATTATCTGCCTCTTTTTAATATTTTATATAAAAAGTTTGATTTAAGAGATTTTCAATTACTATTTTGAAGTATTTTTATAGGATTTCTATTTTTCTTCAGTAGTTGTTGACTCTTCCTAGAAAGCATGATGGAATGTCCTATCATATGCAATATCATAGATTAGTATAAATTTAATTTTAGTTCATTTTGGGGGTCTCGTGATTAGATTCATCAGTTACAAGAATTATTACTTTCTAAGTGCCCAGTATATATGTAATCAGTTGTTTATGCATTCAGCAAGTATTGATTGAGCACACAGAGTGAGTCAGACTCTTTTCTGGACTGGGGAATTGAGAACATGTCAGATAAAGTCTTCAGTCTCCCATGATTATGTTCTAGTGAGGGAGACAAACCATTAGCAAGTAAACAAATAAATCAACATGATGATTTCAAATTGTGCTAAGAACTATCAAGAAAATGTAACAGGATGCTGTGGAATGGACAAGGGAAATACATCTCTTAGGGAAATACAACCTATCCTGTGATTTAAATGACAAGAAGAAGCTATCAGCACTGTCTGGGGAAAGGAGAACATTCTACCCCCAAAGTGGGGCCAGCCCATTTAGAGGGGAAAGCCAGTGCAAAGGGCCAGGTTTGAGTAAGGATTTTTGCAAGATCTGAGGGCAAAAACAATGCCCAGATAATTGAAACAGGAGTATTGTCTTCATTTAACAAATGTAGAGTGTGAGGGGCGCCTGGGTGGCTCAGCGGGTTAAAGCCTCTGCCTTTGGCTCAGGTCATGATCCTGGGGTCCTGGGATCAAGCCCCGCATCGGGCTCTCTGCTCAGCAGGGAGCCTGCTTCCTCCTCTCTCTCTGCCTGCTTCTCTGCCTACTTGTGATCTCTGTCTGTCAAATAAATAAATAAAATCTTTTAAAAAAAAATGTGGAGCGTGAAAATTCATGTAACTCCTGAGGTTATATGCCGGGCTAGCTTTAGGAATTTAATTCAAAGTGGATGTGGAACTAGCTAGCTAGCTAGCAGACTGTTCAAATAGGACTAGCAAAAGTCGGGAGAGTTTTGATGGATCAAAGACAGGCAAACGAGACAAGAGTTAGTGTCTAGTGGGATATGGAGGGTGAAGGAGAGAAATGAGTTGCAAATCTGAGGGTCCTAAAGTAAAAATCTTTTAAAAGGTAGATTGTTTAACAAGATAGAAAGTGCAGTGGTGCATGAGTGGCTTGTCTGTTAAGCATCTGCCTTTGGCTCAAGTCAATCCCGGAGTCTTGGGATTGAGCCCTACCTTGGGCTCCATGCTCAGCAGGAGAGTCTGCTTCTCCCTCTCTCTCTGCCCCTCTCCCTGCTCATGCTCCCATGAGCTCTCTGTCTCTCTTTCAAATAAGTAAATAAAATCTTCGTTTAAAAGTGCAAGGACAGATTTACAAGAAAAGATAATTTGTATATCTGTGGCCATGCTTAGTGGAACATTTGGATGGGAATGCAGGCAGGCATTTGGAAATTCAGGCAAAGAAGGTAGCTAAACCAATAGGGACTATTTGTTGATGGTTTCCTTTTAGAACTACAAACCAGGTGTAACCAAATCCTTTATGAAACATCCCACTCTGCTCAGTACAGGTCAGAACATGACCCTCAAGTTTAGTGATGTTTTGTGTATTGATTTCTCTGTATCCTGGACCATATAACCAGAATATTTTGTGTAGGGGCTGCCTCTGCTTTCCAACCTCACATTTGTAACAGTATTCTGTTACGACCGTGATTTATAACAATAATTCAGTTGGGGGATGTCTAGACTGCCTTTAATTTATAAACATTACTGTACCTTATTCACTTTACTAATTGCGGACTGTGTTTCTCTACCACAGACTCACAGGGTTTCTGTTTCTTGTGTCAGGTTTCACCGTCCATAACGAAGTGTGAGACTCTTTGGAAACATGGACTGATCATCTTTGGGGGAAGCCTCTCTTCCTGAAAACCTGATATTGCACTGGGATTTGAATGTGTGTATTTCCGTTTAACTGGTGAAGGAAGTGTATGGGAAGTGCTCCCTGCCTGCATGGCCCAGGTGGGGCCAACAAGCAATGGGAGGGGTGCATGACTCTGCTGTCCAGCATGTGTATTAATGGTAAGCAACACCATGGTCACACCAGTTATTCTCCATCAGGAGTTTTAATCAAAGAAGATGAGCAGAAGACAATCGCTGGCTCCCTGTTACCAGAAAGCCAAATTGTAGAGTACGGGTTAAAGAGAAATCGGGGCCTGGAGCTGCTGGGCACGGGAAAGGGGTGGGGGTGGAAAATCAGAAAAAAAGATAAATATTTCATTATGTTAATGAAGAAAAGAGAAAATCAAAGCATAAATATTTTTGAAGTAGGCTTTTGGTAGCTGAGAACTTACTAAGATATGGGAATCTAATCACCTAATGTGGATTCCTTAAAGACCTGATCCTAGAAGAATATTCTCATTCCACCGTTATGTTGGTGCAGTATAGTACCATTATTTTGCGTTGTGCCAGTGAATCCAATTGCCAGAAATAAGTCTGAGTGTTTTCATGCATCTTTTTCGTAAATGCAAGAGACTTTTATTGACTCTTAACAAGCATGCCTGTCCAAATTTTGTTGCATGTTTTAAGTAGCATAGCTATACACACTTTTTTTTTATACTCCTTATCTAATGTACCAAACTTCTACAAGGATAACAGGACTGGGAATAAAGTCAGATGAATGTGATCGTATAAATCTGTAGGAAGCTTTAGAAATAAATCTTTTGGTCTTTCCCTAGCTCGATTATCTTCAAAATTGAGGCAACCATACTTGATCTAAGGAAGATAATATTGACAATCACAGCATGTTTTTTAAAAATCTGAGTCCAAAGTTAAAACTTAAGCAAATGCAAGTGTTCTGCCAGCAGTTAGTTCTGAATGGCATGGAAAGGACTACTTATTTTCAGAGCTGCATTAAGTTAGATTGCTGCTATTAAAAAAAAATTAAGTATGTGGATCAAAAAAGTACCCGAAGGCTTAAAAGAACACAGAAAATTCCTGCTAAGTTGCAAGTGAGGAGAACCTCATTTTGTATTTTAAGAGTCTGCAGATTGCATCCATAAATATAGCATTGACTTGCAATGCAAAAGAATGAGTGAGATTAAAGGTTTCTCTGTGAAGGAAGGTTTCTCTGTGAGCCTATAGTCAGTATTGTTTACATTCAGAAACCCTCAATTGCCATCTTGCTATTTTCCCTGGAGTTGCAGGCACAGCCTGGCTTCTGCTCCCAAATACCAGATGTAAATACTACCTTGCATTCAGTTGTTCTTTCATGATTGTTTTGTGCTCCTTTTATTAAAAACACATGAGACATATAATAACAAGACAAGACTAGTAGACTTTATTTTATTCTCAGAGCTTGGGCTGGAATTTTATGAAGTGCTTCTGGTTCACGATATGGAAGACTGTAAATTGCAATTTCAACCAAAAAAGCAAACATTTACTCTGGTGGATAAGTTTGGATCCTGTCATTCATTTATATTTTATAGAACCACTAAAATTGGGTGATTTTGCTTAAAAATAAAAGGCTTTAGAAAAAGCCAGGACCATTTTATATCTAAGAAAAATAAGCAGCATTGTTACACCTTTTGCCGTACTCAGCTCTGTGCATAATAAACCCATATTTTGCGCTGTTGCTATTTCATTACTAGTTTAAGATGAAACAAATGTTCTGCATGCCCAGGTGTCTTTCTTTGGCTCAAAGATTTTGTACATTTCATAGTATTTAAATCCAACCATGGATGTTAACTTTGTTCTAATTTTTTGGCCGAAGCCATCCTTTTCCTTAATATTGTATTATCATTGTTGTGTCTTGGGAAAAATTTCAAGGGATATAATGTTACTTTAATTTTCTATACTTCAAGTCCTTAAATGTTGTACTAATTTTTAATCACGAGGCTTCTATAAAATGGTAAATATAAGACGTTATCACTGTTTTAGCACTGAAGATACAGGTCATAGAAAGTCTCTACTTGGTAAAAGAAGCAGTTTTTTCTCACTCCTGGTGCATGTGATGAAGTTTTTAATCCCCTACAATGAGATGCACCCCAGTACAAAGATGAGACTCCAGTCCCTCCATATGCTCTTTTGCTTATATGATATGTCAGATTTTTGAACCACCCACACTTTATACCAATTGACACATTTAGAGAAAAGTTTAAAAGTTAGAGCGAAATTTAAAAGTCACAAATATTACCACTGCTAGTCTAATATTTAAGAATTGAAACCGCCAGTTACATCATTAGAATGATTCGAATAGAAGGATTGTGAGCTAACCTGTATTTTTCAGAATAAGTCTCTGCATTCATAGCTAATTTTAAAGGGCTTTTATTTATTTGACAAACAGAGATCACAAGTAGGCAGAGGGGCAGGCTGGGGTGGTGGGGGAGGAGCAGGCTCCCCGCTGAGCAGCGAGCCCATTGCAGGACTCTATCCCAGGACCCTAGGACCATGGCCTGAGTGAAGGCAGAGCCTTAACCCACTGAGCCACCCAGGCGCCCCCTTCATAGCTAATTTTAAAAGGTAGAAACACTGCATATTCAGCATATCCAGCAACCTGTCCACAGGTCTCTTACCTGGCATCCATAAAGATGTGGACCACGATCCATATAATTAGGCCTCTGCCCAGTGCCAGCATTTGGAGTATCCAACCAATAAGCTGCAGTTCTATGAAAAAAAATGTGTGTGTGAATTGGGCTGTTGTAACACAGCACCAGCCTTTTCCCTATTTAAAGTGAGACATTAGGCTGACATAGAGGAAGTGAGTGAGTTTTCCTGAATCCCCAAGATATGATTAGGGAAGAAAACAAACCCATATCCAGGAAGATCTCAGGCAGGAAGGAACCAGACAGACTGTAAAACACAAAGTGGCCATTTCTCTCTTTTTTTTTAAATGGAGCAAAAGAACATTAACATTAAGCTGGTAAGAAGACGCCCTGGGCTTTACAGCATCTTTGTGGGCTGATGAAATTAGTCCTCTGCATTAATTTAAGGCAACCCTGCCTGATAATTCCCTGTATATGTGAAATGTCTTACTTTTTTAATGTTTGGTATAATTTACCTTTATGTTAATCCCTTAAATTATTTAAACTAAATCTATAGTATTCAGAGAACCATTTGGGATATGTGAGTAGCTGTTTGAAATGGAGGAAAAAGCAAACTCATCTATCTCTCTGATTTTCCCAGAAAAACAGGCTTTCTGATTTCATTTTCATGTCCTTTATTAGCATAATGATTGTAGTCTTGTATCTTTTTCTAATGGTAGTAAATATGTCCTGTTAGAAAGTTTTGAAATGTAAGTGAAAATCTATTTTGGCCAGTAAAGGAATCAAAAACACCCTTCAAAAATCATCAGATACGGGCACCTGGGTGGCTCAGTGGATTAGGCCGCTGCCTTCGGCTCAGGTCATGATCTCAGGGTCCTGGGATCGAGTCCCGCATCGGGCTCTCTGCTCAGCAGGGAGCCTGCTTCCTCCTCTCTCTCTCTCTCTGCCTGCCTCTCCGACTACTTGTGATTTCTCTCTGTCAAATAAATAAATAAATTCTTTAAAAAAAAATCATCAGATACTAAAAATGAGAGATAATTTCTTAAAACCCATAATTTGGGTTTCACATCCTGCAACAATTCTGTGCTACCTTGGGACTTTGAAAAAATCCAGTAGCTTACAATTAAAAGAGAAAAAACTCTGCATTAACACTGAATGTCCTGATTTATGTACCACATTTTAAGATGTAACAGGCATTGTATTTATATGCAATATTCAGACAGACACAACTTTCAAAAATGATACTGTGTTCACGATAGAAAAAGACAGTCTCGCCTACCACATAGTAGCATGTACATATTTAAAGAGTGAAAGCTGTCTTTTCTCCTTTTTGCTCAAAAATTTCTTCAGTTTATTATTTTTTAAGTGGTCCCAGCAGCAAATTAAACACAGTGAGAAGTTTTCCTCAAAATAGGTAAGATGGAAGATACGTACATTTATGTCATTTCATCAGTACAGTAGCTGCAGCATTCCTAAATTCCAGTCCTATTATTATCCCTAACCTTACTAGTAAAAGTACATCACTTGAGACAAGAACTAATTTCTTCACATCATCAGAGTATGATGTGAGCAGTAAGGAACCACTAAGATGTAATTTATTTACAGAGTTGTTTTTTTTTTTTTTTATCACAGTCAAACAACAATACCGCCGTATATATTTATGAAATTCTGCGGTCACAGAAACAGTTTAAAATAAAGTAAGGATTTCACACTATGAATTCAAGAGTGTATTTTCAATATGATAAAACTGAGACACTTAAACCTTCTGTAACAAATGTGAACTGTGAACGCTGAACTCAGTATTGCCCAATAACAAAAGTTAAATCAACAGAATTTATTTAGCCCTTATTACATTCTCTTTATATATATATATATATAAACTGAGACACTTAAACCTTCTGTAACAAATGTGAACTGTGAACGCTGAACTCAATATTGCCCAATAACAAAAGTTTAAATCAACAGAATTTATTTAGCCCTTATTACATTCTCTTTATATATATATATATATATATATATATATATATATATATATAAACCATATATTCCAAAAAATATATGACTTGCTTCTTGCCACTGGCTAGCTTTGGCTTCTGGAAATAGGTTATGTGCCACTATGAGTATTTTCTGTCCTCTTACTGGCAGGCTATATCATTATTTTGCTTGGCAAAGCAGAATGAACTTCTGGAACTGAAATGTGTCCTAGAGGGGAATGCAATGGCAAAAGTCATCATCAAATTAATAGAACCATGTTTCTGAGAGAAAGCTCATCTTTAGGTAGCTCAAATCCAAGTTTCAAAGAGCAGCATGAGGAACTACTATAATTTGCCAGAGACCAAAGGATGGTGGGGACAACGGTAGAATATTCCCAGACCAGTTGTCATTTTCACTTTCCCCTTATTTTTCGTAATAACTAAACTTAAGTTCTGTATGAAAATGGGAATCACCCATTAGCATACCTGGAAGACAATGGAAGCAGAGTTCACAAGGTCATTCCAAATTAAGAAATCCGACTACATATACCGTCAGATTTTTGGCAAAAATAAAATATAAAATAAAATAAAATAAATAAGAATCCTGTGGCAGCAATTCTCACCAAAGGTCAGCCTTATAGGCAGGGGTCATTTTTAGCCATGCTAGGATTTACTGTACAAAAAGTGTCATTTAGCCTGTCGAATTGCTGCCACAAACTGCACCTATGAGCCCGGCACTGTTGATCAGTGTTTCTCAGTGGGGTGCTGTTGGCCTTTAGAGCTGGGTAATTCTTTGTTTACAGAAATGTTCCCTACACTGCAAGATGTTTTATATCCTAAGTCCCTGCTGACTAAATGCCAGGAGCATGCCCAGTCCCTGTAAAAACCGAAAGTCAGAAACGCTCCCCTGTGTCCAAAGGCCCTCTAAGGCAGGACCACCTCCCTTCAGTACCACTGTCTACTGTAGTTTGAGGACATGCAGGGAAAAGTACCTATTTCAAAACCTCGTCTGGGCTGCCTTGCATACTTTGGGCTTAATAGTTTCTTCCCCTTTATTTTTCAAGCCTTCTGCTCCAGTGAAGCTTTAACTTGCCAGCTCTACAGGGAGGAGGTTGCTGGGTGGCCTTGGCAGTTTCAGTGGACAGAGTCACTTGGCTAGTCCCTGTATGTAGTTACAGAAGAAATTTCAAATGAAGCAAACTTTTTTTTCGGTTTTGGTCTCACAGTTTTACCTGAGGACTACATTGTTGGTCACCATCTTTGTCAGTGTCTTGAGGATTATTAACATAGCTTAATCCCAAATACAGCTACCAATCCACATGAACAAAACTGGTGGTCCGTGAAAATCCCCATTAAATTTCACCAGTAAGATGCATCCCTTGAGTTACAAAGCAATCCCCTGTTTACCTGTTAAAGAAGCATTTAATCCACAGGCACATGCTTGAATTCTCCCCTGTATAACGATAGTCATGCAGTTCAACTTTTGTAAAATGTGTCAGTACTGAATGATGAAGGAAGCGTGGATTACCTGGATTGCACACATATCGTTCATACTTCCGTGATGGTCATGCACAATTCAAGATGGCTTCACCTCGTTGAAACATTACTGAGCTATGCTAACGATACATAAACATATTCTCTGTTGCTTCTTCTCACCGAAACTGAATGGTTAAATATGTCTTGAAATGATGTGGATCCATTGTGGCTAATCAAATGGAAGAATTTAGCCACTATAAATTTTCTAAGTATTAAAATTTCCAACTATCTTTTTCGAGACAGAACAACTGAAGAGTTGATAAAGGAGGTTATATAGGGAATTTTTAGATGGTGCTTAAGAATTCTTATCTTGTTAAATACCAGTATTTTTTTTTCTTTTTAAGAATAACTTAAAGGGAGTAAATGAGGCAGAATGCCACTCTACCCTCAGGTCAATTTCATGGTATGTTAAAATGCCAATAATATTTGTGCCACTTGCCAATTTGGGGGGCTCCTCCCTTACTGGATGCTTTTGCTATAATTTGTATCATTACACTGCTTAGAGAGCCTTCACGAAAAGACGTCACCTTTGCAGTGCTAAGTAGCATTTGAAAACAATCTGAATAAATTTAGGGTCACACCACTTTCATTACTTAAAATATAGGCACTAATTTTTATTTTTTATTTTTTTAAATATTTCTTCTGTGGCTTAGACATGTGCCAATGTGTTCAAAACATTCTGCACCAATTTCCCCAGATGTAGTATCTAGCAAAAACTCAAACTTGTCATTTTTTTCTATGTAATAGTGATTTTTAAATAAAGAACTGTATGCATTTGTTTGTTATTTTAATCTTTGGTTAAAGTGATTAAGAATGGTAAGCTGTGATCATTATCAGACTGACTGAATGATTCCTGATTTCCAGTAAGTGATCTAATTATACATATTACACAGGTACAATATCTGTGAGTGTAAGTAACTGGAACTGTACACTGATTAACATGACAGTTTCTCTTTTTTTGTTGTTCTTGATCTGTACTGTATTATAGTATGTGGGTATAAATACCTACACATATACACAGATATGTATATGTATTCCACTATTGTAACCTGAAAGACAGACTATGTATTATCTTTTTTATTCCTTACTGGTGTTTGTGTTATTTAAAAAACAAAATTATGCTCTATTTAGTTGTATAATATTATAGGATACTTTGCTGTGCACAATTCCAAGTGCCTTAGAACATTGTTTAGCTTTCTTAAGTATATATAAATGCATATATGTATAAAATTGGGAAAAGTTACCTCAATAAAATCATTGGGAAATCCCCAACTTTAGTTTCTTCCAATTCTATTGTACTGAGACAGTACTTGGTATTTTTAAATTAAAAGCTCACTGAGTCCTCCCCTGTAGGCAAGAGTAAGACAGATCTTCTAATCGTCTATCATTTCAACTGCACCTAATTTAAAATTTTTTGTATGTAAGGCTTTGTGATTTGTAATTTTTATTTAAAATATCTGTCTATGACTTACTGCTTTAAACAGCAACTTTAACAATACATTTTTAAAACTTGCTTTGTTTTTATATCTGAGGATATTTGATGTTGATGTTTCCATTGACATTTTACTGTGTAAAAATAAAAGCTAGTCCCTTTAGAGTTTATAATACAGAATATAAACAAACGTCCTCATTATGCTTATTATTTAATGTATTATAAGCAAAGAGAGAGGTGGGGAGCATATTTTGGCCAGAAAAGGAACTGGAATATATTTTTCATTTTTTCAATAGCAGTTACAAATTGTAACTTAGCCTCCCTCAATCCTGGGACAAAGATAAAATTATGAGAGAGACGTATGAAAAGCAGTTTGTGTACCATTATCCTAGATAGAAGACATATAAGAGAGAAGACTGGGACCAAAAATTTTTAAAGTAGGTTTGAAAAATTGGCCCCAAGAATGCTATTAAAAAATTAGCTGTACATCCCCAAGGTAAGTATAATAGCTCAACAACTAGTTTCCATTTTTGCTCACACTAAAAACTAGGTTCTGCATTAAAACATTAATTTCTAAAACCCAGTGGAGGTAAGAAATGAAAAAAATTTTTTTTCCATTTTACATAAACTTTGTTGGCATCCATTTACTTAAGACTATTGTAATTGAACTCATCGCTGGACCTCCACTCAGACATCTATATGGAGTGCTTGCTGTTATGCTGCTGTCTACACCCAAGTCAAGTTTTTGCTCAGTTTATGACTTTTGAACTCTTTGCCCTTTACTCGTCCTCTGCCCCTCTCCCAGCTTTTTCTTTCTCTCTCTCAAATGAATAAATAAAAATCTTTGAATTAAAAATAATAGTAATAAAGGGGCACCTGGATGACTCGGTTGGTAAAGGGTCTGCCTTCAGCTCGGGTCATAATCCCAGAGTCCTGGGATCAAGCCCCACATCGGGCACCTTGCTCAGCAGGGAGTCTGCTTCTCCCTCTTCCTCTGCCTCTCTCCCAGCTTGTTCTCTTCTCTGTCTCTCTCTCTCTCTCTCTCTCAAATGAATGAATAAAAATCTTTAAATGAACTCTTTGCCCTTTAAACCACTCTACTTTATTAGTGGTTACTAATAGTAGAAAACCTAAAACTCTAGAGAAAGCTAAGAACCTAAAGTTTGTGTGAAGGTTTTTGGTCTTTTGCCAAACACAGGAACCATTTCTAGGTTTTTAGGGAGAAAAGTGACAGATACTAACTTCATCTGTCAGTAAATAATATACCTATGTTTTTCACTTGGACAACTTGGTGGATGGTAGTGATGCCACATGCTGAAATAGAAAGTAAGGAAAGTAAGGTGGTAACTCCTGGGGGTGGGGGAGGCAGGGAGCCCAGGAAGGAGAGAATAGGAGGTACAGAGAGGCATTTAATTTTGCACATGAAATTCAATTTGAATTGCCTGCTTGTTGAGACATCCACATGTGGAAAGATGTATAGTATTCAGTTGGATGTATGAGTCTGAAGGTCGGGTAAAAGTCTGGCCTGCATTAAGGAAGTTGGGAATCATTAGCACATGTAACAAACTGTAGAAATGAATAGACCTCCCAACAGATAATGTAGCTTATGACTAAAATTACTACAATGAAAATTTAATAAACTATTTTTTCTTCACCTGACTTTGTGTCCAAGATCTTAAAATCATTTCATTTGCACAACATCTGAGTGCTTTGGAGGATAGATAGGTAGATAGAGAGAGAGAAAGATAGGTAGATTTTTTTTAATTTAACTGGGTTTTACTGGTTACCTTAATTTTAAGTAAAATGGAGTAGTGCTTTTTGTAGAGGGTTAAGTTGTAAACAAAAATTGTATTTGAAAATATATTACCTCGAATACAATGAACATACCTACTATCTCAGTAAGTCCGCGTAACCTGTTTTTACTTCAACAGTGAAATATGTGGCTGGTTCTTTAATTCAGCCACAAATGAGGAAGTTAGTTTACATCTAAGTGCTACGTGAAGTTAAAAAAAAAGAAAAAACAAACAAGACTTACCTTTAAGCATAAGAATTATACTCAGCACAATGAGATGCTCATACCATTAGCAGAGGGAACATAGTAATGGAGGAAATAGAGGTCAATGTCTCACCCACATTCCCAGTATGAGCTCGTGGATGAAATGAGCAGGGAGAATTGCTCAATAGTAACAGTAGTAATTTGGGGTGCTTGATTGGCTCAGTTGGTTAAGCATCCGATTCCTAATTTCAGCTCAGGCCATGATCTGCGGGTCATGAGATCGAGTCTGCGGTGGGCTCTGTGCCCTTCAGCTGTCCCTTCAAACCTTCAAACCTTCAAATTATTTCTAATTTTGGGGGGAGGTCTTGCTTGAGATTCTTCCTCTACCCCTTTCCACCCCGTGTGCTCATGAGCTTTCTCACTCTCATTTTTAAAAATAGTAATGGTGGCGATCTTATTTCTCTCTCATTTGCTGAAAGCATAGAGTTAAGCTCATAAGTTAAAGGCATGCATGATCTAATTACCAAAGTTTTCACTGGTTGTAATAGTGTCATTGTCACTCAAAAGGAGACTAATAGTGATTTGTGAGCTTTTAATAGCGCAAAGCTAGATTGAGCATAACTGACACATACCAAAGAAAACTCAGAATTCATGTTATAACTAGAAAGGCACAGTAAAAAAATAACTTGGATTAATATTTCCAAAGTGTATTCACCTGAAATGTATGTACTTTCGACTCAAAAAAACAGGAGTTGGTGAACAAAAAGCCAAGCAATACGAGGAGTGTGCTGTTAAAAAGAATTTTAAAGAACCTACAATTACCGGGGGCTAGAAGCTAGTAAAATCATCTTAAGTATGTAGTATAAAAGACCTGAAAGGTACCAGGATTTGAAGGAAAACAAAAGGATTAAGATCGAGGAACCCATCAAGTTGGATCAAAATGCAAGTTAACAGATTCTACGATGTGACTCTGATTTGAAGCAAAGCATGTGTTCCCTGACAAATCCCTAGAGGCTTGGGGGCCCTGGTTTCAGGAGATGGTCATCCTGAGGCAACAATTAAGTGAATTCTTACACTCACCTAGAAGGTGGACAATTGCCAACCTTCACGGAGCACTGAGCACAGGCCAGGCACAGGTTCCGCCATTTATAACATATTTTCTCATTTAGTCCAACAATTCCTCTAAGGTAAGCATTTTACATTCCCATTTTACATTCAGGTAAGTAAACGGAAGCCCACTTGCCTCTGGTTATACAACCCAAGTGAAACAAACAAATTTTGGCCAGTACTCCAAACCTCTTACTGCTGTCATTTAATACTATCGGAGAAAATTTGGGTTTATTGGAAAATAATGAATTTTCAGATGAGTATACCCTTCCAGTTCTGGGTTTAGGAGGACTGTGCACCTTACCCTGCTTTAAGCTATTTTACAACTTTGTGAGTTGTAGAAAGCTGACAGGAATGTGGAATAATTCTTGTCTCCAGAGACGTACATAATCTCTGTCCAGTGAAGGTTCCATTGCCTTCCCTAGGTCACTGGGAGAGAAGCCAGTTTTTTTCTCCATTTGCACATTCTTCTCAATATTCCTGCTCTATAAATGTTTCTCCTCTTTGGATTGTCCTCTGAAATATTGTAATGTCCTACGTTTCCCTCGTTAACAATGTGCTAGATAAAATCTTGACGTGATCACTTTATGCATCGGTATGAGAGTCATGGGTTTATCATTAAAAAATGAGCCTCGAACAATATTTTTTGAACCTGATTGTATTAGTATCTAACCTGTCCCATCTTTTTTGTTTTTTGGTTTTTGTTTTAAAGATTTTATTTTAAAATAATCTCTATACCCAATATGGGGGCTCAAACTCAAAATCCAGAGATCAAGAGTCACATGCTCTATGGACTAAGCCAGGTGCCCCTACTTTGGTTTTCAAGTATCTTTACTTTTTCTAGACATCAAATGCAACACTTCAAATCCTTACTACAAATACATAAACAACAAAATATATAAAACAATGTAAATAATTGTAAACAATGAAAAAATATATACAGTAGACATCTGAAGTTCTTACAAGCCAGCTCCTTGTAGAAAATTGCTAAGGGGAAGTTTGGTGCATCATTGACCAGGTATTTTTCAGTGCACTATGATGTCTCTGTGTAAAATGTTTTTCTATTTGTAATTATTAACAATAACAACAAACGCTATTTTCATGGTGTTCTACAACCTGCCTTTTTTTTCTGAGTGAGTGACTGTCCATGTTGATCTGCAGCTCCTTAGAACACCTTCACGATAGACCCTAGTATTAATTTTTTTCAATGAATCCTTTACTAGTGGAATTTTAATTGCTTTATTATTCTCTGATGCTCTCTCCCTTTTTAGAAATTAACTGCCTCCATTAGCTCCATTAATATTGTCAAGCATGTAATTTATAATTCCTCGAGTTACTGCTTCCATGTCTAGTTAGTTTGGCTATATTTAATCAAGTTTTCTCCACTTTTGTGTACATTGGTTTCCTGGTGCTGAGGATCCTTGGGCAATGCTGACGGAGAACCAGTGCTGAATGTGATATAAATAGTGCTAAGACAATAAACATGTTTTAACAGGCATGTTCATTTCACGTGGAAAACATGAAATTTTCACAGCCTAGACTAAACCAGGAATTAAATTAAAATGAATTTATTAAAATTCTGTTTAACCATTTTGAAGTGGATGCCATTTATTAGAGCATACTAATAAGATTCTAGGAGAAGTAGGGTTTGGATTTATTATCATTACTCTAATATTTCAGTTATGGGTGTTTTTATGATAGGAAATGTTCTTCTGTGTTAAGACAAGACAGGGTTTTGTATATATATATATATATATACCATATGAATGAATGCATTGTTCTAGATATTGTATTCAACAAATATTAAATAAGCTCACAGATAAATAGATATCATCCAGAATAGGCTTGAACACATGTCAACCCACCATATGTGTTGGCTTTTTGAGATGGGGTATATTGTAATGGTTAAGGGTGTGACTCTCAAGCTACACCCGAGTTCATATTTTGGCTGCATCCCTTAATGGCTTTGTGCTCTTGGGCAAAAGTCCACTTAACTTTGTTTCTCAATCTCTAATTTATATATAACAAAAGGATAATGATAGTAAACCTAAGTCCTTCTTTAAGAATTTAAAGGGTAAATATATGTAAAGTGCTTTGAACAGGACAATTCTTATTGAGTCCTTGCTATGCTATGCCCTGGGGAAGTAAATTAGGCAAGACAAAAATCCTTGTCCTCAACTTGGTTACTGCAGTTGGAGTCTAAAGACAGATGAAAATGGTATGGATTTACAATTTGATGTATCTGAGTAGACTAATCACAGGGTACAACGAGAACATGTGGGGTGGGCCCTAGTTTGGAAGAGTGTAAGTTTCCTAGAGGCAGAAATGGCTAAACTAACACTTGAAGAACAGGGAGGTGAGAGAAAGAGATTTTAGATGGGCATAGCAAAGTCAATCTCTTTTAGGTACATTGGGGAACTGCAAACAGTTTGATAGGGCTAAGTTATAGCATGGTATGTTGGGGAGAAGGAGACAAGATGCTAAATTGATGGGTAGAAGCCAGATGAGAGAAACTGTTGGCTGCCATGCAAACAAATTTAGACTTTATCCTGAGGCCAAAGGGTAGACATTGAAAGTTTTTATATAGGAAAATGACATGATAGACTAAGAGTACTAAAAATGACAAATTTGATAAAAGGAGTAATGTGGTGATACCTTTGGATATTTGAAAGGTAGAATGGACAGAATTTTCCGGCTGCCTGCCTTATGGAGGCAGTGTAGCACATGGTGAAGGGTGTGATCTCCCCGACGAGACTGATAGCCTGCGCATCTAAACTTTTCCATTTATTGTGTGACTTTAGGCAAGTCATTTCAGTGCTCTGAACTCCAGGCTCTCTAAGATCAGCTAATTGTCATCTAACCACAGGTTTATCAAAGGAATTAAATGACATCATGAGTGCAGTGAATGCAAAGTGTTAGTGTTAGATCAGCAAATATATACAGTAACGAATGTTACTCAAAATTTAAAAAAAAAAACAAAAGCATTATTCAGGTGGTTAGGCTCTAGTGAGGCTTGTCTAAATCCCTACTCTGCCATTTACTAGTTGTGTGACCTTGAGAAAGTTAATAACTTTTCTGTGCCTCAGTTTTAGTATTTGTAAGATACTGGATATAGTGCCTCTCTGGTGAGGCAAACATGATTCTCCTTGACATGAATCATGAAAACATGAATCAGGTAAAGTGCCAACACATTAATTCATTTAAACAAATATTGAGTATATGTACCAGGCACTATTCTAGGCCATGAGGATAGATAGACACAGTAGTAAATAAAGCCAATCAAAACAAAACCAAACCTGCCCTCACAGAGCTTAACCATATTCAACGTCCTGCACAAAGGAGTGTTAGGTATAATATCTCTTAGAAAGCATCATCCAAGACAATTTGTTTTCCTAAATTGTTTCCATAAGTTTTATTGTAATAAGAGTAATAATATTCCACAAATATCTATAGAGGTAATTAATAGGACGACATAAAGACGCAGTCCAAGATAACTCAGACATTTGGAAGAGGCCAGAGATTGGAAAGGGGAAACACCAATTTGAGGAAAGATCTGCTGATTTAACTATGAATGCATTACCACCCTCTTTGGCCACGGAAGTTATGAGAACGTGCCAACACCTGACTGAAACCTTCCTAAGAAGGGTCGATTATAGCCTATTTGCTTAAATCACGTTAAACCGTTGGACGAACGACTTGGAAGAAAATAAACATTAGTATCCTCCTTATAAGATAAGGTATGCAAACACCAAAGAGATTCCAAATATATTTTATTGGTTGAAATGCCTCTACTGTCAACAAAATCTCAGGGGTTTTGTTCACCCAATCTTTGAACAAACACCTGATTAAGTATGGTGCAGCCTAGAATAGCGAGGCCTTGATCCTCCGTTGCTAAGGCAACCAATTCCCCGCCAGCCCCTAAGAGACCCTAAGAGCCCCTCAGTGACCCCGGAGGGTGGACACCGTGTGTGTGAGTGTGTGTGTGTGTGTGTGTGCGCGCGCATACAATTGTCATTGTCATTGAGGATGCTAGATACGTCGCCTCTGTTCTCGGTAGAGGGCGCTACAAAAGCAAGTTCCCCCCAGAAACAGCAACCCCGCTTCGCTCCTCACCGCCACAAAAGCGCCCACAACTCCGTTTCCCAACTTACTTAATTTTGGCCCGAAAAACCCCGCCCTCCCGGTGGTGAAAACAGCCCCACCTCCCAATAGCTTCTCGCGAGCGTTGGACGATGAGAGCTGCGGGTAACTTCCGTCCGCGACCCCTCCAGCTCTTCGGCGATTGGCCCATTTCCACGGTCTGCGCTTAACTTCCTGTCCGGATCCCGGCGTTGCACGTGTGGTGCGGCCTAAGGACGCTGCCGGCAGCCGGGTCTCGCAGCGTTCGTGTGGTAGCGAGGAGGGTGCTGTCGTCGCCCTTGTCTGGGGCGAGCGTCGCACGGCTGCAACATGGTGAGCACGTCTTGTTGTCTCGGGGACGGGGCGCTCTGGTTTTGCTGACGGCCGGGCTGGTTCCTCTGGTGCGAGTGGCTGCTGAGGGCGGGGACTGGGAGGGCTGGTCCGCAGGTGCGGGGAGGGGGCTCGCGGCCTGCGTGAGATCACCCGCACCACCCTGGGCATACTTTGCTTTTACTGTGCGTCTCCCACAGCCTAGCCTCCTTGGGGGCGTGGACAGAGGAGAATGGCTTCCTCTTTATCCCGAGGGGCCTAAAGAATCTGTGAACGCAGGACACGAGTGCACCACCTTGTGCTTCCTGCGTCGGGCGGAGGGAGACTTGGGTGGTTTCTCCAGACGTTGGAGTGGTAGTTGTCCGCTCATCTGTGTTTGCTCTGGGCAAAGGGAACTTGTGGGAGAGTCTAAGGTTGGGCCCAAAGCAAAAAAAAAAAGCTTTGCTTAACTGGGATGATGCTTTCTCACTTAGCAGGTCAAGTTGGGAAGGGTAGCGAGAGTGGCGAAAGAGATGATGAATCTTATTTAAATGAAGCTGTGTTGTCCTGGTTTCGTTTAATAGTCGGTGCAGCAGGTGTGTCACTGCCTGAAATGGTCTTCCCCAGATTTAACCGTGGCAGGTTATTTGTCCTTCTGCTTCAGCCTGTCAGGGACCTTCTCTGAGCTGGCAGTATAAAGTAATCTTCAGACATTTGCAGATCGCTGTTTTCCTTACTTAAAATCATTTCTTTGGTGATTTGCTTGATAAGCATAGGGACTCCGACCTCATTGCTGTATCCCCAGCACCCAGACAAACTGAGGGGTTTGGAGGGGGGCGGAGTTGGGGTAGGGTGAGCCTGGTGGTGGGTATTATGGAGGGCACGTATTGTGTGGAGCACTGAGTCTGGTGCATAAACAATGAATTTTGGAGCACTGAAAAAAATAAAGTTAAATTTAGAAAAAAGTTTAGCACAGTAAGTGCCATCAAATGTCCATTGAAGGAAGGTGACTACAGATTTTGTTGAACATTGTTAATGTTGCCTATCATAAAAATGTAAGTTTTAGAAATCTGTTGATCCTTCACATAACTTACTGGAGGTTTGTATATGGATTATGGGTTTGTGTGTGTGTGTGTGTGTGTTTGTTTCCTTTGATGGCTTGTTCTGATTCTGTTCCTTTGAAGCCTCACAGGAAGAAAAAGCCTTTTATAGAAAAGAAGAAAGCTGTATCTTTTCACCTGGTCCACCGGAGTCAACGGGATCCTTTAGCAGCAGATGAAACTGCACCTCAGAGGGTTCTGTTACCCACACAGAAAGTAGGTCCTGTTTGTTAGCCAATAAGTTTGCAGGTAGACTGTCAGTAGTCCCTAAATAAATTGTTAGCTGCTATTCTCCAGCAACTGTGATCTTTTGGGTAACAAAATCTAGATTTTGTTACCCAAATTTAAAGTTTTTAGTAAATGTACTGATTTTTTGTCTTGCACGATGGATTGAGAGAGTAAAGCATCTTTATTTAAATGAGAAAATATTGCACAATAATACTAAATATTTACTAAACCAGTTACAATTCTGCATGATATTTAGGGCATATCTCTGGTTTCGTTCCTTAAGATCCTGTCATTTCAAAAAATCACAGGTTACTGTTTGTGTCCTCATCACTCATCTCATGAAATGTAAAACATTAGAACTCATGAATTAGCTTTAGAAAATGCCACGAAGGGGCACCTGGGTGGCTCATTCATTAAGGGTCTGCCTTTGGCTCCGGTCATGATCCCAGGGTTCTGGGATTGAGCCCTGCCTTAGGCTCCCTGCTCAGGTGGGAAGCCCGCTTCTCCCTCTCCCATTACCTGCTTGTGTTCCCTCTCTCGCTGTCTCTCTCTCTGTCAAATAAATTTAAAAAAAGAAAGAAAAATGAAAGGAAATGCCAGGAAGCCTTTAAAATGTTGACGTGATAATTGTCAGAGTATTATTGTGGGCAAATTTGGAAGAAAGTCTTGGAGAACTTTGGCTATATTTAGCTTTTTAGTAACGCCTGTTTTTGTTGTATGTTGAGAAGTTTCTTTACATATAAATACAAGAAATTGTACCTGATTTTCAAGACCCTTTAGTCTGTTAACTCTCCCAAGCACATGATAAAACCATGTGTGTTTCTTGGCTTGAAATTTTTTTTTTTAATTGAAGTGTAGTTAGACATAGAATGTTACATTAGGGGGTGCCTGGGTGGCTCAGTGGTTAAGCCGCTGCCTTCGGCTCAGGTCATGATCTCAGGGTCCTGGGATCGAGTCCCGCATCGGGCTCTCTGCTCAGCAGGGAGCCTGCTTCCTCCTCTCTCTCTCTCTCTGCCTGCCTCTCTGCCTACTTGTGATTTCTCTCTGTCAAATAAATAAATAAAATCTTAAAAAAAAAAAAGAATGTTACATTAGTTTCAGGTGTACAGCATAGTGATTTGACATGTCTGTACATTACACTGTGCTCACAAGTGTAGTTACTGCCTGTCACTATACAGTACTATTATAGTACTATTGGCTCTATTCCCTCTGCTGTATCTTTTATTTCCATGACTTATTCGTTACATAACTGGAAGCCTGTATCTCCTGCTCCCTCCACCTCTTTTGCCAATCCCCTCCCCCTTACTTGGCAGCCATCAGTCTTTTTTATTTTGTATTTATGGATCTGTTTCTTTCTTTTCTTTTGTTTTTTAAGATTTTATTTATTTTTTTGAGGGAGAGAGTGTACATGAGAGCAAGCCAGCGGGAGAGGGAGAAACAGACCCCTTGCTTGAACAGGATACCCAACCCAGGGCTTGATCTCAGGACCCTGCGATCATGATCTGAGCGGAAGGCAGATGCTAGCTGACTGAACCACCCAGGTGCCCCTGTGGATCTGTTTCTGCTTGGTTTTGTTTGTTTGTTTGTTTGTTTGTTTGTTTGTTTTTAATGCCACATATAAGTGAAATCATATGATGTTTGTCTTTCTCTGACTTAGTTCACTGAGCACAATACCCTCTAGGTCCACCATGTCACAGATGGCAAGATCTCACTCTTTATACGGCTAAGTAATATTTATGTGTGCGTTTATCCATTCATCTGTTAGTGGACACCTGGGTTGCTTTCATTTCTTAGCTGTTGTAAATAATGCTGCAGTAAACATAGGAGTCTATATATTTTTTCAGTCAGTGTTTTCATTTTCTTTGGGTGAATACTGGTGGAATTATTCGATTGTGTGCTATTCCTATTTTTAATTTTGGGGAGAACCTCCATTCTGTTTTCCATAGTGACTTGACGAATTTATATTCCCAGCAGCAGTGCACAAGTGTTCCTTTTTCCCCCACATCCTCACTAACACTTTTTTTTTTTTTTCTGTCCTGTCTTAAATAGTTGCACAGAAATGTAGAAGCAGGAATTGTTTTCATTACATTTAAATTTTATATAGCACTCGTGTTCAGAAACTTTTTTTTTTTTAAGTTTATCAAGAATTCTTTGTCTCATTTTTCTCAGCCAAAATGTTCTTGCGCCATCTGCGTCCTGTTCTGAAAGCTGTGTTCACTGGAAGGTTCCTCTGGCTTATGTTTGAAAGAGGTACTAATTCCATTTTGTTTATTATCCTAGATAAATGATGAAGAAAGGCGAGCAGAACAGAGGAAGTATGGTGTGTTCTTTGATGATGACTATGACTATCTGCAGCACCTGAAGGAACCATCTGGCCCCTCAGAACTTATTCCCATAAGTACTTCCAGTGCACCCGAAAGAAGAGATGAAAAAGAGGAAACTTTAGTAATTTCAGTAAGACTTCTTACCAGTATATTTGGGAGTGAATGAGAAAACCACTTATAAATCAAGATAATTGAGGCAAGAAATGGTATCAATCTTAAGAACACAAAAATAAGCCATGCCCTACTTAAAATTTTATATGTGTGTACATGTATGTACCATCAGGAGAGAGTAGGCTGCTTGTTCTCTGGTGGCAGCTGTCAAAAGAAGGCATCTTTTGGGTGTCTGGGTGGTACAGTCAGTTAAGTGTCTGACTTGGTTTTGGCTCAGGTAGTTATCTCAGGGTTGTGCTATCAAACCTCAAGTCAGGCTCAGTGGTGAGTGCAGAATCCGCTTTAACTCTCTTTCCCACCGCCACCCTGCTCACATGCACTTGGGCTCTCTCTCTCAAATCCTTTTTTAAAAGTAGCAACCTTTGACAACGGTTAGAATTTTGACAAATAATTATGGTTATGTTAGAACCTTTTAGTAGAAGAAAAGCAGCTGACATTGTGTATATTAACAACTATTCAATGTCATAAAGTGTCTCATAGATAGAACTTAATTTTTGCAGAATATTCATATCTTTAATAGTTGTAAAAAGCTGCAGGCTAACCCGGAGAATAGAAGCAGTATATTGACTCTTCTCAACCAAAATGCAGTCAATTTAAATTTTTTCTTTGAGTATAAATGAGAACACATATTTAATATGAAATTAATACTATTTATTTAAGCTTTTTTTTCCTGTGTTAATGTTAAAGATGCCCATGTCTTATGCCTTTATCTTTTTGTTTAGTATTAGTATACAGTAAGTTGTCCTGTGAAGCTTTATACTTTTTATACTTTTTTAAAAAAAAAAAGTAGAAGATACTCATTTATTGGGTTTATTAACAAAAAAGAGCTAAAAATTTCAATTTCTCCCACTTCTCATCCTCCACTCCTCTCATGATCTAGGCATTCTTTTCTTCAGGGAAGTAAAATCATACCTTCTCCAGTCTATAGTTTGTTGCTTACGGGGAGTCAAAAGGGCTAGGTTTCAGGGTATTATCCCAAAGGAAGGTAATGAATGCAGCTGTTCCCTCACTTCCTAGATTGTAGCACTCTTGTAAGGCTTGTGTATCCCATTCCTACATCTCTGTCATAACAACCAGCTTCTGTACTCTTCTTTCCCTAGGTGACACTATCAGGAGTAGGATGTGTATCTTAGAGGCTCACCTCCTTCCAAGACTCAGGGAGGGGAGAGTGTCCAATCGTTGTTCAACTTTATCTTAGGGAGATAAGTCTTAATGAAGTTATAAGATTCTTCTGGCTGAATTGTATTGGCTTTTGAAAGATTAGCTTTTAATAATTAATTCATTTTGGGTAAAGATAATCACTATTTAGTTGGCTTTTTAATACAAAAAGGCTCTTAAATGGACACTTCCGTGATGTTTATAAGGCTGAGAGAATGATGTTTAAAAACAAAAATGCCATCAGTTTTCTGTAGCATGATGAAAAACTATGGATGAGTCCATGTGCTTTTTTTGACTTCAGAGTAATTTGAAACCACCAGAATTGAGTAAACTAGAAATATTGAATAAACTCTAGAAACAAAATAAAGCAGTACAGAAATAAGCAGTCCAACTGTCACATGAAAGAAAGCAGGTACCAGGGACGCCTGGGTGGCTCAGTTGGTTGAGCAGCTGCCTTCGGCTCAGGTCATGATCCCAGCGTCTTGGGATCGAGTCCCACATCGGGCTCCTTGCTCCGCAGGGAGCCTGCTTCTCCCTCTGCCTCTGCCTGCCATTCTGTCTGCCTGTGCTCGCTCTCTCTCTCTGATAAATAAATAAATTTAAAAAAAAAATTAAAAAAAAAAAAAAAGAAAGCAGGTACCAACATGGTAGAAAGCAGTTGGGCAAACTCAGCAGAGTTCAGAACTACTGCAAGTAAAAAACATTTCTTTTTTAAAAAATAGTCACTATCTAAACTGAATTGTGTATGGTTCTTTTGACTGTTTTTCAAAATTTGATAAAGATCACCAAAGGTAAATTTACTAAACACAAACTGATCTTTCCTTTTTTAAATAACCGTACATTCCAAGGATAGATAATCACAGAATATTTTTAAAACGAGGCAAAGCAGTGGGATGCCTGGGTGGCTCAGTCATGATTTCGACTCAGGTCACGATCCTCAGGATTGTGAGACGGAGCCCCCACACTGCTCTCTGAACTGAGTATGGAGCCTGCTTGGGATACTTTCCCCCTGTTTCTCCCCTCCCTGCTAGTGCGTGCGCATTCTCTCTTTCTCCTCTCAAAAAAAAACAGCAAAACAAAATTGCGTATTTTGTAATTTTTAATAATATACCAAAAATTAAATTGTGTACTTTAATTGGCTGAATTGTATGGTTACATTAATTCCATCTCACTAAAACTCTTAAAAAAAAAAAAAACCAACAACAACATTATAGTGGAAAACCAGATCTTTTGCTATGCTTATGCCCCCAAGAAACACATTTTGGAAGCTAGGTTTGCTGGCTGTGCATTCCTCTACATAGCTTTTCAATCGTGCTCCTCAGAAGCTTCCAATTCCACATGCTGCATGAGCCAGTAAGAAATACATCTCAGCTTTGTGCCTGCTTCTAGACCGAGGATGAGGTGGGTGGTGAGGTGCAAGAGATAGGTAACGTGGTAAC
The DNA here is from genome assembly GCF_964662115.1 of Mustela nivalis. Classification (NCBI taxonomy): domain Eukaryota; kingdom Metazoa; phylum Chordata; class Mammalia; order Carnivora; family Mustelidae; genus Mustela; species Mustela nivalis. The sequence goes on along the minus strand of NC_139024.1, from coordinate 58,067,396 downwards.
CCTTACATTGGTAACTGGTTGATAAGATCACACTAAAGCATAAGGATCAGTCAGAAAATATGTGCCAGCACATACTGAGGTGTATTGTGTATGGTGTGAAGAATGAAGGGATTTACCCAAAGGAAAGTTCTAGAAGAGTGGTCAAGAAGTGTTTCATGGAGGAGGGAGGAACTGATTTGGGCCCTAAAGGGTGGAAGGAAACATTCCAGTCAGAAGGGACATAGGTAGTAGTGTGGATCATAGTGTCTGGCATATGTGTGCTCCATAAATCACTTTGAATTATTCCATGATGTGAGGAATTGGATGTGATTTACATGGATGCAGTATTATTAAGTAATAGTAATAGATTTGGATGTATAGAATAGTAAGTAGGCCTTGATTGTATAGACTTTGAAAATCAGGAGTGAAAAATCAAAACCTGTTATAAGTTCAAGAAGGTCACAAAATAAAGGAGTTTTAATCTGGAAGTGATAAGAAGGTTGGATTAGGTACAGACTGTCTAAACAGTGGTGGTAATAATCTGTGTCTTGGTTAGCCATGAGTACGATGGTGCCCAAAAGACTTACGTGCAATCACAGTACACAAGAGAGTTCAAAGGGCTATGGAGATGGAGAGAAATGATTTACGACCACCCCAGGATTTAAGATGGCCAATTCAGAGAAATGCTGTGCCTTTACCAGAGATTGGCATGTTATCTCATTTTACGAGGGATAAGGTTAAATTTTGAAACTTGAGGAGAGTGGCATTACAAAACCTGGATTTGAATCCCAGAACCTCACTTAATGACCAGTTTCAGGCAGGCATGGCATTTGACCTTTCTTAGCTTTTATTGACTATCGCATGCAGATATCCCACAAGGATTAAATGGAGTAATGTGCTGGAGGAGGCTTTGTGAAGTATTCCAGGGAATCCGTTTGTGAAAGGATGATAAGATATACAAGTTTCAAATATTTTACTGGAGTGCAAGTGAGTGAGAAGGCAGAACTTAGTTGTATTCGTTTTTCGAGAACTGCTAAAGCAAATTACCACACCTTACCACTGGGTGGCTTAAAACAACAGAAATTTATTCTCACAGCTCTGGAGGCCAGAAGTCTGAAGGTAAGCTTTCCGCAGTGTTGCTTCCATTGTGGGGGCTCAGGGCAAGAACAGTGTCCTTCACCTATCTCCTCACTTTCAGTGGCTGCCAGCAATCCCTTATGTTCCTCGGCTTGTAGATCCATCACTCCAGTCTGCTCTTGTCTTCATGTGGCATTCTCCCCGTGTGTCTTTGTGTCATCACATGGCCTTGTTACAGGGACACACTAGTCTTTATGGATTAGGGCCCACCGTTATCCACTGTCATCTCATTTTAACTAATTACATCTGCAAGGATCCTGTTCCCAAATAAGGTCACATTCTGAGCTGCTGGGTGGACATGAATTTTGGGGAGGACACTTCAATCCAGTATAGTAGGTCAGAAGTATTTCTCAATCTAACCATTGTGTAATTTCTCTTTCAAGACCACGGGAATTAAATTGCCTTCATCGGTATTTGCATCAGAGTTTGAGGAAGATGTTGGATTGTTGAATAAAGCAGCTCCTGTTTCAGGTGTGCTTAATTTCTTAAACTTTTCAAGTGACTTGATATGTTTTACAAAAAGGAAAGTTTAGCAATGGGAGTTTTTCTCTCTCTAATAAAGTGTTAAAACAATTGAGATGTCTGAATTTAGATTAGAGATTATTCAGAAGGGATGAGTGATCGGGATTCCTTTTTTATTGCCGTCAAGTTTTTAGTCTTTAGAGTTTCTGTTTGGAGAGTGAAGTGGGAAAATTGGTTTTGAAAGTCAAGTAGGGGAAGTTTAACCTTGACCTAACCTCTTAAAGAGGAAACAACAGTATTTGCTTAGCCTTAACATACGTATAGACTTCATCTCCTTTCAGAATTTCTCCGTAGAGTCTAATATTTTATAGAGGTCCATTTTACCATCTGTTCCAGATAAACTGAAAAATTGTTTGGAGTGTTTTGGTTTGTTTGTTGGGTTTTTTGTAGTATTAACATTGTATTTTAGAACAAACACAGAAGTGATGTTTGGTTAATTATTAAGCAATATTTGCCACATAGCATTCATTCTTTTATTCATTCTGTAGATTTTTGAGTTAGCACTCCATGATGGGGTCTCGGGTTAAATCAGAATAAAGCATAATCCCTGACCTCAAGGAATATATCATCAATTGGGAAAGAGACAATAAATACGAAATTACGATTACAGTTCAAAAGAATAAATAATGGTTAGTTAATAGTGGGAAAGGTGTCCTGGAGAAAATGGTGTCTAAATTAATTTCTTAGGTAGAAAGTAGGTGGATAAAGGAGGGTAGGGTGGGGAGGAGAGAATATTCCAAAAAGGAAACTGTATGTGCAGAATTGAGAGAACATGAGTAGGAAATCACATTTTAGCATGCCTAGAGTGGTAAGAATTAATATGAAACGAGGCTGGAGAGTCGAGCAGTGACCATGTTATGAAAGATGTTGGAAGCATGTCGGTTTACAAAGTTGAAGTATTCTGTGGATTCTGTTTTTACACACAAAAGACCATGGCTGAAGAAACAGTTTTGGGATTTATTAAAATCTCCTAGCCTGGAAAAACAGTTCACCAAGCTACACATGCTTAATTTGGGTTACTTCTAATAGGTGAATTTAAAGCCCAGATTCTTCCTGCAGGTGAAAACCTTGAATTTTACTAAGTAGACACAGTATAATTTTGCAGATCTATAATGCAAGAGTTTTTACAATTGGGAACTAAAACCAGAGATGTTATTTTCCCCCTATTTTATTTTCTTATAGTCGTCCCTCTCTGTTCCTCGCTAGACCAAACTTGAAGTTTTTAATCATTTTTTAATTCTCTGTACCTAAGTAGAATGCAGCATATAATAGGTACTCAGTTAATAGTAAGTAAATCAGTTTAGGTAATAGGTACTCAGTTATGGTAAGTAAAGGAATCATGTTTTCTTAGGAATTACTGCTCACTTTTTGTTGTCCTTCTAGGACCTCGGCTGGATTTTGATCCTGACATTGTTGCAGCCCTTGATGATGATTTTGACTTTGATAATCCAGATAACCTGCTTGAAGATGATTTTATTCTTCAGGCCAATAAGCCAACAGAAGAAAACAGAACAGATACACAGTACGTGGGGTTTCTTTTGAATCAGGGATGACCTGACTGTTGCTTTTTCAGTAGAATGGTACCTAACTGGAACCAGTTTTTTAGAGCATTTAGTGTTCGACTTTTGTATTTCAGAGCAGAAAATGTGAAACTTGAGGTCTTTACAAACCAACAATAGGTGGGGCTAAAGTCCAACTTGCCTGAAAGCTGGTTTATTACTTTTCAAGCCATACCAGACAGGTCAAGCAGCACAGCTGTTCCTGCCTAAACAGGAATCCTCCCTGAAATACCCTCAAATTTTAGTTGTGTAAAGTCATTTGGTTCTGTTGTTTCTCAAGTTGTTTTGACAGTTAATTTATGACTCTGGCTTAGGAAATCTGAGGCCGAAGATGACAGTGAGTGGGAAGACATGGATGATGAGAAGGAAAGAGGTGGTGATGACGATAACTATGGCTCTGCGGGCTCATCAGATGAGACCATGTCTATCCCTGGAAAACCTCCTGGGACTGTAGAAAATCACTTATTCTGGGAAGAGGAAACAAAAAGCCGCTTTACTGAGTATTCTATAACATCCTCAGTCATGAGGAGAAATGAACAGCTGACTCTTCATGATGAGAGATTTGAGAAGGTAAGGTCCCCAGATAAGAGGCCTTTTAATACAAGTTCCTGGTAAATTTCATATGACCTTAGAACTCAAAGCCAGAACTTTCAGCATTAGAAAGAGCTTATGTCTTATTAAAGCAGACCATAAAACCATCCTAGTTTTAATTCTGTAAAGAATGCATATAGGTCAGAGATGACTAATGTAATCTCTGGACTTTCTTCAGAGAGATTTGACATTTTGATTCTGATCCTCTGACTCCAGTCCCCAAGATTATGCTGTTTTCCTCAGGCATTGGTCTGAGCATAAACAAAATTCCATTGCCTTCAGTTTTTTGTGTGTGTTTGCTCACTGACATATCCCAAGGTCTAACATGGTGTCTGGCATATGATAAGAATTCAAAGCATTCAGTAAATGATGAATGAATGAATGAATGGTTTCCTTCAAGGTGAATCTAAAGGATTCTAATTTTGCTACCTTTTCACTAAGTACTAGTAGGCAAACTATTACAGATAACTTCACTCTTCAGGAGTCACCATCACCCCCTTTTTACCCTTAACATTCTAGAAATACAGTATACATCTAAACAAGAATGAAATTTTATTTATTTTTTACTTTATTTTTTTAAGTAGGCTCCAAGCCCACTCTGGGGCTTGAATTCAACCACCCTGAGATCAAGAGTTGCATGTCCTACCTACTGAGCCAGGCAGGCATCCCTGAAATAATGTACATTTACAGGAGACTGCTTAGGTATATGGTCTTTTACTTCAAATAATCAGTGAATTTGAAAGCATCTGTAAAATATTCCGAGGTAAAGATTTCTAGGTAGCTTTGTCCTCTAAGCTGAACAGAATGATTGCCTTGCACTTTCCTATTAATTTGGGGCACCTGGGTGGCTCAGTCACTTAAGCGTCCAAGTCTTGATTTCAGCTCAGGTCACAATCCCAAGTTGAGCTGGGCTCTACGCTCAGCGGGGAGTCTGCTTGAGATTCTCTCTCTCTTGTCTCTCCCTCACCCTGCTTGTGCTCTTTCTCCCTCTAAAATAAATAAATCTTTCCCCCCAAAATGGCAGCCTATTTTTAGGCTAAATATAAGTCTTAAAGTACTGGGTAGAATGTTTTCCACATTCTGTTGTCATGGTGCTAATCCCTGCTAATATTGTAACGGTAGTTATGATATCCAAGGTAGTGCTTAAGTACTGTGGAGCAGTAAAATTAATGTAAAAATCAGGGTTCCTGGCTGGCTCAGTTGATGAAGCATGTGACTTAATCGTGTGGTTGGGAACTTGAGCCCCACTTTGGGTGTAGATATCACTTAAAAGAATAAAATTTAAAAAAAAAGATGAACATAAAAATAACATTTTAAATGTTATAGTCTTAATACATTAATTTTCGTGGCATCTTTTCCCTCTGCATTCGAGTTTTATGAGCAATATGATGATGATGAAATTGGAGCTCTGGATAATGCTGAATTGGAAGGTTGCATTCAAGTAGACAGCAATCGCTTAGAGGAAGTCTTGAATGACTACTACAAAGAGAAGGCAGAGAAGTACGATGACTTTTCTTGTTTACTTGCTTTTTTTGCATTTTTAAATAAAGTCTGTATTTGGACATCTGAATCTAGAAAATTACCCAGTCACAATCTATATTAAGAAAATGGTATGTTTGGGGGCTCCTAGGTGGCCCAGTGTGTTAGGCAGCTGTCTTCAGCTCAGGTCCTGGAATCGAGTTCCGCATCAGGCTCCTTGCTCAGCAGGGAGCCTGTTTCTCCCTGTGCCTGCCATTCCCCCTCCTTGGGCTCTCTCACTTTCTGACAAATCTTGAAAAAGAAGAAAATTGTATGTTTTCCGTCAGTTTTGACTCACATTTTGATGTTACGATTCTGAAGCTAACTGTAACAAATGGGAACCTCCTGAGAACCACTTCCTCTATTGCTCTCACCTAAGAGTCAGAGTGGAAGAGCTAGGGTTAGAATTAGGGGTATAAGGTCACATTCCACTTGAAGAGTGAGGTGGTGCTTTTTAGCCTCTTTGACTGAAAAGTTAGTCTGACCTCTAATTATATACACTCTCTTCATCTTCTTAAAATGCCAGGTATTCTGAGTTGGTATTTATGGCACATAGAAAGATAAGAGTTTGTTTCTCCAGCCATATTAGCATAATTTTACAGCCAAATGCTTGACAAATCAGGTCAGCATCCATATTGAGGTGATTTTTCTGTAAGAAACTAATGAGGTGTTTACATTTGCTGGAAGGGTCTGATACTCCACGATTACCGTTGTTTGCAGATTCTACAGTAGGACAAGGGCTATGTATTTTGAGTAGATATGTGACTACTTTGAAGAGACAGATCAGGTAATACTTTTTTTTTTTTTTAAGATTTTATTTATTAGAGAGAGTATGAGAGAGAGCATGAGAGGGGAGAAGGTCAGAGGGAGAAGCAGACTCCCCATGGAGCTGGGAGCCCAATGCAGGACTCAGTCCCAGGACTCTGGGATTATGACCTGAGCTGAAGGCAGTCACTTAACTGAGCTACCCAGGTGCCCTGGGGAATACTTTTTGAGGCTTAAAAAAAAAAAAAAAATTTTTTTTAGGAAAGTTGCCATCTTGTTCTTGTATTAGAGCCCTGCAAAGATCCCTTTTCTGTCAGTGGAATGAATGTGCTGGGGGGTCAAGTTGGGGCTGGGGAGAGCTAGGATTTTTTTTAAATGCTATATTTCCATAGCTTTCAAGTACACCTTTAGTAACAGTATAATAATGTGTGGGTTTTTTTCCCCTCTTCTGTCTCCATTTTTGAAAACTCAACCACAAGTTGTGTAAAACTGAATACTCTTGAACCCTTCGAGGATCAGGACTTGTTAATGAATGAACTTGATGGGTCTGAGGAGGAAGAGGTTATTACTGTAGTTCTTGAAGAAGCCAAAGAGAAGTGGGATTGTGAATCTATTTGTAGTAAGTATTGTAGTGTCCATTTTACTGCAAAAGGTAGAGTTTTTTTTAAGTATTAAGCGTATCAATTATTTGAAAATGTATATGCTCTGTGAAAATGATTTGGAAGGCGTAATACTCCCATCACTAAGTTGCAAACAATTTAAAAACATTTAGAAGAGACACTCCATTATTTTGAACTATGAAAACACCAAAGTTGGGGATATAGTAGGAACTCAGTAATGCTTTGCTAAATTGAAAGTATACTCATGGTACATGTTTGTTTTTTTTTTTTAAAGGTACATACTCAAATTTATATAACCATCCACAACTTATCAAGTATCAACCAAAGGTAAGTCCTAGGGTCCTGAGCTCTTTGAAGTACGCAATGCAGGTAATGACATGTACAAATTATTTTCTCACAGTGGCTGTATCCCTTCGTGGCTGGCAGCACTATTAGAAAAAGCAAGAACAGTGTGTCATTAGTGAACTGTTTTTTGATAGGAATGGGAAATGACCTTAGTATGATTTTATCTTTATTTCAGCCCAAACAAATCCGAATATCTTCTAAAACAGGAATACCTCTCAATGTCTTACCTAAGAAAGGACTCACAGCAAAACAAGTTGAACGAATGCAGATGATTAATGGCAGTGATCTGCCAAAGGTGTCAACCCAACCTCGATCTAAAAATGAAAGCAAAGAAGATAAAAAAGCAAGGAAGCAAGCTATAAAAGAAGAGCGCAAGGTAATGGGAGATGTACAAAGAGCTTGTGGCAGGCGGGTGGTCATGGAAATTTTCTTCTGTAAAGTTAATCTTCATCAGTTTAAAGATTTGAGTAACACTAATGTGTTCTTACACAGGAACGGAGAGTGGAGAAGAAAGCTAACAAATTAGCCTTCAAGCTGGAAAAAAGAAGGCAGGAACAGGAGCTCTTAAACTTGAAGAAGAATGTTGAGGGGCTAAAACTATGACAGTAGAACATTTGGGATAAGGTGCCTTCCCCCCTGGGGCTCCTCGTTATGTTCAGTATTGAACAAGGATCTTCAAAGAGATAAAATTATTTAATCTGCCATTTTTACTGGCAGGTATTTATACCACCAGGTTTTCTCTGCCATCTGTCTTGTAAATATTGTAACATTTTTAAAACTTAATATTATAAGCTTAGAATTTGCTCTGAAATAAATGATTTCACAAATGTGAAATGTTTGGATGAGTTTAAGGAAAACATCTTCATAACATAAATGGAATTGGTGTATTCTTCATTTATTTGTATGATTGTCCCAGCTGTCTTTTGCAGATGTTCTCAAATAGTTCTTTGAAACCTTTTCACTCCTTTTCAGGAGTTAAGTGGTTTAATTTGCTGTATGTAGAAAAGTGACCCCATTAAACTCCATTTTGAAATTCTGAGTGGTTTAACAGTTTTCCTGAGGAGATTCCACTGGTAGGAACTAAGTTTCCCCCTGCTGTATGCAAAGGGCTGTTTCAAAAGGATGGTAAAAATGAGTATTAGGATTGTTGGGACTCAATTACTGGATGACTTACTTTTGGATTTTAGGAAGAGCGAAGACAGGAAGCAGAAGCAGAAATCAAGAAAATGTCCTTGGCTTCAGTGAGTACCTGGCTCAAAATCAGAAATATTTACTTTAGTTTAAACTAGAAAGTTTGTCTTTTCAACATTATTTAATGCTTGGAACCATTCATATTTGATTAAAAGATGTAGTTGAAATTTTTCTTGTTTTTTGGTGAGGTTTGTTTGGTGTGTTTTGGGGTTTTTTTTTTTCCCCCCTGTAAACTTTTTCAAGGTTCAAGGAATGACGCCATCACAATTGTTAATTATTTGGTAAACTGTGACTCCCCTGCAACAGATGAGTTGTTAGTGACCCTTGTTCATGTGTCCATGACTAATGTGTTGCTATCTGACTGTTCTGGGGAAGAACAAAAAACAAAAACTGGACACTGTTGGTCTAAGTTGGGAACAGAATGGCTGAGGCAGAACCATTTTTAGCTGGTGAGCTGTATTTGATAACTGAATTATTAGAAAGTGTCTTCTATAATTGATTTGAATATGACTTTTCCAAAGTTGGTGGGTATTACCTTGTTCTCTTTGTCTTAAATTACAAATCTAAGTATTCCAGGATTTTTAAGAGTGAAAAACAGTAGCATTAGGTATTCAACTGGCATTGCTACAAAAAATTCAGCTGAAGAGCCTGTCATTATAGAAGTGGAATCTAACTGGGGAGTATATATTTAAATGCTGATCTGTAGAAGCAAAGGGTCAAATGATGGTTTGTGTTAATATTGTGAATGTATTAAATCCTGAGAAGGTTGACCATTTATTTTGGTAGCTCTCTCAGCTGAAGGTTCTTAAAACCAGCAAGAATCTTAAAGACTTGGAAGATTTTGATGCTATTCAAATTCCTTCTTAGGAACTTCTAATATCACTTAGCCTATGCAAAGGGTTTAAATCAGCACATTATATATTTTGCAGTCAAGGAAAGGTAATTATGAGCCATGTGTTTTACCAAAGTATTATTGTGATTTAAACAGACTATCCTCCAGATTTAAAGTTCTTAATTTTATTCTGGAAAACAAACTTTACATATTCTGATTTATTTTGTAGAATTTTGGAGTATTTACAGCTTGAGTTGTCTCTAACAATGGTTAGGAACTTAACATAAGACCCTGGCAAATGTTTGGAAGTCCAGAGCATTAAGAAGGTTTTGCCTTCATGGACTGCATCTTCTGAGGAGGCAGGGTGTTTACAGCAAAATCTAACTAGCAACACCAAGTCACTCAGAAGGACCACTGGAAATGAGGGTCTAGGTATTTACTTTCCCCCTGGACTGCTCTTACTGCAAATAATGTGTCCTCAGGGTTGGTGTTCAGTTGTCACCTCCACTATAAACTTTCACCTGAGCATGTAAAGATAGCAACATCCCTCCCTTGCATTTTTTAAGCTTCTTCCCTGCTTTATGGTCTCCATGGCAATTTTGCCATCTGAGCTGTATCTTGTTATTCAGTCTTCTCTCAGAACAAACTGAGGGCAGGTAATTTTTATTTACTGCTTTATCCCCATGCCAATAGTTCCTGGCATTTGGTAAATGATTACTGGGTAGTATGTAAATGAATGGATAGGGAAGAGATTTCACCAAAGAATTGCTTAAACTTGAAACAATGGGACTTAGAATCAATGTTAGCTAAGAGAAAGAAGGCTTAAGGCTTAAGGCACAAAGTCATACAGAATTTGCCTGCTGTGGCTTAAGCATCTCTTTTGTATGAGAACTTAATACTTGTTGTAAAAATCACTTTTTTAGATATTTTAGAGCTTTTTTTGGTGTGTAAGTCTGAGTATCAAAAGCCATCATTATTTGTGTATATGGTCCATTGTGTCTACACCTCATTGTGACATCATCAAATGATCTCAAGTGAAGGACAGCCCTAGCCATCTTGTAGATTTACTGTTGCATTATCACTACATTTATGTTGTTTTTTCCTGTGTGTTGCTTATTAAAGTGAAACGTCAAGAGAAGGTAAAAATTCTAATGGCATTACATTTTAATTGCTGAACTTATACAAGAATGTATAATAATAAACTTATACAATAAACTTGTACAAGAATGTATAATAAAACAAGGACATTGCATTATTCAAGTTAAGAAATAGAACATAGAAGCCACCAGTGGTTCCATCCTCAGTTTCATTCCACTCTTTCACCTCAGGAACTCTTAAGTACTACTTAGATTATATTAATCATCAGCTGTATGATACTCCTTTTTTTTTTTAATTGATATGTATTATTTGGTTCAAGGGTACAGGCCTGTAGTTCATCAGTCTTACACAACACTCAGTGCTCACCATAAGACATACCCTCTCCAGTGTCCATCACCCAGCCACCCCATCCCTCAGTTTGTATGGTATTCCTAAGCACAGTATCTTGTTTAGTTGTGAAACACAAATCTGGCTTTATAAGGGCAATATTTACTAGCAGATGATGAAGGTGTCCTAGAGTTGAATAGTCTCTGAGCTGAATATCAGCTTCTAGATTTTTTTTTTTAAAGAATTTATTTATTTATTTATTTATTTATTTATTTATTTATTTGACAGAGAGAAATCACAAGTAGGCAGAGAGGAGGGAAGCAGGCTCCCACTGAGCAGAGAGCCCGATGTGGGGCTCGATCCCAGGACCCTGAGATCATGACCTGAGCCGAAGGCAGAGGCTTTAACCCACTGAGCCACCCAGGCACCCCTCAGCTTCTAGATTTTAAAAGAGCCCCAGGAGGAGACATTGAGCCAGGTGATGGAGTTCTAGGGAACACAAGTCACCACAGCTGGAACGTCCTGGATCTGCTGTAGAACTATGCTTTGTGGTTGTATGCTCATTTTACAATTTCTGCTAAGGTGACCATGATCCCAAGATCGATGCAGAACCTTCCTGTGGATTCAAATGAGTGTCTTCCACTCATCTGGATGTCAGAATATGAAGTAAAGATCAAGCACTCCAATGGACAGGGTCAAACAAGCCAAGTATAGAAGAGTTGGAGCCAGATACACTAGGACATACTAACCTTCGATTACAGAGGCAGTCAATATCGTGCTCGTGACAGCCTTCAACATGTCTGTTTTTCATTATACATCTTCAGTATGGACTAGTTGCTTTCCAGTTCTGGTGCCCAGCTCTGATCCTGGGAATTACTTTCTCTCCCTTGTGTGTTGATTTCCCTGTTTGATGTATGTTTTACTCATGCTGTGAAGCCCATCCTCTAGTAATTCTTGAACCACAGAGTACATGGGATGTCACCTTTCTGAAACCCTGCATTTGGGGAAATGTACTCAACCTCCATATTTGGTCAGTAGTTTGGCTGGGTATGAAACCTGTAGGTTGTAGACTATTCTCCCCCAGAAGTTGAAAGGATTTTTCCTCATTCATTTCCAGATTTCGTGTATGGGAATCAGGTCATTCTGATTCCTGATATGTTTGTCTGTTACTGTGTGTTTTTTTTTTTTTTTCATCTCGGTTGGTAGAATCTTAATCTCCAGAGTTCTGATATTTTACCTTGATGTTATTAGATACATTTTCATCCATTGTATTGTGTCTTTTGAATGGAAGCTTATGTTCTTTCACTTCTGGAAATTGTGGAAATTTTTAAAATTTTCTTCCTTGTGTTTCTTCTTTACTCTCTTGAACTGTTATTTGGAGTAGGACCTTCTAGACCAGAGATATTTGGATTGATTGTTTTTCTCCCATCTCGCCATTTTACTCTACTTTCTGAGAAATTTCCCTAATTTTATCTTCCAATCTTCCCTTGAATTTTTCATTTCTCCTATAAGACTTTGAATTTCTGAGAGTTTAATTTTTGTTTAAATTACTTTTTTATTTGTTTTGGGCTTATGTGCTAGAGTTTTTCCACACATCTTTGGAAATTCTTGTCTGTTGGCTCATTAAGACTGGAGGAAGGAGACATTGGAAATTGTGAATGGATAAGAGGTATTTCATGATTTTAAGCTTCATTTTAGAAGTGGTCTGGGTGAGCTGTTTGGGAATCTTCCCAGCACTGGTATTTATATATGTATATATATATTGTCATGGAATGTTTATATTCTCAGGGAAGTTTTCCTTCTGTCTTGAGAGTAAGGGTCGGCAGGCAGAGTTCTGTGAACCAAGTAGAAGGCGGTGGTTTGAGGTGTGTTCTCTGCTTTCATCATCACTATTCATGAGAGGAATTACTAGATTTATCACTCTGTATACATATACACATACACACCATCAACTTCATTAATCAAGTCCTTATTTGCAAATTTGCCTATTTGCTAAAATTTGAAACTCTAAAATCCGTATGCATGGTGCTTTCATTCATTCATAGACCTGTACATTGCAGTTGAAAAGTTGAGTCACCTGACATGCATATTCTTGGCAAAAGTGGAACAAGGTGATGTCCTGCCTTCTCATTTCAGCTCTCATACTGTAGAAGTGTTCTTTTCATAGTCTGTGCCACATTTTCCATGTTTGTACAATTTGTCTTGGTGATTTCACTGTTTAAAATGGCCCCCAAATGTGTTAAAATGCTGGAAGGCTGTGCCTTCGGGAGAATATATGTCTGTCAGATAAGCTTCTTACCAGGCATGAGTTACAGTGTTGCCAGCTCTGAGTGATCACTGTCACTGAATCAACAATATATATTTACAGGAGGTGTCTTTAAATAGAAAAATAAGCTTGTACATTGATAGATTGATAAAAATAATGCGATCAGAGGCTCACAGGAGCCTAACCCTGTATTCCCTCTAGAAGTAATAAGTCAGTATTTGCTCATTTAGTGCCCACAGAGACTTTATGGAATATAACTACTACAAATAATGAGTCACCATGGGGCGCCTGGGTGGCTCAATGGGTTAAACCTCTGCCTTCGGCTCAGGTCATGATCTTGGGGTCCTGGGATCGAGCCCCGCATGGGGCTCTCTGCTCAGCCGGGAGCCTGCTTTTCTTCCCCACCCCTTTGCCTGGCTGCTGTATTTGTGATCTCTCTCCCTGTCAAATAATGATTTTTTAAATCTTTTTTTTAAAAAAGGAGGGGGGGTTCCTGGGTTAAAGCCTCTGCCTTCAGCTCAGGTCATGATCTCAGGGTCCTGGGATCGAGCCCCATATCAGGCTCTCTGCTCAGCAGGGAGCCTGCTTCCTCCTCTCTCTCTGCCTGCCTCTCTGCCTACTTGTAATCTCTGTCAAACAAATAAATAAAATCTTGAAAAAAAAAAAATGAGTCACCATAAACAGGTGTATACATCTGTATCTGTCTACCCATGCCTTCAGCACTGCCCCATGTTAACTCATGCACTGATCTCTTTGTCATTTTTGGAGAGTAGATATAGGCTAGAGTTGGGGAGGGCAGTCACCCAAGGGTGTAGAGTGAGGGAGGGGATCCTAGGAATCCACTTCTTTTCAGAAAACTCATCTTGGCCCACCACATTTTAGCAGGCTCTTCTCATTTATCTCCTCCCATTCCCAGAGGTACATGCTGCTCTGAGGATTTCTAGGACTTTGAAGCTTTCTAGATAAAAATTTGGATGGTTGGTTCTCTACTGTCAGCTTGGCAAGTAGTTTCTGATGTAGTTTTAAGTCCTCCAAGTCACTTACCACTCTGTCAGTTTTCCAGAATTGAATTTTTTTATTGTGGTCTTTCCTCCCTGTCCTTGGGGCTTCTTTGTTTCTGTTTTCCTTTACTCTTACTTTTGGGGGCTTTGGTGGAGAACAACATTCGATGGAATGTTCTCTGTGCCGTTCTGTGTTAATTCCTTTTCTTCTTTCATAAATCATGTTCCTGAGGTAAGTGAATAGGTTGAGGCCAATATGCTACCCTCTTTACCATAGGGCCATGGAAGATGTTGATATTGCTAATGTTTCTATGTTCTGGATTTTAAAGGACTTAAGAGTTTTGACTCGCTGACAACTGAATGAGAAAATGTCTTCCTTTTCTCTACCATGCCTTTATAAGGAAATGTGGATTGGTAGGTGTCTATACAAAGCATTCTTAATTTTCAGCTCAAAAAGACAATGTCTAGTCAGAAGTAGAATTTTTTCCAGTTTCATTATGGCCATAATCCTCTCCAGGCTTCTTAGAAAATTTTTGAACTGAGATCTTTGTAATGCTTATTTTTCATTGTTAACATGCTTACCAAAATCTTTGATGGCTTCCAGATCACTTTCTTTTCCTCGTTTTAAAAATTGTCTAAGATTTTTTTTAACAAAAGTGTAAAAATAATAGTCAATGTATAAAAAATAATGGCCACTTTAATAATCTACTAAGTGAGAGAGAGTACAGATAGAAAGAGCTAAGCTGATACTGATTGTTTTAAAATGTTTTCTATCAAAATGTTCTTTTTTAACAATGTCATTGTTTTAATTTTTAAACAATAATGAATAGTCTTTGTAGAAAAATTGAAAATACAGAAAACTCATCACCTTTACTCTAACCACTCAGGTGTGTTTTATATATATCTACACACACACACACACACACACACACACATATAATATACACATATGTGTGTGTGTATCATATATACATGCATATATATACACACATACATATGTATGTACATATATACATGTACATATCTATAGAACTCTTAGTATTTAATTGTAAGTATGTGAATAAAAATGTATCATTAACATTTTCCATGTTTTTCTCCCACAAATCCTTTTTTTAATAGTTTGTTTTTTCTTTTTTTTTTAAGATTTTCTTTATTTATTTGACAGAGATCACAAGTAGGCAGTTAGGCAGAGAGAGAGGGAAGCAGGCTCCCTGCTGAGCAGAGAGCCCAACATGGGACTCGATCCCAGGACCTTGAGATTATGACCCAAGCCGAAGGCAGCGGCCCAACCCACTGAGCCTCGCAGGCGCCCTCCCACAAATCCTTTTTAATCAGTACATTCTCCTTCACTGGTTGGCACCCTATTTCTTAGTATGATTTTTGGCTTTGCAGACCATATGGTCTCTGTTAACTACCCATCTCTACTACCCATCTCTACTGTTGTAGTGTGAAAGCAGCATCTGGCATGTAAACAAATCAGTATTATTTGCCAATAAAACTTTATTTACAAAAACATACAGCTTCAGATTTGATCCAGTGGTCATAATTTGCTCACCCCTAGATATTTCCTTAAACTTCTTATTCTGACAAAATTAGTGCGTAAGAATTGTAAAATAGTAGAGTTCCTACTCACCCTTTACCAAGTTTCCCCAATTTAAGTTACAGCTTAAATAGTATATCAAACCCAGGAAATATACATGGGTAAAATGTGTATTTATGGTTCCATACCATTTTATTACATGTGTAACTACCACCACAATATAGATCTAGAACTATTCCTTTTCTCCCCCTGCTCCCAATTTTACTCTCAAGGAATCTTGACATCCAACATAGGGCTCAAAGTTAACATCCCTGAGACCAAGAGTCCTGTGCTCCATCAGCTGAGTCAGTTAGCTGCTCCCAGAACTATTCCCCTACTCAAAGGTCACCCTCATTCTACTCTGTATAGTCACAACAACCTCCCTCCCTGATCATCCTTCCCTGTTGGCAATCAGTAGTTTATTCTCCATCTCTCTAATTTTGTCATTTTATGATTGTTGTACATATGGAATTACACAGTACATGACCTTTTGAGATTGGCTTTTCTCGGCATTGAGATCCATCCACGTGTTGCATGTACCAGTAGTGTTCTGTTGTTGAACAATATTCCAGGGTTTGGATGAATCAGTATAACCATTCACCTGATGCAAGGCATTTTGGTTGTTTTAAATGATTCTTCTAAGGTTCTAGTGATCACATGCTTTATGTGACTCAGCATTCTATCACAAACATGATAGGCCTTGATCTCCATGTTTAAATTGGCTGAATAAGCAAGTGTTCCCCTTATAGTCAAGCTTCAGAACTGAATGTGGTTCAGAATTCAGTGGCCCATCCATTTTAGGTGTTCAGTTGAATCCTATTGTATCTGTCATTCTTTTAAACTCATTGAGCTGTTTAAAACTTGCTGATTTAAATAAGAGGCTTTTTTTCCTTTAGGTACTTCCCTTTGTTTTGCAGGTTAATACCAACCATCACCATACCTTTATATTTATGGTGATGGTTGAATAAAGTTTCAGTACTTGTGGAGATAAAGAGTTGGGTTTGAGTCTCCATGTTACCACTTAACCACCTGTGGTCTTTGAAAAGTCCCCTAACTTTGTTTTCTTACCCATTAAAAAAAAAAATAGTCCCTTTAAAAAAAAAAAAAAATAGTCCCAACTCTGTGAGGAGTAAATGAAATTATATAGGTAAAGTGTTTAGGAAGCAGTAAAATACCATACAAATGTTACAGTATGATTCATAAAAATAAAAATCATCCTTAATTAGTGGTTAAGAAAAAGCAGTTTTACTGTTAAAATGAGTACCTTTTATTTACTAGTAAGCATATGCTTGCTGAAAAGAAACAAGACTCCGTTTTACAGAGTTAGAAGGCCAAAAAACAGAGAGGAAGAGTAATATTTCTGTATGCTGTAATGGATGACCTGTGTTGCAAATACAATACCATCTGGCAGATGTGAGAAGAAATCATTTAAATCAACAATGTCTGTAATGAACTACCATCTGATTCCTGTTAATCAGTCCTTCCTTTTTCAAACCGTCTTCTTCTGGTTTCCATGACCTTGCTCTCTCCTGTTTCTCCTTCTGGCTTATCATCCTCATCTTCTTGGCCCTTAAATATGGAGTTCTCTAGGGATCATCCCTGTACTTCTCTTTCCATGACCTCTTCCCTGGCAATATCATGCCTTTACATCACTCTCCAAACAAAGCCTACATCTGTGTCTCTAGCCCTGACCTCCCTCATTTCCATCCTGCTGGCTGAATGACTCTTACAAACTCAGTATTTCCAAAGGTGAGGTCATTTTTCTTACTAAGATGGCCCTTTTCAAAATTTGTTTTTGTCCACAGCCCAACCCTCTTCTCAGTCCCTCTGCACTGTTCTCTCTTTGTCACCTCCTCACATCTAGCCATGTTGTCAATTCCTTGAGTACAGTACCCCTCATTTCCTCTTTTCTTTCCATTTCAGGTTACACCTTTAGCTTTTTAACTGAAATGGCATCTTC
The DNA here is from genome assembly GCF_964662115.1 of Mustela nivalis. Taxonomy (NCBI): domain Eukaryota; kingdom Metazoa; phylum Chordata; class Mammalia; order Carnivora; family Mustelidae; genus Mustela; species Mustela nivalis. Next base: position 58,050,106 of record NC_139024.1, on the reverse strand, counting down.
CCTTCCCACTACCATCCGTCAGCCTTCCACAGCTCTGTTCAGATTCTTCCTACTTGGTGTCCCTGATTGTCCCCCTTGTTTGTAGAATAAAGTCCAGATTATTAGTCTAATATAAAGTCATCTCCATGATCAGCTTTTCTTTTTTTTTTTTTTAATTTTTATTTATTTGACAGACAGAGATCACATGTAGGCAGAGATGCAGGCAGAGAGAGAGGGAGAAGCAGGCTCCCCAATGAGCAGAGAGCCCGATGTGGGGCTCGATCCCAGGACCCCGGAATCATGACCTGAGCTGAAAGCAAAGGCTTTAACCCACTGAGCCACCCAGGCGCCCCATGATCAGCTTTTCTAATCTATATGCTCAACTCCAAAGGAACTTAAAATAGTGAGGTAAAACCTTTACAGAATTCCACATTGTTTCCTTTCCTTGTGACACTTAACTTCATTTAATGCGCGCACACACTCCTTTTCTCTGCTGGACCCATGTATGATCTCTCTCAATATTTCCACAGAGTTGCATGTAGCAGATATTTATAGAATGAAGGATTGGTCCTAAGGTAGGAACTCAATTTTTGTTTGGCTCACACATTCACCAAGTATTTATTGAGCACCTCAGATACTTTGAGAAATAGGGCACATGTGGGTGCAGTCTCAGCCTCTTTTTTTAATTGACTTTATTCTTCATTTAACTTTTAAAAATACTGGCTGCATATTAAAAACATTAGCAAGACTGTGTTGTGATTACAGTCCCTCATTTATTCACTACTGTGTATAAAATGGTAGCAGTGAGTGTTATTCACTGACCTCATTAAGAATTCTGACCTTTTTTTTTTTAAAGATTTTATTTATTTATTTGACAGAGAGAAATCACAAGTAGATGGAGAGGCAGGCAGAGAGAGAGAGGGAAGCAGGCTCTCTGCTGAGCAGAGAGCCCGATGCGGGACTCGATCCCAGGACTCTGAGATTATGACCTGAGCCAAAGGCAGCGGCTTAACCCACTGAGCCACCCAGGCGCCCCCCAAACACCCCTCTTTAGAATGAGGCTTATTCTCACCTGCTTCTGCATTGTAATGGTGCCATCTTTCCTGATTTGGATAGAAGTCTCTTTATTTCTACCTGGTCCAGTTCATCAGTACCTTATATTCTGCTCCTTTCAGGTAGGATGACCTGCTGGATGACCAGCAAAGAGCATTCATTGTGAGAGTGCCATTCTCAGGAAAAGCTTAAATTTGATGATTAAGTGACTCTTTTCATATAATCTGTGATATATTGCCATGCCTTCATTTAGCACACAAAGAGGACTTACACCCTCACAGAAATCTTAACAATGTAATCATTAGATAATTTATGACTTTATACTAAAGTATTAACTTTGTACTTATGTCTAAACCAAAGCTGCTAGACACTTAGTTTAGGAATATATTAAAGAATCATGTTCTGGTTACCTGAAGAGCATGGAATTTACCTGTTCAGTAAAGTGAGATGGCTATCTTAGAAAAAGATGGGTGAGTTTATGAAATACCTTCCTAAAAGAAGGAAGTTGGTGGGGAGGGAAAAGAGAGTGAGGAGATCAGGCCATTGAGGTCCCCTCCAGTTAGTCATTTCTTCTTAGGCAGGCAGTTCCACGAAACTAACATAATGTGCTTTTGGATCCCATACAGATGGCAATCAGGAGTTACTTCCCTGTGAAGTCTGTGGAAGACGCTTTGCAGCAGATGTTCTGGTAAACATAAAGACATTTTGTAGATGTGTTTCGTTGGAGTTAAATGAACTGTCAAGTCAGTGAGGAGGCTGCAGCGGCAAAGATTAAAGACAGATGTGAAGGGAAAGCCAGGGAAGAGAGGTCCATAACCTGTGGCTGGCAGGTCTGGAGGACACTGAGGCACATAGATGCCACCCCATTCAGAGGGGAGCTTAATTAAACATGGTACTCCTAGAAAAAGGATGCCAGATGAAAGTGTTTTGGCACAGTTGATTGTCTCTTGAGAGGTTTTGGCTCTTTTGCCTTTTCTATAAGCATCAAAAATCCAAATTTTAAGGCCAAAGCACCAGGGAAATTAGCTAGTCAAGAGGAATGAACATTGAATTTGGAGCATCTGGAAACTTGGCTTTTAGCCTCAAATTTGTCACTAATTCTGACAAGTCCTTTAACCTCCCTCTGTTTTCTGCTTTGCCACGTATAAAGACAGAACCTTTCAATTTCAGGGATTTTATGTAATTTGAACAAAATGGATGTAAGGCCTGTTCCAAGATCTAATTTTTAATCAGACTGAAACGAACTGCATGTTAGGTCCCCTGATTGATGCCTATAAGTGGAATTAACTTTTTTTTATTATTTCAAAATTAGGGAATCAAACAGTTATTAGATTCCAATATAATAAGGAGATTCCCAAGAAAAATGTTTTAAAAACACTTGAGGTGATAATGCGACTTTGAGTTTGAACGTTTTAGATCAAGGAGAGGTAACCAAACAAAGAAATTGGACTATACACCTGACTGCATTTGGGGTAAAAGACTGTATAACTAGGTTGTAGGTTTTCTTTGGGGAATTTTAAAACTGAAATATGTTCTAATTAACTGTAGCTAGAACTTTCCAAATTTAGGAGCAGGAGCTCAAGGGCCTGTTGTGGCCCAGGAACCCACCAGTGTGCTGCTTTTCCCAGATCAGGTCTGTACCCCATAAGAACGAGTTTGAGACCTAGAAGGTACCATTCATTTGGGGATCACTAAATGTCATGTATGTCTTGGGTCCTCTTGGATTTTACTTCTAGACCTATCTCCAGGCTACAAAGAGCATTTGATCAAGTGATGTGCTATCTCTCTCATTTAAAATGGTTTGGCCTGGGGCTGCTGGGGGGCTCAGTGGATTGAGCATCGGACACTTGATTTTGGCTCCAGTAATGGTTTGGAGCCCCATGTTAAGCTCTACACTCAGTGGGGAGTCTGCTAGAGAGTCTTTCTCTCCCTCTCTCCCTCCCATCCTTTCTTTTTCTCTCCCTAAAATAAACAAATAAACCTTTAAAAATAAAAGAAAATGGTATGGCTTGTTTGTAACAAGGTGCAGGGATTTTTATAGAGCCCCTGTATTTTGTTGGACAAAGGAACTATGTGTTAAAAATTATGAGTTACATATCCACCAAAGAAGAGGACATTTAGTTGGAAGTTGTTGGTGTAATCCTGTGCTGGTGCTGTAACAGATTTCGTAAGGGTGGTACACAGGCAGAGCTCTGTGTGTTGATTCCCTGTCTTATGTACTAGAAATGCTGAGTACTTAAAGGATTACTTGGCTGGAGTAAAGAATGTTTTCCCTGCTGATCGTCTGTTAAATGTTAAATATTGTAATGTTTTAAAACTATTAAATGCCTAGATTTGCTCTAAAATAAATGACTTCATGGATGTGAAATGTTTGGATAAATTAAAGGAAAATATCTTCATAATGTAAATGGAATTGGTGTATCCTTCATTTATTTGTACGGTTGTCCCAGTTGTCTTTTGCAGATGTTCTCAAATATTTCTTTGAAACCTCTCCACTCCTGGAGGAAGTTAAGTAGTTTAATTTGCTGTATGTAGAAAAGTGACCCCGTTAAATTCAATTTTGAAATAGCTGAGTGGTAAGAGTTTTCCTGAGAAAGTTCCACTGGTAGGAACTAAGTTTCCCCCTGCTGTATGCAAAAGACTGTTTCAAAAGAATGGTAAAACTGAATATTAGGATTCTTAGGACTCAGATTCCCTGTTAGGTTACCGGATGACTTGCTCACGGAATTTGGGAATCATGGACACAGGAAACAGAAGACATAATCAGGAGAACTTCCTTGGCTGCAGTGAGTACCTAGCTCAGTATCAGAAATATTTATTTCAATTTAAACTAGAAAGTTTGCCTTTCAACATCATTTAATGCCTGGAACCACTCACACAGTTAAGTGGTAGAATTCAATATATAAAACCAAATTTGAAGTAAGTCTCTATAGCTGTGGAGGCCTCTTCTTGACCTTACCCTCATGCAATATCTAGTGGTGTGTAACATGGGTGGAGAGAGCCAGATGGATTTGCTCTGCTGTGCTTTGAGAGTTGGAGAATGAACTTGGCTCTGAAGGTGAACCCTGTCACTCCAGTGGGGGCTGCCTGAGTACAAACCTTGTGACTGTACATGTTAAAAATTTTAATCCCCGCTGTTTCTTTTCTAGGAAAGGCATGGACCAATATGTAGAAAACTCTTCAACAAAAAACGTAAACCTTTCAATTCCTTGAAACAAAGATTACAGGGCACTGACATTCCCATTGTGAGAAAGGCTCCTCAATCCAAGGTACTATCAATATCTTGTTGTTCTTGATTACATCCTTAAGTACATTAAAGCCTCTTTTTGGCTCTCTGGTTTCATTTTTGCTTGATAGTACAGTGTAATGTCATGTAAGTATAATCCACCTTTACTGTTTTCTTTTTAATCATGCTCACTTAGATTTCGAAATGTATTTCAGATACTTTCCAGATGTGGCAAAAAAGAATCTCGTTTATGTTTTCAATAGTGTAGCGTTAAATCTAGCAATTAACTTGGAAGAGAATCCCTTTTAATCTTACATTTAAGTCTTTCTATAAAGTTCTGTAGCTTGTTTTTCTGATCGTTATTTTGTGGCTTGCAAATTTTATTACAGTATTTTCCAGACCTCTTTTTTTGTACTATTGAGAACAAATTCTCTTTTCCCTCCAAATTTCAGTCCTATTTCCTGTAAATTTAAATCTCAGGTTAAAATAAAATTGTAATGGAGAGATGTACAGTCTAGGTTAGTAAATATTGATTTTGTTTTTTAATAGCCTCAGCCTGTGAGGAGATCTAACTGGAGACAGCAACATGAAGACTTCATTAATGCCATCCGTTCGGCAAAGCAGTGTACTCTAGCCATTAAAGAAGGCCGACCTCTCCCCCCTCCACCTCCTCCAACCATCAACCCAGGTGTGTGGCCAGTTTGGTTTGCTTTTGGCATTTTACTCTTAACCAATTGTGCTTAGATGATCATGACTTGCTTTCTCCTATGCATTCTAAAATAAATAATAGCAATTAAATTCTATTAAAGTAATTTTATCATACAATATATCTTATCCTAATTTGTTTTTAATTCTTCATAAAGATTCTGTGTTTTCTTCTAACTCCATGAGAACACCACTGTATGCAATGTCATGGCCTATAAGAATGGGGCTGTGCAGGGCAGTTCCACAGTAGCTCCCCGTGTCAGATACCCATATCTCTGGGTTGTTTTTTGGGGGGAGAAGGGTGGTTTTGAGGTAAAAGTCCCATGATAAAGAATTCACCATTTAAGCCATTTTAAGTTGTACAATTTCATGGCCTAAAGGTTTCTTACCCTAAACTTTTTATTTTGAAAGTTTTCAAGTTTACAGAAAAGAGGAAGAAACAGTACAATGATCACTCATACCTTCCACTGAAATTTGACAGTTGTTGACATTATTATATTTTCTGTCTTTTTATTTTTTGGGGGGGGCAGAACTATTTAAAACTAAGTTTCAAACATTATAACACTTTACCCTTAACTGGGTCAGTGTGCATTTCTTAAGGATGAGTGCTTCTTCTTGCATAACATATAGACTCATATTTTCCCAGTTATCTTAAGAATGTCTTTTAAAGTTCTCTGCTTGCCCCCTAGTCACAATCTAGGATTCAGTCAGGGTTCATGCATTTTTGTTGTCTCTTTTCTTTAATCTTGCACAATACCCCTATCAGGCCAATTATCTTTTAGAATATTTCTTTTGCTAGATATGTCCGTTTTTTTTACTCAGGCTAATGTTTAACTTGTTCCTCTATTTTGTTTTTTGTAAATTAAAAATTTGGACTAGAGGCTCTATTAGATTAATAATATTAATTCCTATCAGATATAAGATCTTTAAACATGTTCTTTCATTTCATAGACTGTCTTTTCACTTTCTTGATGGTCTCTTAATGATGCACAAAAATTAATTTTGAAGAAGTCAAATTTTTTTTTATGGCCTAGCATTTTTTTTGTGTTGTGGCCTAGCATTTGATATTAAATCCAAAAAAATCATTCCAAAGTTTGTGTCATAAAGCCTTTCCTATATGCTTTCTTCTAAGAGTTTTACAGTTTTAGCTCGCTGTTTTTCTCTTTGATCCAAGTGTAGTTAATTCTGTATGTGGTATAAGGTAAGATCCCAACAATCTCAGAAGTTGGTTATCTCGTTTTACATGTAGATATCTAGTTCTCTCAGAACTATTTGTTCAAAAGAATATCATTTCCCCATTGAATGATCTTGGCACCATTATCAAAAGTCAGTCAGTCATATATGTGAAGATTTATTTCTGGGCTTTCTGTTCTAGTCTGTTTTCCTTATGCCAGCACCACCCTGTTTTGATTACTCTAGTAAATTTGTAATAAGTTTTGAAAATTCTCCAAGATTGTTTTGGTTATTTGGGGACCTTTGAGATTTCATATGAATTTTTTGATGAGTTTTTTTCTATTTCTGAAGATGCCATTGGAATTTTGATAGGGGTGCATTAAATGCATTAAATCTATACATAGCCTTGGGTAGTGTTTTCATCTTAACAGTATTATTTTCCAGTCTATGAACATAGGATGTATTTTAATTTACTTATCTTCTCTTTAATTTCTGTCATGCATATTTCATTGAGTAGATGTAGGAATATACAAGTCTTTTAGCACCTTGATGAGGTTTATTCCTAAGTATTTTATGCTTTCTAATGTTATTATAAATGGAATTGTTAACTTTGTTTTCATGTTGTTCATTGCTAGTATACAGAAATATGACTGATTGTGGAGTATTTTGTATCCTGCAACTTTGTTGAATTTTGTTAGCTCTCACAGTTTTTTTTTAGTGTGGATTATTTGGGTTTTCTACATATAAAACTATGCCACTTGTGAACAGACATAATTTTTCTTCTCCAATTTGTCTTTTCTTTTTCATTTCTAAATCCTCTTGCTAGAACTTCCAGTACTATATTGAATAGCAGTGGTGAAAGCAGACATCCTTGTCTTGTTTTCCACTGAGTAAATTTTATCTGAGGGTTATCAATGGCTATTTAAAGCATAAATAATAGCATTTTATGAGGATTTTGACATGGAATTAAAACGAATGAAGATAATATAACAAGATTAAGTAAGGAAAATGGAATATATTGTTGAAGGTTTCTGTACATTATACATGAAGAGGTTTAGGACTCATTAAACATGAATAGGTATAGTATTATTTGACGGTAGAGTTGTATATCTTAAAGATGCCTATTTTATTTTTTTTTTTAAGATTTTTATTTGACAGAAAACGTGAACACGAGAACAAGCAAGAGCGGGTGGCAGGCAGAGGGAGAAGCTGACTCCCCTCTGAGCAGGGAGCCCAAGGCGGGGTTGATCCCAGGACCCCAGGATCATGACCTGAGCCAAAGACAGACACTTAACCGATTGAGCCACCCAGGTGCCCCATTAAAGATGTCAATTTTAAACTCTAGAGTAAACACACACAAATATGGACAAGTAGCTAATAACACAATTAAGTGGAGTAGAGAGGAAATGAAAAAGAATTCAGTCTAAGAGAAGATAGGGGAAGGGGAGGGGAAAAAAAGAAAAGACAGAATAAAGACAAAGTAGGATGGTAAACTTAAACCTAACCATATGGACAGTTGCATATAAATGACATAAACCCTTCAAATAAAAAGCAGATTATTGTACTAAATAATAAAGCAAGGTCCAATTTTATACTTTCTACAAGAAACACTTTAAATCTGAAGACATAAAGAAGTGTGCCAGGCAGGTGACAAAACAAGGAGGTGGTGCAGATAGGCCTAAAGCAGCAACACCCTCACTAGGGGACAGCTCCTCTTGTGTTAGCAGGGCTGCTGCCTCAAAGGAACACACACCAGGATTGCCAGATCTAATTTCTCAAAGGATGGCAAAAACTGTAGATTTCCTGATTTATATACATCAGAAGCTCAGTTTTTTAGAGACTTCAGGATTGAGTCTCTGAGGTTGGAGGTCAGGCAGTGGTTTTCCGTGGAGGGGTGGGAATGACCAGGAGTAGACATGAGATGCATTGCTAGGAATGTTCTGTGTCTTGATATAGGCTGGTTACATGGGTGTGTACAGCGTATAAATATTTCATGGAGACATACACTTATGATTTGTGGCTCTTCTCTTGGATAAAAAGGTAAAAGAAATAAACACCAGCAATGTCAAAACAACTATAGACAGGATTGTGAAAAGCATGGGGAAGGATATGTATGCAAATAATCATAAAACTGGAGTGACTAATACTAGTATCAGGCAAAGCAAACATCAGTGTTATTAACAGGGGTAATGATTAAAAATACAATCATCAAAAAGGCCTATCAGTCCTAAATGTTTATGTACCTAGTAACAGCTTCAAAGAACATGAAACAAAAACTGGGAGGAGAAGTAGAAAGATTCATAATTACATTTGGAGATTTTATCATTCCTTTCTTAGTAGGTGATAAACAGCAGGAAAATCAGTACGGATATAGAAAATTTGAACAACAGTATCAACCAGTTTGACCTAATTGATATCTATTGCTATAACGCGACATGAAGCAACAGCAGAATATAATTCTTTTTAAGTACGCAGGGAGCATTCATACAAAATAGACCATGTGCAAGACCACAAAGTAAGTCTCAATAAATGTCAAAAGGATTGAAATCACACAGATTATGTTATCTGTCAAGTAGAATTAAGTTAGAAGTTAATGATGAAGGCATATCTAGAAGATTTCCTAGTATTTGGAAATTATCAAGTCATTTCTAAATGCATGGATTTAAGAAGAAATCATAAAAGAAATTAGAAAACATTTTGAACTGAATGGTAATGAAAACACATCAAAATTTGTGGGATTCAGCTAAAATAGTGCCTATAGGGAGTTTTATAGCTTTAAGTGCTCATATTAGAAAAGAAGAAAGGTTTAAACCATTTACTTTATTCTTCCTCTTTAAAAAGTTAGAAGAACAAATTATACCTAAATTAAGTAGAAGGAAGAAAATAGTAAAAGTAGTTCATCATAATAACAAAATATTTTTAAAAAGCAGATGATCATCCCAGTAGGTACAGGAAAAGCCTGTGATAAAATACAACACCCATACATGTTTTAAAAATGAAACTCAAAGGTAGAAATAGAAGGGAATACCTTAAGGGAGGACATCTTTGAGCAATCTACAGCTAACATTACACTTGATGAAAAACAACACTTTTCCACTGAGATCATGAAAAAGCAAGGGTGTCCTTTCAGACTACTTCTGTTCAACACTATACTGGAGATAAAATACCCAGTATAATGAGGAAAAAATTATTAGAGAGGAAGAAGTAAAACTGTCTTTATTCGCAAATAATATGGTCATGAATGAGTTAAGTGTAGAAAATCTTAGTAAACTGTAAGAAATCTACTACAATTAAAAGTTCATTTTATACACTTTCAGGATATAAAATCAAGGGGTGCCTGGGTGGCTGAGTCAGTTAAGCATCCAACTCTTGATTTTTTTCTCAGGTCATGATCTCAAGGTCATGAGATTGAGCCCCTCGTTGGGCTCCATACACAGCTTAATATTTTCTTTCCCTCTCCCTGTGCCCCTTCCCCCTTGCTCATGTGCACTCTTCCTCTCTTAAAAAAAAAAGATACAGGGGTGCCTGGGTGACTCAGTGGGTTAAAGCCTCTGCCTTCGGCTCAGGTCATGATCCCAGGGTCCTGGGATCGAGCCCCACATCGGGTTCTCTGCTCGGCGGGGAGCCTGCTTCCCCCTCTCTCTCTGCCTCCCTCTCTGCCTACTTATCTCTGTCTGTCAAATAAATAAATAAATAAATATTTTTTAAAAAAAAGATACAAAGTCAATATATATTAGTAAATTTTATTTCTATATACTAGCATAAATAATTTAAAAAATTAGAATTTAAAATTTCTAATTTAAAAAATTAGAATTTATTTATTCTTAAAAATAATTTTAAAAATTAGAAATACTATTTACAATTATGAAAAAAACACTAAATACTTAAGCATATATTTAATAAAATGTGTAAGACTTGAAAAATGAAAACCACAAAACACCATTTAGAGAAGTTAAAGATGACCAATATAAATGGAGAGATTTACTATTTTCATAATTTGGAAGAGTCCATATTATGTTATGATATCAGTTCTTCACACATTGATCTGTGGACTCAATGTAATTCCAGTAAAAATCCCTGCAAGTTTTCTTTGCCAAGTAGGAGTTCACCAGTTGATTCTAAAATTATATGGAAATTGAAATGATCTGGAATAGCCAAGATGGTTTTGAAAAAAAGGAAAAAAAGCAAAGGACTTACACTGCCTGATGTCAAGACTTATTTTGATGTTATAGTAACAAAGTAATTTGATATTGGTATACCAGTTGGAACAGAAATCACCCATCTATGGGTGATTGGGTTTTGACAAAGGTAATTCAGTGTAGGAAAGGATAATCTTACTAACAAATGAAACAGAAAACTAGATACCAATTTGGAAAAAATGAGCCATGATCCTCATGTAAGAATTAACTGACAAAAATTAATTCACAGTGGAACATGGACCTAATATAAGCACTACAATCCAAGATTTCTAGAAAAAACAAAATTCTTTGGTCTAAGGGTCAACAAAGTTTTCTTAAGCAGGATGCAAAATATACTAATGATTTTTAAAAAGGAAATTGATAAATTGGGCTTCACCAAAGCTAAAAATTTTAGTTTTGAAGGACACCATTAGCAGAGTGCAAAGGCAAGCCACAGCACATATATCTGACAAAGGACTCCTATTAAGAATATATAAAGAACTCCTACAACTCAATAATAAGACAACCCAATAAGAAAAAAGGCAAAAGACATATTTGAACAGACACATCCCAAAATAATAGCCAACAAGTACATAAAAAAGAAAATCAGCATCATTTCTATCAGGGAAATGTGGATTACAGCCATGATGAGATACCACAGCATGCCCACTTGAATAGCTAAAATTAAAGACTGACAATACAAATGATAGCTAGGATGTAGAACAGCTGGAAGTCTCATAGACTGCTGATGGGGTGTAAAATAGTACAGCTACTTTGCACTGGTATTTTCTTAAGTTAAACATATACTTATTTATAGAGCAATTCTATACCTAGGTATTTATGTGGAAAACTGGAATCATGTTCTTAAAAAAAGACTTATATGTTAATGTTCATAGTAGCTTAAATTAAAAAAAAAAAAAAACTGGAAAAGAAAAGCATAAACAGGAAAAAAACAACCCAGCATAAGCTGAAGAAAAAAAAACAAATCTGAAAATGCCCATCAACAAGCGAATGGATAATCAAAACAGGATATACCTCCAAATAAGAAGAAAGTGCTGGGGCGCCTGGGTGGCTCAGTGGGTTAAGCCGCTGCCTTTGGTTCAGGTCATGATCTCAGGGTCCTGGGATCAAGCCCCACATCGGGCTTTCTGCTCAGCAGGTAGCCTGCTTCCCTTCCTCTCTCTCTGCCCGCCTCTCTGCCTATTTGTGATCTCTCACTGCCAAATAAATAAATAAAATATTTAAAAAAAAAAAAAAAAAAGAAGAAGAAAGTGCTACCCATACATGCAGCAACATGGTTTTTCTATTATATGAAATTATAGAACAAATATCTTTGGTGACAGGAAAATAAGAGTTTTGATTGCTTGAGACTGGGTTTGGGGGAATATTCACTGAAAAGGAGCATGAAGTAACTTTTTGGGGTGATGAAACTGTTCTTTGTTTTAATTGGAGTGGTTGCAACAATGTATACATTTATCAAAACTCATTGGCCTGTACACTTAAAATAGTTGGATCCTCCTTCATGTAAATTATTTCTCCAAGTTCATTTTTAAAAAGTAAAAAGCCAAAACCAATCCCAAAAACAACAGTGAAATCATATTATAAAAATCATCTGAAAAGTGAATTATCGAAAGTTCTATACCAGAAAGTAATCTTTAAAATATATAACTTTATTTTTAATTATTTTAAAGTATAGTTAACATAAAATATTATATTAGTTTCAGGTGTACATTAATGATTTGACATTTATGTGCATTACAAAATGCTCACCATGTTAAGTATAGTTACCATCTTGTCACCATACAAATTTATTACAATATCATTGACTATATTTCCTATGCTATAATTTCCATCCCCATGATTAACTTACTTACTTCTAAGTTTTGAGGGCAAGACAAAAATATTTGGTACTGAAGGAAGTGCACAAGAATGTGGAGTAAAAGATTATATGGGCTGGGGCACCTGGATGGCTTAGTCAGTTAAATGTCTGAGTCTTGGTTTCAACTCAGGTCATGATCTCATGGGTTTAGGAATCAAGCCCCACATCAGGCTCTGGCCTCAGCAGGGAGTCTGCTTGAAGATTCTCTTCCTCTGTCCCTCTTCTCACTCATGCATGTGCCTTCTCTCTCTCTCTCTCTCTCTCTCAAAAAAAAAAAAAGTGTAGATATAGATATATATATATATCTATATATATATAAAATATTGGCTGTAAAAATTTTCTAATGTGAAAAGAGGTTTACCTTGACTATCCTTGATATAAGAGATTACTTCAGTTGCTAAATGATTAGAATTTTAGAGCTTTATGTGAAAAATAAAGTGTATTTTAGTTGGACCACCACTATAACAGTGTTGAGATTGATCATTGTGGGTGTCATTAGTCTTTCACCCTTTGACAGAGTACATCCTAGTTTCCTGCTAGTTTTCCTTGATTAATTTAGATTTTTTTTATTTATTTATTTGAGAGTGAGAGTGAGAGCACAAGCAAGAGGAGCAGCAGAGGGAGAGGGAGAAGCAGGCTCCCAGCTGAGCAAGGAGCTCCATGTGGGGCTCTATCCCATCATCCTGGGATCCTGAGCCGAAGGCAGATGCTTAACCAACTGAGCCACCCAGGCATCCCATAGGATGCTTTTGATAATGCTTTTGTATTGCATCTGGTGTTTGTTTTTGTTTTGTTTTCTAATGTGAGGAAAATTACAGATGCCTTTTTAAAAATTTATTTAAAAAACGTGTTTTGGCTAGATGGCCTTTTTATTAATCCTTTGTTTAGGATTATTGTTTAAGATTCATCCTTTATTGAAAGGGTGCCTTACTTATTTTGTAACTAGAAGTTTGTACCTCTTAATCCCTTTTCACCTTTTTTGCCCGTCCTCCCACCCCCTCCCCCATGGGCAACCACCTGTTTGTTTTCTGTGTTTATAAGTTTGTTTCTATTTTCTGTTTATTTGTTCATTTGCTTTATAGATTCCACACATAAGTGAAATAATATGCTATTTATCTTTCTGTGCCTTATTTCACTTAACAAAATACCCTTTAGATCTATTCATGTTGTTGCATATGGCAAGATTTCATTGTTTTTTTATGGCTGAGCAATATTCCATTTATACGTATACCACATCTTCTCTATCCACTCATCTATCAGTGGACATTTAGGTTGCTTCCATATCCTGGCTATTGTATCTTGCTTATTATAAATAACACTGGCAATAAACATAGGAGTCCATAGATGATTTTGAATTAGTGTTTTCATTTCTTTGGGTAAATAACCAGAAATGAAATTACCGGATTATATGGTACTTATATTTTTAATTTTTGAGGAACCTCCATACTGTTGTTCACAGTGGCTCTATCAGTTTCCATTCCCACTAACGGTCCATGAGGGTTACCCTTCACTTGTTATTTCCTGTCTTTTTTATTCTAGCCATCCTGACAAGTGTAAGGTAATATCTCATTGAGGTTTTGATTTGCATTTCTCTGGTACTAGTGATATTGAGCATCATTTCATATGCTTGTTGGCCATCTGGATGTCTTCTTTTGAAAAATGTCTCTTCAGGTCCTCTGTCCATTTTTTAAATTGGGGGTTTTTTGGTGTTGAGTTGTAGGAGTTCTTCATATATTTCGAATATTAACCCCTTATCATACATAACACTTGCAGATATCTTCTCTCAGTCAGGAGGTTGCATTTTTGTGTAGTCCCAGTTTATTTTTGTTTTTGTTGCCCTTGTCTAAGGAGATAGATCCAAAAAAGTATTACTGAAGCCTACACAAGGCTTGATCCCAGGACCTTGAGATCATGACCTGAACTAAAGGCAGAAGCTCAACTCCCTGAGCCACCCAGGCACCCTTCTATTTTTTTTTTTTCTTTATTTAGGAGTTTATGGTTTCAGGTCTTACATTTGGATTTTTAATCCATTTTTAGTTAATTTTTGTATATAGTGTTTAAAAATTGGTCTAGTTTCCTTCTCTTTGTGTATCTGTCCAGTTTTATCAACACCACTTATTGAAGATACCGTCTTTTCCCCACTGTGTGTGTGTTCTTGCTTTCTTTGTCATAGATCTACTATATAAGTGTGGGTTGTTTTTTTTTTCCCCCTAAACTCTATTCTGTTCCACTGATCTATTTTTTTGTTTGTTTTTGTTTTTGTGTTGGAACTATACTGTTTTTATTACTAGCTTTGTTTTTTATTTTTTTTTATTACTAGCTTTGTAGTATAGTTTGAAATCTGGGATTGAAATCTCCACCTTTGTTCTTTTTCAGAATTTCTTTGGCTATGCAGGCAGGGTCTTTTGTGGTTCCACAGACATTCTATGATTATTTTCTCTAGTTTGTGAAGAGGACTATTGTTATTTTGGTTGAGATTGCACTGAATCTTTAGATTGGATAGTATGGACATTTTAACGATATTAATTCTTTCAGTCCATGAGTGTGGTATATCTTTCCATTTATTTGTGTTGTCTTCAGTTTCTTTAATCAGTGTTTTATAGTTTTCAGAGTCTCACCTTCTTGGTTAAATTTATTCCTATGTATTTTGTTCTTTCTGATGCAATCTTTCTTTGTTTTTACAGATTTGTTTATTTGAGAGAGAGAGAGAGAGAGCACACACGGGGGAGTGGGTGAGGAGCAGAGGGAGAGGAAGCCCCAAGCAGACGCCTTGCTAAGCATGGAGCCTGACACAGGGTTCAATCTCACAACCATGAGATCATGACCAAAGCCAAAACCAAGAGTTAGACACAACTGACTATGCCACCTTAGGCATCCCTCTTTTTGGTGCAGCTGTAAATGGGATTGTTTTTGTAATTTCTCTGTTAGTTCATTATTAGTGGATAGTAATGAAACAGATTCCTATATGTTAATTTTGTATCTTGCAGCTTTACTAAATTAATATACTAGTTTTGATAGTTTTTTTGATGGAATCTTTTAAGGTTTTTTAGGCATATAGTATGTCATCTATAAATACTGAGTTTTATTTCTTATCTGTTTTCTGTGGTTAGGACTTCCAGTGTTATGTTGAATAAAAGTTGTGAGAGTAGACATCTTTGTCTTCTTCCTGGTCTAAGGGGGAAAGCTTTTAGCCTTTCACCATTGAGTCTAATGTTAGCTTTTTGTTTGTGATATATGGCACTTATTATGTTGAGATATGTTCCTTCTCTACCCACTTCGTTGAGAGTTTTTGTTATGTACGGATGTTGAATTTTGTCAAATGCTTTTTCTGCATCTATTGAAATGATTATATATATATTTTTTGAAATGATTATATGATTTTTACCTTTTTTTTTTTTAAAGTAGGCTGCATACCCAACCCAGCATAGAGCCCAATGAGGGTCTTGAACTCACAACTCTGAGGTCGAGACCTGAGCTGAAATCAATAGTTGGTTGCTTAACTGACTAAGCCACCCAGGCACCCCTATTCATTTTTTTAAATGTGGTATATCCCATTGATTGGCTTGTAGATATTGAATCATCCTTGCACCCAAGGAATAAATCCTGCTTGATCATGATGCATGATCTTTAAAAAAGGAATTAATTTTATTTAGTTATTTTTGTTGATGTACTAATATTATATTAGTTTCAGGTGTACAGCATACTAATTCAACAACTCTATACATTACTCATTTCTT
The DNA here is from genome assembly GCF_964662115.1 of Mustela nivalis. Classification (NCBI taxonomy): domain Eukaryota; kingdom Metazoa; phylum Chordata; class Mammalia; order Carnivora; family Mustelidae; genus Mustela; species Mustela nivalis. Next base: position 58,034,176 of record NC_139024.1, on the reverse strand, counting down.
ACCATGGTAAGTGTAGTCACCATCCATCACTATACAAGATTATTGGTATTATTGACTATATTCCCAATGCTGTTGTATTTCTTCTCTCTCTGACTTATTTTAATGTGAATAAACTTAAATTTGGTTTGCTAATATTTTGTTGAGGATTTTTACATCTATCTTCATCAGCGATATTGGCCCATAATTTGTTTTTGTAGTGTCTTTGTTTGGTTTTGGTATTAGGATAATGCTGGCCTCTCAGAATGAATTTGGAAGCATGCCTTTCTCTTTAAATGGTTCCTTACATGTTTGGTAGAGGCACACCTGGGTCACTCAGTCAGTTAAGCATCTACCTTTGGCTCAGATCATGATTCCAGGATTGAGTTCTAGGATTGAGTCCCACATTGGGCTCCTTGCTCAGTGGGGAGCCTGCCTGTACCTCTGCCTGTCATTCCCCCTGCTTGTGCGTGTGTACCCACTCTCTCTCTCTCTCACACACACAAATGAATAAGATCTTTTTAAGAAAATGTTTGGTAAAATTCACCAGTCAATCCATTTGGCCCTGGACTTTTGTTTGTTTGGAGTTTTTGGATTACTGATTCAGTTTCATTACTAGTAAAGGTCTGTTCAGATTTTCTGTATCTTCCTGACTCGGAAGATTTAATGCTTCTAAGAATTTACCCATTTATTCTAGGTTGTCCACTTTGTTGGTATTTCATTTTTCATAGTAGTCCCTTATAATTCTTTGTAGTTCTGTATTGTTGGTTGTATCTTCACTTTCATTTCTGGTTTTATTTATTTGAATTCTCTGTTGATGAGCCTAGCTAAATGTTTATCGGTTTTGTTTATCTTTTCAAAGAATCTGCTCTTAGTTTCATTCATCTTCTCTATTGCTTTTTTAGTCTTTGTTTCACTTATTTCTGCTCTAATTTTTTGTTACTTCCTTCTTCTGTTAACTCTGGGCTTTGTATGTTCTTTCTGTTGTTTCTTCAGGTGTAAGGTTAAATAGTTTATTTGGTATTTTTCTTGCTTCTTGAGGTAAGCCTGTATTACTCTAAACTTCCTTTTTAGAACGGCTTTTGCTCCATCCCAAAGATTTGAAACATTACATTTTCAAATCCCTTTGTTTTAGTGTTTATTTTTATTTCCTTTTTAATTTCTTTTTTGACCCATTGGTTGTTTAATAGCATGTTATTTAGCCTGTAAGTATGCATTTTTTTCCAGTTTTTTTCTTCTAATCAATTTCTCATTTTATACTGTTGTGGTTGGAAAAGATGATTTATATGATTTCAGTCTCATTAAATTTGTTGAGACTTGTTTTGTGGCCTAACACGTGATCTGTTTTGGAGAATGTTGCATATGAACTTGAAAAGAAGGTATATTCTGCTGTTTTGGGATGAAATACCTATATCTCTCTTTAAGTCCATCAAGTCTGATAATGTCATTCAAAGCCATTGTTTCCTTATTAATTTTCTGTCTGGATGATCTATCCATTGATGTAAGGGGAGTGTTAAAGTCCTTTTCTAATACTGTATTACTGTCAATTTCTCCCTTTCTGTCCGTTATAGTTGCTCCTCTGTTAGGTACACAGATATTTTTCATTGTTATATCCTCTTGTTAGATTGATCCCTTTATCATTATGTAATGTCTTTCTTTGTCTCTAATTACGATATTTATTTTTAAGTCGTTTTGTTTGAGGAATGCCTGGGTGGCTCACTTGGTTAAGTGTTTGCCTTCAGCTCAGATCATGATCCCAGGGTCCTGGGATCAAGTCCCACATTGGACTCTGCTTAGCACAGAGCCTGCCTCTCCCTCTGCCCCACCCCCTGCTCCTGCTCATACTCTCTCTCTCACAAATAAATAAATAAAATCTTGGGAAAAAAAAGTCATTTTGTTTGCTATTAAGTATTGTTACCCCCACTTACCCCCACTTTTTTTTTCCATTTGCATGAAATGCCTTTTTCTGTTCCTTCATTTTTAATCTGTTTGTCTTTAGGTCTGAAGTGAGTCTCTTACAGGCGGTATATAGATGGGGTTTGTTTTTTTATCCATTCAGTCACTGTATGTCTTTTGATTGGAGCACTTAGTCCATTTCTTTCCTTTTTTTTTTTTTTTTTTAAGACTTATTTATTAGGGCACCTGGGTGGCTCAGTCCGTGAAATGTCTACCTTCTGCTCAGGTCATGGTCCTGGGATCCTGGGATTGAGTCCTACATTGGGCGCTCTGCTCAGCAGGAAGCCTGCTTCTCCCTGTCTCTCTGCCTGCGGCTCCCCTGGCTTGTGTTTGTGCACTCTCACTCTCTCTCAGTCAAATAAATGAATAAAATCTTTTTTAAAAAGCTAAAGATTTATGTATTTGAGAAAATGAGACAGAGAGTGTGTGAGCTGGAGGGGCGAGGGGAGAAAGAATCCCAAGCAGACTCTATACTGAGCATGGAGCCCATTGCAAGGCTCAATCCCATGACCCTGAGACCATGACCTGAGCCAAAACCAGGAGTCAGACACCCAACCAATTGTGCCACTCAGGCACCCCTGGACACTTGATCCATTTACATTTAAAGTAATTCTTTTTTTTTTTTTTTGTAAGATTTTATTTATTTATTTGACAGACAGAGATCACAAGCAGGCAGAGAGAGAGGAGGAAGCAGGCTTCCTGCTGAGCAGAGAGCCCAATGTGGAGCTCGATACCAGGACCCTGGGATCATGACCTGAGCCGAAGGCAGAGGCTTTAACCCACTGAGCCACCCAGGCGCCCCTAAATTGATGGTCTCTTAAGTTTGAACTCATTCTAAAAGCATTATATTTTTACTCCCCTTCTCCATAATTTATGTCTTTATTTTGTGTATCCCTTGACTAGTTATTATAGATATGATTTTTTTATTTTTGTATTTTAATTTCCATACTAGCTTCCATACTAGTGATTGATCTTTACTATATGTTTGCTTTTACCAGTGCAATTGTTTCTTTCCTAATTTTCTTACTTCTGGCTATGGCCTTTTATTTTGCACTTTAAGAGGTTCCTTTAACATTTCTTATAAGGCTGGTTTAGTGGTAATGAACTCTAACTTTTGTTTGGGAAATTCTTTTTTTTTTTTTTTTAAGATTTTATTTATTTATTTGACAGAAGGGAGAGATCACAAGGAGGCAGAGAGGCAGGCAGAGGGCGGGGGGTGGGGGGATGGCAGCCAGGCTCCCCGCCAAGCAAAGAGCCTGATATGGGACTCAATCCTAAGACCCTGAGACCGTGACCTGAGCCAAAGGCAGAGGTTCAACCCACTGAGCCACCCTGGTACCCCTGCCTGGGAAATTCTTTATCAGTCCTTCAATTCTGAATGATAACATTTGGTTATCAGGTAGAGTATTCTTGATTGTAGGTATTTTTCCTTTCAGCCCTTGAATATAGGTCATGCCACTCCTTTTTAGCTTTCAAAGTTTCTGCTAAAAAAATCAGCAGATAGCCTTATGTGGGGATTGCCTTGTATGTAACTAGTTGCTTTTCTCTTCCTGCTCTTAAGAATCTTTCTTTAGGGGGCACCTGGGTGGCTCAGTGGGTTAAGCTGCTGCCTTTGGCTCAGGTCATGATCTCAGGGTCCTGGGATCGAGTCCCGCATCGGGCTCTCTGCTCAGCAGGGAGCCTGTTTCCTTCTCTCTCTCTCTCTGCCTGCCTCTCTGCCTACTTGTGATCTCTCTCTGTCAAATAAATAAATAAAATCTTTAAAAAAAAAAAGAATCTTTCTTTAGGGGTGCCTGGGTGGCTCAGGGGGTGAAAGCCTTTGCCTTCGGCTCAGGTCATGATCCCAGGGTCCTGGGATCGAGCCCTGCATCGGGCTCTCTGCTCAGCAGGGAGCCTGCTTCCTCCTCTCTCTCTGCCTGCTCCTCTGCCTACTTGTGATCTCTGTCTGTCAAATAAATAAATAAAATCTTAAAAAAAAAAGAATCTTTCTTTATCTTTGATTTTTGACATTTTAATTATTATGTGTCTTGGTAGAATTCTTTGGGTTCATTTTATTTGGGACTCTCTTTGGTTCTTGGACCTGGATGTCTGTTTCCTTCCTCAGGAAAGTTTTCAGCTATTTCTTCAAATAAATTTCTGCCTTTTTCTCTTGCTCTCCTTCTACAGGGACCCCCATGATACAAATGTTAATATGCTTGATGTTGTCCCAACATCAAGAGAGGTCCCTATTCTCTTTTTTAAAAATTATTTTTTGTTCTTGTTGTTCAGTTTGGATGATTTCTTCTATCCTGTCTTCTACATTGATCATCCATTCTTCTGCATCCTCTAATCTGTGTTGATTCTCTAGTGTGTTTTTCATTTTGCTATTGTATTCTTCAGCTCTGATTGGTTCTTTTATTTTCTGTCTTTGTTGAAGTTATCATTGACTTCATCCATTCTTCTCCCAAGTACAGTGAGCATCTTTATTACCATCACTTTGAACTCTTTATCCGGTAGATTGCTTATCTCCTTTTGTTTAGTTTTTTGTTGCTCTTTGTTTTTAAGGTTTTCTCTCATTCTTCGGTTGGGAACATAGTTCTCTGTCTCTTTCTTACTCTCTGTTTCTATGTATTTGGTAGGTCAGTTATGTTTCCTGATCTTGAAGATAGTGGCCTTATGTAGAACACATTTTGTGAGGCACAGTATTGCAGTCCCACTCTGGTCACCAGAACCAGGAGCTCCAGGAGTGTGCTGTATGTGGGCTGCTTGTGCTCTCTTGTTGTGACTGGGCCATAACTGCTGTGAGTGCACTGGGGGGTGGGGCTGGCCCTTGGCATAGCTGGCTGAGAGGCCTGGCTGCAGCTGCTGCCGTGGCTGTGCTGAGGGGTGGGATTAGCTCCCGGCACAGCTGGCTGAGAGGCCTGGCCACAACTGTTGTGGGCGTCCTAGTGTGCCAGAAAATCATCTTAATAATTGCTTCACTATTGCTGGGTGCTAATGAAAAAGTAGCTTCAAATAATGTGAAAGTAGAAAGATCTATGGCCATGATTTTGATAATACTTTGGCAACAAGCCTTATACAACAACAAAAAAATCTTTTATGATTTAAAATCCTTACTTCCTTTTAATAGTAGAAGCTACAGGATTGATGTCTACTTTACAGTTCCTGAGGCAAATAAATGAAACTATGTCAGCTGTCCTGCTGTGTGGATTTCTCTAATTTCTACATTGGATTTAAAATGTGGGGATTATTGTTTCCTTAAAATAAATAATTCCCTTTGTAAGGCCTCATTAAATGTACAATTTGTTTTTTTGCCCTTACATTCTTATGCTAAAATATAGCTTTATAATTAAGTTCTTCCCTGTGCCCTTATTTTAATTTTATGTACCAAACAAAATGATTATCTAAAATAGCATATTTTCATTACTACTCCATTAGTTAGATTTTGTGGGGATTTTATATTAGCCCATATATTCTCAGGTTTAAATACTAGAAAATTTATACAGACATACTAGGGTTATATACAGTGGAGCCTATTATGCATGAGTTTGCAGGTCATTTCCTTTTTTTTCACAGCACAATTCCTTCATGATTCAGTTTTTGTGACATGCATTTGTTTACTCTAATTCTTACTGGCTTAAGTAAGTCTGCCAATCATTCAGCTTTCCAGGATGTTGTGACACTTTATAAGAACAACAATATAGAATATTTATAATTGAAATTCTCAGTGAGGCTTAGGACATTTGGTCCCCATTTCAAGGGCTACATTGACACGGGTACTCAACGGAACACTTGTGTTTTTAAATGACCCTTCTTTATCTACATTAATGTTTTGAGATCTGGCCACTTTCCCCACAGCCATCATATGGATCCATTTGTAGTCAGACCTTAAATATCGTTACGTATTGAAATAAATAGCAATAGTTCATGACACCACTACTGATAGAGGAAGGGGTGATTCAGATTGAGATGAGGGTAGAACATTGCAACTCAGTCATGCTGTGTTCAGTTTACTGTTGCAAAAAGATTTTTTCCCCATTCTCAGAGTGGCTGTAATTTCCTTTCTCTGCCCCTTTAGGTCTGGGCTTCATGTCCTTCCTCTGGGCCCCTGGAGCATCCAGTCCTTCCTCCTTTCAAAGTTTATTCCACAAGTGGTAATTGCTTCTTTGCCTAGCCTTCTAGCTATCTCTGAGACCTTTGTTGGGAGGGAAATCCACTTCAGCTTTGTTGTCTCCGTAGTGGCAGGCAGCATCAAACACACAGAAGGGTGGAAATGAATCAGTGAGCAGACAGGTGGAGTGAGGAAGCCATGCAGTCACTGCTGTTATCATCTTTGCACATTAACCTAAATAGGCTTATGGGTAGCAGCAGTTTTGATACGAGCCTTGACTCAGAAGGCAAAGCTGAAGAAACAATCAAACCAAGAGGAGAGTTGTAGACTGTTTTCTACATCTTTTTTTTTTTTTTTAAGATTTTACTTATTTATTTGACAGAGATCACAAGTAGGCAGAGAGTTAGGCAGAGAGAGAAGGGGAAGCAGGCTCCCCGCTGAGCAGAGAGCCCGATGCAGGACTCGATCCCAGGACACTGAGATCATGACCTGAGCCGAAGGCAGCGGCTTAATGCACTGAGCTACCCAGGCGCCCCTGTTTTCTACATCTTGTAAAGGAGTTCTGCCCAATAATGGCACTTTCAATTTTACTTTTTTTTTTTTTTAAGATTTTATTTATTTATTTGACAGAGAGAAATCACAAGTAGATGGAGAGGCAGGCAGAGAGAGAGAGAGAGGGAAGCAGGCTCCCTGCCGAGCAGAGAGCCCGATGAGGGACTCGATCCCAGGACCCTGAGATCATGACCTGAGCCGAAGGCAGCGGCCTAACCCACTGAGCCACCCAGGCGCCCCTCAATTTTACTTTTTTAAGTTCATTACTATTTGGTAGCTGGAAACACAACCTTGCCAGGCCTCTTTCCTTAGAGTAATAGGATGTCCCAGAACCCACCCACTGTACCGAACCCTAGTGTGGATTATCTAAGTTAACTTTCACAATAGCCTGGTGAAATAGGTGGTATGTAGGGACAGGGGAAATTGAAGCTTAGGGATATTGAGTAACTTGCCGAAGTTCACACATACAACAAGTGAAAAGCTTGGGCTCAAAACCAGTCAGGCAGGCTGTGGGGCCTTCATCTTTTCCCAGTGCTATCCTGTTTTATTTTTGTCCGAGGAATTTATCACCGTGGGAAAACTCTTTCAGTATTGGAATGCTTAGTCCTTGATGACGGAGATATTGTACTTCCCAAGTATAAACCAGTACCTGGCACGTAACAAGTGTTCAATACATAGCAAATTGATTAATTACTGCCTTCCAGAATATGAAATAAAAGGAGAGACTAAGTGCTCAACTTTTACTATATTCCAATTTTTTTGTGTATTCCAGTTGTTAATTCTATAAATATTCATTTTAGGAAATGATTTGTTCAAACAGAAAACTCCTCAGATTGTATAAAAAGATGCCTTCAAAAAACTCCTAATATTGGTGGCACCTGGGTGGCTCAGTTGTTAAGTGTCTGCCTTTGGCTCAGGTCATGATCCCAGAGTCCTGGGATTGAGCCCCGCATCGAGCTCCCTGCTCAGCAGGAAGCCTGCTTCTATCTCTCCCACTCTCCTGCTTGTGTTCCCTCTCTCACTGTGTCTCTCTCTGTCAAACAAAATCAGAAAAAAAAACAACAAACTCTTAACCTTGAAGATAGCATTGCTTCAAATATTCATCCACACATGTAGGCATTTTGACTATGCACTAACCCAAACTTCCATTAAGAGTCTGAGATTGGGGCTGTCTCCAATCTTTCATGTCGCTCATATCTACTTTGTCATCCCTTAAAGGTGCCTAAAACAAAACAAAACAAAACAAAAACATCCCATATTCTTGCTTACTTTAGAGGGGTGGACTCCAAATGGGCTTTGCTGTGAGCCTCTCCTCATTCTAAAAAGACTGTGGAGCTTTCTCACTTCCCATTTCTCTCACTGTTTATTCTTACAAATGAGAGCCAAATTCAGACCAGTGGGTATTACAGAGCAGCTCAGAGGGTCTCATACCCACAGAGCTGCCTGGGAGGTTCTAACACTGAAACCCAAAGCTGTTTCTGGAACCAGTTTCCCATCACCCCTCCTTCCCTCCCTTTTCTCCTTTTTGAGCCCCACCTTTTTCCTTTTACTTCACCTCCTTCCTGAACTTATTATTTGCTTCCTCACTTACGAGTTCAGTGAAAAAATCAACCCCTGCAGAAGCAGTGGGTCTTTCTGCCAGTGACACTGGCTTCAAATCCCATCTCCCAAATTTTTAGCTTCTTTCTCCTTCCATAGGGAAGGAGAGTAGCTCCATGACCTCTGTGTGACCAGTCCCATGTGGTGCCACAGCCTGGACTCCAGACTCTTCTGTGTTCTTCAGGGCATCATCAATACTAACATTCTGTGGTTCTAGGACTACTCTCTTTATATAAGGATTCACTAAATAATTCATTTCATTGGGAAGTTCATAAGTAGAATGAGTCTATTTTCTTTTTCTTTTTTTTTAAGATTTTATTTATTTATTTGACAGAGATTACAAGTAGGCAGAGAGGCAGGCAGAGAGAGAGGAGGAAGCAGGCTCACTGCTGAGCAGGTAGCCCGATGTGGGGCTTGATCTCAGGACTCTCAGATCATGACCTGAGCCGAAGGCAGAGGCTTTAACCCACTGAGCCACCCAGGTGCCCCTAATGAGTCTATTTTCTAATGAGTATATTATGTAAACATTTTAAGGCACACTCTTAATTGAAGTAAATGTATAGACAGAAAAATGTCCCCCCTGCTATATCTTTTATTTGCACTCTTGCATACCTTCCCCTCTGGCATAAGCTTTCTCAAGCCAGAGTCTGGATTGTTCTTTCATGTTGGAGCAGAGTTCATAGCCCATTTAGTTTATGTCATATAGTCCATTCCAGAGTTGTTTTTGAAGTGTTAATTGCCTTTTGTTGTTATCTTTGCATTTAGATTATATTCAATGCCCATATTGTATGAGGAGGTTTAATGAAACTGCAGCCAACCGACATATTAATTTCTGCAAGGATCAGTCTTCTCGCCGAGTCTTTGATCCAGCCCAAACAGCAGCCAAATTGGCATCCAGAGGGCAGGTAAATATCTCTCCCCAAGTGTTGGCTCTGTGCCCTTGTGTGCTCAGGGCAAGCAGGTAGAATTTTCTAAGGTACCTAAGTCACCCATCCCAAGAAATGTAAGGATCAGGATAGCTGATCACTGTCCCTCATCCTCATGGAAGTTGCCTTTTTTTGAGGCATGCTTTGTAGCTAACAGCACCTTTGGGTGGTGTACAAAAAATATTTCTACAGTGTTTAAAACTTCTTAGGATGAAGCCTTGAATATGTAAGTAGTTTTTCTATAGTATTATGGTAAAACTCTGTCTTATGCAATGGTAGTTATCAGCCTTAACCATCCAGAAAAGCATTGTGAACCTGAAATGAAGCTCCCTGAGTGGGAAAGCTGTCACAAGGAGTACTGTTCTGTAGTTCGTGTGTCTTGCTCTATGGTAAAGGAGAAGGTCGGTAGCCTTTTATTTAAAGCCACAGAATCAGCAAGTTAAAGTAAGTGATAGGGAGGAGATGGTTTAAATAGGTACAGATAAGTAAAATGACTGCCTGACCAGGAAGACAACCGATTTATAAAAACAGAACTGGAGTCTAGAAAACAGCTTCATAAACATCGGAGGTCCCAGGGATATAATTACAGTTTACTGCAAAAGCTGTTAGTTTCAAACATGGCTCAGAAACCAAGGAAAGATTACATTTGTCTGAATACTTGAGGGTATGAAACATATTTAGAAAGATTTCCATGAAATCCAGTATGTAATAGGGGTGGGAGCCTCTACAACAGTAGCATATCCCATGGACTATGGACTCTTAAGCTCTGTCTCCACATACAATAGACAATTACTGAATATCTTTGTCCCAGACACTGTTCCAGGTTCTGGTTGATCTGCATTTGTAACTCCATGAAGGAGGAAGACATGGAAACAAAGACAGTGGGAGGTTGTGGTAGTTGATGATGTATGGAGCACTATGGAGGAAGAGGCCAGTGTGAGCCATGGGAGGCTTCAAAGAGGAGCAGCATTTCCTCCTTGAATATCATATGGGTTCACCAGCCTAGAGTGGGAGTTGGGGAGGACATAGCACACAGAATGTCCAGTTTGTGGCCTGAGGAGCTCACCAGGTGGGGCTAATGTGTGATGTGCCTGTGGGATGTGACAGAAAAGGGACAGGCAAGGGGCGTCAGATCTAAAAGAACTTCACTCAAGTCAGTTCAGAAAGAGGGAAAAGGAAGTGGATAGATACCCAAAAGCTCGAGGACCCAAAGCAGGACCTGGAAAGTCCCCATGAACCCAGGAAGTCCTCCTTTCCACCTTCCCATCTTGTCCTTCCATCCTGCTATATAGACTTCGGCTTGCTCTTCTCTCTGCAGAACGACTTTCTTAGCTTTCCTGTCTAGTTGTTGATTATCTGCCTCATGTCCCATTCTGTGGGCAGTGTAGACTGGTGGAATAGTACAGACTGGAGTGATACAGAATTGGTTTTCTAGAAAGATTACCTTTGCCACTAGTGTTTACATGGATTGGCCACAGTTAGGAGCCACAGCAACAGATAAAGAATGAGGGCCCAGAGTAAGAGGACAAAAGGGTTGTGTGTGGAGGACAATTTGAGAAAGAATGGGTGGCACTGAGAAGCTGATAGGATATGGGGTGACAGGGTTTTAGCGGCAGAGCCTAGGTATGTAGTATACTATACATCTAGGTAAAGAAACAGAGGAAGGAGGAGATAAGTGTGTTGGAGGGGCAGACAGGGTGGTTCCAATAAATACAGTTAGAGATTCAGTCTTTATGCTGAAATAGCATGGGAGCAGTGCAGTGTGGAAGGAGCCCAGATTCTGCAATCAGTAGCCAGGGTTTGACTCTCAATTCTGTACTTCGTTATCTGTAGGTAAACTTACGACAATAAAATTCTTTGAGATTGACTTTAAACTATACCTTGCCGTGTTGTTGGGAGGATTATAGACCATATAAACAACGTGCCTTGCATATAAGTCTCTTCTGCCTCTCCTTCCATGTTGCCCCACCCTCTCTTCTCCTGCTCTCTGGTAGTCCTTGTTGGTGGGATAGGCACCACAATTTGGGGGGTATGTGACTGCTTTGGGATTGAATTTGACTGAATTTTGGAAACATTTTCTAAGTAAAACCTCTACCTTCTAAAGCAGCATGTTTCTTCGAACGGTTGTAACCAGTCCGCGAAGTTAGTCTCATTAGTGGGGCCAGAGGGAGCCCAGGGAAGCAGCAAACGGAAGTGCTTTTTATTCCTGAAGAAGGCCAGCTGGCCGTCCTGAGTGTAACCAGTGATTTGGCCCTGTTCCTCTCCTTGTTTTCCAGAACTAACTGGTGATTGGGAACACAGAAGAAAAATTAGTTGCTTTCTGCAGAAACTCACTGTAGACCGTATCTGAACAGCAGTCCTTGTTTCTCTTAATGCCAGCTTCACCGCTCGGGCCCTGGCTAATAGTGAGGCTTATTCAGAGTGGAACAAAAAGGGAGGGGTTGTTTTACTTGTGAAGGGCTGCTAACAGCACAGCTGAAAAGTGTTTCTATTTTAAACATAATCAACCTTAAAAACGTGTTATACCCTTAACCAAAAGAGACCAATATGGGCCTCTGAAAATAGCTGTCTTTGGATAGGGATGAGCTTGCCTGCTGTAACCTCACAGCTATCCTTGCCCAAGTGAGAATTCTCACTTGGAGTAACAGGTCATCTTTATGCAGTAGTTGCCATGGAAATGTTGGGACCAGTAGCTAGGTAAGAAGCTCTCAAAGGACCTTTTGGTCCTTATTCTGTATTAATGTAGCTGTTGTGCTACCGCTGCTCGGCAGGCAGGCGTGTGGTGTGGGGATGATGGAATTCCATATTTAAAACATTTGCTGTCTGCCAATGTCTGTTTTTCTTCTCTGTTCATGTATTTAAAAACAAAATCATCTTCAAGTAAAATGAAAAACTAAAATGTTCCATAACTATCCTTATTGACATTAAGTGATTTCTTATGTCTCCATACAACTAATTTTACAGGATTAACATATCACCACTCCCCTAAGGGGTTGATTGTGGAATGAAAGAGCCAAAAACTCAGACATGGCTCTGAGAACAGCAAGATGCAGGCAAACTAGGGTTTTCAGGGTGTGCCTGTCCCCTTCCCCTGGGTGCAGCGGGTCCTGGTGATGACTCCAGCCTGCTGCTGGCTAAGTGGAAACAGCCTTACCTCCTGTGAGCTACCTGAGATTACAAAGTTGTCCCCCCTCTGACTTGCTCTTTCTGTAGGCTAAGGCTCAGATGAATCCAAAAAAAGAGCCAACTGTAACCAGTGCTGTGGGAGCTTTGCTGCAGAACAGAGCCCTGGGAGCCCCAAATGTGGCCCCACCTAGACCAGGTGAGTTGGAGTAAGCATGCCAGCTATCAAATGAGGGACCAGAAGGGAACCACTGTCAGCTTTGGAATTCATTGGCAGTTGGTAAAGGTTTGACATCAAATGTTGCTTTTGGAAATAAAGATATGTGCGGGGGGTGAGGGGGTGCCTGGGTGGCTCAGTGGGTTAAGCCTCTGCCTTTGGCTCAGGTCATGATCCCAGGGTGCTGGGATCGAGCCCTGCATCAGGCTCTCTGCTCAGCGGGGAGCCTGCTTCCCTCTCTCTCTCTGCCTGCCTCTCTGCCTACTTGAGATCTCTGTCATATAAATAAATAAAACTTAAAAAAAACCAACAGATATGTGGGTTTATTTGAGGTTAAAGCTTATTTGCCAAGAAGGAACTTTCCTCATTTATCAGGATTCGATAACTCTGTCAACATACAGAGTCAGATACCATTACAGCAACATAGTCTAAACCATCATGCTCTGGTCTAGTAAAATCGAAAAGAGGTTAAGAATGGGATATAACAGGGGCTCCTGGGTGGCTCAGCAGGTTAAGCCTCTGCCTTCGGCTTGGGTCATGATCATAGGGTCCTGGGATGGAGCCCCGCATCGGGATCTCTGCTCAGTGGGGAGCCTGCTTCCTCCCCCCGCTCCCCCACTTGCCTCTCTGCCTGCCTCTCTGCCTACTTGTGATCTCTCTCTGTCAAAAAAAATTAATAAAATCTTTTTTAAAAAATGGGAGATAACAGCATGTCAGGTATTGTGTGGAAAATAAGTAGAAAACAAATAGCCAAGATATGGAAACAACCTGAGTGTCTGTTGTTGGTTGAAAGGTTAAAGATGTTGTATGTATACACAATGGAATATTACACAGCCATAAAAAGAAGGAAGTTCTACCTTCTGTGACAACAGTGGGTGGGCATTGGAGTCATTATGCTGAGTGAAATAGTTCAGACAGAGAAAGAGAAATACTGTGTGATCACATTTACATATAGAATCTAAGAAAAATTGAACTCATAAAAACAGGAAATAAAATGGTGGTTGCCATGGGTAAGGGTGGAGAGGGGGAAACAATGGTGTAAGGGTACAGATTCCCAAGTGCAAGTGCTGGGGACCTGTACACGTTGTAACAATAGATAGCAGTATTGTATTGTATACTTGAAAGTTGCTAAGAGAGTAGATCTTCAATGTTCTCACTGTACACATGCGCACGCACACACAAACACATGCACACAAACACACACCCCAGAGGTAACTATTTGAGGTAATAGATTTGTTAACATATATATGTGTATCAAATGATCACATTGTACCCCTTAAACTTACACGATGTTCTATTCACTTACATCTTGATAAAGCTGGGGAAGAAAAAGGAAAGGGAAAGTTTCCTTACTGAACTAAATAATTTCTTTCAAGTAGCAGGAAGGCCTAACCACCATTATGGTACTTACCGTGTACTAGACCCATTTCATTTTATCCTCCTAGTAAGCTTCCAAATGTTTTAATCTGTGGAAAGGGAAACAAGCTTAGAGAGGATGTTATTTGTTCCAGGCACGGGACTGGTAAACAACAGGGTTGAATGAGGTATCTATATTGCTACCTCTCTTCACTGAGCTGCCGTAATCAGTGTGGCATTCTTTGTGATCACCATGGCACTGTGAAGGCAATGTGAATTAACTCATGACCGTATTGATGCTTCTGGTCAGGTGTCTTATTTTGAAGGTGTTATCAGAACCAAAGTAGGAACTGCTAGTCTCAAAAGTCCATAAAGTCACCAGAAACCTTTATTATTAGTTTTTAAATTCCTCGTGAGTTGTCATAGGGTAAAAATGGAATGGAGCATCTTAATAAGATTCCCCATAGCCCTGTAAACCCAAATCATTAGTTTTTCCCTGATCTATGAAAACTTAACAGTGGGGTTTTAGTTTTCACTTAGAAAAAAATAATTCAAATCATATATGAGTTTATTTGGTAAAACTTTCACTAAACTATATTTCTAAAGTATAAAGATTAGTGTCCTTCACAAGAGACAAATTTTTTTTTTAAGATTTTATTTATTTGAGAGAGAGAGAATGAAAGAAAGAACATGAGAAGAGGGAGGGTCAGAGGGAGAAGCCAGCTCCCTGCTGTGGGACTTCGTGCAGGGCTTGATCCTGGGACTTCAGAATCATGATCTGAGCCAAAGGCAGTTGCTTAATCAACTGAGCCACCCAGGTGCCCAAGACAAATTCTTTATATTATGGTTTCTTTTCTTATCTTTTCAAAGATTATATTATAATGCTTCCCTTCCAGTGAAAAACCCTCCTTTATTTAAGTTTGAGGTTAAAGCTTACTTGCCAATAGGGAATTTTCTATTTATTTATTTACATTTAAAGATTTTATTTATTCATTTGACAGAGATGGCAAGTAGGCAGAGAGGAAAGCAAAGAGAGAGGTGGGGGGAAGCAGGCTCCCCGCTGAGCAGAGAGCCCAATGCAGGACTCGATCCCAGGCCCCTGGGATCATGATCTGAGCTGAAGGCAGAGGCTTTAACCCACTGAGCCACCCAGGTGCCCCTCAGTTAATGTTTTTAATATTTATCCATGTACATATCAGTATTTTGTTCCTTTTTGTTGAGTAGTGTTCCATGGTATGGCTATAGCATAATTTGTTGAACTATTTACCCACTGAGCCACCCAGATGCCCCAAGGAGGGAATTTTTTTTAAAAGGATTTATTTATTTAATTGAAGCCTGAACAGACCCATAACCAGTAAGGAGATTGAAACAGTCATTAAAAATCTCCAAACAAACAAAAGCCCAGGGCCAGACGGCTTCCCGGGGGAATTCTACCAAACATTTAAAGAAGAACTAATTCCTATTCTCCTGAAACTGTTCCAAAAAATAGAAATGGAAGGAAAACTTCCAAACTCATTTTATGAGGCCAGCATCACCTTGATCCCAAAACCAGACAAGGATCCCACCAAAAAAGAGAGCTATAGACCGATATCCTTGATGAACACAGATGCGAAAATACTCAACAAAATACTAGCCAATAGGATTCAACAGTACATTAAAAAGATTATTCACCACGACCAAGTGGGATTTATTCCAGGGCTGCAAGGTTGGTTCAACATCCGCAAATCAGTCAATGTGATACAACACATCAATAAAAGAAAGAACAAGAACCATATGATACTCTCAATAGATGCTGAAAAAGCATTTGACAAAGTACAGCATCCCTTCCTGATCAAAACTATTTATTTATTTGAGAGAGAAAAAATATCGGGTGGAGGGGCAGAGGGAGGAAGAGAATCTCAAGTAGACTCCATGGTGAGTGTGGTGTCTGACATGGGGCTTGATCCCATGACCGAGATCATGACCTGAGTCAAAATCAAGGGTTGGATGCTGAACTGATTGTGTCACCCAGGCACCTCTAGGGGTAATATTTCTTAATTCACTGTGATTAGAGAACTCTGTCAATGTGCAAAGTCCAATCCGAGTATAGCAATGGACTCGAGAACCTTCATTCCCTGGTCTAGTAAACTTGCAAAAAGATTGGGAATGGAAGAAGACAGTGTCAGGTACAGTGCTGAAATTAAAGGAAGATTTCTTCCTTGGACCAAGTAACTTTTTTAAAGTAGCAGCAAGTGATCCTTCCTAAGTGAAAAGATCCTAAACTAGAATTCGGAAGTCTTGTGTCCCAGTATGTGGCACATCCGAGTATATGGGACACGTCCTGTGATGTGTCCCTGTCCCATTTGTGACAGTAGGCAGAATGTTATAGAGACACCATTCTGATACATAAGAAAATAGATTAGGAGCCAGTAGGACTAAGCAAACTCGTATTGTGTTTGCTCTTGACTAGTAATGGTGATTTGGGACCACTGGTGTTGCTAAGTAGAAGGCACATTCTATACCATCACTGCCTCAGTGTTGTTCCTTGACCATAAGAGGTCTGCCATTCCTGGCCTCGGGGCCCATATACACTGGTTGCTCTTCAGCTGAAAACCAGTCCCCACCAATCACTGCTTGCTCCCTTCAGTTCTTTGTTGAGTGTCCTCTTCAGATTGAGGCCCCTCAACCTCTCCATTTAAACTTAAGCCCTCCACAATTCCTTCTGTAGTTTCATTTAATAGCATTCACCACCATCTAATACCTAATACATACTTTTCTCCCATCACCAGAATGGAATGGGATGGGATCCAGAAGGCTGGGAGGGGTTGACTTTGCCCATTTTTAGTTGTATTGCTGTATCTATACCTATTAGAAGTGTTCAGGGCACATGTGAGGTGTTCAATAAATACTTGAAATATGTGAGAGAGGGTAGGTATCTTGATTCTGTAATTTCCCACTCAAAATACTGGCATGTGAATTAGAATTATGTTAATTACGTTTAAGAGATAGTTTTTGTTTTATTTCAGGTTTAAGATTTAAACCTGAATTGAGATTAAGATTGTTTTATTAAAACAATTAAGATTGTTTTATTTCAGGTTTTAAAATTTAATTTCTTGCCTTCCCTGTAACCTCACCTGCTTCCATTTATTGTTTTCTAAAGATTCATTTATTTTAGAGCATGCATGAGAGCAGGGTGGGGAGGGGCAGAAGAAGAGGGGGAGAGAGAGAATCTTAAGCAGGCTCCATACTCAGTGTGGAGTCCAATGTAGGACTCAAACTCATGACCCTGAGATCGTGACTTGAGCCGAATTCAAGAGCTGGAAGCCTGACTGACTGAGCCACCCAGGTGCCCTTCACCTTCTGTTTAAACATAAAGTTTCCAGTGTTAGTGTGCCTTTAAATTAGTCATATTTCATTTGGAGTCATTCTGGGGAGAAAGCATATTGAACATGTAAGAAGTATATTGGGGGGGTGTATTCTCAAAAATATTTAAGGGTTGGTGAAAAGCACTGCCTTTCACTAATATGAACAGGCTCATGTGTACACCAGATTTGCATCTTACTGGCATTGTTTCTGTTCTGCTCAGTCTTAATCTATTTGTAATGTGAGTCTTTTTTAAAAATTGCAGTTGCTAGGCTTTGCTATTTCTAGATTGATAATCAGTAGTTAAGGCCACTTGGTGTCACTTGCCTTCCACATAAATCCCATTACTGTCTTTCATTTAACTAGCAGTTAACTCCCTAAAACTCTGGCTTTTATTCTTAACTCTCTTGAGTAAAAGAAACAGGTAGTACTTTCCATGTACAGCCTTTGTCCTAAATTCATAGTTAGAGGAGGTACATGTGTGTAAGTCACAATCCTTACCCATTCTAGAGTTTTATAAGAAGATAAGCAAGTGCAGGAAGATCTCTGATGCAGGGAAGCATGTGAGGTTGTGTGAGGTTGATTCACAGCTGCCATGGAAGTTCAGAGGGTTCATTCATTCATCACGTGATTATTATGCATGGTTATTTTTTATGCCCATAGATTCTTAAAAGTCTAGGGAGAGAAACCGTCAGTCATACTGAATATTTTAACAATCAGAAATAAACATTCTAAGGGGACCAAGAAAGAAAGAGATCAGCTTCATCCAGGAGGCTTTATGGAGGAGGTATCGGTCTGAGAGAGAGGAGGTTCACAGAGGTTGAGACTTTTAGGGTGAGCTTTTAGGATGAGATAGATTTTGACCAGTGGAGAAAAGTTGAAGATGGAGTGAATAAAGCTATGAAAATGAAAATGCAGAGGACATACTCTGGAAGCACATGGCCCATTTGGCCAAGGCATAGGAAAGAGCTGGGGTGTGAACATAAATTATAGAATGGAAGGCCGGCCCTGGAGCCATAAAGGCTCAGTGAGGCGCCCAGACTATCTGTGATCAAAACAGACCCATGCATCCTCTGGCGCTCGCGGGTCTGTGAGTTAGGCAATCGTGGTGGCCTGGGAACTTCTTGTTTCTAGCCATGTTGTTTGTCTGCAAAAAATGCTTTTGAGAAAGAGGATTTCTGAAAAGTTTCATGTAAGATATGAATGCTTATTGTAGAAAATATTGGAAAATGGAGAAAAGATGTGAAGGGAATAAAAGTCAGAAGTCCACATCTTGACATGATCACTGTTAACACCAATATCCTCTTCCATTTTTTTTCTTTTTATACTCTTTTTTCCCCCCTCTTACCAAAGTTTAGGATTATAGGCCCTATACACATCCTGATTTTTTTCACTAACACGTTCTGAAGATTTCCCTATTGCAAAAGAAGCAGTGGTGTTTTTAAAACAGTATCACAAGATGACTTATTTAGCTCTTTTCCTGGTGTCAAGCAAGTAGATTGCTTCTACTTTTTTGCTGCGCTAAGTAACTCCCTTTATCACGGATAGTCCAGATTTACATTGGACACTCTTCAAAGCACTACATATATTAACTCATTTAATCCTCACAATGGCAACAGGGCTAAACGTGCTATTCGGATTTCTAGTTTATAGGCAAACATAGAGGCTAAGGTGCTTGCTCAAGTAATTCCATAGAATGGGGTAGAGCCAACCAGATCCTCATCTGCTTTGGAAAAACTGGGTCCGACATGGAAACATTAAGATGATATGCATTTATAGCTTAATAATTACCTATAACATCTACAACCTACAAATATATTTACTATGTAATATGATGTAATATGTAAGTTACATATATATAGTTGTTTTGGAGTAAGGTGTAGATCTTCCTTCATTCTCACAAAGATTCTAATGTCCAGATGGAAAGTGAGTTTATAACCTAGTCAGCGGATCTCTCTTTAGTGGCTCTTTTCTTGAGGGTTCAGATACCCAAGGGACGGATCTCCTGAGAAGGTCCTGCCAAGCAACAGCTCCTCCCATACTTATATACGGAGATCAAAATCCTGATGAGAATATAGTTCTGGGTTCTAGAGCTGTGTTGCATCATGTATTTAGTGAACTGCACTGTATCACTTCAGTGGGATGGGCTCTGCTTTTATTTCTGGAACCATTGGATTTGATGAAGCTGAGCATCTTACCTGTACTAGCTTCCCCTGCTTAGCTCATTTAATTATGTAGCAAATATAATGAGTATCAGAGGGTCAGCTACTGATTTTTTGGAAGACCTAAAACTTGCATATCTCCTGGTAAAAATGAACAGTGAAAACTATATTCCTGTGTCTTTGGATAATTTGATTCATAATTTCCTTGGGTGGTTTGATGACTTCCCCTTCATAAAACACTGAGTAGAATGGAGGGCTCTAGGACAGAGGGGAATTGTTCTATTTTATAAAAAAATGATTTCTCTGAGACTCCTATCCCATACCATGTGGCACAAAACAGACCATGGTATGGCAAGCTTCTATCTGTAAGCTTCTTCATCCTCATGCTTAATAGTGCTGCTGGGCACAAAGGAAAAGAATCCTGTTTGTGGAATGAGCCCATCGCTATGTAAATAACCCCTGGGAGGAAAGGCATCTCATGCTTCCATAAGGCTTATCAAACTCTTTCTGGAATGAGAGCATGCAAAGAACTGTAAAGCCATGATATACTCAGGGAACATTTCGAAAGCCAGGATAGCAGAGGGGAGAGGTGGTGAGAGTCAGATTGTTTAAACTGCGGGCCATCTGAGATGGTGATCCAAAGGGCCCATCCAGAGTAAGTGAAGGGCTAGGGGCAGAGGAAAGAAGGTGCTTGAGACCAACACTGTTTTCTTATTATTTGGCCCAGGATAGAGACTGAGTGCTTGTCTATAGCTACAAAACAAAATAGAACAAAACAAAAAGGAAGAAGAGAGACTTTTGAATCCAATGTGAGGATTTCATAATCATTCCTTTTTTTTCTTGCTGTTTGCTTTTACATAATAACAAATCTGTTTATGTCTGCAAAGGATTAGCTGTGGACCCTGCTTCTGGAGCAAAACTCAGACAAGGATTTACTAAATCTTCTAAAAAAGATTAACTCCTAGAGGCCAGGTAAGATAAAAGAAAAAAAAAAAATAACCTCTAATCTGGGTGTTCCTGATCATCGAATGTGTAAAAGATACAGTTAGTAAGCCTTTAAGAGAATGAAACCATAGCAGGCAAACCAAAGAGGAATCTGGGTAAGACTTCAATTGAGTTAGTAAAATGTGTGCTCCTAAAACATACCATTTTTGTTAAACATATAGTTTGAAAATGATATTCAGCTTCTGATGGGGCTTAACAGGAAAGGGGGAATGAGTCCTCATTTTGCCCTGGAAGCTACCACTGTGTCCCTTTGTCCAAACCCTTTTCCCTCAAAAGGGACAGTTCCCGGAGATAGATAGTGAATATCAGGGCTGCTGTGGAGACTTCTTTTCTTGATATTGTAGATAGTTTGTTAAAACAATTAAAAATGTAAATATGCCTATATTATTTAACTTTCTCAGTGTGGAAACAATGAAGTTCTAAAGTAAATGCCTTTTGTTTTCAGACTGTCTCCCTGGAGCACCTTAGCCTGGATGGCTATGCACCCAGGAATGCCACCTAAGGGGAAGGAAAGGCAGATGGCTGTTTATAAGCCTACAACTCTTCTTGAGAAATCATGGAGAACAAGTAAAACCCAGATTCACCTTTTCTTCCTCATTACTCCCTTTACAATTTTCAAAACAATATTAAACAACACATCAACCTGTATGACAGTGGTTGACATTTTTTTGTTGTTTTAATCACATTTAATAGGTTTTTAAAGAAATGTTGCTTTGATGCTAGAACCTTTTACTAAAACAGTGTTTGGAGTTTTACTACTAGCATTATTTACTTAGCTAGGAAAATTGTGTTTTACCTAGCTTCAGTCTATGTAACCTAAAATCCTGTTTTAAATATTTGGTTCTAATGAACTTTAATCAGCAACTGCTCCTATTTTAAGTGTCCATCTGTATACCATGAAGAATTGTCTCACAGCAGTGCACATGGCTTGTGGGGAAACACTGACATGGAGGGATGGTTAGGATAACCCTCCCCTCCTGTGGGAAGGATGCTTTTAAGTGGACTCGGGCTATTTATTTATCATGGCTGAATCAGAAGCCAGCTGGTCATTCCACCACTGGTTTATATGGCTCTGTTGGGAGGTGGTGTCTCAACTGTTTCTTCTTGCTGTCCTCAGGGTAAAGAAACTCTTTTTGTAGAGTCCTTTATACTTATGCTTTTTCATGTAAGAACTTGTATTGTTTTCCTTTACCCCAGGGAATTTCGGTTAGGAATTAAGCCATTTTTCCTGTCTAAATTTAAGTAGGAGAATCCCAACCTATTCCCACATGCAGTGCAGCAACCACAACCACCTGAAACTCTTAGGATCTGTATTTTGGGGACCTAATGCTGTTTAATGCTCAGGGAAATACATGTCTTAGAACAGACTGAAGACTACTAAACCACATAAAAGTATTTATAGAAGCTTCTATGAATGGGAGATTCATAGAAGGGAGATTTTGCTAAGGTGAGCCAGTACTCACTCACTCCTTATGCTCTGGCAGATCACCTTCTCTCAGAGAGGTAAGAGTGGGTATAGGAATGGAGGTAGTTATCCCAGTGGATTTCTTTGAAGAGGTAACCTTTATCCTTTTGTCTTCTTTCCTACCCCCAGCCTAAACTGTACATTAAGGCTCAACCACATCAGTTCCACATACTAAAACCAAGCCCCAGGCCACTTGTCTGCTGCTTGTCATGGTCCTCGGCATCACTGGTAAGGCCTGTGGGCCAGGGTTTCTCACATTGGCCAACAGGCTTCTTTGATGGGCACGGGTACTCAAGGCTTCCCTCTTTCCACCCCCTCCCACCCTCATTAGAGGTGGGGGGTGGGGGGAAACCAGGCGTGACAGATTCAAGGAGTTCTTAACAAATAATGTTCGGAAGAAATCCCAATAAGGAATAGGCAAATTTCTAATTTGTACTAAAAATTAATGGTAAGGACAGTTCTAAAACTGGAACGTGGTAGCCCAGGGTAGACTAAAAACTCCAGTAGCCAGTACTCTGACATTAAACATCAGAAATAAATTACATAATATTATGGAAAGATCCAAATGTTGTATCAGTAATTTTTAGAAATAAATAGTGTTAGGAATTTAAGCATATGAGCTTCCACCTTAGATCCTAATTTGCTCAAAACTAATACATGCTGCAGAAGTCAGAAGAGTCGTTTCTGTGGGAGAAGTAACAACCAGGAGGGGGCATGAGGGAGCTGGGTAGGGAGGTGGAAGTGGTTTAATCTCCATATGCACAGTTCCGCGGGTATAGTTGTATATAAAAATCAGTCAAGTCAGTATGCAGGATTTGTAGAGTTTATTATATGTAAGATATATCTTCATATAGAAAGCCTCTAAACACAAAAGACAAAGGAGCTTTAAAAAAGGTTAGGTTTTATATTTTTAAAACTCATTAGATACCAAATTCAAGACATAGATTACATTGTAAATGTTAACCTTTTTGAATAAAACTAATATTGACTTAAATGATGAATTTAAAAATGCATTTATTGGTGATTAAAAATAATACTTAAGCAGAGTAGTATTTTAAGCCAGACAGAGCAAAGAAAATTCTTGTTTAATATATATATATATATTTTAAAATTCCAGTAATAGTTTCTTAAATTCCTGTTAAAAAATATAATCAATATTAAAGTCAGCAAAATGCTTTTTTTGACTGACGCCTGGATTATTTTACCACTTAACCTGGTTACACAGTGATACATATTTTTTTCCTGTCAGATGTAACTGACAACCAGTTTAGTCTTTAAGATAAATGAAGTGATAACTCACATTGTAGCATCTTGTGGAAAATATTCAAACTACATTTAAAATGCTTTTTTAAAATGGAGACTATTATTCCACAAGAAATTGTTTCTGTAAAACTACAGGTTGGCTATGGCAATAGTAACTAAACTACATCCAACCCTGAAGGTAGAAAAATCCCTGAAAAGAAATACACAGCCTAGTTATAATATGCAGTATAAAGGTTATTTTCTTATTTTAAAAATTCTCCCATTTTGGAGAAATCCAAACCTTTCCATAGTTCCCTTACTAGGCAGTGCCACATAAAATTAGTTAACATTATTATGATCATGGCTTACGATTAAATTCAATTTGACAAACACGTATATATAGCAGCCCTCGTTTGGATGTCGGTTATGACAATATTTGCAGTTCCATTAAAGAATACTTGATTAAATTTGGTACAAAGCATGAACACTCAGGACAGATTGGCACAATACATGCAGTTCGAGAACTCTTCTCATCTCAAGCCAGTCATCACTGAATAAGCCATATTCCCAGTCCTGCTTTCCAAATCTTTCCTTGTATTATTATAACTGATGTTTAAAATGCTTCCTAAAACACCTTCCAGAATAAGAAAAGTATGCTTTGAAAACCAGTCATCTGAATGCATGATGGAAATGAGGCAGGATGGCGGAGCCGGTGCCAGCTGGGAAAACGTGGGGGATGGGAGGAAGGGGGAGCTGCCCCAGGCTCATGGTGCTCATGGCTAGTGAGGGATCTTGTTGCTGCTGCCCCAGACAGCCTAACCTGTGGGGCAGAGACTCCCCAGGCCCCAGGGTGAGAGAGCTATTCCCAAAGGCATTTTGGGTAGCAGGCGGGGGCAGCTGCCAGAAGCCCAACAGGGGGGAGATGTCCAAAGAGGCAGGTATTGTTAGGTTCACAGCATCCGCAGTTAGCTCCTTGGGCAGGCTTACTTTACCAGCACTTCCCTTAGCCAGATCAAAACCTGGGGTGAGCTTGTGAGGTGACTGAGGCTCTTGCAGAGGCAAGTCCTCAAGCAAATTGATATTGCAAAATCCTTTCGTATCTGTTTTGAGGGGCAGGCTTGCAAGTGGGGAGTATGAGGTAGAACTGGTGTTGTACTTGTGATTCTGGAGGGGTGGGGGAGGAGAGCTAGGAGCTGTTACGGGGTGGAGGGGGACCAGGGGCTCTGGCAGCGGTTGTACAGGCTGGGCGGTTTGATCCGCGGGGTTGTGGGGGTGGCTGTGTACCTCAGCTGGCAAGCTACTTGCAAGCCCGTTCTGTGCAGGAGCTCCTATAGGGAAAGGAGACAGCGGGGCAGCCTTCAATTGAAACTGGGGAGAGATGGAGTGGAAGGTGCTCAGAAGGTCTCCAGACTGCAGACTCTCTTTCATCAGCTCCTGTGAGTGTGTCTTCTTGGTATGTCGAGTGAGGTGGTCTTTGCGCCCAAATCTCTGGGCACAGAACTGGCACAGGAAGTCCTTGCAGCCGGTGTGGACCACCAGGTGGCGCCGCACGTCCTTCCGGGTGTAGAAGCATCTCTCACAGTGGTCGCACTGGTGCTTCTTTTCCTTGGTTCCGCTCTGGGGCTTTTCCTCAGCATGGGCTTTGAGGTGGTCCAGCAGCACTTCTGTGCTCCCTAGCTCCAGGGCACAGACCCCACAGGTGAGGTCGCCGCTGCTGGCCGCATGGAGGGCCAGGTGCCTCTTGTAGCCCAGCATGGTGTTGTACTTCTTCCCACACTCCTCACACCCAAAGGCCATCTTGTTGGGGTCATGAGTTTGGAGGTGGTTCTTCAGGTGGTCCTTCCGGTTGAATGTCTTCTCACAGTGAGCACACTGGTGAGATTTCTGGGGCGAATGGGTAGCCATGTGCCTAGGAGCAGAAGGAAAAATTTCATAATAGACTCAGTTTGTTTTAATAGTCAAGCGTGTGGGGATGCTATTATTAATGGATTTTCTAGGTGCTGGCATAAGAGATTTTCATCTAAAAGAGAGCTTTTCTGTGTTTTCCAGATTCTACAGACATACAACTTTATATTCTTAAAAAAAAAAAAAAAGGCATTAGAGGTCTAATAGTTTTCAAACCTGTAAAAAAAATATTCTTTGAGAACCTATCTTCCTCATCTATACAAAGATTTCTAAACACATTGAAAAATAGGTAATTTTTCAAGAAGGCTCTTTGGAAATTACTGCATTTTCAAAAGTGACCCAATTTACCTTCTATATAGAACCCCATGCCCCCCTCATGCCCCCTTCCCAGATTTTAGGTTTCTGTTCCTCTAAGTATAACTCCTCTTGGTCTTTACCAATTGATACAAAAAGTTCAGGCCACAGAAATAACACTGAAAATTTTAATCCGTATTCTCAGAGAGTGTTCACTTGGACCCAGAGTACCACCCACGACCTGTGCTTGGAGTGTGAGATCCAGGGGATCCTTACGCTTCAGTCTCGGGTCTTCTAGTTAGTACTTTTCTATCCGCTCTCATCTCAGAGGTGTGCAGCCCCTGGCTCCAGAGGCTCTAAACACAGAATACCTAAAAGAGTGAACTGTCAAAATGGGTGTGAAGCAACCTATGTTGTACCTGCAAGCCACAAGTTGTAATTATGGACACTGTTTTGGAAGGAAAACTTACAGGACTTGGCATTTTATGATACACTTATTTACTAAAATGGACATTTTTAAAGTTTTAAGGATGACTAAAGTTGTAATTGAACTTGGGATTTCCTCCTATCACTGAGTCTTTAAAAACCAAAAGCATTTAGATTTTAGGAAACCAGTGGAACTACAAAAGAAAATGGAACTGTGATGGTTTTCCAGAACGGATTTGTGCTTTACAGATATAAAACAGGTATTCTGAAATTTCAGATCAACTAGGATGACTATGGCTTGTCCTGGAAGCTCAAAGAAAAACTTTCAACTGTTATAAAGTCTTTTTGAACTGCCAATGAAATTACCAGTGACCTTCATGAAGTAGGCTGATGTTGAAGAACTGGAGATGGGGCTGCATGCCTCTGAGATGCAACTGAACTTGTGGCTTTGGATACAAAAGAATTCCTAACAACTCAAAGTCAAAAGTGTACTAATTATACCTTTCACCCAACCTTCTACCCTAGCTTGTCCATTCCTTTTCCTTTGCTAGAGGTAGAATGGGTAAGGGATCTACAGGAGCCAGTTCAAAAATATAATGAGTTAAGCCAAACTGTCATTTCCTTAAAAATAAAGCACCGGGGCACCTCAGTGGCGCAGTTAAATATCTGCCTTTGGCTCAGGTCATGATCTCAGGGTCCTGGGATCGAGCCCTGCATCAGGCTCCTTGCTTATCAGGGAGTCTGCCTCTCCTTCTCCCTCTGCCTGCTTGTGCTCTGTCACTCTCAAAATTTAAAAAAAAAAATTAAAAAAAAAACAAACCAACACCTTGTATCTCTGCCTTAGCTGACTCTTTGCAGGGCATAAAAAGAAAAGAAGTGCCTATCCTTTCCCTCCATGACACCAGAGCTCAACAAACACAGGGATATATATCATGGCACAAACAATGTGGAGGGACAGGAACCAGTGTTCTGGGCATCAGAGAGATGGGAAAGGATGCTGTGGCTCCAAGTCCCATGCATACTGAAATACAGTGCAGATGGGGTTTGCCAAGCCTAGTTAGAGGGCAAACAATCCCATTCTCATACAAGATAGCCACAGATACATCATCAGGAATAGATGTGAGGGGGGAACCATCTACAAGCTTGGCATTTAAACGACTTTTTATTTGGTCCAGTACTAGTGAATAGGCCCCCAAGAGCTTTGCCCTGGCTCTTCTATTCATGCCTCTCTCTTTTTTTCTTTGTGGAGGACTTTGATCTGACTAGATTGCATTTATTGCCCATGGATAAATAGAGCAATGCCAAGGTAACAACTCTGGACCATCCTACTCCTGACTACCTGTGAGAAAGGCACAGATTGACCAAATTCTACGTGGGCAATAATACCAGCCGCCATTCCTCTGCATTTTTGGCTCTCTCCTTTGACTGGCATCCAATTCTTTCCTCTTTCAACTGATCCTTGACTCATGCAACAATCTCAATCTAGAACACGATCAGCTTATAGCTGAAATTACTTCAATAACTGGTTTCCTTCCCTCAACTTCTCTTCTTGCCTCACAACCCATGAAACCACCAGTTTCAGTCTGTGCTTTAGGCAGCACCAAGGGTGGCGCCTGGGCTGTGCCCGCGATCTCAGAATTCCTCAGGGGTCCCTGCTGGCAGTAAGACTTCCCACCAGCCTTGCCAAATCAGCTTGCTTTCTTGCCTTTTGCTGTTTCCACCTGCTTTCCCCATTTGCTGTACTGGGACCCAGTTCTCTTCTCTAGTTAAGCAAGTTTTTTTCTCCCACCTCTACTTATAAAATGGAGCTTATGTTGCAACTGAGGGGAATTGGGAGGAAATGCTGCCCGTTGTAAAAGCTACGAACCCAAAGCCGAAAGCAACCCCACCACCTCTCCTCTCGTCTATTCCGTTTCAGACCTGCGGTTTCAGGCCGAGGCTCACCAGGCTGGCTGCTGCGCCTGGGCGGGAGGTTCTTGCCCAAAGTGTGCTGCTTCCCGTTCCCACCTCACTTCACACCCTTCCCTGGGCAAGTTGTTTCCCTTCCTCAGAGCTACCACCTCTGAAACAAATGGCTTAAGACGTTTTCAGTGCTCTCTAAGGGGTAATCCCACCTAATTCCTGTCACTCCAATCATCTGCCAGCTCCACTGTCTTCTCCAAATATCTACCTCTGTCCGTCTCAATCCTTATTCGCTGCTGCCACATCCTCGCCACGGGCTGACCACAGCAAACATGGCTTTCAGCACGTGGGTCAGAATTCCTACATCCACAGAAGCAGCTTGTTGCAAAACAGGAAGGCTTTGCAGCAAAATCTGTGCACACAGTAGGCATTCATACTTACATATTTGTGGAAACTAAACATCGGCCTATGTACGGAACCCATTTGAATTTTAAAATACCTATGTATTTATAGGCTCATTTAAAAAACTAATTACAATTATCTATGACAGTGACATATTACAATTACCTATGACAGGCCCCATCTAAAGGGCCAGGAGCATAACTCAGATCTTTTCAAAACTTTCAGGTACCTTCCTCCAAGGGCACTCCAAGATTTAATAATAATGTGGTCCATGTTAATACCACTCAGAGGGAAATCCTCTCTGGCCACATTTGGACTCTCACCTGTGGTAGTCTGAAAGTTGCAGCTCTGAAGTTCCCATCATGAAGATGAAAGACAAATGACAGATTTCCCTTCATCAGGTGTCCAAAGCAGCACACAGTAGTGGGGATTCTGCGTGCGGATCTCACACACACCACACAACATTCATGCTCAGTGACGCTGCTCAGGACTAGTGTGCAAATGAGGGATGCTCCATAGGTTTTATCTTTTCTAGGATATAAAAGCCTTTGGAGGCAGAAACTATAGCTCATAAATTCATTTCCCTCATGGAAGTGAGCACCTAACTGTCGTTTAAGAAATCAGACTAAATGTACTAAGGACTGCACAACAGTGCTACAACAGTGGTTTTTATCCTTCTGTGTATCATGGATGCCTTTGAAAATCCAGTTAAATGCATATCCTCAACACCTGGTTACCCAACAATTCTACTTGTTCAGCCAGACAGACTGCTCCTAAATTGAGAAGAGGCTCCGTAAGCTGATGCTTGCGAGACGTTCCCTCCTCTCCAGCCTCACTGTCAGGCCCTGGAATGTTATCCTACTTCATATCCCTCTACTGTATGCCTCCTCTCTCTTCTCCAAATTACTATGAATCTTCTTTCTAACATCCCAGTCTAAATCCTGTTTTGCACTACTTAGACTCAATAGAATAAATAAACCCTTTAGGACAGCAGATAAGCCTATTTGGACAGACTTCCTTTTTTGCCTCCAATTGAGCCTCACCCATACCTCCTCCACCACTACCCTCTGTACTTGTGTGCTTTAAGGTCAAGGCTTCGGGCTTCCCTAGAACCTCTTCTCCGTCCACCTTCTCGTCACTCTTTAGGTCACAGCCTAAGACTACCTGTCTGGGAAGCCTTGCAAGCACGCATCAAGTCCTGGGGAACAGCTCCCTACACCTGTGTAGCTTTGTCAAAGAACTTGCATCGAATTTTCATTGTGTTTGCATGACTCACTGTCCAGCATGGGTCTTTCTGTCCTGTTTTTATGCCTGGCATATCACAGGACCACAGGAAATACTGGTTGAAAGAATGAACTGATGCTACATGCAAAACTGTCACAGAAAACCACAGTAAGCAGTGGCATTAAGGGCAAATGTGCATCCACAACCTGCATCCACTTTCCCTCGCAGTGTCTGCTCAGAGGGCTACCTAAGCCATTTCAAGGTATGTGTAAAAGTGCATACCTTTTCTAGAGCCTCTCACCTCATTAATTTATATCTGGAAATGAAGGCTTTGCCACAGTCTGGCTGCAAGCACTTGTAAGGTCGCTCCCTGGAGTGGGAATAATTGTGGATAGTGAACTTCTCCAGGGTGAGGAACGTCTTGCCACATAATTGGCAGGGATAGGTGGCCATGGGCTTTACTTCTCACACCTTCCTTTTCAGATGCGCTGACCAAATGCTGTGCCATTTAAGCACAAATGGAAGGATGGTGCTGAGCACATGAGCGGAGCCACGACAGCCAAAACTCCAGACCAGGGGAGAGGCCGCGTCGTGGTCCTGGGCCTGGTTCTACCCAGATATGGGCCTCTCAGTTACCATGAGCTTTGCTTCCTGCTTTCCCACATCCCAACTTATATATGCAGTCTCGGGCTGGGAGGAGAATGTCGGAGGCGCAGGTGAGGGTCCAAGAGCAGAAAGGTAATCTGCATCACTAGGCGGGCACGTGCTCCAGATCACCAGGCCGTCTGCAGAGAGAAGAGGAACAGAGGAACAGTTTTCTTGCATTAGCCTTTGGAAGCCAGTGCCCCTCCTCCCCTGCCAGCTCAGCACCAGTGACCCAGAACCACCAGGTTCCTTTCGGAGGCTCCAGTGTGGCCCCCGGGTCTCCCTCCTCCCTGTGTGCTTCCACAGGTCCTTCTGCAAGAAAGTCCTGAGCAGCGGGGAGGCCAGCATAGTGTTGGGACATCATGGGAGAGCACACGAAGCTTGTATCCCCTTCAACAGAGACTGCTGTTTCCATACAGACGGTATTAGCTACTTCAGATCCTGACTTCAGGTCAGTGGGAGACTAGGTCGACCAATTCAAAGAAAAAAAAACAAAAAACACTCCCCTGTGCGTTCCAGTGTTTCACTGGTACAGACAAAAATCATCTCTGCTTATTCAAACCATGGGCTATTCTTCTTCCCTCGTTGTTAGCATAACATACACCGCTTATCACAC
Source organism: Mustela nivalis (assembly GCF_964662115.1). Classification (NCBI taxonomy): domain Eukaryota; kingdom Metazoa; phylum Chordata; class Mammalia; order Carnivora; family Mustelidae; genus Mustela; species Mustela nivalis. Next base: position 58,003,751 of record NC_139024.1, on the reverse strand, counting down.
CTGTTTAAACTTCCATGGATGAGATGAAATAATTTGTATACATCCAAGTTAATTTGTTTGCAAGGTTACCAGGCTGAAGGTCTCAGCTCTAGGATGCCAACAAAATGTGAACAAAGCTAGTTTAGCTCACGGATGTGGGGCCTGCAGAGAGGAGACCCAGTATTCCCATGGAAACAAGGGCGGCTCAGGCTGCGGTCTGAGGTGTAGTTAGCATCCTCTAGTGAGCTATGCTCCTAATCTCTTCCCCTTTGCTTTATGGGGACATTCCCTCATTCTCCATCCCTGCCCTGGAGGGTCAACTGCTTGTTCCCAGGCCATTTCCAGGAGGTGGGCCTGCAGCCGCCTCGATCTCAACCTGTCTCACCACCTTTCCAACCCCGACAAGTCCCCCAAGGCCAGGCCCTTCTGCTTCTAGCTGCAGACCATCTTAAGATGAGGCCGGCATGGCAGGCAGGCCTGAACGAGGCAGTAAAAGCCTGGCTACCTAGAATCCTGTGCTTTTCTAGAGAGTAATTCTTAGGCAAGTGAATGCTAACCTTCTGTGTGTAAAAAAAAAAAAAAATAGAGTACTATATGTTTACATTAAACACCCTGGAGTAGCTTTTGTATGCAGCCCAACCTTTTCTAAGCTTTGCCAAGGAAGCAGAGCCCTCCTGGTGAAGGGACCGATCACAGCAGGTCGTCAAGTGCCTGTTTCCCGCAGGCGTTCATTGACTGCCCAGTCTCTAGAGTGGCTCCTTATTGTTAAAAGTTAATTTTACTTACCTTTTCACAGTTACTTTCTGATTGGAAAAGTAAAGTCTAGCTAGGTGCAATTTTATTGTACTAACAGTTGAAGCATCTTTAAACATACCAGCTCAGAGCACATGTACACAGAGAAACTGACATTCCTTTTCTAATGGCCAAAAACTGCAGCAAACTTCTTGTGTTCCTCATCAGCTAGCTCAGATGTTTTTAGTGTCTGCTCAGAGTTCCGCAGGAGCCAGCCCCAGGGAGAGACCCCTCCCTGAGGCGCCCCACCCGCCTGGAACCCTCAGAGCCAAAGTGCGCACTTGGACGTGAACTTTCAGCACCGATCCAAAGCTGGGCACGTGGGCGTTCTCAGCCAGCATCTTGGCACCAAACCTTCCAACGGCAGCATGCACCTACCTTGTTCCTCTGTCACCAAGTCTGACTCGAACTGAGCCCGTCTCCCCAACTCCTTGTGCCCTCACGGTATTGCCGTTTGTGCCCAAGGCCGCCCTCTGAGGCCTCCCCAACAACTGCGGCCACAGACAAAACAACTCCTTCTAGGAACGCTATCCCCGTGTGGCTGAGTATTTGCTGCCAGGTCTGATGATGTGTCCTACTTCTCATCTGGCCCAAGTCTGGCCGTAATACTGGCCCAGCTATAAAAGCCATAGAATTTATCATCGTCATTGAAAATACTTATTCACTTGAAATTGCTGTGTTCTTTCCAGGTCTATCAAAAAAGATGAAAATATACACATGGAATGAAGTTTAAGATTCCTCTTTTCTTTGTTCTCATTATAGCTGAATTCAAAATAGCACCAGTCCGTCAGGAGACGAGCTGGCTTGATGGGGGGATTTTCTCTCCCTTCCATCAATCCCCTGCATAGACACTTCTTCCAACTTTCCTCACTAAATTCATTCTCCCCACTCTTGTTTTCTGAGAGATGACCAGTATGTCCAAGAGGACTTTCTGTGATGACAGAAATGTCACATAGCTTATGGCTACTAAACACTCAAAACGTGACGCTGAGAAACTGAACTTTATGTTAAAATAGCCCCATGTGGCTAGGGGCTGCTGTACCAGGTAGTGGAGCTCAGTTTCCTGCTTGAGAGGGAGAGGAGCGCAAGGTTCTGCTTGCCTTTAGACCCAGCTGTGCTACTGATTCACCCTCCGGTGTTTCCCTGAAACATGGGACGGTTTATGTAGACCAAGTCTCTTGCTCTCTGAATGCCGGGGAAGGATTCCCCAGTTCAAATTCTAGCTTGCCTATTAGTTGGCTACATCTTGAGTGTCTTTCCTCATTTGTGACACCACCTGATACATACAGTGGGCTGTTGGGGACCACCAACTGGAACAACAGGGATCTGAAATACACGGGAATCTAAAAACACACCACACAAATATAGGTTGTTTATGAAACACTGGTATTAAAAGTAGAAGCTGTCAGCTGCACAACTGGCACAGGGTCCTAGCCACTCAGTTATGGATACGAGAGAAAAACATGTTCTCTCCCACTACACAACCACCATCCATTTTGCACAGTGGGAGGAACACACGTGCTCACAAATGCAGAAAAGACCCATGACACTACAGGTAAAAATTAGTATTCTTTGTTTTTCAACAGATAGGAACTTTGGCTCATAGCTTATCAACACACCAAGAATACAAAGGAAAAGTAAGATCTACTCAATTTAGACCAAAAAAAAAAAAAAAGAAGAAGAAGAAAAGAAAGAAAGTGCCTGCCCTTGACCACTAAATAAAATTTTCCCAGATCCGCTTTCCAGCCACTTCCCTAGACTCCAAAGTCCAACAGTCATGGACATCATTACCTACATTTTCCTTGGCTTGGCCCTTCAAATATGGTGGGTATATAATCAGGGATTTTTAGACACAGCATATTTTATTTAAACGTGACACACATTTCCTTCCTGTGCTCCCCATGGAACTTTTGAAGAACAAATGTAATTCAAGCATTTTTATACATATTTCACTTATTTCATGAATGTCTTTTCCCAAAACTTCGTGAGTTTTAGGTCTGTGTGTTAAATACACCTAGCCCAACACTAAGTGCAAAGTTGGTCCTCAGATGCTGAATTGAATTAATCTGAAAATGAACACTCTTTAATTTCTTCAGGAAGTCTTTTTTAATGATGAATTCAAATTCACAAATGGTTTTAAGGTTCCATTCACCATAACTGTGTATTTCATTAATATGGACCTTCAAATATAAATATTTACACTGTTTTCATGATATTATCACAAACTTCTATAAAAATAGTCTGTCTCAACAGACTATAAATTCATTGTGGCTGAGGATCAAAGCTCAGCTGTTTTTAAAAAAATAAACGGTGCGGATAATACAACGTCCCCCATCACCACGTACATGACCAGCACTGGCTGGCTGCCGCCGATTCCAATCTTTAGTTGAAACCTGATGCGCTTTCTGGCCACATCCTTAACAGACTCATGATTAACCTTCTATCATCTGGCAGACCACCAACAATCCTAACAGAGAATTGACAAAGGGATGGTCCTGATGATAATCAGTCTATTCTGTGACATGCAGATTGCATTTGAGTCTTAAATACGGTAATATTTTAACACCTGTCACCCGGGAAAGATAGTAAGTCTTCCCCCAAAACATCTCAGGACATAATTTTCAATCCCCTTGATTCTAAAAATACTGAGTGAGTGATACAGATCTGCCAGTACGCCAAAGAAGGCTTGTGCCATCTGCTTCATTCTGTTCATACTGATTATTTTGGGGATGAGTGAGGATCAGATTGGAATAAGAACATATATATATGGCAACAGCTAGGAAAGGCTGTGTGCCCTGAGAGCCAGTGGTATATGATGGTAGAGGTCAGAGCACAAGTGTAGTAGTTCTAGGATGTCCCCAGTGCTGCGTAACACAATCAGCTAATGGGGAACAACAAATGTTCTACGGCATTCTCAAAATAAACTATGACTTCTGGCTTCTATTTCCATTGTGCCCAGTGACACAATGCAAGACCCATTTCTGATAGGAAACTGAATTTCCATTTTTAATCTTCCAATGTTGGTACTCTAAGATTTTTTTTGACTCCATTCATCACCATTCCTTATAGATAAGAAGGTTCTGCTCCAAACATTTCCCTGTGTCTCATATTCCCATAACTCGGGATTGTTTTTCTATAAATATGTTAAAAGCCAGTTTTAAAAGGGCCTCTATCAAGTTTCTGTTTACTTCTTATACTCACAAAATATGAAACAGTCAATCATGGAGCAGGGTGGGTAAGTGAGAGGGTGCTTCTCTTAGTATCAGTTCTTTGGAGGACATTGGTAGCAAGTTTCCAACATTAACAAAACTATCCAGAAACATCAGCAAGGTAAAGATGATGTTTCTCAGAACCTCGAGGTAGCTGTTTCTTATTACACATATGCATTGAAAAATCTGGTAGGTATCGTATCTGAGTGAGTGTGGCAGATGATTTGGGACTCAGTGTATGTCTAATCAGCAAAACAGGTGCTCCCGGGGCAGGACTAACTTGGTTGAAGATGACAGATGTGAGACCTTGATAAGTACCTTACCAGATGGCTGTGGCTAGGTTTTCACTCTTAACTTAGAGCAGGGGTTCATAAGTGGCTGTGAATTCTCTGAAATTCTGTGCAACATTAGGAGGTATGAATATTGGAGTTCTTGGACCAAAGCTTGTTTCAGATTTGCTAAGGAGTCCAAGATTCAAACAGGTTAAAGGCCACTGTCTTAGATAAAAATAGGAAAAAAAAAAACCAAAAAAACAAAAAAACCCTCTAGGTGCCATCAACTCCGTGTGTTCGCAAAGTCATTGATATTTCCTAATCCATAGGCCATATATTTTGTGAAACAATCATTGCATTTTATCAGGTTAGAGTAAAAGAAAAGCCAAAAAAGTTTCTATAATAATGTTCTTCTGAAATTTAAGCAGTAAACAACTTGTACAAATTTCATTTCAAATTTGACTACACGGGGGAGGAGGGGAGCTGCGGTGCCTGGCTGGCTCGTGTCGGTAGAGCATGTGACTACGGATCTCAGGGTCATGAGTAGGCGTCCCAGGGTAGGCACAGAGATTGCATAAAAAATTTAAAAATGTAAAAAATAGATTAAAAAATATGGCAACAGATGACAACTATCATGTAAGATAGGCCTACCTTCTGCCTAGAGGGTAAACTACCCTCTAAATCATAGGGAGGGGTCACTTGTCAGCACCTCGAAAAATCTTATATCTGAAAAATGTCTGCATGTGTGTATTTATCCTCAATAAAGTACTAAGACACCATCACTGAAATCCACTAACACCTGAGCTGACAGCACCTGGGATGAACTCTTATGCTGGATCCACAAGGCAGGACACCCTGTTATGTCTGCACATCTCTTTCCTACAAAGGCCCAATGGCAACCAAGGCTGCAGGTCCACCCACTTGCTATTTTCTTAATGTGCCATGTTCTGTCACGTCTCTGTGTTTTCCACACAATGCCCCTTCCTAGAGTGTCCTGCCACCCCTGCCCACCTGGCAACTCTTCCTTCTTCCTGTCACTCTGAGGCAAAGGAGCTCCCTGTCCGCTTGGGGAGATGGTAAACCTAGGAGGAAGCACTTAGAAATCCAGCTGAAACCCAGGGGGGCTTGGGCTAAGGAGATTGTGATGGAGATAAAAGTAGCTCACTAAAAAGCATGGCTAAATAAGAAAGAGCAAAATTGGTTTGGTGAAAACCTATCTCCACAGAAAGTTCTTCCGTGTTCCCTCCAGAACTACTTATTCAACAGCCTTTTGGACAGCTCCGCCTTAAGAGGTCTGAGACCCTGTGTTCTCCGTGGTGGGAAGCACTGACTGCCCCTGCATTCCACCCTTGGCGGGGGGGGGGCCACCAACCACCCCAAGCAATTCCCCCACCACCTGTTCAAATCAGGTTTGCTGCCTGCTGACTTTTAAACCGTTACCTTGAGAGACTTAACTTTGTTAACTCAGTGACTCAGCTCTTATTTTCTTGGAAACAAGGCCTGAAATAAACAAGAAAGCCAAAGTGACTTATGTATCTAATATTCAGAGACCAAAGTAAGGAGAAAGCTCTCTGGTTGATTACACCACAGCTTTAGAACATCAAATCTAGGCACTAGACAGAAAATGGCAATGAGGACAGGGTGTGAACCTTCTATTCACAGATGTTGGGTACAGTCTAGTTAAAGACGGCAATTGAAGAAAGGTATGTGGCTCCAGTCTCTTCTGAAACGCCACTCAAACAGTACTAATGAGATTTTTCTAAAACCCACCCAAAGAGGAGAAAATGGCAATAAAATGTTGGGAGCTGGAAAGCAGGGAAACAAGCAGTAACTGGCTTCTCAGTCCTCAGAAAGCTCAAATCTAAGCCAGTAATGAAAAGCTACAGGGCGACCTGATTTACCCTGGGGAACCCATCAAGAGACTCAGAAATGTGGGCACTAGGTAACTCTGCAGGGGAGGGGAGAGTGGGTATAAGAACCTAGAGAGTCGAAAGGTCTGCTGGTGAAGCATTCAGCCCTCTGACCCCCTCCTAGTGGGGCATCTGAGGGCAGCGCACCCTGCTGAAACAGAGGGACTCCCGTGGAAGGTTGTATACCGGCCCTCTCTGGCTATCGGAACCCAGGCAACAGGCCTATCCCCTCCAGGAGACTTCTCTGGGAAAGCTGACCAGCCCAAGAGAAAAGAGCTAATTTCAAGGACAAATGGCAGTCCCCAGGTGTACCTGCATTAACCCACAACCAAGCCCTATTTAAGTATACAAAGCTTCCATCAGCTTTTTAATGGCTCCACTCATAAGTCAGCAGACAGCTGAGGATCACCAGAAGTCAGAAGAAAGCAAGTATGGAGAAAAGAGAACTTCAAAAACAACTATAAATGTGAGAGAGAGCGTGAGGGAGAGAGACCCCTAAAAGGACTATAAAACACACACAGAGATATTTTTAAGAAAACCGAAAAGGCAGTGGCAAGGACAAGACCCAGGGGCAGGGGCAGGGATTTGAGTGCAATTTGCCGGGGAGCGTCTAAGAATTTGCAGAAACTCATCTGATGATTCTTAGGCACCTTTATGTTTGCCAATGTGGCTTCTTTTGAGGGTATCTGCTATTTTTACATATTTGCTCCTCTTAATGCTCACTAGTGATTAATACCACGAAGAACCTTTTATAAACCAGCTAATATAACCCAGAGACTAACAACAAATTCATTCATAGGTTCAACGTCCAAAAAATGCACATTTAGACAAAATAATATAAAAGAGGAGATCAATTTTTAAATTACTCAAACAGCTATCTTCTTTTTTTTAAAAAAGATTTTATCTATTTGTGAGAGAGAAAGGAGCGAGAGAGGCAGACAGAGGCAGAGGGAGAAGCAGGCTCCCTGCCAAGCAAGGAGCCCGATGTGGGACTCGATCCCAGGACGCTGGGACCATGACCTGAGCTGAAGGCAGCTGCTCAACCAACTGAGCCACCCAGGCGTCCCTCAAACAGCTATCTTTATTATATGATAAAGTTACCTATTAAACACTACACCTTGTTAAACATTTTGTACTAGAATGGACTTACAATAAAGTTATAAAGAGATGAAAGACATAAAATTGGAATGCAAGAGATCTTTCATTATTTATAATGACTGTCTACACAGAAAACCAAAGAATTCACACACAGGCTAACAGCTTGGCAAGATATTTAGTTATAAAAATCAAAATACAAAATCAACTGTATTTCTAAATGCCAGCAAACAGAAATATAATTTAAAATACAATATACATTTGCCATAAAACAAAGATATCTAGGAACAAATCTAACCACAAAGGTACAATATATATTTATGGAGCAATTTCAAAACTATACTGAAAGACATTATAGGAGACCTAAGTAAATGGAAAAATATAGCATGATCATGAATATGGAAATACAGATGGAATTACTGTAACACTGTCAGTTCTTTCCATATTTACATATTAATTCAATGAAGTGCTAATAAAAATTCAACAGGGTTCTTTGTTAGAACCCTGATCATTCCAAATTTTATATGGAAAAGGAAAAGTCCAAGAATACCCAAGAACTTTCTAGTCCTACTGGATCATACTCATCATTATACCAACAGACCATGGTATCTCCCAAAGAAGAAAAACTTAAGAGATAGTGGATAAGGTTGTTTTGTTGTTATTGCTTTTGTTTTTAAAGCTCATCGTAACTGAGGTGGTATGACATACTGAGGCACAGGATTCGACAAGTGGACCAATGGAGTAGAATGAATAGCCAAGAAACAGACCCACCCTTGTATGGAAACAACATATGACAGGGCTTGGACAGCAATCACTGGGGTGGGAATCGGCCACTTAATAATTGGTTATCCATGTGGAAAATAAGGGAGCTGGATTCCCATCATGCACCACATATAAAAATTCTAGACAGATTTAGTCTTAATGTTTAAAATAAAACTTTAAAACTTCAGGCAAGAATAAAAATTAAAAAGGAGTTTCACAGAAAGGGAAACTCAGATCACTAATACACAGGTGAAAATATGCACAATTTTATACAAGTGAGATTTCTTGGTCCATCATTAAAACAATTTCCCTATACTTTTCTACTCCATGGGATTGCCTTTTTTTTTTCCTTTTGTCACATACCACATCTGACATGTCCTGTTAATCTTTTTAACACCCGTCCACCCTCCCACAAAAACACACTGGGATGAAATTCAGTTTTTAAGCCAATCCCATTGCCAAAATATTAGAAAGTCAGGCAAGACCAAGTAATGCCTCATGAGAGCAAGACAGACAATATACAAGACTGGAATCATCGAGAGACCTTCAAAGATGCTCTTCCTTAGGGATTAAAAGATACGATATAATTAAATCACTCTACGAAGATATATGCCTGATAAAAAGTGAAAGGAATGATCAGAATGCAAGGTGGATAAAGGATACAGCTGTCGAAGGTGTGGTCATCTCTTGCTTGAGAGCTTGCTTGAGAGATTGAGACAGTTCATGGAGAAGCCAATGTTAAAGCTAAGCCTGCAAGTTTACCAGGTGCTTAAGTGGGGAGGTGGTCTATTTCAGGCTGAGGGAATGAATCAGCATAGGATACTTGAAAACGAGTAGTTCAGTATGACTGGATTATTCTGCAAATATGGGGCACTGCAGCCAAAGAGGCCAGAAAAGGAGGCAAAGGCCAAATCATGAAGGTTCAGGGATATAAGACTGCTTCATTCCACTAGGGTAAGGTGGGGTTTGTTGCTGTAATCCTTTAGTAGTTGACTGACCTATTTAGTCAAGCTAGCCACTAAGAGTTTATGAGTTAGTGTGGAGTGAAGGAGGCGGAAGGAGAAGAGGTAGAAGGAAGGAGAGAAGGCCAACAAGACAAGGTCTCTACAGGAACGGAAGAAACACTGGGAAGGGCATAAGCACAGGAATCTATGAAGAAAACACAGAGGAGGCAAACCAGAAGAAGCAAGGACAGCCCAGGACTGATACCTAGGCGCTGGGCAACACAAATCCATGATAAGCACCGGACTTGTCATCAGGTCAGACTTAGTGACCATAACTACAGCAGAGATGTGGAAGACGATTTAGTAGAGAGTGGTGAGACCAGAGGCAGTGAGACCCTCTGGCTTCTGCCGCGTGTCTGAAGGGGTAACAGCGACCTGGAAAGAAAAGCAGGCAGGCCGAAAGGACACTTCGTAAAGTCTAGTTAGATGAGGACTTAGGTTAGGTCACAGGAAAGAGGTATCTGTGGTGGCGGAGGAGGAAAGGAAGGAGGAGTCCTGGAAGAGAAGTCCAGCCGAACGGCGCACAAGGAGCTCCATTTTAGACCTGTCATCCTCGTGCAGGGCCGCGTTAATGCTCTCTGCGTTGCTTGGATTTCAGTCTGTGCGCTCTGCCCAGGCGAGGTCTGGTTCCAGACCTCTTCAATCTAATGGTGCCTAATGGACACAGAGGCCAGTGAGGACACCTACGCCATAAAGGAGAAGCTGAGGCTCTTTTCTAGACCAAACACAAAGAATGACACCCTTTGGCTACAGGAACATGGATACCGTTCTGAATCTGGCTTCTGTAATTGACTCTACATTACTTGGAGCTCTACCTGGGTGGCCTCAGATCCTGCATTAAGCCCACATACTCAACTCTGATCACCAATGTTTGTCCTTTACAGCATCGTTTGGTAAAGTGGGTGAGGAGGAATTTGTTTTCTTTATGGCAGGCTGTAGCTAAATCGATTTTCCCTCAGGACATCTATTCTGCATTGTGGAATAGGGCGGAAGCAGGCTTGTGGGGACAAGTAATTCTTAGAGGTTCCAAAAGCAGAAGAAGCTTTCTGCTGCTAAATTCCTCCACTTTTCTTGGGTAAGAGAGAGTAGTAACAAGTCTATGGCAACAAAAATAAGCAAAATGAGAATTTGCATTAAAAAATGTGAGGCTTCAAAATAATTTCTAGATGGTTACTGCATAAAGCAGGACCCCAACAGCTCAAAACCCCTGTTTGGCTGCCCAGTCTAGTAGGAGAAAGTAGGCTTTTCTGCAGGTGGGAACCTTCCTTTGTTACAGTTGTGTTTAGCAGACTGAAGATCTGTCTGACCTATTTAACAGTTCAGGCAAACCACTCTGAGTCTACGTGGAATGGGTGGGGAAGGTAGGAGGAGAACAGGTAGAAATAAGGAGAGAGCGCCCCTGGACGTCTGTCTCAACTGAAACCAGAGGAAGCCCTAAAAATGAGCAGAAAAGGCAGAAACCCAGGAACATGAGCCTCAGAAGGCCAGAGAAGACCAAGAGAAGCCACACTACCCAGGGGAAAGGACTGCTGCCTGGGGCGGGGAGCCAGGCTCCATCCCGGCAGGGGCTCCTCCCTGAAGCAGGTGTGTAAGCAGCCCCCCTCCCCCCCAAACAGAGTGGAAGCAGAGGGGCTCATCCAGCTCAGGCCTCCCCAGCTAGGGCAGAAACACTGCCCTAGAACGGGTCCCTCTGCAAGATGCTGAAAACTTCTGCTCCCTTCCTCTCCACGCCATGTACGTGATCGTTTTAAGGACACTCCGGAAGAAATATCAAATGTCCACAAACAAGCAAAACAGGCTTGTGCATCCAGAGAGGCAAGGGTGAAGTCCAGGGCTGGTTGTCAAGCTGAGACGGAGCAGATCTGGTCTCAAGGAGACCAATCATGGCCTCCATCTCATGGTGGTATCATGGTGGGTGAGAGGGGTGGACAGCAGTCCTGAAACCCACACGAGAGCCTCTGGTACGAGAAGGATTTTCCAGTCATAAATTCAGTGATGGAGGCTATCCTTTTGTGACAGCTGAAACTAGATCCCCCTCCTCCCTCCCATCAAACCCTCTATGGCTGGCCTTTAAGCCCTTCTAGGCTATGCTTCCGTAGCTCACAGCCCGTGATCTCTGTTTCCAGGTCTCTAAGAGTAGGGCACGGAGGAACCAAAACTTACCTAATTAGTGGCAGAGCCTATTGTCCTAATACAGTTACCATTCTAGGGAAAAGAAAAGCCTGGTTCCTTCCCAGGAAGTGTGTGAGGGTAAAGGTTCAAACTGAGAGAAAAAAAAAAAAAGAAAGAAAGAAAGCAGACCAGTCACCCTAATGATGGGAAGCCAGATTCAGGAGTTAAAAATCTCTTGAGGGGAAAAAAAAAAAAAAAAATCTCTTGAGGGAAACATAAAAGCTACAGGAGGTTTGAAAAAGATGCTGAAGACCCTGATGGACTGTTTGGTTCTGAAATAACAGTGTCTCTAAATAAAAAGAAAAAGGCCTGCAAACAGATAACACTATGTCAGCAAAGTATCTCGGAGTGGCAGAATGAGAGAGGACTTCTGCTCTTCCTTTCTAAAAATCTGACACCGGCCACCGAGGTGTGGCGCATTGCAGGTGGGTGAGGGGGACTTCAGGCAGAGGGAGGGACAGAGCAGCACAGGGCAGCCTGTGGTGTCCCATGGGCAAAGGCTGCTTGAAGGCAGCTGTGAGGCTAAGGGGAGGAGCAGGAGATGGGCCTGGGGAGGAGGCAGGGCTGTCCCAGAGGGCGTGGGGGCCAGTGACAGCCAGGATGCTTCCATCAACAGATTCCTTCACACAGGACAAAAGTCACAAGCATGCACAGCACACACTTACCCTCTCCCCCAGGGACAACTCCTGGACCCAGAGGAAACCGCAGATTGAAAGGTGCTGCTCTAAAATTCTCCATGGTTGTTTTTTACACGCAATGAGCCTGAGATCCAAAATCTGATTACCCAAATGGCCACAAATGTAACTGGCAATTGGTAAAGGACAGCTTCAACTCTTTCTTTCCCTAAGCTTTTTCACCAAATGAGCACCCAGAAGTCACTGTCCTATGAACTGTGTACACACTTAACAGAAAAAGGTAAAATGGCTGTGCCTGTGCCAGCGTTCACTGACCTTCTTCCGGAAGCACGGCTGCCCCCCTCGGAGGGCACACGCCCTATTTATCAGACAAATGACCACACAGTGTTGGAGCAAGAATGTTCTCTTTGCCTTTCCATGCCACGTCCCATAGATCTAAATGACGCAGAGCAAATGGTTCACGCAGGAATACTTTAGTTGAAATATAAAAATACGTCTCACTGGTCCTTCAAAGTGACTCCAGTTGTAAATTTTTTTCCTTTTTAAGATGTTACACATTTCATCAGTTTCCATTTTAAAAAGCAAAGGCACTGGAAAGACAAGGCAACTTGTCCCAGTTCCTGCACTGGCTTCGCTGAAAGGCAGAAAGGAATGCCGGGGGAAATGGAGGCGAAAGCTTCAGAAGAGAGGAACACTGGCAAGCAGGGCCGCATCTCCTTTTCACCTCCAGTCTTTTCTCTCCCCCCATTCACAGCTTTAGGTCCTTTGTTTGTTTAACAAACCATTACAATCATACCCCGCTCAATGGGGAGGAATGTGAGCTCTCTAAGTAGCTGTGCTGGCGAGCCACATGTGTGGTCCACCCTGCAGCCCAGCCCGGGGGCCTCACTGTGCGGGTCTGTGCTCCCGGCGCCCTGGAGGCCAGGCACCTTGCTCACAATGAGCCCCATTTCCCCTGCCGCATGCCTGCTGCTCCTTCCCAGTAGCCTATAGCGATGTCCCAAGTAGCTCCTCCTTTCGGGCTAGCCTAGCCACCGGACTGGCCATACTGCCTGGGCTTGTCCGGTTCAGCTCCCAAGACCAACGCTACCTGGTGTGGCAGCCACCCCCTACCTGCTCCTGGCCCACGGACTCACCAGCCACACAGAGCTGACACAGTCCAGGCTCTTCCCAGTTATCATGCTTAGCCTTCCAACGTCCATCACATTGGAAACAGAAGACACAAGGGCAAGACCCCCTCCCCTGCTTCACGGGAGCTGCTCTGCCTTTCTCCGTTCCTACTAGAGAGACTGGCCATGTTGGGATGAATTTCAATGTCTTGGCCAAACATCAATATGTTTTTTAGTCCGATTGTATTTCAAAGGGCATTCAAAGGCTATTTAGCACAATGACAGTCTCATTAAGCCCTCTGAGGCCCTGTCAGAGAGAGAGGCATCTTTATCCCCATCCGACAGATGAGGATACTGAGGTGTTGAGACGATGCTCCCTGCCCATTGGAACTGACAGAGAAGAGGCTGCAAGTGCTGTTCTGTGCAAAGCACGGTGGCACCCAGTGAGGGCCCCGTGAGTGTCAGCGTCACTGGTGATGACGAAAACGACCAGAGGCCAAACCTGGGTGATCTGAACTGTGTGCTCTTCCCACCCGTACCCGGCCATCCTTCCTAGGTACACCGTCTGCACGAGCCCCAGGCTTCAGCTCTGACTACAGTATTTCCAAAGACAGCCTCAGATTCCATGGCTGGATTCCCTGGTATGACTGGCCCCTGACCAGCATCTTCCTCAGGCTGGGCAGCCAACACGTGCCAGAGAGAGGAAGACACCCTCTATGCAGCTCAGGCACACCAGGTGGGTCAGGGAGGCTTGAAAACATTTGAACGGACAGGGAGCCTGCAGAAAAGTCCACAGAGTGATCTGTCACCTCTGGCTGTGGGTGGTGGCCAGCAGATGACAGAAAGGTTGCCAGTGGGAGCCTCTGATACCCTGGGTTGAAGAGCATACTCAAGTTTCGAAAAAAGAAAAGTTAGAAGAATGCTGTTCGAAGATAGTTGGCAGTATGAGGGGGAAGTGTATTTCTTTTCTAATAGAGCCTCTGGGAAGGCCCTGGAACCTCCTGCCCAACCGGACTGACTGTCCCTTGTGCTTCCAAGTGACTGGTCATACACGCACCTGGACGGCAATAATCTGAAGACGCTACCACCGCTTACATACCTGCTGGGTGACAGGAAACACCAGCTTCCGGGTGGTCGTGGAGTCCTCTCAGGAGCTTGTTTGAGGAGTCAAACCTGTAGGAAGAGATCTTGCATGCCTTCAGTGAACGAAGCTGGGGCAGCGTTCCCCCCACCAGGCTGCAGCCTCAGCTTCCCTTCGGGAGCACATACACACACCTGATCCTGTCTAGAGATTTCTGACCACCCTTCCAGGCATTTTCATGGACGACAGACCAGTTTTAAACTTTACAGTCCTGTAGTAGGATACCTCCATAGCCACACCACCGTTAATTTTTAAATGTCTCTGATCTACCAGATGGCAAAAGTCTTAAACATTTAGATCTGATATATTTAAAAGGTATGATATAGTTCATAATGCAGTAACTTAAAGGATTTTCAATCCGACGTCATCTTGCCCAGGAAGGTCTTTAAGAATTTCTACTACATCTCTTTTCCTACTTGCAACTAGATTAAAAAAACCCTGAAGTTTTCCCCTGCTTTCTGCCAGGTTGGGGGGGAGGGCCCAAAACCATGAAATTGTTTATAGAAAATATTCAAAATAGCACACAGAGGAAATGACTTTTTTTTTAAATGAACAATATTAGAATACCATAAAACAGGTATGCAAATCTATGCAATGACAGAACCTGAAACAAATTCTCAAATGAGAAAAGGCAGCAAGAACCAGTAGGCATTCATTTTCAACAAGACCTTCAAAGAAACATATAGATTTACCAGATGTGCAGGGGGAAAAGGCTGAGGCCTCTAAACTGAACCCACAGTCCAGTGGTCACCAAAGTTGGCTCTGCACTAGAATTGCCAGAGAAATCTTTTAAAGAATACAGACTCCTAGGCCACAGTGCAAACAGCACAGCCTCGCAGCATATCACTCTGGCCCTGGGAGTCGAGGTTTTCACCAAGCCTTCCAGAGCCCAGCCCGCATCTGGTTTTGCACCACTGATCCCTGGTGAGCATGCAGAAACCAGTACCTCTGCTCACCAGTTCGTTATAAAACTTGGCTTCTTCCAATTTAGAACTATGCCAGACTGTCAGTCCTCAGAGGGGAAAGATTGTTAGGACTTTCTTAACCAGCCCAAAGATAAATCTATTATGAAACAAAGCCAATCCTATCTCACCTACGTGATTTACTCACTTGGTTGCCTGTTTCCTTCTCTTAGTTTGATTAAAAAAAGGCTCTGCCTGTTTACTTTGTAGGAGAACACCCTTTTAACTTAAAAAATGGAAAATTAGGGGTGCCTGGGTGGCTCAGTGGCTTAAAGCCTTGCCTTCGGCTCAGGTCATGATCCCAGGGTCCTGGGATCGAGTCCTGCATCAGGCTCTCAGCTCAGCAGGGAGCCTGCTTCCCTCTCCCTCTCTCTCTGCCTGCCTCTCCGCCTACTTGTGATCTCTGTCAAATAAATAAATAAAATCTTTTTTAAAAATTGAAAAATTAAGATCATTTTAGACAACTAAGTTTTTAAAATAACCCATCGCAATTCAGGAAAAAGCCTGGAGGGTTAAAACTGGAGGTAAGTAGGATTTCTGAAGCAACCAGAGAGTTTGTTTTGCATGTATAAACACTTCACGAATCGTCTCATGGCCCAGCCCTCTTCTCCAAATACCCAACATCTACCATGGTGCTTTAGATTATTGGGTAGCCTCCAAAGGCCTGTATTAGTCGTTGCTGTTGTTGTTGTTTTTAAAGCACTTTAAAAAACATTGAACCAAGAGAGTAAAATCCTTCTGGATGATTCTTCCTTTGCTCTTACACATCTCACCAACGGACAATACCAATTTATGAATTCAGAGAGGCGGGAGCTCTCTCCTGCTTCACAAGAAAGGGTGCACATGACATGAAGTACGCAAACCAGGCAGTGGAGTAGCTTAGCTTCATTGTCAAAATATTCAAATTATCACTAAAAGAAAGCAATTCCTTTCTGAACCCAACAATACTCCTTGGCCTCCGAGGGCTCACACAGGAGCTTATTCTTAAGCTGTTCAATGTAAGCAGCACCAGTGAAAGAGGAGAACTCTGGCAGGGAGGAGGCCAAGTTCCTCCGCCTCTCCCACCTGCCATCTCAGACCAGTAACGCTCCCAGAGTTAACAATGCAACAGAGAACCTGCAAGCATGCATGGCCCTGGGGAAAACCACGCACTGTGCAACAGTGTAGCCAAGCAGAGAAGAGAGGGGGAAAAGAACACATCTAAGTTTGACAGGACGCTCTTTGCACACTGCATTTCAGGTTAGAATTCAGATTTTCAGAATCAGAAGAAAAGGTTTTAATCTTTCAAATGTAAACATATACAAATATGTACATATATGTGTATATATATATGTGTGTGTGTGTACATGTGTGTATATAATCTTTGTTATATACATATATAGGTGTTATAGGGTCATTTTTGCCATACACATATATGGATATGTATATCCATATATAGATACATATGGATACATATATATGGCAAAAATGACCCTATAACATTAAACACTCCTAAATACACGTATTTCTGAGCTCCAGAGTAGCAAGAAAAGTCACATTTTTCTAGGAATGAGGATTGGCACACAGTAAACAGATTAGAGTTAATTGTTTAAGAGGGAGAATTTGCAGGGGAATGATCTGTTTGTGTTTGCTCATTCACTGATGACAAACAGCGAAATCTCCTAAATCTAGAGCATATGGTTTCTAGAATGCATCTTTTCGGGCACAGTCCGTCTTTCGAGGCAACTGCTTCTGAGGGCCACATTTAAGAATCTATCCTTTTCTCTTTGAAGGTACTGGTTCAGCTGCCTGCTGGGCATGCACCGAAACCCAAATTAAACAAAGGGATTTCCCTCCAGCTTCAGCTCATTCACTTCTGGCTACTCCTGAGTTTTCTTAAGTCAATTCTTCAAACTGACTTTTTTATTTCTAATGATCTGAGTGGGAAAGAGTTGGGCAAGCTCCACATGCTGGGATTTCTTCCTCCTCTAGCTTGAAGATGGGTAAGGTTTGTGTTTGAAAAGCTTTTCAAATGAGTTTTTTAACTTATTCTATTTTCTGAAGACTGTCATTCCAGACGGAAAGGAGCCCACTAGATACAGGAGATAACAGACACCCCGCTCTTACTTTGCTGAGTAAACAATGAGATTATTCCCCTGAAGTAGAGACTTTAAGTGGGATATTCACATTTATCTCAAAACAACAAAGTCAGTTTAAAGAGGTCACGGAGGAGTGAGCTGCAAAGGGTCCCTCAAAAATTGAATACCTGTGCAGGCCTGACAGCTGGCCATCTACCTTCACACACGATCGCTGGGGACCCCACTCGTGACTCAGGCTTTCAACTCCTCCTTGAAATCAGAGGCCTCCTCAATCTCCATCTTCAATCCTGAACTTTCTTGCAAATCCCAGATGAATCCAGCTGCCACCTCTCTGCCTGGATATCTCACAGCCCTGAAAATCGCCTCTTCTAAAGCATGGGCCCCTCCAGCAATACCAGTTTTAGCCGCTGGCTCCACTAGGTACCAGTTGCTAATATATCCTGGATGCTCACAGGTTGTGGCCATTTTAATCACTTAACACACCCTTAACAACCATATGAGTAGGTGCTATTAGCCCCATTTTACTGATGGAGAAACTGAGGCTTAGAAGTACTCTGCCCGTGGGCACGTGACCAGCAGGCAGTGGAGTTGGCATCCAGATCCCTGGTGGGAGCGGCCATGTTACCAATAGGGCAATCTCTCCACTGTGTCACTCCCCAGACTCTCCCAAGTCAGAAACTCTGGGGTCACACTAGATTTTTCTCACTGACTCAGCTATACGGATTCTGCGAGTGTACCGGCCCCCTCTTTCCGTAACTTCCGTAGTCACCACTGTTTGGGCTGTGTTTTGCCTTCTTCACAGCCTCCACATCAGCATGGCAGGACGACTCTGGAATTCTGCTCCATTTGTCCTCCCAACAGCTTCTCTTTCTAGCTCGTTTAAAACAGGAGGCAGGCTTTCTCATTCCTTATGTTTGAGCCCAGATGACCGCGGAGACAGTCTGTCCTTGTTACCCTCTAAACCCCATGAGGAGATTCTGTCCAACCCCCAAGATGGAAGAAAGAGAGGGTGCCCACGAAGGGGAGAGAAAGCACCTCTCCGGCCCTTGCACAGCTCTCTCTCCCAGGACAGTGGGCACAGCCCTTGGGGAGGACAGGGTGTGGGCCGTGCTCTGGGAAACCCACACCCAGGGCGAGGTTTTCAACCTCCACTCAGGTCCTGAGGCAGAGAGCTGCAGAGCCCAGTGCTGGGACACACAGAAGGGCCACGCCAGACCTTCACCTGGCAGGTGCCGTGGAAATCTCTGGGTTTAAGGTCATACCCGATGAAGAAAAGGGAGAGAGATGAAATGAAATTTCCCTGTAGGTTAGCAGAATGGAGGCTGGACTCTGAATCAGTCACAGGGAATAAAAAAGGAAGACTTCCTGCATACTTGAAGTTGTGTGGTGAGGTTCAGACTTGGGGGGGTGTTGGTTCTGGAAGGTGCCAAGAACCTTAGCCTCCTACTCCATATGCATCTGTGCTACTGGCTAGCCTCAACTGCTACAACTGGTGCCAGACTGTTTTTCAAAAAAGGCCATCCCCTGTTGCAGAGAGGAGTGCGTCTATGCAGAGGCTCTGGTGACCTGGGGGCAGTCCTGTGCTCACAGCCCCGGGGCAGAGAGAGGAGGAAGGAAGGAAACCCGCACAGATGTGGAGAGTTTACTCACAAGATTAATTCCTCTGATTCCTATGCAAACACCTAGAAAGGGAGAAACACAGAAAGCTGTCTTTAGGGCCTTTATCTTAGACTGTGAGTTGCTTAAAAACCAAAAAAAGTAAGGATGTCGACCAGGACAAGGAGAGAGGGAGGCCAGTGCAGCTGGGCTCAGACAGGACACTCCTCTTCCCAAGCCTGGCTGGGACTCCGGGGCAGGGCGCTGGGACAGCGAGAGGGTCAGCTCATTTCCATGTGAAGGAAATGAGAGTGTGCAGCAAACTGACAAGCTCAGGGAAGAGGAGAGTCCTACGCTAGGAGAGAGGATGTGAGTCCTTCACGTGACAAATTTGTTCAGTCAAAGATGATGCAGTAACGGGAGGTCCTTGTGGCACCAAATGGAACAATGAAGAGGGACTCATACTTTGAGGCCAGTCACACATACTCAAAGCCAACCCCATTTCAGTCCTGTGGCTAACTATTGGAGGCCTTCGGAAGAGACTTCCAAAAGCCCTGAGGAAAACTGGACAGGGATCCAGACAAGCTCGGCTCTCCCAGCCATTCTGCAGAGATCAGAATGTTCAGAACAGCGAGCCCTGGCCGGAAGAGCTTCAGATGGACAAGAATCAGCAACCAGGGAATCCCATTCTCCGGCCACCCAGGCACCGAGTCTGCCCAGCAATGGGGCACATCTGGTGGGAAGATGGAACTGGGAGAGGAGGCTTTCCCTGAGGAGCAGGTGCCCTGTCACAGAGGCAGAGCAGGCCAATGCAGTGCCCTCTCCCTGCTTTGGTTGTTGGGAAGATGAGTATTTCGTAGGAAACTGGACCTGAGAAGAGAACTCACGGGCAGTGAACATGGAGGTGAGGGTGTGTTGGGCAAGCAGGCCACGGTTTGGGAAAGCAAAGCAACCACAGCGTAGAACCACTCTGGCCTCATAAGGATCTGGCCTCTGTTGACACTTGCTTCCCTTCTGATGCCAGATAGGTGAGGTATAGAAGGGAAGAGAGAAGCAAGCAGCTCATGAACATTCGCATGGCCTGTCCCCAATCTCTGTCACCCAACACGGGCACCACGTGCAGGAGACTACTTTCCAGGCTGTGGTGCCTAAAAATTTTCTAGGACAAGTGTGCAGAGGTGTGCTGGAGGACTAGGCCAAACCCATCTTATTGGCCAAAATTCAATTTTCATGTGGCCTAACTTAAACCTGAGACTGGCCTGGTGAGTAAGGAGCTTGAATCTGTGAGGTCAGAGCAGAGGGCTTTCTACAGACTGGACCCTGAGGTCCAGTTGGACTCCTCAGGGTCTTTCTGGAGTGGTTCCCTTTCCTTCTTATCACAGTGCTGCTGTCAGAGGGATTCTTGTAACATGCAAATATGCCCCTGTTCCTTGGTTCTTGGGGATTTCTCCACCTTCCCATTAGTTTCTGCCAGTGGCAAGCAAGAGTCCTGACTCATCAGAAGCACCAAACGTTTGCCATCAGGAGACAATGTGCTCAGGTTTATGTTACAGAAGGAGACCTCAGACAGCAGACATAAGGGCTATGCTCCCAGACTGATCCAGTGTGTATTTTAGAATCAGTATGATCATAATTACTTTGGGGGGGGGGACAACCCAAAAAAAGTGGACAAAAAGAATAAATGCAGTAACTGTGCCCTGAAGTTTGTTCATAAAATGAACTGTTTGCAGGGAGTTCTCAATCTTCCCTGAGCCAGAGCTCACCACACTCTCACCGTGCTCTTACAGAGTTGACAATACAGGGCAAGGAGAACCATTTTAGGGAAACAACATAAAACAATGATCATCTTAATGTGGTTCTAATTTACATGTTGATTGTGAGTGTATCTGTTTTATGAATCACTTTTAATTCCTGCGCTCCAACAAAAAGGAAAAAATTACCTTGGTAAACGCCACATAATGGATCAATTAAATGACTCCCCAAATAAAGTTCACTTCATTAGAGTATAAACATGCATAGCTCCTAGTGCTATTTTAAACGCGCTGGTAGAGAAGTGTGCTTTATTTACTAATTTTAACAAGATTCAATTCCATCCGATATGATGAAGACCCCCTTCCTGCCGTCAACTCCCTTCATCTCTAACCTGCCTTCATTTTTAGCCTTTTGTTTGTTCAGGGAGTCAGAAAATAAAGACATTTTAATGATAATTCTTACATGACAACTTTTCTTACTCAGGAGTGGTGTAAGAATGTGTCTTCCTTTGCCTTATTCCACTGTATTCCAGTGCCGTGTAACAGTATCGTGTAATAGTATCGCTGTGCTGTACATAACAAGATCATGTTTAACTAGAGAAAACGATCACGATGGTGCCTGGCACAGAATGGTCTTCCCGGTATCATAAGTGATTCTGGCACTCTGGGATTTTGCTAAATATTTCTCTTTGAATATGATGGTTGGACTAGTTTCAGTTAGAATCATTTGGAGAACAGGAATTTAAACACACACCCCCATGTATCTAATATTCTCTTCACTCTGGTTTTCCACCTCGGACAGCCGTGAATAACCTTCTAGAAGTCAGCCCCCAGAGCAAAGTAAGTTGGGACGTGACTTATCTAGTGAAAGGCTTAGGGGAAAAAAATTTCAAGTGTAAGATGTAATATAAGAAAACTTACACAGAACACTGGAATTAAAAAAAAATGGCATATTACAGTCAAGGACATTTTGTAAAAAAGAAAAAAAAAAAAAGGCGTGGAGAGAGGCCAAGAATTAAGGTTAAGCAACCGTTAGCACTGAAGGTCCAAATCCAGGGGAGGGTGGCGTGAGGTGAGGAAGGCACGGGCTTCTTAAACAGAGAGCTAATACATGTTACAGGGGAAAAAAACATCAACATGTTGGATACGAAATTTAAGGCTGGAATTAGAGCTTGCTATTTTGAAATAGGTGGTTAAAACAAATTATAATCTCCATATGTATGGTGGAAAATGATCATAAATAAAAAATTCTGATAAATATGGAGTATCCTGCCAACCATAAGTCCTCTCAGATAAACACTGGATTTAGAGGCCCACTTTTTCCCCATTTCATAACTTTCAGAGATTTGGACAGAAGAGATGAAAACTGAGAATCACCTCATATTATGGTCTTATGAGGATGATTGAGAAACTGAACTATAACATATCTAGCAGACTCACTATGATTCTAAATGGAGGATAATGCTCCCAAATTTTCCCTTAGTATTTTATCTGTTTTTCAGGATCATTTTAAAACATCTTTTTAAAATGTAAGAGAGGGAGCTCATAAATTTCCAGTAAACAAGTCATGCTAAATAAAAATCAGCTGTATAATAATCCCTTATTTCTAAATGAAAATAAATATCAATGACAGTTCTTCACATATTCTCTTGATTTTTTCCTAAAGAGTGAAAAACAGGCTTTTCTATCCCTCAACCCTATTTTTCCTTCAAAGCCTGAAGTTCCTCAAATGAAGATTCTCTGAGAGCGAGCATTTTCTGGAACATAACCCCCTCTACTGTGGGAAAGGTGGAAGGCTTTGGTGTGTGCCAAACCAGAGGAAAGAACAAGAATACAGACTCACGCCTGAGTGCAGGAGAGCAGACGGGGCAGAAGTCTGCTGGCTCGGCAGAGACATACTTACCTTTGTCAGTCTGAGGTACAGAGGACTGTTCGATGTGACGTGAAACAGAGGCCACATCAGACGTGAAAGCAACCCTAGAGCGAGGGGGGAAAGAATCAAAAGGTTAAAAAAAAAAAAAAAAAAGGCACTGAGAAAAACCACATCCCTGCTCTGTAAGAGACACTGATATACAGAATATGAGTTCAGGAATGCCAAGATCAAAAAGTTCTCCCCGTCGACATGCCCTAGCGCCATATCCCTACATTCCAGAGACCCGCCTTCAAGTTCTGGCGGCAGTCGTCCTTTGAGAGGGGCCGGGCAGTGGTGTGGGGAAGGGCATGGGCCTCCGTGTCCGAAGGCCGACATTCCCAGGTGCCCCTGGAGCCACTCAGAAACCTCATACAATCTGTTCGGTCTCCCTCGGCCTCGGCTTCCCGCCTGTCACATGAAGACAACAATCGTACCTATGGCCCAGGAGTCTTTCGAGGATTAAATAAATTACTTTGAGTAAAGGGCTTTGCTCGGGTATCTGGGAAGCAAGGAGCCCTTGTGGATTTGCAATTATTTTCCAGAGACCCCAGTTCAAGTACAAATACCTCACAGCCTCAGGCAGAAATCAGGTGACTATCAGAATCTTTTAAAAAGTGTCAAACACGAACACTATCCTTTGGGAAAGGGAAACCAGTCCCTGAGCAGGGTTGAAGGTGAAGTGGGGGTGGGGGGGGAGATTCTAAGGAGCAAGAAAGGATCATTCAAAGGCCCCAAACACACACAGGCAAACAAAAACCAAACACACAACCAAAAAACCAAAACAAACAAAACTCGCTTCACTCCTGTTCCCCACCCCCCCACCAAAGACAAGGCTACTGTGAGAAAAGAGGTCTGAGGCAGAACTTGTTGACAGTAAGCACACCCAATGAAGGTAATTTTAAATCTGTATTTCAGAACAGTCTTTCCTGTAATTCAATCTAATGAATAAGGAGGATGTTTCCCTTGCAATGACTAGATAAGCCTGTAGTAGGGCTGCTTTTTTTGCTCAGTCTGGATGGACGGGAAGCCATCTGAGAGGGAAGTATCTGGTGTCTTTTTACTAGGAAGTTTGATGATGGAGATAAACACACAACGCAAACACAAACATGTCGTATATGTTGATTCCCAGGCCTGTTGTGAAGGTCTGACTCTCAAACCTTTTGAAATGATTCTTCTTGGGGACTCTAGCAGTCTTCGGTCCTGAGACGAGGCTTTTTTTACAGAGGATCATGGAGCTGGAGTTATCTGATTCAACAGGCATAGCAAGAACACAGCTTTTTAACCGAAGTTACTTCTTGGCCTGTATGTAGTCCCTTCTATCAATCTAGACAAAGATATGCCTCGCTGCGAAAATGAAAAAGTGTAGTTTGATTTCCTACACTTCCTTCCACCCTTCACCCCTCCCTACTTTGGTATGATGTCACATGAAATTACTTCCAGAAACGGAGAGTAGAGCAGCCAAATCATAAAACCTAAGTGCTATGCTTACTGCCTTCTTATCTGCAAGTTAATACTTCTGGGGGTGAGAGTGTATCGATGATCAAGGCCATGGTAATTTTCCTATTTCATAAGAAATCTGAAATCTCAGCAGAATCGCAAACTGCTGAATCGACCACATTTGTATGACCCACACACAAACACCCCAATCCTATACAAGATTCCTACCAAAGCTCACACACTTGCAAACCTGTATTTTATACCCCACCCTTACCTTCAATCAAAAACAGAACAACCAAACAGATTTCTTCAAAAATAATCTTGGTGGTAAAAACAAAAATATCACGAAGGGTAAAATATTAGCCAGTTACTGTACTTCTGTGCTTCCTTACCCCCTTTACTAAAATTTTCCATTATGATTTTAAGATGTTGTTTCCCAAAGAATGTTGACAACTATTTCCCACTTAAAGCTGTGGTTTAAAAAGAAATAGGCTTTAACTTGAAAAGAGCCCCAAACTGGGCTTGTTCTAGGGTCCTGTGAAATCATAGTAGTTCATCCTTTAGATTCAAAAT
Organism: Mustela nivalis; assembly: GCF_964662115.1. Classification (NCBI taxonomy): domain Eukaryota; kingdom Metazoa; phylum Chordata; class Mammalia; order Carnivora; family Mustelidae; genus Mustela; species Mustela nivalis. Next base: position 57,979,362 of record NC_139024.1, on the reverse strand, counting down.
TTCCCTTCTTTTCACTGACGAGTGAAGGTTTTGCTTCTTTTGATAAGGGGCTCATAGCAGTGGTAAATCTGGTTAAAGAAATTGTCAAAGGGTGTTTTGTTTTGCATTATTTAACACTACATCATAGAAATAAATCACGAAAATGGATGCTTTCTCCATCACAATCACTAATTCCGGCCCAGTGAAAGTCCACAGAACTCTAAATATAAAGCTTTTCTCGTCTAGCTGGAAATATCTAAACACTGTGTTGAGATTTAATTTTAGGAAAGAATACTGGAGAACAGAGCTTAGATTTTAAAAGGACAATGCTATCCACTTTTTTATGCCTCCTGTTCAGAGGCTGATGGGCTGCTCAACAAACTTGCCAAATTAAAAAAAAAAAAATGTTTAATAATTCTCCATAAAGAATAGATTTTAAAAAGCTATAGCACCAATCAGGTAACAATAGATCAATCAGGTTTTCCTAAAATGTAGTATTTGCAGTTGAAGCCTGGATAAGTAATTACATTCAAAGTAATGTACAGGGAGCTATCAATCCCCATTCATGCTGCTCGCATTCACCGAGCCAGGAGCTTTGCTGGGCTTGGAGATATAAAAATGAATCCGCCACAGCTGCTTTACTTCCAGCTAAAAGAATACACCTAAACAAAGAGCTACAGGGTAGTGTGTTAAGTGCTATAATAGAGGTGTGCACAAAGGGCTTGGGGCCAAAGGAAGAAGCTATAAATTCTTCCTGGGAAATCAAGCAAGTGAGGGGTGATGTTTCCTTGCGATAAACTCAAGACTTTTTCCTTACTATGTTCTCAAAAGTAAGTTAGTAATTTTAAGATTTATGAACTGTGTTAATGTCAAGTGCTATACTGGTCTCTTTGCCAGTTTCATTCACGCTTGGCATAGCCTTCAGTTACGACATCCCAAGAATGTAAGTTTTTAAAAATAAACATATTACAATATTCCCATACAACACACGCTATCCAGAGCAGCAGGAAGAGCTCCCATGAGTGAAATTCAGATACAATGTTCAAAGATGTTTTGAAACATAAATGAGTGACATTCTTGACACTTAGTAAAGTTACATTAATAATGCTTACTTTAAGTATCAATTTTTTCCTTTTTCTTCTTAATGCAAAAATAAAAGAATCACTTGATTATATCATGGTTCATATTTGTCTTTCTCTACTTCTGTGTTTAAAATAGAAGGAGGGTGTTGAATCAACTTCTACTTAGCATCATTTATTATGCATACCATATTCCTACTTATAACACAGTTGTGACAGAACCTCCATTGTTCATTACACACTAGCCCCAAACTTGAGTCATTCTAATGTAAGCATGAGAAACCACCGTCTCCTTTGGGGTGAATTTCCAAATTCCTCTGTGTTAAATTGAGGTCTAATTTTCCCTGTGCCTGGTTTTCACAAGAAGGCCCATTCCACCCCATGTGCTCCTTTTCAGCTGTCAATAAACAGAGGCAGTGAATTCCCCCACAGCTTCACAAAGCTAGTTAGGCAGAGCCATTCATTCCTTCAGGAAAACAGGGCATTGATTTCAGCGAGTTCCCAGGGAGCAGCTGCAACAAAGAGATCAAAGGCCCACCTCTCTTTCCCTCCACTGCTTCCATCAGGCCGGCCCCAGACAAACAGGCACAGGTTTCCTTGAGACAAGGAGAGGGCCCGGCAGACCACCTCATGGTTCCATTCAAATTCATCCGTTTCCTACATTCCAGGGACAGTCCAGAATGCTAACCATGACAAACCAGCACAATCGGCCGGCATAATATACTGCTCGCTAGTTCATCCAAGGTCAGAGGGAGAAAACAAGCACCCAGGGAAGTCCTCCACTTCTAGGGCCTGCTGGGCCTCAATGGCCCCCTGACATTCCATAAATAAACTTCCCCGGCTCACTCTCCCTTTCTTTTTGCGTCCTGCAATCCCGGGAGCAATGGTCTCACTTAATCTGCAATTTCTTTCGTGTCACCGTACCCAAACGCTCGGGACACTTTCTTCTCAACCCTGATAGTTCTAATGATGATAGGAGCATGGCGATGGGGGCAGCCCTTCTCCGTTCTCAGCCAGCACACTACCACCACAGGATGAATTTACGGCGGCAATTGCTAGGACTTCCTTCAAGGCTTGATCTCCAGGGAAGGCCACACAAACTGGAGTCAATTCTCGTAGATTCTGTTTGGGGAACAAAAATGTCCACGGAGATAGGACTGTCAGCTTTTGCTGTGAGCCAGGTAATCACCCAAACTGGCAATCCAGACCCCTAACTGACAGTCTGTGCCTGAATGAGCTGTGTGAGCTCTGTGGGAGTGAGGAGGGTTAGCGGGGGGGAGGGGCGCACCAGGGGCTAGGAAAGAAGATGGATTCTCCAGACCGGATCTGACCAAAAGGTTTCTAAGGTCTCCCTAGAATTCTGAGCTGCTGCTTTGACACAACCTTCAAGAACGCCTGTAAGAAACTGTTTATTTTATTGTGCTCCATTCACTTCTGTCACTAATCCTGAGGAAACATGGGAGTGGATGGGTTAAATTTGAAAATTCCTAAACCAAAAAGAAAATAAACAATATTGGAATGAAAGGTATGGAGAATTCATTTTTTGACACAGAACACAACCTTCCCACGTGCCCATCTTACGAGCTTCAGTACGACCTGGGGGATTCATTCACTGATTATTCACTCGACTGCCAAAGATGCCATTTTGTACATGGTACCAAACAGCCCTCAAGGAGAAGACTTTCACTTATTCTCAAGTCTGAACAGAAATGAGCTTAGAAAATACAGAAGTCTATATGGCATGGGAAAGGTAGCTTCCCAGTAGACACAGTGTGACAGTTATATTAGGAGCCTCAAAGCTGACTCTGGCACTGATCCACTTTGGACCTCTCTGTCTTTCTACTCTTCCAAAATGGAGACAGAAATATCTGTCAAGAATTCCTTTACAAGGTATTGTGAAATAACCATTCCTCAAAAACAAAGTATCTCATCGAAGAACGCTAGGCTTAGGAGTAGAACTTCCTTACATAATAGATGACTCTAATTCAACAGAGCTGCTCTGGAAACTCACTAGTTTCTATAAATCAAACCATTTTTTAAAAGCACTCAGAAATTTACTACTTAAGGAAAGGCTATGGCAAATAATGAAATACACTCATCAATTCATTTATATACTCATTTGAATTTATATTCAAAAGCATTTATTCATTTATTTGTGGGGTTTTTAAAAAGATTTTAGTTATTTGTTAGAGAGAGTGAGTGAGAGTGCGCACAAGCAGGGGGAGCGGCAGGTAGAGAGAGAAGCAGGCTCCCCTCTGAGCAGGGACCCCGATGCAGGACTCAATCCCACAACCCTGGAATCATGACCTGAGCTGAAGGCTGATGTTTAACCAACTGAGCCACCCAAATGTTCCTTTCAAAACCATTTAAAGCCCTGAAAAACAACAATTTCATCTTCACCACAACCACCTCAGATAGGTGGTTTTACTAGTTTCTATTTTTGAATGAGGAAAACAGACTTGAGAAGGGTAATAAACTGATTTGCCAAAGTCACAGAACTCATAAGCAGCATAGCCCCTACTGTAAGTATTCTGTTTCTCAACACCATGCAGAACCTAGCTACCATGTGTGCATATAATCATTCACTGACGGCTTTCACCGTGACTCTATTAAACAGTCTACCTCTAAGCCCAGCGCACTGCTCCACTCATCCAAAGACACAGTGCTTGCATAAGGAGGCTGGTGTTAGTTAGATCGATGCTGAAATTTTAGTGTCACCTTCTAGTAATTTTGTAAATTAAGCTAGTAATGATATTTTCAGACTCTCAGTTTCCTCATCTACAAAGGAGGAATAGAATCTTCCCAGATAGGATTTGGGAAGGATTAAATCAGATAATTTGTATAAAGCCCCTAAAGCAATGTTAGCAAATTAATAAATACCTAGTTGTGGCAACTATTATCATTGGTGTTGAAAATCAAACCTACATGAAACTCGTTTAAAAGGGAAAAACAGGTTTCTTTTTAAAAAAAAAAAAAAGACATCAGATGTAACTTTCAGCCTCTGGATTACACAGTTCTCTCGAGCACTAAAAATCTACCACTCGGGGGGCGCCTGGGTGGCTCAGTGGTTGGGCCGCTGCCTTCGGCTCAGGTGATGGTCTCGGGGACCTGGGATCGAGCCCCGCATCGGGCTCTCTGCTCAGTGGGGAGCCTGCTTCCTCCTCTCTCTCTGCCTGCCTCTCTGCCTGCTTGTGATCTCTCTCTGTCAAATAAATAAATAAAATCTTAAAAAAAAAAAATCTACCACTCGGGTCTAATATCGGAAGGTGGACAACTGATAAGTCCAGATCAAACCGTCATAAAAGATACGCTACTTCCCAAAATAGAAACACTGACTAAACTGTCTTTCTTGAAAAGATGTCTGAGGAAACTCCCTGGTTTTTATAAAGCAGCAATGTGGTTTCTCTGTCCCATCAGCTTTGCTTCTTGCCATTTAACTGCTTAGAGTAGGAATGTACGTCTGCTAGGCAGAAATTCACAGACAGTTGCCACATGAAAAGAAAAAATGCATGATAGGAATATTTTGTTGCATGGAGCTAGTGCTTCAAAGTTTTCAAAGATTACGTATGTTATCTCATTTGACCCTCATACTACTCACTAGAAGAAAACAGATGAACGTTTTAGCACAAAGACGGCCGGTCGTAAACAGCAAACTTTTTTTTTTCCTGGTCTCATTTTCCATAACACCCTATCAATAGTTGGTAGTATGTAGATGTTACAGTACAGAGTGTACAGATTACTGTGGGAAGACAGAGGCCACTAAGTCTGGGAAAGCCAGAGAAGGCTTTGGAGAGAAGGTGACATATACCCAAGCTTTGACCTGGTACAAAATCACGTCTAGTGATTATCCCTAAGCTTGATGCAATTTTCTCTGAACTATGTCTTCCAGTGGTTTACTTCTCATGCACTGTTTCTGCTGATTTGCAAACTTAAATACATCACCCCCTTAAAAAAACTCAAAAAATTTTTTTACCCAAGGCTTTGATATTAAAAGAGGCAGAGAGTTGAGGTTACTGTTGTTTGACTAAACACCACTTACAGCTCCTTCTAATTCTACAGTTCTGTGATTTTAAATTACTGCTCATTCTTATACTATATTACATACTATATAATACATCAGCTTAAAAGTACATGTTAATCTATAGTCTATTAACATTGAAAAAAAGTGTTTTTTTTCCTTCACTACCATTTATCTCAGAAGTTAATCGTTGAGGGTACCTGGGTAGCTCAGTGGGTTAAAGCCTCTGCCTTCGGCTCAGGTCATGATCCCAAGGTCCTGGGATTGAGCCCTGCATGGGCTCTCTGCTTGGCGGGGAGCCTCCTTCCCCCACCCCCCGCCTGCCTCTCTGCCTACTTGTGATTTCTGTCTCTCAAATAAATAATTAAAATCTTTTTGAAAAAAATTTTTAAAAAGAAGTTAATTATTGGGAAGAACCCTTAGAAATATTTAAGAGAGGGGTGTGTGGCTGGCTCAGTTGGTAGAGCATGTGACTCTTGATCTTGGTTTCGTGAACTGAAGCCCCACCTTGGATATAGAGATTACTTAAAGAAAAACAAAACAAAACAAAACAAAACAAAACAAAAAACACTAAAGAATATCTAAGGGAACATGCTAAAGAAATTCATCACTAAAGAAATTCAGCCCATAGCAGGGCAAGTCTGATGGCTATTTCCTTCCGATGAAGGGCTAAGAGTTGCCTTTTCGTAACCATCTATATTATCTTCTCCAACATGAAATAAACACGTTTTTTAACAAAAGGCATTCAGATATTTGAAGATGATTTTGACAATCCTTTACCTAGCGCTATTATTTTGAGACTGTTGCTCTCTTCCAATATAGGCACAAAGTGCTATAAATTTCCCTCAAAGCCCTGCTATAGTTGCATCCTAGTTATTTGGAAGTATGTTTTTATTTTCAATAAGATAACAATACTTTCTAATTTGCCTTTTCTTTTTTTTTTTTTTTTTTTTTGTTTTTGTTTTTGTATTTTTTTGGTCAAAGGGGTTATTTGGTAAAATTCACCAGCACAACCATTTGGGTCTGGTGGTTTTTCGTTTCTGAGGAGTTGTTCTTGTTTTTTGTTTTTGTTTTTATTACTAACTTGATTTAATAGATAAAAAATAATTCAGGTAATCTATTTCTCCTTGAGACAGTTTTAGTAGTTTGTATGTTATCTTTCTAGACATTGTTTCATTTTATCTGTTATCAAATTTGTGAGCAGAGACTGACTGTAGCATTCCCTTAATCACCCTATAATACCCATGAGATCAGTAGTTATGAGCCCTCTTTCATTCCTGACATTGGTAATTTATGCCTTCTGTTTTCTTTGGTTAAATTGGTCATGATGAGTCCTGATGAGTTTACCATTTTGTCATTATGAAAGAACAATCTTTATACCTGGCAATATTTTTTGCTCCAATTTCTACTTCCAGTTACTTCAAGTTTAAAAATAATTAGTACTAAAATTCACATTGCTTTCCATCCCTTACCTTATAAGCTAATTGTCCTTTGGTATATGAAGTGCATCTTTTTGCAGGCAATATACAGCTAATCTATTTTCTTCTTTAAAAAAAAAAAAATCTAAGCTGCCATTCATTGCCTTTTAACTAGAGTGCTTACATCATTTATACTTAATATGATTATTGATGCAGTTAGGTTGAAATGTACATCTTGCTATCCATTTGTTCTCCATTTCCCTTTTCCTTTTTCTCCTGCATTCTTTGGACTATTTTTTCTTTTTATTTTTTAAAAAACATTTTATTTATTTATTTGACAGACAAGAGATCACAAGTAGGAAGAGGCAGGCAAAGGGGGAGGGAGAAGCAGGCTCCCCGCTGAGCAGACAGTCCAATGCAGGGCTTGATCCCAGGACCCTGGGATCACGACCTGAGCCAAAGGCAGAGGCTCAAGCCACTGAGCCACCCAGGCATTTCTGGACTATTTTTTCTGATTTAATTTTATCTCCTTTGGCTTATACTCTTTCTTTTGAGGTCTTGGTGGTTGATTTAAGGTTTCTTATTATATTCTTTTTTTTTAAATTAAATTTATTTATTTTCAGCATAACAGTATTCATTATTTTTGCACCACACCCAGTGCTCCATGCAATCCGTGCCCTCTATAATACCCACCACCTGGTACCCCAACCTCCCACCCTCCCACCACTTCATTCCCCTCAGATTGTTTTTCAGAGTCCATAGTCTCTCATGGTTCACCTCCCCTTCCAATTTCCCCCAACTCCCTTCTCCTCTCTAACTCCCCATGTCCTCCATGATATTTGTTATGCTCCACAAGTAAGTGAAACCATATGATAATTGACTCTCTCTGCTTGACTTATTTCACTCAGCATAATCTTTTCCAGTCCCATCCATGTTGCTACAAAAGTTGGATATTCATCCTTTCTGATGGAGGCATAATACTCCATTGTATATATGGACCACATTTTCCTTATCCAATCGTCTGTTGAAGGGCAGAAAGATTCCCTTCTTTTTTTTTTTTTATAAACATATATTTTTATCCCAGGGGTACAGGTCTGTGAATCACCAGGTTTACACACTTCACAGCACTCACCAAAGCACATACCCTCCCCAATGTCCATAATCCCACCCCCTTCTCCCAAACCCCCGCCCCCCAGCAACCCTCAGTTTGTTTTGTGAGATTAAGAGTCACTTATGGTTTGTCTCCCTCCCATCTCATCTTGTTTCATTTATTCTTCTCCTATCCACTTAAGCCCCCGTGTTGCATCACCACTTCCTCATATCAGGGAGATCATATGATAGTTGTCTTTCTCTGCTTGACTTATTTCGCTAAGCATGATACGCTCTAGTTCCATCCATGTTGTCGCAAATGGCAAGATTTCATTTCTTTGGATGGCTGCATAGTATTCCATTGTGTATATATACCACATCTTCTTGATCCATTCATCTGTTGATGGACATTCTTATTATATTATTAACACAAGGTAACTTCAAGGGATATTACACCTTTCACATATAGTATAAAAACTTTAGGGGTTGGGGCGCCTGGGTGGCTCAGTGGGTTAAAGCCTCTGCCTTCATCTCAGGTCATGATCCCAGGGTCCTGGGATTGAGCCTCACATCTGGCTCTCTGCTCTGTGGGGAGCCTGCTTCCTCCTCTCTGCCTGCCTCTCTGCCTACCTGTGATGTCTGTCTGTCCAATAAATAAATAAGATCTTAAAAAAAAAAAAACAAAAAACAACTTTAGGGGCACCTGGGTGGCTCAGTCAGTTAAGTATCTGCCTTCAGCTCAGGTCATAATCCCAGGGTCCTGGGATTGAGCCCTGCATCAGGTTTCTTGCTCGGAGCGGAGTTTGTTTCTCCCTGTCCCTCTGCACCCTTCACCACTGTTTGTGCGCTCTCTCATGCTCTAAATAATAAAATCTTAAAAAAAAAAAAAAAACAGACCTAAATACATTTCAATTTTTCCCACCTTGAACTTCAACTATTGTCATACATTTTATATGTTATAAACCCCAACTACATTGTTACTATTTTTGGTTAAAACAATCACCTTTTTAAAATAAGATTTAAATAAATTAAAAAAAACTTATACATTTACTCAGAACTTTACTATCTCTGGTGTTCTTTTACTTTGATCTAATATTATTATCCTTCTTCCTAATGGCTTCCTTTAACATTTCTTATAGCGTGGGTTTAATGGTGAATTCTTTCATCTTTTGTATGCCTAAAGAAGCATTTTATTACCTTTTTTGAAAGACATTTTTATTAGCTATAATTTCTAGGTTGACAGTTTTTTCTTTCACTATGTTGAAGAAGTTGCTACGCTGTCTTCTCGATAGCATTGCTTTTGGTGAAAAGTCTACAGTTATTCTTTGTTCTTCTAAATTTATAGTGCCCTTGTTCTCTGCTTTAGAATTTTTATTATTGGTTTTAAACTATTTGATTGTGATGTATGTTGGTATAATTTTCTTCATTTTTTGGTACTTGCTGGTATTTATTAAGCCTCTAAGATACGTGAACTTGTTGTTTCCATCAAATTTAGCAAACTTTCAGTCATTATTTCTTTAAATATTTATTCTGTTACCTTCCTCCTTTGGAGACTCCAATTATACATATAATTGGCTGACTGAAGTCCCACAGCCCATAGTGTTTTATTCTGTATAATTTCTACTGCTATATTGTCACATTCACAAAGTCTTTCTGCAGTGTCTGGTCTGCTGCTAATCCTATCCAATTTATATTCCATTTCAGATGTTTATGTTGCCTCTAAACATTTAATTTGGACTTCTTTTTATATGCCTTTCATTATCTTTGTTTAGTAAAAATGATTACTAAATATTAAAAAATCTGTTCACTAAACTATCTTTATTAAATATATCATCTCTGAGTCTATTTGTGTTGATTAATTTTTCTCTTCCCCATTGAATTTTCCTGTTTCTTGGGAGATCTGGTAAATTTTGATTGAATCCTAGATATTGCATACTTTACCTTGTTAGGTGCTGGATATCTTGTAGTTTTCTAAATATCCTTGAGCTTTGTTCTGGGATGAAGTTAAACTACTAGAAACAATTTGACCTTTAAACGGAGAGTCTGCAAACTGTGGTCCACAAGTCAAATCTGGTCCACAGCCTATTTCAGTAAATGAAGTTTTATTAGAATTTGGACATCCTCATTCATTTACATATTGTCTATGGCTGCTGGACTTCTTTTTATATGCCTTTCATTATCTTTGTTTAGTAAAAATGATTACTAAATATTAAAAAATCTGTTCACTAAACTATCTTTATTAAATATATCATCTCTGAGTCTATTTGTGTTGATTAATTTTTCTCTTCCCCATTGAATTTTCCTGTTTCTTGGGAGATCTGGTAAATTTTGATTGAATCCTAGATATTGCATACTTTACCTTGTTAGGTGCTGGATATCTTGTAGTTTTCTAAATATCCTTGAGCTTTGTTCTGGGATGAAGTTAAACTACTAGAAACAATTTGACCTTTAAACGGAGAGTCTGCAAACTGTGGTCCACAAGTCAAATCTGGTCCACAGCCTATTTCAGTAAATGAAGTTTTATTAGAATTTGGACATCCTCATTCATTTACATATTGTCTATGGCTGCTTTATCACTACAGTGGCAAAGCTTAGTAGGTGCAACAGAGATCATATGACCTACAAAGTCTAAAATATTTTCTATCTTACCCTTTACAAAAAAAGTTTATGATCACTCTAATGGCTTATTTTTAGGATTTTTGGGGGGTGGGTGGGAAGAATCCAAGCTTTAGTCTAGGGGAAATTTTCCTTCCCTACTGAGGCAATACTCTTCTAACTATTCCATTTTATGCCATTTATATTAAAAAGTTTTTCTATTCTTATGGGACACATTCTTCCCTGACCTGTGATCTACATTTTCCTTTCCAGTGGTTCTTTTCTCAACCTTTGGTAGTTCTTTTATACGTGTGCACTAATCAGCATTCAGCTGAACACTCCAGGGGAATGCTCTGATGACCTCCAAAGTGTTCTTTTTGTGTAACTCTCTCTTCTCTAGTATACTGTCCTACATATTTTAGCTGAAACTGCCTCCTTGAATTCCCAACTCTATTACCTTTCAGTGTGACCACTGAGCTGTGTTTGGGTTCCCCTTCTTACACTGTGGTCTTGGGCACATCACTTTTTCCCTTCTCTCAGGGTTCAATCTTATGTTATTCATTGCCCAATGTCTGAAACCTGTTTTAAATATTTTATGGCCTTTTTTTTTGTTTGTTTCATTTTGGTTTTTGGTTATTTAAGACAGGAGAATGAACCCAGTTCCTGTTACTACACCATGGGTAGAAGTCACAGAAGTCCTCTCAGTATGAATTCCTTACAATTGCATTAGTGTTTTATACTTATAAGTAAGTGCTGAAAAGTCTGCATTATTTCATTTCATCCTCTCTACATCAAAATGTAGAAATTACTTGAAAGCTCAAAAAATGCCAAAATTACTTGTTTGGGGTCACACTACAGGGCAGCCCATGTCTTAGTCATTTTCTCTTCCATAAAAGTATATAATTTTTCAGAATTTGGGATATATAACTAAATAATATGAGATGGTTTTCTCTAAAAAGTATACTGTAAAATAACTTATTAGTAGTACCTCAATTATAATATTGAGCAATATAGAATTAGATTGTTACTGAATATTGCCAATGACCAGGTCTATCATCTCAGTTAATCCTTATAATCCTCATAGCTATTATTATTTCAGTCTTATAAAAGACAACCTGAGGCTAAGAAAGACTCATTAATTTGCTCATAGTCATGTACTTATTCACATCACAGTTGGAATTCAAGCCAGGCTACACTCATTCTAAAACTTGTGCTCTTCACCATGCTGTCTGCTCAATTTATAGCTCTTGAAAAGAGAGCTTTTGGAACTAAATTATGATACTCCAAATCTTCAGTAGCAAAATGACATTAGGAGCCATTTACTAAAAGTACCAAGATCTATTCACTTCTTCCTGAAGCTAATCAAACAAGCACTTAAAAAGAAAATGAGTATTCTTCAAAGAAATTTCAAACCTAGTTTTTTGCCCAGCAATACTTAGAAATATATAGATGATTGAAATTTTAGCTGCCTTTTAATCATGTCTAATCTAACTAAAGTTCTAAAATCAAGCATTCAAACCTCCTTATTGAATTATTTGGGAAAGCCTACAACTGATAAAACTCAGCTGGGCTTGAGCTCTAGCACCAGAATTTTCTTACCTCTAAGTATTGAAAACATATTCTTAAGATCTTATATTCTCTCATAACAAAGCTATACATACTTACTGTAGGAAATTCTGAAAATACACATTTCTTAATTGAATTATTCTTAGCATGTTAGATTCTCTAACATAGCCATAAGAAATGAACCCATTATCTTAAGCTTCCAATTATTTCCACTAAACACTTAATTATCATTTCTCTAACTACTTATGGAACTGCATTAATTCTAAGAGTTTTATAATTGATTTTCAGAACTGTATAGGTCTATCCATCACCTTGCCTATAAGATTTTAGTGTGCGGTACCTGGATGGCTCAGTCAATTAAGTGACTGCCTAGGGCCCAGGTCCTGATCTCAGGGTCCTGAGATCAAGCCTCCCCCGCTCAGCAGAGGGTCTGCTCCTCCCTTTCTTTCTCCCTGTTTTTCTCCCACTGCTCATGTTTGCACACTCTCTCTCTCTCTCTCATAAATAAATAAAATCCTTAAAAAAAAAATTCAGTGTTATCTCATCCTCTAATAACTATACTTGTTACTTTTCTGTCTCACTGCCTGGCTAGATCTTATACTACCATGTTAGCAGACATCATGTTATGACTCTTGATTTTGATGGAAATGTTTGTGAGCTTTACTATTAATAAATGTACAGATGGTTCAAAATGAATGTTTTGTATCCATAATAAGTACTAGTCCTAAAAGATGACCAGGAGTGGGTGTTAAATGTTACTAAATGTCCTGTAGGACTAAAAAAAATTGTTGTACAGTGCATTTATGCATAAGATCTCCAAATACTGGATCATTTTTGTACTCTTAGGGTAAGTCCTATTTGGTCAGAGTAGATGTTTTTAAAATCTTATTTGCAGATTTTACATTTATTCTCATAACTGACAATATTTAAAATTTTTTGCATTGGCCATTACATTTTAATGAGGGTTATATAAGCCTCTTGAATATATCTATTTGATCTTTCTGAGCTGTGGAAGTCATGTAGCATGTAAGTAACTATTACATGAACATTAGGAAGAATTTATCAACCTGACAGGCAAACTAGGTCAAAATAACCTTTAGTGTCTTACACACTGAAGGTTTCAAAGTTTATTTATATAGAACTTTATATAGTATTCACTTAAAATGTTCTTATTCTCCCCCGTATCTGCTCTAATATATATATATATTTTAACTTTTCTGGTCACCTAGTATATGGGCAATTTTCTAAGTGTTCCAAAGGCATTATAGTATACAGCTATACCTACCTTTTGTCTAATGGTCTGTTAACAGTTAAAAGGACCCATGACAAGATAGGACGTATTTCTTTATTGCCACCACCAGTCAGAAAAATTGAAATCCAGTTGGCCTGGCTTGGACCCCATGCCCACCCCAGGACTAGAATAACAGAAGGAAAAGATACAAAGACAGCCCCAATTTGAGTCACTTACCCATCTTTGTGGTCAGGAGGTAACAAGAGAAATGCATGTTAGGCAAAGTCAGTAACTACTACACAATCCCTTTCCCCTAATCCACATCTGTCTTTCTGAATGAAACACACAAAGTTCCCTTCCTTGTGGAGTTCATCTTCAAAGGAAGGTCAGACAGACAAAATATAAATCAGACAGTGATTTAAAACTAAAGTACTGAAGAAATAAGGAGCACTAAGAAGGTAAGACAAGGAGAAATAGTGGCAATTCAAAACAGGCTGGTCAGGAAAAGCCTAAGTGTGATGACAATTTAGTAAAGATCTGAAGGAAGTAAGAAGCAAGCCTTACGGCTTTTTGTAGCAACACTAACTGCAAAACCCTGACTTGGAACAAGGATATTGGTATGGCTAAAGCAGTGAGTGAGGGGGAGCAGTAAAAGGTTAGGTCAGAAGTAATGGGGACCCATATTAAGATGATAAACCCCTAGAAAGAGAAGCACTGGCTAGAGTCATTAGAGCAGAATAGTAACATGATCAGAGTTAAGAGTTAAATAATTTATCTGGCTGCTGTTTGGAGAATAGATTATAGGGGAGAACGTATAAAAGCAGGGAGACCAGTAAGAAGGCTACTTTAATAAAAAACTGATGAAGGTTTGCCCCAGTATGAGAGTAGAAGAGGTAGTGAGAAGCAGTCCTCTTCTGGATACATTTAAGGTAGAGCTGATAGTATTTTCTGATAGCTAGATATGTAAAAGGTGAGAAAAAGAAGAAATGATAGTGGTGCCAAAGAGTCTGGCCTGAGAAAATGAAGGAATAGAATTACCATTTAGAGATTAGGAAGACTAAGGAAGAAGAAAGTCTGGCTGTTAGTGGAGAGGAACCTCATTGTGGACATGTTAGGTTTGATATGCCTATCAGACATTCAGCATCTGGATATTTAAATCTGGAGTTCTGGAGGGAGGTTCATACTGGAGATATGAATTTGGTAGTTACAAGCATATATGTGAATTAAAGTCATGAAACTGAATCAGCTTGGCTAGGGAGTGAATGTAGGCAGAGAAACAGTGCAGGAACTGCCCTGGGTCACCCAGTGTTTGGAAGTCAGGTCAATGAAGAGGTATTTGCATGGAAACTGATTTAAGTGGTCATAGTAACTGGTAGGCAGCTGGGAAAGTGTGGAGACTCAGAGCACTAGGGAGAAGTGTAACTGATGGGGTCAATTCTACTGATGGGTCCAGTAAGATGAAGACTGAGAACTGTCAGACTTGCAAGATGGAGGTCCTTGGTGACACTCGACACAGTGTTGGTAGAATGGTGAGATCAAGCCTGACTGAAATGGGATCAAGATAAACTGGACAGAAAGACAGAAGAATTGTGTAAAAGGAAATGGAAATGAGATGGATTGGTAGCTAGGAGGGATGGGAGTTAAATAATTATGTAAAGGAAGGGGGACATCCACAAAAGCTATACCAATACCCTTGAATAGGGGAAAGGAAAGAATCTAAGAACATAAGTACAAGAATAAGCCTTAGATGAGATTCGAGTTCACCCAGGGAGGAAAGAAGAGAAGGTAGAATGTAAGTTACAGGTCCATGTAGTTAGGTAGATGTGATGATGGGTGCTTGTGGAAGTTCTCTTTTGGGCATTTCTACTTTACCAGTGAAAAAGAAAATAGGGTCATCAGGTGAAAGGGAGAATAGGAGAAGAGGAACTGGAAGTTTATAGAGAAATAGGTTTTAAACATTTTCCTAGGAATTGTCCAAGCTGTAAGAACACATTAAGGGCCCCCTGAGATTAGTAATCAAAATAGTTAAAGTAAGACTAGTGAGAATGGCTAGATACTTTTCTCCAGCTGTGTTCGGCTGGGCAGCTACAAGGCATAAAAGAGATTATGTCTTTGGGATTTAGACAGCTAAGGACAACAAAGCAAGAAGAGGGATAAGAGAGGGGATAAATGGGTTATTTTAACAATAGGGTAGAGGCTATTTACATTGAGTAAGGAAATGTCCAGGTGGAATTAAAAATTTGTTGGTGGGATTGGAGGCTGGTGGAAAATGGGATGCCTAAAGTCAAGATCATGGAGGGGAAACAGTTATTGCTAATGACTAAGTCCACAATATGACTATGAGAAGACTTGGCTGAAGTAGTCTGGGAAACAAAATAATTGAAAGAGAAGAAGTTAAGGCAGTGAGGAAGCAGGGTGTTGGAAGGACCTCAAGATGGCCATAAAACCACCAAAAATTAAGACACATTAGTCTTGGAGAGGAGGATAGTGAGCCAGGAGCTAAATCTTCAAGAAATGAGAGTGAAGTAGGAATTAGTAGGTGACTACAACAAGGAAGAATATGTATTTTTATCTTCAAGATAAAAAAAATTGTTTTATAACTATAATAATTATTAATGCTTAATTGCATGTCAACTCTTTTAAGATACTTCAAAGTCTTTGTTATACTTCTTCTATTCTAACTCAAATGTCCTTATTTCTTTTGCCATCATTGTGAAAGATGTACAAGGGATCCTGTCATTTTTACCAATTTCCTAAATTTTAAAGCTATTTCCCAAAAATACTTCAGGGAGCACCAGTCTTATGGCATATTTGATAACACTGAGGTTATGTTGGAAAATACATTTGAGAAACACCATACACCACTGGCCCTGTTAGATAATCAGTTGTTGGGAATAAATATAATTTCAACTCAGTTTTTTCCCCAAATTTACATGACCACAGGTCCCTTTCCCATGTAACATCAGTTAACATCCAAAGGAATGAGTATTCCAAGGCATATACTTTGGAGAAGACTGTACTGGAGTTGTCTTCCTAGTGGCCTCAAAACAGGTGAAACTATACCTGATTTGATTCAAACTGATTATGATACTGTCAGAGAATACAAATCCCCCAAATGTTACTTTGTAACAATATTATCCTCCACTGCTAACATGATGAAACACAAAGCCATCTTCAGACAGTATTTCTCAGAGATGTCCTTGAAATTAGCTTAGCATATTTTAATCCCTCATCAAAATGACAACATATAGAAATCAAAACTAATGACTGCATATTATGGTTCATAACCATACTAGGAACACAGTTTCTTTTCTAAGAAACTGGCCAAGTAAACACACTTAAAAATGTAACATGTTTTCAGTTATATAGAGAAAAATTTATTTTCTCAGGTTAAAAATGTTGGTCCAAATTTTCCTACTTCAAATGTTTCCATTTCATGGAATTAAAAAAAAACCTACCCATTATTAAAACAGGAATTCTATTTTTTTCCCCACTATACAATAAAGAAAAAGTTACAAAAGAGTAAGAGAGTTACTTCAAATGATAAAATGAGAACAAAGTTAAATTCTCCCAGTCTGGAATACTGACTACCCTCATTTCATCTAATTGTCGGATTCTCACAGGTCAATGAAGCAGAATTCATTTTATCCCACTAGTCAAACCACTTATACGAGTAGTTTTCTCCCAGGGTGTTGTGTCCTTCTTAACAGCCACAAAGATGTTCTGTGTGAAGAGCATGATATTTAACAGGATGGATGTATATACCCCAGCTCCACAGATGGCACTTTACTGCCACTAATCATAACCCTGATAGGAAGTCACTCCAAGAAAACAGATGGCACTAGCCTAAGATATGTACTCAAACTTTCTCAAAGTAACTACCACCTAATGATATCAGAAAAAGTGAAACATACCTTAAAATAATATAGGAATGAATCTTGGAACACCACACCAAAAACTAATGATATATTGTATGGTGACTAACATAACACAATAAAAAAAAAATAATGTAGGAACCAAATAATAGTTTTGTTCCAATTTTTGCTCCAAGTTCTCTAGAAAATTATGCTTATGTAATTAGAAAATATAAAACGTTTGGGGTGGAGAATAAAAAAAATTAAAATATCAACTTACAAATCCAATGAGAACTTATCAAGGAGTCAGAAACAACCTAAAAACAAAAACAAAAAAATAAAAATCTTTAATAGTTTTATTAACAGTTGCATATGCATTTTTAAATTTTACTGCAATAACTGTAGCCTTGTACAAGATTTCGAGAGAAATCTTGAGTATACTTTACTCAGTTTCCCCAATGATAACTTTTCACAAACTAAAGTAGAATGTCACAATAAGTATATTTATATTACTACAATCCACTGGTCTTTTGAAATTCCCCAATTTCTTTATGCTTGTTTGTACATGTATTTAGTCCTACAGAACTTTATACCTCATAGGCTCACATATCTATCACCATAGTCAAGATACCAAACAGTTCCATCACCACAAGGATCCCTCAATGTTGCCTTTTTATAAGGATACCCACACCCTCCTCACTACCCCTTTTTGTCCCTAACCTCTTATACATCTATTTTAACATTAAAACAGCAAAATTCATTTGTGAGCAATATTTTTATTGCTCATTTATTTTACTCATTGGGCATAAAAGACCAGTATCTAGTATATGTCAAATTATGAATAAAGAATTCCATTTTTTATCCATTAAAGAATATATTTTAAAGGAAAAAAGTCTGAAGAGAATTTTTTTTTACTCATTGTTATCACAACAAACTATTCACTTCAAAAGTCAAAAGGTGAAAGGTAAGCTAAGCATATTGTCTGAATTCAGATTCTGTATTTTCAACATACATTTTAAAAGATTTCATTCTTATAGAGCAGTTTTAGGTTTCCAGCAAAATTGAGGGGAAGATTTTTTTTAGTTTCAAGTTCCTTTTGCTCAACTACTGGTATACAGGGAAGCAACTGATTGCCATATATTAGTCTTATATCCTATAAACTTGCTTTAATTACTTATTAGTTCCAGGTTTTTTGTCTGTCAATTCTTTTGGATTTTCTACACAGATCAGGTGATGTGAACAAAGATAGTTTTATTTCTTCGTTCCCAATCTGTATACTTTTTATTTTCTTATCTCATTGCATTAGCTAGAATCCCAGTACATTGTTGAAAAGGATCAATGAGAGATCATCTTGCCTTGTTTCTGAGCTTGATGAAAAAGCTTTTACTTTCTCATCATAATGTATGATGCTAACTGTAAGTTTTTGTAGATATTCTTTATCAAGTTGAGAAAGTTTCCCTCTATATCTAGTTTACTGAGAGGTTTTTTTTTTTTTTAAGATTTTATTTATATATTTGACAGAGAGAGATCACAAGTAGGCAGAGAGGCAGGCAGAGAGAGAGAGAGAAGGAAGCAGGCTCCCCGCTGAGCAGAGAGCCCGATGCGGGACTCGATCCCAGGACCCTGAGATCATGACCTGAGCCGAAGGCAGTGGCTTAACCCACTGAGCCACCCAGGCGCCCCTTTTGTTTTGTTTTTTATCGTGAATGGGTGCTGGGTCATAGCAAATGCTTTTTCTGCATCTATTGACACAATCAGCTGATTTTTCTTCTTTAGTCTGTTGATGTGATAGATTACACTGAATTTTTTGAATGTTGAACCTACTTCATATACTTGTGATAATCCCTTTTTGGTCATGGTGTAGATTTCTTCCTATAGATTGCTGGATTTGATTTGCTAATATTTTGTGAGGACTTTTGAATCTAAGCTCCTGAGAGATACTGATTTGTAGTAGTTTTTTTTTCATGCCTTTGCTTGGTTTTCATATTAAGGTAATGCTGGCCTTACTGAATAAGGTAGGAAGTACTCCCTCTGCTTCTATCCTCTGAAAGTGATTATAAAGAACTGGCAAAATTTCTTCCATAAATGTTTGGCAGAATTCACCAGTAAACCACCTGGGCATGGTGCTTTCTGTTTTGAAAGGAAATTAACTGATATCTTTAATAGATATAGCCATAGGCATTAAGTTATTCATAGTATTTTGTTATTATTTAAATGTGCAAGGGATGTGAAATGGTATCTCTTTTGTGATGTTAATAATTTGTAACCTCCACCTTTTCTCTGCCTCACTAGAGGTTTATCAATTTTATTGATCTTTCCAAAGAACCAGATTTTGGTTTCAATGCTTTTCTCTGATATCTGATTTTCAATTTCATTGATTTCTGTGGTTTTTGTTTTAGTTTTGTTCTTTTTAATATTTTATTTTTAAGTAATCTCTATACCCAACATGGGGCTGGAATCCACAATCCTGAGATCAAGAGTTGCACACTCTGCCAAAAGCAGCTAGGCACCCCTATTTCTGCTCTAATTCTTATTACATCTTTTCTTCTGCTTACTTTCAGATTTTTTTTTTTCCTAGTTTCCTAAGGTAGAAATTTAGATTACTGATTTCAGGGCTTTTTTTTTTTTTTTTTTTTTTTAATGCTCTATATTTTCTTCTAAGCATCACTTTCTCTGCATCTGACATTTTGATGTCATGTTTCCATTTAGTTCAAAATAGCTCAAAATTTCTCGATATACTTTTCTGACCTTTTATAAAGTATGTTATTCAACCTCCGCATTTTGAAATTTTTTTTTAAGATTGTATTTATTTATTTGACAGAAATCATAAACAGGCAGAAAGGCAGTCAGAGAGAGAGAGAAGCAAGCTCCCTGCTGAGCAGGGAGCCCGATGCGGGGCTCGATCTCAGAACCCTGAGATCCTGACCTGAACTGAAGGCAGAGGCTTAACCTACTGAGCCACCCAGGCACCCTGAAATTTCTTACTTATCTTTATATTATTGATCTCCAAGTTAAATTCTACAGTGGTCTGACAGCAAACAATATAGGATCTTTATTCACTTAAATCTGTTATATTTTAAGGCCCAGAATGTGGTCTATCTTGGTGAACGTTCCATGTGAGCTTGAGAAGAATATATATTCTATTATTGTTGGATAAAGTAATCTGAACATGTCGATTACATCTAGTTGACTGATGGGATATTATGTTCAACTATGTCTTTATTGATTTTCTACCTCTGAGGTCTGTGGAGTGTATAGCATCTTTCTAACCAGAAACCTCTAAGCTCTATAAGCTTACCATGGCATAATCTAGGTATTTTATATATATTATCTCATTTAATATTCATAACAATTCTACAAGGGATGTGCCATATTATCCCTTTTTGGTTCATCAGGAAATTCAGGCACAGAACATTTCCGTAAGTTGCCCAAGGTCACACAATTAACAAATGATTGATCCTGACACTGGAGTCCAGGATTTTAGCCATCTAGGCTCTATGATCCCTCAAAGAAACCTAGGATGATGAAATCAAGTTATTTTGTGTTATCATTAATTTCTATGACAGTAAAAATTTTCCCAGTAAGTCTTGGTACACAATAGTAATTACTCCGAAGTGTTAATGTCCCTTTTCCTTGGGGTTGCTAAACACAGTTACCTTGGCAGATACAGTTTAAGCACAACACTTGTATGGTTATTCTGTGGTTCCTCATTCTAAAACATTCCATAAGACTGCATTTTTTTCATGTTTGTTTGCATGTTACCACAGATACAATATTTATGTTCACATTCACTGTTTTCTTAAATTGTTAAATTCTTAATAGACTATCTGTACAAATAGGTTTGTAAATAGCTACAGAGGAACATGCCGGAAAGGCCTTTAAGGAGTATGATCATGAGCACAAAGACAATGGCAGGTAGGCTCTACTTCATCAGGTTCTCATTTCCAGGAGCCTAGATTCTGACACGGGAAGGGAATGAAGACCTTCACTGGAAGGCAGGACCCAGCATCAGAGAATATTGTGAGCACTTTCCTCTAAACTTCATTTACCTGCCAGGAAGATGATATAACTTATTAACCTGCATTAAAGTTTTTAAAATTCTAGGATGTAAAAAACTAACCATGCCATTCTTAGTTCATGTAACAAAGTACCATAGATTTGATGGCTTAAACATTTATTTCTCCCAGTTCTAGAAGCTAGAAGTCCAAGATCATGGTGCCAATATGGATGGGTTCTGAGGAAATCCTCCTCAGGGCTTTGGATGGCTAACTCCTCACATGGTGGAAAGAGAGCTAGCTAGTTCTTTGTTCTCTTCTTACAAAGCCACTGATTTCATTCATGAAGGCTCCACCCTTATGATCTGCTTACCTCCCAAAGGCCCTACTTCAAATATCATCACATTGGCGGTTAAGATCTCAACATACATATTTAGGGAGACATATTCAGTCAACTACAATGACCTTATATGGAGATGAAGACAAAACAGTCATCTGAAAAACCTCTCTACAAAATTTCACTTGTAAGGGAAAAAATATGGACAGATTACTAAAAACCTATGCAATTCTGTAATCAGAGAACTAGACAAATAATAATGGTATTTTGCAGATAATTTGGACAGCCCAGGGAGGCATCTGTGTGACTGTAGAATGCCTCAGGGGGTATTAGAATGCACAAAAGCAGTAGAGTGGAAAAGTTACTGCAGTAGAAATGGAGATGGAGGGCTCAGAGATGGGAGTCTCAAAGCCAAGGAGAGTGACTTCACTATAATTCTATCAACTCCAACTCGGCTGAATTCTAAAGCCTGCCCAGGACCCTGGAACACTTCTCCACTCCTGTTATTTCCTGTTTTCTCTCCTCTCTTCCAGTTGGTGTCCTCACTCCCAATACTTGTACATAATACCTATGTCTCTGTGAACATCCCCACATTATACTCCACAGAGGGGGAAAAAAGAAATCTATTGGATACAACAGTTTATCTCTTCAGTGCTAACCTTACAAAATTCCTTTTCTAGCACCAATCAACTCCACCTCTTCATTTAAAGTCTCCTCTACATTATCACGTTCTCCCTTACTACTAGAGATACTTCTTCCCTACATAGTACAGTGATCTGTTATTTCCCAACCTTTAACAAACAAAACCTTCATTAACCTTGCACTGCCCTCCAGCTTCTACTGTATTCCCAGACTACATTCTCAAACTTCTGAAAAAGACTGAAAATGTAGATAATCCCCATTTCCTCACCTATTCACTTTCCAACCCATTCCCTGGCTCTTATCTCTTCCACTCTATCAAGAGATCCTTATCAAGGTCATCAAAGCAATTCTTATTATCCTCATTTTAAGAACCAGGGCACTGAAGCTCAAGAGAGATTACTAGGTTGAGATAGTAAAGACATACCTTCCCTTAGAGATAAACAAGAGCCCAGGGCTGCCCCAAAGTTCTCTTTTCAGGGTATTAGACTAAGGACTTTATCTTCCAGGGACCCCACCTCCTTCTTCCCTTAGGTCATCTTCCCTACATTAAATCTCAGACTTACTCCCCAAAATATCTCATTGTTTTTCATCATTTTTCACTAAGAAAGTATTTTGTTTGATCTATGAATATTTTCTGCAGATCACTTAGTGTACACTCTTTTAATTAACTAAAAATAGGTGGTTTTATTCCCTTTGTACAAATAAGAAAATTATGAAACAAAAAACTTTCCCAATATCAGACATTTGAGAAGTATCAGAGTCAGAATTTGACCTGATCACATGGATTCTACAACCCAGGCTGCCTGTCGTCAGGATGGTTAAATCTCACAGCTTCTCAGTTTGTCCTTTTACAAGGTAACAAAGTAAGAGCATCACTCAGAAATGTGACATAATCCCAATACTTCCATAAGATCAGAAAACATAGGGTTGATACAAATCTGTTATGAGCAAACATGTAAGAAACTGATTTATAAATTATAATGGGACTTTGTAATGAGAAATACAGTTTTTAAGATCGGACACTCAACTTTGGTTACTAGAGCATTTTCGCTCTCCAGCACTATCTAGGAAGCTAAATTAGTTAAGCATGAAGAATGATGCAGATTTGTATGCTCACCCATATCCTATTCTTTTTTTAAGCACACAGGCATTACACTTGCTCAGTATTGCTCTTAAACCTGGACATGAGGGGTTCATAGCAAATCCTTCCCTCTAGAGTAAGAAGGTCAAGAGTTTAAGGGGACTACCCACCCAGGCCCAGACTCCCCGCCTAGACCATGCTGCAGGTTCCTGGAACCAAGGCGTTCCTTGTCCAAAGAACTTCAAGCCTGATAGTAGGGACTGTGGAGCTCTCTTTCCCAGACCTAGGTTTATAAAAACAGGTTGTGCTCACCAGCACAGAGAATTAAATAGAAACAAAGAGAAATTAAATCTTCTAGATTTTGGAGAGAACTGCACTTCCAAAGAGAACCAGTCCATCAGCTGAAATCTAAAAATGATCTTCGGCTTCTCCTATATGGAAGCACTGGGAAGAAAGGGCTGCTCAGTTCCAAGCACAGCAAATTCTCTACTCTCCATTTCATAAGGAGACAAGGAAGATAAAAGGAAGAATTCCCCAGAGGGAACAAGAAGGTAGAATCAGGCCCCAGGCAAAAAGCATCTTGTTCCCTCAAGGTGTCCCAATACCTGTCATGAGGGATTTCAGAACTGCTATGGACCAGTGACTCCAGTGTGTCTCTTATGTTCCCCTTTTCTGGAAGGGACAGTTTTACTACATTTAACTGCCTCATTTTACCATTATGTATTAGGTGTATATAAGGGAGATGTGTGCACATATGCACAGAGGGAAGGCCATGTGAGGACACAGCAAGAAGGCAGCCATGTACAAACCAAGAAGAGAGGCCTCCTCAGAAACTGAATTTGCTGGCACTTGCACTTCTACTTCTAGTTTCCAGAACTGTGAGAAAATAAATTTCTGTTGTTTAAGCTACCCAATCTGTGGTATTCTGTCATGGCAATCTAGACAGAATAATCCAGATTTGCACGGTGAACTAGAATGCTGCAGTAACAATGTTGAAGTGGCTTTGGAATGGAGTAGAAACTGGAAAGGGTTTTGAGGTGCATTATAGAAAAAAACCAAGACTGCCTTAAAGAAATACAAAGTTAAAGGAGATTGTGGTGAGAACTCAGATGTGAATGAAGAACATGCTCTTGGAAACAGAAGAAAGATGATCCTTCCTAGAAAGTGGAAAAGAATTTGGCTCAATTGTGTTGTGTTTAGTAGAAGAGCCTGTAAGTGATGAAATGTTAAGCTTCCAAGTGACGGATGTTTAGCTGAAGAGATTTCTAATCAAAGTGTTGTTGAGGGGATAGCCTGGTTTCTCCCTATAAGCCCTTCTTCTTCTCACTGAATAGAATGTGAGAAGAGAGATAAACTGAAAAGAATTATTAGGAAAAAACAGAGAACCTGAAGAATTGGAAAAATTCTGTCTATCCATATTGCAAAAAATGAGAGAACATGTCTTGGAGAAAAACACCAAGAGTGTGGCTGGACAATGATTCCATGAAGAGATGACCCGTAAGAGAGTTATTATTCTGCCAAATCAGCAGAAGCCAGGAACAAAGATGGGATTATACCAGCAAAGACTCTGACTGTTTGGACCAAACAGAACAGAGTCAGGATGAAATAAAGGATGGATTTTGGAATTCTGAGATTGAGCAGGTCTAGACATAGAACTATTTGGCAGCAAAGATGCTTTATTCCTCATGAAAAAAAAAGAATGACCCCAGGGCATGCCAGACATCCTCACTTCTACTCCAACTACAGCCTCCCAAAGAGCACAGCTGTTCCTCCTTTGTTTAAGAGGGGCTCCATCCTTGGCTTCAGTGGGCCAGACTGCCCCCACTGAGTGCCTCAGGGGTGGGGCCACTGCCTAGTGCTATGGGACCAGAAGGCAGATTGTGAAGCCGAAGAGGATTATTCTTGGGATTTAAAATCAAATGGAGTTTGCCTTAGTAGATGCTCGCCTTGTTTGGGACCTACCAATCCCATTTGGGACCTACCAGTTCCATTCTATCCTACTCTGTCCCACCAATGTATTTTGGAACCCCTAATCTGTTTGGTTTCACGGGTTCACTGTAGGAGAGGAATTTTTCTTCAAGATGAATCTTACTTTGAGTCCCATCCATACCTAATTAATAAGACATTTAATTTCTTAATTTTTAAAAAATAGGCTCCACACCCAATGTGGGGCTCAAACTCATGACCCTGAAATCATGAGACATATGCTTTACCGACTGGCCAGGCACCCCAGATGATATTTAGATAAGGCTTTGGACTGTAGACTTATGAGCTGATGCTGGAATGGGTTAAGACTCTTGGAGCTGTTGGGATGGAATGAATGCATTTTGCATGCAAGAAGGACATGAATTTAGGGGTTAGAGAACCAAATGTCATAGATCAAATGGTATCCTTCCAAAATTCTTATGTTGAAGCCCTAATCTCCGACATGATTATATTTGGTGGCAGGGCCTTTAAAGAAGAGATAACTAAGACTAAATGAGAGATGGGTGGGACTTGTGTTCCTACAAGAAGAGGAAGAGACATCAGAGACTATTCTCTCTCCATACATGCAAAAAGGACATGTGAAGACACAGCAAGAAGCTGGCTATCTATAAGCCAGGAAAAGAAGTTTAGAAACAGACCTGCATAGATGGATGGAAACCATCACTACAACTCAAAAGATGCAAAGGAAATTCTTTTCAAAAAATGATTCTAGAGCAACTGGATTCCTACAACAGAGAGAGAGAAAGAGAAAAAAAGGTAATCTAGATTCTTATTTCACATCATACTAAAAAGTATTGCAATAAATCATAAAGTGGAACACAGACCTGTGAAAAGAAAATGAAGCTCTTCACAACTGTGGGATAGGCACAGATTTTTTAAATAGGACACAAAACATGGTATTCAAAAAATTGATAAACTGGATTTAGGAAACTGTATTTATCAAAAGACATTATTAAAAGTGAAAACAGAAAAATCAGACTGAGAAGCTATTTGCGATACACAATTCAATAAAGGACTCTAAAATATAAAGAATTCCTACAAATCAATATGATGACAATGCAAAAAAATATGCAAAAGACTTGAATAAGTACTGCATAAAACATACAAAAGGCTGCTCAACATTAATAACGAAGGGATGGAAAAGAAAACCATGACCTACCAGCACACATCCACCAGAGAGCTTAAGAAGAAAACTAATAATAATATCAAGTGCTGGTGAAGAGGTGGAATTACAACTCCCACTGCTGGTGGGAAAGTACCCTTACTCATTCACTGGTGGTTACCTGGCAGAATTTACTAAAGCAAATTCCTGGCTACCCCAGGACTTTAAAATTCTACTCTGACATATACAAGTAAAATACTACAAAACTCACTAAAAGATCCATGTATGACTATTCACAGCAGCTTTGGTTTTTTGTTGTTGGTTGGTTGGTTGTTTTTTGTTTTTCCAGTAAAATTTTATTTTGGAAAAAGTTATTTCCAAGAGAAATGGATCAAATACCCCAGTTAGTTGCAATGAGTGCTGAAAATGTTCACCACCACTTCATAGAAATTGTAGTTTCTCTTAACAGAATATTTAGGATGGACGCATCATGTTTAAATAGTTCAACCTGTAAGCACAGACGATTAACACAGAGACAAAGACTGAGCTGGGGAGTGTTTTATTGAAAGAAAATGCCCATGACACCATCACAGCCCAGTCACCTCCCTCATCTGCCAAGGTGCTGCTAAGTGCCAGGAAAGGCCCAGCGATGTGGGTGAGTTCAGATCAAACAGCATCAGAAGTACAGGACTCTGGACTGAGACACCGGTTATCAAAGCAAGAACCCAGTTGAGGAGAATCTTAAATATCAAGTGACTAAAAGGGGTTTTAAGATATGAGCAGTATGTACAACAAGAAGTACTGAATAGAAGTGCTGGTGGCCTCTGCTCCTCTGGGCCCCTCCCGACTGATGGGCTTGTCTGACCAGTCTTGAGGGGCTCTCATGGCCAACTGTGATCACAACCAAAGACCCTCCTGTGGACTGGCCATGGTCTCTGCAGATGACATCAGTGAGGCCTCCTCCCTATATATAAGGCAGAAAACCACGAAAGAGAATTCCAGCTGACCTGCTCAGAACAATTCCCCTTTCCATCCAGGGCAAGAAGTATGGACTGAAAGGCCACGTTTTAGATAGTTGGGTATTCACACTTTTTTACTCTCCTCCTGGAGAAATGCAATGTAACCACAGTGCAGCCCATGGACAGAAGACAGGAAAGAGGCTATGTCCTTGGCAACACCCACGGGAGCAGGGCTGGGGGCTGAGTAGAGTGGGTCTTCAGGCAACCTTCATGACTGGGAGATCTTGTCTAGAGACATGAACCCCATCTTCCCAAGGGTCCTTAGCCACACTCAGCCACCAGGCCAGACCACCAGGGGGGTGATGGGGCCATTGTTGGGAGAGAGGTGGAGCCAGCCTTCAGGGCGGAACTGCAGAGCCCTGCACACCATCAGCAGATGATGCTGGCATGGCAGATGAAGATCTCCTAACTGCCCTCCTAACGCTGGGCGTCTGCAGTTCTGGACAGCAGCCTCAATCCAGGCTCCATCTTCATAAACACAGCCTCGGTCTTCCAGCGGGAAGTAGGTGGGTTGGTCTCGATGATGGTGCCTTCCCTCAGCAGGTCTGTGCTGATCTTGCAGATGCCAGGCAGGTGTTTGCTGCTGATATTGGTGGTTTCTATTGCAGGGCACATGGCAGAATGGACAATTTTATTAAACTTCAACCCCAAGCTTGCGAGTCAGAGCCCAGTTAGTTCAGTCTGTTCATAACCCAAGAGCTTCAGAGTATGATCGTTCTCCATGGAGGAATCCACGTG
The DNA here is from genome assembly GCF_964662115.1 of Mustela nivalis. Classification (NCBI taxonomy): domain Eukaryota; kingdom Metazoa; phylum Chordata; class Mammalia; order Carnivora; family Mustelidae; genus Mustela; species Mustela nivalis. The sequence continues at coordinate 57,951,633 of NC_139024.1, read as the reverse complement.
GTTCCAGGAGCGCCAGATGAGAAAGATGCGTGGCCTGGCCTTGGCTTCGTAGTGGCCCAGGCTGCAGGCCAATTCCTCTTCTCCAGAGTCCAGGTACCTCTTCTGTAGGTTGAGCAGGGACCGTGGTTCTTGCCTGTGTCAGCTTGGGTCAGAGATGCTCAGCGTGGCACATGGCCCCCATCCACACTGCTGCCTTGAGTGTGAACAGCTCTGTGTCCCCACCCTCGCAGGGCTTCCCCAACACCACTGCCGAGATGAGCATGGCAGTCGAGCCCTCTGCCAGGGCACAGGCCACCAGCTGCCACGCCTGTCGGAATGCCATGGCAGTGGGAATGCCATGCCCACCTGACCTGCACCAGCCCCTTGCCCAAAGCAGCTTTATTTGTAATAGCCAAAATTAGAAAGAACCCAAACATCTGTTAACAGAGTGGATAAACGGTGGTATGTTGACACAATGGAATACTACAGAAATAAGAATATGAGAAAAAAATATATACACATGCATTAATATGGATGAGTTTCAAAAAACTATGAAGTCAGACAAAGGAATACATATTATTTGGCTACTCTTATAGTCCAACAATAGACAAAACTTATCTGTAGGGATGGAAATCAGTACCTCTAGGGGATGAACTAGCTGGGAGGTGCATGAAAATTTTCTCTTTCTGGATGGAATATGGTCTTGTTCTAGTGTACTAGATAGTTGTACATATATAAAAATTCATCAAGCTATATATTTAATATTGGCACATTTTATATGCTTCCCCCCCCCCATGTATTTTATACCTTGGTAGAAAAAGTACTTCATAAAAGATAAGCAGACTATTTTTATCTTATCAGTTGCCTAGTAAAGGTTAATAGGTAAAAACAAAATTATCTACTTAAAAACAAAGACCAAGCAAATTGTGCTTATATCTGTTTCACTGACCCCAAGATCAGTCAAAACTAGACCATTCAAATCTTATCCATTAGTATCAATAAAAACTTAGAAGGAAAATCTGAAGAAAGTAGGAGTACATCAGTTAGTCCACAGCAGTTAAGCTTGTTACTCAAGTTAAGACTCCATGTAACATACTGGCAATGTATGTGAAGCAATTTTAGTAGTGTCTTTTACCATAAATAAACCTATTTAATAATTTTAACTATTTATTTTTAGTACCAAGGCAGTATGGCATAAAAGAAATAGCAAGGGATTTTGAATCAGACAAACCAGTTTTGCCACTTACTAACTATACAGTGTTGGGCAACTTTCTTAATCTCCTTGATACTGAGTTTCTTCACAATTTAAAACAGAGACAATAATACTTACTTTGCAAAATTGTAGCACAATTATAGTAGGTATTTAAGAGTAGTAACTATTTAGCAATAGCTCTTTGTATGCAAAGTATCATGATAGGTACTGGAATCCTATCTCTAAGAACCTGACCAACTGGAAATGACATTTAGATATAAAGATTGGTGATGAAAGGTAAGAATTTAACAAGGGCTATAGATTACAAATTATAGGGTTCCTATCCAGCTAGGAGGATTGTGGAGTGAGTATCCTCTGAACAGAGCCTGGAAAAGTTTTGGAAAATCCACTTAAGGCAAAGGAAATGGCGTGAATGAAAGTACAGCCTCAAAACACAGTGCAGTGACTTCAGGTTCGATCAGTTAAGACTAACTGTGCCACTGGACTAATTCTAAGAAGTAAGACTACAAGGCTAGTAGAGCAAGCTGGGACTACATAGAAAAGGACCAGTCAGGACTAAGAAGTCAAGGACCTGTTTTCTCAAGTCCTGGGATGTCCCTGAGGGGTTCTTTTCAGGAACTGACTCCAGTGATCACTGTACACAAATGTAGGGAAGGAAGATCTCAATACAGGGAAATATAGCATAGGATAATAAGGGCCTAACCCAACATGCTGAGAGGAATAAAAAAAACCAACCAGGAAAAATATTATAATTCAATTTTATCAGCTTTAAAATAATGAACAAATACGTGGGCCTGCCTTCAAATTTCAAAATGACTGACAGGCACACAAGCTCCTCAAGAGCAAAGAAGTATCCAAAAACAGCAAAACGTTGCTAGGCACATTGAAAGCACTTGATATATACTGCTGGCAAATGAATCCTTTTAAATATTCCAAATACTGAAACGTTTATAATACAATGTTCATGGTGAACATGAAGAAAAACTAAATTCATTTTTCTCTTCCTATTGACAGCTTTTTTTTAAACAATACATGCCAAGTTTTGGATTTGTTCAAATTCAATATTTTAAAAGACTCATTTGCAAGAGCTATATCTACCAAAAGACTCAGATAAAAATCACTCTAGAAAGTTGGTAATATTGCCACTTCAAGTTGTTAAGCTCTGTGTAATTTTTTTAAAGGAATTTATCAGTATGTCTTTTGCAATAACAAAACAAAACAAAACAAAAAGAATTAAAAAACAACCATTGCATGACTCATGAATATTACATGAAAAAATTAAAAAGTTAAATCCATATCATATGAATATATGTAAGGTTCACTTAAGAGTACATAATTTATGTAACAATTAAAATAATTAAAATGAGAATAAGCTACTACATTAAGAAATTTAAAAAATGAGTGCTTCCTAGGGGCTAAGCACAATGCTTAGCCCTTTCCATGTATTCACTCATTTAATCGTCTCGACAACCTTCCATGGTAGACATTTGTTATCTATGTTTTACAGATGAGAAAACACAAATATGGAGAATTCTCCAAGATTACACTGTATGGCAATGAAGAGGCAGAACTAGGAATTGAACCCATACAGTCGAGCTCCAGCATCAGATTCCAGTTAATAAATGTAGAATGAATGAAGGAAATGGCAAATCACCATTAGAATACCACAATAATAACTGTTACAGGCAAGACCAGTTGAATGCTAAAATTAATGAGCTAAACTTTGAGAAAGAGGACATTTGTACAACTCAAAACATCTCCCTCAGAAAATGTTGATTGCCCATGGTAATTTTAACATATATACACAAATAATTTGATACTTTCCCTCTCCTCTCTTTGAGTGTGGACTTCTCCTAACAAAACAGAGCACAAGGGAAAAGCAGTAATGTGTTACAGTGGAGAAACTGGGCAGGCACTGTCTGAACTACATGATGAAAGTTAACATGTTGATGGGCACATCCTGTGCCCCCAGATATGATGCAATGAAAAAAGCACAACATATCTGTGGAATTCTTCCCCTAAAGCCCATAGCCTCAGTCTAATTGTGAGAATACATTGGACAAACCCCAAATGAAGGACACTGTACAAAAAAAGTGGTGATGTCTAAAAGACAAACATTTTCACAGATTGGAGTATACTAGAAGACATAACAATTAAGTGCAATATGGAATGTGGATTCGATTATAGAATAGAAAGAGGACACTAGTGGAAAAACTGGAAAATCTGAATGAAGTTTGTCATTTAGTTAATAGTATTGTGCCAAGGTTTCTTACCATAATTAATATCATGGTTATGTAAGATGTTAACATTAGAGGAAGCTGCATAAAGGATATATAACAACACTCTATACTATCTTTACAGATCTTTTGTAAATCTAAAATCATTTTGTAATTAAAAGTTTTTAAAAATTCAATAACCATTTGTGAAAACAAATGTCAATAAGCCAGGAATAGAAGAAAATCTCTGGTAAAAGTCATCTCTAAAATAAAACACAATAAACAGCATTCTTAATAGTGAAATATTGAGGTATTCTCCTGTAATATCAGGAGAAAGCAAAGACATCTATTCTAATGTTTCTGTTAAATACTGTTCTGGTGTTCCCAGCCAGTGTAATAAGGCAGGAAAAAGAAAAAAGGAACAGAGATTAGAAAGGCTAAGTTAAACTTTTTTTTTTCCAGATGATACTGTGAAATCACAGAATACATGCTCAATATATAAAAGTCAGCTGTACATCTATATCCTATTTAGATGGTTAGAAACAAAATTGAAAAAAAGATACATTTACAACAGCATCAAAAAAACTCAAATGCCCAGAAATAAGTTGAATAATGCAGAAGTCCTCTATACTAAAAACAAAACAATGGTGGGAATAATTGAAAAACTTATTAGATGAAGAGATATACCATATTCATAAATTGGAAGATTCTCTTAAGATCTCCATTCTCCTAAAACTGTTCTGTAAAGGCAATGCAATACCAGTCAAAAGTTTGGTAGGATTTTTTTTTTTAATAGATGCTTACAAGCTGATTCCAAAACCTGTATGGAAATGAATCGCACTTAAATAGCCAAAACAATCCTTAAAAAGAAAAAAATTGAAGTGTTTACACTACCATATGTCAAAACTTATTATAAACTACAAAAAAGAAAGTATGATGTTGATAGAAAGATTGATAAACAGTCCAGGAGGAACAGAATGGAGTCCAGAAACAGACCCAAATGTATGGTCATTCCTTTTCAACAAAGGGACCACCGCAATTCAATGGAAAAAGAAAGGACTTTTCAATAAATGTGTGGAACAGTGGAATGTCCATATGAAAAATCTTGATATCCCCCCATCTCATACCATACACAAAAATCAATTAGAAATAAATCGAAGACCCAGCTGTGAAGATTAAACTGTAGTTTCTGGAGGAAATCATAGGCAAATGTATTTAGGACTCTAAGGGTAGGCAAAAATGAGGGCAGGAAGAAAATCTGTGGGCAGAGTGCAAAAAGCACTTTCCACCCCCACCCGTAACACTGATAAATTAGACTTCATACGTCTGCTCATCCAAAGGCAACATTAGGAGAATAAATATGCAAACCTTAGACAGGTAGAAAATATCTGCAAACATGTACATGATAAAGATTTCCTATCCAGAATATATAAGAAACTAAAATCATTAACAGAAGATAACCTACTAAAAAAGCAGGCAAAAGATTTGAACAGCACTTCACAAAAAAAAATCTGAATGGCCAATAGATACAAAAAGATGTTCAACATTATTATTATTTTTTTTAAAGATTTTATTTATTTACTTGAGAGAGAGACAGTGAGAGAGAGCATGAATGAGGAGAAGGTCAGAGAGAGAAGCAGACTCCCCATGGAGCTGGGAGTCCGATGCGGGACTCGATCCCGGGACTCCAGGATCATGACCTGAGCCGAAGGCAGTCGTCCAACCAACTGAGCCACCCAGGCGTCCCTATTATTATTTTTTTATTTTTTAAAAAATTTATTTATTTATTTGACAGACAGAGATCACAAGTAGGCAGAGAGAGAGAGGAAGGGAAGCAGGCTCCCCGCTGAGTAGAGAGCAGGACTCGATCCCATGACCCTGAGATCATGACCTGAGCCGAAGGCAAAGACTTTAACCCACTGAGCTACCCAGGTGCCCCGATGTTCAACATTATTAATCTGCATAGGAATGCAATCAACTTACTCTAAAACCATCAATTTACCTCCTTGGTATATATCTGTAAAATAGGAGTATATGTTTTCCAATGGCAATTTCAAGAACATTCGCAGAAACTGCATTAATAATGATCAAATCCAGAAAACAACTCAAACGTTCATCAACAAGAGGATGGAAAAATGAACTATGGTTCACCCACATAATGCAATACTATAGAAGAGGGTCACTGAACTTTTTCTTTGGCCCTATTAAGGGCCAAATAGTAAACGATTTAGGCTTTATAGGTTACACAGTCTCTTTTAACTACTCAACCCTGTTGAATGGACATGTTTATGTCCAATAAAGTTTTATATACTAAAATATGTTTGGGCTAACACTGGCCCACAGGTCATAGTTTGCCACTTCTTGCAATAAAGAAAACAACAAGAAACTACTTACCACCTGGATGAATCTCAAAAATATCCCATGAACAAAAGGAAACCAATATGCATGCATGCACATGCACTATAGGATTTCATTTATATGAAGTTCAAGAACATCTGAAAATAATTCATAGTGAGAGAAGTCAGGACAGTAGTTCACTAGAGGAGAGGAGTGGCTCCACTGAATAGAAGAGACAGGAGGGAATTTTTGGAGGGATAAAAATGTATTCTTTTACCTGGGTGGTGATCACACAGACATACACCTGTGTAAATTTTATTAAGCCATATACTTTATTTTTGTGCTTTTGTTGTATAAAACTATATAGCTCATTTTGGAGAAAATAAAATTGGACAAAAATCAGAATACAGATTTGAAGAAATTTTCTAGAACTCAGTATAAACAAACATATACAAAAGCTAGATTAAGAGAAATGGGTAGACTGAGCAAGTCTAAGAGAAGTCTAACCAGAGTTCTGAAGGAAAACATAGAAAAAAAAATGGAGGGAAATCTACACAGAAAGAAAAAAGACGAAACCTGAGAAGTGGTGAAACACCAACAATCCAGGATAAAGGAAATGTCCACACCTTGATACACTATCATCAAACTGTAGAACATAAGAGAAAAAAATCTTAAAAGCAGACCCTCCCCCCAAAAAAACAGATTAACAACAAATGATAGTTATTTGAACTAACTGTAACATGGGAAGCAGAAGTCAATGAAATGAGACCTCCAAAGGACTGAGAAAGAAACTGCCAGGACAGAACTGTATGCCAAACAAAACCATCATAAAAATGAGTAAAATAAAGACATTTTCAGATGAAATTTGCCATCAACATTCCTTTAAAAAACAAGCTCCTAAAATATACTTGACAAAGGAAAAAAGATCTGAGGTGTAAGACGAAATGACAAAAAAAGGATCCATAAAAAGGAAAAAATGATGTTGAATTTATAGGAGGAAAAAAAAAAACAAGGTGTAATTAAAACTCTAGATGACAAAAACATGTAATTAACTCATGTCAAAGCAACCTAGGTTTCTTGAATTATTTGCAAGTAGAATTAATAAACTTTAGATTAAGTTGTACATTAAAATTTTAAAGAAAACTACTAAAAGGATTAAAGCAATTTTCATACTAATTAAGAGGAAAGAAAATGGAATAAGAAAAAAATCCCAAAGCTGGCAAAGAGAAAACACACACAAATACACACACCAGAATAAAAACAACCATAAAACAGAATGTTAACTTTAATCTTAAATATATAATTATATTTTACCTAATTGGACTGAGAGCTCCATTAAAAGACAAAGATTGTCAGAGTAGAACAGAAAAAAACAATCATCTATGTGAAAGGGGTATTCTAAACAAATGCCTTAAGGTGTAACTAGAATTTCTAAAACAGAATTGATTTTAAGGTACTAGGCATTTGGGTGAGGAGTCGTAGAACATCACTGTAGAATGACAAAAAATTCAATTTACAGGGAAAATAGAGCAATTCCACACTTGTATGTACCAAATTTTCAACTTTTATAAAGCAAAGTGACAAAATTACAAAAGAGACGAGAAAATTCATTATTTTATTGTGATCCTTTTGTTACACCTTTCAGTAATTAATAGCTCAAATAAAGAATTAGTAAGGTTAAAAAGGTTTAAAAACCACAATTCATGTGCTTAACCTAAGACATGTGTACGCGTGTGTGTGTGTGTGTGTCTGTGTAGTTGTTTTTATACCTACCTTGCCCCAAAAGTCTGTGAGTGCATATTCTTCTTAATCATTCAAAGCGCAGTTGAAAAACTAACCATGAGGCCACAAAGCAATTCTCAAATTTCAAAGAATCGGTAGCATAGAGCCCTCACTTGCTGACTACAGTGTGAGTTAGAAATCAATAACAAAAGGATAACTCACAAAACCTTCCACATTTGGAACAAGAAAATACTTCTAAAACTCTCATGGGGAAAGAAAAAAAAAATCATAATGAAATAAATTTTAATTCTTAGAACTGAAACAAATATATTACATAGAAAGTAACACTAAATAAAAATCTGTAGGGTTTGTGGAGACAAATCTATGACCAGAGTAAAGAGCCCAGAAATGAGCCCCAGCATATCTGGGAATATGTACAGGACAGAAGTGGCGCTGCAAATCTCTGGGACGGGGCTAACTGCCACTCCACATGGGAAAAAGAAAACGAGGTCTTCTTGATCTCCCAACGTAAATTTAAAAATAGCTATCTATACGTACACAAGTCAAGCAAATGAAAGAACTACATGTATAAAAAATGGAAACCTTAAAACTTAGAAAATATTTCAAAACACATTTCCCTCATAGTAGAAAAGAATATCTTGAGATACGAAAACACAAAGAAAAGATTGTCTGCAGTTTACATAACCAACAAAGGATTTGTACCTTGAACAATGTTTTCCAACAGAAATCGCTGCAATGATGAAGTGTGTTGTTATACAATATAGCACAGTATAATATAAAATAATAGAGTATAATATAATAGCCACTAGTCATATGTGGCTAATGAGCACTTGGAATGTGGCCCAGAGTGACCAAGGAATTGAAACTGTTGAAGTAAATAAGACAGCATGTTAACATTTAAAAATCCTTCGCGAAGGTCCATGGAGGTCCATTATGTTTTTATATATTTTTTAGTATTTATACTTTTCATAAAAGCATTTTATTCTAGCTTATATTACTATATAGAATATAATTTCAAATTTGTAAAAAATGCGTTAACAGTTGCTTTTCAGAAAGCAAACATACCAAATGTTCACAATATTATCTGTGAATCATTTTATTTTTCTCCTATTTTAAAAAATTAAGACATAAAAACAAATAAAGGATTTAATGAACACAGATGTATCCACCCCAGAATTTATGAAATAAAACATTACGGATATTGTGTAAATTCCCTAGGTACCCTTCCTGACCACTTTTTTTCTCTTTTTAAAGAAAAGCTGGCAAATATGATTAAGAGACTAGAGTCCTGGCTTCAGACTTCTTCATTTCACAATAACCATACTTTAATAGGTTTGGGGGGAAACTTAATATACAGGCATTACATGTATCATTTAACAAAGAGTTATAGAGCAAACATTCATGTAACCATTATTGCCCAGGTCAGGAGATAAAGCATGTCCAGCCTCCCAAAAGTCCTCAGTATGTCTCTTCTCAATTGCAACCCCCCCTTCACCCCCTAGGAGAAGATCACCAGCTTAACTTTAAGGGTGTCAATTTATTCACAATTTCTCTTTACTACTTTTAATGCCTAAATATGCACCTCCTGACAACAGCTTTATTTCACCAGGTTCTGAATTTCTCATAGAATAATGAATGATATCATCTTCAACAACTTGGGTTTTTTTGTTTGTTTTCGGGTTTGATTTTGTTTTTTGTTTTTTTTTTTTTGTTTTTTGGCTCAACATTATTGAGACACATTTATGTTGAAACACAAAACTACTTCATTCACCACTGTTCTGGGTAGTTTCCATTTTAAGAATATAATTTACGTCTCCCCTTCAGATAGACATTAAGGTTGCTCCCAGTTTGGGGGTATTGCAAATAACACTGCAGTAAACCTTCTTGTACACGTCTGCTTGTGTATATGTATGAAAAATTTATCTAGGGCAGTGGCTTTCAAACTTTTTTGACCATGACTCATACTAAGGAATGACGTTTTACATCATGACACACATCTGTGTGTGTAAAAACCGAGAGGAAAAAAAAAAGTTTCATGAAGCAAATACCCGATGACCTGAGACATATTCTGTTATTTTCTGTTCTCTGCTAATTCGTGTTTTACAAATTCTGATAATTATCCACTTAGCTGATTTCACGACTCACTAAAATGGGCTTCAAACTTTGAAAAACATCACTGTAGAGGATAAATACCTAGGGGTAGAACTGCTAGGGCATGGAACATGGACATCGGACGCAGTCAGCTCTTTTAGATCCTTAACTTTTAAGTAAATGCTCTTATCTGAGTGCATATAAATTGACCACTCGATAATTTTAGAGCTAAAACTGTGAAACATCAGATCGTTTTATCTTTTCCTTCGGTCATAAAACATTACTAATCACTTACCATGTGCTATGTATCCAGTGGACTCCGAGCGAGACTGATGGGTTAATACACAGGGGGGTGGGGAGGACATAGGGGACCCGGACCTCAGTGAGGCCCCAGAAAGCTCACAGGAGGGGCCTCCGATCCTGCTTGGGGAGGGAGGGGTTAGGGAAGGATTCCTGGAAGAAGGAGGACCTAAGCTGAGTGCTTCTATTTTTAATTTTATTGGTTTCCTAAAACATAAAAGTAACACATTTGTTGGGGGGAAAAAAGTCAAAATTATAGCGGCACATTTATTAAGAAGTAAAAAATCCCCACCACCGTCCTTAAAGTTTGATGCTGAGACTAAACAACCAAAGTTGCATTATCAGTTATTCTAATCTAGGAAATTTTTAGGAGCCCACATTTTAAAACAGTTTTAAGGATACATCTGACCGAGTCCATCCTATTAAAGCAAAAAACGAATCATATTTTCCATCATGAATATAAATGCAAACATTTCATGTTTAGATGTTTAGTCACATTATTACTTTTAAGAGACTTTTTTTTTTTTTTTTTTGGCCTTTTGGCAAGGTTAGAGAGCCAGTTTTCAAAACCCGAGTCTATTTACTGCATACCAAATATACACAAATGCTTCAAAAAGTGGCACTAGAAACGACCCGTTGAAAGAATGTTTTGTTCAAGTCAGCTTGGCTTGGCGGGTGACAATTTGTCGGAGTTTCACACTTGGTCCCGCGGAGCCCCGGACCCCGTCACGTACGCGGCGCGTCGGCACCGGCACACCCTCCCCAGCGCGGCACGGAGCCCAGGACGGTCCTCGCGCCGCGGCAATGCCGCCGCCCCGCCGCCCCCAGGCCCGCCGCGGGCCCCACGGCCACCGAGCCGGGCCGCGAGCACCCAACCACCTACCCTGCGGGGTCGAGAGCCCCCCGGAACTCAGGCGAGGCAGCTCGGGCGCGCCGCCTGCGCGGCCATGACGGCGACCCGGGGAAGCACCCCGCGCGCCAAGGCCCGCGGTCCGCCGGGCTGGGAGGAGAGCCGCCCCGTCCGTTCGTCCGTCCGTGCGCCAGGAGAGTGAGGCCAGAATACGCCCCAGACGCGTCTAAATCAAGGCTCGGGGCGGTACCGACGGGCTGAATGACAAATGGCAGATGCCGTGGGCTTTGCCGCCCTCGGCAGCCGCGAGGATGGCTGCGCCGAGGAGGCCGCGCACAGGCGGAGCCCGGGAGCCGGAACGGCGCGTCCGCGAGGAGGGCGCTGGGGCCCCTGGCGGGGGCGTCACGTGGCAGGAGGAGGCCCCGCTGGGGAGCCAGGGGGTCGGCGGCCTGGGCGGAGGAAGAGGACAGGCGCCCAGACGCCTGGCCGATTGAGTCATCCGCGTGGGCTAAGCCAAGGTCGCCCAGGTGCAGAGCGGGCGCAGGTAGACCCGAACCAGCCCGAAGCCCCGCACGATCTCGAGGACTGTTCACTGAAGTCACCACCAGGATGAACCGCCCTGAGCCAAACCGTAACCGAGAAACACGACCGATGCTAGGAGAACCCTGCAATGAGCCCAATTCGCTTACCTCCTAGGCGTGCAGCGTGGAAATAATGGCAGCCTGACTGTGACCACTCAGTGTGAGCCGGGCTCTGTTCTAAGCACCTCACGGGGAAAGAAATGTGGTCCTTGAGACAACCCTGGGAGAAACCCTACCTCTCGTCTTTCAGATGAAGATACTAAGGCACAGAAAGAGGAGACGGAAAGAATTTTATAGTTAAGGAATCGTGCTCTGGGTCATCTAAGTCATTTAAAAATGTTCAAAGCTATTTGAATTTAAGAAAAAGAAACTGAAGCGGACCTCCAGCGGTTGCTTTTCCCCTACAAGATATACGTTCCTAAAAGAGGCCTGTAAACGTTAAGTAAAATGAAAGGCATGAAGAATTCACTACGTTATTTCGGAGTCTCATAGCTCCGAAATACGAGGTTAATAGCATCTTACAATTCCACCCACCGTCATTGCAATCTTCCAATTTCCACTGCTTATATTACTTTTGGCTTACTAGCACTCAGAACATTTACAAGTGCTCTCCCACCTTCTTCTCCCAGATGTTCAGTCTTAATTCTGTATTTAGATCAATTCAGTATTCATCATAACTTATTCATTCCTAAATTCTTTATTTTTATTTAATGGCCTGTTCTCTTTTTCAAGTAGTTTTCCGAAGGAGGGTTCAGCGAGCACCTTAATGTTTTATCTACTTTTTAGTTCCACACATAAATAAACACTGAACAAGGTAAACATTTTGGATTCACACCTTTCTTCAAAACCTAACAGAACAAAAACACAATTGCTTTCATTGATTTTTGACATCAAATTTTGTGGAGAGATCTGAATCCTGTGTAATTTTTCCCTGCAAGGGGATTTGACTTTTCTACTTGGATGCCTGAAGAATTTTTTTTTTTTTTTTTTTTTTTTTTTTTTTTTTTTATCATTAAAACTCTTTAGAGCCTTATCTGGGCTATGTCTCTGTCAATTATTCGATGTCAGTTTTTTCCCTCCTGTATATAGTACGATCTTTCAGTCTACGGATTCCATTCTCCTTCTCTTAGTGTAGAATCCCATTCATAGTATACATCTGAGTAAGTTTATCTTTTGTCGATTGGGTTTTTACTTCAGAGTCACCAGATTCCTTATACATGATTTCTGTCCTTCCATATCCATCTTCTTGAGATCTTGTACTCACTCGGATTCTCTCAAAATACTCTATTCATTTTTCTAGTTTACTTGATTTTAAAATCATGTTGGTTTGAACCTCAATTTTCTTAGCCATGCAATTTCCTTTTTCATCACATTATCGTCTTATACTGTCCTTGAGCTGTTTTGAGTAATCCATATTCTTTTTTTTTTTTTCTCTCTTTTTCCTGTAGCATGAAACACATACAAGGAATACAAATTTCTGTTCGCCAGTTGTTTACTTCCAACCTTGGCTTTTTTGTCTGTCTTCTACATGCCGCTTTCCTTGTTTCCCACTCCCATGTTATATAGCATGTTTGCATAACAGCTATGTCATATCATTTATCTTGTTTATCCCTAGAAGTGAATACCAGACCTTATATTTGCACTCATATGCAGCTAGTGAATTCCTGGTACACTTTGCTCTTCACCGGAGATGTGTCTGTCTTCCCTATCATGAGCTTCAGTTTCAGGGCTGAGTGCTGTTGCTATCTACTTTTTCTGTGACCTGAGGGTTTTAGGATGAGGGGAGGGGTGATAGGGATTGTGGAGCTCAGCCTGAAACAGAGTGTAGAGCTTGCTGGGGGAAGTCAGCCATCACTTCTGAATTTCCTTTAAATCCTCAGCACCCTTCTTCAAGTCAGCCAAGGAATATCTCATGAACTTCAGTTCATTTGCCTGGTTTAACATAGTACCGCAGAAGATGGCAAACTTTTCGTGCTTCTGGGAAAATCTCACAGTGGTATATAAAGATTCCTTGATGTTTTACAGGGATGCCATTGACTTCTTTCTTAATTGGAGGACATTTGTGAAAATTCTCAAAATTTGGTCTGATCATCTTTTTCCTCAGTACTTTCCAGGGTGGGGGAGTGGGGTGGGTAGAAGGTTGTAGATACACAACAAATTAACAGACTCTCTGGCATTCCTTCTCACAGTTTACATTATAAGCTTCCACAGTACTTCTTTCTCTTCTTGGTTGTAGCAGGTGAGTTGTTTTTCTTTGTGTGGCTTAGGGTTTTAATTTAGATTTTTCTTAATGTTTCTTTGTGCCATATTTATCCATAAGTCAGCTGATCAGAGTGTCTCTCTCACTGGTAATGAATTATATGAAAGCCCTTTTTTATCTTTAAATCATTCCCACAAAGTTCCCTGAAGATCTGTATGTTGACTTGGTAACTGTAATACCCTCCTTTTCCCTAAACCTTCCCTTAATGACATGTGCCTTTGCATTACCATGTGCCCCAACAAAGGTTCTAGGGCAGAGACTGTAAACTCAAATCTCTATGAAGTTTAAAACAATGAGGAATGGGATTGTAGTAGAGTTAGTGTAGTACACATTCTTTGTGTAAGGGGCAGATGTTGTACAGCTCAGGCCAATCGCTGCCATGTTAGAATTCAGGACAAGCATGATATTTAGTGCTTTAGTAATCAAATTTCCCAATTTTGAAAACTGTACAAAGGCCAAATGAAGTATCTCTCGGGGCACCTGAATGGTTCAGTTGGTTAAGCATCCGCCTTTGGCTCAGGTCATGATCCCAGGGTCCCGGGATCAAGCCCTGCATTGGGCTCTATGCTTAGCAAGGGAGCCTGCTTCTCCCTCTCCCTCTGCCTGCCTGCTCTCTCTCTGTCAAATAAATAAATAAAATCTTTAAAAAAAAAATGAAAAGAAAAGTATTTCTCAAGGCCAAACTGATCCCCAGGTTTATGAGTGTGGTCCCAGTTATAGGGAAGCACCCAGCTAAATTCCATGATCTGTGTTTTATTCTTCTAAGCATTTTGAGATACATATTTATTCTACAGACTCTTCAACGACTTCTTAAAATGTCTTTAGCAAATATAAAGCAAGAAGATTCATGCTGACATATTTACAATTTGATACAACATGTCAGGACCCAGCACTTTCAGGAACAGATGTTACTAGGGGTAACAGTTATGATGGAACTAAAATCAATACCATGTGAGTAGTGTTTATATAGATTACGACAACATTAACAAAACAGCAAGAAAGAAAATATTTTCAATTGATGCAGAAAAGGCATTTGACAAAATCCAACACCCATTCCTGAAAGAAGAAAAAAAAAAAACAGGAAAGAAAAGAAACTTCCTCAGCCTGATAATGGACATATTTGTTTCCTATAGCTGCTGCAATAAATTACCACAAGTTTGTGGCTAAAACAAGGAATGTACTCTCTCACAGTCCTGGAGGCCAGAACTCCAAAATCAAGGTGTCAGTGGGGCTTCACTCCCTCTAGTGGCTCTAGAGGAGAATCCTTCCTTGCCTCTTCCAGAGTTTGGAGGCTGTTGGCACTCCCTGGTTTCCTTGGCTTCCTTGGCTTCTGGCCACATCACTCCAGCCTCTGCCTCTGTTGTCCCATTGCCCTCTCTCCTGTGTGTGGTGTGTTTCCTCTTCTGTGGGTCTATCTTACCGGATTTAGGATACACCTGAATTACTTGTGATGACCTCATGACAAGATTCTTAATTACATTTACAAACTGCCCCTCTCTTTTTTCTGCCCCCCATTCTCAGTGTAGGGTATTAGGACATGGGCATATCTTTTGGCAGGGGGAGGGCACCTGTCAACCATTTATAGTGGGCAAAATCCCAGTCAGCTTTGTTGTGGAAAATGACAAACTGAAACTAAACTTCATATAGAAACACAAAGAATCTAGAATAACAAAAAGGGAAAAGAAGAGCAAACTTGGAAGAATTACACTACCTGATTTTAAGGCCTATAAATCTACAATAATCAAATCAGAATGGTATTGGCAGGAACAGTATATAGAGTCCAGAAATAGACCCACACATATGATCTCTTGATTTCAGACAAAGGTACAACATAACTTCAGTGGAAAAAGATAAATGATGTGAGAATTGGTTATTTGTATGGAGAAAAAAAAAACCCCTTGCACTTAGACTTCACATCATATACAAAAATCAAATCAAATTAGAGCACAGATCTAAATAAAAAACAAGCACTATAAAACTTATAGAACTGCCCTGTCCAATAAAGTAGCCTCTAGCCATGCTGTTGAACACTTAAAATGTGACTAATCCAAACTCAAATGTGCTATAAGCATAAACTATAGCCTAGCTTTTGAAGACTTAGGATAAAAACAGAATGTAAAATATCTCCAGATTTTTATATTGATTACCTACTTTAGTAATATTTTGGACATGTTGGTTTAAATAGAACATATGATTAAAATTAACTTCAACTGTTTTTTTTTAACTTTTTTAATGTGGCTACTTAAAACTTAAAGTTATATATGTGGCTCACATAATAGTTTTGTTTGATGGCACTGTTCTAGAAGAAAACCAGGAGATAGCAAAGACTGCTTGGGTAGGACACAAAAAGCAACAACCATGGAGGAATAAATTCTTAACTAGATTTTACCAAAAATAAAATCTTCTGTTCTTCAAAAGAAGCCATTAAGGAACTGAAAAGCCAAGGCACATACAGGGAGGAAAATATTCCTAATACATATATCTAACATAGGACTTGGGTCAGAATATTTAAAGAATACATACAACTCAATAATACAATAAATAATGCCATAAAAATGGCCAAAGACTTGAAAAGATCCTTCACCAAAGAAGATACTTGAATTGGACCAATACTACATGAATGACTCTTGATGTCATTTCCCCAATGACTAGTACAAATTAAAATCACAATGAAATACCATTACATACCATGTAATACCATGTAATACCATGTAATACCATTACATACCCGCTAGAATGGCTAAAACTTAAAAGACTGACAATACAAAGTGTTCTCAACCATATGGGAAATTTAGAACTCTCATACATTGGTGGTAGGAATATAAAAGACTACAGTAACTCTGAAAACCTGTTTAAAAATTTCTTATAACTAACGGGGGCATCTGGGTAGCTCAGTCAGTTAAGCAGCTGCCTTTGGCTGAGGATATGATCCCAGGGTCCTGGGATCGTGCCCTGCATCAGGCTCCCTGCTCAGTGAGAAGCCTGCTTCCCCCTCTCTCTCTGCCTACTGCTCCCCTACTTGTGCTCTCTGTCAAATAAATAAATAAAATCTTAAAAAAAAATTCTTGTAACAGCAAATATACATTTACTATATATCCAGTGATCTCACTCTTAGATATTTATCACAAAGAGATTATAACTTATCTATACAAAGATTTATACACCAAGATTCATACTAGCCCCAATCTGGAAACAAACAAGTTGTAAGAAAATGAGCAAACTGATGACCATCTCATAGATGAATCTAAAAACATTATGCTGGGTAGGGGCACCTGGGTGGCTCAGTGGGTTAAACCCTCTTCTTTGGGCTCAGGTCATGATCCCAGGGTCCTGGGATGGAGAGCCACGTTTGGCTTTCTGCTCAGCAGGGGGTCTGCTTCCTTCTCTGTCTCTGCCTGCCTCTCTGCCTACTTGTGATCTCTGTCTGTCAAATAAATAAATAAAATCTTTAAAAATATAAAATAAAAACA
Source organism: Mustela nivalis (assembly GCF_964662115.1). NCBI lineage: Eukaryota > Metazoa > Chordata > Mammalia > Carnivora > Mustelidae > Mustela > Mustela nivalis. The sequence continues at coordinate 57,934,593 of NC_139024.1, read as the reverse complement.
TTATGCTGGGTGAAATAAGCCATACATAAAAGAAGATCTGCTATGTGATTCTATTTATAGGAAATGTTTTGTTGTGGGGGAACTAATCTAGAGTAACAAAATGCAGATCAGTGGTTTCCTGGGGTGGATGGAGATGGGACATGAGGAAACTCTGTGGGGTAATAGAGATGTTCTATATCTTCATCATAAAGAACATCTCAATAGAGATGTTCTATATCTTGCATGGATATGTTTGTCATACTTCACCAAATACTACACTTCCAATAAGTACATTTTGTTATATGTAAATTAAATCTCAATGAAGTTCATTAAAATTTTTCTATTCATATTTGCATGGAATGAGGAGAAAGAAATTATGAAACTCTTTTTATCTTCACCCACTATAGTTTGAATTCATATTTACCTTCTGCTGTTTTGTTAACTCTTTTGTCAGCACGCCCTTGTACAACATCAGTTCATTTTGTCTCCTGTGAGCGTTTAAGTGGCAGAGACAAAACTCCGAACCACGTCTTCCCTCAGATTCCTAATCCAATGTTCTTCCACGATATAAGCAGCCAAAGGAAGAAATCACATCATACAGTTTACATTCTGCTTAACAGACTTAAACCATACACCTTGAAAAAAATCTTCCAGTGAATTCAACTCAACAAATATTCAGTAAGTGTTTAGATTTTATTTCCTCGAACCAAAATCCAAGTAACAGCTTAAAACCTAATTAGACAATTAGTTCTTTTGAGGTCCATGGCTTCTGACCAAACTACATCTCTCACTGGCCTTATGCTAGCCTTCCCTCAATTTCCAAGTGCCTGCCAACTTTTTTTTTTTTTCTTTTAGAGAGAGAATACAAGCAATGGTGGGGTGGAGGGGCAGAAAGAGAGGGAGAGAGTGAACGGTTAAGTAGGCTCCATGCTCAGAGCAGAGCCAGCAACAGCTGGGGCTCCAACCACAACCCTGAAATCATGAGCTGAGCCAAAATCAAGAGTTGGATATTCAGCCAACCAAGCCACTCAGGCATCCCAAAGTCCCTCCTTTTTGAGAGACTATAATCCTTGGCTCACAGGGTTCTCCTCCCTTCCCTACACTTGTCACTATCTGCGATCACTTCTCTATCCAGGTATCACTTCCTCAAATAGCCTCCCATGAGAACATTATTTTTCCCAAAGTAAAACTGACTAATGGTCACTTGTAGCTTCACCTGAGTGACATTGGGTGAATATAGTAAACTCACAAGACAATGTTTAAGTATACGTAGTTCCTCTGCTGACATTTTTTACATTATGTGGTCAAGTTGTCCTGTTACATGCATTTTGGAAAGTGCAACAAAATAATCATGTTGTTTTGCCATATACCAAGGATCAAGAGAACACGGCTGCTTGGGGCTTCCAAAGAAGTAAGTCCATTGATTTAAGTAGCTATTTTTTCCTATTCTTATAATAAAATGTTTGGATGTAATTCAACTTACATGAAGTGTGGAGAAGACTATCCAATCTTTAAGTAAGAGAATTCAGTGTCTAGTGTCTAGCTTTAAATGAAAATAGCACAATTAAAGATGGGGGAATAAAAAAAAACCATTCACCTTTTATTAGTAAGCAAAAAAAAAAAAAAAAACAGTTAGAAGTGATTTAAAATATAATCAATGGCATTTATTTTCATTCCTGTTTCATGTAGCATGAAAAAAACCAAGTTGTTAATGACCAAATGCTGACCTTTGGAGTAAAAAAATAAATAAAAGTATGCAAAAGCCGAATATTGATACCTATCCTTTTCCCGACTATAATTAAAATTTTATCAGAAAACCCAACAGCAATAGGCAAGAAGGTGCAAGACGGAGAGAAGGGGGTAGAGGCTTTTCATAATGTAGGAGTACTAGCCGCCCATTTTAAAGCACAAGCATATGGCAGGCTGACTACACTTGTTTATCTTCTCCCTCCCAGAGCTCTGCCAAACCAAGGACGGCAGAGAGAGACAGGAGCCACAGTTGAAAGAGTTCAATAGATTTTAAAAGACAAAAAGCAAATGCTGACTTAAGAGCGGAGAAGTACCCCCTGAGGGGCTGGACACTCAGAGAGCAAGAAGTGGGGTACGGGACTGCCAGCCAAGTGTTGGCTGAAAGCCTGTATTTTGCGCAAAGGGCAATTAGGTGACCAGGTCCCTTCCTGTACCTTGGGTAGTCTGGCAACCCCACTTCCCCCACCCCAGAGAAAACCAGAGTTGTTCTCTGGATAAACTGCACTAAGAAAGATGTAGAGATCTATAAGGTAAGAGGATTAAAACAGAAATACTGATTATAGCAGCAATGTCCACAATAGCCAAACTATGGAAAGAACCTAGATGTCCATCAACAGATGAATGGATCAAGAAGATGTGGTATATATACACAATGGAATACTATGCAGCCATCAAAAGAAATGAAATCTTGCCATTTGCGACAACATGGATGGAACTAGAGCGTATCATGCTTAGCGAAATAAGTCAAGCAGAGAAAGACAACTATCATATGATCTCCCTGATATGAGGAAGTGGTGATGCAACACGGGGGCTTAAGTGGATAGGAGAAGAATAAATGAAACAAGATGAGATGGGAGGGAGACAAACCATAAGTGACTCTTAATCTCACAAAACAAACTGAGGGTTGCTGGGGGGAGGGGGTTTGGGAGAAAGGGGTGGGATTATGGACATTGGGGAGGGTATGTGCTTTGGTGAGTGCTGTGAAGTGTGTAAACCTGGTGATTCACAGACCTGTACCCCTGGGGATAAAAATATATGTTTATAAAAAATAAAAAATTTAAAAAAAAATCTGTCATATGCTTTTTACTTACATTTTAAAAAAGCCTTTAAAGAATTAAAACAACAACAACGTTTGCAGTAAGTACATACATAACTGCTTCATCATAGTCTTTACTGTTGATCTTAAATTTTCCCTTTCCTTTCTGGAGTTTGTAGTCTGATAGCCTGAACTCCTAGTCCAAGGACTTTACCAACAGTCACTCGTGATTGTCAAAAGATATATTTTACTTCCCCTCCCAAAATGTCCCTAGTGACTCTTAAGTCTCTGCTTTAACACAAATTCCTACACCTTTACCCTAGAGAAGGGGTTAGCAAACCACGGCCTACGGGCCTCAGGTTGTCTTCAGGTCTCCTTTTGTACAGCCTGTGGGCTAAAGGTTTTACATATTTTAGATGTTTGGGAGAAAAAAAAAGTCAGAACAAGAGTATTTGGTGACATGTGAATATTACATGAAGTTAAATTTCAGTGACCGTAAAGTTTTATTGGAACACGGTCACCCTCATGCATCTACACAGGGTCGATGGCTGCTTTCATGCTCCAACAGCAGCCATCTGTATGGCCCACAAAGCTGAAAATATTTGCTTGCCAGTCCTTTACAGAAAAAGGGCTGACATATGCCCTGGAGGTCTAGGCACAATCCTGACCTCAGCTCCAACCTCCCATCTCTTGTTTTCTTTCCACCCTTTGCCCTCCAATCCTCAATTACCCTGCAAGGTAATCTCCTCTCAGATTACCCTGGGCTTCTCTGTCTCCTCTTACTCTCTATTCCTACAGCTGCCTGTCCTATTGCCCTTTCCTTTGTGCCCTCTGATCCTCTCCCCAGTAGCAAGATCATGCTTCTCCAAAGCTGCTTCAAAGCTCTCTCCAGCTCTCTACCTTTATTCAAAGGCCTGGCTCTCCTTTAGGTTGGAGGAGGTGCCATTGCTGGTGGCTACTCCACACTGGAGAGGTTAAAAAGAAAACATGATGTTTACCCCCATCCCCACTGCTACGTCCTTGCTCTTTTACCCACTTAATAAAACATCTTCTTTTGGGCCCAGGACATCCGACTCCTCCACTCTCTTCCCACCCCCATCACCGTCATCCACGGACTGACTCGCTACAGATCTTGAACAATGGAGGGCTTTGGCCCTTGGCTCGTATAATTTCTCCTCCAGTTACCCCATCTTCTGGGTCAATTCAATATCTACACAGTGGATTTATGTAGTACTTTGGTCTCAGAATTCCTTTGCTTCCTCTTAATGAAAAAACCTTCTCTCCACTCAAGCTATCTTCTGAATTCATGGCAACCTCCTAAAACCTCAAAAGCCTGGAATGGCTATACCCTAAAAAACTTTAAATTCCAGCATCCTCACCTCTGACCACAACTTCCAATTCTTTGGGGTCCCTCACTCTGTGCTCCTGGCATATATACTTTGCAGCAACACACACATAGACAACCTACATGTGTGCGTGCCCTCTCCGATTTCAGTTTCTTCCCTAGCCAACCCAGACTGACTCTTCTCTTTCCACAGGCTTATTCAATGGATGCTAAAACTATTGGGTTCAAATTGGAGAGGAACAGGATATTTACAGTTCAGGTAGTTCCCAAACTTCTAACCACCACTCCCCAACAAATTTCTTATTAATTAAAAGGGGGAAACCATAACTTGACAGCAAAGAAACCTAGAAAATACCACCTTAACCAAGTGATGAAAGTTCATGTTACCAGTAATGGGGTAGACTGACCTAGCCTTCTTGATGCAATGCTTAGATAAGGACACATCACATAAGTAGTATTCCTGCTAGAAACATGGGACCCAAGTTTATAATAAAGAAATAAACCAAAATTAAGGGACATTCCCCAAAAAACTAGATGGTATATTTGAAAAATATCAATGTTACAGAGCTAAAAAAATTCTTCCAAATTAAAGGAGATTAAAAATTCCACTGAATACAATACCTAATGAATCCTGGAGTGTTGTTTGTTTGTTTGTTTGTTTGTTTTTTAAGCTATGAATTGATTGAGAGGTGCCTGGCTGGTTCAGTCAGTAGAGCATGTGACTCTTGATCTTAGGGTTATGAGTTTAAGCCCCACACTGGGTGTAGAAATCACTTAAAAATCTTTGGAAAAACTACTGAGACAATTAGAGAAATCTGAATATGGACTAAACATTCAATAGTATTGTCCTAATGTGAAATTTCTTGAGTAATAATTCATACTATTGTTATGTAGAAGAACGTCATGGTTTCTAGGAGATAAATGCTGCAATATTCAAGGTTAAACAAAGTCTAATTTATATTCCAATAACAAGTATTACACCCATAAAAATGATAAAGCAAATATGTAAACATTAATAATTGGTGAATCTACATTAAGGGGTGTTCATTCTTTCAACTTTGCATTTTGAAAAGTTTCAAAACCACACAAAATTTTATAAAAAATTCCAGCTCATGTCCAACTATCTATGGATGTTCCCATAGTCAGGCTGTTGAGGACTGCTAGAAAACTCCCACAAATGAAGATATGACTGAAGACTGAGCTGTGCCCAATAGTGATTATTCAGCTTGCCACCCATTTGCTGGATAGCTTTTTGAAAACTTTATTCCTCTCCTCAAAACATACTCAAACATCCTCACCATCTTCCTACTTCCTGGAAAGTGGAGATTATCAAGAACAAACTCTTCACTTCCTCTCTTTCCCACCACCTATGCACTCGTCTGTATCATCCACCCTGCCCCTTGTTTTGTCCAGAGCTAATTCTCCCCTGTGAATTCTTCTGCCCTCTAAACACTTCAGAAAACTTGGGCTGTCATTAAATATTCAAAGCCCATCTTTAACTCTCTACTGGCTCTTTCTCCTCTGTAAACAAACATTAAATTTTTCCCAACTTGAAAAAATATTAAACCCAAACACCAGATCTCTTTTAGCCATACTTTATAGTTTGGGGTTCCCCCCATAAAACTTCTTGAGAGTAACCTCTGCTTGGTCTATCTACTTCTTTGGCATCATTCATGCCTCAGACTTGGGTCCCCAGTTGTCAGCTCTCCTCTGTCTCCCTCACTACCGATACCCTTCTGAAATTGGAAAGCCAATGGAGAGTTGATCATCTGGAATCTCTCTGCAGCATCTGATATCATTCCCCACTCCTTCCTGCTTGGAAGACCCTCTCTCCCAGTATCAATGGCATCCTTCTCTTTGGGCTCCTCTCTTTCTACTCTGACCATTCTTTTAAAGCCTCCTGGAAAGGGGAGGAGTCTCTACCAGGACTATTTTGCCAGGGAATTTCAACAACATTCTCTTTCATGGGCTCCTGAAATGTCCTTGGCCTTCTAGTCTTGTCACTTGAAACATTAACACCTAGGTGACCTCATCTAAACCAGTACCGGTAGCAGCCACAAATATATGCCAGGTACTACACTAAGTACCTTTAGGTTTCATTAGTTTCTTTGACATAGCAATCCAAACAGGTATTATTATTACCTACATAGTACATATGAGGAAAGAAAACTCAGGGAGTGTAAAGAACTTGCCAGAAAATTTCTTGGCTAATAAGTAATAAGGTTTAAAACTCTGACTCCAAAGCCTGTGCTGTGCTACTCCCACAAAATCATTAAGCTAAGACAACACAGGCATAATAGCACATGACCAAAACAGAAACTAAGTGGGTAATAGGGCATTCTATGAGATCTGAGTGAGTCTGTACTGCAGGATTTGAAAGTTGAAGGAAAAAAGACTTCATATTCCCTGGTTAATAACACCATAGGATGGGTTTAAGAGCCATAAAAGTTCTATTTTGTTAGAACATTTTAGCACTTATTACTGTACTTTTTGTGTTACAAAGGTTTATTAATATGTTTTCTAAGTTTTATTCCATCTGGAGATATCTTCAAGGTACTGTACCCCTACTTTTTGTGAGTCTTTCTTGTAGTTACTTTCCTTTCTGTCCTTCAAGGGACATTTTTGCAGGAAAAGTAAACTTTCATAGAAAATGGGGTTTGCTCTTTCATAATGGAATAATTACCTAGAGGAAGGATAGAGAGAAATTCTAAACTGCCATTGTTTTCCCACCGGCCTACAAATGTACACAATTTGTAATACATGGTAAACATGGAGGTCATTTTTTTGAGCAGTACCTCTGAGACATGATCCAGTAGATTTTTGTCCTATTGTCATTTTAAAGTCACTGCCAGATTTATTTCACTCTGGCATTCCATCATAACAGTTGAGCTTTTTAGGCAGTGGGAGTAAATAAAATTCCACAAAGAAATTAAAGACTCTCAATGTCTGGATCGTTCAGTTCTTTTCCTTTGTGAAAGCAATTAGAAAGGTAAGGAGATCTAACTGTATATTGGTAGCATTCTAGGAGGGTTTCAGAAGGTCAGGTGGTCATGGAATCATAGAATAAACGTTGAAAGATACCTGCTGTCTCTGGAAGGTAACTTAATATTCTTCATTTTACAGAGGAGGCGATCAAGACCCAGAGAATTTGACTCATAAGAAATGGAAAGCGAGAGAAGGGGTAGCTGCAGAAGAGATGATCCAATGCTCCTACGTCAATCAGATCTGGAGTTTTGTGCCAGAAGTTCAGAATCACCCAAAGAACTTTCAAAACCCACATTCCAAGGGCAAGTCACAGACTGGGAGAAAGTATTTGCAAACCACAAATCTAATGAGGACTTATAGTTGGATATACAAAGAGTACTTAAAACAACAACAAAACCAATTAAAAAATGGGCAAAAGACCCAAACAGACCACTACCCAAGGAGATATACAGATGGCATATATGCATATGAAAAGATGCTCAACATCATTTGTCATTAGGGAAATGCAAATTAAGACAAGATACCACTACACATTTATAAGAATGGCTAAAATCCAAAAATCTGACAATACCAAATGTTAGCAAGCATGCAGGGCAAAAATCCATCATTGTTTGAGGGGATACAAAATGGCACAGCTACTTTGGAAGACAGATTGACAGTTTATTACAAAGCTAAATATAAACATACCATACCATCCAGGCATTGCTCTCCTTGGTATTTACTCAACTGATTGGAAAACTTATGTCTACACAAGAATTTTCACAGAAATGTTTATAGCAGTGTTACTCACAACTGCCAAAAACAGGGAGCAACGAAGATGTCCTCCAAATAAGTGGATAAACAAACTATGATACAACCATACTATGAAATAGTCTTCAGCAACCAAAAGGAGTGAGCTACTAATTCATGTAACAACATGGAAGAATCCTAAATGCATATTGCTCAACAAAAGGATCTAGTCTCAACAGATTATACTATAAGCTTCCATTCACCGAACATTTTGGAAAAGGGGACCCTGTGGAGACGAAAAGCAGATTAAACTCACCAGAAGTTTTGAGAGGGAAGAATACCAACTATCCTTGGTGAAGCACAGGAGTTGTTGTTATTGTTGTTGTTGTTGCTTAAGGACGGTGAAACAATTCTGGATGGTAACGCAATAATGGATACATAACTATGCGTTTGACAAAACCCATAGAATATGCAGCATGAAAAGTAAACCTTATTGGATGCAAACTTTGTTGTTGTTGTTGTTGTTTAATCAGCCAGGAGGTCACGAATGCAGACTGTGACAAAAGAATCTAACTGTATAGACTCACTGAAGAGAGGCAGAATAAAAAAAAAAAAAAAAAAATGTTGACCTAAGTAACTTTAGAAATGACTAGAGACAAAAAAAACTATATATAAGCACTGAACTCCAGTTGGTAAAGTTGTTTCCCAGGGGGGTACAAGTTAATGGTTCTGAAACCACTGTACATGCATACTGGGAATGAAAAATTAGTAAACAGATGGTGATAATGGAAGCCAGGATTTTCTCACTGTTGGAGAGGGAGGTTACAGAGAAGAGAGGAGAAAGCTAGAATAAGCTACTGGATTAGAGTCAGAGATAACATTATGAACTCATGTTTGCCTCAGTAAAGATACAGAAGGATACGGCAGTAGTTACAGGTAGATGTGATCCACAGGTTAACATTTCCTACTTCTGGCTGTGGAGAAGACCTAGACACAGTAACATCCTGTCGCCATGAGCATACCCAACATTCGCATCTTTGTCTCGAATTCTCCAATGAAAGGAACCAGCGCCCTTGAGAAAAATGACCAGTTCTAGGGCTGGGACAGGGAATACACAAGATGAACCAAAGCATCCTGTTATGTCAGGAAGTGACAAAGGGCTCCAAAACAAAATGGCAACGGCAGTAGGTCTAGGTCAAAGAAACACAGGAGCCAACCTAAAAGAGTTCCCCAGGACGGAAACTGGAATAATTTAAGCAAAAAAAATAATTCATGCAGTACTGAAATACAAGCCAAGGTACAAAATAAATACTCATTTAGGACAATACTGACAAACTCCATGTAGGAGAATTCCAAATAATATATGTAGACCCCTGGCCTTCAAGTAAGTGAAGCGTAAGTCCTCCCTCCCCAGCTAGTGGGTTGCACACAGTGACTTCCTTCCAGTGTGTGCAGTATGGAAAAAGGAAGGAAGGCAACACCATAGGGGAGTAAGCTGACAAACATCACCTCAGTCAGGGGATCAAGGTAAGCATCAACAGTGACAAGTCATATTCATAGCATACACCCTATTCCCTCACCTCGATGGCCTTCATCCCCTAAGCCCGTTAGTCAGAAGACAAAGCAATCAAACAAACCCAGATTAAGGGACTTTCCACAAAATACCGGATCAGTACTTCTGAAAACTGTCAAGGTCATCAAAAAAAGGAAAATGAGATATTGTCACTGCCAACAGGTGACTGCCCTAAATAGAAGTGAGAACTAAATTGATTGTGCTCTCCTGGATGGAATCCTGAAGCAGAAAAAGAACATCAGGGAAAAACTAAAAATCTGAATAAAGTATGGAGTTTACTTAATAATAATATAATTATTAGCCTATTAATTGTGACAAATATACCACAGAAATGTTAAGATGTTAATAATGGGGGAAACTGAATGTTGGGTATCTGAGAACTCTCCATTGCCTTAGCAACCTTTTTGTAAATCTAAAACTACTCTAAAATAATAAATATATTTAAAGGAAAAATTAAAATCCTGGTCTAAGCTCCATCTAAAGGGATTTGGATTCAATACGGGAATACTGCTATGAAAGAAGCTAACAGGAATACGGAGTAATGGGCAACAAATGCACAAAACCCACCTCTAAATAATTTCTCCAATCTATCCCAGCACTTTATTACTCATCCAGCTCATTCATTCATGTATGCAATGAACATTTATAGAAAGCCTACTGTGTGCCAGGAGTTCTGCAAGGTACTGTGAATCCAAAATCTAACAAGGCACTGTTTTCTAAATAGTGAGCCACAAACCATTAGTGGGTCATAAAACCAATATAGTGGGTTGCACCTAGCATTTTTTCCCTAATGAAGGAATTAAAAAATATGGATGCGGTGGCATCTGGGTGGTTCAGTCGGTTGAGCATTTAACTCTTGATTTCAGCTCATGTCACGATCTCAGGGTTGTGAGATCACATCGGATTGAAGCACAGAGCCTACTTAGGATTCTCACTTTCCCTCTCCCTCTGCCCCTTCCCTCTAAAAAAAAAAAAAAAAAAAAAAAAAACAAGAGAAAAAAATCAGAATGCAATTATCACTGAAAAATTTTGCTTTTGGAAAATTATTTTGAGGATGTATGTGTTTGTTCTGGACGAGGATGTAAAATGCACTTCTTAAGGTAGGTTAAAGTCAAAAGAATTTGAAAGCTAAGCAATAAATTATGCCCCTGGCTTCAAACTGCTTTAATTTAGTAGAAGAAAAGATACTAGTAAATCTTAGATTTTTTTTTTAAGCTACAGCATAATGAAATAGTTTTCTATGATTCAGACACACACACAAAAAAGGTACAATGCTGACCAGTTCACACAATCTTAGCCTCAGTTGTATCATTGCATATTTACAGTGATTTTCTTATAATTTATTCTACATGTATGAATAGAGTGACGTCTCCCTCCCAGATTCATATATTGTGGCCTTAACTCCAAAGTAACAGTATTTGGAAATAGAGCCTTTAGGGAGATATTAAGGTTAAATGAGGTCATTAGGGTGGGGCTCTAACCAACAGAACTTGGATCTTTGAAGAAGAGACATTGGAGCACTGTCTCCGTGACCACAGACTAAAGAACATGTGAGGATACAGTGAGAAAGTAGCCTACTACAAGCCAAGAAGAGAGGTCTCATCAGACACCAACCCTGATGGCACCTTGATCTTTGATTTCTAGCCTCTAGAACTGTGAGAGAATAAATCTCTGTTGTTTAAGCAACCTGGTATGTAGCATTTTGTGAGGGTAACCCTAGCAGACTAATACTATACCTCCAAAAGGAATTTAACTCAGCCAACTAGCTAAGATACTCAGCCAAGCTATGAAAGTTAAAGATGTGGCACTCAGTTGTTGAGCACATTTTCTTTACAAATGGCCTAACAAATTCCTGATGGTATATTTCTATAGAAATGCATACATCCAGGCGTGCCTAGTCGCTGAGTTAAGTATCTGCCATCAGTTCCGGTCATGATCCCAGAGTCCCAGAATGGAGCCCCAAGTTGGGCTCCCTGCTCAGTGGGGAATCTGCTTCTCCTTCTTCCTTCCCTCTGGGCTCCCTCCCCATTCATGCTCTCTCTCTCTCACTCACTCCCTTGCTTGAATAAGTAAAAATCTTAAAAAAAAAAATGCATACATTCATGATTTTCCAATAATTCAATTATACACAAGTCTCTGATTTGTTTACTAACTTAAATGTTATTTTAAGCCAGAATATATACACATTTCTCATCTCCAGAACACTTCCATGAGCACACAGGATGTTTAAAACTAATTAGTATTTAACCATATGGATGACCTGTAAATCATTACAACTACTAGCAAGCAGGTGGAAAATTTTCTACCTAAAGACTGAAAAAGTCATTTTTTTAAATTGAAGATTTACAGGTTGGACTTAGGCATCTAAGGCATCACCCTAGGCATCTCAAACGCAAATTAAGCATATTAATGCAAACGAGCATTGATATTTTGTCTGAAGTATAAAGTAATTAAGAAGTGAAATCTAAGTATTCAGAACAAAAAGTGAAATTGCAAATAAGAGCCTCCTTCTTGTTGCTTTCACAATTTCCAGAAAAGAGGCTAAGGAGGAAGAGAAAACAGAACAAAAGAATAGTTGGAAGGAACAGGGGAGAAGGAGTGAAAGGCCAGAGAGGAGGGTGCATAGAATACTGAAATACGAGAGAATAAAATGACAACAGCCAGAATGACAGCACTGATCCCCACTCACCCTGAGTATATCCTTTCCCCCAGTTTCCACTGAGCCACACTGAAAAGGACCTATAAAGTTACCAGTACACTCAGATTCTGAGGTTGTGCCACCGTGAAAGCGTGTTTAAGTGTTCCTCTTTTGAAATGAGGTTAGATCTTTGAAACAATCTCTTCACTGGGAAACACTTTGCTCTGCTGGGGAAATCTTAATCATGTCTGCTAAACTATTACACGTCCCTTCTCATTATCTCAATTTCTCGAATCTTGCTAATATGGGTACAGGCTCACATATAATGAAATCCTAAAGAAAGAGTTTGGATGTTCTCAACTCAGAGTATCATTCATTTTGTGAGAAAAAAACAAGTGACTTACAGAATTTTAAGGGAACAAGGTCAAGGAAATATAAAGAAACCCAAATTCCTAATAGAACGGTCCCTTTGAAGTTGCAGCCCCTCAAAGAGTTTAACTGAGGGTACATTTAGCTCTTTATCAAGTTTAGTTATTACAATTTTATGTTATGACCAAAACAGAGGTCTTTTGTAAAGTTAATTATTTACCTATATACAGTTACTGTATAAGCCATTAACTTTTGAAACATCTTTGTCTCTTTTGAATACTCTAGAATTAACTGTTTCTCTCATAAACACTCCAGAATATATTAGTATAAAACACATTAGATCTTTTAAATTACATTTTTTAAAAGTCGGATCTCTGGGGGCGGCTGGGTGGCTCAGTCGGTTAAGCATCACTCTTGATTTTGGCTCAGGTCATGATCTCAGGTTCGTGAGAAGGAGCCCCCCATCAGGCTCCTCACTCAGCAGAGAGTCTGCTGGAGATTTTTCCCCCTCCCTTTCCCTCTGCCTCTTCCACTTCACCCCTGCCTCTCTCTCAAATAAATAAATATATCTTAAAAAAAAAAAAAGTACAATCTCTGTCATTTCCTAATGCAAATGTTTTTATCTTAATTGTGGTGGCAGCTCCAAAGGTAAACACATTTATCAAAACTCAAGTGGTATAGTGAGATTGGTTATATTTTATTGTTTATAAGTTATAAATCAGTAGAGCTGAGAAAAAAAGAAAGCCTCTACCAAGGGTTATAAGGATGTAGAAACCGAAATAGAAAAAAAAAAAAAAAAACAGCTTAAGTTAAAAAGAAAGCCATGCCACTACTAGGAGGAAGAATTTAAAAGAGAAATTTAAAAAAAAATCACTATTACGTGCTAATTTTAGGGTGCCACTGTAATTTGAGCTGTACTTTCTCAATGGTGAAATGCATAAAAGAGAACATTCCCTAAGATCCTGATATCTGACAATAGAAGAAAAGAAGAAAATCTGGATAAACTAGCTCTATTCTGGACAAACAACCACAGTTTTTTCTTTGCTCCACTTCTGGGCTGCCGAGGGCGTGAAGAATGTCAAGTAGCCAAAGTAAATGGACCCCACAAAGCACACAGCATATGATGCACGTGGAACTACACTAGCATCCGTGTTGTGTTTTCCTTATTATAAAAAGACAGCCTTGTTTTAGAAGTTTAGGAAGAACTGGAAGACATTTTAAATTGTAATAATAATAACTTCTCTCACCATCTAATTACAATTATGAATTACCATTATTATGGTGAATTATAATGAATTAGAATTATTACAATGAATTACAATTATGAATATGCCTTCCATTTTTTCTTATTATTGAGAAGGTCTGGGATAGATAGAGTCTTGAATCTGGCCTCAATCTGAACACAAACTTCTTCCCATGACATTCCTTTGTCGGCATGAGGAGGAAATATTATTTATACAGGTTGTACCCGAATCCACTGTATAGCAAGATCACAAAGCAACCATTCTTCAGTTATTGTACTTCTATATTATCAGTTTAAAAAAAATCACAAAGAATGTAGTAAACATCTTTACATATAAAGTGTTTGGGTTACCTAAAAATTACTTTCTGAGGTAAGGAATGCCTTCCTAAGTTTGACATGAACTCCAAAAGCCATGAAAAAAAAATAGATAAATTCAACTATATAACGAAATCAAATTTTTGGCATGGCAAAACACACTATAGGCAGTTACAAAACAACAAACCGGGAGATGACTCATGATAAAGGGCTAATTTCCTTAATATATGTAGAGAGCATGTCTACAGATCAGTAAGGAAAAGAACAACTTAACAGAAAAATGAGCAAAGGACAGGAACAGACACAGTTCATTTAGTGAAGAGTATGCAGATAGCTCTTAAATCTATTAAAAGACACTCCTTTTAATCTTAAGAGAAATGCAAATTAAAACGGTGCTGAGATTTTTTACTTATCACACTGGCAAAGATTCCAAGAGTTTAACACATATTGCTCTGTCAAAGGTCTAGAAAAAGGACTGTCACCCTTCCCCAAGAGGAAGCTCTTCATGTACCGACATGTGACAAATCGTCAAGGTCTTGGTAAGTCAAACAGCCAACTACTGACCAGCTTAGATAGCGTGTTATCATTTGTGTAAAAATGTAGTGTGGTGAGGGGATGATACCTCTCCCCTCCCCCCACACTTAAACACAGGCATTTGGATGAATAACGAACAAAAGTACTTGGAAAAGAAACATGGTTTTGCATAAACCCTAGTGTGTGGGGTTCAGAGGAAGAACCAAACTTCTTCACTGCCCACGCATTAGTGCCTTTTGAATTGAAAACATTTTACTACAATCCTATTAGAAGAATAAAAGTCCAATTAAAAAAATAAAATTTGAGTTATTTCTTAAGGATAGATATCTAAAAGTAGAATCTTCCTGCCAAAGAATCTAAACATTATAAGACTATTGACTGTGGAACTATTGATTGTGGAACTGTAAGCCCTTTCCCAAAGGGCTTACACTCTATTTCTGGTAAAAAATATGTGTTCTATATTCCAATATGGAACAACAGGAATATCCAATATGAGTATCTTTTCACAGGCATTATAGGCTACACAAGAGTTACTCTGTGTTTTTTTTTGTTTTTTTTTTTTTTTTTTTTTTTTTTTTGCGTTTTGTTTGTTTTGCTTTGTTTTTGGCAGAGAGAAAGAGCAGCAGGCAGAGCAGCAGGCAAAGGAAGAAGAAAAAGAAGGCTCCCCACTGAACAGAGAGCCCATACGGGGCTCATCCCAGGACCCAGGGATCATGACCAGAGCTGAAGGCAGACACTTAACTGACAGAGCCACCCAGCCAACCACCCCAAGATCTTTATCATTGAGAAAGTGATTAGGAAAATGGCATCATTTTGATCTGCATACTTTGATTATTAGTGAGTTTGAGCATTTTCCACCATTTGCTAGTTCCTTATATTTCCTCCTTGGAGACTTCCAGTCATCACATTTCCCCTTTGCATATTGGAGACAATGTTTTCCATAAAATATACTCTACTGTATATCAATCTTCTCCCTGTCACTTACTGCAACTTTTTTTTAACCAGTTTTTAATCTTTTAATTTGTTTGACAGAATTCTTTTTTGTTTTTTAAAGATTTATTTATTTGTTTGACATAAGAGACATCACAAGTAGGCAGAGAGGCAGGCAGAGAGAGGGGGAAGCAGGCTCCCTGCTGAGCAGAGAGCCCAATGTGGGGCTCAATCCCAGGACCTGAAATTATGACCCGAGCAGAAGGCAGAGGCTTAACCCGCTGAGCCACCCAGGCACCCTTGTTTGACAGAAGTTTTAACCTGTTGTCTGCTCAAATATGGTCTATCTAGTTTAGTCCAAACTTTCTTTGGTTGCTACTACATACCAGGCAATCAGTAAGCCCTGGCAGTAATTGAGAGGCATGGTCTACCAGGGTGATGGACATATACAGGATAATTCTGATACAGCGTGGCCAGTGAAGGTGAAGAACTACATGCTATCATGGATACACAGCACTGGGGCACTTAACTCAACTGAGCAGCAGAGACCAATTTTCTAAGATGATTCTACACATTTAGAAGATGAAGACATTTGAATGGGATGAGCAGACTAGGTACCATATGCAAATTCATATGTTGAAGTCCTAATGCCAATGTGACAGTATTTGGAGCTGGGACCTTTGGAAGATACTTGGGTTCAGTTGAGGTGATGAGAGTAGAGCCTCTCTAGAGGCTACTCTCCAAGGGTAGAGGATAATGACAGGATTAGTGCCCTTAGAAGGGTGATGATGAGACCAGAACTCTCCGTCTACAAGGGAAAGCTACAGCAGGGTGGAACTGGGAAAAGGACCCTCACTAGAAACCCAGCCCTGATGGCACCCTGATCTTGGACTTCCAGGCTCCAGAACTGTGAGAAGTTTTCCTTGTTTAAGCCACCCAGTCAACAGTAATCTGTTAAAGCATCCTGAACTGAGAAACTCGTACTGAGAAGTGGGCATGCTTTAGCAAATGCCTGAGAATCTGAATGAGACTTTGGAACTGGGTAGAAGTTGGAGAAGATTTGAGGTTCATGCTAGGAAAAGCCAAGATTGCTTGTAGAGATGTTTAAAGGAGATTCGGATGAGAGGGTGGAATGAGAGGAAAACGGTAGAGAAGGCTTCCAGCTTCTTGGAGAACACATCTGTAATCCCACACCAAATGTTGGTAGCAATATGGATGACAAAGGCCATTCTGCTGAGGATGAGCCACAGGTGAGGAACATGCTATTGGACAATGGAGAAATACCAGTGTTTTGTGGAAGGAAGACCTTGCAAGCCATGAAATTGGATATTTAGCCAAAACGATTCTTAAGCAAAGTTTTGAAGGAGTGGTTTTGTTCCTCCTGAAAGTTCATAGTAAAATGTGAGAAGAGAGAAATAAATTGAAGAAGGAAGTGTTAAGCAAAAAGGAAGCAGAACTTAAATATTTGGAAAATTCTCATCTTATCCATCTCGCAAAAAATGAGAAAGCATGTTTGGAAGAGAACACTTAGTGTGTGTGTCTGACTGACCATTTGATAAGATTAGTGCAAGGGTGTGAACCATGATTAGTGACCTAATCAGCCTCCACAGCAGGAACACTGTCAGTTTCAACAACGGTGTGACAAAATGAAGGAAGGCTCTCAGACTTCTCAGATCCTACAGGACCTTAGAATTATTTGGTCATGAACATGCACTATTCTTCAAAACAAAGGAAGAAGTACACTGAGGGGGATTCAGAGGTAATTGGGGCTGCAACTCCCACTAAGAGTTGCATGGAGTACATGGGTCAGGCTACCCTTACCTCAATTTCAAAGTGTGGGATCACAGCCCAGCAGAATTGTGTGAGTGGGGCTGCCCTGAGAAGTGGGGATACAATGCCGCCCCCCGCCCCCGCAGCAGATCCTCAGAGTCAGAACCTTTGCCCCAGTGAGTCTGAAGGGTAGACCATCCAGCCAAAGAGGATTATTCTCAAACCTTGAGGTCTAAGGGAATATGCCTTCCTGGTTATGGACTTGAGGGAGACTCACTATCTCTACCTTCTTTCCTATCTCACCCTTTAGGAATGGGGGTGCCTATCTCATGCCTATCCCACCATCATAGGCTAGAACCACAGAGCTTGTGTCCTTTCACAGGTATACAGTTGGGCTGAAATTTTGTTTCAGGCTGAATCATGTAAGTTTCACCCACAGCTGATTTAGAGGATATTTAGAGGACACTTTGGACCTTAGAACTGATGCTTGAATGAGTTAAGACTTTTGGAGCAGGTGGAATGAAATAGATTCATTTTCCATGTGGGAAATTGGGGAAGCCAGGAGTGTAATGTGTAATGCCTTTGTGTCCTCCCAAAACTCATATGCTAAGAATCTCACCCCCAAATGTTATGGTATTTATGGGTGGGCCCTTCAGTTCACTAGGTTTAGATGGGGGGCTATGGGGGTCATGAAGGCAGAGCCCCAATGATGGGATTCTCAAAAACTTACGTGGGGATGATGAGACCACGGCTCACCCGCTCCCTGGGTGCAATACTAAGGAAAGGTGATGTGAGGATATAACCAGGAAAATGGTTCTCGTCAAAAGCCCAACCCTGCTGGCACTGATCTTAGACCTCCAGTCTGATCTTAGACTTCCAGTCTCCAGAACTGTGAGAAATAAAGGTTTGCTATTTAACTCACTCTATGGTAACTTCTAACAGCTTGAACTAAGACACTAGCTAAAGGTAAGACCACAAGAAGCGCATGGATATGTAAATGGACTGGTATCTACAGGGAACTACCAGCTACTGGTTATCATCAGAGCCTGGAAGAATTATGAGAGGTAAAGCTAAAGGGCTAGTGAAGGGTCAAGCCCAGACTTGGGATTTATACAACTTGAAAGCAACAAAAGAGGTGTTTTAAGCCACTTGGTTTATGGTAATTTGTTATGACAACAATAGGAAATGAATAGAGACTTTGGTGTCTGGAAGTGGGATGCTTTTATAACAAAAATATGGAAGAGCCCTGGAATCAAGCAGTAGTGGAGGCTAGAAGAATTTTGACAAACATGATAGAAAAAGCCTTCAGTGGGGCACCTGGCTGGCTCGGTTGGTGAAGCATCCGACTCTTGATTTTGGCTCAGGTCATGATCTCGGTGTCCTAGGATTGAACCCCAAATAGGGCTCCTCACTCAGCAGGGAGTCTACTCAAGATTCTCTCTCTCTCCATCTACCCTCCCCACCCCCATCTGCTCTCTCTCAAATAAATAAATACATCTTTAAAAAAGAAAGAAAGAACACCAAACTGTTCATGGAAATATGGGCATTAAGGGTACTACCAGTGAGGGCTCAGAAGGAAATGAGAACATGTTACTAGACATAAAGAATGCTACACCTGAAGTTGATCTGCAAGTGTAACACAATCTCTATAAAAATTATGGTTAAGTTCTATGCAGAAATTGAGAAGAGAAGCTGCCCCTAGATTCATATGGAAATTCCAGGGAAGCAGAATAACTAAAACAATCTTAAAACAAACAAGATCAAAGTTGGAGGGCTCATCCTTCCCTAATTCAAAACTTACTATAAAGCTACAGTAATTAAGACAATGTTGTACTTTGTATAAGGCTAGCTAGAGATCAGTGGAATAGAATTCAAAGTTCCAAAACAAACCCATACGCCTATGGCCAGGTGATTTTTTTTTTTTTTTAACAAGAGCGCCAAGACCATTCATTGGGAAAAGAATAGTCTTTTTGACAAATGGATAAATAAAATAGGGCATACCCATACAAAGATTTAGCAGTAAAAAGAAACAAAGAGGGACACCTGGGTGGCTCAGTCAGTTGAGCCTCTGCCTTTGGCTCAGGTCATGATCCCAGGGTCCTCAGATCAAGTACTGTATTGGGCTCTCTGCTCAGTGAGGAGTCTGCTTCTCCCCTCTGTCTGCTGTTCCCACTGCTTGTGTTCTCTCTCTCTCTCTCTCTCTCTCTCACACACACACACACAAAGAAATAAAAATCTTTTAAAGAAAAAGAAACAAAGAACTGGTATATGTTACAACATGGATAACCTTTGCAAGAATTGTGCTATGTGAAAAGAATCAGTAACAAAGGACAACATATTTTATGATTCCACTTACATGGAATGCGCAGGATAAGCAAATATAGAGACAGAGCAGATTAGTAGTTGCCTAGGGCTGGGGAGATGGAAGGATTGGGAGCAAGAGGTTTCTTTTTTAGATAGTGAAAATGTTCTAGAACTGATTATGGTGATAGATATACAACCCTATGAATATACCAAAAATTATAGAACTGTATACTTTAAATGATTAATTGTACTGCATATGAATTATATCTCAGTAAGTTTTTTAAGAGAAGAAAAGCACATCAAGGCACATCATAATCCAATTACTGGAAAGCAATGACAAAGAGAAAATTTCAAAGCAGCTGGAGGAGGAGAAAAGAACATAAAATAAAATGACAAATCACAAATTGGCAGATAGGCTTCTTATCCCAGAATTATAAAGAAATACTATAAATAAAAGAGAGAAACCACCTGATATAAAGCTGGGCAAAACATATAAATAGGAACTTAACTGAAAAATAAACTTAAATGGTCAAGAAACAAATAAAAAGATGGTTGACTTCCTTAGTAATCAGATAACATAAATTTTTTAAATGTCAGATACCAGGGCACCTGGCTGCCTGTAGTCAGTAGAGCTTTCAGCTTTTGATCTCAGGATCATGAGTTGGGGGGTAGAGCGGACTTTAAAAAAAGAAAAAAAATCAGATATCATTTCTCATGCAAAATTTAAAAATCTGACAAGAGTACACTTCTGATGGAAGTATCAAATAGCACAATCAATGTAACCAATAATTTAGATATTCAATGAATAAAAAGGAGCATATACTAAATATTCCAGAAATTCCATTATTAGGTACAAATCCTAGAAAAATGGATATATGTGTATATGTACACCAGGATATATGTAGAAGAATATATCTTAAAATAGAAGCAAACCTATTCATAATAGCAAAAAATCCAAATGTCTGTCAACAGGAAAATGAATAACTTGTGACATATAATGACAATTTTTATACCTAACAATGGACATAGTTAAGGGCACCTGGATGGTTCAGTCATTTAAGCCTCCAATTCTTGGTTTCAGCTCAGGTCATACTCTCATGGTCATGAGATGGAACCCTGGATCAGGCTCACACTGGGCATGGAGCCTGCTTTAGATTCTCTCTGTCTCAAAGAACATGTGGTATATGTATGCATGTATGTGTGTATGTGTGTATGTGTGTATGTGTGTACAATGGAATATTACTCAGCCCTCAAAAAGAACGAAATCTTGCCATTTGCAATGACGTTGATAGAACTAGAGTGTATCATCTAAGCGAAATAAGTCAGAGAAAACAAATACCATATGATTTTATGCATATGTGGGATTTAAGAAACAAAACAGATGAACACAGGGGAAGAGAAGGAAAAAATAAAGTAGGAGGAAAACAGAGGAGGCAAACCAGAAGAGATTCTTAACTACAGGGAATAAACTGAGGGATGCTGGAGGGGAGTCAGGGGGATGGGATAAGTAGGTGATGGAAGTCACTTGAAGTAATGAGCTTTGGGTGTTGTATGCAACTGATGAATCCCTGAATTCTACCTTGGAAAATAATAATACAGTATATGTTAATTAAATTGAATTTAAATTAAAAATTAAAAAGATTCTCTCTCTCTCTCTGCCCCTCCCCCATGCTCATTTTTTTCTCTCTCTTTCTCAAATAAATGTTTTTTAAAATAGACATAATTAGAGTTAGTTTCCAAAAAGCAGGCCTCCAGGTAATTTACATCATAATTCTACTTATAACGTTAAGCAATATTCACAGAAAGGTAAACTATAAAGGGAATGATAAATACAAAAATCTGCCTAGTGGTAACACTCAAAAGGAAATGAGGAGGGAAGGATTTAGAGAGGAACTCAGAGAACTTTGAAGTTAACAGGAAGTAGAAAAGACAGAGGGTTGCAAAGTACTCAAAATAGAAAATACTTTTATTCAGGGTTTCTGGGTGGCTCAGTTTGGGGGACATGCAACTCCTGATCTTGGGATTGTGAGTTTGAGCCCCACGCATAGAAATTACTTAAAACCCTTTTAAAAAATAGAAAATACTGTATAATTTGCATATCTAGTCAATGTCTCATTAAAAACCATTTCTAAAAAAACAAATGGGTGAAGAACTAGAGAGAGCTAAATTTAAATATTCTTTAAAACACTTGAGTGGGAAGAGTAGAGAGTAAAGATAGTGGTTAGAAGGGGCCCAAGGTAAAGAGAAGGTTCGGCTTTATTCTTTTCCAGAAAAGGAAATGGTTCAGCAAACATATCTGCTAAGGAATGAAAACCAGTAGAGACGTTGAGATTAGTAGGTAACAGCAGTAGTGATGGGAAAGGCAGAAAGCAGCATTCACTGCTCTGAGCCTTTTACCTGCCTCTCTTGTCATGGCTGTTCTATCACCAATCCCATCTCTCAAATGGAAAAACTGAACCATAAGAGAGGTTAAGCAACATGCCCAGGATCAGACATTTAAAAACTATGAAACTGTATTCCAGCCTGGCAGACTCTGGCCCCAGAGCCAGGATTTTTTAACCTCTGTGCTGCTAACCTCTGGCTATAATAGAGGGAGCAAAGTCCTAACAGGAGCAAAGACAGATCCTGACCAAGAAAGATACTTCTGAGGCTGAAGAAGAGGAGGGTAAACAGCAGTGGTGGGGAAGGACAGATGGGAAGAAAGCAGTTCACAAGTTCACAACTTAGAGTCTCCCCTCCCCCTGTTTTTAAATGAGGTAGGTGGTCAGGTTGTTTGTTGAAAGTGGAGTGGAGGCTGGGTGGAATTAAAAATATTTGAGAGTTGAGTGGACCTAAGACTAACTAAGGGAACATATCACATACACCTACTGTGTGGAATGCTACGTAGGACCTCCTGTCCTGACTGACTTGTTTTTCTCTTGATCTTGATGGCTTGAACTCAAGTAAATTAAATGTCCATAATACAATTCTATTATAAAGTCTTTGATACCAGCCACCAGAGCTCACTTAGCTTTCCTGCTTAGACCCCCTAAACTCTATCTTTTGTATGTTGCTCTCCTGTCTGCCAAGGAGAAAACAGCTAGCTTTCTTTGACATTTCTGCCTTCATAATTAGATCACAAATTTATTCAAGGGAGTAAGACCGTGGTTTGCAAAGAACAAGCATATATATATTGCTGTCCTGGCTCATTCAATAATTGCATCTCTATACATATCTTTGAAACAAATTACAATGTAAAAAAATAGACTTAAGTGCTACCAAAATCTATGTAATTTTACATAGATTTAAAACTCTTAAGGTCTCGGGATGCCTGGGTGGCTCAGTTGGTTAAGCAGCTGCCTTCGGCTCAGGTCATGATCCCAGCGTCCTGGGATCGAGTCCCACATCGGGCTCCTTGCTTGGCAGGGAGCCTGCTTCTCCCTCTGCCTCTGCCTGCCACTCTGTCTGCCTGTGCTCTCTCGCCCTCTCTCCCTCTGACAAATAAATAAATAAAATCTTTAAAAAAAAAAAAAAAAACTCTTAAGGTCTCTTTACACAATCATTTTTAGCAATAAGCTCTTATATTTCCAAAGTATCAGTCCAATTGTCCAAATTACCAAATTCCAAATTAATGATCTTTTCCTATAGTCTATGAAATCTCCCAATTTAGGGAACTGTATCTCTTACTCTTTTATTACAAATAAATACCTTCAGGCAAAACCCAGTGACATTCAGAAATTAAGTGGAAAAAATAATTTAAAAGCAATTTAGGTTATATTTAGCAACATATATTAACGTCTAATCAGCTGTAGACATTAGCATAATCAGATTATATAATATTGCCTCAAATAGGTAATTTACTTCCCCAAATTTCTCTATATATCATGCAATTAAATTGCAAAATGTATTTCAAAAAATAACGAAACCACTCAATATAGGAAACCGCAATAAGCAAAAGACTAGGACACAGGGAAACCAGTAACTGCAACATGTGTGTGTTTAATGAAAAAAAAATCTGTTCAGGCATATATTCAGATGCCAAGTAACTTCCATTAAAATTTTCTTCCAGAAATTCTACTTTATTGCTGTGATCCCTTTGGGTTATCAACACATACACTAAAAGGACTGCTAAGGATAATCATCTACTTTTATTTTTGTCACAAACAATATCTTACCTGATGCCCTTTAAGCCAACATTTCAAATGTTTTTGACCACAACCAACAGTAAGAAAAATTTCATATTGCAATCTAATACAAAAATATTCATGAAGTTCACACAATATTTATTTTACTAATACTGATGCACTTTTTGTTTAAATAATGGTTTCATTCTACCAAAATAAAACAAGAGTTTGGAAAAAATACTGCTTCAATTATTTTATTTTACTTGTGTGTGTATGCTTTTTTTTGTCTTTTTTATTTATTTGACAGAGATCACAAGTAAGCAGAGAGGTAGGCAGAGAGAGAGTGGGGAGGTAGGCTCCCCACTGAGCAGAGAGCCCAACGTGGGGCTGGATTCCAGGACCCTGAGATCATGACCCGAGCCGAAGGCAGAGGCTTTAACCCACTGAGCCACCCAGGTGTCCCGTGTGTGTGTGTGTTTTGAGAGAGTGTGAACAACTGAGCCTGGGGAGAGTTAGAGAGAGAGAGAGACAGAGAGAAAATCTCAACCTCAAGCAGGCTCCATGTCCAGCACAGAGCCCAAGTGGGGAGGGGGGATGTGCTCTATCTCACAACCCTGAGATCATGACCTAAGCTGAAATCAAGAGTCCGACGTTTAATGGACTGAGCCACCAAGAGGCCCCTACTCACATGTTGTTTTTTTTTTTTTTTAAGATTTTATTTATTTGATACAGAGAGGGAGAGAGAGAGAGAGATCACAAGTAGACAGAACAGCAGGCAGAGAGAGAGGGGGAAGCAGGCTTCCTGCTGAGCAGGGAGCCCAATGTGGGACTCAATGCCAGAACCTCGAGATCATGACCTGAGCCAAAGGCAGAGGCTTAACCCACTGAGCCACCCAGTGCCCCTCACATGTTATTTTTAATAACATGATTCTAGGTCGTTATTCAGAAGATGAATATGATTTTCCCTAGAACTAGAACAAGTGTAACTGGCTCCCATGGATGGTATATCTCTCCGCATGCATTCCATGCCACACAAGATGGAAGAGTGAATCACCACCTAGGGAAGAGCAAAAAAAAGGTTGACAGAACCATCCTGCTGTTATCTGACCAGGGTCCTCCAGAATTATGTAAAGTATTATAGCAAAAAGAATAGAACACTGAATTTAGAGTTAAGTCCTACTTTTATCATGTTGGGCAGGACACTTTGCAGAGATTTAATGTTCTCATCTGTAATGAATAACACAGGCCAGGGGCTCACTCTCTTACCCACTACTCTATTCCCAGAGCCTAGAACAGTACTTGGCATGTAGTAAGTGTTCAACAGAAATTGTTGAATGAATGAATGAATATCTTGTTCATATGGTTGCAAGCAAGATATTCTGAAATAATTGGAGACCCAAAGTGCTGGAAGCTTCATACTACCAAATTATTGACTAAGTGCCTTCTTTTTTCCAAGAAAAGAATAAATGGGGTTGGGAGGACTTTCTTATTTTTCTTTTCTAACAGCTCATACATCCAGCATGTACGTAACATTTTGCCCTCTTAAACCACGAATGTAAAAACTGAGCCACTCTTGGGGCTCCTGGGTGGCTCCGTGGGTTAAGCCTCTGCCTTCAGCTCAGGTCATGATCTCAGGGTCCTGGGGTCAAGCCCCATATCAGGCTCTCTGCTCAGAAGTGAGCCTGCTTCTACCCGCCCCCCACACACACACCGCATGCCTCTCTGCCTACTTGTAATCTCTCTGTCAAATAAATAAATAAAATCTTTAAAAAAAACAAAAACAAAAACAAAAAACCTGAGATACACCAAAACCGTTTAACTCCTTCTTGGTACCAAACAGATGATTGAAGAGGGCCTCAGAACAAAATTGTAAATTACAATACTTGGTTTTTCAGCCAAACCTGTATACTGGTAAATGTTCTGAAATTATTTTGGTTGATGCTCAATCATACTGAATTATCCTTATCAGCTATAACCTCAACATGACAAGATAAATTATTCATCGTTAATTCTTTTGTTTTTTTTTTTTTAAAGATTTGTATTTATTTATTTGACAGAGATCACAGGTAGGCAGAGGGGCAGGCGGAGAGAGAGGAGGAAGCAGGTTCCCCGCTGAGCAGAGAGCCCAATGCAGGGCTTGATCCCAGGACCCTGGGATCATGACCTGAGCCAAAGGCAGAGGCTTTAACCCACTGAGCCACCCAGGTGCCCCTTGAGTAATTCTTATAGTTACACTATTAGGCCTGCCTCTATGAGGAATACAAAAGATGCCAGTCATTGTAATCTTAACATGATTTATCAGAAAACTGTCCACTAACTATGCAAAATACTGTCTGATTAAGTATAATAAATGGTATAGATAGTAAGCCCTTAAGATATGTAGATAAAACTCATCACCTAAAATTCTAGGATTCAGGAATGGTAAATGCATGGCAAATGATCATTTTCTTCACCCTCTGGTACCTTGATGAGGTCAATTACTGATCATGGTTTTTTGGTCAGCGAACAGAGATAGGACCTCTAAATTCTTCCCTCTAGGCAGCCACAACCAGATATGATGACACTTATTTGTCATCTCTGGATTCAAGACTCTTTTAGTGGTTGGAGAAATGTCTTTGCTTATATCAACTATCACATGAATCTTGTCCAAATATACACCAAAAAACACATCTAACCCCCAAATCTACTCTTCTAATGGAACAGGTATCCATTTTCCTAGTCTAACAAAATGATACTATTTAACTTTAAGTCTTATATTACTTATGTCAAATGGTGATCTTGGTCTACCAATCCGATAAAGGAAGATACTTTATGATCATGAAGGCTCATTCTGTAACAAATCACACATGATACTATAAAATATATGTTCCTTGTAACACCACAAAAGTACCTATGTAAAAATTAGAAGTTTACCAGCTCCTTTAATAGTCCATTCCCCAGAGGTAGACAGGATTAAATTCGATGAACATCCTTTCAAACTCCCTTTATATTTATATTAGGAAAAAGTGTGTGTGTGTATTCATGTCTGAGTTATACCAGAGCTATTTTCTTTACGAAAATATTTCCAGCAATTTTAAATTTGAAAATGATCTACAGTATTTAATAGATGAATGATAATGCAAATGTTATATCTTGTACCTAATGCAGCTCAGTGTTCTACATAAAACACTGGAAAAATGCATTAGCCCAACACTTTTTCCTCAACATGATGTTATAATGAAAGATTCCACCCAAATTTCGTTCAAGCTAAAAAAAAAAAAAGGAAACTTCTATTGAAAAATATCCTTTACATATGGTGGTATGACATACACAGAAAAAGGAAGGTCTCATTTCTTTTTTAGGAAAAATATAAAATATGAGAAATGAGCACTGAGAGGCACAGATATTCATATCCATAGTTATTCATAAAAATACACTTGCCAAGACACAAGGTATTTAGCAGAGAAGGAAGCTCGCCAAGTGCTTAGTTTGATACTTTCACTTTACATATAAGGAAGCAGATTCAAAGGTCACAAAGCCAAGAACAGAGGCAGCATGAGAATCACAACCCACCGTCTCTTGCTGTGCTTGCCACACAAAACCAATGGCCTCGGCATTCTTTAATGTGAGGAAATGTGTTTATATGGTTTAAACACAATTGCCTTTATTCCCAAATCTTGCTCCTTAGGCTCCTGCTCTCCTGCAAAGCTTGAGGTAACATCAAACCTACAATCCTTGAGGGTCCCTACAAGGTACCTTCAATCCTACAAGCCTACAATCCTTTTTCCTCACGCAGGCAGGATCCCACAGAAAGGGTCTATAGACCCACTGGCTGGTGCAGCCCCACTCTGCCCAGAACTCTGTCCTTCACTTGCATCCTTAGCAAAGTCTTGAGGCTCCAGAAAGAGAAATGTGGCCTGCTCATCTCCAGATACAGAGCCACAGTTGTCAAAGGGATAAATAGTGAGTACAGGTGCCTTTAGGGAAAAAAGTACGTTCCCATGATTAATGATGATGAGGCCTGAGAGAAAAACTCTGGTTCCCACGATTATATAATCAATGTCTTGATTTGGGTTCTGTATTCAGAGATAGATTCATGTTCCAGATAAATAGCAGCCCTATAATTTGGGCTAAAATGTAGCCTTTGATAGTGCTTATACTAATAACACTCTTACTTTTGAAAGCAGATACACTTTTCCATAATGATACAGCAGAAAACAGACAAAAGGAAAGCAGAGTTGGAGCAGGAACATGTACAAGAGATTTCACTTTACTTTTCCATTATCCCTTTTCCTAACCCCCATCCACCTTGTGGCAACCTGGAGGAACCCTTGAGCTCCAGAGAATTCATTTAAACAACTTTATATAGTTTGACACATTCACCTTTATTAAGCCACATCAATACCTATATAAAGACAGAGTAACTGACATTTTACACATAGCAAATTGATAATAACAGGTAGTGTTCTATTTACCTTTTGTTTGCTAAAAATTTTCTACTCTGATTTTTCTCAAACATTAAAAAACTATTAATATCTTCTGCTGTCTCAGATAATGTGTATATTAAAACATTTTTCTTCTCATCTCAGACCCACTTCTCCACCCTCCCCACCACGCCCCAGCCCAGGGCTGTTCCATCACTGGCAAGAGGGGCACAAGCCCATTGCCAGCTTCATGCAGGCACCTCACAGTGGTCCAGAGAACGAGACCCTTCCCTGCTCACCTTCCAACTTACCCCCAAACCCCAAACCTTCAAGTGGCTAAAGATGTTATATTCCTCTCAATCCTCTTGCAAAAATGACACCAAAATTAGTTCCATCAGTTCACACTTCTGAGCCCCCTACCCCAAAGCCCGGTCTAAGTAATTGGGCCCCTGGGGTCAGTGGTTGTTGCTGGGAGGGGGTGCTGTAGGCCAGCCCATTTCCTCCGCACCACTCACCTCCATTTCTCTCACCACTAGATGCTGCTTTTATCTTCCTTTAGCCTAAAGTCTTCAGGTTTGTGGACCTATACAAATGGATGGCCAATTCAGAAGCTACTTACTATTGTGGTTGCACCTTCAGCCAGATCTCAATCTAAGTTTAGGCTGATCCAAGACCTGATTATCTCTAATAAGAGAGACTCAAAATTCATACACATATACTGAAGCTAGAATTGGTGTAGTTGCCGAAAGAGTCCTCAAAAGTAAATTCTCACATACTAGAATTTCTCCAAGAGACAATGACCTCCAACTTGAGAGAATATCATGACTAAATCAAAATCATGAACACCTATAAGTGGTTGACAAAGCTAAGCAAATGCCAGTGATCTGGGAGCCCTGGAAAGGGAGACTTAAAGTGAAGCATGACAGTCGATGGATCTCCATCACTGTGCAGAGGAGAGACCAGCCGTGGGCTCACTGCCTGGTGAAGGGGAGCTCACAGGCTTCCGTGGCTTCGTGACACTATCATGCAGGATCAGTCAAATCCTCTGTTCTCTTTCCTCAAGAAGTTGCCCTCCAGCTTTTACCTGGTTGCCTCTGTCATAATGTAAATGTCTCAACCTACTAATCTGAAAAGGGGCCTGGCCTGTTAGTCACTTTCATCTTTCAGGTGTAAATTAATAATCTAAAAATGGGATGATTTAGACAGATTTGGATTTGTTTATTTACTATGACTCAGACCCACAGGTCCTGCTAACATCTGGGCAGAACTCAAGGGCCTGGGCGCCTGGGTGGCTCAGTGGGTTAAGCCCCTGCCTTCGGCTCAGGTCATGATCTCAGGGTCCTGGGATCGAGGCCCGCATCGGGCTCTCTGCTCAGCAGGGAGCCTGCTTCCCTCCCTCTCTCTGTCTACTTGTGATCTCTCTCTCTCTGTCAAATAAATAAATAAATAAATGTTTAAAAAAAAAAAAAAAAAAGAACTCAAGGGCCTTTGTGTCTGATAACAAAGATCCCCAAATCCTCTCCAGACACCTGCCCACCACTTTCCTTCCCTGGGGATCCTATGACTTCCTGATTTCTAAACTCTGTTCCAGGAATAGGGAAGAATCATTTATACTTTGATAAATGCTCTTCGAAGCCCTAACCCAAACTCCCTCAGGTGTTTTCAGTATATTTAGCAAATGTATTCAATAGATAGTTAATGCCTATTGTAACTAATGACTAAACAGACTAAGACACCTTGTGAATTTCAGGGAGCCTTGTAACTGGCAGAGTAAATTTGCCTTGCCACTAGTATTCTCCCAGGGACGCTGTGCAGCAAGGAAACCTGCTTTGGTCTTTTCGGATGCCTGAGATTAGCTGTTGGGGATGAGCCTCAAGGTCCCAGTTATCTATTCTCTTACTCCTTCAGCTCTTTATCCCTAATGCCATCCTCAGGGGACCACAGTTTGAAAGGCCATTCTGACCCTTGTAGGAGGGCTGCAGTCTGCTCTCCTCCACCACGAAGAGTTCTCAAACCTTTTGGGAGACTGTGCCATACCCACTTGGCATTTACATTCACCCCACCACTTGTTTCTTCACTACTTCTTGGGCTATCTGTTGACTTTTTACCTTGAGTATCACCTACAGCACCCAATACTATCCTAGGCATATGCAGTTCTGATTGCTTGATTAAGAAGGTTAAAAATGCTAAATTGAGGGGTACCTGAGTGGCTCAATGGGTTTAGTGTCTGCCTTTGGCTCAGGTCACGATCCCAGGACCTTGGGATCCAGTCCTACACTGGGCTCCCTGCTCAGCAGGAAGTCTACTTCTCCCTCTCCCTTTACTCCTCCCCCCCAGCTCTTGCTCTCTAGCATGTGCAGGCTCCTTCAAATAGATAAAATCTTTAAAAAAATGCTAAATTGAGAGTTATGAAGTTGGGAATCCTTTGCAGGTAAAAGGAGAAAGATGATCCATGAAGATTAAAGGCACACCTTTATTAAGGAAAAAAAAAAAATGAACCAAAGCTGGGGGCTGCTCTCCAAAACATTCTTTCTTTATACTTTTCTGCATCCTTGTTTTACATCGAAGAGAGTCTTGGTTATACTTCTCCATTGCGAATTACCAGTTAACATTCTAATTAAGATCTGACCCACAGCCATGATGCATGATCCCCTCCCCCACCTCTCCAGGGACCAGACGTATGTGACCGGGGATATGCAAGGAAATATTTTTGCACCAGAATCCCCACCAGCTGCAGATGAAAGCAGTTGAATTGCTGAGCAATAAGGTTACTTTTCTAGTAATATTACGACACATTACTGGAAATTGGAGCAAGGGGCTCCTCATTTTAGAGCTCTTCCATATAGTGCTTCCTTAGGGCTTTCCCATGGTCTCCCTCTCCCATCCATAAGCCCAAGAAAAATGTAATTTTCATAGAAATCAACCATGAGAAGTGGAGAGTCACTGAGTGCTGTTGTTAGTGAAAGAGCTGAAACAGACACACACGGTTACAGCCTTTGGCCCTTTAAACACCAGGGAGGGGCAACTTTAGCCAGAACCCCATCAGCAACAGTGAGGAGCAGGAGAAACACAGACACAAAATCGCAAAAGACAGAGCTTCTCCCTTCAGTTCAGCTACCCATTACCTATATGACTTTCACAAGCCAGCTTGGCCCAACTCCAACTGGAAAAAGAGGACCTAGCTATCTGCCTGGCTCACGGGTGCTTCTACTAGGATCAAGTAAGGGGAGATAAGAACAGCAAGAGTAGAGACCAATGGTGACTGAGGCCTTATCACAGCCAGGTGCCTCCTAAGCATCATAGCTGTTAATCCTCACAAGTCTCCTGGAGATCATATTATCCTCATTTTACAAATGAGCAGACGCAGGTAGTTAAAGTCATCAGTCAAACTCAGAACTGTTGAACCCACGCTTTAACCACCACACTATACTGCCTCCCACTATGTTCTGAAATAACTTTGAAAACTAAGAGTCCATACACATTGAATCCCTGAAGAAGCTAGTGGCCATGTTTGATTTCCCCACTTTTTTTTTTTTTTTTTTACTCTTCCCTCCCAACAAGTACCCTCTCGCTACCAATTCTACCAAACACCGTACTCCTCCCGACCTCCTCCTCCTCCTCCTAATTATTCCTTTTTTTTAAATTCCTGTTGCAGCTTTCCTCTTGCGCTTTCTCCTCTATTAAATCATATTAAGCTTTCCTAATGAACACAATGAAAACCACCCCAGAAAGAGCACATTTAAAAAAATATGCATATAACAGACTTTATCTGAATGTTATTTTTAAGTAGAGATAAATATTTAGTAAGAACGCAGGACACATTGAAAAGTTTGTTGTTTTTGACAACCCCTTTCTTGGATTAACTTTAGACCCAGCTGAGACTTTTACAAAGATGAAATGACAGAAAGCTTAGTAAATTTCGAAAAGAGTCATCATGAAACCAAAAGTCATTTCTACTTTAGATTGTCAGCATATGATTACACTAGAATTTCATCAGATTGAAAAATAACACAGATTTGACTACACAGAGAATCCTCAATTCTCAAAGCTTTTACAGAAGTGTGATGTTTACCCAGCTCCAGGGTAATGCCCTTCCCCTGAGGCTGATGGGGCTGCTCTTTCTTCTGGGCCACATGGAACTCTGCTCATTCCACAGCGTTATTATCATCTTAACCAGTTTATATCGTGGCCTGTTTCACACACCACTCTCCTCCACTAGCCAGAGATAGCTCGAACAAAAACCTGCGTTTTATTCATCTTTGTATTTTTGAAATGCCTAGTACATCAAGATCCCCAACATAGGTCTGTTGAGTAACGGAACCCAAATTCACATTTATCAGGGGGAGCATGCAGCCCTTGGCCTGACTGGGATTATGACAGGGCAGGCACACTGCTGATCCCTGGCTTTTGATTTGCCTCTATGAAAAATAATCTAAAGCCTTTGGTTTTTTTAAGAGGAGGAAATGTACATGGAGAGCCTTTTTCAAACCATCATCCTGAGATGGGGCAGGCTGGAGCTCCCTTGCGTCTTTTCTAAATGATTCTGATTTTCTGAGTTACAGTTTATACCAACACTGTTACAGATCAGACTACCTAAAAGCAAACACTCCTTTTCCCTGCAAGGTTTTTTTCTTCCATTCCCCTCCCGCTTAATCCAAACACCCCTTGCAGGACCAAAGCATGCGTCCTTTGTGGCGACCGAACCAGAATTGTGGATCGTTATTCTGATTTCTCCCTTTTCCACACTTTGTTCATTCTATACCTTTATTAGGATCTTAACCAGCTTACTGGTTACTTAACCGGGTTACAGGTTACTACTTTACAGGTGAGGAAACACGGTGCTTAAAGTTTGTTCAATGGTCACACTGAGTAAAACCCAATCCCTCCACTTCCTGATTTCTAATCAAGTGCCCATAGCAAAATCCCCAGGGAAGCTTTTACAAAATTAAATAAATAAATAATGTCCGGGCCAGGGCTTCAACCCCATCACTTCTGGCTCGGGATCTTTGGGGTGGGTCCAACAAGGTGTACTTTGAAAAACTCTGCAGGTGCTTCTGGGAGGCGCCTGAGGTTTGGCCGTCAGGCACCAGACAGTATAAACCTTGTAGTGTCATTACGCATTCCGTAAACACCTCACAGTATTTCTGTTTTCATTCAAGTGGCCAGACAGACGCTCAATACCACGACACTGGAGTAAGTCTGATCATTGTCACTTATTTTTCTCAGTAGGAGCGGCTTCTACGAACCTCTTCACACTTAAGTAAACGAAACCCGGGGGTCACTTTCCCCGGCCAAGCCGCCCGCGCCCCCAGCGCACACACCCCGAAGCAGGGCCGCTGTCGCCGATAACACACACAGCTGCGCACCTGCAAAAGCCACGGCGACCGCGCTGCAGGTAGCGTGTCCCGCACGCCACCCAGCAAGGCCACCCCAATTCTCTGTGCCTTGTCGAGGGTGTTGGGGGCACCACGATCCCCGGTCCCTTTTCTCCCGAAGTCTGTGGGGACTTCCCCCCGCCGCCACTCGGTCATTTTCTTCCCATCACTTCGGTCTCTCGGGGGACAAGCTACGTTTGAACTTGATATTCTCACGTTTGGGGTGGTTCAGAAATTACCCTGCGGTTAACGCAGAGGTCCCCGCACCCTCCGCTCCCAGCCTCTGTGCACCCAGAGTTGGATAAGGCAAAACACGCCCCCCGCCCGGGGACTGCGGGGCGGGCGGTAGGTGGCGGCTCCTGCGCTCGCTCGTCACCGTCACCCGCCCCGCCCCGCCCGGCGCGGGAGCGAGCAGCGGCCGACCCGGGAGAAAGGGGAAGCGCGCCCCGAGCCAGATGCGGCCCGCCGGCGGCCGGTGCGCCCCTCAGCACGCGAGCGCGGCCTGGCCCGGCAGCCTCCGGTCGTGAGCCTTCTCCGCCTCGCCCCGCCTCGCCCCGCCTCGCCCCGCCCCGCCTCGCTCCGCCCCGCCGGCCTCCGGCACCTGCCGCGGGACCCGCGCACCCACCTGCGCGCCGCTCCCGCCACCACGGCCGCCGCCGCCTCGCCCGCCGAGCGCCTCACCTTCGAGTCCTCCCGCCTCGCCGCCAAGTTTCCCCTCCTTGGAAAGTTCTGGGGTCCGATCCCGGGGCCCGGCGCGGGCAGCCGAAGGGAAGCGGACGGTCTGGGCGGCCGCCGGGCGAGCGGCGCGGTTCCGACTCGGCGGCGCGGAAAAGGAGAAGGGGAAGGGGAGGAAGGGGCGGGGAGCCTCGGCGGGGTGATCCCCTCCGACCCCAGCCTGCCCGCGTTAGCCGCTCGCAGGGACTTGAGCGCTGATTTTACGCCCCGCCGTTGGCTCCCTCTCCCAATAACCAGCATCCGCATGGCTAGGAGTTTGGGCTCTGGGGTCAGGCTGTTTTAAAGTCTCGCTCCACTACTTACAACTGTGTGATCTTGGGCAATTTACTTGACCCCTCTTGGCAAAATGAGGAGAACAATAGTACCCATCCAGGGCGAATCCAGATTTTGTGGGACCTGAAACTTAAACAATGAGGGGTAGGGGGCTTCTTCGAGGGAAGATGTAAAATTAGATTCAGGGCTTTGGAAGGGACTTGGACAAGAGAGGAGGCCTGAACCTTCGCTAGCTTTACACACCAAATGCCTTGATGGGAGAATTAAGTGAAACGAACCACGGGAAACCCTACAATGGGTCCTGATACATTCGACAGGTGTTTATAGGCATGATTGTAGCCAGTCAGGTGGACCTGGGACCTGGGAGCGGAAGTAATAACACTGTCAATATGTGCCAGGTGTTTTAAATACACACTGCACTTAATTCATGCACGTTATGCCAATTTTACAGTTCAAAAACCCAAGGCTCAGAGAAGTCCTACAACGTGCTTATGGTCACGTAGGACCCAGTTCTGCCACATTGCAAGTGCCTGGATTTTCCACAATTTCACCTCACAAATACTAATATGTAAATATCTTCTATAGTTTTTTTTTTTTGTTTGAACGAGAAAAGAAAGAAGAAATTCCCCCACGAGAGAACAAAATGCCTCAGAAATACCTGTTTCTGAATTTTCACTGCAAAATTTCCCCAGCTCAATACAACAGCAAATAAACTGCCCTTGAAATCACACCCAGTGCATGTGAAGTACCCTGTTGTAAAATCAATAAATGGCTTTACTTAAATGTGTTCAGGTTACACATTTGCTTGCTCTGCTAGCACTGTGTGTTTACTTTTTCTATCGATTATTAATACTACTGCAATTCAAATTGATGGGTTTATAATCTTTCCCCAAAGGGTTTATAAACTAAGACAAACAATATAATGAAAGGAACACTCCTTGGTGGAAGGCATTTTATATACCTTTCTCATCGAAGCTGCACATCTTTTTGCTATAGATATAGTTACCCTCCCTTAACTGAGAAAAACACAAAAGTATGTTGTCTCTAAGTTCACATGGATACCCAGAATTTGAGCCTAGTTTTGCTTGGGACCTAACCCTTGGCTTCTTTTTTTCCCCCTACACCTTGGAGAAAATAGAAGAAACTAGCAAAAATACATGAAGTTACTTATATCTTGCAAAGGGAGGGAGAAGAAGATGTCAAATTCGAGTGGTTCTTTTCCTAAGTTTTAATAGCAGAAAACCTAAACATAAACTTAGATAATTTGGTTTTCCAGGAGTGAGGAAGACTGACAAGTATGATATCAGGCACATAACAAACGGTGTATTTGTTGATTGAAGTAATCCATGAAAGAATTGGCGAAATAGTGCTTAGTGGTGCCCATTAAGTCACAACATGTCAGTGGATGTGATTCTTGTAAAATGACAGCATAACAAAGAGGTTTCCATTCCCCTCCCCTCTTCTATTTTTCTTTCTTTCTTTCTTTCTTTTTTTTTTTTTTGCACTGTATCTACTTTGGGGTCACTATTAACCAGTAAAATGGGCAAGTCAAATTTTAAGAGCAAGCAAAAGGAAGAAGGAACAAACAGAGAAATAGAAGGACCTTAGGCAAGAGAGGAGAGAGAAGGAGGAGGGACATGCTTTCGTTTTTCCTGCTGCTCAGGGGAGTAAGATCTTTTATCTGCAAGAAATAAAAATAATTTTTTTTTCAAAAGTATGTGAAATACCCTAACTAAATTGTGAAATTGAAGCCATAGTTTCATTTTTATTATAATAATGTAAAAACAGTAATATTTTGTTAAGACAGAAAACAAAACCTGTATCTAAGTAATCTTTTTTTAAAAGATTTTATTTATTTATTTGACAGAGAGAGATCACAAGCAAGCAGAAGCAAGCAGAGAGGGGGAAGCAGGCTCCCTGCTGAGCAGAGAGCCCCATGCGATGCAGTCTCAGTCCCAGGACCCTGAGACCATGACCTGAGCCACAGGCAGAGGCCCAATCCACTGAGCCACGCAGGTGCCCCTGTATCTAAGCAATTTATGCAACCTCCCCCGCACCCCAACCCACCCATCATGTTAGTTCTTCAGGGGCTTCGGATGAGATGGAGGATGGGACATCACACATTTAGATAAAGAAGGCAAGTTCACTACCTCTCCCTCAGGCTGGAAAGCATTCATACAGGAAGTGAACTTTCAAAGACTTTCAAAAACAAATTCAATAAAGGAAGTGAGAGAGGGGGTTACACGGGCAACTTTCAAGGAATAGGTGATTTTTCAGAAATTCCAAGGACGAGATGGAAGGTGGTTCTAAGGAAGGGAATCACAGCTAATGTTTTAATGTTTACCCAGGCAAGCTGACTCCAGAGTCCAAGCTCTTTAGCCCATGCTGGTAAGCACTTGCAGGTAGAGGAGGTTAGACCATCCGATCTAAGTATGGCAGACTGGAGAATAGACGGTGAGGGGAAAGGAACTCTGTGTGCTTTCTTAAATGATCTGCAGAAGATGGGCTCTTGAGCCTGAAGCTTAAAGCCAAGTTTAAAGAAATGGGCGAAGGGGATCAAAGGGTAAAAAATATCAAAACAAAATAATATCTGTTGAATGAATGAATATGTTGGCTGAACTGAAATCTGAATCATCTCATATAAAGCAAGAACATATAGTTGACTTTACACATCCAACTTTCATTCAATAAATACTTATATATTAATCTAGCATTTTTATCATAATGTATACATACAGCTCTTGAATGAATAGACATAAAGTTAAGCATATTGAGACAAAAATGATAGCTCTCATTCTGCATTTTTCTGTTAAATGCAAGTTCAGCTCTGATGCTCAATGATTGAAGTACCTTAATTTTTTTTAATTACCTTCTCTATTTTTACTAGATTAACAGCAAATCACTTGCTTATGGTATAATTCTCTAACAAGGCCAAAAATAAGTGATTCACTAAAAACTATAAATATACACATACATACAGTGATTAAGGAGGATACTTGTCTCTACTAACTGATTTAAAGAGTGCAGTTTATAGTATAATATATTCTGAAGTTATAGCTTTTTGATTGCATTAAAACTATAGAACAACTCTATTAAAATTATACAAAATATAAAATGCAAAAAATGGTAGAGATTTCAGGAAAAGATGACAAATACATTACTTGTTGGAGGAGGTCATCAGGAGGATGTAATCTCCAATTGACCTGAGAGACTGCCCTGGGCAATTTGAGGCTCACCACCCCCTTCCCGGTTCTTGGAATGTCTGCTTTGCCCACTGTTTACAGTGAGAACCATTTTCAAGGACACAGCCTTGAGAGAGTAGGGTGTTGCTGAGACCATCTAGACTGTATACATGATTGAACCCAGTCAAGGCCTCAATAGGATTCTGATAGGCAGGTGTGGGGATCTACTCATCTTGGGGCCACCCAAGACAAGCCTTGAAAGTAAGTTCCTTCACTTAATAAATCTGCTACCTGCAAATCTGGAGTGGTCGGCCTCTTTGCTTTTCCTTGCCCCCCATACATAGGGACCAGTTTGTGAACTAATGCTACCATAGCTGGAATTTTAACAGAATCTCTCTGAAGTATGGTCAGGTTAAGCGGACAATAATAGTAAGGATACACAAGTTTTGAAAAACTTAACAGGCTTGATCTACCAGACACACTTTTAAAAAATAGTGATAAGTAAAACAAATTTATTCCCTAAAGCCAAACAGAGAACAGCTGTCTTTAGTTGCATTCCTGGTTAGGACAACCCTCATCTCTTCATCAAATTTCACTGGCATATCCAGTAGTCCTCAACTGACAAATACAGCATCTGAGTTAAGTACGGTTGGCACAGTTGTGCACTCTACATTTTACCTGCTCCCCCAGCCCCAGCGAAATTCCATTCTGGGCCATCACCTGCTGAGAGATGACAATAACTACCAAGTGATAAGGGGCGCTATTACCTGCTTAACAAAAGGTCAGGCTTTGGGGGAAGCCTGAGTTGTGCTGGGGGCTTATGGCCCTAATGCCCACCATTGCGGACAGAATGACAGGGTCCTGAACCTCTGCCTCCCCACAGATGACATCTTGAAGGAGGCTGGGGAGTCATATTCCAGTGTCAGAAACCTACTCCACCCAGTGGGTGGTAAGGTAGTTCGGGCAGATAGCCTCTGTCCAGTAGTGACACCTCCAACTCCTGTCTCCTCTTCTGTCCCGACGACACTGCCTAGCATGACACTGGGAGCCAGCTTTAATCTCCCTAGGTGCCCAGGACAAGGGGTGGCCTGACACCAGTGTCTCTCTGCTTGGCACTGCAGGGTGCGGGTGGGGAGGCTGTAACTCCTGCTTCCCTCCCAGGCTGCTCAGGCTTGAAGGAGCCAGGGTTTACTGAAATCATAATGAGGAATTCTGTAAGCATTTCTTTGTTGTAGTAATGAGAACCATTTATAACATTCATGGTTTTCCTTTCCTTATACATTTGCCTTTTGAACGTGTTTCCAGGAACTCATTAGTTACCAATAAAAGGGACTGTCTTAGGCAATACGTTACTCCAAGGATATGGACTTCTTATCTCACACCACAGCCCCCTGTCCTGCCCTTCCCTATCTTGCTTCCTTTTTTTTTTTCTTTCTTAATTTCTTTACTACCTTTAATCCCTAGAACCCCTTCCTATTTTCTCAGTCCATTATCTCCATTCTGACTTCCCTTATCTCCCTACCCCATGGAGGTCAGTTGTGTGTGTGTGTGTGTGTGTGTGTGTGTGTGTGTGTGTGTATGTGCGTGCGCGCGCGCGTGTGTGTGTGTGTGTGTGTGTGTGTGTTATGTTTCTAAACTTTTTTTAGTGCACGTTTCCTTACCACCAGGAGACTTCATTCCCTCGTCGTCCCTCCATTCCCTGTCGGGAGTCTCTTCCCATCTACTTTCCTTGTTACT
Source organism: Mustela nivalis (assembly GCF_964662115.1). Taxonomy (NCBI): domain Eukaryota; kingdom Metazoa; phylum Chordata; class Mammalia; order Carnivora; family Mustelidae; genus Mustela; species Mustela nivalis. Next base: position 57,895,286 of record NC_139024.1, on the reverse strand, counting down.
TCCCCAAATTGTTCCAAGTTACTAGAACATCAGAAGAGTATGTGGATTGGATCCACCGTGAATTCATACGATATGAGAAGAGCATTTATCCCTTCTTAGCATCCTTTTCATCCTCTTTCCAAGGCATGCTCTTCCTTAATCCTAAATCCCTTCCGTCTAGACCTCAGTTGATGCCCCTCCTCACTGTCAACAGACAGGATTGCCTCCAAGTCGAAAAGTACTTCCCCTCAGAATTTCCCCAGATATTCTAGCATCTTTCCATTCTTTATCTGTCTTCTTTCTGAGAAACAATTCCTCTTTGCAAAAGCTAATCCCTAGGCCTTAAACCCCAAACTCCCAACTTCTCCAGGATTGGATTCGGTCAGTTTTCACCTTTTACTTGTGTTTTCAACGTCCTCCACTTTTTTGGCTCTTGGGTCTCTGCCTTCAGGCTGAGGCCTCCATTACTATTTAAATAATAATTATTAATATTAATATAAAATTTCCCACCAGCTCTGCTTGTTCCTTCAACTATTGACCTGTAATCTATGTTCCCTTAGCCTCAAACTTTATGAATGATTGCATATTCTCATTCCTTCAGATTCTGGCCCTTACCTTTTGCAGAATGCCTTAGAACAGCACACCCACCACTATGCCCTGGAATCTGGACTTCCCAACCATTCTACTTTACCTCCTTCCTTAGAAATCAATAGTCACCTCCACTGGACTCAGTCTTAGCATTAGTCACTTCTCTGAACCATTCATCAAGTTAACTTATTCTTCCTCCTTCACTTTCTTGCCCAAAGCGCCCCCCCCACCCCGCCACCCACTAGGAAATTTAGAGAATTTTTTTTTCTTGGCCACATGATAGCTACTTGATGTTACCCTTAGTTAGAGGTCTTGGTTCCTTTGGCAGTCCATCAGATTGAACACTTTAAGAAAGCTAGACTCCTGGACATCCCATGCCATAGATCAGTTATCCAAAATTGTGTAGATTTTATATACCTAGATTTTATATGCTCTTTCAATATTCTCTATCTACAGACTTTCTGGGGAGAGGGACAAGGAGTTATAAATAGGCCCAAGGAAATAGCTAACAGGTGTAAGTAGAGGCAAAACAATTATCAAGAAGCTGAAGGAAATCCTACAGGAAATGGTCTGTCTGTCCAAAGTTATTATCTCCATATTGAGAAAATAATGCCAACCCTGGAAAAAAGCAATTCCTCGGTTAGCTTCTATGATTCGCTATCTCCTGATTCTCTGAACACATCTTAATCTCCATCCTTTTCTCTTCCCTTTTCTGAAATGTAGGCAGTCCTCCAAAGTTCTAACTTCAGATCTTTTCCTTTTTCTGTCTTCTTTTACTCTCCTTCTGTTTATGTTCTGAATAAGCTTATTATAAACTACTTGTCGGTACACAAATTCCAAATCGCTAGCCCTGAAAGATCCTGAGCCATCGGATCCTACCCATCCAACTAACTCAACATTCCAACCTGAACTCAGTATCATATCACTATAACAAATTTTCCTATTTCAATTTTGTAATAACAGCACTGCCATTTTCTTAGACATCCTGATCTGAAACTTCAGTGGATTTTTGTTTCTTCCCTGTTCCTTCCTCAATTCTATCAAAAGTGCACTTAAAGTTGATGTATATAGCCTTATGATATCGTTGGTACATATCTCAAATTATAGTATGTGACAGTTGTAAGAGAAATATCTGCAAGAAGAAATTCAAATAGTATTACTCAGATACTTAAGTTAATATCAATGATATTCACTCCGCAAAAATGCTATTGATGGCAAGTACAAGAGATAAAACTCAATTTCTACCTTTAAAATTTAATTTTAATGAGTTAAAATTGCATGGAGTTGAAATATTTTTTACCTACTAGAAAAAATCAGTAATAGTTTAAAACTATGTATCAGTCATTTTACAAGGTAACTCAATTTCATGTGTTAAGGACAGATTTACGTTCACTCAAGATTCATATGTTGAAGCCTTAACCCCAAAGTGACTGTATTTGAGCATAGGGCCTTGAAAGAGGTAAAGTAAAATGAAGTCATAATGGTGGAGCTCTAATCCAATAGGCCAGGTATCTTAATAAGAAAAGAAAGAGACACCAGAGATGCACGTGCACACACACACAAAAAGGCCATGTGAGGACACAGGGAGACGGTACTCTCTGCAAGCCAGGAAGGAATCCTTGCCAGAGATTAACCCTGCTGACACCTTGATCTTGGATTTCCAGTCTCCAGAACAGTGAGAAAATAAATTTCTGGGGGATCATAGGGGAAAGGAGGGAATAATAAAACAAGATGAAATCAGAGAGGGACACAGCCATAAGAGAATCTTAATCATTGGAAACAAACTGAGGGTTGCTGGAGGGGAGATGAGTAGAGGGATGGGGTAACTGGGTGATGGACATTAAGGAGGGCACGTGATGTTATGAGCACTGGGTGTTATATAAGACCGATGAATCACTGACCTCTACCTCTGAAACTAATAATACACTACATGATAATTAACTGAATTTAAATTTAAAAAATAAGTAAATAAATAAATAAATTTCTGTTGTTTAAGCTACCAAATCTGTGACTTTTTTTTTATTATTATGGCAGCCCTAGCAGACTAATACATTATGAAAATTTTAAATAAGCAAAGAGGGGCGCTTGGGTGGCTCAGTGGGTTAAGCCGCTGCCTTCGGCTCAGGTCATGATCTCCGGGTCCTGGGATCGAGTCCCGCGTCGGGCTCTCTGCTCAGCGGGGAGCCTGCTTCCCTCTCTCTCTCTCTGCCTGCCCCTCCGACTACTTGTGATTTCTCTCTGTCAAATAAATAAATAAAATCTTTGAAAAATAAATAAATAAATAAGCAAAGAAAACAGTACAATGAGCCCTCCCACCAAACCATTGCTAAAACTTAATAATTACCAACATTTGGCCACATGCATATCACATATTTTTTTTCTTTCTTTTGCTGACGTATTTAAAGCAAACCCTAGACATCAGCTTACCTCATCCTTTCTTACTTCACGATGTACCTCTTACATAATATCAGTGCCATTATCACACTGAGATCATTAACAATAACCCGGAATTATATAAAACTCAGGTCATATTCAAACCCTCAAATGTATCAAAAATGTGTTTTCACAATTGTATTTTATGTTGTTTTGTTTAGTTTTAATCAAGATCTACACAAGTGGGGCACCTGGGTGGCTCAGTGGGTTAAAGCCTCTGCCTTTGGCTCAGGTCATGATCCCAGGGTCCTGGGATCAAACCCGCATCGGGCTCTCTGCTCAGCAGGGAGCCGGCCTCCTTCTCTCTGTCTGCCTGCCTCTCTGCATAATTATGATCTCTCTGTCAAATAAATAAATAAAATCTTAAAATTTTTTTTTCTTTAAGGAAAAAAAAGATGTACACCGGTTCCATCCATTATGTTTGATTACTGTGTTTCCTGAGTTCTATTTAGTCTTTTTATTTTCCATGTCATTGATTTATGGAAGAAACCAAGTTCATGATGTTCATGAATGTTCTACATTCTGCATTTGTATGATTATTTCCTTGCTAGTGGTATTTGTCCCTCTATCCCCATATTTCCTGTAAACGTATGCCACTCTGTTTGTTTTTTACATATTTTTTCTCTACTTTATGGGTCATTCACAGAAAGACATTTATCTCAGTGATGCCTTTTTCTTTCTGAATTAATTTCAGTTTTTGCATTTCATTCAACAGGCACCAACTGTGAAAAGTTATTCACATTCTTGTTGTTTCTTTAAGATTAGAATGATATAATGTAGGATTTGAAGATCTATCAACAGGGGTTAGATAAAAGAAAATTATTTTAGAATAAATTCCAGAAACACTTTGTTTCTGGAATAAATCATTGTTTTATATAGCTGTGTTCATTGATCCAGTATGCTCTACTATAAGACTATTTCCTCCTCAAAAATTTATCTGTTTTAAAGGAAACAAAATTTCCCCATATGTCAATTATCTTTCTCGATTATGAGGGCTACACTTTTAGATTTATAGAAGCAATTATTTTTAAATTACTGGAGGGATTCAGCTTATATGTGTGCAGACATGCTATTTTTAGTAGAGTAGATGAGGAATCTTGTGTTTCTCAGATGAAAAAATAGAGCTCGGTGAGTTTCAGTTTCTTTCCCAAGTAAATACAGATATTATCGTTAAGTATTTTATCATGTAGGTATAACTTTTTAACAAGTATATAGGTTTTAAATATTTTCTATAGACTTGATAATTTTTCAATGTTATGGAAATTATATAAAAGATACAACGGTACAATTATAATTACTCATATTTATTTAATGTTCCAGGTATGAGTTTATGCTCATTATGTGTAATAAAACATTTAAACTTCACAACAATCCCATAAATAGGTTTTAGAATTATTTCTATTTAATGGGTGAGGAATCAGACACAAACCAATGAGATTTCTTTGCAAGTTTCCTCATAGCCAATAAGTGGTAGAGACAGAATTTGAATCTAGGCAGCTTAACCCCCTGATCCTTAAAGACCTCATCTTGAGCCTTAGATCCTTAGCCTCCATGCTGAGCAAAGCCTGTATTAAAGTAGTCTAAGCAGGGAGGAGGAGGAAGTCACTAATTAGTTCTCAGCCTGTACAGGCCAGTGCCTAATTTCCTCATGGCTCCAGGGGACTTCTCCAGTTTCAGAGGGGCTTCAGGGAATCCCCATCCAAATAAAGCAGTGGGGATAGATCTGAGAATACTCTTGAAGAGCAGTGGAAAGCCCCGGCCATTGAGAGACTTAAAAGAGTCTAGCAATTTCCCTCCCTGTCTCTTCCGACATAACTAGTCAGTTAGTTTACTAAGCCTGCAGCAGGTCAAGAAAGAGGTGGATGTAAGTTCCTTTGGGAGAATGCAGAGCTAGTAAGACCACGTAGCCTAGATCTAGCACACCTTCCAAGAACATGCAGGAGGATGAAGTATGCATTTTAATTATCAGTTCTGAGGGAACTGACTTAGGTGAAAAGTCACATGTCATATATGCCTTTTTTTCCTCCATGCTGACTACCTCACATTAATACCTCAAAGACTTCTGTTAAGAAAACCTTTGTAGAATAAAAAGACATTGTATTAAAGATGCAATTGATTTGGTAGGGTTCTGTTTTGTTTCATTGCAAAACTCCTCTGTATTTCTGAAACTTAGGTTTGAACATATTCTAAAGCTTTGTATTTTTACTACCCCCCACGACGTTTTATGTTTTTGATGTCACAATCTATATATTTTTATCTTGTGTATCCCTTAATAAATTAATATAGTTTTTTTACCACTTTCATCTTTTAACCTTTTAACCATCTTTTAACCCACTTTTTGTAAGTGACCTATTAGTCCATTACAACATGAGATTATTCTAAATTTTACTGCATATTTACCTTTACCAGTGAGATTTATAATTTTGTATGTTTTCCTGTTGCTAATTAGTGCCCTTTCATTTTGGCTTAAAGACGTCCTTTTAACATTTCTCATAAAGCCAGTCTAGTGGTGATGAATTCCTTTAGCTTTTACTTGTCTGGAAAACCCTTTGTCTCTCTTTCAATTCTGAATGATAATTTTGCTTGGTAGAGTATTCTTGGTTGGCAGTTTCTTTTTTTCAGTACTTTGAATATATCACACTACTCCCTCCTGGCCTGCTATGTTTCTGCTGAAAAATCTACGGTAGTCTTACGGGGTTCCCTTGTACTTAACAAGTTCTTTTTCTCCTACTACTGTTAAGAATCTTTCCTTGTCTTTAACTTTTGAAGATTTAATTACAATGTGTCTTGGTGTGGTTTCTTCAGGTTCATCTTTTTTGGCACTCTCTGGGGTTGCTGGATCTGGATGTCTGTTTCCTTCCCCAGGCTAGGGAAGTTTTCAGCCATTATTTCATCAAACAAGTTTTCTCCCTCTCTTCTCCTCTGGAGCCCCATAAGGCTAATGTTGTTCTGCTTGATGTTATCCTTTAAGTCTCAATCACTGTCCTCACTCTTTTTTCATTCTTTTTGCCTTTTGCTTCTCTTATTGGTTGAATTCCACTGTCTTATCTTAAATTTACATTGAGTGTGCTATTGAGCACTCTGATATATTTTTCAGGTTAGTTACTAAATTCTTCAGCTCTGTGATGTTTCTTTGGTACTTTCTTATATTTTCTATCTCTGTTGAAATTCTTACTTTGTTCATCCATCCTTCTTCTAAGCTCAGGATATGTACTGATGACCAGTTTGAACTCTTTGCTTTTTTTCCCCCTGAGACAGAGAGAAAGAGAGAAATAGGGTGGGACAGGGGGAGCAGAAAGAGGGAGAGAGAGAATCCCAACCAGGCTCCACATCCAGTGCAGAGCCCCACACAAAGCTCATCTTACAACCCTGAGATCATGACCTGAGCTAAAAATCAAGAGGTGGATGCATCTTCTTGGAAACCTCTACACCATGAGGGCCAGGTGGAAGAAGAAGCAAATGCACAGCCTGAAGCATAAAAAATGAAAGATGAGGCAGAGATCTGAGTAAATTGGTAACTTGTGCACCCATGGAGCCATAGGAGCAGAAATAAGGAAAACCAGAGGCCAGAGGCTCTGGTACCAATTGTTGGACTGCATGCCTACCTTCTAGAGCTTAATTCAATGGATCTAGACCATCCATCACCATCTGATCACAAGAACCACCTTTGAGAGACCCACAATGTTCATACCAAAGCAGTCCCTTTTGGTCCTTTGCCCTGAACCTGTGACTTTTGGGACTAATTTTGTTTTCATTTGTGGCTGAATGTAATACATGTACAATAAACCATCTCTTCGGCTGTCTTAGCTGAAGAAAAAAAAAAAGTCAGATGCTTAGTCAAGTGAACCCTCCAGGCACCCCTTGAACTCTTTATCAGGTAAATCACTTACCTACATTTCATAATGTTTTTTTCTAGAGTTTTATCTTGTCCTTTCATCTGGAACATATTCTTCCCTTTATTCATTTTCCTTGGCTCTTTCTGTTGGTTACCAAGCATTAGATAAAACAGTCACTTTTTCCAGTCTTGAAGGAGTGGCCTCTTGCAGAAGATAAACCTTATTATTCAACCCTGTCCAAACTCTTGGTGGTCTCTCAAACCTTCATGACTGTCCAAGCAGCTTACTTTATTTTTAGTGGCTCCCAGTATTTGATGGTGCACCAAGATCTGTTAGTGTCCCCAAGGTAAAGAGCTCAGTTAACATCTAGATTCAGGCTCACTAGACTCCAGACCCTCTCCCAGCAGCTTTTAAAGTATGCAAACATGCCTCTTCCAGGGGAAGACAGGGACAGGAGTGTTTCTGTCTCCTCCCTTTTTACTGACCCCTGGGAGTGACGGCCAGTTAAGGACCATTTCTTTCTTTGCTACTGTTCTGTTGAACACAAGCCTCCCTTGTACCAGAGCACCATCAAGGATTGCGTCCTCTGGGTGACAGACCCAAACTCTGGGGCATCAGACGTGCACAGAAACCCTTCTCTTAATGATACTGATCACCTGGAGCATAGCAGAGAGATAGCATAATGACAGCCTTGCAGGCCTCCCTGATTTATGGATTGGATTGTAATCAGCCCTGGAAATGTGTCTAATTAGAAGGCTTCCCTCAGGTCACAGCCACGAAGACAAGTGAACCGATCTCTTTTACAGAAAAGATTAGGGGTGTTTTAATCTGCTGTCTCATTGTTGTGCTCTTAGTAGAGGGTAACTGGTTCAGAAGTATTTCTCCATTTAAAAAAAAATATTTTATTAATTTATTTGACAGAGAGAGAAGGAGAGAGTGTGCACAAGCAGGGGAACAGCAGGGAGAGGGAGAAGCAGGCTCCCCACTGAGCAGAAAGCCTGATGCAGGACTTGATCCCAGGACCCCGGGATCATGAACTGAGCTAAAGGCAGGTGCTTAACGATGGAGCCACCCAGATGCCCCAAGTATTTGTCCATTTGTAATAGTCCCACAAAATCCAAAGGCATAGACCCTGCAGGCCACCAGGGCCATGAGATTAAAAAGTGTCCCCTGAGCAGCAGCCACAGAAGTTGGGGTGCCAGATAAGTGTGCAAGCCCAGCCCTGGAAGATACTGGAAATCAAGAGCGAGGCAGAGGGAGAGCACAAAGGTGGTGCCACTGGCCTTCCTTCCCAGGGAGCCCCTCAGTAGGTTTCTTGATGTGTGCAAACCCAGAAGCCTGCCCCTCATGCTGAGGTCCCAAGACAAGCAAATGGGTGTCTTCCATAGAACACCTGGGGTGTGTTCCAACTGGCTGTCTCTGCACTGTGCTCTGTGGCTGGGAGCCAGCCAAGAACAATCTGTCCATTTGTTACAGTTCCATGGGACCCCAAGTACATGCCCCACCAGTATCCAGAGCCAGGCAATAAAGTGGACTCTCCTAGGTGGAAGGCATGGAAACCAGGGCAGCAGACACATGTAGCAGCTCTATGCGGGGAGATTCCAGTGCTCTGGAGCAGGGCAGAGGGAAAGCCCAAAGCCAGCAGCAGCCCTCTGCAGTCTCTGGAGGCATCAAGTCGGGGCTCTTAGATGTGTGTTTAATTAGAAACCTGCCCTTCAGGCCACAGCTACGAAGATAAGCTAATAGGCCTCTATCACAGCAAGACTGGGCGCCTCAGTTTGTGGTTGCCTTTCTGCTGTGGCCTGGGGGTGATAGCTGTTTAAGAACTCTTTCTCAGTTTGTTATAATCCTGTGGGATCCCTGACAATAAGCCCGGCAGCCACAAGTGCCTAGCAATCTAGAGGTGTCCCCTGGGCTGCAGCCACAAAAATCAGGACACCAAAAAAATGTATAAACTCCTTTCTGGGAGATACTGGTGAGCTGGAGTGAGGCCAAGAGAGAAAGTAAAGATGGCGCCCACTGGCTTCTATCTTTGGAGAGTATATCAGCAGGCCCCTAGATGCTTGCTAAATTACAGGCCTGCCCCTCAGGCAGTCACCTTAAGATAAGCAAATAAGTCTTTTTCACAGAAAGTTTGGATGTTTTTCAGTCACCTGCTTCTGTGCTGGGCCTCAGGTTGGGATGTCTGTGAGGCCCATTTAAGGACTGTTTTTCAGTTCACCATAGTCCTGTGGATCTTGTGGAGGCAAGCCCTGTTGGCTTTGAAAGATAGATATTTGGGGTGCTTGGACCTCAGGTACAGGTCTTAAAAGTTGGGGTGTCAGATGTAGGGTCAAACTGACACTCCTCGGGGAGAAGCTTGGGGTTGTGAGTTCCCTCCTGATTGTGTGTTGACACACCAGGAGTGAGGTTTGTGGTAAGATTGTGTCTGAGCTTTTCCTACCCACTTCAATGTGGGTTTTTTTCTTGTTCACCCAATCTGTAGGCGTTGCTCAGTTACTTTTTGTTTTGGTTCCCCTCACCCTCCCCCCACTGACAGGAAATTTTTCCATATGTAGCTGTAGATTCAGTGTGCCTGTGGGAGGAGGTAAGTTCAAAATCCTCCTACATTGCCATCTTGAAATGGACCTGCTCTTCTTTTATTAGTTTCATCTCTATTTCTTTCTCAGAGTATTTGCTCTGTCTTCATCCTCCAATGATAGATGACAACTTTCCCCATCTCCACATTGTGCCCTGTCCCTTCTATTTCTTTCACCCCTTTTCTCTCTACCCAGTTCTTTCTTTACATTGATTTAGGCTCATCTTCTAACAGCATAACTTTGAACAAATAAATCTGTGCTCAGAAATACCCATTACCTTAATACTCATCATGTGGAGCCCAGACTCCTTTATTTGGAATTTGGGGGTCTTTCACAATCTAGCCTCCAACAAAGGGAAAACATTCCACTCTTGACTTTCCCTGAATGACTCATTCTGGCCAGGAGCATCTTTCCTCATAAACTACATATTTTTACCTCTAATTTTTTTCTTGCCATCTCTTCTATTCCTTCTAGAACAGCCTCTCTCTTCTTCCTTTTTGTTTACCTGAGTCACAAACTTATTGAAATGCCAAGTTCAAGACCTTCTTCTTTCAGAAGCGAGTATCTTATTATATGATACAACCCAATTTCAGAGACATAAAATTGTGATCAAATGTACATTTAAAAATAAATAAAATACAGGGGCACCTGGGTGGCTCAGTAAGTTAAGCATCTGTCTTCAGCTTGGGTTCTGATCCCAGGGTCTCAGGATTGAGTCCCACATCAGGCTCCTTGCTCATCAAGGATCCTATTTCTTCTTCTGCCTGTTGCTCTCCCTGCTTGTGCTGTCTCTCTCTCTCTGACAAATAAATAAATAAAATCTTTAAAAAATAAATACAATACAATATAAATGTATATATATATGTGTATAAATATAATAAAATACAAGCATGTGGTCTATTGACTGAATGTTTGACAGCCTTAGTGTAGGGATCTGTAGAGGATAACTGTGGTTTACTTTTGTTCAGCGTCCATTCAATCTTCTCCAGATAACCGTCCCCATATTTCTCACAATGGGGCCACCCCTTTGCCTACTGTGGGATCACCTGTAGGCACCCCTGGAAACAGTGAATCCACATGCATTCCAGGGATGGAACACCTGACCAAGACTAAATTGGTCAATGTACTAATACCCCTGAACAGAATGATTGGTTTAGGGAAAATCTGGGATTTGAACCTGAAAGTCTAGACATACTGGAGCTACTGGCAGCCATCAGGAAATGAAGGCAGCACCAAGGAATCAGAAATAAGAAACTAAGAGAGAAAGAGAGAAACAAAATTCTGGTCACATGTTCGAGTCTTGACTCATAAAGCACCAAGACAGCAGCCCCTGGACTGGTAATGGCACAGGTCCCTGTGTTCTCTTTTTGCCTCACACAGTGGATCGCAATACCTTCTTTTGCAATTAAAATAATCCTGACTTAGACTAAAGAAGACAAATCCTTAGCTGTAAAGACGCATTCAACAAATATTTATTGCATGCCTATCATATGCGAGCACTGTGCTAAAAATAAGTAAAATGTCTCTCCATTTAAGCTCTTTTTGGGTAGGAAGGGAAAAGCCTCCACCACTCTTGCCCAGGTCAGTGCAACATTCTACTTGGATTCTTTTGTACACCCTGAACAGAATAAATACAATTTCATGTGAGTGGCTTAATCAGGAAGAATTGCTCTAAATATACCATATAACAGATAAAATTTGGACTTTATTAACCACATTTTTGTGGTAAACTCTACCCTTTTGAAAACCATAATCTCTCATTACAAAAAATTAAACCATGACACCAATTTAAAATAGAGATTTAACATTATCTCTTAAAACCAGCAGGCTGTTTCAAGGAAGCTGCTACTAAAGATACTCACATGAATATTAGAGGGTAGTTGGAACTAAATCCTTTTTAGGTCATGTGCCATGTACTACTGATATTCAAGGTTCAGTTTGTTGGTAGAAATCTGGAAGAGAAAATACTCAGTGGATTAGGCTGAAGAACAAAGAGAAGGTTGTACAACACTTGGTATACAAATAAATGTCATATTCATTTCAAGGCTTAACGTGGCAGAGAGAAAGCCAACTGATGTAGATTATTAACATGCTGGGCACATAAAATTGCATTTTAGCATTCCCACAAATAGCCTGACACCAAAAGTTTTAGCAACTTAGAGATAGTGAGAATGAAGTTCAAGCTCATACAATCAATATTATCACACACATACTTAAAAAAATAAGGTAGTTATCATTAATATTAATTGGAATTTTAAAACTCAAAGCCAAAGTGAAAACAGAGTTTCTGCAGAAATCTATACATATGTTATTGTTCGAAACTTAAAAATGGACCTGCACACACAGTGAGAGTAAATTTTTACCTTGGTAATTGATTAGGGCCTGTGTCTGAGGCGAAAGTAGGCTTTTAAATAAATTAAAAATGATACATTAGAATTGAAAGAGACCTTAAAGGTCTTTAAAGTTACCCAGATGTAGAGCAAACTCCTCATTTAGAGAGGACGGGTAAATTGAACACATGCAAATATCACTTGCATGAAGGCACAAGGCAGCCCTAATGTGACAAAGAACAAGCTTGAGGCAACAGGCTTTGAATAGTAAAGAAAACCTTTCTGTGTGGCAAAATCTGTACTTAGAGATTTGTATCTGTGTATCTATACCTACATCTATTTATCCATTTATCTATCTATCTGTCCTAAAAATTATTCTTCCAGAAATACAGAGCCAACCACAATTACCTCCAAACATCGACACTCCAAAAAGTGGCCTTTGGGAGAAACACGGGCTTTTCACTGCTCACACGATGTTATGGCGAAGACATGCCCTTTGGAATGCTCTCTGGTAACAGCACCTAGACGGTTGCTTCTGTTTCCCACTAGGAAATATTTCTGAGTCCTGGCCTGGGTGTCGTCGTCGTCTGTTTCTCGTTATTGCATTAATAACGAGCAAACTTACTGGCTTGATTAGTGATTATGCTCTCATTCAAAAAAATCCTTTTGCTAAATAAATTCATCACCCTTAAATTTTTTTCAGAGATTGTATATAGAAGCATGAAAAACCAGCTCAAATGTAATTAGCACATGAAACATACTCAAGGGCTCCTAATACAAAGAACCCCTTCAATCTTCTGTATGGGCCCGTGAAAGAATATAAATATTTAAACATTCTGTTTTCCATGAATAATGCCTATTTATAAAAATAAATGTCTGTTATCAAATCATAGAATCCTTCACAGAAATATGTCTTATTTGCTATCTTAAAAATGTGTGCCTCTGTGATGCAAACGTCAGAGTGTGTGAAATTTAATTAGCACCACTTGTTTTAACATGCAAATTCTAAAGAAGTTCTAGGGCTGAGAGATAAGGTTAAAGATGTATTGGCTTTACTACACTACTTATCTGTTAATTATCTTATCACAGAACAGCAAGAATCAAGAGGAGATAAATGGGACGGGAGATAGAACAAAAGCCGTAGAGAATACTGAAGAGAGAGAAAAAACGTCAAATCAGCTTACAACCTGGAGTGTAAATATATTAACTTTTAATAATTCGGATTCTAATAATTACAGGTCCATTTAAACTAACTGGAAGACAAGGCACCTGTTTAGTCCTGTGTTAACCCATTAAATTCATCAATCCCAAAGTGGGTCCTCACTGAGGTGTATTTATCTCCATTTTCATTTTCCATAAATCAATAGCTATTTTCTGCTATGTATTGGAGATATTTTATTTTTAGCAAAATATTCTTTCCCCAAGAAACTAAGCAAGAATTCCCATGTAATTCTATAAAAAATGGATATTTGAAATTGCTTATTCAATCAAAACTGTATTTTTAGATTTACATAAGGCTTTCATTTTATGTGAAATTATTGAGTTATTTGGGTATTTGATATTTTTCACATCACTAATTCTATGTCAAGTTGCAGGAACAGGTGTGCATTTCTTTGAAAGATGTTGAGGCGGGGGGGGGGGAGGCTATCTTGCTTATCATACTTGATAAGACTAAAACCATTTAGGTGAGGTTTTTAACACATGATAATACACCACAGTTCTGTTTTGAGCCTCAAGGGTGGCAAGATCCATAATAAATCTGTGTTTAAGTTCATCTGAACTACCCAATCCCCATCGCCTCTTGTGTATTTATTTGTTCATTCATTCACTTTCTCATCATTCAACAAATAAAGTTATCGAGTGCTTACAGTTCTAGAACCTAGAAATCCGTGGGTGCACTATGTTTTCCTTGTTAATTATGGCCTTATTTTTATCATATTTTCAGTGCCTAGGACTGTGCTTTATATGGTTTGATGACAGACCGTACTAGTGTTTATGGTCAACACATATTAAAGCATCTATTGTGTTGGATGCTAAGCTACAGGGCAGACAACATCAGCTAAAATTGTTGTCCATGCTTAATACCTTAACACCCAAAGTTCGAGTTAACCGAGTAGGAAGACTAAAGATATAAGAGAAGGTCAAATCCTAAATTTTGTAGGAAATATGCACCATGTTCTTTTGAACTCATTTTTAGAAAAATTTCTTCCATGGCTTGTATTTTTCTTTTTTTTTTTTAAACCAGATGGGATGGAGTAGGTAAGGATAAAAGAAGGACTCTTGACATAGGGAATATATTCAATAATATTGTAATCCTTTTGATGACAGATGGTAACTAGATGGTGGAGATGGGGAATCGCTTTGTAACGTGTAAAACTATCAAATCACCATGGTGTACAGCTGAAACTAATAAGATATTGTGTGTCAATTATACTGTCACAAAAAAGTATGAGATATATTTTATTTTTTACTTTTTTAAAGATTTTATTTATTCATTAGAGAGGGTGTGTGCATGCGAGTGGGGGAGGGGCGAAGGAGAGGGAGAGGGGAGATCTCAAGCACACTCCCCGCTGTGGTTGGAGCCCATCACCAGGGCTCTCACCACCTGAGGTCATGACCCAAGTTGAGACCAAGGGTCAGTCGTTTAACCAGCGGGGCCACCCAGGTGTCCCAATGAGATAGATATATCTTGTGTTTCACTATTAAAGTTCAAACAAGGGCGCCTGGGTGGCTCAGTGGTTAAGCCGCTGCCTTCGGCTCAGGTCATGATCTCAGGGTCCTGGGATCGAGTCCCGCATCGGGCTCTCTGCTGAGCAGGGAGCCTGCTTCCTCCTCTCTCTTTGCCTGCCTCTCTGCCTACTTGTGATTTCTCTCTGTTCAAAAAAAAAAAAAAAAAAAAAAATCTAAAGTTCAAACAAAAAAAAAAATAGAGAAATTCCCTTTCAAGAGGTTGGGATGAATAAAAATGCTGTGTGGTGGGGGGGTTCGATAACAAATGAAAACAGTGGGACGAAAAGGGAGTGCATGGAGGAAGGAAAAGGGAGAAGCTGAGGTGGACACAGATGACAATCCTAGAGCAGAAGGAGCTGCCTCATAGAGACTGTCATGTTCAAGAATCTGTCACTCCTGATTCTAACCAACTGGTTGCTTCTTCCCCATAGACTGTGAGATCCATAAAGGCTGTCCCTGTTTGCCTTGGTGTGGGTTCAATAAATATTCATTAAATGAATGGCTCATAGTAAAGGTTCTGAACATGAGAACTGTACACTTAAAGAATACCTTTCAAAACCCTTGGTACATATTTGTGCCTTGAGTAGGACAGACACCCTGCCCTCACCTGAGGGGACGTATGTTAGGATGTCCCACTGTTTGAAACAGTGAAAGGGTGCAAACTGTCTAAGTGCCCTTGATTAGGGAATGGATATATAAATTGTGGTATATACCCATCATGTAGCACTTTAAAAAAAACTATAAATCTATATCTCTCAATCAGGATAGATCTAAAAAATATAATGTGTGACAAAAGCATTGAATTATATGTACAATATAATACTATACACTCACAGCGTATATACAGACACGACTTTATCAAGACGCACTTCACATATCATACAATCCACTCATTTAAAGTGTACAATTCAGAGGCCCTTGGGGTGACACAGTCTGTTGGGCATCTGACTCTTGGTTTTCGGTCATGACCTCAGGGTCGTGGGATTGAGCCCTGCGTCAGGCCCCAAGCTCAGTGATGAGTCTGCTAAAGTTTCCTTCTCTCTTTCCCTCTGCCCCTCCCTGTGCTTGCTCTCTCTCCCTCTTCTAAAATAAATAAATAGATAAAACCTTAGGAAAGTGTACAATTTAATGGTTTTGATGTTATCAATTTTTTTAAATTATAGCAAAACACCTATAACATAAAATTTGCCATTTTAATAATTTTTAAGTGTGCACTTCACTGGCACTAATTACATTCACAGTATTGGGCAGTGATTACTATGCTTTCCAGAACTGTTTCATTACCCTAAACAAAAATTCCGTAACCATTAAACAATAACTCACCCTTGTGCCTCCTTACAACCTCTGGTAATCATTAATCAACTTTCAGTCCATGAATTTACTTATTCTCAGTACCTCAGACAAGTGGAATCATACAATATTTGTCTTTTTGTGTCTTGCTTATTTCATTTAGTATAATGTCTCCAGGATTTATCTATGATGTAGTGTGTATCAGAACTGCATTACCTTTTATGATTGAAAGATATTCCATTGTATATATTATAAATCATATTTTGTCTATTCATTCATCTGTTGATGGACACTTAGATTGTTTTTACCTTTTAGCTGTTCTGATAATGATGCATAGAATTTGGTTTTACAAATAACTGTTTAAGTCCTTGCTTTCAATTCTTTTGGGTATATACTTAGAAATGGAATTGTGGAATCATATGTAATTATGTTTAGGTTTTTGAGGAATTGCCAAATCTTTTCATTGGTATATTTTTAAAAAATACTAAACACTTTGATAGATGATAGAGAAAGAGAGAGAGAAAGCAAGATGTTTGATCTAATGAGTATACTGGAGGAACACTCACAGAAGTTCTTATTTTGGTGGGGATGCACATAGGGAAAGAGGAAAAACGAAGTTAGGAGTGGTCAAAGGAAACAGTCTTATCTGTAATACTTCTTTTTATTTTTTAGAAGGGCTACATATCCATAATTTGCAGAATTATCTTAAAAACAGCTAAGAGGAAAGATCATTTAATACAATATAAAGAGTTGTTAATTTGAAGTAGAAGGGAGGGATACGCATGTACCATTCTTATTTTTTAATTAGAAAAAGACAATTTTTTCTAAAAAATATCTACCACCTGATCCTCACATCAAAATTGATGAAGGAGACAGGACTGTGATATTATTATCCTCATTGCAAAGGCAGAATTCTGAACCGGACACTGGTGGACCAGAACCAGAGACTCGGGCTCTGCGCGTCTCGTGGGACGGCTCAATGAGGAGAGGGATGCTGAGGAGGTGGGCACCCCAAACTCTTTGATGGCGTGTAACACAACCCCTAAATATACCTTTTTAATTTTCCCCCCTTCTCCATTGTAGGATGACATTTCTGTTTCAAAAGCCACCGCTTTTGTGGGGAGACGTGAAGGAAGAAAGGACAAGATTCAGTAAAGCAGGAGGACAGCATGATAAGAGGGAAGGCTTGTGGACAAGATAACAACTCACAACAGTGGCTAGGGAACGAGGGAAGTGGAGAGAAGGAGGGATTCTGAGGTCATGCAGATCAAAGAGATAGGGGTTCAAAGGGCCATTTGTAGCAGACCATTTGTGCTGTGTGCGAGATGACACGGATTCTTCCATGTCTTGGTGTCCGGCCCACACCCCTCACCTCTTCCCAGTTTTCACCATTTCTGTGCTTAGTGAGTGAATGCGCAGGTGCGTGTGACGTGTGTACTGCAGGTAAGGAAAATGAGATGGTGGGGAGCCTGAAGGGCATGTGGGATGTGAGATATAAAGCCAGTTAAATTAAGAACAAATTAGCATCTTTCTGAAATAGAACTAACTGTTGGCTGCCAGATTATTCACTACTGATCCCTTGTCAGGATACATCTTCCAGAATGAATAAAATTAGTGAAAAAATGTCTGAATTCCTTAATAACATTTTTTTATGCCCTTGTCCTGGAAAATAACCTTAATACCTTTGTCACTAATTTGTACAGTATAAGTCTCTTTTCTTTTTCATATCCTAAAGTCTCTAGTCTCAGAGAGATGAAAAGAATCAGAGCTGAGAACAAAGAACGCTTCACTCACAAAGGTGAGGGAATTAGTCTAAGAAGGAAAGGGAAGTTATCTGTGGTTATGAGTTCCACCTACACGTTGATACAAATATATCTCTCTTGAGCCCAGGGTTGAATACATTTACTTTATTCAAGTTTCTTTCCTTGGCAAAAGCGGTATCCCCCAGAAGTATTTCTCAAAATCATATCGATAAGTGTTTCTTGAGAAAAGAAACTCCATGATCAAATAAATTTAGGAAGTGATGAGTTAAGAAAAATTTCTTACTGCAGAACTTTAAAAAAGTAAACACTAAGCGTGACCCTCCAAACTATGGGGGCATTTCTGAAACTTCTTTGAACAAGATATTCCCCTCTTTATTCCTCCCTCTCCAACCCCAATCTGTAGCTTTTCATGGAATTAGAATTCTGTGAAACATAGTTTTGGAAACTTTGACCTACCCTCTAAGAGCCTGGATGCTGGAAATCAGATCTGAGTGTATGTTCCTACCTTAGCACTTACTAGCTGAGTGATACTAGGCAAACAATTTAAGTTGTCCTATGTCTGTTTGCTTACTCGTATAATGGGATAATCACCCTCTCGGGTCGGTGTGAAGACTTACTGAGATAGCTTGCGGAAATGTTTGGCATGTAATGAGTACTCAGTAAACACTAGCTGTTACCTCCTTGTTATTCTACGATTTGAACCTTAACTTGCTTATGAAAAAAGTAGACGCCTAAGGGTGGGGAATCTTATAACCCAGCCGAAGTTAATGAAAGTAATGGAAAGGTTTTAAATGGGAACAAGTGGTTTGAATTCTGCCCCCCTTGCTGGGACAGCTGGTATAATCTCCAGAGGCTTATTCTGCCTTGTCATTGTCTTAACAGGTATGCATCTTACTTATCACCGAAGCCTTTCTCAACAATGTCTTCATTAATTCCCTCACTGGCGGTTTGCAATAATCTCTTCTTGTAAACTTTATAGCCTTTTTTCTGTATCTTTTGTTAGCACTTACCACTTGCTACTGTGAATCGTTATTTATGTGCTGCTATATTTATTTCCCTAAGTGGCATCCTTTTAAGGGCAGGGTGCGCATACTGTCCCGTGTTTGTAAGCACAATACAGGGATTTGCAGTATTCGCTACGTATTTATCAAATGAAAAACATGCTATCACTTTATAGTTCACAGAGTGGCTTTCTAGTGACAACATCAGTGTAAATGAATATAGGAGCAGTTGATTTTCTCCAATTAGCAGAGATCTATGAGTACGGAGCTCTTTCTGAAAGTAATTTCTGTCAGAGGATCATTTGCTGCCCTCCTGTGTTTGATATGAATACTATTTTACACCAGAACAAAAAAAGAATAACTCGCTCAATTAAATTCATTTAAACTGCGTTTTGTTTACTTTCAAATCCTTGAATCAATTTTTCCCTATACAAATTATTTTTCCTTTTCCCATTAAAATGATCTTTATTCAATACATTTCAAGCTACTTTTTCACTTAAGAGTTATACAGTATATAAGAACTTTTCATATTGGTCTGATACTCCTTCAGTATAATCTACTTAACTGGTTATATTTTCATTTTTTAAAATATGAGACAATAACTTATATCAAATAATTCTTTTTTTTAAAGATTTTATTTATTTATTTGACAGAGAGAGATCACAAGCAGGCAGAGAGGCAGTCAGAGAGAGAGAAGGAAGCAGGCTCCCTGCCGAGCAGAGAGCCCGATGTGGGACTTGATTCCAGGACCCCGAGATCATGACCTGAGCCGAAGGCAGCGGCTTAACCCACTGAGCCACCCAGGCACCCCTATATCAAATTATTCTGATACGATTTTTACATATTAGACCTGCTTGTGTAACAGTATATTTAAGACTGTATTTTGGAGCTAGAAAAGCCTGGTTCAAATCGCAGCTTAGTCACATAGTAATTGTGTAACTTTGGGCAAATTACTTGTCTGAAACTTTCATCTGTAAAATAAAGATAATACCTCTTGAAGACCATGTAAGATAAAACCCTTTGCGCACCCCATAAAAGATATTCTACTTAGGAAGCACGTTTTCAAATCTATTTTTTCTTTGGCATTACCTATTTTGGTGAAGTTGAAGACTGCATAAGGATATGAATTAGAATGACCCAGCCTATTATCTGGATTAAGTTCTTTTTTTCCATATTGAATGTGCAAAATCGAACTCTTGTGATGTGCCAGGCACTGTTCTAAACACTTGGCCTTGTGCAGCCTGGTAACGTAAATCCTAGCCACCTCATGAAGTCTTTCTCTAAGTTACTAATTTCCCTTTAGATTCTTGTCGGTCTTATTGTCCACTTTACTTACTGGATTCTTTATACAAGCTACCCTAGGTTATGTTTCCAGTCCCTTCCTCTCTATTTCCAGTGCACGTTGTCATCCCTCTACTGCTACAGCTTCTACTTAGGGATGGGGGCTCACTCTCATGCCACTTTGTATAACTTTATTAAGTTTTTAAGGATGGGGATTTACAGCTTGAATCTCTCCTACACTTCAACATAAGCATTAGCATTGATACTTTTTTTTTTTAAGATTTTATTTATTTATTTGACAGACAGAAATTACAAGTAAGCCGAGAGGCAGGCAGAGAGAGAGGAGGAAGCAGGCTCCCTGCTGAGCAGAGAGCCCGATGTGGGGCTCGATCCCAGGACGCTGGGATCATGACCTGAGCCGAAGGCAGAGGCTTTAACCCACTGAGCCACCCAGGCGCCCCAGCATTGATACTTTTAATTGCTGACAATTGCAATCTATTCTCTGTTGCACCATCTCGGGCTTTTCTCAACACAGCAGACAGAAGGATCCTCTGAACCAGCAGGTCAGTCGGTTTTCCTTGAAGTGCTATCCCTTTTCATTCATGTCTTGGGAAAATGCCTACTAAACACTCAAGTCTAAATAGCCGTATTTTAATCTATTGGTTTTTCCAAGCAAAAATGATGGGAATTTCAGGAAATCTGCGAATTGAATACCATTTTCATAATATGAAGATTCGCCGTTTTTTAGTATTTGTACAGATGAAACAAAAGCAGCAGAGAGTAAACAAGCACTTAGCATGAATCAAGGTAGTGGCATCAAACTAGAAGCAGTCTTTGTAATTTTCCACTGGCACTCACTCCCAATAAAAACAAACAAAACCAAAAAGTCAACTCAGTTTCACTTAAAAATGTCCTTTATGCAGTAAAAAGTAGTAATTTTATGAAGTCTTAGCCTTTGAGGGCACATGTTTTTAAATATTTTGTGTGACAAAATTGGTAGTATGCATAAGGCATTTCTGCTGCTGCCAAAGTACAATGGTTTTAAGGAAAAGCACGTATTATTTGAATTGCAAACTGAACTTTTTTCTTTTCTTTCCCCTCAAGGAACACCATTTTTACTTGGATGATTGACAAACAAGTTACTCAGAATTGGGTATTTGGCAGACATTTTCTTGAAAATGAACCAAGCAGGCCTCTCACGTCGAGAGAAACATAAGTATTTGCTACCAGTGATTAAATTGAAGTTATCAAGCAAAACTTAAAATTGTGGAAAACTCACACCATCACTCTGAGTTTTTCAGCTTCCAATACTATAAAGACTTTCCTGATGAGATCAGCGGTGATATTAGTAAGTGTGATTTTTTGATACGTATGAGATGTGTCAACACTGGAAGACCTCTATTACTCAGTGAGCCAATACTTTCCAAACCAGGGATACATGACGTTACAAAATCATGTCTGGGTAAAAGATTCTTTCAAAGTTTAAGATAGATGAATGAATTCTAATGTAACAGAATGAAAGTTCATTGATAAGGGGCACCTCGGTGGCTCAGTTGTTAAGCATCTGCATTTGGCTCAGGTCATGATCTCAAGGTCCTGGGATCCAGCCTTGCATTGGCCTCCCTGCTCAGCGGGAAGCCTGCTTCTCCCTCTCCCACTCCCCCTGCTTGTATTCCCTCTCTGTCTCTCTGTCAAGTAAAGAAATAAAATCTTAAAAAAAAAGAAAGAAAGAAAGTTCATTGATCAGATTCCATGTTATAACTAAGTTTTAAGAAATGTCCACTTGTGGGAATTTTTCTAGAGCGTTAAAGATTATCTACAATTATTTGAAAAGACTATTAAATTATTCCTCCCTTACCACGTATTTTTGTGAAGTGGATTTTTCAAACGTCTACCAAAACTTCGTATCACAATAGTTCAAATATAGAAGCAGATAGATAAGTCTAGTTGTTTTCTATTAAACTTGACATTGAAGGCATCTGCAAATCTGTTTAAAAAAAAAACAACAAAAAAACCCAAAACATTCTTCTCACTAAATTGCTTTTGGAAAAATAGTTATTTTTCATAAAATGTTTTTGCTAACATGTAATGGTTTTGTTATTGTTATCTTTAAACAAATTACTAAATACTTTAAAATTTTGTTTTAATTTCTAATTTGGTGAGTATCAACAGGTATAACCCTCATATACAGACTCTGTAGGGTCTTCCAAGAATTTTTAAGACTGTAATTGAGTCCCATGGCCCAAATGTTTGAGAATTACTTATCTAAAATACATCAGATCATGTTCTTTTAATAAAACCATTACTCCTAATGGTTCTCCATTTCCCTCAGGATAAAAGTCACAAGTTCTTGCATTGGCCTACCAGTCTCTGCTCTTATGTGTTCCTCCTCCATTACCTATCCCTCTACTCTTCCCCTTGCTTACTCCCTCCAGCCACATTTACCTCTGATGTTTCTCCAATAAGCCAGACACAATTTCAGTATTAGCACCATTGTCCTGGCAGTTCCTTCCGCCTGGAAAACAATTCCTCCAGTTTTCCCCATGGCTATTTCCTTCAAGTCTTTGCTTAAGTGTAACCATCTCAATAGTCTAACATAAGCAGCTTGTTTAAAACTGCAAACGTACTGCTACTCCCATCCTGCACAACACCTTCTAATACTTGCTTGTTTATGCCTACAACCTGTGCAGCGTCCCCGGCCCCCAAGTATAACATAAGCTCCAAAAGCGTGGCAAAATGGCCCCCACACAGAACTCAAGAAATCTGTTGAATGTTGAATGAATGAAAGAACTCGTTTGACAGCTTGTCATTTTTCAGGGACCTGTCCAGAGTCCCAAGAGGATGCAACTTACAGAGAGAGGAGTGGACAATGCTAGCAAAGATCTTTTGAATGGAAGAAAATGAAGGAGGGATGCAGTGATCACAACCTCGACAGGGAATGCGTTCTGGGCCTGACAAAAGGTCTTGGGAGAGTGTGCAAGGCGTATTTAAATGTCTGGCAATGAACGCTGTCCTTGTGCTTAACTCCACCTCCCACCTCTTCCGTCTCCTATGAAACCAAAGTCCCCAGAGCCTTCCCGGGACCCCTCCACCCCAACACAAGTAGGTCACACCGAAGAGACTGAAAAATTTCTAAACTTTATGGAAAAAAGCAAAGACGACAATCAACTAGCCAACAAGGAAGCCTCCAAATCCCGTCTCATTCCAATGCCGTCTCTCCTCTGTTGCTGGCTTTAGGATGTCTCCACCGTCTCAGTGCTCCGGGGTCCCGACGGTCTCCCAACGCGGTGTTCCGAAGGGTCCACAGGAAGGCAGGTCAGGCGGGTCGCCCCCAGGTAAGCACTTCTGGACAGGGAAGGCACGAGGAACAGGAGCAATGGAGAATCGGTCCACTTGGGGCAGGAACACGCGGGAATGACGGCAAACGGGAGAACTCAGGACAGGCTCCCGCAGAGCAGTGACAGCACGAGGGTCTCAGTTCTCCTCCGGCTTGTCGGCCGGCGGTCCGCAAGGCTGCAGCATCTTCTCCATCAAGTTGAAGCGGACTCGAGCTTTGCTCTCATTCTCCGCAATGGCGAAGTAGTTGAGAAGGTCGAAGTGGCCCATGTAGGAGCAATAGGAGTCGCGGTGCTGGTTGACCAGCCACTCCCACTTGGTGGTATCGGCGTGGCCCGTGCCGATGTACTTGGACTGCAGGTGCTCCAGCTGGCTGTGGATGGTGTAGCGGTCAGTCATCTCGCCGTTTTCCCTTAGCTCCCAGGTCAGAAGTCACACGGAACGACCTGCTCTAGATTTTCACGCGGGAGAGAAGCTACGGTACGGAGGCCCCGTCCGCTCAGTCGCAGGAAAATGACGTCGCAGCTACGAAGGTGCGTGGACTCGCGGTCCTAGGGCTCAGAGGCGGAAGCGGAAGTGTATTCTGTCAGGGAATTGGAGTTGCCTAGGCGACGCTCAATGTCGGCCGCCTACCCATAGAGAGCCCCGCCCCCTTCGTTGAGCGTTGCATTATGGTTCACTTAGTGACCTTTTTTTCCAACGGGGAGCGTTGCATGCCGGGACTTGTGGTCTCCGAGGGTCTGTGCGCGCCGGTTTCTGGGACCCGTGGTCTTGCTTTAAGAACCCGCCGGCGGCCTAAAGGACCGCGGGAGCATCCTCGGGAGGCTGAGAGCCGAGAAGAAATGGGAAGCTCATGTAGGACAGGCCACAGGCAACCGTGAAAGCAAACTCGGTATAATTTTGATTTCGGAGCGAATGTGACAGCCAGGAAGTCCCTTCACAGCCAGGAGTGGGCCGCCCTGAACATCAGTAGCCGCCAGTTCTAGTCCCAACTATGTGTCTTGTAAGTTGTGTAGAATAAACGTTATTTCAGCGCCCCCAGGGCCGCCGTTTCCTGCCCGGTGACCGAAGTACTCTCCCAGTTCGGACCCGTTCCGGCTCCCACAGCAAGCCCCTCCTTCCTCGCCAGCCGAATTTGATATCCCCGCTGCAGCTCCTCACCCCACCCTACGCACCCCGGCCAGTGTTTCTCAACACTCGGAGCAGCTCGCCTCTCCAGTTCTTTGTGCTAGATGTTCCCTGCGCTTGGAATGCTTTTGTTCCCTGGGCAAACAGCGTCTCTCTTTAAGTCAGCTCAAAAGCATCTCCTTGAAATCGGCTTTGGACACACCAAACAGATGTAAATTCTTTCTTTTTTGCTTCTTGGACATCTCCTCATTATTCTAGCTTTATACCCTACTTTTTGGCTTGAGAACTTCCTCATGTGAATTCAAACCACTTGAGAAAAGTAATTTGTACTTTTTTGATGCCATCTTTTATCATATGCTTCTCTTATGATAGCTTTTTATAATATCTTCACGGCTCAGCAGAGTTTGTAGTTCCCCCCAAAAGTTGATGAATGGATGAACAACTGTCTGGCAGCCATACAGAAGGAACTCTTTACTGGGAGAAAGATAATGTTAAAATAGCTTTATTCTGATACAAAGTTGCAATTATGTACAGATGAGTAAGTTTAGAGATCTAATGTACAGCATGATGACTAAAGTTAAATACTGTTCTGAATATTAGAGTAGATTTCAGGTGCTCTGACCACACACACACAGACATACACACAAAGGTAGCTGTGAGGATATAGATATGTTAATCAGTTTGACTCTATAATCATTTCATTATGTATATATATCAAATCATGTGCACTCCTAAAACAATTTTTATTTTAAAAAAAGATTTAAAGGAAAATGATAAAAAAAAAACATTCCTCAAGCGATCAAATGCTTGTGCCAAAAACAAAAAGAAGTCTTATTCTTTGGTTTAAATTATGTTATAATAAAACATTTCATCCCTAAAATGCAGAGAGTACTATAAGACATAACCTGTGGATTCACCATCTGGATATATCAAAGCTTGCAATTTTGCCATTGTTGTTTCCAACATTGTTGGTTTGGGTTTTCAAAGAAATAAACTATACAAATAAAGCTGAAGTTCTCATATTCTCCTCCTTAATCTATTTACTTCAGGAAACCAGCTCAAATTTAGAGTTAATCATTCCCAAGTCTGGTTGTTTTTGTTTTTGATTGCTGAAAATTTTGTGTATCCAAGTGGTTATTTTTATACATGTTTTGAAGCTTTACAGAAAGACACCCCATGGGGGCACCTGGGTGCTGCTTCTGCCACTTTCTCTGCTGCTCTCCCTGCTTGTGCTCCCTCCCTCCCTCCTCTCTCTCTCAGTGTCAAAAAAAAAAAGTCACAACCTGTAGGTATTTTCCCTTATCAGAATCCATGTTGATGTAGTTTATATGTAGTTTTAGTTAGTTTTGCCACACTGGTTATACCAATGGGCTTTCCCAGCAAGAGAATGAGAATTTCTTTTGATCTATATCCTTCGCAAAACTTGGTGTCCTCAGACATTTAAAAATTTTTTTCTGATTCAGTGGGTGGAACAGAATTTCATTGTATCTTTAATTTGCAATCACTGCTTACTAGGGGCACTGAGCATGTTTTTTATCGTTATTTATTTATTTAAAAATATTTTATTCAGTTATTTGAGAGAGAGAGAGAGAGAGAGCATGGTGGGAAGGTTTGATCCAAGACCCTGGGATCATGACTTGAGCTGAAGGCAGCTGCTTAACTGACTGAGCCACCCAGGCACCTCTAGGCATGCTTTTAATGAGTTTATAGGTCCATTATATTTCTGGCTTGTGAATTGCATAGTCATATTCTTTGACAATTTTAAAAATTGGGATATTTGTCTTTTTCTTAATTTTTTAGGTGACCTTTATATATTCAGAATACCAGGCTTGCTAGGTATATGCAATAAAAGTATTTTTTTTTCCAGTCTGTGATACATCTTTACACTTTATCTACGGTATCTTGTACAGTAACTAAATTTAAAGTAGTGAAATATATCAGCCTTACTTTATGATTTATGCTTTTTGCAATTGGATTTTAAAAATGAAATCAAGCATAACTCTTTTTTTGTTCTTTTTTTACCCTAGGGCCATAAAAAAGTAATTTCCTTTATTTCATTCTTAAAGTTTTATAATTTTGACTTTTTATATTTAGAAATTTAATCTACCTGGAAGTTTTCATTTTGATTTGTTTGGCCTATTTAGGGATCTAATTTTCAAACATTTTCCTATATGGCTAACTAGTCGCCAGTAATAAAGATCATTCAGTAAATAGTACAACATTTCCCTACTCATCAAACTTGATGAGGGCTCGATCCCAGAATGTGGGGATCCATGACATGAGCTGAAGGCAGATATCTAACTGACTAAGCCACCCAGGGGCCCCCAGCAATTCTTGATTCTTTGCCCTTTCACATGAATTTAGAGTTGTCAGTAAAATCCTCATGGAAGTCATGATTACATAGTCAAAGCCAGGGAAATTAATAATTCCATATTATTAAGAACGATTCCAAGAATATGAGAGAATTCCTCAAATTCAAAGGGCTTTAGAATTAGATGGAAAATACATTTACGTGTAGTAATTAAGAGCTAAGGTGTATTAGTTTGCTGGGGCTGCCCAAGCAGAGCACCAAAGACTGCCTTAAACAATAGAAATTTATTCCCTCATAGTTCTAGAGGCTAGAAATCCAAGATCAAAGTGGTGGCAAGATTGGTTTCATTCTGAGGCTTCTCTCCTTAATTTGCTGATGGCCATCTTCCCTCCCTGTTCCTCTGTATGCCTGTGTCCTAATCTCCTCTTCTTCTTTTTTTTATTTCTGCATTTTATTTTTAATTAACATATTATGTATTATTTGTTTCAGAGGCACAGATCTGTGATTCATCAATCTTACACAGTCCTCTTCTTATAAAAAGGTCAATCATATTATATTAAGGTCCACTCATATGACCTTATTTTACCTAAAGACACTGCATTCAAATGCAACCACATTGAGTTACTGGAGGTTAGGACTTCATCAGTTCAGTGGTAATGGCTTTATACAGTAATGAGGAATAAATAAGAACACTTTTTTTTTTACATATTTGTAAATTTAATTAATTAGATTTGTGAATACAGTTTACATACATGAAAAAACTTTGTTAAGTCAGACAATTGCAATACTTATAAGGAAAATGCAACATATTACATTAATAAATGTGGTTTAAAATGTTTAAGAGTAAACATTTGGAGTGGAACTAAATTTTATCAAATATTCTCTTAAGAGCGATTGTGAAATTTTGCTAGATTTATGAATAGTTTAGGATTTTTAACTGAGCTTACAAGCTTATGGAAAAAAGGCAGTTTTTTGTTTAATAGCTTTAATAAACTGAAGACTAACTTTTAAAATCTAAACAGATCACTGAATGGTATTTTGTAAATTTCCCAACCAAAAAATTTCCATTTAACGAGACCAACTTGCAAATATCATAAAAACCCTTCTTCAGTTTTAATTGTTATTATATTTTACAGATTTATTTGGGGAGAATTGTTAACTATATTGAGTTGTCTTATCTATACCCATAGGATACATTACAATTGAAGTTCACTTTTTTTTAAAGTTTGTATAATTTTTTCCATAAAGGTTTTTCACATCTTCTGTTAGATTTATTCTCAAGTATCTGCTATATATACTTAAAAATGTTCCTTCTGAGTCTCAAATTGTGACCTCCTAAGGAATATCACAATTTCTTACACTTTTGCCAATAAAGAATTTTGGTCTGTAATCAGTGACCTTAGAGAAGGCATGGGAAGACATAGCATAAAATCCGAGAGATTTTACTATATCCTGACCCAAGATATTACCTCAGGTAAATCCTGCCTTTTAGGTCACTTCTATGTAACTATCAAGTACTATCTTACAATTTGACATTTGAGTGAGAAAAATGTGCAGAAAATATGCCATTGGAAAAAACACAGAATTAAATGTAAATGGAAAAAAAAGGAAAAAATATATTTTTAGACAGAAAACTATACTTTTCTTGTCTATTTTTTAAACCTGGAAATGCAGGTAACAATTTCTCTTTCATTGTTCTTCTTCTTGTGCTGATGGCTTTAAGTTTTTTAAAAATCATTTCCTATTTTTTTCTTTTTAAAAAAATAGGCTCCATGTCCCCAAAACCATTTCATATTTTGAACAGTCAAGGTATCATTCAAAAACAGAAGACGTATACAGAGGAACACAGTTTCTAACATCTGTCCATTTCCCATTTGCATCCTCAGTAAGTAACCATGGCTATGTGTATCTTTTGTATCCTTACAGAGAATTTTTTAGTGGATGTATATACATAAACACAAATATATATGGTATTTCACTCCTTTTAAAATGTAGATGGTAGCAAAGTACTCAAATGAATTTTTTGTTATTTTATTTTTTATTTGACATATTATGGAGATTACCCCAGGAGAGTACATGAAGAGCTTCATCATTGTCTTTTTTCAGTCTGGTTTTACAGCTGTATAATATTTCATTGTATGGATATATAGTACTAAGTAACCATCCTTATGTCAAATGTCTTCTGTATCCAGAAGTTATATTTACATTTTATTACTATTGCAGAAAAATATTAACTTCAAATGTACATAAACTAAAGTTACATTTCCTTTGGTGGGAAATTATTTCAGGTATCTTTTTTTTGTCTGTAAGCCAAGTTTTAAAATATAAGGATTTTCAACATGTGCAGGTGCTGATACCATGTTTCACACTAGGGGTCGCCAAAACAGTATTTAACGCCAACAAATAGACTGGTGGTTGAGAACATTTTGTAACCAGGTACCAGGAGTTTCTCAACCACTATAAGGACAAGCAGTACCTGTGGCAGAGATGCTAAAGACAAAATTTTGGTCTGCTGTATTTTTAAAGGCACGAAGGCTTGGATAATTTAGGAGGAAAGCAAGCAATCCTTCTCTTCTCAGATTTTACTTCGGGGTTTTATATTTAGCTGAATTAAACAGTGATGTGGAATTTTTAGAATTTAGAATTTAGGGAATTTTTTAAAAGTTTGCTAGACATGATCTTCTTTTCCTGTGATTAAAAGTGTCATTAGCTTCAGCTTTTTTTCCCTGGGTATCCTGGGTTTCATACACTTGAGCAGATCTAGAAGTTGATTTTTGAAGGGTTTTTGCCTCTAATTGGGCATATGTGTGGAAAGACATCTGTATGTATCACTTTTATAATTGCTCCTGGGGAAAATATGATAGCCACAGGTATGCATTCTATAACTCTTCGTTTGATATTTAACAGGCTGTCCCTCTCTGTTCTTTAATGATTACATTAAAACACAGGGTGTAATTTTTTTTTAATATTTTATTTATTTATTTGACAGAGAGAGATCACAAGTAGGCATAGAGGCAGGCAGAGAGAGAGAGGGGGGGGGGAGCAGGCTCCCTGCTGAGCAGAGAGCCCGATGCGGGACTCGATCCCAGGACCCCGAGATCATGACCTGAGCCGAAGGCAGCGGCTTAACCCACTGAGCCACCCAGGCGCTCCCAGGGTGTAATTTTTGAACAAAAATTTCTCTGGAGAAATTTCACAAAGGAACTTTGAAGTATTTTATACATGTTCCATTCATTGCAGTGGTATGAAATCTTGCAGCACAAAGATTAATGGTTGGCATATCACAGGGATTAAGTTAATATTTATTGAATAAATTGATGAATTAATGTTTATGACAATGTCTTGAGTGACTACAAGGATTGAAAACAACTTTATTGTCAACAATAAAGGAATAATTATGTAAATTATGGTGTAATCTGGATACATATGACATATCTCACTTAAATGTAAGTTTTTTTGAAATATGTGACTTTTTTCTCCATTATATTAGCATAATGATTTACCCATTGCTGGCACTCCATAAATACTTGTTGAATTAGAATACTTGTTCTCGGGGCGCCTGGGTGGCTCAGTGGATTAAGCCGCTGCCTTTGGCTCAGGTCATGATCTCAGTGTCCTGGGATCGAGCCCCGCATCGGGCTCTTTGCTCAGCGGGAGCCTGCTTCTCTCTCTCTCTCTCTCTCTCTCTGCCTGACTCTCTGCTGACTTGTGATCTCTCTGTCAAATAAATAAATAAAATATTAAAAAAAAAAAGAATACTTGTTCTCATGCTGGATTAATCAAGGAGATATCCAAAATCTCCCAGCATCCCCCTGGAGTTGGGACTAGTTACCCCAAAGTTGCCACCGTTCTTAACCTTAAGCTTAAGAGATGTGGATTGGAGGGGAACAATTTTTTCTCTGGAGTTATTGGTAAAGCAATCAAACAAACAAACAAACAAAAAACAACAACCTATGACCAGGCTTTGCAAAATTGTGAATATACTAAATTTTAACTGCTACAGAGTTGCTTCAGTGAGTTATCCAAAAGGACTGTGAGGAACAGTTTTTCATTAGCTGATCCAGGTGCTTGAATATCAGTAATCACAAATTAGAGTATGGAATCTAAGAACAAGAAGTGAAATGGATGGGACTGACCTCCTACAACATTTCAAGTACCCAATTAAACATGTTGTTCATTATGGTCCACCTAGAGTAAAAGTTGTAGGTGAAACTGTAAGAAAGGAGCTGAGTCTAGACTTTCCTTTGATTTGAATTTGAGCAAGTGTAAGATTTGTCCAGTTCCTAGAGAAGGATTTAATGCCTCTTCGTTTCATTGTTTTAAATAGGCTCCAAGCCCAGTGTGGGGCTTGAATTCACAACCCTGAGATGAAAGGTCACATGCTCTACTGACTGAGCCCGCCAGGCACCCTGGTGCCTCTTGGTTTTAAATCAATACAGGGAAGTTGTTTCATTTTGATTTTTTAGAATAGGTACATGTGTAAAAAAGAACTGATAACATCCCTTTCAAAGTATGATTTCTTTCACTTTCTACAAGTTGCACTTACTTTCATGCATCAAACAGACCATGTTTCAAAATCTCGATGTGAATTTTTGTGATTTTCATTTGTCATACATTTCGTTTATATGTCACCTATGATTGTTTCCTAACTTAGAAATCCCACAGGATCTATGTTAATATGTTGTGTACAATGCCCCACACCAAATGACATAAAGGGGCACTTAGGTGGCTCAGCCAGTTAAGTGTCTGCCTTCGGCTAAGGTCATGATCTAAGAATCCTGGGACTGGGCCCCCCATCAAGCCCCACATCGGGCTCCCTGCTCAGTAGGGAGCCTGCTTCTCCCTCTCTCTCTGCCTACATCCCCCCTGCTTGGTGTTCTGTGTCAAATAAATAAATGAAATCTTTAAAAAAAAAATAAGAAAATGATATAAAAGCAAGGCTCAAAAATTTAATGCTGTTAATTTGGTTATAGTAGTTTAAGGCCAAAAAGGAATTTAGGGGTGGAACAGATTAGCACACACAGCCATGGTAAAGGACCAATGATACTATTTGCCCACCTGTTTTTCTCACTTTTTCTTCAGTTTACATAAACCATTGTGCAAACACAGTTTCAAGTCTCTCCTCTTCCAAGTAGTTGTCTGCCTCTAAGTCTCTCTTGTCTTATATCCTTTAAATTCTAGCATTACCCCCAAGAACTGCTCTAATAATACATTGCAGTAGGTTAAATGCTTTAGTTGTTTGAGGAACTGTTTTATTCTGTAGAGATATAAAATATTTCCAAAGTCTCTTCCTTGGATCCCTCAAGGTAGCTGAAAGCTGTTGGCATCCTTTTTCTTTTTAAGATTTTCTTTTTATTTTTAAGTAATCTCCAAACCCAACATGGGGAGCAAAACCATACCCTGAGCTCAACAGTCACATGCTCCACTAACTGAGCCATCCACGCACTCCGTGCATACCTTTTCATTTCTATGTTTCTGTCCCTTTATTTGCAAGGATAATCTTTGTATTTGGCTTAATGGCTTGGCTTAAAAAGGTCGGAAAAGCACCTGCAGTTCTGTCCCAGTTTTAGTGCAGCTCTTCCCTGAGATTAAGACAATAGTGGGCCTTGCCCTTGGTCCCCTCCCTGCAGAGAGTCTTATTTGACTTTCCCCTAGCTACAATCTCCCAAGAACTAAAAAGTCCATGGTTCAAGGAAACATACTCATCCATGCTTCCACTCCCCCAGCCCCTGACTCAAGCACACACAGACTTAGCTTTGAAGCACAAATTCCTAGCACAAATGACCCCAAGCTCACCTCCAGGATCTGTGCAGGCTTCTTCCCTGAGTCTGTCCTCCGAAAGGCTGACCTCACAGCTGATGTGCTGTGAGTGTGTCCACACTCCTTGCTGCAGTGTGTCCAAGGAATGGCTGGCTATTCACTGGGATGTTTACCTTGTGAACTCAGAGAGGCAGGTTGAGAAATCCCTTCTGAAGAGTTTGGGCTTGGAGGCCATGTAACTTAGAAATGATTTTTCGAAGAACTCGGTGCGACCTGTAGATTATCCTGTACTTAAACATTCCCCAGGTCCCTATCCAATCTCAAATTCTTTACTGGCAAGTAATCATACCACCATAAGTGATATACTTGGTAATAATGACTTGTTCCAGGAGGTAACCTCAGTTCTCCTGAGATGAAACTTCTTATCCCTTTCAATATTAAAGCTGCTTCATTTAGAAGGTGAGTGACTTTTCAGTCAGAGAAAGATTTATAATACAAGGATGATAAATCATATTAGAATTAATATGTTAGACTGAGGAATAGCCTATTTATGTAGTTCAAGTGTAATCTTTGGCATTTTAGACTAACAGATTAATGTTGTGATTCTATTTATTTAAAATTTGGGGACACCTGGGTGGCTCAGTGGGTTAAGCCTCTGCCTTTGGCTCAGGTCATGATCTCAGGGTCCCAGGATTGAGCCCCACATCACATCGGGCCCTCTGCTCAGAGGGGAACCTGCTTCCCCCACTCTCTCTCTGCCTGCCTCTCTGCCTACTTGTGATCTCTGTCTGTCAAGTAAATAAATAAGATCTTAAAAAAAAATTTTAATGTGTAATTGACTTACAATTTCAAATTAAAAAAAGAATGTGACCAAGTTTGTAAATGGTATTCTAATATTTAAGAGAAATGGGTTTACCAAATACATTAAATTTAGACTTATAAGAGCCTTTGAGATGCTTTGGAATATTTTTCTTACTAGGAGCATGTGCTTTCTTGGTCAGACATTTGAAGTGCTTAAAAGTAAATTTAACATATGAAACCCATCAATGAAGTTAAGGGACGTTGATGGATACAAAACCAATACAAAAAATAACAGTGTTTCTATATTTCAGTAAGAAGAAAATAAAATGGTGTCCACACAAATGGACACTTGATATATGACAGAGGTATATTGCAGGGAGGTGGGAGAAAAAACAATATTTCTAATAATAGTATCATATGGTTTCACTCATATGTGGAATATAAGGAGTAGCACAGAGGATCATAGGGACTGGGAGGGAAAACTGAATGGGAAGAAGTCAGAGAGGGAGACAAACCATGAGAGCCTCTTAACTCTGGGAAACAAACTGAGGGTTGTGGAAAGGGAGATGGGTGAGGTGATGGGGTAACTGGGTGATGGGTTTTAAGGAGGGCCCATGATGTGATGAGCACTGGGTGTTAAACACAACTAATGAATCATTGAAAACTACATCTGAAACTAGTACAGCTGTACTATAAGCTGGTTAATTGAATTTAAATTAAAAAAATAAGGTGCATGCCAAAAAGTTCCATTTTGTTAGAAACATTCTGTTATTTTTACGAAGTAGAATTGGCTATAGCAGTTGAATTAAACTTAGCCATCATGTATTCAAAAAAAGAGTCAAGATTAGTGCATTTAATTACATAAAAATGAAACACTTTTGTTCTAAAAATACCATTAAAAGAATAAAAATATAAGCCATAGACTGGGAGAAGACATTTACAGTCTATGTAACCAAATACCATCACCATCAACAACAAAAACTAGTTTCCAAATACATAAAGAACTCTTTAAATTTGATTTTTTAAGACAGGCAGAAAATCCAATAGAAAAGCAGATAAACACCCTGATTGTGCATTTCACAGTAGAGATCATTCAAATGGCTAGTAGACATTGAAAAGTTTAATAAACCAAGAAAGGTTAATTAAGCCAATAAACTGTTACTGCACACCTACCATATTGGCAAACTTCTAAGTTTTATAATCCTAGTGCTGGTGGGGAATTCTAAATTTTGGTAGGAATGTAGTACAATCACTTTTGGAAACCAGATTAGGATTATCAAAATTGAAGATCTTCATACCCTATGTCCAAGCAGTTCCCCTCCTAGATATATTCCTGAGAGAAGTGGTTCTCAAAGTAGAGTCCTTGGATCAGCTGTAGTAGCATCATTTAGGAACATTTAGAAATGCAAATTCTTGGGCCCTACCCCAAGTCTACTGAACCTACTGATCTATTGGGGATGGGGTCCAGCCATCAATGTTTTAACAAGACTTCTAGGTGAGTCTGATGCATTTTGTGCATGTATATATAGCAATACATTAACAAGAGAGTTCATAGCATTTTGCATAATAGATCCCTAAAATGAAAGTAGCCTAAATGTCCATTGTTAGTAGAAAGGTAAATTCATTTTTAATTTGGGAACAAAGGAAGTATCATTACATACTGAGAGTTGGAAACAAATGGGAGAGCAAAGGCAGGTTTAAAGGAGAAAATAATTTGGTGGAATAAGTTGAAAATCAGATTAAATCTAACTGGGGAAGTTATTTGAGGCGAAAAAGAGAAGTTTTTCTGAAAGACTAGAGAAGGAATGCAGAAATTTTACTGAAGGTGGGAGAAGAGGAGGAATTGAAGTTTTTTCATCCATGAGAGCATTTTTTTTTTAATTTGTTAGGAATCAGAGTCCTATGCAGAGGGGAGGGGATAGGCTGGGCAGCATGAGAGTTATGAACGTTTGATATATCGTAGGAGTGGACTGGGTTAAGGTGTGGAGCAGCCCAGTTCTTTTTTTTTTTTTTAAGATTTTATTTATTTGACAGAGAGAGACACAGAGAGAGAGGGAACACAGGCAGAGGGAGTGGGAGAGGGAGAAGCAGGCTCCCCACCCAGCAGGGAGCCCGATGTGGGGCTCCATCCCAGGACCGTGGGATCATGACCTGAGCCAAAAGCAGACGCTTAACGACTGAGCCACCAGGTACCCCTGGAGCAGCCCACATCTAACTGCACATTTGGAACCTGTTACAGTGGATATAGGAATGATACAATTACACAGAATTGCCTTATCGTTTCTGTTATCTCTCTAGCACTTACACACATTCTTCATCCAATCTTTGTGAACTAGTTATTTCAAGTAATTGCTTCTGTTGAAGAAGAAAGCTTCATCTTAAATACTCTTTTTTTTTTGAGAGGGACAGGGTGGGAGGGGCAGAAGGAGAGCGAGAATCTTAAGCATGCTCCACACCCAGAAAAGAGCCCAATGCAGGGCTCGATCTCACAACACTGAGATCATCACCTGAGCCGAGTCAAGAGTTGGATGCTTAACTGACTGAGCCACCCAGATGCCCCTCAAATACTCTGAATACAGTGTTACATTCTGTAGCAGCTGCTCAATGAAAAAAATTATATCAGTGATGGAGGGTTAGCAAATGGTGGTGGATAGCATTACAGAGTGAGTGTGACTAAGTCAAAGAAGAAGCTCTTTGGAGATGAACAAGTACACACACACACACACACACACACACACACACACAATAATAGTGACTCTGCAACTTCATAGCTGTTCTGATCCTGGGAAACGTGCGGTTCTCAAGATAGGTCCCCTAGAAGCACAGCCTGACGTGGGGATTCTTGGGTAAGAAATTTATTGAGGGAGAAGTCTCAGGAGAAGGGAAGGAAAAGGCAAGTTAAGGCAGGAGGAGTAAGTTCAGGTTCAGCTGATCCCTTAGGTGGTGATGGAACTCAGATTGCCCACAGAACTCATCTCACCTTGAAGCGAGAGTGTCCACAGTCAGTATCTCCCAAGTCAGTCAGTTATTGGAATGGGCTATCCACCCTAGTGGAGATAACTTCCCAGGCAAGGGGCCTTTTGCTTGGCCAAGGTCAACTCTGTAGAAAAGGAGGCAATTGTAGGCATTTAGAACACAAAATTCCCATCAGCCTAAGGATTAATGCATTGACCTGGTTAAGGATATCTAGATAAAAAGCAGCATTAACTACAATTCACCCCTTGTACCCACATAGCTCTAATTCCATCTTACCAGATTTTTGGTTGATCACAGTTTCTGGGAAAACTAACAGGAGAAAGATTAGTAAATCTAATGTAGCCTCTCACGATGGCAGCTGGTTCCAAGTTTGTAACTGACGTTTATCATTTCCCTTTAGTACCACACTCCAGATTCCCCTCCTCTCCAGCTATCATCACCTAGGTTGGTCCAGGTAGCTTTCCTGTTAGGCTAAGGCAGACTCTCTTCTCATTCAGGGTATCTCTAGGTTGCCCTACTATTATTGAGCTGTGGGTACTGGACTTCTGGGTATAAGCCAACCAAAGGACACTCTAGTAGATGATGTGAGTATCAAATATATCAGTGTCATATGATGATAAGGATCAAGCTACCCTAACAATATGGTAACTCCTTTCTTTGATGGCTCGTTTACAACAGCCATAGTTTTAAGTTTAGTGGTTTTCTTACTATGTTCTTTGGTGGAAGCATCCCTTTCTGGGGACGAGGACCTTTAGACCCACAGAGGCTAAAACTGTGGGAATAAGAAACATAATTTCCCCAGAGAGTCACAGGAAGTAATGGTGGGACCATTCTGACTTTTATTTGTTGGTTCCTATTGGACCCATGTCCCATGTATTCTACTGAATGGGGACACAGACATATAGTGGCTGATGGCTTAAGATATACTCTGCATCCTGAAGGATAGTGCCCTGTCCTTTGCAAGGTATCACCTAGCTTGTGCCTTGGCTGTAACTTCGAGATGCTATTGCACTGTTCTTCCAGGCTTAGCAGTTTCTGGGTGGTGAATATATATGATCTATAATTGTATGCCTAGGGTCATACTTACTTTACTGCAAAGAAGGTCCCTTGGTCCAAAGATGATGTTAGGTGTGACCCCATGCCAGGATATCATATGCTTCATGAACCCTCCCATCGTGGTGATAGCTGAGGCACAACAGGCAGGAAAGGCAAGTCCGTATCTGGAATAAGTGTCAATCCCATTGGAAATAAAAAGGTGAGGGGGGACTTATGTGTCATCCATTTAGAGAACCAAAAGGAGGTTCTGTGGAAATTCCAGATGGCCTGGATCCCTTTGGACCATAATGGCAAAGAATTAATAGAGAAGTAATATAGCATGGGGGCAAGACCATGAATGTATACTATTATCCATCCTGTTTAATGGCAAACTGTTTCTGATTCTCATTCTGATGGATATAAGAAAAATAGATGTAGACATAACTGCAAACCATACACCAGGGGCTGTGGTCATCTGTTAGAGTAAATACACTACATCTAATATAGCAGATGCAAATGAAGCTACTACTTGGATAAATTTGTAGTAGCTCAATGTCATGTCCTCTGATTGACCTGTTAAGCCAGAATGAATTAAATGGGGGATATAGTGACACCCATCACTCCTACATCCTCTGTCATTCCTTTCCTGAGATGTAAATTGTTTTTGATTTACAGTCTTGGCTGAGTGTTGGTGTCTTTTCAGGGACTTCTACTTGCCCTTCTTACTACAACAACCCTTATTGTACAAATAAAGGAACTAATATAAAGGCTCTGTAAAGATTCCCAACTCTATAATCTATAGTTACTCTTTCCCCACAATTCTCAAACTACAGATAGTGTACCTGCTGGTGTAGCTCTCTCCCTTTATAACCCATCAAATTCACTACAAGTGGAAGTTTTAGCAATCTCATCTTTATAGCATGCCAGGAATGCTGTCCTCTACCTACTACTAGTGACTGCCAGCTGATCAGTGAGTGAATCAACTCCAAAACCACATTTAAGAATCTATGTCTTAAGATTATTTTCAGGACGAGTTATCTTAGGTTGAAATTCCAAGGAGTAGAGCTTGAGGAAAAATAAAAAGTATATTTATTGTTGTTCATAGTAGTTTCCTTTTATAAAAATAAATATTTAATTAGTTAATTTATTTGAGAGAGAGAGAGAGCGGGTGTGCATGTGCACACACGTGAGCAGGGGTAGGGGCAGAGAGGGAGGGAGAGGGACAAGTAGACTCTGCACTAAGTGGGAACCTGATCTCACCTCCCTGAGATCATGACCTGAGCTGAAACCAAGAGTCAGATGCTTAACCTATTGAGCCACTGAGATGCCCCAGCAGTTTTCTTTTTATTTTAAAATTTATAATAATAATTATGATTATTAATTTTTAAAATTCTAGTGAGGTTAACATACAGTATGATTTCAGATATACAATATAGTGACTCAATGATTTATTACTAAGTGCTCATCACAAACAGTGCACTCTTAATCCTGTTCACTGATTTCATTTGTCTCTCCCGACCCCACCCCTCCTCTGGTAACCACCTACTTGTTCTCTATATTTAAGAGTGCGGTTTTTTGTTTCCTTTTTTCCTTGTTTGTTTGATTTCTTAAATTCCACATATGAGGGAAATCATATGGGATTTGTCTCTCACTGACTGAACTATTCTACTTAACATTACACTCTTTAGATCCATCCATGTTGTTGCAAATGGCAAGATTTCATTCTTTTTATGGCTGAGTAATACTCCATTGTGTATGTATGCCACTGTTTATTCATTCTTCTATTGATAGACACTTGGGGTACTTCCATGGTTTGGTTATTGTAAAGAATGCTGCAATAAACATAGGGGTGCATATATCTTTTCAAATTACTGTTTTCATATTCTTTGGGTAATTATCCAGTAGCAGAATTACTGGATCACATGATACTTCTAGTTTTTTTTTTTTTTTTTTTTGGGTGTTTTCTTTTTTTTTTTTTTTAATTTTTTATTTTTTGTAAACATATATTTTTATCCCCAAAGGTACAGGTCTGTGAATCACCAGGTTTACACACCTCACAGCACTCACCAAAGCACATACCCTCCCCAATGTCCATAATCCCACCCCCTTCTCCCAAACCCCCTCCTCCCAGCAACCCTCAGTTTGTTTTGTGAGATTAAGAGTCACTTATGGTTTGTCTCCCTCCCAATCCCATCTTGTTTCATTTATTCTTCTCCTACCCACTTAAGCCTCCATGTTGCATCACCACTTCCTCATATCAGGGAGATCATATGATAGTTGTCTTTCTCTGCTTGACTTATTTCGCTAAGCATGATACGCTCTAGTTCCATCCATGTTGTCGCAAATGGCAAGATTTCATTTCTTTTGATGGCTGCATAGTATTCCATTGTGTATATATACCACATCTTCTTGATCCATTCATCTGTTGATGGACATCTAGGTTCTTTCCATAGTTTGGCTATTGTGGACATTGCTGCTATAAACATTCGGGTGCATGTGCCCCTTTGGATCACTACATTTGTATCTTTAGGGTAAATACCCAATAGTGCAATTGCTGGGTCATAGGGCAGTTCTATTTTCAGCATTTGAGGAACCTCCATGCTGT
Source organism: Mustela nivalis (assembly GCF_964662115.1). Classification (NCBI taxonomy): domain Eukaryota; kingdom Metazoa; phylum Chordata; class Mammalia; order Carnivora; family Mustelidae; genus Mustela; species Mustela nivalis. The sequence continues at coordinate 57,855,524 of NC_139024.1, read as the reverse complement.
TTTCCAGAGTGGCTGCACCAGCTTGCATTCCCACCAACAGTGTAGGAGGGTTCCCCTTTCTCCACATCCTCGCCAGCATCTGTCATTTCCTGACTTGTTGATTTTAGCCATTCTGACTGGTATGAGGTGATATCTCATTGTGGTTTTGATTTGTATTTCCCTGATGTTGAGTGATATGGAGCACTTTTTCATGTGTCTGTTGGCCATCTGGATGTCTTCTTTGCAGAAATGTCTGTTCATGTCCTATGCCCATTTCTTGATTGGATTATTTGTTCTTTGGGTGTTGAGTTTGCTAAGTTCTTTATAGATTCTGGACACTAGTCCTTTATCTGATATGTCGTTTGCAAATATCTTCTCCCATTCTGTCAGTTGTCTTTTGATTTTGTTAACTGTTTCCTTTGCTGTGCAAAAGCTTTTGATCTTGATGAAATCCCAATAGTTCATTTTTTCCCTTGCTTCCCTTGCCTTTTGTGTTGTTCCTAGGAAGATGTTGCTGCGGCAGAGGTCAAAGAGGTTGCTGCCTGTGTTCTCCTCAAGGATTTTGATGGATTCCTTTCTCACATTGAGGTCCTTCATCCATTTTGAGTCTATTTTTGTGTGTGGTGTAAGGAAATGGTCCAATTTCATTTTTCTGCATGTGGCTGTCCAATTTTCCCAGCACCATTTATTGAAGAGGCTGTCTTTTTTCCATTGGACATTCTTTCCTGCTTTGTCGAAGATGAGTTGACCATAGATTTGAGGGTCTATTTCTGGGCTCTCTATTCTGTTCCATTGATCTATGTGTCTGTTTTTGTGCCAGTACCATGCTGTCTTGATGATGACAGCTTTGTAATAGAGCTTGAAGTCCGGAATTGTGATGCCACCAACGTTGGCTTTCTTTTTCAATATCCCTTTGGCTATTCGAGGTCTTTTCTGGTTCCATATAAATTTTAGCATTATTTGTTCCATTTCTTTGAAAAAGATGGATGGTACTTTGATAGGAATTGCATTAAATGTGTAGATTGCTTTAGGTAGCATAGACATTTTCACAATATTTATTCTTCCAATCCAGGAGCATGGAACATTTTTCCATTTCTTTGTGTCTTCCTCAATTTCTTTCATGAGTACTTTATAGTTTTCTGAGTATAGATTCTGTGTCTCTTTGGTTAGGTTTATTCCTAGGTATCTTATGGTTTTGGATGCAATTGTAAATGGGATTGACTCCTTAATATCTCTTTCTTCTGTCTTGCTGTTGGTGTAGAGAAATGCAACTGATTTCTGTGCATTGATTTTATATCCTGACACTTTACTGAATTCCTGTATAAGTTCTAGCAGTTTTGGAGTGGAGTCTTTTGGGTTTTCCACATATAGTATCATATCATCTGCGAAGAGTGATAATTTGACTTCTTCTTTGCCGATTTGGATGCCTTTAATTTCCTTTTGTTGTCTGATTGCTGAGGCTAGGACCTCTAGTACTATGTTGAATAGCAGTGGTGATAATGGACATCCCTGCCGTGTTCCTGACCTTAGTGGAAAAGCTTTCAGTTTTTCTCCATTGAGAATGATATTTGTGGTGGGTTTTTCATAGATGGCTTTGATGATATTGAGGTATGTGCCCTCTATCCCTACACTTTGAAGAGTTTTGATCAGGAAGGGATGCTGTACTTTGTCAAATGCTTTTTCAGCATCTATTGAGAGTATCATATGGTTCTTGTTCTTTCTTTTATTGATGTGTTGTATCACATTGACTGATTTGCAGATGTTGAACCAACCTTGCAGCCCTGGAATAAATCCCACTTGGTCGTGGTGAATAATCTTTTTAATGTACTGTTGAATCCTATTGGCTAGTATTTTGTTGAGTATTTTCGCATCTGTGTTCATCAAGGATATCGGTCTATAGCTCTCTTTTTTGATTGGATCCTTGTCTGGTTTTGGGATCAAGGTGATGCTGGCCTCATAAAATGAGTTTGGAAGTTTTCCTTTCATTTCCATTTTTTGGAACAGTTTCAGGAGAATAGGAATTAGTTCTTCTTTAAATGTTTGGTAGAATTCCCCCGGGAAGCCATCTGGCCCTGGGCTTTTGTTTGTTTGGAGATTTTTAATCTCCTTACTGGTTATGGGTCTGTTCAGGCTTTCTATTTCTTCCTGGTTCAGTTGTGGTAGTTTATATGTTTCTAGGAATGCATCCATTTCTTCCAGATTGTCAAATTTATTGCCGTAGAGTTGCTCATAGTATGTTCTTATAATAGTTTGTATTTCTTTGGTGTTAGTTGTGATCTCTCCTCTTTCATTCATGATTTTATTTATTTGGGTCCTTTCTCTTTTCTTTTTGATAAGTCGGGCCAGAGGTTTATCAATTTTATTAATTCTTTCAAAGAACCAGCTCCTAGTTTCGTTGATTTGTTCTATTGTTTTTTTGGTTTCTATTTCATTGATTTCTGCTCTGATCTTTATGATTTCTCTTCTCCTGCTGGGCTTAGGGTTTCTTTCTTGTTCTTTCTCCAGCTCCTTTAGGTGTAGGGTTAGGTTGTGTACCTGAGACCTTTCTTGTTTCTTGAGTAAGGCTTGAACCGCTATATATTTTCCTCTCAGGACTGCCTTTGTTGTGTCCCACAGATTTTGAACCGTTGTATTTTCATTATCATTTGTTTCCATGATTTTTTTCAATTCTTCTTTAATTTCCCGGTTGACCCATTCATTCTTTAGAAGGATACTGTTTAGTCTCCATGTATTTGGGTTCTTTCCAAACTTCCTTTTGTGGTTGAGTTCTAGCTTGAGAGCATTGTGGTCTGAAAATATGCAGGGAATGATCCCAATCTTTTGATACCGATTGAGTCCTGATTTAGGACCGAGAATGTGATCTATTCTGGAGAATGTTCCATGTGCACTAGAGAAGAATGTGTATTCTGTTGCTTTGGGATGAAATATTCTGAATATATCTGTGATGTCCATCTGGTCCAGTGTGTCTTTAAGGCCTTTATTTCCTTGCTGATCTTTTGCTTGGATGACCTGTCCATTTCAGTGAGGGGAGTGTTAAAGTCCCCTACTATTATTGTATTATTGTTGATGTGTTTCTTTGATTTTGTTATTAATTGGTTTATATAGTTGGCTGCTCCCACGTTGGGGGCATAGATATTTAAAATTGTTAAATCTTCTTGTTGGCCAGACCCTTTGAGTATGATATAGTGTCCTTCCTCATCTCTTATTATAGTCTTTGGCTTAAAATCTAATTGATCTGATATAAGGATTGCCACTCCTGCTTTCTTCTGATGTCCATTAGCATGGTAAATTCTTTTCCACCCCCTCACTTTAAATCTAGAGGTGTCTTCAGGCTTAAAATGAGTTTCTTGGAGGCAACATATAGATGGGTTTTGTTTTTTTATCCATTCTGATACCCTGTGTCTTTTGACAGGGGCATTTAGCCCATTCACATTCAGGGTAACTATTGAGAGATATGAATTTAGTGCCATTGTATTGCCTGTAAGGTGACTGTTACTGTATATTGTCTCTGTTCCTTTCTGATCTACCACTTGTAGGCTCTCTCTATGCTTAGAGGACCCCTTTCAATATTTCCTGTAGAGCTGGTTTGGTATTTGCAAATTCTTTCAGTTGTTGTTTGTCCTGGAAGCTTTTAATCTCTCCTTCTATTTTCAATGATAGCCTAGCTGGATATAGTATTCTTGGCTGCATGTTTTTCTCGTTTAGTGCTCTGAAAATATCATGCCAGCTCTTTCTGGCCTGCCTGGTCTCTGTGGATAAGTCTGCTGCCAATCTAATATTTTTACCATTGTATGTTACAGACTTCTTTTCCCGGGCTGCTTTCAGGATTTTCTCTTTGTCACTGAGACTTGTAAATTTTACTATTAGGTGACAGGGTGTGGGCCTATTCTTATTGATTTTGAGGGGCATTCTCTGAACCTCCTGAATTTTGATGCTCGTTCCCTTTGCCATATTGGGGAAATTCTCCCCAATAATTCTCTCCAGTATACCTTCTGCTCCCCTCTCTCTTTCTTCTTCTTCTGGAATCCCAATTATTCTAATGTTGTTTCGTCTTATGGTGTCACTTATCTCTCGAATTCTCCCCTCGTGGTCCAGTAGCTGTTTGTCCCTCTTTTGCTCAGCTTCTTTATTCTCTGTCATTTGGTCTTCTATATCACTAATTCTTTCTTCTGCCTCATTTATCCTAGCAGTGAGAGCCTCCCATTTTTTATTGCACCTCATTAATAGCTTTTTTGATTTCAACTTGGTTAGACTTTAGTTCTTTTATTTCTCCAGAAAGGGCTTTTATATCTCTCGAGAGGGTTTCTCTAATATCTTCCATGCCTTTTTCGAGCCCGGCTAGAACCTTGAGAATTGTCATTCTGAACTCTAGATCTGACATATTACCGATGTCTGTATTGATTAGGTCCCTAGCCTTCGGTACTGCCTCTTGTTCTTTTTTTTGTGTTGAATTTTTACGTCTTGTCATTTTGGCCTGATAAGAGTAAATGAAGGGGCAAGTAAAATACTAAAACGGTGGCAACAACCCCAGGAAAATATGCTTTAACCAAATTAGAAGAGATCCAAAATCGTGAGTGGGGAGAAAGGGGATAAAAAGAGGTTCAAAAAGGAAGAAAGGAAAAAAAAGAAAAAAGAAAAGAAAAGAAAAGAAAAGAATTTTTTTAAAAAAGAAAACACCTGAGAAAAATGTAAAAAAGAAAATATATATATATTAGATAAAGTAGTAAAAAATCGTTAAAAAAGAAAAAGGTAACAGTTAAAAAAAAAATTTTATCCGAAGGCGAGAAGAAAAAAAAAAACAAAATAAACAAAAAATGAAAAAGAAAAAATTAAATTAACTGCAAGACTAAAAAAAATCACAGGAAAAAAGCCATGAGTTCCGTGCTTGGCTTTCTCCTCCTCTGGAATTCTGCTGCTCTCCTTGGTATTGAAACTGCACTCCTTGGTAGGTGAACTTGGTCTCGGCTGGATTTCTTGTTGATCTTCTGGGGGAGGGGCCTGTTGTAGTGATTCTCAAGTGTCTTTGCCCCAGGCGGAATTGCACCCCACTTACCAGGGGCCGGGGTGAGTAATCCGCTCGGGTTTGCTTTCAGGAGCTTTTGTTCCCTGAGCGCTTTTCGTAGAGTTCCGGAGGACGGGAATACAAATGGCGGCCTCCTGGTCTACGGCCCGGAGGAGCCGAGAGCCCAGGGCCTCACTCCTCAGTGCGCCCTCAGAGAACAGCGCCCAGTTACTCCTGTCTGCCTGACCTCCGGCCGCGCTCCGAGCTCACCGAGCCTGCGACCGGTTCAAGGTATCCCCGAGCTGCGAGCTTACCGTCGGCTCTGTCTCTGCAGCCGGCTTTCCCGTTCCAATACCCGCAAGCTCTGCGACACTCACACACCCCCGATCCTTCTGTGACCCTGCGGGACCTGAGGCCACGCTGACCCCGCGTGGGCTTCGCCCCGGTTTAGCCTCTGGAGCGATGTCCCTCAGCGGAACAAACTTTTAAAAGTCCTGATTTTGTGCGCGGTTGCTCCGCTGCTTGCCGGGAGCCGGCCCCTCCCCCCGGGGTCTATCTTCCCGTCGCTTTGGATTCACTTCTCTGCCGGTCCTACCTTTCAGAAAGTGGTTGCTTTTCTGTTTCCAGAATTGCTGTTCTTCTTCTCTTCGATCTGCCGATGGATTTTCAGGTGCTTGCAATCTTTAGATAAGCTATCTAGCTGATCTCCGGCTAGCTGAAGCAGTCTCAGCTTGCTACTTCTCCGCCATCTTGACTCCTCCCCGATACTTCTAGTTTTAACTTTTTGAAGAAATTCCATACTATTTTCCAAAGTGGCTGCATTTCCATTTGCATTTCCATCAACTATGCACAATCGTTTTTTTCTCCACATCCTTGCCAATGCTTGTTTTTGAGTTTAACCATTATGACAGGTATGAAGTGTTATGTATACATTGTGATTTTAATTTGCATTTTCCTGATGATTAGTGATGTTGAGCATCTGTTCATGTTTCTGTTAGCCATCTTTATATCTTCTGCACATTTTAATTGGATTATTTGTTTTTTGGGTGTTAAGTTGTTTTAAGTTTTTTGTATATTATGAACATTAACTAGAATATTCTAGATATTAACTAACCCTTATTGGATATGCCTTTTACAAATATCTTCTCCCATTTAATAGGTTATTTTTTGTTTTGTTGATTATTTCCTTTACTTTTCAGAAGCTTTTAATTTTTATGTAGCCCAAGTTATTTATTTTTGTTTTTGTTTCCCTTGCCTGAGGCGACATATCAAGAAAAATGTTACTGCTGATGTCAGAGAAATTACTGCCTATACTCTCTCCTAGGATTTTTATGGTTTCAGGCGTCCCATGTAGGTCTTTAATCTGGGAAGACCTGTCAGTAGATAGCACTGTGATTCTGCAGATATTCATGAGTATATGTGTGAACCCTCTGGGAACTCTCAAGCATTCTCTAGAATCACCTACTCACTGTCAGGCTGATAGAGCCTAGGGAAGCTTGGATACAGCCCTAGCATACTTAGAACACTCAACTGAGTACAAATACCTAACAGATTCTCAATCCATTTTTTCACTCATCCCTCCCCAATTCAGTGCCTTGACCCTGCCGCCTTTCTGTCACCAAGGAGGCAACCCTGAATACACTTTTTAATTACTGTCAGTTTAAGGAACCCTTGCTTCTGGACATACCCTCTCATATTCTTGCACTTAGTGACAGTATCTGTGAAAATCTGTTACTTTTCATTAAATTCCAGAACGACAACAATTTTTTCAAAGTGGGTGGAAGAATCAATAACCTAGAAAATCTAGTATTCAAAACTAGCTTTTGCAGAAAGATACTGTTTTGTTGTTCTTGTTGTTATGTTTTGTTTTGTACCTGAATAATTCCACCCATGAGTCACTGCCTGAATGATTTGTCTTTTCTTTTGTTTTCCTTGCTCTAGAAAGTTAACTGACTTTCCTTGTATTAAAAAACAATTGAGGGGAACCTGGATGGCTCAGTGGGTTAAACTTCTGCCTTAGGCTCAGGTCATGATCCCAGGGTCCTGGGATTGAGCCCTACATTGTGCTCTCTGCTCAGCAGGGAGCCTGCTTCCCTCTCTCTCTGCCTGCCTCTCTGCCTACTTGTGATTTCTCTCTCTGTCCAATAAATTAATAAAATCTTTAAAGAAATAAAAATTTTAAAAACAACTCAAAATTGGATAAAGAGTTAGAATAAAAAATATTAACCTTATAGTTTATTTTTATTCCATTTTCTTCTAGCTCAGGATTCAGCTGGAGTGATATGTCATCCTGAGCTTTGATTAGTGCCCCAACTCTTCCCATATAAGTAGGGTTAATACAAAGTGCATGAAATAGTTTTAGGCAGATCAGAAACAAGAACTAGGGACACAAAAAGAGGACAGAGAGGGTATAGGAGAAGGATAGACAGAGGGACAAATAAAATTACAAAAAGGTTAAAATGAAATCCTATTTTTCAGAAAAAGATGTCCTTATGAGGCCAATATGGGGTCGATTTTCAAATAATTTATTAATTTTAATTGAGAGTTTATTGTTTATTTTAAATTCTATACCCATATTTTCCTGTCTGAATCTAATACATAGAGAGCTAATTGAGAAATTGAGAGAAATTGGCCAAAATGGACAAAAGATTAATATTAAATAGATCTTGTGGTCATATTTAACATAAACAATTCAATGTTGAAATTATTTTAACTTCTACCTGCTGTCCAAGACAATTAGAAGCAATCAAACTATAATTTTCTTCTTTTGTTATTTCTGAATACGCCTGAGAGTTAAAATAGAAAGTAAAGTAACACAAGTGACAAACTAAATGACCTAGCAAGTGTTTGACTGAGATAAGTTATAACACTTCTGCTAAAAATTGAAAAACTGCCACTTCCTTGTTAGAGCTGAAAATAGCTCTTACAAGTTGTTCTTTCTGAAGTAAATCCATATTAAGCTTTATATATTAACACAAATCACTCAAAACAATTCCACATAAGTATGTACAGACTTAGAATTATGTAATAAGTAATGCTATATTGTTGATAAAACATTTAAACCAGTTTAAATGAATGTTTTACTCAAAGAGAGCTGACTTGAGATGTTTTTCTTTCCTTCTATAATTTTAGTGGTTACATACCAATTCCATTTAATAAAAATGTATTGTGCAGCTATTAGGTAAACACCCAGAGACTAGGTGTACCCAGGACTGCAAAGTTAGTAATATGTAGTGAATACTGTGTAATTTACAACATAATCATGATTACAAATATGAAAATGTATAACTTATTAGAATGGAAGGTAGCATAAAACAGTGGCCATTCTGAGAATGAGTAAGTCATTTTTAATAGAAGTGATGAAAAATGAGTTTATAAAAGTAATATCATTTGGGATAGAATTGGAATTTTGTACAGTGTTTCAAAAGTTGGTGATGGGGTGTTAGGGAGCTGATTCTGGTGGAAGGTCTGTCATGATCAAAGTTACGGAGGACTGGGGTGCCTGGGTGGCTCAGTGGGTTAAGCCTCTGCCTTCAGCTCAGGTCATGATCTCAGAGTCCTGGCATGGAGCTCTCTGCTCAGCAGGGAGTCTGCTTCCCCCCTCTCTGCCTACTTGTGATCTCTTTCTGTTAAATAAATAAATGAAATCTTACAAACAACAACAACAACAACAAAACAAACAACAACAATAACAAAAAAAACCCAAAGTTAACGGAGAGCTGAAAGTTCATGGTGCCCCATTCAGGGAATGGCCAGTTGAGAGGATAAGGAAGGGTAGGAAAGAAGAAAGAGATCAAATGAGATGGTACTATGGACTATATTAATATCATGTTAAGCAAAAGAGTTTGGGCTTAATCTACAAATAGTAGGGACCCACTGAAGATTATGGGACAAGAGAGTAATGTAATTAAACCTGTGCTTTGAATTCATGACTCATGACAGTGACCGAGGAGACTTGAAAGTGCAGGCAGTAGACAAGGGAGAGGGGGATTCCAACACAGGTGGAAGAGGAGGTCACATTTGGGAAAGCCTTGAAATGTTAGGTTCCCTGTGACAAGGACAGTGTTTTGTCTTCCAATATCCATTTTCCCCATCTCCCTTTGAGTGAAAATTAATCCTTGCCTTCCTTGCAGTTGGGTGGGGCCGTGTGTCTAAAGTCTGGCCAATGGATGAAGAGGAAACCATGCAACTTCCGTGGACTTCTATCAGAGGAAGAGGTTTCCTCTTTATCTTTTCTCCTTTCTGATGAATATAGTGCTATAGACCGAATGTTTGTGTCCTCCCAAATCCCTATGTTAAATCCTCATTTTTTCTTTGTTTGTTTGTTGGTTTGTTTGAGAACCAGTGCACAGGCACAGGAGGAGGGGAGGGGCAGAGGGAGAAGGAGTCAAATAATTCCAAGCAGGCTTCCTCTTGAGCACCTTTGTCAGATCTGTGGCTTCCAAATCCTGCGTTCTCTTTACAAGGTCTTTCACGACGCAAAAGTTTTTTTTAATTTTGGTAAATTATTGATTTCTTCCTCTGTGGATCCTGCTTTTGGTTCTTATATAAGCACTAGCCTAGTCCTGTCCCAAAGAATTAAAAAAACAAAAACAAAAAAAAGAGGGCACATCAAACTGTTTGAAGTTAGTGATACAGAGAAAAAATTTTAAAGGTATGTTAAATACAGGCTTTATAGTGCTGGAAGGGAAGGCACAAAAGGAATGATTAATATTTTAATGTCATATATCTATTTATCTGTATATACCCCCCCCCCCACACACACACACACCACACGGGGAGGTGTCCTTACATAACTGGATAAGCAGACTCTGTAAAACTGATACCTGAACTTGAAGACCAGAACGCAGGTGGACAGGAAAGCAACATAGATGTAAAGCGGGGAAGAGCAAGAACAAGCTGGAGCTTACAAGGACAGACTGAAACCCTTCTCAGTTCTCACTGCCCCAGGCCTTGATGGTGTGAGTGTCCTGCAGAGCCTGAGGCCCCTCAGGATGGAGCTAATCACACACACACCTGGCCTAGGAGTCAGACAAGGTAAAGGAGGATTCTGGGGGAGGTGGAACAATCAGAATCCTGGCTGCTACCTCACACCAAGGCGGTCATCCAGCAGATAAACAACTATAGGCGTGAGCTATAAAAATTTCCCCCAGATCGCATGTAAGACTCTGTCCTGTGGCCCTTCCCATGCAGAAACAGGCAGGGGAATTCTGGAAAGTATAACAGCCTCGCTACCACACGTGATGTTTTGGTTTACTTTAGAACAATGTAATAAAGTGAAGATAACGATAGGGATACCTGAAAAACATCTGGGAAAGGGAGTGCACTTGTTTGGTTGTTTGAGATCTAGTTTATTGTGGAATCCATCCCCCAGAAGTTTCATAAACTTTGCTTACTGGACAATATACCTGCCTTGGCTCCAAGAGAAAACAAGTTCTTTTTAGGTGAGATTTTGATGAGAATCTGTTAAATTTACCTAAATGAAGCAAAACTGAGGTCTCTAGAGCAGCACTGGCAGGAAGACTTCCCTTCTCCATAGCTCCAGTAGGCTGAACTCCACTGGAGTTGTGCTGATCAGGAGCAGTTCCAGCCAGAACCTCAGCATCACCTAGAGAAGAACAGAAGAAGGAGGGTTGCCTGGGTGGCTCAGTCTGTTAAGCCTCCGACTCTTGATCTCAGGGTTGGGAGATGGAGCCCGCTGTCTGGCTGTATGCTCAGCTTGGAATCTGCTTGAGATTCCGTCTCTCTCTGCCCTTACTCCTGCTCACATGCACTCCCTCTCTGTCTCTTTTTAAAATAAATAAATAAAAATTTAAAAACACTTCCCCCAAAAGAAATACCCTAACCCAGTCTCATCCTTTGGGTCTCCTGGGAGACCCATCCAAAGCCTCCTGGGACTCAGGGCAGCAGATACAATGGCACAAAATGGGTCTGGGATACACACAGAGAACAGCTAGCTCAGTGAATGATATCTAATTCGGCCAAACTTCCTAACATTTACCAAAGAGCCTGAAATAGTTATAATGATAAATAATCTGGTGTAGAGTTTGCATTTTTTTTGTGAAACTTGTTCTTTTCCACTGGTGTTGAAACATTCATCATCATCCTGACAAATGCCATTAATTTTCATTTTTCCTCAAATGGAACATTGCCCTATAAATTATTTTCATAGCAAAGAGTGACTCAACTCTCAATAAAAGTGATTTACGGAAATCTGCCATGTTCTCACTCTGCTACTCATAAATTTTCCACATGTAGTCAAACTTCTTTAAGTGTTCTGAGTCACAATAACTCACGGTCAGGCACTGAAATGCAATTCAACTATTTGAAAGGTGAACGCAAATAATGGGTTGATATGTCATTCAAGTAATAACATAAGAAAGTGAGCAGCTTCAACAAAGTCAAAGCACTTGATGAACTTAGTTCAAGAAGTTGGTGGATTCAAACTCATAAACTCAGTGCCATAACAAAATATTCCTCTTGTGCACCCTCACTTTAAGTATAAGTTTAAAAAGTCAAGTGTAAATCTCTGGCTATTTCTTTGGAATACATTCAGGGCTCACCCACTCTTCCTTCCTCCCTTCTTTCTTTCCTCCTGTCTATTCAGTCACTTCCACGTACACCATCTTATTTACCCCTGAATAGAGGTATTATCCCTATAATGCAGATGAAACACAGGAAGTTTAAATAACTTGCTCACTCTACCCAGCCAGGAAAACTAACACTCCATAAATTGAAAGCAGGTCACTTGCTTCCAAACACTCTAATTTCAATAAAATACTTTCTAATATATTAAAAGGACATTTAGAGGCACCTGGGTGGCTCAGTGGGTTAAGCCTCTGCCTTCGGCTTGGGTCATGATCTCAGGGTCCCGGGATCAAGCCCCACATCGGGCTCTCTGCTCAGCAGGGAGCGTGTTCCCCAACACTCTCTCTGCCTGCCTCTCTGCCTACTCATAGTCTGTCTCTGTCAAATAAAATATTTTTTTAAAAATGCCATTTACCTGCTTGCTGACTCTGTAACCTATATTTTTCTGTGAACTGTCATACTAAAAATCAATCTTTTGACTTCATTCTTATGAAGGCCCTGCCTTGTGAGGAAGAAGTGTAAATACAGCCTTATGGAAAAAACTTTTTAAATTTTTAAAACCTCTTTGCAAACTTATCAGGTTTACAGTGTTAAAAATGAATATACAAACAAACAAAACCAACTCAAGAGGTAGCAGCAACCTTTGAAAACCACTCTTTAGGTCAAGAGACCAGAAGTTGACTATAGAGACAGAAGTCATCAAATGCATCTGAAACACAAATGACCAAAATCATTTCAAAAAAGAAACTCTGCCAAAAGCTTGTGTTTGTCTATTTTGTCTTCTTCAACAAGCACTGGAGAATACAGAGTAGTGTGGAGGGTTTTCTCAGACATATATTTTCAGGGAAGTCTACTCTTACCCACCGTTTTCCTTCTGTTCATAATGATATTAATAGTATTTATTGAGTTCTTACTTACATGCCAAGCATTCTCAGATCTTTTTAGAGTAAACTCACTAATCCTCATATAGACCTTGTGACATAGGTGCCCTTTTTATCCTGACTTTCAGATAACAAAGCAAGCAGACAGAGGTGATGTAACTTGGCCCATGTCACCCAGCCACTATGGGCAGAGTCAGCCTCTGAGCCCAGATGGTCTTACTCTAAATCACTGCATTGTTTTGTCCTCCAGCCTAAGCCTTCACTGAGTCCCTTAGATGCATTCCTGGTCACCTGAAGTCTCCTTCCAGAGCAGGAGCCATCTGTACCAGAAGAGTAGCCAGTACTATGAATGCTCAACAGGTTTATTGTATGGTTGATAGAATGAATGATAGCAGGAAGGAGGAATGAAAGAATGAGTATAAAAAATGTGTTCTGAGAATTGGAATAAGAAGAGGCTTCTCTAGAATGGTAGGAAGAAAAATTTCCATCAAGAAGCCTCGACTAGTGATAGAATTTCAGTAGGCAGAGATTTTAATAAAGGGAATTTCAGGTGGAAAATTTATATAAACTTGGAGACATTGGAAAGCCTAGAGATACGTTCAGAGACCAGCAAGTTGCACCAATTGGCAGTGGCTTGGGCTGCATGAATGAAGTTAATGCAGGGAGAAGTCTGATCAGGTTAACTTGAGGTTAGTTTGCTGAATTTTTTTTCATCTTAATAATTTTTTTTAAGATTTTATTTATTTATTTTAGAGAGAGATGGCAAGTGAGAGCGCAAGGGAAGGGGTGGGGAAGAGAGAGAAGGAGAAGGAGCCTCCTGCTAAGCAGGGAGCCTGATGTATGGCTGGATCCCAGGACCCCTGGATCATGATCTGAGCTGAAGGCAGATATTTAACCAACTGAGCCACCCTCATCAAATGATGAGCACCCCTCATCATAATAGTTTTTATTTAAGGTCCTATATAAGATTACTTTATTCCTGCATCTTTTCAATTGTTTCTTCTTATATTTGCCCTTTTCCTTTCCTATTTGGTGAGATTTGGGTTTATGTTCAAGGACCTTTTCATGGCCATTGTCCACTTTTAGTCTAGTGATAACTATCTCACTAGGGTGAATGGCCACATGGACATTTGTGCCATTTGGCTTTTCTTGCTGTACTCGCTCAATGTAGATAACAGATTCTTCCTGTAAATCTGGATGACTTTGCCAATTTGCTGACCTTTACAGTGTTCTTTCCCAACTTGTACATCACCATCCTCTTGGATGGGCATGGATCAAACATTGTAACTTCTGTCTCAGCTCTTTAGAAAGAAAGGAAGACACAATCTTCCTGCAAATGTGGGAAGGTACATCAAAATGCTTTTTATGATTCTTGCTGTGGTCAGAAGTCACAAAGGTATTCAACTTCATTTTGGCCACTGGTGCTTCAGCAAAAGTTTAAAAAGTGCTGAATGTTTTAAATAGCAGGCTGAAGGAACTACTACTTAAGGAATTGGACACCTCTGAAGGAGTGTGAAAGAAGATGTAACCATGAGAGACTGTGGACTCTGAGAAACAAACTGAAGGTTTTGAGGGGAGGGAGGTGAGTAGTTGGGTGAGCCTGGCGGTGGGTATTAAGGAGGGCACATATTGCATGGAGCACCAGGTGTGGTGCTTCAACGATGAATTTGGAACACTGAAAAAAAATCAAGTTTAATTTAAAAAAAAGAAAGAAGATGTAAGAGGATGATAATCTTCGGACTGTGCTTTCAGGAAACTAAATGAGCAGTAATTGTCAAGAATTTAGAGCAGGGGCTGCTGTCCTATGCTGAATGAATACCTGGATGAGTCTTAGGAAGTCTGTGAATCCCTGAAAGACACACAGAATTTTGTCTATTTTTCTGTATGTACACATTTCTATTGATACTGTTTACAACTTTTCAGTGATTTTCGAAAGATGCCACCATTCCATATATCAATATATCTTAAGATTATAAATTAAGTTAAACTGTTAAACAAAATCTGTTCCTCATCCTATCTTGGCAAACATAACCTCATATTATATAGTATCACAATGATATTCAAATTTTACTTTGACTTTACTTTTATCAAAAATGTAAGTTAACATAAATGTTCAAAACCTCAAAATATTAAATAATATATTAGAAATTATTAAAACAAAAGCAATTAAAATAAGAATGAGATAATACTATACATCTATTAGAATGATTAAAATCGAAAATACCAACACCACCAAATACTGGTCAGGATGTGGAGAAACAGAAGCTCTCATTTACCACTTGTGGGAATGTAAAATGGAAGACAGCTGGACAGTTTCTTACAAAACTAAATATACTATTATCATATGATCTGGCAATCCTGCTTTTCAGTTGGTGAGTGGATAAACAAACTGAGCATATCCAAACAATGGTATATTATTCAACAACAAAAAAGAAATGAGCTATCAACCCACAAAAAGATGCAGAGGAAATTTTAAATGCATATTATCTAGTGGAAGAAGCCATTCTAAAAAAATACATACAGTATGAGGGGGGAGGAGCCAAATGGCGGAGAAGTAGCAGACTGAGACTACTTCAGCTAGCCGGAGATCAGCTAGATAACTTATCTAAAGATTGCAAATGCCTACAAATCCATTGGCAGATTGAAGAGAAGAACAATTCTAGAAACAGAAAAACAACCACTTTCTGAAAGGTAGGGCCGGCGGAGAAGTGATTCCAAAGCGACGGGAAGATAGACCCCGGGGGGAGGGGCCGGCTCCCGGCAAGCGGCGGAGCAACGGCGCACAAAATTGGGACTTTTAAAAGTCTGTTCCACTGAGGGACATCGCTCCAGAGACTAAACTGGGGTGAAGCCCACGCAGGGTCAGCGTGGCCTCCGGTCCCGCAGGGTCACAGAAGGATCGGGGGTGTCTGAGTGTCGCAGAGCTTGCGGGTATTGGAGGAAAGCTGGCTACAGAGAGAGAGCCGACAGTAAGCTCACAGCTCGGTGTTACCTTGAACCGGTCGCAGGACCGGTGAGCTCAGAGCGCAGCCGGAGGTCAGGCAGATGGGAGTAACTGGCGCTGTTCTCTGAGGGCGCACTGAGGAGTGGGGCCCCAGGCTCTCAGCTCCTCCGGGCTGAAGACCAGGAGGCCCATGTTTGTATTCCCGTCCTCCGGAACTCTACGGAAAGCGCTCAGGGAACAAAAGCTCCTGAAAGCAAACCTGAGCTGATTACTCAGCCCGGCCCCTGGTAAGTGGGGTGCAATTCCGCCTGGGGCAAAGACACTTGAGAATCACTACAACAGGCCCCTCCCCCAGAAGATCACCAAGAAATCCAGCCGAGACCAAGTTCACCTACCAAGGAGTGCATTTCAATACCAAGGAGAGCAGCAGAATTCCAGAGGAGGAGAAAGCAAAGCATGGAACTCATGGCTTTCTCCTTATGATTCTTTAGTCTTGAAGTTAATTAAATTTTTTTTTCTTTTTCATTTTTTTCTCTTCTTCTGCTAAAATTTTTTAAAACTTTTACCCTTTTCTTTTTTAACGTTTTTAACTAGTTTATCTAATATATATATATATATATATATATTTCTTTTTTATACTTTTCTTTATTCATTTTCTTTTTTTAATTCTTTTCTTTTCTTTCTTTCTTTCTACCTCTTTTTATCGCCTTTCTCCCCCCTCAATATTTGGGATCTCTTCTGATTTGGTTAAAGCATATTTTCCTGGGGTTGTTGCCACCCTTTTAGTATTTTACTTGCTCCTTCATATACTCTTATCTGGACAAAATGACAAGGCGGAAAAATTCAACACAGAAAAAAGAACAAGAGGCAGTACCAAAGGCTAGCGACCTAATCAATACAGACATTGGTAATATGTCAGATCTAGAGTTCAGAATGACAATTCTCAAGGTTCTAACTGGGCTCAAAAAAAGGCATGGAAGATATTAGAGAAACCCTCTCGGGAGATATAAAAGCCCTTTCTGGAGAAATAAAAGAACTAAAATCTAACCAAGTTGAAATCAAAAAAGCTATTAATGAGGTGCAATAAAAAATGGGAGGCTCTCACTGCTAGGATAAATGAGGCAGAAGAAAGAATTAGTGATATAGAAGACCAAATGACAGAGAATAAAGAAGCTGAGCAAAAGAGGGACAAACAGCTACTGGACCACGAGGGGAGAATTCGAGAGATAAGTGACACCATAAGACGAAACAACATTAGAATAATTGGGATTCCAGAAGAAGAAGAAAGAGAGAGCGGAGCAGAAGGTATCCTGGAGAGAATTTGGGGGGGAGAATTTCCCCAATATGGCCAAGGGAACAAGCATCAAAATTCAGGAGGTTCAGAGAACGCCCCTCAAAATCAATAAGAATAGGCCCACACCCTGTCACCTAATAGTAAAATTTACAAGTCTTAGTGACAAAGAGAAAATCCTGAAAGCAGCCCGGGAAAAGAAGTCTGTAACATACAATGGTAAAAATATTAGATTGGCAGCAGACTTATCCACAGAGACCTGGCAGGCCAGAAAGAGCTGGCATGATATTTTCAGAGCACTAAACACGAAAAACATGCAGCCAAGAGTAGTATATCCAGCTAGGCTATCATTGAAAATAGAAGGAGAGATAAATAGCTTCCAGGACAAACAAAAACTGAAAGAATTTGCAAACACCAAACCAGCTCTACGGGAAATATTGAAAGGGGTCCTCTAAGCAAAGAGAGAGCCTACAAGTGGTAGATCAGAAAGGAACAGAGACAATATACAGTAACAGTCACCTTACAGGCAATACAATGGCACTAAATTCATATCTCTCAATAGTTACCCTGAATGTTAATGGGATAAATGCCCCTGTCAAAAGACACAGGATATCAGAATGGATAAAAAAACAAAACCCATCTATATGTTGCCTCCAAGAAACTCATTTTAAGCCTGAAGACACCTCTAGATTTAAAGTGAGGGGGTGGAAAAGAATTTACCATGCTAATGGACATCAGAAGAAAGCAGGAGTGGCAATCCTTATATCAGATCAATTAGATTTTAAGCCAAAGACTATAATAAGAGATGAAGAAGGACATTATATCATACTAATGGGTCTATCCAACAAGAAGATCTAACAATTTTAAATATCTATGCCCCCAACGTGGGAGCAGCCAACCATATAAACCAATTAATAACGAAATCAAAGAAACACATCAACAATAACAATAATAGTAGGGGACTTTAACACTCCCCTCACTGAAATGGACAGATCATCCAAGCAAAAGATCAACAAGGAAATAAAGGCCTTAAATGACACACTGGACCAGATTCACATCACAGATATATTCAGAACATTTCATCCCAAAGCAACAGAATACACATTCTTCTCTAGTGCACATGGAACATTCTCCAGAATAGATCACGTCCTCGGTCCTAAATCAGGGCTCAGCCAGTATCAAAAGATTGGGATCATTCCTTGCATATTTTCAGACCACAATGCTCTCAAGCTAGAACTCAAACACAAGAGGAAGTTTGGAAAGCACCCAAATACATGGAGACTAAACAGCATCCTTCTAAAGAATGAATGGGTCAACCGGGAAATTAAAGAAGAATTGAAAAAAAATCATTGGAACAAATGATAATGAAAACACAATGGTTCAAAATCTGTGGGACACTGCAAAGGCAGTCCTGAGAGGAAAATATATAACGGTTCAAGCCTTACTCAAGAAACAAGAAAGGTCTCCGGTACACAACCTAACCCTACACCTAAAGGAGCTGGAGAAAGAACAAGAAAGAAACCCTAAGCCCAGCAGGAGAAGAGAAATCATAAAGATCAGAGCAGAAATCAATAAAATAGAAACCAAAAAAAAAACAATAGAAAAAATCAACAAAACTAGGAGCGGGTTCTTTGAAAGAATTAATAAGATTGATAAACCCCTGGCCAGACTTATCAAAAAGAAAAGAGAAAGGACCCAAATAAATAAACTCATGAATGAAAGAGGAGAGATCACAACTAACACCAAAGAAATATAAACAATTATAAGAACATATTATGAGCAACTCTACGCCAACAAATTTGACAATCTGGAAGAAATGGATGCATTCCTAGAGACATATAAACTACCACAACTGAACCAGGAAGAAATAGAAAGCCTGAACAGACCCATAACCAGTAAGGAGATTGAAAAAGTCATCAAAAATCTCCAAACAAACAAAAGCCCAGGGCCAGACGGCTTCCCGGGGGAATTCTACCAAACATTTAAAGAAGAACTAATTCCTATTCTCCTGAAACTGTTCCAAAAAATGGAAATGGAAGGAAAACTTCCAAACTCATTTTATGAGGCCAGCATCACCTTGATCCCAAAACCAGACAAGGATCCAATCAAAAAAGAGAGCTATAGACCGATATCCTTGATGAACACAGATGCGAAAATTCTCACCAAAATACTAGCCAATAGGATTCAACAGTACATTCAAAGGATTATTCACCACGACCAAGTGGGATTTATTCCAGGGCTGCAAGGTTGGTTCAACATCTGCAAATCAATCAATGTGATACAACACATCAATAAAAGAAAGAACAAGAACCATATGATACTCTCAATAGATGCTGAAAAAGCATTTGACAAAGTACAGCATTCCTTCCTGATCATAACTCTTCAAAGTGTAGGGATAGAGGACACATACCTCAATATTATCAAAGCCATTTATGAAAAACCCACCGCAAATATCATTCTCAATGGAGAAAAACTGAAAGCTTTTCCGCTAAGGTCAGGAACACGGCAGGGATGTCCATTATCACCACGGCTATTCAACATAGTACTAGAGGTCCTAGCCTCAGCAATCAGACAACAAAAGGAAATTAAAGGCATCCAAATTGGCAAAGAAGAAGTCAAACTATCACTCTTCGCAGATGATATGATACTCTATGTGGAAAACCCAAAAGACTCCACTCCAAAACTGCTAGAACTTGTACAGGAATTCAGTAAAGTGTCAGGATATAAGATCAATGCACAGAAATCAGTTGTATTTTTCTACACCAACAACAAGACAGAAGAAAGAGAAATTAAGGAGTCAATCCCATTTACAATTTCACCCCAAACCATAAGATACCTAGGAATAAACCTAACCAAAGAGGCAAAGAATCTATACTCAGAAAACTATAAAGTACTCATGAAAGAAATTGAGGAAGACACAAAGAAATGGAAAAATGTTTCATGCTCCTGGATTGGAAGAATAAATATTGTGAAAATGTCTATGCTACCTAAAACAATCTACACATTTAGTGCAGTTCCTATCAAAGTACCATCCATCTTTTTCAAAGAAATGGAACAAATAATCCTAACATTTATATGGAACCAGAAAACATCTCAAATACCCAAAGGAATATTGAAAAAGAAAGCCAAGTTGGTGGCATCACAGTTCCGGACTTCAAGCTCTATTACAAAGCTGTCATCAAGACAGCATGGTACTAGCATAAAACAGACACATAGATCAATGGAACAGAATAAAGAGCCCAGAAATAGACCCTCAAATCTATGGTCAACTCATCTTCGACAAAGCAGGAAAGAATGTCCAGTGGAAAAAATGGTATTTGGAAAATTGGACAGCCACATGCAGAAAAATGAAATTGGACCATTTCCTTACACCACACATGAAAATAGACTCAAAATGGATGAAGGACCTCAGTGTGAGAAAGGAATCCATCAATATCCTTGAGGAGAACACAGGCAGCAACCTCTTCGACCTCAGCCGCAGCAACATCTTTCTAGGAACATCACCAAAGGCAAGGGAAGCAAGAGCAAAAATGAACTATTGGGATTTCATCAAGATCAAAAGCTTTTGCACAGCAAAGGAAACAGTGAACAAAACCAAAAGACAACTGACAGAATGGGAGAAGATATTTGCAAACGACATATCAGATAAAGGACTAGTGTCCAGAATCTATAAAGAACTTAGCAAACTCAACACCCAAAGAACAAATAATCCAATCAAGAAATGGGCAGAGGACATGAACAGACATTTCTGCAAAGAAGACATCCAGATGGCCAACAGACACATGAAAAAGTGCTCCATATCACTCGGCATCAGGGAAATACAAATCAAAACCACAATGAGATATCACCTCACACCAGTCAGAATGGCTAAAATTAACAAGTCAGGAAATGACAGATGCTGGTGAGGATGCGGAGAAAGGGGAACCCTCCTACACTGTTGATGGGAATGCAAGCTGGTGCATCTGGAAAACAACATGGAGGTTCCTCAAAATGTTGAAAATAGAACTGCCCTATGACCCAGCAATTGCACTACTGGGTATTTACCCTGAAGATACAAATGTAGTGATCCAAAGGGGCACGTGCACCCGAATGTTTATAGCAGCAATGTCCACAATAGCCAAACTATGGAAAGAACCTAGATGTCCATCAACGGATGAATGGAGAAAGAAGAAGTGGTATATATACACAATGGAATACTATGCAGCCATCAAAAGAAATGAAATATTGCCATTTGCGACAACATGGATGGAACTAGAGCATATCATGCTTAGTGAAATAAGTCAAGCAGAGAAAGACAACTATCATATGATCTCCCTGATATGAGGAAGTGGTGATGCAACATGGGAGCTTAAGGGGGTAGGAGAAGAATAAATGAAACAAGATGGGATTGGGAGGGAGACAAACCATAAGTGACTCTTAATCTCACAAAACAAACTGAGGGTTGCTGGAGGGAGGGGGGTTGGGAGAAGGGGATGGGGTTATGGACATTGGGGAGGGTATATGCTTTGGTGAGTGCTGTGAAGTGTGTAAACCTGGCGATTCACAGACCTGTACCCCTGGGGATAAAAATATATTATATGTTTATAAAATAATAATAATAATTAAATCTTTAAAAAATAAAAAAAAATTTTAAAAAGTAAATTTAAAAAAAAAGAAAGAATCAGACAAACAACTGAGCCATCCAGGTGTCCCCTTCATAACCAATTGTTAAAGTGTAATCTCTCCACACATGGGAAGGAGCCTCATCAAAGTCTACCTAGTTCCTCTTTACAATTTAAATAAACAAACAAACAAAAACAAAAAAACAATACAAAATAAAATACATACAGTACAATTCCAACTATATGACATTTTGGAAAAGGCAAGACTGTAAAAGGATCAGTGGTTACCAAGGGTAGGAGAGACAGGATGAATAGGTAGAATGGAGGAATTTTTAAAAATATATTTAAAAATATTTTATTTATTTATTTATTTATTTGACAGAGACAGCAAGAAATAGAACACAAGCAGGGTGAGTGGGAGAGGGAGAAGCAGGCCTCCTACTGAAGGAATTTTTAAAAAATTTTTAAGTAGTGAAACTATTCAGCATTATACATGTGGATACATTTGTCAAAACTCAGTTGAAGAAAAATCACACACACACACACACACACACACGTGCACACACACTTCAGAGAATAGAGTACATCCTAATACATACTATGGGCTTTAGTTAATAATGTTTCAACAGTGGCTCAATTAATTGTAAGAAATGAACCCCACTAATGAAAAAGGTCAGGCAGGGGGGTACTCTGTACTTTCTACTCAATATTTCTTGTAAATATAAAACTATCCTCCAAAATAAAGTTTATTAGTTAAAAATTAAAAAGAAAAATGCAAATTACAATGAATATAAAACTTGAGAATTATTTCAATAGACCAGAATTGTATTAATTTATTAACTTGTGTATTTGGAGCTTATATTAGTACATAAACCTAAGATTATTTCTTCCTGATTAATTGGTCTCTTTATCATTATGATATTTCTTTATCACTACTAAGATTTCTGTTCTGAAATGTATTTTGTCTGACATTAATGGAACTTGCTTCCTTTTGATTTGTGCTAGCATGCCCTTTTCTCCATTCTTTTGCTTTTACTCTGTTTGTCTTGATATTTCTTTAGTGATTTTCTTGTGGACAGCATATTGTGCTTTCTGTCCAATCTGACCATCTCTGCCTATTAATTGGGTGATTAGACCATTTATACTTAATGTGATTATTATGTATTAGATTGAAATCTAATCTTGCTATTTGTTTTCTATTTTTTCCATCTTTGTTCTCTTTTCCCTCTTTTTCTGCTTTCTTTTGAATCAATTGAGCATTTTAATGATTCCCCTTTTTTCTTTTGCAGGCATGTTAGTTATTTTGTTATTTTAGTTGCTTTGGGTTAATAGTATCCCTCACTCACGTATGCCATGTATTACTTTTGAGGGATATTATACCACTTTACAAATAGTATAAGAACCTATTTTAAGGTTCTATTATTGTCATACATTTTATTAACATATTTTACAAATCCCACAATACATTTTTATTATTTTTGTTTAAAGAGTTAACTATCTCTTAAAGACATTTAATAATAAGAAAAATTCTTGTATATTTATTTATGTAGCTATTTCTGGTATTCTCCATTTTTCTGTTTGTAGATTTCTGTATTTCCATCTACCATCATTTTATTTTTGTCTAAAAGGCTTCCTTTTACATATTTTATAGTCTGCTGACAGTTGATTTTTCCAGTTTTTATATATCTGAGAAAATCTTTATTTCATCTTCATTTGTGAAAGATACATTTACTGAATATACAATGATAGGTTGACAGGTTTTTCCCTTAATATTTTTTCTTTTAGTCCTCTGTTGTTTCCCTAGTATATTATTTCTGCTTGAAGTTTGTTATTATTTTCATCTTTTTATCTTTTTCCTCTCTACACAATGTGCTTTTTCCTCTGGCTTCTTTTAAGATATTCTCTTTATCACTGGTTTTGAGTAATTTAGTTATGATATGCTTTGGTATACTTCATGTTTCTTGTGCTTGGGTTCACTGAGCTTCTTGGATCTGTGGGTTTATAGGTTACATCAAATCTGGAAAAGCTTTAGACATTATTTCTTCAAATATTTTTTCCATCTCTCTTTTCCTTTAGGAGATTGTGTGTGTGTGTGTGAGTGTGTGTGCATGTTTGTACTGAGTTTTCCTATATTATACTTTGTTGGGTGGCTAGGTATATTTTAATTATTGTAAGTGTTCTTGAACTTTGTTAAATTACTTGGAAACAGTTTGATCCTACTGAGACAAAAGTTTTTGGGCCGCTCCTTCCAGTAAATTATGATTAAATTTTTCCATCTGATTTGTGAAAATAGGCACCTTTTCTGGCCTTGTATAAGCAGCTCTGATAAAATCCTTTTTATCTGGTTTTGCCCCCAGCCCTAGGTGGTTTTCTGACTTGCATTAACTGCTAAATCTTCTGCTGAATACTTCAGGGGGATCTTGGGCAAATCTGCTGGGATCTCTCTATATTCACCTCTCTCTCCCCAGTACTCTATCCTATGAACGTTAGTCACCTTGGTCTCCCTGGACATTCAGATTCAGGAAGTCGGCCTGATTTCTTCTCTTTGCCATGTGCTGGAAGCAGCAAGATGGGACAAGAAGGGCTTACATTGTGTGTTTTTCATATCTTGAAGATCACAGTCCTTCATTATTTAACATTTAATATCGTGAAAATTGGTGTTTATTTATTTTGTCTCTACTTGTTATTCAGTTGGGAGGATAAATCTGGTCCCTGTTACTCTATCATGTTTGGAATCAGAAGTCTATGTATAAGTATTAACTAAATAGTAGAGTAGTATCTAGGCTCATTTTCCTCAGTTGAGGACAAAAAGTGATTGTTAATAACCAAGGCCTACAGTGTAATTCCACAAGTTGCTGGATTTGTTGTAAACTTTTAGCATTAGAAAGATATGCAAAAACTATCTGGTCTAAAAGGATATAATGCCTGGGAATAGTCTATGATAGAAAGCATTAGAATAAAGGATTATATTGACCATGAGCTAATCAATTTTCAGCTTAGGGATTAACTATTCTAGAGACTTTTGTACAGGCCCAATATTTGCCATAATAAAAAGTTTAAAGAATTATCCAGACCAACTCTTTGATTTTACAGATAGGAAAACCTGTTAAAAGAGGGTATGTGACTGTGTTGGGGCTGGCGTGGTGATGATGATGATAATTACTACACTCAGAAAAGTACTTTCTCTTTTCATCCTGCACAAAACAAAAAAATAAAAGAAGCAATGATTGTTTGCAGAAAGGTGAGTAGGTCTGATTTATTGTATATATGTATATTGTATAGTATACATAGTATACTATGTATACTATGATGTAAATTTGTAGTTGTTGCAAATAAAGCTGAAAAATGATGATGATGATGATTATAGCAACTTACTACTTTCTATGCACTGTTATAAGTGGTTTGCATGAGCTATCTCACTAAATTCTCACAACTTCCATATATAAAAAATAGTCTGCAATTTATATTTTCCCACATTTGACATTTCTGAAGTCATAAATGACTGTTGAAATAGTATAGTTATATCAATCTGGATAGCTAAGTATTTTAAGAGAGGGTACACCTTTGTTTCAGCCAGTCATTTGGTGGTATAATCAAACCAGTCCACTATAAATTATCTGTTTAAGGTCGTTTGTCCCACACAGGTAATATAAATTCAGACTTCAAATTTCCATGACTACTGATTTCATACAATTCTCAGGGTAGATTTTTTAACCCCCTACATCTAGTCTCAATTAGAGATACAAGTAGTACCTAGATTAAGACAAGATGGTGGGCCTGCAATGAAGAGTCATTTTCCCCCCAATATACCTGATTAGCATCTTGGTTCTCTATGGCAGTAGCAATAGTAAAATAGGCCATATTAAACAGAACTAACTTGAAACTTTTATTTCCAATTCCAAGTGGAGCTTTATATATGTGTTTTCCATAAATTTTTTTAATATTTTATTTATTTATTTATCAGATGGAGATCACAAGTAGGCAGAGAGGCAGACAGAGAGAGAGGAGGAAGCAGGCTCCCTGCCAAGCAGAGAGCCCGATGTGGGGCTCGATCCCAGGACGCTAGGATCCTGACCTGAGCCAAAGGCAGAGGCTTAACTCACTGAGCCACACAGCTGCCCATAAATTTATGCATTCTTCTCTTCCTGATGACCATAGATGCAAAGTAGAGCTTGATTTGACACTTTCAACAATGGATAGATCATCCACATAGAAAATCAATATGGAAACATTGTACTTATACTATGTATTAGAACAGATAGACTTAACAGATATTTAGAGACTATTCCATTCAACAGTAGCAGAAGGCACATTTTCTTAAATGCGCATGGAATTTTCTCCAGGATACATCATTTGTTAGGTCACAAAACATCTCTTAATAAATTTAAAAATACTGACATCGTATTAAGTAATTTTTTCTTTTTACCATAATGGTATAAACTTAGAAATAAGCTACAAGAAAACTGGAAAATTCACAAATATGTGGAGAGCAAACAACATGTTACTGAACAACCAATATATTAAAGAAGAAGTTGAAAGAGAATTAAAAATTTCTTGAGACAAAATGAATATGGAAGCACAACCTTCCAAAACTAATAGGATGGAGAAAAGGAGTTCTACCATAGCAACAAAAGTCTACATGATGAAAAAAATTACTTAAATAAACATTTTACAGCTCAAAAAAAATAGGAAAAGAAGAACAAATTAAGCCTAAGGTTAGCAGAAGGAGGCAAATAACAAAGATGAGAGTGAAAATAAAGGAACTAGAGACTATAAAGACAATTGAAAAGATCAATGAAACTAAGAGGACATTTTTTGGAAAAGGTAAGCATAATTGACAAACCTCTATCTAGACTTACCAAGAAAAAAAGGAGAGAAGACTCAAATAAATAAAGTTAGAAACAAAGGATGTGATGTTACAATTGATACCACAGAAATACAAAGGATCATGAGAGACTGGGCAATTACAGGGCAACAAGTTGGACCACCTAGAAGAAATGGAAAATTCCTAGAAACATACAACCTACCAAGGCTAAATCATGAAGAAAAACAAAATCTGAACAGACCCTTTACAAATAAAGTAATTAAATCAGTAATAAAAACCCTCCCAATAAACAAAATTCCAGGACAAATGGCTTCACTAGTGAATTCTACCGAATATTTTAAGAATGAGTACCTGGGATGCCTGGTGGCTCAGTCAGTTAAGCATCTGCCTGGGATCAAGCCCTGTGTTGGGCTCCCTGGTCAGAGGGGAGCCTGCTTCTCCCTCTCCTGCTCCTTCTGTTTGTGCTCTCTCCCTCTGTGTCAAATAAATAAATAAAATCTTAAAAAAAAAATAAGTACCAATTCTCAAACTCTTACAAAAAAAATGAAGAGGACAGAACACTTTTGAACTCATTTTACAAAGTGAGCATTACCCTGATAACAAATCCAGTCAAGGACAACTACAAGAAGATAGAATTACAGACCTATATCCCTGATGAACATAAATGAAAAATCCTCAACAAAATATTAGCAAGCTAAATTCAACAATATATAAAAAAGACTGTACACCATGATCCAGTGGGACTTATTTCAGGGATGCAAGAATGGTTCAACAATCACAAAGCAATCAAAGCAATACACCACATTAACAAAGTGAAAGATAAAAATCACACTATCATCTCAATGGATGTGGAAAAAGCATTTGACAGGGTTCAACATTGATTCATGATGAAATCTTTTTTTAAAGATTTTATTTATTTATTTGAGAGAGAGAGATTCATGATGAAATCTTGTAATAAATTGCATATAGTGTGAACATATCTTAACATATTAAAAGCTACAATGACAAGTCCACAGCTATCATCATGCTCAATGGTGAAAAGCTGAAAGCTTTTCTAAGATCAGGAACAAGACAAAGATGTCCACTCTTGTCACTTTTTTCAACTTACTGCTAGAAGTTCTAGTCAGAGCAATCAGGCAGGAAAAAAAATAAAAGCTGTACAAATCAAAAAGGAAGAAGTAAAACTTTATTTGAAGATTACATACAATAGATTAAAAAACCCTAAAAACTACTCCCCCCAAATTTTTGGAATAAAAAAAGTCAGTAAAGTTGAAGGATACAAAATCATTATGCAAAAATCAGTTGAGTTTCTATAGCATGCCAACACACTATCGGTAAGAGAAATTAAGCAAGCAATCCATTTATAATTGCATAAAAATGAATAATACACAAAGAATAAATTTAACTGAGGGAGAGAAAGATCTATGCAGTAAGAACCATAAAACATTGATGAAAGAAACGTAAGAAGACAAAAATAAATGGAAAGATATTCTGTACTCAGGGATTAAAAAAATTAATACTGTTAAAATATCCTTATCACTCAATACAATCCCTATCAAAATTCCATTAGCGTTTTTTCACAGAAATCATATGGTATTAGCATAAATATAGACACATAAATCAATGGAATGTAATAAAGAGCCCAGAAATAATTCTACGCATATGTGGTCAATTAATTTTGTATAAAGGAGCCAGAAATATACAATATACAATGGAAAAAGAATCATCTCTTCAATAAATGTTGTTGAGAAAACTGGATAATCAAATGCAAAAGAGTGAACTTGGACCTCTATCTTACACCATACACAAAAATCCACTCAATTGTTGTGAAGTGTGTAAACCTGGCGATTCACAGACCTATACCCATGGGGATAAAAATACATTATATGTTCATAAAAAATTTTTAAAAAAAAAAGCAAAATTCAAAAAAAAAAGAGCTCTAGGGATTGGCAGGTTAGCAAATTTCAGTGGGTTGGTGAGAAAAATAAAGAGTACCATTCAGGAAAAAAAATTAACTCAAAATCAATTAAATACTTGAATGTAAGACCTAAAACCATAAAACTCCTAGAAGAAAATACAGGGGGTAAGCCCCTTGACAGCAGTCTTGGCAGTGATTTTTTTCAGGTGAGGGGGTACTTGACAACAAAAGCAAAAATAATAAAAGCAAAAACAAACAAGTGAAACTACATCATATAAAAAGCTTTGCATAGGAAACATCAACAAAAAGAAAAAGCAACCTAGGGTGCCTGGGTGGCTCAGTGGGTTAAAGCCTCTGCCTTCAGCTCAGGTCATGATGCCAGGGTCCTGGGATCGAGCCCCACATTGGGCTCTCTGTTCTTCAGGGAGCCTGCTTCCTCCTCTCTCTCTCTCTGCCTGCCTCTCTTTCTACTTGTGATCTCTGTCTGTCAAATAAATAAATAAAATCTTTAAAAAAAAAAAAAAGAAAAAGCAACCTATTAAATGGGAGAACATTTTCAAATCATGTATCTTACAAGGAGTTAATATCCAAGACATATAAAGGACTCACAACTCAATAGCAAGAACAAAACATTTTAAAAATGGGCAGAGGGGGACGCCTGGGTGGCTCAGTTGGTTAAGCAGCTGCCTTCGGCTCAGGTCATGATCCCGGCGTCCTGGGATCGAGTCCCACATCGGGCTCCTTGCTCCACGGGGAGCCTGCTTCTCCCTCTGACTCTGCCTGCCACTCTGTCTGCCTGTGCTCGCTCTCGCTCTCTCTCTCTGACTAAATAAATTAAAAAAAAAAAAATGGGCAGAGGAATTGAACAGACATTTCTCCAAAGAAGACATACAAATGGCCAACAGGTATATGAAAAGTTGCTCAACATCACTAATCATTAGGGAAACACAAGTCAAAAGTACAATGAGGTATCACCTTCGAGATGTTAGAGTGGCTGTCATCAAAAAGATAAGAGATAAGTTGGAAAAGATATGAAAAAAAGGGACAGCCTGTGCATCATTGGTGGGAATGTAAATTGGTGCAGCATGTATGGAAAACTGTATGAAAACTCCTCAAAAAATTATGAGGTCTGGGTGGCTCAGTCAGTTAAGCATCTGCCTTCAGCTCAGATCATGATCCTGGGGTCCTGGGATCAAGACCTGCATGTGTCCCTGCTCAACAGGGAACCTTTTTCTCCCTCTCCCTCTGCTGTTGCCCCTGTGCTTTCCTCTCTTTTCCTCAAATAAATAAATAAAATCTTAAAAAAAAAGAAAGAAAGAAAGAAAACTCCTTAAAAAATTAAAAATGGAAGTACCATATGATCTGGCAATCCCACTTCTGGGTATAAATCCAAAGGAAATGAAAATAAGACACTCCCATGTTCCTTGCAGCATTATTCACAATAGCCAAGATATAGAAACAACCAAAGTGCCCATCAATGGATGAACCAATAAAGAAGAAGTGGTGTAGACATACAATGGGGATATTATGCAGTGAAAAAGAAGGAAATCTTGCCATTCACTGACAACATGGGTGGAACTTATGGGCATTATGCTGAGTTAAACTAGCTGGAGAAAGGCAAATACTGCAAGGTATCACTCAGGTGTGGAAACTTAAAAAAGAAAAAAAGTCAAATTCATGGAAACAGAGAGTAGGAAAGTGGTTTCCAAGGGCAAGGGGTTGAGAGAAATAGGAGAGTTTGGTAAAAGGGTACACACTTTCAGCTATGAGATGAATAAGGTTTGAGGATTAAATGTAAAACATGGTGACTATAATAACACTATAAGTGTATATAATTGAAATTTACTAAGAGAATAGAACTTTTTTGCTTCATCAAAACAACGTAGAGGGCGCCTGGGTGGCTCAGTGGGTTAAGCCGCTGCCTTCGGCTCAGGTCATGATCTCGGGGTCCCGGGATCGAGTCCCACATCGGGCTCTCTGCTCAGAAGGGAGCCTGCTTCCTCCTCTCTCTCTCTGTCTGCCTCTCTGCCTACTTGTGATCTCTGCCAAATAAATAAATAAAATCTTAAAAAAAAAAAAACAACGTAGAAATGAATGCTATTTATCTTAATATAAATTTTATACTTTTAATATGTAGATTTGTTCAAATTGTTTAAAGTTATTTATTTTAATTCCAATATAGTTTACATACAACATATTACTTTCAGGTGTACTGCAGTATAGTGATTCAATAACTTTGTACATTGCTCAGTGTTTATTATGATAAGGGCACTCGTAATCCCCTTCACCTATTTCACCCATCTTCCCACCCACCTCCCTTCTGAAAACCATTAGTTTGTTCTCCACAGTTAAGAGTCTAGGAGTGCCAGGGGGGTTCAGTTGGTTAAATGTTTGACTCTTGATCTCAACTCCAGTCTTGATCTCAGGATTGTGAGTAAAGCCCTGTGTTGGAGCCTACTTGAAAAACGTACCCAGTGTGGAGCCTACTTAAAAAAAAAAAAAAAAGTTAAAGCACCTGTTTGTTGGTTTCACTCTTTTTTTCTCCCTCTGTTCATTTGGTTCTTAAACCCCACCTATGATTTGTTTGAATTTTATAGTTTTCTAATGAGGTTGTCCCCATAAGGAATTTATACCACGTTTATGTAAGTACCATTATGTTTACATTACATTATATTATACATTATACATTACATTATATTACATTACATTTGTCAGAACTAAGTGTCACTTATTTTTTTTCCTTGATGAGGGGTCTACTAACTACTTAAATTGGAGAGATGATGTCCTAGGACCCTGAAAAAAATAAGGCATGAAAAGATTATAGGCAACACCCACATTTGCATTGTAATCAATCATGAATTCCAATTTGCCTGGGGGCATTTGTTTTGTAAATGTTTCTTTGTGACTAGGGATGTAGAATTGTGGCAAAAGTTCCTGTTTCATAATTGACTATGCCTATCACCAACTTGTAGAAAATAGGGTTTAAAGAAATCAGCTAGAGTGGCCTGCTTTCGACACTGAGACTTAGTGATGCAAGGCCCTGTCAGCTCCCACCAAAGATTCCTATTCACGCTCCTGGCACATAAGTAAGGTGAGGAGCTGCGGACTGAGGGGAACATCTGTCAGCTTCTCCAGGGTCTCCTCAACAAGATCATCATTCCAAGAGGAGGTATCCACAAGAAGACTGTTCCCTCAATCTGTGAGTTTACTGCTGAGACTTCAATCTGTTCTCACTGTGTCACGTTTAGTAAGCTCATCTTTAAAACATATTCACCATTTGAGATCTCTTTGTTTTTTGTGGTGTCAATATTGTACTTGTAAATTTTCCTTATGGTCATGGAAGGATGCTGGTCGTGGTCCATGCACTCAAAGAAATTATAAACCATTTTTGAGGAAGGACTCAGTCCTTTTGAAGATTGTGTTAAAGGGAAAAGTAAGACAAAGTCATGAAGCTGCAAGAAGAGGACGAAATGAATGAAGAAAAAGAGAAGAAAATCATGTCTCAGCCCCAAGGTAAGGCTTTTTGGTGTAGAAAAACACAGTTTCTAAATGAATGGCACAAATTCATCTAAATGAACAAAATATGGATTATAAAAATGTTTAGTCTGTGAAAATTATGCTAGTTGAGAACAAATTTAATTGTTGCAATTCAAAACCAATATTTAAAGGCTCATGATGAAACCATTACTTTATTATTAAAAGGCATGGCTTATTTATAACATTCTGTTTATGCTTTTCTGTTTCACTTTTATCAGTTCCGCAGGACAGGGCAGTGGTGCAAAAAGGGGTTTACCAGAAGTGAGTATTGAGTAAGTCTCATCTTAAAAATAGTTTTGCAACATGTTATGCAAAATCACAGTTGCAGAAAAATCATTGAGAGCCATTAAGCAGATCAATTATAATATCTCTAGACCTGATATTTCTTTAGTCCATTCTCTCTCTGTCTCTCTCCCTCTCTCTCTCTCTCACTTTTTTAAAAAAAGATTGTTTATTTATTTGAGAGAGAAAGAGATAGTGAGAGAGGGAACACAAGTGGGAGAGGAAGAAGGAGGCTTCCCACCTACCAGGGAGCCTGATGTGGGGCTTGGTCCCAGGTGCTTACGGGCTGAGCTACCCAGGCACCCCTAGCCCATTCTCTTTGACAGAGCATGTTCTATTTGTACACATAGAACATCTGTACATGCTCACCTTCAACCCTCTTGCAAGTATACCAGTATACAAAGGGAAGTTTTCACATAATTGCTATTTGGGTTAAAATAAAAATACAGCCATGTCATTTCAAGAATTGTAGGCAGGAAGATTTAACTAACACCCAAATAGTCCATTTTCACCGCTAATTTTCTACTTCTCCTTGTGTATTGTGCACAGAAAAATAAGCTTACTATACAATAAGAAATTTGCTTTTCTAGGAGTTATCTGTTGCATTCTTTTCTTTCTTTCTTTTTAGTAATTTTTCTAAGCTTATTTAGATTAAGACATCACTCTTTGAGTGTAGGTAACAGGTTAAGAGAAATTTGCTTCAGATAGTCCTTATTTTTTGGTTCTATGGTCTTTAATGCTGTTCTTGGATTCTTAATTGAATCCAATAATCTTGGATTCTTAATTCTTTTTTGAAAATTTATTTTATTTAATTTTTTAAGATTTTATTTATTTGTTTGACAGAGATCAAAAGTAGGCAGAGAAGCAGGCAGAGAGAGAGAGAGGGAGAAACAGGCTCCCTGCTGAGCAGAGAGCCTGATGCCGGGCTGGATCCCAGGACCCTGAGATCATGACCTGAACCAAAGGCAGAGGCTTAACCCCTTGAGCCACCCAGTCGCCCCTGGATTCTTAATTCTTAAGAATTAAGACTTTTGTGTTGGACACAAGGATTTGAATCTAGGATCCTTTGCCTCTTGGTGTTGGGGCAGTGGGCAGGAGATTTTAAGGCTCATTTCCTCCTCTATCAAATGAGGTTGAATTGTACACCCCTTATAAATTTGTAATGAGAAATAACATATGAAAGTGTTAGCATAGTAGTAGTTGGCACATTGTAACTAAGCAATATGTATCAGGTATCTTTATTTTATTTTTTTAAGATTTTACTTATTTGTGTCAGAGAGAGGGGGAGCAACAGGCAGACGGAGAAAGCAGGCTCCCTGCTGAGCAAGGACCCAATGCAGGACTCGATCCCAGGACCCTGGGATTATGACCTGAGCTGAAGGCAGATGCTTAGCTGACTGAAACACCCAGGTGTCCCCAGTTATCTTTAATATAAGTATTAGCATTATGGGTTTTATATATTTTTAAATGAGCTGATGTCTACTAATAATTGTACCTTCAAATATTGAGCTTTCAAAGTGTGTCTTAGTCCACGTAGGCTATATGCTATAGCAAAAATACACGAGACTTTATGGCTTATAAATAGCAGAAGTTTACTTTGTCACAGTTCCAGAGACAAGGAAGTCCCAAGATCAAGGTGCCAACAGATTTGGTATCTAGTGAGAGCCTGCCTCCTGGTTCACTGATGGCTGTCTCCTTGCTGTGTTCTCACATGATGGAAGGGGCAAGAGAGCTCTCTGGGAACTCTTCTATAAGAACATGAATCCATCCCCATGACCTAATCACCTCCCAAGGCCCCACCTCCTAATATCATCACATTGGGGATTAGGTTATAACATTCGAATTTTTGGCAGACACAAACATTCAGTGTATAAGAAAAGGTTAGAAACGATATTCTCTGGTAAACTGTGTATTTTGAGAAGTGATGGTTTGTTTGCAGTGCTGAGGTACAGATTTTCCCATATCCAGAAATCATCTAGATATCAAGATATTTAATATCTTAAACACTAACCTATTTATTTTATAATTTTCTTTATATATTTCCACAAACAATATTTTATGTAGAGAAAATATATGCAAGAATATGTGCCTATGAATCAGAATATTCTTCTAGTCCGAGTGTACTGGAGAAAAATTTATATTATATCACATACAACATGGTTTCTTCAAAAAGCTAACCGGTAGATTGAAATAAAGAGATGCTAAAATTATCAGAGAATATTTTTGTACAGACTGTAGGTATAAAAGTTTCAAAGCAGGAATTTATACACTACAGTCTAGCTGATTAAGGATGGCTGTTCCCACCATGAAACAGAGACATGTTCAAATTAGAATAATTCGATGAAGGTTTATAAATAAAGGTAATATTATAATGGTATAGGCAGAGTGGAAATCTTCGGGACTCTCAGGCTGTCATACTCCAGGCCTGAGAATCATGAGTAGGGAGAGGTTTTGAGAACCAAGAAGGAGAGGGAATCATGTAAAACAGACCATCTTAGAGGAATAGTGACCTTCTGTTAGGAACACAGATAGTCCTTCTGCTTGGAATAAATTCCCCAACCTCATCCTCTGCTTCTGCTCTCCTGCTAGATCTCTCTCTTGGCTAAACCCAAGGCAAGCCAAAGAGAGGAGCCTGTTGCAATCATTCATTAAGATCAACCATCCAGGGTAGAGAGCAGAATGGAAGAAGGTAGCAAGTAAATCTGAAGGGCAAACAGAAGGTATGCTCACACATGCTGACATTATTAAAATCTTTAAAAAAGATTTAATAAAATTCTTCATTTTTTCTTGTTATTATATTCATTGGTGGCTGGTGTTTATAAACAAGTTGAAGCTTTATAAACATGCACTAGACAAGATCCTTCCAGGAATTTTTGAGCTACTTTTTAAACAATAAGAGAAAAGAACACGGCTTAAAATCCCTGTATTGTTTAAAAAGAAAAAAGTGTTAGATCCATATTCTTCAATCTCTTTATACCAGGGTGTCACCCTCTAAAATGTTATCTTAGTGTCCTGAGCTCCCAAGTTCTGCTCAGTGCTTACTTTTGTCATTTATTCACCCATCATTCCACAAATATTTATTAAGAATCTCTAATGTCGTAGGTATTGTGTTAGGCTTTGGGTAAAAAGTAGTAAGTGGAAATATAACCTCCATTCTGAATCTAAAAATATTTTTTGAAACCAATGGTTTAGTAGATAACTATTTTGAGTGACATAAAGACTTACCTAAGTTAGCAAATCTGTGTTCATCAAGGTAATCATCTAGAACAACAGAACCACAAAATCATGGAAAAGTGCAAATCTAATATTTAAACACAAAAATTTGAGACCTTGCATAGCAGGCACTTATATATGAAGGGCCTTAGACTTTTTAGATAGCATATTTCTTCCCTCCTCAAAGAAAGACCTTTATCTTAAATTTTAAGCTGTGCAATTCTGGAAAAACTTATCCAAATATGATTTGTGGGAAAAAGCACAGGGCACTAGCAGGATCTAGAAAGCACTGCCCAATATAGTAACCAAAGAACTGGTAATGTTCACCGTGATGTTCTACTCCCTGCAGTCCAATAAAGCGGGCACTAATAACCACTAGTTCTGGTGACCGTTGGGCACTGAAAATGTCACTGAGACAGAGAAACAATTTAAATTTTTGCTTAATCTTAATTAATTTAAATAGCTACCTGTGGCTACAATAGGGGACAGTGTGAATCTAAAACAAGATGTGCAAGATGGGGCTTGCTAAATCATTTAATCTCATTTCCCTTTTCAACAGGGTTAATGACAGCTGTTCATTTACTCATACAACATCATGTGTCCAGCAGCGTGTTATGAAGAGAAGAAATCAGAGATAGGTTCTAAGAAGTAACAAGTGAGGCAAGGAGGTAGAGATATCAGAATGCTTGTGCTTTGCTAGTGTAAGTGTAAAACAGTGCAGCTTCTGTGAAAAATGGTGTGATGATACAACAAAAAAAAAATTATAGAGACAATTACCACAGGATCCAGCAATTCCACATCTGGGTATATATACCAGAAAAATGAAAGCAATGACCGAAAAAGAAATATTATTCAGCCTTTAAAAGGAAAAAGATTCGGACACACATGCTGTAACATAGATAAACCTTGAAGCCATAATGCTGAGTGAAACAAGCCAGTTTTGAAAGTACAAAGATTGTGCCATTCCACTTACGGGAATGTCTAGAGTAGTCAAATTCATAGAGACAGAAAGTAGAGTGGTGGACGCTAGGGGTGGGGATGTGGGGGATTGGAGAATTAAGTGTTTAATGGGTACAGAGTTGTCAGTTGGGGGGGGTAGATAAAAAATTCTGGAAATGGATGGTGATGGTTACGTGACAATGCTAATGTACTTTTGGAGCTGAACTTTACACTTTAAAATGATGACAAAGGTATATTGTATGTCACATATATTGTATCACACACAAAAAAGACAGGTGAAACATACGTCCTCAAGGAGTTTGCAAATTAGTATGGCGAAGAGAAATGGTGGTTGGGGATTGCTGCATGGTGTGGGGATAAAAAATGACTATTTACTGAGGGTGGTGGAGGAGTTGTAATGGAGAGGCGTGGCTGGGCTAGATGACCTGCCAGTCCTGAGGTTCAGTGGGTTTATGCGCGCTTCAAATTTGGGATGGCAGGAGGATACAAAATGGTGTATACAGAGGACAGGACTTCATTTCATGTAGCTACTATGACCCTCTCCAAGCGCTTGTCCTGCTTTATTTGGGTTTATCCTAAACTCCTCATCCATACTCATGGTTCAGAAAATCTGCACCGGAGGTGAGAGCCAAGCTCTCCAGAAAAAAATGTATAAAACATAGGAGACCTACCTGGGAGCCTAGAAGTGGGGGTGGGGGGCATAGCAATTGCTGAAAGCCCAGGTCAGTCTAGACTTTGTTATTATCAGTATCTTCAGCCATTCAGCATCTAAGTCTTGAAGATCCCACTCTCTGATAACCAACTTGCATTTTCCAACTGAATCTCTCTAATCCCCCACTGCACAATTCCTTGATACGCTGGAGCCTCCCATCCATTAACCTAACACCTTTTCACTTTGCCTCAACACCGTCCTCAACATGTCCTCTCTTCTCTCCTTGGTTTAAATGCCATGTCCCTTCCTTATAATCATTCCCTTGCATAGATGCTCCACACTCTTGTCCCTCTCTCCTCCATCATATTCAGCTGGCAACTCCAAACTCTGGTTGTATCTGGACCTCTGCCTAGCTTTATTCGAACCCAAATAGGCGAACGAGGCTGGTGAGAACACACAACTCTACCAACTTCATGTCATGGTCCCTGACTTCAAATGAACCCTTAGTGTTAACCAGTAATCTGACTATACTTTCAAAGTCTATTTACTGTCTCACTGTCCCTGGATGATATTTCATACTTTCTATCCTCTTCTCAAACTTCTTCTCTTTCCATTGATAACCTTGCTTCTTCATTGATAGAACATTTTTATGCCTCCACGTTTACCAGCGTCTGTGCCCATATGTTCTGCCTCCCCACCAGCTATCAGAAAAGAATTCTATTTTCTCTATCTTCTCCAATTTAACCCCAATATTCCTTTTGTTCATTGGATCCCACCCCTGCTCATTTATTGAAGAACATTGCTACAACAATGATCTTTACTCCTTGGCATCATCACTTTTTCCTTCTCTTTTAGTTCATGGCCATGAGCATACAAACAGGCATATCTTCTAATCAAAAATAAAAATATCTCTCTTGACCATATATTTCTTCCAGCTATTGGCCCATTTTCTGACTCCATTTGCTCTTTTTTCATTCTCTCTGGGTCCAATCCAGACAGGCTTTGATCACTACACACCACCAAAATTCCTAGCAAGTGTGCCAGTGACTTCCAGGTGGCCAAGCCCATTGCTGTTTTCAGTTCTAATTTTACCTACTTTAGCAGCATGCAATAGAGTTAGTAATTCTTGAAACATTGTTTTAATTTGGCTTCCAGAATACCACTGTTAGTTAGTCTAACTCCTATATCACTGATTATACCTTCTCATTCTCCTTTTCTGATTCTTCATCTTCCTGATCTCTGACTTTCAAAGAGTCCTGGGCTCAGATTTCACACATTTAAATTCTATCTGGGAGTGCCTGGGTGGCTCAGTTGTTAAGCATCTGCCTTTGGCTCAGGTCATGATTCCAGGACCTTGGGATAGAGCCCCAACTCCATCGGGCTCCCTGCTAGGTGGGAAGCCTGCTTCTTCCTTTTCCACTGCCCCTGCTTGTGTTCCCTCTCTTGGTGTCTCTGTCTCTTCATCAAATAAATAAATAAAATATTTAAAATAAATAAATAAGTAAATAAATTCTATCTGCACATCGCCTATATGCTAAACACTCCCAATTAATAGCATTATCATAGACTCATCTATCTAAATGCCTTCTTGGCAACTCCAAACTTAAAGTGTCCAAAATGCGAACTCAGTTCCTAGCAACCCTTTCCTCCCCTCCCCCAACCTCACGACTTACTTCTCAAGCAGTCTTCCCCAGTTAGCATAAGAAACCTCTTTTCTTCTAATTGCTCATCCTGATCCTTTTTACTCTCTCATGTCCTACATTCAGTTAATCAGATCTTGTCAGCATCTCCTTGGGAATATATCCAGAACCTGCCCACTTCTTACCAGCTGTACTGCTGGGGGTTTGAATCAGTGAGGGTTGTCAGAGAAACAGAACCATGTATATATGAATGAAACATATATATTATGGAGGCTGAGAACTTCCAAGATCTGTAGTCGGCAAGATGGAGACCCAGGAAAGTCCGTGGTATAATTCTTGTCTGAGTCCAAATGCCTGAGAAGCAGGAGAGTAAATGGTGTCACTTCCAGTTTGAGGGCAAGTCTGAAGGCAGGAAAAAACTTATGTCCCAGCTTAAAAACAGGCCCAAAGAGGACAAATCCTCCCTTCCCCAGCCTATTGTTCTATCTTGGCCTTCAACAAAGTAGAGGAGGCCCACCCATACTGGGGAGGGCAATTTGCTTTACTCATTCTATAGATTGAATCTATAATGGTGTAGAGGATATAAATCTACCCTGAATTTGTAAAATTGGGCTTCTTTCACCCTCTTCTCTAATTTGTCAACACAACAGTTAAAAAAGAAAGAAAGAAAGAAAGAAAGAAAGAAAGAAAGAAAGAAAGAAAGAAAAAGAAAGAACGAGCTATATCAGGTTACCCTTCTACTAAAAATTCTTTAATGTTTTCCTTTCTCAGTCAAGGTAAAGTATTAAAACTATCATGACCACCAAGGCCCTACGTACTCTGTTCTCCACCCCTAGCTCCACCACCCATTGTCTTTCTCCCAATCATTCTGTCCCCCCCACACTGACCCTACTCCTAGAAGCCAAGCATCCTCCTGCCTCAGGGCCTTTACATCTGCAGATCTCTCTGGTTGAAACAGTCATAACTCAAATAGCCACATTGTTTCCTCCTGCACACTGTTTTATCTTAGAGGTCTTTGGAATAAACCCTTTTTTTGTTTTGTTTTGTTTTGTTTTGTTTTTAGTTTATTATAACACCCCTCATCTCTCTTATTTTGCTTTACTTTTAAAATTAATTTCATGTTTTTTGGGGCGCCTGGGTGGCTCAGTGGTTGAGCCGCTGCCTTCGGCTCAGGTCATGATCTCAGGGTCCTGGGATCGAGTCCCACATCGGGCTCTCTGCTCAGCAGGGAGCCTGCTTCCTCCTCTCTCTCTCTCTGCCTGCCTCTCTGCCTGCTTGTGATTTCTCTCTGTCAAATAAATAAATAAAATCTTTAAAAAAAATTAATTTCATGTTTTGGAACAATTTTAGATTTACAGAAAAACTGCAAAGATAGTATAGAGGGTTCACCTAAACCTTGTTCCCATTTTCCTCTACTATTATAATCTTACAAGTAATATGGCATATCATCACAACTAATGAACCAATCTTGATACTGTACTGCTAATGAAAGTCCATACTTTATTCAGAGTTTATTTGTTTTTTCAAAAGATTAATTTATTTATTTGAGAGAGGGAGAGATCAAGAGCAGGAACTTGGTGGTGGTGGGGGGGGAGTAGATGGAGAATCTCAATCAGACTTCCTGCTGAAGGGAGCACCCTCTAAGGTTCCATCTCACAGCCCTGAGATCATGACCTGAACTGAAATCAGGAAGCAGACTCTTAATGGTCAGAACCACTTAGGAGACCTCTCCTTAGTTTTTACCCAATGGCCTTTTTCTGTTGTAGGATCCCATTCAGGATACTACACACATTTAGGTGTAATGTCTCCTTAGCCTCCTTTAGGCTGTGGCTGTTTTTCAGAATTTTGTTGTTTTTGATGACATTGACAGCTTAGAGAAATATTGGTGGAGTATTTTGCAGGATGTTCCTCTGTTGGAATTTGATATTTTTCTTATGATAAACTGGGGTTATGGGCCTGGGGAGGAAGGCCACAGAGGTAAAGTGACATTTTCATCACAGATCAAGTGCTTATACTAACAACGATATATTTATGACCATTAATGTTGACCTTGATCATTTGGCTGAGGCCCTGTTTTTTAGGTGTCTCCACTATGAAATTACTCTTTTCCCCCCCTTCCATACCTTACATTTTGGGATTAGTCACTTAGAGCACCCCATATTTAAGGAGTGAGAAGTTACATTCACATAAATTTTTACAAATTCTTCGCAGGAGAGATTTATCACCTCTCCACCATTTATTTATTCATTCAACTACTTATATCATTAGAAACTCATGGATTTTCTTTTTACTTTGGATTGCAGTCTAATACCACTTTATTTGTTAATTTTCTCAAATTGTTCTAGCTTCAGCCATTGGAAACTCTCTCAGTTGACTTCTTCATTTCCCTGAAACTCCCCATCAATGAGGGTTGGTTTTGTTTGTTTGTTTTTGGGGTTTGTTTGTTTTTAGTATTTCCTAACTTTTGAGCTTCAGTCTTGTTTTTCCAGATACCACCATTTCACATAATACAACCTTTATCCGTTTATCTTTCCGCACTGGAATGCCAGGTCGTCGAGGACAGGGTCTCGGCGCTACTTTTAACCGGGAGAGCATCCCCAGTCCCGGAGCGGACTCTCCGTCGGTTCTGACTAAATGAATGAACCCCGCTGGGTCTCAGGGCTACTTGAAAGGGGTGAGTCCGAGGAGGTTCTGGCAAGACGGTGCTCAGCCTTCCTGCCCGCCTCCTGGCGGGTCCCTCAGGTGCGCGCCAGCCCAGCCTCTCGCAGTCACACCCACACCCAGAACCTGCCCCGCGCGTCCGCGCCGCGCCCAACGCAGCGGCCGGCAAACGTCACCAGCGCCAGGGGGATTCCCGGGGAAAGTCCGGGGCCTCCGGGCCCCCTCCCCGCGCGGAGATGGGGGAGCCGGTGAGGTGCCTCGAGTAGCCCGCGGAGAGCGCCCGTGGGCTCCCAGCAGAGCAGAGGCGGCCGGAGGGGGCCGAGCCAGACCGCCCGCTCTCGGGACGCACGGACTCAGGGGCGGGGCGGGGAGGGGCGCGGTGGGGGGGGCGGCGCAGTCGTCCCGGGGCGGGGCCTGCTCCCCCAGCTGTGGGCGCTGCCGACTCCAGGGGCTGGGCCGGTGGCGTCCAGATGCGGCGGCGGCGGCGCGGAGCTCGGGTGACTGAGCAGCAGCCCAGTCCCGGCAGCGGGAGGCGCCGGGAGCCTCGCCGCCAGGCGTCTCGCAACAGGTTTCCTTCCGTCTCACGACTCCCAGCGTGGGACCCGCGCCCTTCTTGGTTCGCACGCTCCGTCCTTTCCTGGTTCGTTTTCCGCCTTTGTACCTGACTTTCTCTCCTTAACCGCTCCAGGAGCGAGGATGCGCCCCGCTAGGCTGTGCGCGGAGAGCCGCGGGGGGCGCCGTCTGGCCTAGCTGGCTGGGGCCTCCAGGGGTGGCTTTGGGAGGATTTCGGGTCTGGCCCGAGGGCTCATACCGCCGCCTCGCGCCTTAGGGAACTCGGCCCTGAGTTTCTCCTGTACAGCGGTGTACCTTTCCCCCCGTCCCAATAGGCAAGGGACCGCGCATTTAGGGCTTCGTAACAAATTATTTCAGGTACCTGTTGATAGGCTTTCCTTACTAAGTGTGCACCTAAGACTACTTTGGTTTTAAGTCGAGAGACTGAAGGTCTTCTGAATTACCAGGGACATTACTTCGCTGTGATCACCTGTTCTCTCCCTCCCTTCCTTCATATACTTATGAGAGAGTGAGGAGGGGGGCGGGTGGGGGGGAGAGAGAGAGAGAGAGAGACTGAGACTCTAAAGCAGGATCCACACCCAGCGCAGAGCCCGACTCAGGGCATGATCTCAGGACACTGAGATCATGACTTGAGCAGAAATCAAGAGTCTGTTGCTTAACCAACTGAGCCACCCAGTTGCTGGTCACTCCCAGTTTTAGGTTGCACTTTCTCAAAAACACCGGAATGGGTACTTCTGAACTTGAACTTAACAACGGGAATCAGGAGCCAGAAAATAGAGAGAAATTGATATTGCCTTGAAATAGCTCCTTCCAAGCCGACATAAAAAGACTTTATTTTTTTTAGAAGAATAAAGACAAGAAATAGTGGCAAGGAAACTTCAAGAACCACACGGTCCTGAGGGAATTCTAGACTTCTCTGACAATAGCTGAGATCTGTATTACTTCCTGTGGTTCTCATGCACTTGTTGAAGGCGTTTCTCAGCAGAGGGAGGAGTTGTTATTTCCACAGGGGTATCCAAAAATGACTCACAGCGCTGCTCGTTTAATTGTGAGGCTTTGTTAATGGACTTTTGAAAAGTGAGGTTTGCTCTGGGTGTGTGTAAAGTAAG
Source organism: Mustela nivalis (assembly GCF_964662115.1). Taxonomy (NCBI): domain Eukaryota; kingdom Metazoa; phylum Chordata; class Mammalia; order Carnivora; family Mustelidae; genus Mustela; species Mustela nivalis. The sequence goes on along the minus strand of NC_139024.1, from coordinate 57,812,868 downwards.
ACTAAGATGTAAAGTTCTTGCGCTGCTAAACTGGGACTTGTGGTATAGGAAGTAACAGTTCAAGTTTTCAGTTTCCTAAAGCTACTGATGCTACCGCCTACCAGCTAGGGTCACTAGGCTGATGTAAGATAAATATTCAAATCATGTGCTTTGCTGCAGAGGCCCAAGAGAAAAGTAAGTAAAAGCCATATGTTATTACTTTCACTGGTATGGCATGGTATGGTATGGTAGAAAAACGTCATTTTACATAGGGATTGAATGTCACTCTCTGAATTCAAATATTTTGGACAGTTTGTCTTTAGGAAATTAGTGCCACATGAAAATATTTGAAGATGGTGGATACCTGTTAGAAGGTATTTAAGATGGTGGATACCTGTTAGAAGATATTTAAGCTGATAGGTTCCAATGCAGCTGGATTGTGGCTCTTCAGAAAGGACTGTACAACTGTCTTAAGACACAGTAGAGAAGGGGACAGCATCTCTGTTGGAGCTGAGTTGAGCTGGGGTCAGCCCAGCAAACAGTTATCAAGCACCTTCTCTGTGCCTTTTCAGAGAGCTCTGGTTATAGTCATGAATAAGATACGGTGTTGCTGAAAAGGGCCATAAACATTAGTGTGGAAGGTTGGAAAATCCCATGAAGGAGACGGGCGCTCTGACAAATCTGTGTCCATGCTAGAGCTTCCGTCCCAATATGTTTCTGCAGATTTGAATGAACTGTGTCAGCATAATGAATAAGCACAGCATTTCATTTAATGAGTGATTTAGCAATGCTTTAATTAGAAAGGCATGATTCTTAAAGTGTTTGAATTAACCATATTTCATATTATTTAATAACTATGTTAAAAAAACAAACAAACCCAGCTTCTTATTACCCCCAGACAATGGCAGACACTCAGAGTTACTTACCTTTTAAAAACAGAGAGGCGGGATGCCTGGGTGGCTTAAACCTCGGTGGGTTAAAGCCTCTGCCTTTGGCTCAGGTCATGATCCCAGGACCCTGAAATCAAGCCCCGCATCGGGCTCTCTGCTCAGTGGGGAGCCTGCTTCCCTTCCTCTCTCTCTGCCTGCCTCTTTGCCTACCTGTGATCTCTGTCTATCAAATAAATAAATAAAATCTTAAAAAAAAAAAACAGAGAGGCTAGTTAATGGCCTATAAGTTTATAATACCATATTGAAACAACTTTCTGGTTATTGTTTTTTAGTGGTCAAATCAATTCTTCCTAAAACATCACAGCTGTACAAGTCAAATGTACAAGTCATTTAGTGATGACTAAAGCTACTGTGTCACAGTTTACAGTTGAGATTAAAGTCTGATGAGGTACTTTTGGACTGGATGCCAAAATATATTTAATTTCTACAATTCCATAAGGTATGTCACTAGTATTCCAACTAGTAGGGGAAAGAATGCTAAGTCTGAGACAACTCTACTTCAGTTTTCATATTTCACTTCTCCCTCGAGGGTCTCAAAGTTACTATGAGAAAGAAAGGATCGAGTATGTTCTTCATCATTGTACTCCCTGACCTTGGTACAGGCATTACATCATGGCAGGTATTAGGAAGTATTTATTGATTAGATAATGACTCTCAATGTAAGAGGCAGATGGAGGGATAGTTGACTCAGCAGAAACATCAGCACTGTACTGTCAGGCTGGTTAGTATGGGCACAGGGTGAGGGCTGGGGAGGCAGATTGGGTCACATCACCAAGTCCCATGTGCCATGTTGGACCTGTGACTTCATGCTATAGAAGACTTCAGCAGATGAGTGATTTTGTTAGATATGTGTTTTTGGAAAGACAATTTAGAATCAAAGTGGAGAATAGGTTGGATGAGTACAATACTAGTTTTAGGGAGACACACAGGAGATTACTATAATATTTGAGAAAAGAAATTGGAGAAAGTTTTAGTCAGGCAGTGATAGTGAGGATTGGAAAAGAGGGAAGGAGCTGACATGTCTAATGAGAAGAACTTGACCACATCTTTAGGGTTAGACAGTGAGGGAGAGGAAGGTGTATAGGATGACTCCTACATTCCTAGTTAATGATTAGGATTGGAACATAAGTAGAATAATAGGTTTGTGCTAAGGGACCATGGGGCCCTTATACAATGAATAGTAATAGCTAAAATGTATAATGCGCTTATTAGGGCCAGGCACTATTCTAGGCTCATTATGTGAATTCAGTCTTTTATTTCTCATTGTATTCCTGTGAGTTAGGTCCTATAACTGACTGCTTTTGACAGATGAAGAAAGTGTAATGTTAGTAACTGATAGAGCTAGCAATTGATCCTATGTATTTGGTTCCAGAGCTTACGTTCTGAAACACATTGCTTTGATATGGCATCTTTAAGAATGAATGAATGCATGCATGAGTGGATGAGTAAGTGAATGAATGAGGGAACAAAGTCTCAGACACAGCGGTCAACTCAAATCACTGTCTTGACATCAACAATTCTTCCTCATCCAGGGATGGCCCAATATGTAAGATGGGCCCTCAGTGGCCCTATTGTGCTGCATGGCATTGTTCCCCCTACCTTCACCCCAAGATATATTTGGTTGGTCTAGGAATAAGCCTAGAAACTCCCCTTATCTTTACTCCTCTACCCCTACCAAAGTATTTAATCAGTTCTTTCTCACAATCCGGGGAAAGCAGCTTTTTCTGCCCAAGGGTCCTGTCTGCAAGCTTTAATAAAACCACCATTTTGCACTTAAAAAAAAAAAAAGAGGAATAAGCCTAGAATAATCAGAGAATTTATCCTGGGAATTGTAAACACTGTTATGGAAACTCACTCTGGCTGTGAATTTCCAAAACTTCAACAAATGTCTTTGGAGCTGCCTTGATTACCACTCTCCCCAAACACTGATTATTACTGCTTTGCATTTCTTAAGTGCAGTCAGTGATCTGCTGCTGAAATCTGTAGTATCCCTCATGTGGGGAAACAGAAATGTTGGCCAGGGGATATTAATCGACAGAGCAGGTTCCAATGGTAGAAGAATTGCTAACAAATTCTGGCTGGAAAACTCCAAACCTTAGACTCCTGGTTTGTGATTTGCCTTCTGGGGCCCATTTTACCCTGAAGCAGGTGCTTACCTGCCTCTGACTTCCAGAATCTTACTAAGTGAAACTGGCCTGCAGTGTCCTCCTACCCGCCCCTCACCAGTCCTCTTGATTTTAATAGGCAAAATGACTCAAATTTTTAGGGGTTGGGGCCTGTTTTCTATTTTTAGTATCCAGGTAGAGTCCTTTGGTCCCAATAAAATTATTTTTGACAAACAAGCCTAGCTTCCCACTTCCCCCACAAATCTGGCCTCAGCTCTTCACTGTTCTCTTGATTTCATGAGTTAGGTTAAGACTTTGATATTTGTTCAGCAAGCAGGGCCTAATTATCTTTTTCACGAGAAACCTCTTCTTTGAACTATTTAAGGGTTATAAGCTCTGAATTAATATTCTACCCAAACTGAATCGGCAAACTTGTCTTAAGTTTGAAGTTTTAAAATACTTTCTCCACACATGAAGGACATGTTTCATTCAGGATTTCTTTAGGCTTAACAGGAAATCATGGTATTTATAGCTTCCCACTATATGGGAAGACACTATATGGGGAAACATAGCTTCCCACTATATGGGGAGACATGAAGCCTTCTGAAATGATCCAGCCCACATGATCACCCTTTGGTCTGAAATCCTGTATGCCTGCCTGTAATTCATTTAGTGCTCTCATAGGAAACAGAAGGATTTTGGCTAATATTTCATGTGACTTTGTCTTGCCTCTTCATTTCAACTGTGGTTTCTCTGAGAGCAGAGCATCACTGAACTTGGAAGATTTCATAGGTCCTTCAGCTTCCTTCTAGTTATAATCATTCTGTGACTTTTGCTGATAATAAAGCCATCTGTTAGATTAAGCCGTTTGTTAGCCACTCCTTCTGAGGATTCAGGACATTATTTGTGTAACTCATAGAAGTTCTTGATAAGACTCAGTAATTTGGTAGTTTTTAATAAAAAGCACAGTTTTAGAATTGATAATTTCCAGTTACTCTTTTTGAACTAACAGCATTTTCAACTTGATTTGTGTATTTTTTTTTCTTTTCTTTTTAGTGGATACAGTATCAAGGTAATCCAGAAAATACTTAGTTGCCTGTAAAAGTATTTCTTATTTTATGTACTTGTTTCCCTGTTCAAAGTTGTAAAAGAGATTCCATTACTCATTGCATAACTTATTGTGTAAAAATGTGAATTCTGACTTTAGAGAGGAGTGGAAATTGCTCTGTTGCTATCTTCACATGGAAACAGTGAACAAATATTGTTCTGTCTTCTGTTTCAGTTTCAGGATTGTGGTAATATGCACCAGACCTCCTGGTTTTATTTCTTTTTCTTTCTTTCTTTCTTTTTTTTTTTTTTTTATTGTGTGCCTAGCTGTATTGATTAGTAACAAATATGTTGATTTGAGAAAGTAGCACCCAGTATGTAAGATGAACTATATCATATTGGTAGATATCCTACATCTTCCTCCCCTCTTCCTTGATTACTATGTGGTAAACCAGGATGTGGTGATGTTAGCTAATAGTATTATTAGCTAACTCGTTTCAAAGTACTCTCATACATGTTTTCTCTTTTAATTCCCATAAAAACCTGGCAAAACAGAAATGGTAAGTATTATTGTTGTCATCTGTATTCGAATTTTATACTTGAGGAAGGACACACTTAGAGAAATTAAGCAACCACCCGATTACCCAGGAGGCCAGATACAGAGGTCCACTACACTGTGCTGTCAGTGCTTGACTGAAAAAGGCAAGTTCAGCATCTTCGGTCACATTCCTTGCAAATAGACGGTGAGGTTTGCAGACAGGAGGTTTATGGGAAATGATGTGGGAGCAGCACTTGTCAGGGAGAGAGAGCATCAGAATTATGCAGAAGGAGAAATTAAACTTCAGCACAGGCACAGTGGGACCCCAAGAGCAGTAAACTTTGGAGCAGGAATGGCCCTTCAGAATTGCTCTGCATGCAAGCTAGCTGGTCATTGGCATTCCCTGCATTGACTACTCACTGGATATGGGCTATACCCAGGCACGAGGTGCAGATTCCTTCAGTCAAAGGCAATTCCTGGAGCTCTGAGCCTTCAGGAGCCAACATTTCTGGCAGCTGGGGGAGTGAGGGCCTTGGTCCTGAAGGGGTTCCGAATATCACATCATCCACAACCATTGGAAGATCTGAATATCTCATCATCCGCAACCATTGGAAGAGAGCATTCTCTGCTGCAGCCTTGTCTGTGTCTTTTGACCCAGACTATTGTTCTGCTCAGTGGAGCCCAGAAAGTTGGCATTTTTTCCAAGGCCCTTAAGGATTTAGAATAGCTGACACAGGTAGCAAGAAGACAAAGTAGCTTTAATCCTAGGAAGGTGAGGAGCAGAAAAGAAGCCCAGTGTTTGAAGGCTGGGATGAGTGGAGAGATGGTGCCTCAGAAAACTCACTTCTGACACCCACAGTTAACAAAAGCCCTTGGCTGTCCAGACGCAGAACAAGGTATAATGCATACTGGCTTTTGCTGTAATTCAGGACTTTACCATTGTTGAATGGCAAATAATTTTGTGATATTAACCTATGTTTTCTCTCTCTTTTCTCCCTTCTTCCCTCTCACATCTTTCTATGCCTTTGAAAAGACCAGATCAGTCCAGTGACTCTCAATATGTAGCCTGTAGATTATAATCATCAGAATTTCTTGGAGTCTTTAAAAATGAGCCCCCAAACCAAACACCCAACAAAAAAAACCAGAAAGTCCAGGCCCACATTTGATATCTATTGGAACAGAATCTTTAAGAGTGGAGCCTATGAACTGTTATTTTCAAAAAATTTTCTCCAGGAGATTTTTATCCATACTATAATTTGAGAACCATTGACGTAGACTGTTATGCTTTTGATGGTGACCAAGGCTAGTGGGATTCTTTAAAGAAGCAAGAAGTTATGAAAACTGGGACAACAGAGGAACACATGAGCCTTATTCCCAGCAGGTTTGATAGAGCTACATTTACCCCTTGTCTTTCATAGAAATTCTCTGGTGTGGCCTTGAGAGACTGTCCTGAATTCTTTGGCTGGCTTCCGCCCCAGATTGCTGGAAAGAGAGAGAAATGAGTCTGATGTGGCCCTCTACCAGCTGGGTGAGAGATGCCAAATTCCTTGAATAGTTGTGGGGAGAAGTCAGTGCATTTATAGGAATCAGTAAACGTTCTAGGAGAATAAGAAGGTTCCAAGAAATTTATCTCCGATGAAGCTTTGAGACATAGTCTTATAATTTCAAATGACCATCCAATAGGATGAGAAAGAGAACTATGACAAGAAAATACATTTTCTTATTCATTGAAATAGGGATTATTGTTTTTCAAAAGGGAAGACACTTTGAAACCTACCAATTCTGAGCCTGGTCATTGCAGGAAGTATTAGTTACCTAAAAAAGAGTGATAAACTCCTAGGACATTTTTATGCTTTATGCTGGGTGCTCCGGGGTACATGGCAAACACAACAGGTACAGTCCCTTATGGAACTTAGGGGTAAGCAGAGAGGATGGCAATTAAACAGTTAACAATAGACTATAGTAAGCATCAGGAAAGAGGAAGTGCCAGAAGGTGTGAGATCATAGAGCCAGTCATCCAGCTGAGTCTGAGGTCAGAGAGTTTCCCATTCTCCTGAAATCTATAAAAATAGAAGCTATGAGGCTGGCTTTGGTTCCAAGAGAAAGGGCCTCTTTGTAACAAAGGAAAATCTTTTGGTCTATCTAGTTTCAAGTCGACCAGTCCTTCACGTGTGTGTGTGTGTGTGTGTGTGTGTCCTTCGTGTGTGTGTGTGTGTGTGTGTGTGTGTGTGCAGTATGTGAACACACAGGTTGGCAAAAAGAGGTCAAGAACATGCCTCCTTCATTTAATGAGGAAAATAGAGAGCCAGGAGCAGAGAAGGAAGTCTCCTTGCATATCATTTGATGTGCCACTGCTTGAAGTTAATTAATATTTTATTTTATTTTATTTATTTATTTTAAATTTTTATTTATTTATTTGACAGAGATTACAAGTAGGCAGAGAGGCAGGCAGAGAGAGAGGAGGAAGCAGGCTCCCCACTGAGCAGAGAGCCCTATGCTGGGCTCAATCCCAGGATCCTGAGATCATGACCTGAGCTGATGGCAGAGGCTTAACCCACTGAGCCACCCAGGCACCCGTTGAAGTTAATTAATATTTTAATATGTTATATATAGTAAAGAAAATACGTGTAAAGCTCCGAAAACCATGGGCTTATATCCCAATTTTTTAAAAGTTAATTTTAAGAATTTGAGGATGATGCCCTTGGAAGGTACTTGACAACTTTGCTTCCGGGCTCTGTTACAGATCAGGTTTGAAGCACATTTGCTCAGTGGTCAATGTCTGTTCTCACTCCTCATCTTCCCGCTTCACATTCTTGGTCCTGGTGAGAGAGGGTGCAGCAATGGTGTTGAAGTTCAGAGCCTACTCATGACCCTGCAGCTCACACCAGGCCCTTGTTCTCCTTTTCTGGTCAGTTCTTGCACTTTTAGTATTTCTGTACCGGCTCCCCCCCCCCCATTAATTATAAACTTCATCCAGGGCAGGAATTGTGATCTCTGGATTTTTAAACCTGTGAATCTCCTGCAGATCTTCTACTATACTCTATCACATTAAGCAAATAACCTATAGTATCTGAGTAAAGAGGTGATCCCTGGGTTGAGAAAGTAACCAAATTAGTTCTCTTTTGAGAACGTATTTCTTTCTTTTTTTTTTTTTTAAGATTATATTTATTTATTTGACAGACAGAGATCACAACTAGGCAGAGAGACAGGGAGAGAGGAGGGGAAGCACACTCCCTGCCAAGCAGAGAGCCTGATGTGGGGCTTGATCCCAGAACCCTGGGATCATGACCTGAGCCAAAGGCAGAGGTTTTAACCCACTGAATCACCCAGGTACCCCGAGAACATATTTCTTGTTTAACGTGATATCACAAAGCAAATATGTCAAGTGCGAACATGTGCATATTTATCCTGTGAATGTCTCCTTTAATTACTAAAAATACCATCCACCTGGCAGAGTGTAGGGAAGGGAGGATTATGTCATCAGGGAGCAGCACTTATTAGACATAGATGGAGGAACAGAATGCTCTTCTGGGTCTCACTTAAGTCCACTTAGACACGTCCACACCATCCAGCATCTTGGAATAACATTGATACTAAACTTAGAGTTTATGCAGGGGCTCCTGGGTGGCTCAGTGGGTTAAGTGTCTCCCTTCGGCTCAGGTCATGGTCCCAGGATCCTGGGATCGAGCCCCGCAACGGGCTCTTTGCTTAGTTGCTTCTTCCTCTCCCTCTGCCCCTCCTGCTTGCTCTCTCTCAAATAAAAAAATAAAATCTTGGGGAAAAAAAGCATATTGTAAGTGGAAATATAACTCGGGCTTGAAGTATGACTTTCCGTGAACAGACATGTAATGTCCTGTGATGACCATTTACCATGTTTTCTTATATCTTTCTTCTCATGTCTTGGCACGTTCCTTGGTTTATTTCAAGACAAATCAATTTATGCTCTAACTTTTTATCTTGCTTTTACTATAAATACTGTATATAGGGAGTGCATGAATGGTTAGGGAATCGCTCTCGACGTTTGTTCTTCTACTTTCTATTTTGTGTAGTTATTGCTGAAGTACAGGTTAAAAATGAGGCCACTGTGAATCTGGTTGAATACGTTGTTAATTGTAAATTAGTTTAACTTTGATATTTTTATTAAAAATTGGGATTTCTTAATAAAAGGCTATGTTGGTAAGATGAAATATTTTCTCCTTTTGAAAACTCTTTAGAAGATGGAACTTGTTCCCTAAAGAATCAAAATGTCAGCAGTGTCAACTTATCTGAAAGAGGAAAATCCCAGTTAGTTAGTATGTTTTGTTTAATTGGAAAATTTGTCAGGTTTTTAATTGCCCTTTGTTGAAACTCAGTGCTATAAACACTTCCTCTTTTCTGTTGACATTGTCATACCTGTACCCACCACCGATAACACCATGAACACAGAATAAGGATATTTATTTATGTATTTATTTATTTATTAGAGAGAGCGAGCGCACAAGCAGGCAGAGTGGTAGGCAGAAGCGGAGAGAAAAGCAGGCTCCCTGCTGAGCAAGGCGCCCAATGTGGGACTCGATCCCAGGACCGTGGGAGCATGACCTGAGCCAAAGGCAGCAGCCTAACCGACTGAGCCACCCAGGCATCCCAGAATAAGGATTTTTAAAGATTTATTTTTATTTTTTAAATTTTTTGAAAGATTTCTTATTTATTTACTTATCAGAGAGAGAGAGTGAGAGACTGTGCATAAGCAGGGGGAGCGGCAGGCATAGGCAGGGAGAGAAAAGCAGGCTCCCTGCTGAGCAGGGAGCCCATGTGGGACTTGATCCCAGGATCTTGGGATCATGACCTGAGCTGAAAGCAGAAGCCTAACCAACTGAGCAAACAGGCTCCCCTAAAAATATTTTTAATTGAAACATAGTATATAAATATTACATTAGTTTTAGGTGTACAATATAGTGATTTGACATATGTATATATGCTCACCACCGTAAGTACAGTTACCATCTGTCACCAGACAACATTGTTACAATAATACTGGCTATATTCCCTATGCTGTACTTTAAGTTCCTGTGACTTACATATTTTATAACAAGAAGTTTGTACTTCTTAATCACCTTCATCTACTTCTCCTATCCTGTCACCTCCCACCGCTCTGACACCACCAGTTTGCTCTCTGTAATTATGAGTCTGTATCTGTTTTATTTTTTCATTTGTTTTGAAATCATTCAGTATTTGTCTTTGTCTGACTTATTTCTCTTAGCTTACTTAGTACCCTCTGCGCCCTTCCATGTACAGAAAATGTGTTTTCATTTTGTATTCTTTCCATCTTGTCCTAGTAACTAAAGCATAGATAAATATTATGTCCTGATTTCCCCACTCATTTTTGGCTAAGACAGTAAGTCTGAACTAATGTCTTATTTTTAATTTGTATTTATTTGCTAAATAGTAGATTATTTCATATTTGTATTAAGAATATTTTGTCTCCCGTGAAATGCCTTTCTTTATTGTCATGTTATTTTCTTACCAATTGGGATCATCTCTGCACATAATATTGAGTCCCTACACAATGTCTATTATGTTTTGTGCAAATATTTTCTTCCAGTCTCTTGTTTAATCCTTAAAATTGTTATTCTTTTTTGTTGCAGAGAGATTCTGCCTTTCATTTAGTCAAATTTGGTTATCTTTTTCTTTGAGATTTCTTCCATAGCCTCACATATCACAGAAAGTTATTTTCCCAGAGTACTGACGTTCAACTTTACATCTCACAGAAAGTTATTTTCCCAGAGTACTGACGTTCAACTTTACTTTCTATTAGTGTTTCTGTTACTGAGTTTGCATTTTTAGTTCTTTGATGTTCCTGAGGCATATTATAGAGTCTCCTGTAAGGATTAGAGAGGAATAAATTCTTGCTACTTGATTATACCAGCCTAGTTGCTTAAAATTCTTTTCCTTCACTTTACTTTTTAATGGTTTCCTTCACTTTACTTTTTTCTTCAGATACTAGCTTTTATACATAATTGGTCTATTTCTTAATGTTGTGTTCATGTCCATTAATCTAATTTTTACATTTGCAGGATTATTACGCTTTTAATTATCATTTTATGATACGTGGTAATATCTGCTAGGGCTTTCCTCATTTCACCAGTGCTAATTCCTTTTCAATTTATAAAAAAACTTTAATCATTTATTATTTGAGTTTTATTTAAGGATCATTTTCTTTTTTAGAATTTTTTTAACCCCAGCAGGAATTATGGGTTTAGTTCAGTCAAAAAAATGAACTTGGGTGAGAATTCTAGATTCCATTTATAAATGTGTCTAAGTATCCATTCAAAAGTGGACTCTGTAAAGAGATGGTTATGTGAGAGAGGAGGAGAGAAATAAGCAGGCAGGATGGAGAGCTCCTGGTCACCGTCAGCCAAAATTTACAACCTTGCCCTTTTAGCTAGCATTTTGGGTTTCCAGAAAGCCTAGTTTGTTCTTTTTTCCTGCTTGCTCTCTCTCTCACCACCCCCCACTCTCTCTCTCTTCCTTGCTTTCCTTTCTTTTCTTTTTTCTAGTTTTATCAAACATAGCTACATAATTAAAGAGTCAACTAGTTCTATAAAACGAATGAACAGTGAAAGTCTAATGAAAAAAGGTCAGGGGTGCCTGGATGGCTCAGTCAGTTAAGCATCTGTCTTTGGCTGGAGACATGATCCCAAGGTCCTGGGATCGAGCCCCATGTCAGCTCCCTGCTCAGCGGACAGTGTTCTCCCTCTCACTCTGCCTGCTGCTCCCCCGCTTGTGCTCTCTCTCTCTCTGTCAAATAAATAAATAAAATCTTAAGAAAAAGGAAAAAAAAATCAGTCCCTTTCTGTTTCATGTCCCTCTCCCCCAAGGCAAATATGTTTGCTCTACCTTTTCTTTATTGTTTACTATGTTTACTAATTCTTTTGGTGTTTATATTTATATCTCTAAGTAACATGCTTCTATTACTATTTTTTGATTTTTCCATTTGGGGCATTATATGTTGATTTCCCTGTACAGAAGATGATGATTTAGTTCATTTTAGCCCTCGCTGCCAGAGACATGCACCTCTCTTGTTCCTTCATCCAATCGTCCCAATACAGCAGAATCCCAATTTGAGTTAGACCAGTATTTTTTTAAAGATTTTATTTATTTATTTGATAGAAATCACAAGTAGATGGAGAGGCAGGCAGAGAGAGAGAGAGGAAAGCAGGCTCCCTGCTGAGCAGAGAGCCTGATGCGGGACTCGATCCCAGGACCCTGAGATCGTGACCTGAGCCGAAGGCAGCAGCTTAACCCATTGAGCCACCCAGGTGCCCATAGACCAGTATTTAATAGTTATATGCTTAGGATTATGAACATGCTAATCACAGGAGAGCCATGTTTTATATCAGGATTACTCTTTTATAACTACATAATCTGTTTTTGCTTTCCTGGAGGTTAATTGTCTTGGCTCGTTGCTGTCGTGGTTGTTAGTTTAGTTTTATTTATACTTACAACCTATTCAATCCCAAATTGTCTAAATCTCCTCCCAAGAAATTTTGACCCACCAGTAATTCTGAGTTTCATCTTTCTTTCTTTCTTTCTTTTTTTTTTTTTTAAAGATTTTATTTATTTACTTGACAGACAGAGATCACAAGTAGGCAGAGAGGCAGGCAGAGAGAGAGGAGGAAGCAGGCTCCCTACTGAGCAGAGAGCCCGATGCGGACCCTGAGATGATAACCTGAGCCGAAGGCAGAGGTTTTAACCCACTGAGTCACCCAGGCGCTCCTGAGTTTCATCTTTCTGAAGAAATCTCTCATGTAAACTATTCACCTAATCTAGACAGATGGTCTTTCCAATCAAGTCAAGCTCTCATCTTGGAGTTACCCTTGGCTGTTGTCCTGGACTTCTCTCTGCCTCTCCTCTGTTGGAGTTCAGGCTAGGATTCTATAGTTGGTGTCTTTTTTGCTTCACTTCCATGTTTTGTTGGAATTCATTCCCCAGTCTCTTCCCGAGAAAGAACATAAGAACTTTTTATTTTTTTTGAGAATTTGTCTATCCGAACATGTTTTTATTCTACTTCATATTTGATGGACGGTTTTGCTGAGCTTAGAACTCTGGATTGAAAATACATTTTCCTCAAAAGTTTAAAGGTATTGTTCCATTATTATTATTTTTATTTTTTAGTTTCCATTAGTGTCATTTAGAAGTCCAAAGTGTCTTGACCCTTGATGCTTTGTAGGTGATCTGATTCTGTACCCACCCCTCACCACCGTATGATGTCTTCTCTCTGAAATTCTTGTTATTCAGAATTTGAATTTAAAGTACTGGACCTCCAAATTCTTCATCTTCTCTTTATTATTACTATTTTTTTAAAGATTTTATTTATTTATTTGAGAGAGAGAGAGAGAGAAGACAGAGAGAGAGGACGAGCTGGGGGAGGGACAGAGGCAGAAGGAGAAGCAGAATCCCCGCTGAGCAGGGATTCCCCATATGGCTGGATCTCTGGGCCCTGAGATTATGACCTGAGTGGACGGCAGATGCTTAATCCACGGAAGCACCCAGGCACCCCAATTCTGCTTATTATTTTAAACCTCTTTATTTCTTCCTTTGTACTTTATGGAAAAGATCTCTCCTTCTTCTGCTAGAGAATACGGGTCTCTGGAGCCCCTACTGTGCTTCACAGTCGGTGTAGGAAGAGGGCTTGGAGGGCCACATTTCATATTAAAAAAAAAAAAAAAAATCTCCTCCTCCTCCTCTCTTCAGATAAGTAGCTTTCCCCTGGTATAGATTCGGAGTCTCGCCTGTACTCTCCTGCCGAGATGGGATGAGGGACCCTTCCCCTTCTTAAAAAGACTTAACCCAACTCAGTTGTTACTCCGTCATCACCTCCTTTTTCATAGGTCCTCAGCCTTTAATTCTGATTCCCGGGTATTTATCTCATGGTTGTTTCTTGAGCTTCTCCACTGTTACCTTAGGATTCAACTTTTAAAAGACCTGCTAGGTTAGTTACCCCTCGTCCACTTGCTTTACAACTTTCAGAATTTTATTGTTGCTCTCTTCTCTCGGCTCTTTCTCCCTCTTGGTGCATGCCTTTGAGATACTGCTTTTAGTAGGATTTTGGAAGGGGGCAGGAATACTGTTTAATTTACCATTTCATCCAGAATATAGAGGTTATCTTTAAATTTTTTTTAAGATTTTATTTATTTATTTGAGAGGCAGTGAGAGAGAGCATGAATAAGGAGAAGGTCAGAGGGAGAAGCAGACTCCCCTTGGAGCGGGAGCCCGATGCGGGACTCGATCCTGGAACTCCAGGATCATGACCTGAGCTGAAGGCAGTCGTCCAACCAACTGAGCCACCCAGGCGTCCCGAGGTTATCTTTAAAAATACAAATGTGTTTTCTAAAATGAGTGGTAAATTAAGGTACCACTTAAGAACAGATGTTTCATCAAAATAATTATTATTGCTTTAAAAAGTAGAGACAGGGGGAACCTGGGTAGCTCAGTGGGTTAAAGCCTCTGCCTTCGGCTCAGGTCATGATCTCAGGGTCCTGGGATCGAGCCCCACATCGGGCTCTCTGCTCAGTGGGGAGCCTGCTTCCTCTTCTCTCTCTGCCTGCCTCTCTGCCTACTTGTGATCTCTGTCTGTCCAATAAATAAAATCTTAAAAAAAAAAAAAAGTAGAGACAGGAACATAGGACTGGGATGTTTAAGTGGACAAGTTTGAATTTGCCTGAGGGATGGGGAAGGGGAGGGTCATCTCTGATTGAAGGGCATGTCTAAAAGGAGGGCAGGATAAAATGGCCATAGTGGAGTTTCTTTAGGCCAAGATAGAGGGAGGACAGTAAGTAAAACCAAACAACTCAACTATCATCTACAAATTTTCTGTTGATGTTCATGGAAATTGTGTATGTTTACCATGAGGAGTAAAACCATTAAGTACTACATTTGTTGAAAATTCACTCCCTGTGGATCAGGCACCTTACTGAGCACTCCTTGAGGTTGGTAAGTGTTTTCCAGTTTGCTCAGAGCTGGGAGTTCAACGCAGGTTTATTACACTTTAGTTCCTTTTTTAAATACTAAACTGTTGTATCTCTGTGTCATAGTTCGAACGAGTTATTGAAACTAAGAAACTTTTGGGCATTGCACAGAAAACCGAAGATGTATCTCCCTCATTATCTTCATAGTTCTGTCTTTAAGAATGTCGAAAATCAGGAAGTTGCATATGTTGGTTTTGGTTTCAGCTCTGTCTGTACTTTAAATATATCAGAAACCTATTTCACATTTCTGAATTTTCATGTTTTTCTTTAAAAGTGCTTTCTATAAGCTTTTTGTTGTTATTGTTGTTACTTATTTAAAAAATACTTTGAAAGGACTGAGACCACATCTTTTTTGCTCATTGAGCTAGTCTTATCCTCTTATATTGCCTGGTATATGGTAGGTACTCACTAAATATCTGTTGAATAAACACATAAGTCTTTCTTATAGTAGCCAACACAAATACATGTGTCCTGATGGATGTGCACAGGAACAGCAATTTTTTGCTTTTTTTTTTAACATTTTTAACAAATTTTAAATTTAAATTTTAAATTTTAAAATTTTTAACATTTTATCTGTGTTACTTAAAAGTTAGTTAACAGGGTGCCTAACTTGGTTTATAAAAATAAAATAAACCTAACATGACATAATTTCTATGCTGTCATATATATTTTAGCTAATAAAATTGAGATATTTTAATATAATGCCAAAATCTAATAAATGCTCAATAGAAAGTTATAGTATTTAAAATTATATGCATTTTATGGTTGTTGGAATTAATCTACAGGGTGTTGACAGTCTGTACATGGGGGAATAGATAAAATTATTCTTTAGCTGGAGACTTTTCTGCAACTTTGGACAGGTTGGAATTTTTAAAAAGATTTTATTTATTTATCTGAGAGAGCAGGTGAGAGAGAGAGAGCACAAGCAAGGGGAGTAGCAGGGAGAGGGAGAAGCGGACTCCCTGCTGAGCAGGAAGCCTGATGCAGGGCTCCATCCCAGGACCCTGGGATCATGACCTGAGCTGAAGGCAGATGCTTAACCAATGGAGCCTCCCAGGTGTCTGACAGATAAGAATTTATGTATTGATTCCAATTATGAATGTTACCAATACTATTATAGAGATGCAACTTCCCTTTTATCCAAAATAGAAGCACCCACATTAGGGAAATTGTAAATTCTGTTAATATTGAAACATTTATAAGACTACTTTTCAACACCTGAAGGCGTTGATTCTACATAGCACTATACGGCACAGCTGCTACGTGGGACGGTTTATATTAGGCTAAATGTGTAAGAAAATTGGTCAGCTCCTGCTTTTAAGTTTGTTACTTTTATTTTACAAGGAGCTCTTGTCTTTTTTGACAGTAATAATCAGGGATACTCACTTTGAAAAAGAAGTTTTCATTATAGAAGAGTTTTTTTTTTCCTTGGCCCTGCTTCGTACAGTAAATAAAAAACATCCAACCCATACTTTGTTGTGCTTCAGAGTGAATATAGGGCATTAATATTCTGTCCCCTGAGTAATTTAATAATGTAGAAACTGGTAAAGAATAGTTGGGTGGTGTTAGAGGATCATTGTAGATCATACGGTCTGTACATGTTTCTTAAGTGGTAGTCCTTGTAGTATTTTGAATGAATTACCTAGTGAACTGATTATGGATGATGATGTACCAAATAACTCCTAGTACCATGTTTGTCAAATACTGTAAGATACATGGAGTGCTTTTACATGCATTACTTATATCATTTAATGATCTCCATCCCCACTTTCCCCTAAAAAGACCCTTATGAGATATGTGGTGTCATTACCATTTTACAGGTGAGGAACCTGCCATTCCAAGTCCTGAGAACTTTCGCTCAACTTTATACAGCTGGAGATGGAAGTAGGGATAAGTGCTCTGGCGGCTAGCTGAGCGCCCTCTCTCCTATACCACGTTTGCTTTCAGGACTCATGTCAGCTGAGGGGCAAGGTTTCTTCCCTCCATGGTCCTGTATGTAACTGGAAAGCAAAACAGAGCCCACCACTACTAACAAGAAGACTTTACTAGTGGAGTGGGGAATAGGGTTTACCTTCGTGAGACCTGTACGAGGGAGCTCCTCAGTGGATGTTTCCTGAACTAAAATTGTTAATCTGCTCCCCAAAGAAAACCTGGTCACTGATTTTATAAACACTGAATCTTGAAGATAGCAGTCCTCAGACGGACGTAGCATCTTTAAACTCTTCTGCCATCTCTGGGATATGTGGAATTGGGGTCACCATTTTGAGATTCTTAAATATGAAAGCAAAAGTGAAGGATTCTCTTCCTTTTTAGAACGTCCTTCCCTTTTACAAGTTGTTTTCATTGTTCCTGAATTCACCTGCATAAAAATGTTCATGGTAGAAAGTGCAGTGGGATATGCCCTCCAGGCCCGTCTCCCTGAGGAGCTCTCTGTCAGGCCTCTGGCTGGAAGAGACCCCAGACAACTCCTGTGGTTTACTTGGAACAATTCCATATTTCACAAAGTCAGGATCAGTTCTGACTGTGATCTCTTAAGTATTCACAACCTTATAAGATAGAAAAGAGTCTGGATTGATTGTTTTATATAGTTATTATAAATAGTAGTATTAGATGATGTGAAGGTTTTACTCTCTATATAGAAAAATTCTGTATCATCTGATTCCTCTTCCTCCTCCTTCTTCTTTAAAAAAGAGCATGCATTGGGACACTTGCGTGTCTCAGTCGATTAAGTTTCTGCGTTTGGCTCAGGTCAGGATTCCAGAGTCCTGGGATCCAGCCCCGCATTGGGCTTCCTTCTCAGGAGAGAGCCTGCTCCTCCCTTGGGCTGCTGCTCGCCCTCCTTGTGCTCTCTCTCTCTCTCTCTGACAAATAAATAAAATATTTTAAATAAATAAAAATAAAAAAGAGCATTGTTGCTTTTGTACTAAAAAAAAAGGGGGGGATTTTACAATAAAGAAATTGAAACAAAAATTATTTAAACCCCCAAATATGGGTGAGAGGGGTAATAAATTGTTGGTGGTATATTAGCAAATGCACTATTTATGTGAATAGTTGCTGAATATCCCTTGTTTGTTTGTTTTTCTTTTCTTTCTTTCTTTATTTTTTTTTAAAGATTTTATTTATTTATTTGACAGAGAGAGATCACAGGTAGGCAGAGAGGCAGGCAGAGAGAGAAGAGGAAGCAGGATCCCTGCTGAGCAGAGAGCCCGAAGCGGGACTCAACCCCAGGACCCTGAGATCATGACCTGAGCCGAAGGCAGGGGCTTAACCCACTGAGCCACCCAGGCACCTTTTTTTTTTTTTTTTTTTTTGAGTGAATTAAAAATCATGAGGAAATAATAACAGGGTATAAGAGAGCTTACTCTGCCAGGCACTCTTTGAAGACCTGTAAATGGGTTATCTCATTTCATTCTCTCTACTATCTCAATACCATCATCATTCTCAATACCATCCCAGAAGGCATTTATACTTGGGGAAGGTAGAGAGAAGAAACGTGATATAAGCAGAGGTTTGAAAAACACTCATCTATTAGGCATTGCCTTCTCTTACTCCTGGGAACCCTGAAAGTGAAGCAGTCCAGGCTAGACCCAGTGTTGGCAGAGCTGGCCCAAAACTTAGCCACTCTCCTAACATTTCCCTGAGCATATGCAGAATCTGAAACAGATTCTACAACCCTGAAAAGAAGTATCCTGATTGCCTTTAACACCCTGAGAGGTTAATTGGGCCATAATCAATTTCTGATTGATGTTTCTTCAAAACCTAGTTCACATCCTTCTAATTTTTATGCTTTTTTAGTATGATAGCAGGAAACATCTCCAGCCCAGTCCTGGAAGACAGAGGAAGGTGTGGAATATGGCAGTGGAGTCATAGTCCATATGTTTGGAAGTTGCATTTTGTCTGCCCAGTGTTCTTTATTTTGGCGATCTGAACGACAGACTTGTGATACACTTAAAACCATCTACCTCCATTTCAAAACTGGCTCTTCAAGTTCTCAAAATCTCTTATCAGACTGAAACTCAACCAAGGTTAAAAGTGCTGTGTCTTTGTGCTGTCCTGTCCCCACCACTCAAGAACTCTTACTTAGCACGCTGCATTACTAAACAGTTTCTGGCCTTTCTTGTGGAGGCTTCTTGTGTGTGAGATAATCTTTTTTTAGCATCTTTTTTTTTTTTTCCTCTCTTTACTCTGATTATGACCACAATCTTCAAAAGGAAAGGAAGGCTGTCCTCAGACATGCTAAGAAACACATACTCCTTTTTTGTGTATGCTTTATATTAATGTTTGCATACAATATAAACAGGATATTATAAATACACACTGCATTAAAATCCAAATATGTAAGTGAGCCATGATCATCAAGTAGGTGACCTGCAGCATTATGACAGTCTTTTGGTACATACTGTTTCTGTGTGTGTGTGTGTGTGTGTGTTTACTTTCCTCCCAGAAATAAGTTTATTACTTTATTTAAAAAAATAATTTTTTTTAAGATTTTATTTATTTGACAGACAGAGATTAAAAGTAGACAGAGAAGCAGGCAGAGAGAGAGGAAGAGAAGCAGGCCCCCTGCTGAGCAGAGAGCCTGATGTGGGACTCGATCCCAGGACCCTGAGATCATGACCTGAGCTGAAGGCAGCGGCTTAACCCACTGAGCCACCCAGGCGCCCCGATTTTTTAAAAATTTTTATTTATTTTTAAAATTTACATTCAGTTAATTAATATAATGTATTATTTGTTTCAGGGGTACAGGTCTGTGATTCACCAGTCTTACATAATACCCAGTGCTCATTACATCACATGCCCTCCTTAATGCCCATCACCTGGTTACCCCATCCCCCAACCCTTCCAGCAGCCCTCAGTTTGTTTCCTAAAATTCAGTCTCTTATTGTCTGTCTCCCTCTCTGGTTTCATCTTGTTTCATCTTTTCTTCTCTTTTCCTATGATCTTCTGCCTTGTTTCTTAAATTCCACATATCAGTGAGATCATATGATAATTGTCTTTGACAGAGAGAGAGAGATCACAAGTAGGCAGAGAGGCAGGCAGAGAGAGAGGAAGGGAGGTAGCCTCCCTGCTGAGCAGAGAGCCCGATGCGGGACTCAATCCCAGGACCCTGAGATCATGACCCGAGCTCAAGGCAGAGGCCCAACCCACTGAGCCATCCAGGCACCCTATGTTTGTGTTTTTAAATCACAAGTGAAAAACTTTCATTCTAAATGCCTGAGCATTTACTTTAAAAAGTATGATTTATCCATGATTCGTGTCATTCTCTCAGTTCCTCTTTAAAGAAGGATACTTACTATAAGGGTACAAAGAAACCTAAAGAGGGGAATGTCAGTCAGCCTCGTCAGCATAACTAACCACCCCCCAGATCATACTCTCATTTCTCACAGGTAGGAGGATTAAATGAGGTAATTCATGTAAAGCTTCTACAGTGGTATGTGGTGGAGAGCAGGTCCTGGGTGTTTCTTCTACTTGGCTCAGCTGAACTCAGTCATACTGCAGTGGTGGGTAACCTGGGGGCTGCCTCTGTCTCCATGTGGTCCTGACCCTCCAGGAGGCTTAACCTGAGCCTCCATGTAGTGGTTTCAGAGTTTGCAGCAGTAAAAGAGGATGTGCCCCAATGCGCTGTGCTCCTCAAGCCTCTGCTTGCATCCTGATTTCCATTGTCTTCTTGATCAAAGAGAGTTTCCCAGCCAAGCCCAGATGCAAAGGGGGGAGAAACTAACACAACTTCTCGCTCAGAGTTACAGCTGAGAATCTGTGG
Source organism: Mustela nivalis (assembly GCF_964662115.1). NCBI lineage: Eukaryota > Metazoa > Chordata > Mammalia > Carnivora > Mustelidae > Mustela > Mustela nivalis. Next base: position 57,792,481 of record NC_139024.1, on the reverse strand, counting down.
CCCTTTTTGTGCAGTTAAGTATAGCCTGCCTCCCGCAAAGTGTATTCACATTTCTGCCATGTTCCCCTCCATCCTGGGATTCCCAGGAGTCTCATTATGACATCAGCTTTCTAAGTCCAGAGGCTCCTCCAGGATCTGTATCCCTTCTGGACACTTCTGGGACTCCTCAGACCTAGCTCTTTGCATGTGGATGCTCTTGATCCTGAGACAAAGAACAATGAAAAAAAAAAAAAAAACAAAAACCCAGTTATCTCCCCATGCACACCCAACATAGAATTATGAAATAGGGAAAGGACAAACAAAAGACATAACCCATTAAAATAAAAACACATTAACAGGTTATAAATAACCATCACAGTTCCATGGCAATTCTATCCAGGTCTGTATTGCTGGTACCCCCACTCCTGGGCCAGGGGGTGATTGATTAGGACCCAGGTCTGCATCTCAGGAATGGTTCACAGGTTCCTATTTCTTCACTGCTCCTGGCTCCACCTTCTGAAACATTCCTGTTTTCCTGTAAGAAATGACTTATTTCTACTTCCAAAAAGCTTCTTTAGCCTACTTCCTACTCATAGGAAAGCAGGCACCCAGAGACCTCTTTTCCTCTGAATAATTTCTGACTTGCCTTTGTGCTTATGAGGAAAATTCTCTTTAAAACCTTGTGGATTTCCTAAGAATCCCATAGAAGCCCCGCCCCTAAAACTCACGTCCACATTTTTTTTTCAAGACAGACCTCTACTTCAGGCCAAATGTCACGCTGCCATGAGATCACACGTTTAGGTGTCTCAGAGCCCCTTTTGCCCTGCTGAGAAGGTCTGTGAGGCACCACGTTAAATGTTACCAAGGTATTTACACAGAGGCCATTTTTTTTTCCTATAAAAAAGTTTTCTTCCAACTGAGGAGACTGAAGGTAAACAGTTCTATTTTCCAATCTCGCACATTCTGGCTCTTCCCTATCTTCTCCGCATAATGCTTATGAGCTAGATCACTCGGGTTTTAGCACACCTCTCTCTTGCAGAATGTTATATGCAGCTAGAAGCACTCACCGAACACTTTCCACCTTCTGCCTGGAGACCTCCGCAGCTGGATTCAGCTTTCACTGTGGGCATTTTCAATCTTCTGTCTGCTGCTGCTGCTGTCTTGCTGCTTTCCCCCAACTGCTGCATAGTTTCCTCATCACTTTTTCCACCTCTACTCACATTTTGCATGTGATTTTCCCAGTTTTTGCTCATAGCTACCTTACTGCTTTTCACCTGCTCTCTGGTCCCAAAACCATGGCTGAATGTTTCAGGTTTTGCAGCATGCTACTTCTAGCAGCAGTTTCTGGATCAGTTAGTTTCTGCTATGCTGTCCTGGGGCTCCCTGTGCCAAGCCCTCTTGCACAGTGCCTTCCAAGACGCTCGCATTATCACTTTTTTCCTCACATCATCATATTAGGTGATGTCCCATTGGCCAAAGCAAGTCCCCTGGCCACGCTCCAATTCAAGGAGTTGAAAAACAGTCTATACCTCTTGAGGGGAAGAACTGCGAAGAACGTGTAGTGAATTTTTCTTTCAAACTTCCCCAGAAGAGTATGTACAAATCTGGGGAGGAAGAATGAGGGCACTTGGGAGGCCAGGTCAAGAAAATAGGATGTGAATTGGTGGTCATCACATCATGGAAATAATCTAACAATTTGATGTTTTTATAGTTCAGAGACTATGAGGTGCCAAAAAAGTAAAATTAATAGCAATTACTTATCGAGGTTCCTCTATTAAAGTTCTAATATATACCAGATTCATGAAAATGCTATACATATATTAGTATCTTTTTGCTATAAGTGGAAATGTCTCTTCCATAAGAATTTTTCCCTTCGAATAGCCATCCCTTGACCATTATTTGTAGGGTACTTAAATATAATGGCTTCTCTTTCTTTGTCTTTAGAATTAAGGCATGGATGCAAGATAATCGCTAGTCTTTCTGCTTCTCTGACATAATTATTGGATTGATTGAACAGAGAACCAATAAATAACTTTCCCTTACCCATCCGATTTCTATTCCCATTGAAATAGAAGGAAAAAACAGAGGCCAAACTGTTACCTTTGTCACCAATAAAGACGAGGTTGAAGGAAGTGGCTTCATTGATGGGGAACTGTGCTTTATGTCCCTGAACCTTGAGTGAGATGGACGTACCCTCCCCATCAGCTGACCTCTCCACGCCCACCCAGTAGCACAGCGGAGGAGAACATGGGTTCTCAGTGGTAAGCCACCTTTCAAAAGAAAGAGGGAAGAAGGGGCTGGGCTATCATGGGCAGTTTCTCCTTGGAGATTGACCAATCAAATAAGCAACTCTGTGCTCTTTGGCAGGAGGAAGTGGGGAGAGAGGTCTACAGGGAGGGAAATGTCAGAGTGGTGACAAATGTTTCTTCTTAGCAATGCGTACACCACATACCCTCAAGTCTTCTCATAGCTTCAGCGCAGGATTGAGTGGACAGAACATGAACATAGGATCTGGACAGATGTGGGCTTAGATCCTAGCCCTCTCACTTACTAATGGAATGGATTGGATACAGGGAACTTAAATTTTCTGGGATCCAATTATTAGTCAATTGAAAATTGACTCACGAAGTTATTATGAAGGTTATTGATGGATTGTGTATCAATCAGTTGTCTGGTAAAGGGATGGGCTTAAATCGGACACTCAGTTTGTCACCGACATCAGTTTTTCCTTCCCTGCTTTACTTAGTAGGTTTGATCACAGAGGGTTGTTGATCAACATGCAGTTTACCATGATTAAATTCTTGGCTTTTATCTAATTTCTTACTAACTTCTGCTGCAACCTGTGAAGAGAATGAGAGGAATATCCGTAGTTGGGAATAACTGAGGTAAGGTTTGAAATTTTAACCCTGAGGCAAAAGACGCATTTGAAAACAAAGTGTATCACCGCACAGTTCAGAGATGCTAATAATGACAATCTGAGAGTCACCAATAAACTGTATGCAAAGTCCTCTCTTTAAAGAGTGGAGTACATCGATATGTTTTAGAAGAGGATTTCCAACAAAAATGAGTGAACCCCTTTCCTATTTGAAGGGAGAAGATTCAGTTAGGCAAAAGTCACTTCCATGGAAAAACCTGCAGTGATGAGGTTGGATAACAGATTCCTCTGCACTTAGGTAAAAATTGTCAGTTAGAAATATTAATTTTTTCCTTGAATAATTGAAGAGGAGTAAGCAGCCAACAGGATTAGAATCAGTGGCTCACAGGACTTTGTCTCAGAGAAAGAGGAACAGGAAAAAATATCTACAGACTACTTGGGTTGGTCCTTAATTATGAGTTGGGAAAGAAAAGGTCATTAATGATTCTTGAAAACTCTATTGATGACTCTATTGATTTCCCCTTTTTAAGAAACTACCCTGTGGGATACATGTAAAATATGAAAGTTTAATCAAAGTCATATTGGGTTGAACATTTATTCCCCACGATGTTTTTTTTTTTTCTACAAAGATTTCTTCTATATTTTCCAGTCATAAATTTGTTTCACATTCAAGGGTCAAACCCAAATCAGATGTAGAATACAGTAACTGGTTTTGTTTGTAAATCCACATACAGATAAGAGTGGAAAAACTTGTACAGATGATTCAGACCTTGACCCTGGAACTCTATTGTCTTTACTCTCTCCCTTACCAAGCTCATTCATTAGCCTTTCCTCTGTTACCTCTTCCATGCTCCCGACTGTAAAATTTCTATTCCCAAGAATCAGTGCTTGGTCATTTCAACAGTTGGGTCAATTCTAACTACAGTGACTCTTTTTTATAAGAGAATTATCTGTGAACATTAATTCTTTGGACTTTTGGCAAGTTGTAATGAGTTACTCCTTCTGTCTGATAGAGTAACAGAGCTTCTAATAATGAAAGCATTGTAGTGGGGAATGTAGGGGAAATTCTGAAGAGGAAATTATTATGAAATAGAAGGTAATCGTTTAATGGTGCCAAGGTTTTCATGTGTTCATTCAGATCTGAGTTATTAGATGCTAATAATTGTTGCAGATATAAAACTCGATTGAGAAAGAGTATGGTCTGAATGCTTGGGTCCGTCAAAATTCACATGTTGAAATCCTAACCCCCAATAGGTCTTTGGAAAGCAGTTAAGTCATTAGGGTGGGCGCTCATGAATGGGGATGTTGCCTTTATAAAAGAGGTCCCAGAGAGCATGCTTGTTCCTCCTGCATTGTGAGGATTACAGGAAGAAGACAACCGTTCATAAACTGGGAAGCTAGCCACCACCAGACACAGAACCCAACCATGCTGGCACCCTGATCTCAGACTTCTGGCCTCCAGAGCTATAAGAAATAACTTTCTGCTGTTTATACCTGCTTGTGGTATGTTATAACAGCTCAAACGCACTCAGACAGGGATTATTTCCTAGAAGATTAAAGAGGTCTTTCTTTTTCTTTTCAAATTTTTATTTAAATTCTAGTTAGTAAGCATGCAGTGCAATATTGGTTTCAGGAGTAGAATTCAGCAACTCATTGCTTACATACAATACCCAGTGCTCTTCGTAAGTGCCCTCCTGAATGCCCACCACCCATCTAGCCCATCTCCCACACACCTCCCTCCATCAGCCCTCAGTTTGTTTTCTCTCTTTTAGAGTCTCTTATGATTTGGTTCCCTTTCTCTCTCCCCCCGCATATGTTTATCTGTTTTGTTTCTTAAATTCCACATATGAGTGAAGTCATATGGTATTTGTCTTTCTCTGACAGACTTATTTTGGTTACTACATAATACATTCTAGTTCCATCCATATTGTTACAAATGGCAAGATTTCATTCTTTTTGATAGCTGAATAATATTCCAATATATGTTATATAGGTATTTTATATATAAATATATGTTTATATGTATTTATTTATATACATTATATATTTATATATCATATAAAATATATAATTTTATATATAATATATAATAAAATAAAAATATATGTTATATATATTTTTATATATTATTTTCTAAAAGATTTTGTTTATTTATTTGAGATAGAGACAGTGAAAGCATGAGAGAGGAGAAGGTCAGAAGGAGAAGCAGACTCCCGTGGAACTGGGATCCCAAAGCAGGGCTTGATCCCGGTACTCTGACCTGAGCCGAAGGCAGTTGCTTAGACAACTGAGCCATCCAGGCACCCTATTTTATATATTATTTATATATACATATGAATGTGTGTATATATACGCACACACATAGAGAGAGAGAGTGATTAAAAATTGGAGACTATTTGCCTTTTTAAATTAGATTCCCCAAAAACGCTTTGGAAAGACTCTTGGCTTTGCTTTAGTGAAGAGGGGAAGAAACATTTATTATTATTTCTTCTAGCTTCAGACTTTTATAATTAGAATCCATCTCAAATAACAGTCTTCAGACTCTCGTGTTATGCTTTGAGTGAACTGCAAAAAATTAAACCACTAAATGTGTTCTTGCCAGTGTACTTTGGATCCAACACAGCTTCTGTTTCTGATCTTTTAAATTAACCTTTGCAGTAGTAAGAAGATAAGTCTTTTTAGGAACTCCTTCTATTTTAGCCTGCAATTTTCAGAAGTTCAAAGAAGGATTTTTACCTCTTAGATCTGTTATTTTTTAAATCAAGACATAGAGCCGAATACCAGGTTTTACTCATTTGAGTGAAATTGTTTGTGAATCTGAATCAGCCTGTTTGGGACAGCACACTTGTCGCCTGCTTAGCGTTGTGTTCCTGTGTTGTGTCCTGGAAGGTAACTGCTAACTTACCACGGCATAGGACCTATGGGACTTCCTGGTCCCACTGACTGGGCAGGAGGGTCAAGAAGGGAGCACGCAGGGCAACCATACAGGGCTGTGCAGACTGGGCCCAGTACAAGACGCCACAAAGATGAGAGAGCCTGGAAGTCCATCCCATGCCCAGTTTGCCAGACGCTGTGCCTGGTGCAGGGCTGTATCACTCAGAGAAAGGGGCACCTTTCTAGCATTCACCATGATGTCATATGGTCCCTACACAAAGGCTCTTTAAGATGCCATATGGACTAGTGGTGGATTTAGACATAAAGACACATTCTGATTTGTAATAATCATTTATGTTTATAAGACTTAATATATGGCTATAAGATCAGGACCTAAGACATACAGATTATATGACCTGAAAATCAGAACATGGACACTTCATTATTTAAGTAAGGGAGTCATTACTCAAAAGTCCTTATTTGGAACTGTCTCTCATGGGGCAGGATATTTTTAGTTTCCTTAATAGCTGATAACTATACAAAGTCTGTGCATGTGTATGTCTCCCTCTCTCTCTAAATATGCTCTTTTTTTAGTTCTCATTGAAACAAGAAACCTAAACTTTTTGAACTCAAATAAAGAGGAATACAGTCTCTAAAGACATTTCTTTGTCTTTTTTTTTTTTTTAAGATTTTATTTATTTATTTGACAGAGAGAGATCACAAGTAGGCAGAGAGGCAGGCAGAGAGAGAGAGAGGAGGAAGCAGGCTCCCTGCTGAGCAGAGAGCCCGATGCGGGACTCGATCCCAGGACCCTGAGATCATGACCTGAGCCGAAGGCAGCGGCTTAACCCACTGAGCCACCCAGGCGCCCCCATTTCTTTGTCTTAAGTACAGAAAGGAAGCTCCTTCCATCCTTTTGAATTTGTTCCCCTCCTGTAATCTACAAGCTGATTTTGGTAATAAACCTCACATGACTGGCACATTGCCTTGCATTGAAACTTCAAGTCTGAAGTTTCTCACTACTTGTAAAAAATACTTCAACACATTGCTATGAAAAAAGGAAAGGTTTTGTTTTCTGGAAATAGGCAAAATTTACTTAGTGTATGTATTGCTTAATGTATAATAATATATAGATTACATAAAGACCTTCTTTTTAAAAAAATTTTTTTTTATTTGACAGAGAGAGATCACAAGTAGGCAGAGAGGAAGGCAGAGAGAGAGGAGGGAGCAGGCTCCCTGCCAAGCAGAGAGCCCAATGCTGCAATGCGGGGCTCGAGCCCAGGTCACTGGGATCATGATCTGAGCCGAAGGTAGAGGCTTTAGCCCACTGAGCCACCCAGGTGGCTAAAGACCTCCTTCTAAATTAGTTCCTTCTTTAAAGACCTTATCTCCGAAAACATTTGCATTCTGAGGTGCTGGGGTTACGGCTTCAATACAAGAATTTGGGTGGGTGATATAATTTAGCACGAAACAATGCATGAACAGTTTTGTTCTTATTCCCCTCAGTAGGCAAAAAGTTTCTGTTGTCTGATCAGAGATATGGCCCTGTTCTCTGTTTATGACTGGTTCCCTTACAAGCAAGTAGGAATGTTCATGGTGGTTCTTTGTAGCATCCAGTATGTAGGTTCTTTGTATATCATAACCCCCACTCATTGACCTTCTGAAGTATGTACAAACCTGCCTTCTGAATCTTTTCCTCTTTCTGAATCTTTCCCTGTCAAGTTTGTTCATCACTCAACCTGAGGACTGTTGTAAGTTGTCCAGAACTGCATTGTGTTTATGAATCAGAAGCTGTCATGATAATTATCTATGGAATCAGTCACAAGTTTGGGTGTGCACTGAAATCACCCGAGGATCAACTTAGAAGTCCTGAGCTGGAAACTCTAGGGGCTCAAGCATCTGTAGTGTTTGTAGCTTTCCAGAAGATTTTATTGCTTCCTAAAGTCTGAGAACCCCTGAGCTACCATCACTTCTCTGTTCCTGTATTTTTTGGTACATAAAATCTAATTGCCCAATGAAAGAAGGCTTATGTAATATCCCCTTCCTTCCCTGTAGGACCTTGTTCTCAGGACACATGATATGCATGCCTGAAAAGGAAAGTACAAGACTGAAGCAGACTTCTGGTTGTTGGTCATAAAATTTCAGTTGAATTCTTCATCTCCACGTGCTTAAAGCAGGATCTATTTTAGCAACTTTATGAATACAGTTTATTTATTAACTTTATGAATAAATTTACAAATTTATGAATACAAATAATGTATTACATTTTTCTTTATCATAGTGAGATAGGATGGCCGATAGAATTGTTTCATTTTCTTTCTCATTTATCATAGTTTCCTTTTTAGGATCTCACAGTACGGAATCAGGCTACTGGATGTGTCGGTTAATTTGATGTTCTTTCAGGGCCTGCTTCTATATTTTGGTATAACTACATTTTAACCTTTTGGGCAACATTCTTCGAAATAGCAGCTTCGTGGTTCACTTTTTTTCTCTATTTTTTAAATTTACATTTTATTTTTTCCCCCAATTTTTTATTTACATTTCAGTCAGTTAACATATATGCAATATTAGTTTCAGATGTAGAATTTAGTGATTGATCGGGACGTCTGGGTGGCTCAGTTGGTTAAACGGCTGCCTTCGGCTCAGGTCATGATCCTGGCGTCCTGGGATCGAGTCCCACATCGGGCTCCTTGCTTGGCGGGGAGCCTGCTTCTCCCTCTGCCTCTGCCTGCCACTCTGTCTGCCTGTACTTGCTCTCGCTTCTCTCTCTATGACAAATGAATAAATAAAATCTTTAAAAAAAAAAAAAGAATTTAGTGATTGATCACTTACATACAATACCCAGGGCTCATCACCAGTGTCCTCTTTTATACCCATCACTCACTTAACACACCCCCCTTGCCCACCTCCCCTCCAGCAACTCTCAGTATGTTCTCTATAGTTAAGAGTCTGTTTCCTGGGGGCACCTGGGTGGCTCAGTTGGTTGAGCATCAGACTCTTGATTTTGGCTCAGGTCATGATCTCAGGGTCCTGAGCCCTGCATCAAGCTCTGCAGAGCTCTGCATCGGGCTTCCTGCTCAGTGGGGAGTCTGCTTCTCTTTTTCCTTCTCCCTCCACCCCTGCCTGCATGCTCGCTCTCTTTTTCTGTCTCTCAGATAAATAAACCCTTTTAAAAAAAAGTTCATTGTAGAGTTTAAATACTGACCCTTTATCAGATATGACATTTGCAAATAGCTTCTTTCATTCCATAGGTTGCCTTTTAGTTTTGTTGATTGTTTTCTTCTCTGAGCACTAGCATTTTATTTTGATCAAGTCCCAATAGTTTATTTTTGTTGTTGTTTCCCTTGCGTCAGGAGACATATCTTGGTAGAAGTTGCTATGCCTCTTGTCAGAGTTTACTGCCTGTGTTCTCCTCTAGGATTTTGATGGATTCCTCTTTTTGGTTGAACTTCTGTTGTAGTTTTCCTAATGCTTGCTCTCTGGCTACCAGGAGGCATCTGGGTCCATGGGACCAACTCAGTCTGGGGTGGGTTTATAAGAAAGGCTGGTAAGAAGGCAAAGTAAAGGCCACATTCTTGTCTACAGCTCCATAGAGAATCTTTAATTCCCCACACTGTTCCTTTCATTCTCCTCACTTAATTGTGGACTTGAGCCTTCATATGAGCTTAGTCCTTCGCTTGATTTAGGACCCATGCTTTTATGGTTTTCAGGTCTTGAGAAGGAATGATTATCTCTGAACATCTTCTCCCAAGGCCATTTTCTGTATGATTGATGTGTGTTTTTCTGCTCGTATTATGAATGAGATGATCCCCCCAAATAGTTTTTTGGGGGCTTTAGAGGAGCAATAAAGAGCATGGGACCTGTCTAGGACTAGTGGGAGACCAGCAAACAGATTTCTAATATGTTGTGTGTGGTGTTTTACCTTAAGAAGCCATTCATCACCTTCCATTGTAGTGCCTCCTAAGTCTGGCCAAGAAGCAAGGATGACACCTATTCTTATCTGGTTCATCAAATATACCCATTCTCTGTACCATCTACCTGTTGCATAGTAGAATATATTGGATACTCATTTAAGCAGATGGATACAGTTCAACTCCGTACCAGCTAACCAATGTACTTTGTCCATGTCACATAAGGTTGTTAAATGATTGCAGTATATATGTCTTAAAGAAGGGCCTTAAGAAATTAGTCCTTTAAGCAAATAATATTTATAGTTTTATGGATTGTATTTAATTATAAAATCTACATGGGCATCATAAAAACGTTGGAAAATACAGAAAAGCACATGGAAGGAATTAAAATCATTTATAATTCTACAATTTGAAGAAACCAACTAGTAACATTTTGATGTATATTGTTCACATCCTTGTTTTAGGATGTATGTGTAGTAGCGTTTCACATCTCCTTCTCTTCACCTACTTTTTCTACCTACGATGGTATTTATTTATTATTTTTTTTAAAGATTTTATTTATTTATTTGACAGAGAGAGATGACAAGCAGGCAGAGAGGCAGGCAGAGAGAGAGGAGGAAGCAGGCTCCCTGCTGAGCAGAGAGCCCGATGCGGGACTCGATCCCAGGACCCTGAGATCAGGACCTGAGCCGAAGGCAGCGGCTTAACCCACTGAGCCACCCAGGCGCCCTAAGATGGTATTTATACTTTCCTACCATCAGATAGCCTTCTAAACTGTGCTGGTTTAGCAGATAATACCTCATTTTTGCACACTTAGAGTATTTCTGAATTTCTGTAAAAAGAGCAATGTGGTGGAAATATTTACAGCAAGGGGCTTCACACACTCCTGCATAAGTTTTGGAAGAAATGTGCACGGGACAAAACAAATACACATTTTAAAAGATTGTGATACATATTGCTAAAAAAGATTCTATCAATCTGCTCTCCTATCAGCATTTTTTCAGAGTTCCCAGAATCCTCACCAATTTTCAAACATTATTATTATTATCATCATCATCATCATTATTATTATTATTTTAAATCCTGGTAACTTGGTGGGTAAAAAAAATTGCAGTGCTTAAAATTTTATATTATATATTTTATATTGAATTTTTAATAGTGAAGTCCTTCATGACTCACTTTTATATATTTACCGAAGAAGTTTTGTGTAGTGGTTAAGTACAGCTGCTCTGGGGCCCAAGTGTTCCCTTCTGGGCAATCATGGGTAAGCTCTTTTATCTCCTTGTGTTCACGTACCAGCTCTGATAATGGTAATACTTACTTCATGGAGTCTGTATGAAGATTAAAGAGGTTATCACATGGGCGCCTGGGTGGCTCAGTGGGTTAAGCCGCTGCCTTCGGCTCAGGTCATGATCTCAGGGTCCTGGGATTGAGTCCCGCATCAGGCTCTCTGCTCAGCAGGGAGCCTGCTTCCTCCTCTCTCTCTCTCTCTGCCTGTGTCTCTGCCTACTTGTGATCTCTCTCTGTCAAATAAATAAATAAAATCTTTAAAAAAAAAATATCTTAAAAAAAAAAGAGGTTATCACATGACAAGTGCCTAGAAAGCACTTGGTATTACAGTAAGCAACTGATACATATCAGTTACTCTTAAGTTCTCTAGCATTTAGATTTCTTCATGTATGTGTTGCTTTTTCATTGTCTTTATTTGGGCAAGTGGTTTTGATTTTGTTTTGTTCTAGCACGAGGTTTTAGTTTATTAAGTACATTAATCCACTAACTGCATATATTGCAATTTCTCCCAATTTATGGTTTGCCTTTAAGTTTTGTTCAAGGTGTGGACATTTTGGGTATCAGGAAATTCAGGCTAGGAGATGGCATAGTTTTGGTCCAGCCTGGGTCTTTTTTCTGTCCCTAGGCCCTGCCTGTAGGAAAGTTACATCCTTATCACTGGGAAAGTCCGGTATTGATTCTTGTCACCAGATAGCAGAAATGACATTTGGAAGCAGGATATTAAAAATCATTATCTTGGAATAAAACTTCTGCTTAATTTATGTAAATGATGATAGCAGATGACAGGTCATGGATAATATTTCACCACTTCCCAATTATGACTAAATCCAACTCGTCAGCATTCTATAGTGAGATAAAATTAATTTCTTCAACTTGAGAGAAGCTTTTAATTTGAGATCAAGATCCCTCATAGATTGAGCGTCCATTAAGTGCTACTACATTTTCCTTCTTTTCTGCAAATTACACAGTAGGAGGATAATCTTTGTAGCCACAAAATCTTGTGCACAGGGGGAACATGTTCAGTATTTTGGCATTTATATGTGCTACTAAAAATGAAAGTTTTTCACTTCCCTGGAAAAAATGTGGACATAGAGAACATTATTTTCCCTTTCTATGTAGCAATGAATTAGAATCACCCTTGTGAAAACACGGAAATTCTGCTAAGCTGCCAACTTGTTTCAAAAAGTCATTAAAAGTACAATATTGCAGACAACACCTGAATGTGTACATGGACACACAATTCTGATATGAAAGTAACATCTGTGTTCATCTGTGTAATATGCCTGTTCCACATCCAGTTTATACTCCTCCCAGATTTGCTCAGTCTCCACTACACCCTAGTTCTTGGCTCTCTGATCAGTGAAGAACCAAGAACCCAGCTGCTTCCTCTGTCGCCTCATCCCCTAACACTGCCATTCATTTCAGCCTCCCCTGAGGACCAGACTTTGGCAAGGCCTCTGTAACATCTGCTACGTGAGGGCCACTGCAGCTCCAGTGTATGGGATGCTCCCACAGAGGCTTACGTGCCCTCATGTCTGGTTTCACAGCAGCACCAGGTCATCGACATAGGACTTGCTTTCCCCAGTGGCAGCCCTGAGGAGTAGAGGGGTTTTAATGTCCATTGGCTGAATATTGACCAAGAAGAGACAGGAGATAGGCAGGAACCAACAAATTTACTTCATTTATGTCATTTATGACTCCTTTTTCTCCTTCTCATGGACTATTCCAGGTGCCATGACTCAAGGTAGTCTTTCTGGAGACTTCCAGTTGACTAAGCAACTGACTATGTTGTTTTGTGAAGCTGTAGCCAGCTCAGTATTTGTCTCTGTTCTTTCCCACCTCACTTCCCTGTTCCCCCTCACCCTGGTGGCCCTGGGATTGTATCACGAGTAATATGTTGGCACATAAAATTTTCTTCCGACTGCTTTCTTGGGAACCTGAGATAAGGCAGCATCTGAGATCTTTCATATACACTTAAATAAATATTTTATATTTAAGTACAGTGTTTAGCATTCAGGTATGAATAAAATACCAGCATGTGCATAAAAACAACAACAAAAGTACTAATATTGCTACTGTGTAATGGTTAAATCAGAGTGTTATATTACTGCTACTAGGGTTATGTATGATTGAAATTTTTCATATTAAAGAAATTTTCAAATAGTTTTGTTAATGATAATACTACAGACCTTGGAAAAACTGAACATCTTGTTTCTGACACTTCATCTGGTTATGCTACGTGATTGCCGCCTACATGGGTATCTTCTTTCTGCCCATCTCTCCTACTTATTAAAATCACATTAAACACTTGCTTATCTCTTTCACTTTTAGTATCTCCCATCAGAATATATTTTCGATGTCACCCCCTCAAACAGGCACTCAAACTGAAGTCTGTATCAATGATAATGAACAGAGAAGCAAGGAAATTTCAACGTCCAAATTTTATACTTCCTCATTAGATTTTTGTCTTTATTTTGTTGTTTTACTTCAAGAATGTTTTACTTTTATAACATTTTTAAGAAAAAACATTTTTAAAAAATTTTACTTGTTTATTTGACAGAGAGAGATCACAAGTAGGCAGAGAGATAGGCAGAGAGAGAGGGAGAAGCAGGCTCCCTGCTGAGCAGAGAGCCATATGTGGGGTTCCATCCCAGGACCCTGATATCATGACCTGAACCAGAGGCTTAACCCATTGAGCCACCCAGGCTCCCCAGGAAAACATTTTAAACTAATGATTTATATGTTAACTGTTTTAAGAACTCTTTGGAATCTTGGGACCAGCCATGCTCAGCTGTTGCTGAAATAGACCAAAAATACACAGCCCTTAGAGCTGGTCCTACAGCCTTGGCAGTACATTGATTGTCCTTATTTTAAAATCTTTATCCTTGCAAGTATTTTCTTCTTCTTTTTCCTTTTTCTGTGCCTGTTTTGACTTGGGATTATTGGAAAGTATAAGGCAAGCAAAAGTGATTGGTTCCTCATGCAATCTGAAATTTTACATTGGTGACTGAGTTCCGAGCTGCAGATGTCTCATGGGCTTTCGTGAGGAAGCACGGCTGTGTTCACGCCTCTCGGTCACGTTAGTCCTTTCCTTGTGAGCAAAATGTCATAGAATATTTAGCTCCTGTGGTATATGTGTTGCCTGCAGCCAGGCATAGAGAACTGGCAGCGCTGGGCAGAAGCTTCCTTGCTTTGAGCTTCAGTGCTCTCAATGAGAGTATTTTGACTCGCTCAAGGAGTTTAACCCCAGTCTCTACTTGTAGGCAAAATGAAGGACCGGCTAGCTGAACTTGTGGAGTTAACCAAGAACTATGACCAGCAGTTCGCAGACGGGGACGATGACTTTGACTCGCCCCACGAGGACATCGTGTTCGAGACGGACCACATCCTGGAGTCGTTGTACCGAGACATCCAGGACCTTCAGAACGAAAACCAGCTGCTGATGACCGACGTGAAGCGGCTGGGGAAGCAGAACGCCCGCTTCCTCACGTCCATGCGGCGCCTCAGCAGCATCAAGCGCGACACCAACTCCATCGCCAAGGACATCAAGGCCCGGGGCGAGAACATCCACCGCAAGCTGCGCGCCATGAAGGCGCTGAGCGAGGAGGCGGAGGCCCGGCACGGCCCCAACTCGGCGGTGGCGCGCATCTCGCGGGCGCAGTACAGCGCGCTCACGCGCACCTTCCAGAGCGCCATGCACGAGTACAACCAGGCCGAGATGAAGCAGCGCGCCAACTGCAAGATCCGCATCCAGCGCCAGCTCGAGATCATGGGCAAGGACGTCTCGGGCGACCAGATCGAGGACATGTTCGAGCAGGGCAAGTGGGACGTGTTCTCTGAGAACTTGCTCGCCGACGTGAAGGGCGCGCGGGCGGCCCTCAACGAGATCGAGAGCCGCCACCGCGAGCTGCTGCGGCTGGAGAGCCGCATCCGCGACGTGCACGAGCTCTTCTTGCAGATGGCCGTGCTGGTGGAGGAGCAGGCCGACACCCTCAACGTCATCGAGCTCAACGTGGAGAAGACCCTCGACTACACCGGCCAGGCCAAGGCGCAGGTGCGCAAGGCGGTGCAGTACAAGAAGAAGAACCCCTGCCGGACCCTCTGCTGCTTCTGCTGCCCCTGCCTCAACTAGCGGATCGGCCCAGCCGCCCACCCCACCCCGCCAGCAGTGGCCGGGAAACACCCCGGGGAAGATCTGGGGCTCCTCCACGCAGGGGTGAGTTGCCCCAAGCCTTATGGACTTCGGTCCTTGGAGAAAGAAGAATTCTGAGGGGCGAGAATTCCCACCCTGCTTGTGTTTGGGAAGGGGCTGATGCCGTCCGGTGTTTCTTCAGTAAGGACAGACACCCACTGAAGTGTGAGGTCATCGTCCGGCACGTGGCCCCCTTTCCCTCTCCACCGAAGCCGGATAAAGAACTGACGCTGTAGCTTACTGTACGGTGAATGTCCATGGCATGCTTCCTAACGAAACTCTCAGGGGAAGTCAGTTCTGCATCCGCTGATAGTACGAGCTCGTTATCAAGGCTCAAATTCCTTCACCTTATCCTTAAAGTCCCTTGGTTCCGTCAATTTCACATGACCTGGATCTGGGGGAAAACTGTCCGTCTTTCATTTCTGATCCTTCATCTGGCTTATCCTGTGTGATTCCTGCCTCGATGCATACCTTCTTTCTGCCCACCTCCCCTACTTACCACATTTAACACTTATTATTTCCTTATCTCTTTCACTTTTAGTATTTTCCGTCAGAATGTATTTTGGATTTTTTTCCAAATATTTTTAAGCACTGAGTTTTGAACACGCACTCAAATGGAAGTATGTTACCCGTCATATTTTATATATTTTTCATAAATAATTTAAAATTTATCTTTTTACTTGATAATACAAATGCACATAAATATGTAAATATAAAGTACTAATATTAACACATGTACAGAAGGACCAACTGGTTTAACTTGACTTTTGTAAGTATGGTCTATAAATACCAAGAGCAAGACTTGTACTGGTCATTGGTGTTGGTTTGCTTGTTTTGAGTTTATCTTGCTCCTATCTGCATAGTCACAATTCTATTTTGAACCACTCTGTGTTGGTTGTGGTGGTAGAGACAGATGTCAAAGGCTAAAATGCATACAGAACTGGAGATGATAAAATAATGTCTTTATAAATACTTCTTTTGTTTTACTGTGGACCGTTTCATGTACTGAAAGGGAGTAACTTAAAATAAAATAATCATGTTTCTCAATTTAGCTTAATAAACATTACATTATAAATCCCCTTTGTGTATTTCTATCTTGATCACTTAGTTTGCTTTTTCAGTTATTATTCTTAAAAATTCTTCTACTAGCTGCGCAAGGCTGCAGCGTCTAGATGGAACTCTGAAGAGAAGGGGAGAAGAGGAAAAAAGAATTCACTTGTGGGTGTCCTGCTTTCTTTCCCAAGTTACTTAAATTAGTTTAGCAAACCATCATGTTTCAGAGATTTGGTTTTGTTTGCAAAATTGTAATGCCCTTACCCATGTTTACCATGCTTTCTGTCTTTCTTCTGAGTCAACCCTTAACTGCTTTTACTTATTATTTACTAAATGAACAAGTTTACTCAGCAAAGTCAAAATTCTCGGGTCTTTCACACAGATTTTAAAAAGGAATAGAAAGAAGATCCTGTGAACTCTTTGGAACTTATGAACCTACTTAGGCCCATGAAATCTAGCTCTGCCCCTAATTTTAATTTCATGGTTAAATATGAGAATTGTGGAGACCAAGTTCACTGGGCTCCTCTCAGATTTCTCCCAATTTCTTTCCAGCTAACCCCACGGATATGTTTCACTTTTAACTGAACTTCCTCCCCCCCAAACCCCCCAAAACCTTCCCATGGCTCCATTGCTGTCTTTCTTTGTAGAAAAGTGATATTGTGATATTATTTATATAGACCATCAGCTAGTTTCCCTGAGAGAGAATGGTTCATGAATTTGACTTCTCTAAACATATACAGCATTTTCTTTGCCTAGAACCAATCATAAAAGTAAACGAGTTTGCAGGCTCTGTGTATTTTTTAATTCCCCACATTTCACATTGGAGAATTAAGTAAACACTTTCATTTGCTAAGTGGTTAGTAAACTGTTGCATGACAAAGTAAGAATTTTTCTTCTTGCTTTTTAGTAACTCTCTGAGTGTTGCATAGTAGTTAAGAACACTGATCATGACCTCCCCTCTCTCAGTTTAAATCCTAACTCTGCCTCATACTAGCTATATGATTTGGGCACATTTCTTACCCTGTTTGTGCCTCAGTTTCCTCATCTGTAAAGTGGACATAATAAGGCCTTCTTCATCAAGGTGTTGTAAGAAGTAAAGGCTATCTATGTTCATTATTGTTATTATACAGCTTTTTGGTAGACTGAGAGAGCTAATTCTAACGGTAAGTTAATAGTTATTAACTTCTGAGAGAAAAAATGTTTATTTTTCTGTTGATAGTTTTTAACAAAATGGAATAAAGAAACCAAGACCTATCTTCTTTGAATATTAGGGCTTTTTTTTTCTACCACATAAAAACCATTTTCACTATAGCATTTCTATTCCTTCGTATATCCAAACGTGTTCTGAAAAAGTAGTAGATGTTCCGCTTAAAATTAACAGTTAAGCAGGAAGCAGCTGTTCTGTTCAATTTGGCAAGGATGTTCTCCTGATCTTCCCAAGCTGTGAATCAGAAAGTGTTCAGTTCTAGAGGCCAAGTCACAACAGACTAACAGGAACAGCTGGCTTTTCCCACATCCTGCCTTGTTTCCCCCAAGCCCTTCCTGGCTCTGAGTGTCATTCGAAACAGTGTGTGAAATGCTGGCGTTTTCCTCAGGAAAGGGTACTCCAGTGCCCCCAAGAGGTGCTGCAGAGGTTGGCTTTACCCAATCCCACAATGCCCTCATGGCAAACTCTGAAAGTTGACTTAGGGCAAGAAGAAAACTTTGTGACAAAGCCACTCATTTCATATACTAATATCATTTAATGTACAAAATGAAAGAACCAATCACAAAGAATAATAGATCCTTAGTGGACAGAAGGTGGAAATCTATTTCTAAAGTTCATTTCACATGAGCAGTGACTCCTTCTAACTAGCCAAATGCCAAACCTTACAGTCACCACCACAAATTATAGGCAGTGACAACTCCAGAAAGATCAAAACTAAGAGAGATGCTCACCTACGATGCATCAGTACACAGGATAATGTGAGTTTGAATTTTTTAAAAGCCGATCAATAATTCAAAAGAGTTTGAACTGTGACATCACAGGAGTAAGCTTATGGCCTTTCAAGATAATGACTTTGAAAGAAAACAGTGTTCTTCTTGTGCTTCATATTTATTTTAAAACAGCCTTAATGCTTTATAGTTGAATGTCATATGCACATATGTTTCAGGCTCTACAATGTAAGATTTCCTGTCTTGACAGGAACCTGCGGAAGATTGTGTACAGCTTAAAAATAATAAAATAGGGTAATTGTCATCTTGAATTTTATATATCAATTCTACCATTCTATTTCCACCATCAGACATTTCCACTCCTCTCTTTGAAATATAAACAGTATCTCTAATGCAGCATGAATTCACTCATTTGTAATCAGGATGATAGTTTGAAACATACAGTTGCTGTTAAAGTAACAGTTGATTTGCTTTTGATAGCAAGAATTGAGAATTCTTGCAACTAATAAAACGCGGCTATTAGAAAAGGAAATTGAAGAGGATCTAGAATGCAACCTCACCAACATATGAATATTGGGCATCTTTATTACCAGCATGTGTTATAAAGGAAGGGTGAGATAGCCTTATACACTGGAAAATTCTACTGTAAAAATTATGTATATATTGGTAAGAAAGAAGGCTTTCTCACCCGATGATCTGGGTGAGAATATATAGGATGCCTTTAAACCAGTGATATCCTAAATATTGAGGAGTGAGAAACAACTCCCCAACACTATCATTGTCTAATTCTTTTTTTTTTTTAAGTAGGCTCCATGCTGGGTGTGGATGCAAGGCTCGAACTCATGACCATGGGATCAAGACTTGAGCTGAGATCAAGAGTCAGTTAACCGACTTAACCGACTGAGCTACCCAGGTGCCCCTCTAATTTTTGATATTTATTTTGAAAGTATTTTATGCCCCATTTTAATTATAAGCATCTTTAAGCCACTCTTGAATCTCTTCCATCTTTCCTGGTCTGTATCTCTACATTTGCAAGGTCTTAGAGGCAACTCTTTAGACATATCTGCCCTCTGTATCCAGGTATCCCACAATAGTCTCTAGAAGATACAAATAACAGCATGAAAAATATATTATATTATACATATATAATATAATATATAATAATATAAAATATTAGTCCGGGGGCTCTGAGAAGTCGACTCCAAGAGGGAATCCAGCATGCAAAACTTTAATTCACAGAAATGCATTACAGAGACACTAAGAGATAAATCAAAGCTACCATAGTGTCCCTGCAGCGCTCAGTCATGGAGGGTGGAGAGGGGCTCGGTGGAAATGGATGGATTTCAGCGCCCATACTTCAGGCCTGCTGGCCAGTGAGTGAGGTGTGTTCTTCTGGCCAACAGTGCCCTTCTCTTCACCAAGCAACCTGGGCTTCCTCTGCTGGACTGCTTTTTGATTTTTAAGGGCAGACAGTATCATCTTACTTGTTTTTTAATCTTAGTGTTTTGCTGGTTTCATAGTACTCGATGTTCGTGGTCAGAATGCAGAATAGAAATACTCAGAATTTGCTTTCTGTTATGAACGACTTTGTGTACATCTTTAAAAAATGTGTTGGAGGGGTGCTTGGGTGGCTTAGTAGGTTAAGCCTCTGCCTTCAACTCAGGTCATGATCCCAGGGTCCTGGGATCAAGTCCCACATCGGGCTCTCTGCTCATTGAGGAGCCTGCTTACCTTCTCTCTCTGCCTGTCTCTCTATCTCGTTGTGATCTCTCTGTCAAATAAATAAATAAAAATCTTTAAAAAATGTGTTGGGGCACCTGAGTGGATCAGTCAGTCAAGTGGAGGACTCTTGGTTTTGGCTCAGGTCATGATTTCAGGGTCCTGGGGTGAGCCCTGAGTCGGGCTCTGCACTCAGTGGGGAGTCGGCCCGAGGATTTTCTCTCTCCCTCTCCTTCTACCCCTTCCCCTGCTCTCACTCGCACGTTATCTCTCTCTAAAATAGATAAATAAATCTTTTTTTTTAATTTTAAGTAAAAAATGTGTTTATTTTATAGCATAAAGCCCAATATCTCATCTTCGTGCCCGGTGGAAAGTCTGTGCGGGGTGCTGGGCCCATGGGGGGAGGAGGCCAGCATCCTGAGAATAGGGTAGGACTTGGTGAGCTGCAGAAGGTAGGTTTGGAAAACAAACTGCATGAGGGAAAACAACTCATCCAAGAGAACGGTCAATTTGAAAGGGCTATGCAGAGAGAGAATGAAGGTCTGACTCACTAGGGAAGCCCGCAGAACCAGGGGCAAACCATGGCCCAGAGGGAAGCTTCCAGGTAAAGAGTTATTGAAGGTACAGACTCAGGTTGGATGCAAGGAAACTTGTAAAACTACGTTCTAATCTGGAAAGAATTATTTTCTTTTTATTCTTTCAGCCGTAGAAGATAAAGATTTTTTTTTAAATCTGGGGTCACGATGTACTGGCTTGAGTTTCAGCTGTTCACACTCCTCTGTACTGCGGCATCTGGGAGGGTAATTTAGGCAAAATCCCCTGTTCTTGGCTCCTAGGCAGAAAAGGCTGTTTCAGGGTGATGGCTTCGGACGCCAGTCTCAAACTGTCCTTCATCACTGACGTCTCTGTATAGATGAGGATGCCCTGTCAGACCTCAGCCCATTCTCCCAGGTATTTTAGGAGATCTATACATACAGACTCTTTAGAGAGCTATATAATGCTTATTCAGTACAAAAATGTTCAACTGCACGTGTGCTCTGAGGGAAATGATGGCAAGGCCCCTCCTTTTCCTGCAGGAGTCAAAGACCAAGCAGAGACTGCTGTGACCCTAAACCGCCCTTTATTTTATCTGCAAGCTCAGCTGGGTTGCAAAGCCGCAGCCCTGCCCTGCCAACCCTCCCCCTGCATGGGCAGGGCAGATTCACTGTTGCGTGGGGTGCCCAGGTGCCTTCCAGCTGACAGCAGCTGGTGCTATAGCTTTTGCAAAACACAGCTTGGGATCAAATCACGAAGAGCCTCTCCAGGGGGAGGAGGATATACAAAGAACGTCACTCCTAGATGAAAAGAAATGATTTAGCCTTCGTGGGACACGGACAGGAATTTCTCTTGCAGCTAGGAATGTTTAACTAGTTCATTCTTTGGCCCTGCCCTGTGGGTTTACCCCAGTTTAATGCACCCTTAAAAGGGCAGAGATGAGGTAACACGATTTCTCTTCAGAATCTTCATCCCTATGTTGTAATCCAGTTCATGGAAGAAACCTACCAAACAAGAAATGTGACTCAGTGGCAAGATGTTAAAATACGGCACTTCCCCAGGAGAAAGTGAAACTGTCTGGGAAAGGCAAGAAAGGGCCTGTTCTTGTAATGTTGGAACTCATCCCTAGGGGGGCCTCTTGTGTCTGGCACTCCGCATCAGCCATTATCAATATTTGACATAACTCGGCAACGAGTTCCCATGTCCGAAAAGCTTCATTAGCAAAAATTGGGCTCTTCGAGCTGCGAAGAGTCTCAGAGCTACATGGAAAATGGCCCCAGAGAAGAACACACCGTAGGGTGAGAATGGGGCCAAGAGCAGCCCAGTCCTTCTCCATACGAATCAAGAGATTTATAGGACATGTTTTTGGAAGGAATACTCTAGTAGCGTGAATGGATTTTAAATTTAAAATAAAAAGAAAGGGAGGAAGGATGACCTCTTCCTAGGATAGAAGGTGGGCCAGAAAGCAAGAGAACCCCAGGCATCCAGAAGTACAGAAGTGAAACTGGGGATGAGTGTCAAAGTGGACCAAAAATTAGAAAGGGAAAGCTGAAAATATAAAAAATAGATTTTCCTGCACGTGCATACCACACAGCCTTACTAAATCATCACGTGTGGTTAAGGCCACTTAGAAAAAGCAGGAGGGCAATTTGTTGCTCCCCAGTGGTTGGTAGCACAAAAACACAGTTGCCTCATGTCTGTTTCAGGATATTGGGTCAAATGAGTTAGCCACTCACTGACATGAGAAATGGTCCTGACTTCTGCCCTTGACTCTCTCTTCTCTGTACATTCTTGGTGGGCAACCTCATCCAGCCCAAGGCTTTGCTCTCTCTTGGTGGTAATTTCCAAACCTTTGTGGACAGAAGACTGACCACCGATGGCTCCAGCAGCTCCCTTCAGTTTGCCTGATGAGGAGCAAACGCACAATCTTAGCTTCACCCAAGGCACCCAGAGCTGTCAGCGTGAGTAGGCAACCTCCCTGAGCCCCTGGCAGCCAACCTAGACTCTTCTCCTGCTTGCAAGACTGCTCTTATTCTCACCTTTAAAAAGCATTGTTTTTGAGCAGTAGGGCTCAGCTCACAATGTATCCACCCAGCTGGGGCCCGCAAAGTACACCATAGGATGATGTAAGAGGACAAAAGCATCATGGTGGGGTCACCCCTCTGCCTGCAATTCACCAGGGGACGCTGTGGCATTTGCCTAAGCCAGTCACTCAATAATCTTTTTCGTTAGCCTAGCTTTGTCACCTGAGCTCCAGATTTTAATATCTTACTGTCTGCTTGCCCTTCCTTCTCGAATGTCCCACAGGTTCCTGAGACTCAACGTTCTGTCTTTCCGCTATGGACCTCCTTTGCTTAATGGGATCATTATCTTCCTAGAATTACAGGCAAAAGATCAGAATCACCTTCACTGTCCACAAGCAAATGAAATGAAATTTAAATTGTTGCCGATATTAGAAAGAGAGCATGCAAGAGATTAATATTTGTGAACTATTTTGAGGTTAGCATAATCCGAAATGCACACCAGGTTCTTAAATTGCTACAGTTTCCTGTCTGGACTTTCTCAATTGACCCAGCATGGAAGTGTTTCACTTATCAGGAACTGTATTCTGACTTACATTTAAATTGATATAATCTTTCATGTTCATGTAGTTGATCATTTAATAAATGTCTAGGGACACCTGGGTAGCTCATCATTTAAGCATCTTGTTCTTGGTGTGAGCTCAGGTTGTGACCTCATGGGCCCAAGGATCAAGCCTCAGCCAGACTCTGTGCTGGGTGGGGAGTGTGCTTGAGATTCTCACCCTCTGCCCCTCCCCACACTAAACTCGCATGCTTTCTTTCTCTATCTCAAATAAATAAATAAATCTTTTTTTTTTTTTTTTTTTTTACTTTTAAAGGTTAACATTTTAATTGGAAACAGTTG
Source organism: Mustela nivalis (assembly GCF_964662115.1). NCBI lineage: Eukaryota > Metazoa > Chordata > Mammalia > Carnivora > Mustelidae > Mustela > Mustela nivalis. The sequence continues at coordinate 57,769,194 of NC_139024.1, read as the reverse complement.
GCATGGCCCATTCAGTGGAAGCTCAGATAAGGAAAGAACAATAAACAGAATGAAATATCACACATAAGTTTCTATATAAATCAACATGAAAAAATATTTGAAAAGGAAAAAACAAATTACAAAATAAGAAGTACAGTGCATCCACTGTCAAATATTTTTTTCTAAACTATGTAGTAATATTTTTGCAAATATTATTGTTTTTGTAATATAAAAACAAAATTAATATTAATGTTCAAGGGCACCTGGGTGGCTCAGTGGGTTAAGCCGCTGCCTTCGGCTCAGGTCATGATCTCAGGATCCTGGGATCGAGTCCCACATCGGGCTCTCTGTTCAGCGGGGAGCCTGCTTCCTCCTCTCTCTCTCTCTGCCTACCTCTCTGCCTACTTGTGATCTCTCTCTGTCAAATAAATAAATAAAATCTTAAAAAAATATATTAATGTTCAAAACATATTTACTGAATCACTATGAGCTTGATTTGTATAAATAATTTCAGCAAATAAAATGTTTAATGAAAAACTGTGGTATACAATGTACTTGTCCAAAGAAAAAGTCTTATAAGTTAAAGAACAAAGGTGTTTCTTCTAATTAACATAGGATTCAGAAAAACACTATTTATTACTACCAAAATAAAATGGATTTACTACAAAAAGTTCAAGTATCCAATGAAATCTCAAGAGGTGATCCAAAACTGTTTCTCAGTCATATTCAGAAAACCTAATATGTTTACTTGCTTGTTGAGTCTTCACAAGTCTGATCTTTTCAGCTTTGGTGATTAACTTCTCAGTGCCTCTTTTCTTTTCACGAGGCTGATTAAGTTTTGCCTGCCTATCTACCAAAATCTTCTGCCAATACCTTTGCTCATGGTCACCAGAAAGGATCTCGAGGTTCCAGCAGTGTTTCTTTTTAATTTCTGTATATGTGTTTATTACAGCTTGAGCATCCTCAGGAGTTTTAAATCTAGCATGGCACTCTGTATCCCCTTCTAGCAAATCAACATAAACAACTTCTGAGATTGCTGCCAATGTATCCCTGACTTGTTTCCTGCCAGGTAGAGGCTCAGTGCTAACGATCTTCACAATCACGCCACTCACAAACTGTGGTCCTGCTGCATTAACCTTTTCCTGAGGACAGCCCTCTTCACTGTTTGTTTTTTCATTTTTTATCTCAGATGTAGTAGGTACTCCGTTTGTTCCCATTTTTGACTCCAACTTTATTTGGGATATTGTTTTTTTTAAGGAAGCCATGCTGGCCTTTTGCAGTGCTAAATACTCTTTTTCAAATCCATCCATTCGCTCTTTGAAAGGACTCTTAACGGTATAACCTCTTCTCCCATTTTGTGCCTCTCTTTATGTTTCTTCTTATGCTTCCTTTTTGCTTTTAAAAGCGATCCATCTTTTACATCTCCCGTATCCTTCTCCTCTTCAGTAGAGATTTCCAAGTCTTTGTTCTCTTTGGAAGTTTCTGTATCTTTTTAATGTTGTCTTTCTGATTTGTTTTCTTTACTTTTGGTTTGGGAGTTGGGTATTCTGCTTCAGAGATACTTCTCTTCCTCTTCCCTGTTCTGACTACAGGTAAGCCGGAAACTTCCTGTCTTTCCCGTTTTTTCTTTTTTTTTTGAGGGCGGCTTTTGAGGTTCAGTTGTTTCTACTTCTGATCCCTCAGACGTTGTCCTAGATCTTTTCATTTTACTGTCACTCTCCTTAGTTGTGTCCATATTTGACTCTTTGGTCTGCATATTGTCTTCCTTCTTCATTCGGCCTTTCTTCTTCTTCTTCTTTTTCTTTTCTTCTGATACACTAAGCCCAGGAATAGGCTTATTTTTTACTGTCTTAGGAAATATACCCGGTTTTCTTGGTGCTTCTTCTGGTGGGTTGTTAAGAAACTCAATAGCTTTTACTGCTTGTTCTTTTGTTTCAAATTCCACAAAGGCAAATCCCTTTGGATCTCCAGTAGATTTATAATGTGGTATGCTTATATAAACAACATTGTCACATTTCCCAAATACGCTTTCAATCCCGCTGTGATTAACATTTTTGGGAAGTAATTCCACATACACTGTCCGTTCATCCTCGTCCTTTGGTCATTCACCCAGTGGTTTTTTTCTCCTTATTCTGGTGCCTTCTAAGTCCAGCTCTACAACAGATGAACTTTTTAGTGCTCTGGCTGTCAACTTTCCATCTGTGGTCAATTTTTTCATTTTGTTGAAAGACACGAGGAGTGATATGTCAACATAACCATCTCTGGACTTTTCTATTTGCTCTCGAAGAAATCTATCCTTGTGAAGATTTGCATCTCCAAACCAGAAGTCTACTTGCTTAGCAATATCTGCAAGCACTTGCTTAACTCGTGACCTTTTCTTTTTTTCTACTTCTTTTTTCTTTTCAGTACTTTCTTCCATTGATTTCTCTTGATTTCCACTTTCAGTTTCCATTCTCGGTTCAATTCCCAAAATATGGAGCCAGTGATTCCGTCCTTCACCTTTGTCGCCTCCAGATGCTTATAGTCCTGATTTCCACGTCATAGGGTGAGCGACACCGTTCTCCGGCACCTAAATAAATAAATTTTTTTTAAAAAAATGGATGCCTACCAGATGCAGGTCTGATACTAATTAATCTGAGTTTGAACTTTCACACATTTCTTTTACATACATAAGCTACCCAGGGACAGCTTGTGCAGACCTTGTATCCCTGCACCATGTTTAATGGCTCCTTTTCTCATTTTCACAAGTGTCTTGTTTGGATGACAAATTATATGGTCACCCAGCATATATCTGATATAGAATCTGGGTGTCCCTCTGTTTGACATTTTTTAAACTGACCCTGCCCTTAATATCTAACCAGTTTAGGGGCACCTGGGTGGCTCAGTCAATTAAGCATCTGACTTTGGCTCAGGTCATGATCTCAGGATTCTGGGATGGAGCCCGCTGTCCTGCTCCCCACTCAGTGGGGTGTCTGCCTGTTTCTGTCCTCTCCCCTTCCTTCTCTTTCTCCTCTCTCCTTCCCCTCCCCCTGCTTGTGTGCCTGCCTAGTGGGCACTCATGCATGGTCTCTCTCTCTCTCTCAAATAAATAAATAAAATCCTAAAAATTTTAAAATAAAATCTAACCAGTTTAGTCTGAGCCCCTGTGCTGAGTGGCTGCAGAAAGACCCTGCCTTTTGTTAGATCATTCCTCTCCTTGGTGTAAAGCCCATGGAGACCGAGGATGTGGCCTTTCCTTTCTCACTGCCTCTTCCCGAGGCCATATTTCTTACTGACCAAAAAGACAAAGTAAAATAATATCCCTAAGAACAAATGAAAAATTTAAATCAAAACATCACAAGGAAGGGAGAAAATTCAGAAAAACTAAAATGTAGAAATTAAAATATAAAGGTTAAACTATAAATGTAGTGAAAACAAGCTGTCACAAGAACCAGTGGTCACATTTAATTACAAAATAAAAATGAAAAGCTACCACATGTAAAAATAAAAACACAAACAGAGATTTAAAAATTTTCAACTAAACTGGAAATAAGCAAAAATTCAAAAGGATTAAAAAGCCAGAATGTTTTTAAGGGAAATATAAAGGCACTGTAAGCATGAAGGGGCTCTACAGTGTTTCTGAGAAGAAACAGATAGAGGCTGAACACTTGAAGAACGAAGAACTAAAATAAGAATGGAGGATGTTAGAGAAAATGAATAAAATGAGATAACATATGTAAAATGCTTCTCACAGTGAAGTGATGTTGACACAGTGCTCCATTAAACAAAATTTGTCTCTAATAAAGTTGGAAAACAAAAGACAAGTTGGGAAAGAGGGGAGGAGGGAGTAAAGAGCCTCACTGAAAGCAAGCCGAGAGTCCCTGGCAAAATGTCTACTGAGACTTCCCAGTAGTTGACTTCCAGATAGCTGGGAGGTAGGAGGCAGAGGTAATACAAGGCCCTACTCTTTGTCCCGGTCCCCTTGCATGACTTTATGGCATCTATGACCCAGAGATATCTGCGAAAGCCTCACCACAAACAATTTTGGGAAAGAGTCTCAGTTATCGTCACACATGCTCAGGGACCAGCTCTGTTCTCTGAAATCCAGAAGAATACCATGCTCAGGTATCTAAAAGCGTCTGGCAAGTATTTGGGAATCCCCAACGTAAGCCAACAGATGAATAAAATGAGATAACATATGTAAAATGCTTCTCAAAGTGAAGTGATGTTGACACAGTGCTCCATTAAACAAAATTTTTTTTGTTACCTTCAGACGAGAAAATACATCCTAGGGTTGATGGTATTCAATGCCTACTTGTGATCTCTGTCAAATAAATAAACAAAATCTTTTAAAAAAAGATTCTGAAGCATTCAACTGATGTTGAAATAAAAGGGTGTTAGAATGATGCTGGGAAGTGAAAGATTTCCGGTAAAGTGAAAGTAAAGATTCTCTTCAGGACAAGACACACCTTAGGAGGAGGCAGTTTTGGGGTCCAGACAATAATTTATATACCTTTTTCAATTCAAGAAGACAGCAAGTATCCCCTCAGGAGATAGCCTTACCTAAGAGAAAGAGGTAAGTGATAAGAAATCAGGCCAAAGCTGGGGAATCAAGAAAGCGACTTCTCAGAAACACTGTAGAGCCCCTTCATGCTTTCCACACGTACTGTAGGAGCCCTCTGGAATGCACTGGCTCAGGAATGCTTTGGCAGAAACCCTATTGGGATAACTGAGACTCTAAAACCAACTCTGTCTCAGATCACCCAGCTCAAGTGTGCATTCAAGGAGTTGAGATAGGGCTTGAGAACTGGCATTTCCAACAAGTTCCCAGGTGTTCTGGACACTCTGAGAGCCACTGGCTTATATTTAAAGACATGTTCATGTTCCTTTTCTTTTTTTTTTTTTTTTTTTTTTTAAGATTTTATATATTTACTTGACAGACAGAGATCACAAGCAGGCAGAGAGAGAGGAAGGGAAGCAGGCTCCCTGCCGAACAGAGAGCCTGATGCAGGGCTCGATCCCAGGACTCTGAGATCATGACCTGAGCCAAAGGCAGAGGCTTAAACTACTGAGCCACCCAGGCGCCCCTAACATGTTCATTTTCTTGCACAAGAAGCAGATTGGAGGTGTGTGGTTTCTGGTTGGCTGTGGCTCACTAAGGTCATAAGGGCAAGATCTGTTTCTCATTTACCCTTCTGACATCTTTGGGCATTCACTGACTATCCTAGGTTTGTCCCCTCATGGACACAGGATGGCTAACACAACTCCAATAATTTCACCTTCACACCATTTCAGTAAGGGCAAGGAGAAAAGGGGAAGGAAGAGCATAAGCTTTCACTTCCCCAGGCTCTGTTTTTTTTGTTTTTTGTTTTTTGTTTTAATCCAGAAAGAACATCTTTTTCAGAACCCTCAACCAACTTCCCTTATCTTTCATTGGCCAGAACTGGATCATTTACCCACTAACCCCTTATCCCTGTCCTAAACTCACTACTGGCATAATGGGTGACATGATAATCACTGCCTTAGACCAACAATAATTCGTCCCCTGGGTTAGGGGGAGACATCTATCTTGCCTAAAATAAAAACGAGAATGGCTGTTCAGAAAGTAACAAGTATCCAGGCACCTGGGTGACTCAGTCGGTTGAATGTCAGATTCTTGATTTCTGACTCTCAGGTCATGATCTCAGGGTCATGGTATCACCAGCCTCAGTCTCCAAGTTCAGCAGGGAGTCTGCTTGAGATTCTCTCTCCTTCTTCTGCCCATCCCCCACTTCTCTTTTTCTGAAGTAAATAGATAAATAAATAAAATCTTAAAAAACAAAAACAAATATTGACTATCACCCCAACTGGAGCCTACCTCTAGCTAGCTGGCCAGCTAGATATTTTGTATACATTAATTCACTGGATTCTCACATTTCTCTGAAGTAAACATTATTATTCTCATTTTGCAGGTGAGGAAACTGAGACTTGAGAAGGTTAAGTATTTTGCTCACACGGCTAGGAAAACTTTAGAATTTGAACTAGGTCTATTGATTTCACAGTCTAAATAATATCCTTACATTATGATTTCCTGATGTCTCTTGTTTTAGAGATAGCTCAGAGAAATCTTTGCTATCATAATGAGAGCCCTTGATTATGGTTAAAAAAAAAAAAGGCTGATTTATATTCTGTTTACTATATAGGATGTATGTGCACTATATATCACAAGATTTGATATAAAAATTTTAACCTATGAGTACTTAATTAGAAAATCCTGTCACCAAGAATAATATATTCCTAATGATATGACATAGCTTAATTATTTTAAAGATTTTATTTATTTATTTGATAGAGTAGAGAGAGAGAGCACAAGTAAGCAGAGTGGCAGGCAGGGGCAAGAGAGAAGCAGGCTCTGTGCTGAGCAAGGAGCCCGAAGCAGGGCTCGATCCCAGGACCCTAAAATCATGACCATTCATCAGTCATCCCTTCTCTCTGGATGGCTCCCAATTCTGTTTTCTCATGCACATCTTCTGCCTGACACCTGACCCACATCCCTGCTGTTCTGTTCCCAAACAGAACTCTCCTATTCTGTTTCAGGGGCCTTCACCGTAATATATTCCAACTAAAGGTCTTCTTATGTTGCAATCCAGTAATGGTCTTATCACCTCCTATGGACCAGGAGTCTGCAAATCCTAAAATGTGCTAACACTGTCCTTCTTTAACCCTTTGCCAGTTGTCCACTAGCAAATACCCTACTCCCCCAGTCATCAGTTCTTCCTCCTCCTTACAAATCCACACCCTTTTCTTCCCTGTGACCACCACCCGTCAGCTTAGCCCTCATGTTCTTTTACCTGGACCATGTACTTGTCCCTGTTCACTGGGTCCTTCCTTCTGCCTTAGAGATTGTCTAAAGCATACATTTGGGGGCACCTCGTGGCTCAGTGGGTTAAAGCCTCTGCCTTTGGCTCAGGTCATCATCCCAGGGTCCTCCTCCTCTCTCTCTCTGCCTGCCTCTCTACTTGTGATCTGTCAAATAAATAAATAAAAATCTCAAAAATATATATATATATATATGTGAAAACAAAATATATGCTCATAAATATATCATCCAAGCTAAAAACTAGCTGGTATGTATTGGTCATCTATAGCTACATAGAAATAACATAAAATTTATCAGCTTAAAACAATAAATATTATCTTGTATAGTTGCTGAAGGTTGGAAAATCAGAGCTTGGCTGGTGGTTCCGGTTCTGGGTCTCTTATAAGGTTGAAGTCAAGATGTTGGCCAGGGCTACAGTTATGAGAAGGTTTGACTGGGCAGGGGGATCCATTACCAAGCTTGTTCATACAGGACCTCATGATATGACATGCTTGCTGGCTGCTCTGCACCACATGTGTCTCTCAAAAGACTGCTCATTAAATGACTGTTGGTTTCTGCCAGAGGGAACCATCCAAGGGAGAGAAATCGAGACATTAGCAGCAATGATGACTGAGGTTGCATCTCACCTCTTCTGTTTTATTCTATTCATTAGAAATGGGTCATTGGATTCAGCCTACATTGCAAGGGAAGCGCCATCTCTTAAAGGAAGGAGTAGCAAAGCATTTGTGAACACATTTTTAAATCACCAAAAAAAATGCATAAAGAAGATCATGACTTAAATAAACACACGTGCACAGTGAAAAATACTTTAAACAGAGCAAAACATTTGCCTATAAGAAGTATGTCAAATGCAATTTCCTGAACATGAATCCATTTCAGTGTTGCAAAATTTGTCTTAATATTGTCACTTGCTTCCTAATATTGTCAGTTATAACAAATGTCACTGCATAGTGCTTTTCACAGTTTGTTCCAATACTCAAGTGGATATTTGTCATGCCTTGCAGTTTCCAGATCTTTTGTACACCCTTCTGATGTTTGGGGAATGTCCTCCATTTTAAGGCCTGCTTCCTAAGGTAAAAGTCAGAACTTTGTATCCTAACCTCCCTGTGGCTAGGACCTCGAGATGGAACTTATGTTCCTTGATCCCAAGAGTCCCAGGAGGGATGTCAGTTTGGAAAAGGGCAGCATGGCCCAAAATCTGGCTTCCAGTAGGGAGGAGGGAAAGAACTCCAATGATGGACTCACATATGGACTCTTCATCTAGGGGTGCTACTTTCCCACATTGGCTTTATTCTCAGATAGCCTGTTTCTGTGTAATGCTCCTAGTGCTCTACTACACTATCCCAGTTTCTTAAATTAACTATTGTTTCATTTAAAAACAAACAAACAACCAAACACCTTAGTGGCACAAAGACACACAAAAACCTTAACATTTTTATTCTGTCCAGAGAGTCTGTGAGTTAGAAATTGGAAAAGGATACACTAGCTTATCCCTGCTCCATTATCTGGGGACTTAACTGGAAAGAGTCCATGGCTGGGTCACTTCACAGTGACATGCTGAAATCAACTGAAGCTTCACTCATTTATATTTGCAGCAATTAATATTGACTGTTGTTTGGGGCTGTTGACCAGAAAGAGTACATGTGGTTACTTCGGCTCTGTCACAGTATGGTGGCTGGGTTCCCAGTGCAAGCATCCCAAGAGAACAAGGTGAATGAGCTCAGAGGTCACAGAGCGCTTCTCCACCACAGACACAGGCTTCCCAGATTCAGTGAGGGAGAAGGGTACGGGTGTCAAAATCACAGTGCAGGAAGATGAAGATGAAGTCACATGTGGGGTGGGCGATATTGTTGTAGTCCTCTTCAGAAAATTACAGCCTGCCACACAGCAGACCGAAATTTTCTCTTCTCCAATAGCTCAGTAAACACTTGCTATACAGGGCTGTTTTCAAAAATTAAATTAGATAGTGTATGTAAAGAGCTTAGGGCAAAGACTGCCACATAGTGAGCATTTAGTAGGCTCTTTTATTATTAGTGAGTTCTTAGTAGGTTCTTTTATTATTACCATCTTTCATATTCTGAAAGCCCAATTTTATGAAATCTGAAGCTTCTTGATGATTTGGTGCCTTAAGATGGAGATGGCAGAAGGAGGAGGTGATCTGGTGTCATCACCCCAGGGATGTTTCTAGACCCCGACACAATCTAAGTTCGCCTTCTTTTCTCGGCAGAGCGGGCTAGGTCTAAGGAACCTGCCCTTAGTTTTGGTCGGCATGCTGGTGCTCGGGTGGGCCAGGCCTCGAGCTCAGTAGGTGGCACACGGTTGAGGCTGGGAAGGTACAGGCCACTGGTTCCTCCCGGTGTTAGGCGGCCTAGTGATGGGGGAGGTAATTCCACCGGCTGTTGCCCAGAAGAGCTGCCACGGCCCACGGGTGTTCTTAGAGCTTAGTGACAGCCTCCCAGGTCAGGGCAATATGCTCGAGGGTTACAGGAGTTCGTGAAAGTAGCAGGGCAGGGTCTCTTACAGCGTGACCCAGAGCCGGAAGAGCCCGTGGGCGGGGTCCCACCGAATAAGATGAATCTGTGCAGTCGCCAGCACCGCAGTTCTCGGTCAAAGGCAGCCGCGGGCACTGGGCGTGGCTGCCAGGTCGCGCTCGGGCCCCCGGCTCCCCGACGCTGCGGAACCCCGAGGCGGTGGCTCTGGGGTACATTCGAGGTCCCGGGTGGTCGGGAATGCAATGGCAGTCCCGGGAAAGGAGGTGACAGGACAGACGGAGTCTCCTGGGCGCAGAATGGAGGGAGAGCATTGCCGGGCACCGAAGAGAACCTAAACTTCCAAGTGCACAGGTGGGTCGTGGGAACGAGGAGTGCCCTCCCTGACCCCGAGGCCGTGCCGCGGGTGTGGTGCCCGCAGCCAGCTGGGAGGGCCGCAGGTGCCACACTCCCTGCGTGTGGCGGGGCGCAGGACAGACAGGAATTTTACAAACTTCCTGCCTGTGTGAGGGGTGAAGAAGAAAAGCGGTTCTGCTGCCCACGCAACTCATTCCTTGAAGTTTATTCTATTTAGAATAAAACGAACGAAACTCCATCCTCTGGGCTCGGTCCCTGCACCACCCCCATTTCCGCGCGCTTCCCCAACGTGCTCCCAGGAATCCCGAAGTTTATGGGTGTGTTTGTTTCCCGCGCCCGCGCACCTCGAAACCGAAAGCACCACGGGCGGCGCCGGCGTCCCGCCCGCAGCGAGCCGCCGAGCGCCGCCGCCACCCGCGCGCCGAACTCGGCTGCAGTTGCCCTCGCTGCCGCGGCGGGCCGGGGGCAACAGTGAGCTGCGGCGGCGGCGGCGGGAAACGGAGGCTCCCGCGGGGAGGCCGCTCCAGCTCGGGACGGGAAAACCGGGAAAGCGGCAGCGAAAGATCCTCAGAAATTCTTGAGGGAGGGTGCGAGGACGATGGAATACAGCTTGTAGGAAGAGTGAAAAGCAGACCGTTCGCCTGTACCAGGATGGCCGAGTGGTTAAGGCGTTGGACTTAAGATCCAATGGACAATGTCCGCGTGGGTTCGAACCCCACTCCTGGTAGATGTTCGTTTTCTGCTTTTTTTTTTAACTTAACAATTTTATTTATTTTTTAAACATAAATTTCACCCAGCACAGCACGTCTTGGGCCCAAGAATTCCGCCTTCTAGCTGGGAGAGACGCACCCTTCCCCACCCCTCCCCCCAACATACACCCCGCGCGGCTTCGTTTCCCGCGGGCGGGAGACGTCGCGCTGAGCGGGTTGGGCTAGGGCGGGCGGGCGGGCTAGGGGCTGGCGGGCGGCGGACGTGGGGGCCGCGGGCGGGGGGCGAGGGGGCCGTGGGCGGGGTACGGGGGGGGGGGGCGCAGACAGGGGGCGGGTTCCGGCGGGCGGGGTCTGGCGGGCGGCGGGCCGGCCGGCGTCTCCCCCGCCCCGGCTGCGCGGCGTCCACCGCGGGTGAGCCGAGCCGGGGTGGGGACTCCGCGATGCCGCGGGGCTCGGGTTCCGGCTGCCGAGCGAGAGCCGGCCGGGCCGGGCGGGCGCCTCGGCCGTGAAATCTTGGTTAGAAAGCTGCCCATGCAGAAAAGTCACAGATAGATCTCTGCCTTTTTCCTTTTCGCAAAATTAATTGTATGCACGTAGCTCTTCCTCGCGGAGACAGTGTGCATCACAGCTCTAAAATCTGAGGAGTCTAACTTGCATTCGGCTTAGAATTTTAAAATACCAACGGCATGGTCTAGCTGTTTGTTGGTTTTTTTTTGTTTTTCTTTAAACTTGTTAAATATGAAAGTAATCACAAAGCCAGAGAAAAAGTTAAACAACTACAGTGCAAAGAACACTTAAGATCATTTGACAGTAAGGTACTGACTAGATGCTCCAAAACAGCCATTAAAATCAGGAAATTAACATTGATAATTTACTACATCTAGTGCCCAAACCGCGTTCAATCACCGGTTGTCTTTTGTAGTAAAAAGCTCCTGTTTAAAAATGTATTGCATTTCCTTGTCACATCTCCTTAGGCTTCCTCAGTGTGTAACAATTCCTCGGTGTCTCCTGACTTTCATGGTCTTGACACTTATAAAGACGACAGGCCAGTCATTTTGTAGAATGTCCCTTTGTCAACTTGGATTTGTCTCATTAGATTTAGGTTGTACTTCGGTAGCAAGGGTATCACAGAAGTACCACCTTGCATCCTCTAGGTGGAGTGATTTTGAGGTGTCCTATTAACTGAACTTAATTCACTTGATTAAGACTCTCCCAACCTTCACCACTATAAATTCACTCTTCTTCCCTTTGTGATTAATACATATTTGGGGGAAGTGCTTTGAAGCTATATAAATATACTATTACTCATCAAACTTCTCATTTTGTTCAGTTATTTATAGAATCTTAAGTAATCTAAATATGCACTTACGGTATCCTATTTGAATGGTTACAATCCATTCTATATTTGTTTGATGCTCAAAGTGTCCCACACTTGGCCATGGGGAATCCATTCAAGCCAACTTTTGACATGTCTCCATCATTCGTTTGCACTTCCTTACCTCCTAGTCCAAGATATTCCATGCTTACCTTGTATTTTCAGCCCTAGACTACGCCATTTTCAAAAGATTCCTGGTTCTGTTTCACAGAGAATGGTAATTAGAAACCATTCTTTTGATGTGTTACTGTTCCTAGGTCCTCTGAGTGGGCAGAATTAGGGGTGTGTGTGTGTGTGTGTGTACACATTTATATTTATCTACTCTCTACTTATATTTATATTCAGGAGTTTATAGCATCACCTCCAATTCTGATGCAACACTACAGATTTTGGTTTAGTTTTTCTACCCATATTTCTAATTCCCTAAACTTGCCAATGTAAAATTTACCTTGCTTGAGCCTATCTAATGGCTTTGGAATTGAATAACTATTCAAGAAGGGAAGGGAAGAGGAAAAGAAAGAGGGTCTAAATAGTTTGGAAATGAGTGACCTGTCAGCATCTGAGAACTGGCTCTGAGCACTGGCTCTGAGCCGGTCACTGTTAGGCACGTGGGCTGTGCAGATCAATAACCCAGCATCTGTTTCACAGAGCTCAGTTAGTGAGGGATAGATTTTAATGAATCACATTTATAATGACAAAATACGAATTATGTCCAAGATGTTAAAGGAGCAGCATGAGAAGCCCTCACTCTTTCCCAGAGTGCCAGCTTTAGTTGGGAACAAAAGGAAGAGAAGTAGTGCTCTGGGAAGGGAGGAAGAGAGGTATAGGTGGAGTAAGCTGTCCTGAAACATTGCTAAGTATGGTCTCTGAAGTCCACTAAAGAATTTGAAACAAGAAGCAACCTGATTAGTGTTGCATTTAGAAAGTTCTCTAATGACTACAAACTCTTGGTCTGTCTATACAGGTTTTGAAGAAGGGGGCATATTGAATTGGGAGGAAATATTTTGGGGTGAAGATTATTTAATTCAGTCCATACCCAGTTCAGCTGAGCTCACTGTCCCTCTCCCTTTCCCCTTGAACGCCAAGCAAGAGTAAAAAACAGCATATTGATGTGAAGCCTTTCCAGCCTGAGCACTGGTGCTTGTGCTAATTTAAGTGTTCCTATTACTATGTTCAAATGCAAATATGGACCAGTACTACCAAGAATAGGCAAGGAATAATGTAGAGTTTTACTTTGTTTCTTTGAAACTGTATTGTAAATCAAGCTTGTAGTCTGTATTCACCAGTTACTGTGCAATAGCAGAGATGGTAAAAAACTCATGAGTATACTTCTTAAGATTGCTGAAATTCTGTCGGATTACTCTGAGATGCCACAAAGAGAGATCAAATGATGTCTGAAGACTGCTGGTCTAGAAACAAGAGGATCTATTAAATAGATCTTACAGTACTGAATCAGAGGTTTTGTATTGATTAGTATGTAGGGCCTACTTACCCACAATCTTTGCATGCCAATTTAGGTGGACTCTTTTGCTTTACTATTTCCCTCTCTGCATAATGTTTTATTACTGGTTTCCTCTGATTAATAGGATTCTCTAACTGAATTTTTATTTATTTCAGCAAACATGAACAATACAATTTAATTTATAAATGTTCAAATCACATGGTGACTCGGTAGAAAGAACCCAGGCTTTGGGGTAAGACAGGTTTACCAATTTGCTCAGGTAACTAATCTACCTTTACTCATTCGCAGATAGGAAAATAATACTTACCCCACTGAGTGGTTGAAAGGCTAAATGAACTATAATAAAGCCTTCTTAGTGATAATAATAATAAGCATTATTACTAATATTATTAATATTAATGAATATTGTTCTCATAATAATGCCTTCTCACAGAGGTAGGTATTTCATACCTCTCAGTTCTCTTCCTTTTCTGGAGCCATTCTTTGTGGGAGTACAGAAGAACCACACTGTGCAAGTGGGAAGAAATCTTATCTTGTATGTAAAGGCCACTTTATAATTTTTCAAAAAAATTTTATATTCACGATCTTCCTAGACAGACAAGTTCCTACAAGACTCATTGTACCTAGGTGGTAGATACAATTATACACCATCTTCTTCAACACATGTGAAACGTAATGTTTTCTTTCACTCAAGATTATAGAGAGAGACCTAGAGAAGACCAATAGTTCTTAAAAATTGAAATCCTGTCCTAAAATGTAGAAACATTTTTACTTTCCCATGAAAAGTAGGCCTATTATATTGACTCTTTATTTTTAAAGATTCGTAAAAGATTTTGAATTTAAATTTGAATCATTTGTGGGTGTACCACCACTAAGCTTAGACTGATTTTTCCAATAATTATTTTAACAATAAGAAATTAGATCACTACTTAATTTGAATTACAAATTAGGAGTATAGATTTGTAAGCATTCTCTTCGTGGGTTTGAAAGAGTTGTAAGTTATTCAGAATTGTTTGATTCTTTTAGGCTGGGCTTCCTTACGTAGAACTGTTGAAGACTGTTTCCAATACATTTAAACAGTGACACCTACTGGCTAATTGGAGACAAATTGTGGTGTTAAATTCTGTCTGCTTAATACTGACTATAAAATCCTGATAGATTGTTGTTCCACACTCACTATGTTTAGGAGCACATTAAGGCTATTATCCTATCCAGCCAGTATTTTGACTTTCTTTTTTCTCTTTCAATTACTGGTGATAAATCTGCCGTTGAAAAGATTCCCAAATCACTGACCCAATTTGCACAAGCCCTTATTTTAATTGTATGAACAGGGCCTTCATCTCATCATATCCATCATCTTTGTTTTAATATATTTTTTCAAACTCAGAAACTATGAGATTGAAGATGAATAGAGATTTGGGTTAGCCACTGATTTTAAAACACAGAAGCCATGCCCAATTTGGGAAATCCCGAGCAAGAAGTTTTCTTTGTCCTCTGTACCAAGTAGGAATTTGGAGATCTTCATTATCCTTTTTGTGTTACATCTTGCTTTTAGGTACCATTGCATCTAATTAGTGAACAACTTGGACACACATTGCACATTGGTTAATTGTTCAAATGAGATAAATGGTAATGCTTCCAGCTTTCAAGAGTCTGTTCACAGAGTGCCTCAGGGGCTCAGTGGGTTGAAGCCTCTGCCTTCGGCTCAGGTCATGATCCCAGGGTCCTGGAATCGAGTTCCGCATCGGGCTCTCTGCTCAGTAGGAAGCCTGCTTCCCCCTCTCTCTCTGCCTGTCTCTCTGCCTGCTTGTGATCTCTCTCTGTCAAATGAATAAATAAAATCTTAAAAAAAAAAAAGAGTCTGTTCAGGTACAAAGGTACCGTGTATTGGACAAGGAACATAATTCCAGGTTCCTTGCATCTACACCACTGCTGGAGAGAAGGCCACAGTGAACCACATGGTTTGTTTGTGAACTACTTGATTTCATTTTCATGTGGATAGATTTTTATGTCTCTGAACCACTTATTGGAATACATGGCAGAGAGGTAGTGAGTGTACTGGGAACTTACTGGGAAGCTGTGCCTAGCAGATTGTCTCCAGGACATCATATGCATTGTAGAAATGTCTGTGGAATGAATGAACAGCCTTGAAGTTCACTGAGTGCACGTTACAGTTCATCTATTTATTGTACACATATTAATTCTCATTTAGGATGTGCATTTTAAGATGTACCCTGGATTTGTTTTAATCAAGTAAGATCAAGTAAGATACACAGACACAGACATGACTGTCATAAAGGAATAGTTTTCTATAGTCACAAATCCCTAGAAACCAGAGTCATGGCATGCCATGGAAGAGCACATGAGGAAACATGGTTTTCACAGGAAGGAATGGGTGAGGCCGGGTAAGCAGGCTTAGGATTTGGTAGTTTGAATAACGTCAGAATGCTCTGGAGTGTAGGGAATGTTCTGAGGTGTCTGGCATCTCTAGGAATTAGCTAACCCTGACAGAGGCAGTACCTCCCTGACCAGCAAGGGCCCAGATGCCAGAGTGCCAGAAATAGAGAACACAGGGAAATATAGTTAATTTGGTATGGGCTCAGACATTCTCACATTCCTTTTTCTTCTTCTTCTCCTTCTTCTTTTGCAGCTAGGGTGCGCCTTATCTGATTGGAAGAATCAGGATCAAGAAGCCCAAGGAGGCAAACACGTAAGTGGTCTTTGAATCATTTCCTTCTGGGTAGGCTATACATGGTACTTGCGCAATTCACACCTCAAATTTATCTTTGGGGTTAGATTGTCTTCTCGGTTATTTTATTCGTGTCTATAGTATAGTGATACTCACAAGTGACTGAAAAAGGTAATTTTTAAAATTGCTTGAAAAGATGGACCATTAAGAAGCGTGTTGAATATATCCTTTGTACATGAACGCAGAAGTATGTGTCATTGTGAAATACACAGCATGGGTCCTAAGAGGCAATTCAGAACAGTGACAGAAGTTAGCCCGCCCAAATTTCAGTCCCATCTCCAACCCTGATTAGCCATGTGGCTTTGGATGGGTTAATCAGCTTCACCAAGTCTTTATTTTCTCATTTATAAAAAAGAGGATGATAATAGAAGCACCTGTGAAATGATTTCTTGTGAGAGTGCTGTTGATAAAGTGTTTAGAAATTGCCTGGCATTTGGATGATCAGTAGATTAAACTATGGCTATCCTTTAGTGATCCTTATAAAGTGGATCTATAGATTGACTATAAGACCAGTTTTGCTACAGAGGTAAAAGTTATTCATGGAATTGATTCTGCTGTTGGTTATGTATTATATTTGCTATAGCAGTTGCAGTAAAGTGAGATCGATTTTTTTTTAATTTTTTTTAAAGTGAGATCTTTAGCAAAAGATAAAATTTTTAAAAAGAAGGTTTTACTTATTTACTTATTTATTTGACAGTGAGAGCAGGAGCAGGGGGAAGGGGCAGAGGGAAAGAGAGCAGCAGACTCCCCTTTGAGCAGAGAGCCTGATGTGGGGCTTGAACCCAGGATCCTGGGATCATCACCTGAGCTGAAGGCAAATGCTTAACCCACTGAGCCACCCAGGTACCCCCAATTTTTATTTTTAATCTTTTTCTTGAGAGAGAGAGAGTGCAGGCACAGGTACACGGTGGGGTGGGACAGAGTGAAGGGAGGGAGAGAATCCTCAGCAGGGCATGGACCTCCAAGCTGGGCATGGAGTCTGACTCAGGGCGTGATCTCACAACCCTGAGATCACGACCTGAGCCCAAATCAAGAGTCGAACACTTAACCAATTGCAACACCCAGGCACATCAAAGGACACTATTTTTAAAAGACATGACATTTGGAAGAGGGGCATACATTGCATTTTTCTGATTTGTTCATGAAACCTTTTCCCATTTAAAAGTCCTTAAATGCCTAATCTTCCATCAACAATCTTTTCTTAAATAAAGCGGGTAATTCCTTGAATAATTTTTATGTTCAAAAAATAGCACAGAGTTCTAAACTCTAACTTCTCAAACTCAAGATAAGTGAGCTTATTGTTTTCCCCTGGGTGTCTCACCCACTGGGTTAGTCACAAACAGCTATATTAAGGATGTTGTTCACATTTTTTAAACGCTAGCATTCTGGCCCACCCAGTTCTGTTCTGATTTTAAATGCAACCTGACTTAATTTTTTTTTAACTTCACATAAAGAAAAATAAAAGACCCCTATGACTTGGAAGTTGTTTAAAGTTTTTTTAAAAATTTATTTGACAGACAGAGAACACAAGTAGGCAGAGAGGAAGGCAGAGAGCCCAATGTGGGGCTTGAACCCAGGACCCCAGGACCCCAGGACCATGACCTGAGCTGAAGGCAGAGGCTTAATCCATTGAGCCACTCAGGTGTCCCTGGAATATGTTTAGAATAATATGTAACGCCACACTTTTAAGTGTAGACTGGCATTAAACTTCATAGATTGTATGAAGTGTATGTACACTTCACAGATTGTAGACTGGCATTAGAGTCTGTGATGATGCAGAAGAGCCCCTCTACTATGACTTAGTGCAATGCCTAATTCTATTAGAGCTCAACAAAGAACAATGTGTAGAAGGAAACATAGAACCAAAATGAAATTTTAATGTGGCTTCATGAGTTGAAATGACCTTGGTAATATACTAATTGAATCAATTAGTCCATTTCTTTAATGCTGATTTTAGTCTCCCATGAATCCTCAGACCAAGGGAAGGTAAGGATGAACTTGGATAATTCTAGGTGGAGAAGCCCCTTAGGTAAATCTGGAGTGAAGAGGATATTTTCCACTGGATTTCTATATTTTGCTTTTACTTCTCTGCACCATAAACCAGCCTAATGCCTGCTTAGAAAACACACAGCTACAGCTACCTTTTGCCCATGATTTCCTAATATCTAGGAAAGTCTTGTAGAGAAACACCAGTCCAGGGCACCTGGGTGGCTCAGTGGGTTAAGCCGCTGCCTTCAACTCAGGTCATGATCCCAGGGTCCTGGGATCGAGTCCCGCATCGGGCTCTCTGCTCAGCAGGGAGCCTGCTTCCCTCTCTCTCTCTCTGCCTGCCTCTCTGCCTACTTGTAACCTCTGTCTGTCAAATAAACAAATAAAATCTTTAAAAAAAAAAAAAAAAAAGGAGAAACACCAGTCCAAAAGGTGGGCAACCTTGTAGTTCCAGCTGAACAATCCATTCATTCATTCATTCATTCATTCAGTATTTTTTAAGTGACTAGAATGGGCAATGACATGTTGGTTGCTCAAATATGGCAATAAATAAGAAAGACCAGGTCTCGTCCTCATAGATCTTACATTTAGGGGATATAGGCACTAAACAACTAATCATAATGTTTTTTCTTTCCAAGTCATAGTTTTCTTCTAGACGTGTGGGCATAGTTTGGAGCAGGAGAGGAGAAGCAGAGGCCGTTCACAGAACAGGTAGACACACAACAGGTAGAATGGAAATGGACAGTAGCTCTCTGCCCATCACCAGGAGAGAGACTGAATTCAGCCCACAGAGAGAACAAGTAAGAGAAAGAGGGAGAGAAGGAGGGAAGAGAAGAGGGGAGGAAGAAAAAAAGAGAGAGGAAGAGAGAGGGGGAGAGACAGACAGACATCCAAGGCCTCACCCAAATTCCTGGAGTGGTTTTCCAGTCAGCTCCAAGACTGTGAATTCCTCCTTTGTGTGTGGCTTCTTAAAAAAGAGGCCTGACCTGAGTAACATAGCTTTTAAGTATTGGCATGAAGTCGAGTATCTTCTTGAATAGCAAAAGAGTTTAAAAAAACAAAAAACAAAAACTCTGCAATATTTCAGAAGAAGGACATGTGATGGCTTCATGAGATTTAATCATGGGCTTGTTGGGTGTTAGGGTTGGAAGGGATTTACTTAGACAAAGCTTCCAATAAAGCAGAAATAACCCGCTGACCACTCCTGGCAGAGCTAAACTAATCTCTAAACTAGTGGTCATTCATAGTGATAGCACTGATGTTGGGGAGCGTTCCGGAGGAAGGCAGGAGCACTTTGGCCTTGTCGTAATTGGAGGGTGGTTCCTGCCGTGAGGAAGGGGTCCAGGATAATGGGCGTGCTGCAGTGTCGGGGAGTGCCACATAATCCAGGGTGACCCTTCCTCCTGGAAGCATTTGGATTGTGCAGAGAAATATCCCTGTGGGTTAAAAGCCTATTTGTCTGAACCCACCACCTCACCACACTTTCCACGTTAAACACAAGACGTTTTTGCGCACTTTAGGCATGCAGTGAATTTTCCAAGTATACACGTATACAACTACCATGTAAATCAAGGAAACATTGTACTTCACTTTATTTAGAATTCCATCAAGAGCTGGTTTCCGTGTTAGAAAGTACGCCACTCGATTGCATGGAGCACTGGGTGTGGTGCAAAAATAATGAATACTGTTATGCTGAAAATGAATAAAAAATAAATTAAAAAGAAAGAAAAAAAAGAAAATCGCCACTCACAGCAGCAGTGCTATTTGAGTATTTGGCATCTGACTCACTGGTCCAACACACATGCCTACGATTTTTGCTGTTGGGCTGGTGATGATGTGATGGGCTCACTCTGCCTTCTATGGTGTGGTCATGCTCTAGCACCTACATGCTGAGATACCCTGTAAAACCCGATGTCTTCGACCTCCTCACTCATAATAAAGCTGGGCTTTTCATCCGACTTTGGCTCATTTGTGCTTTTGCTGACATAGGCGCAGCCTGCCAGCTCGTGCCTCTTGAAACGTCTGCTCCCGACATTCTCCTGAGGCCAAGTAGGCAGGATTACATCACCCTAATCTCCTTGCAGCAGTTGACTAAGCCAGGGGTGGGCACCTGACTCAACGGGGCCAATTACGTTCTCTCTCAACCATTTGTAAGGATACGGAAGGTCATTTTCTGCTCTGTGCCCAGAGAAGCAAGGCAAGCCCATGTGCGGAGGGAGATGGATGAAGCAAATGCAGAGAAAAGCGGGGATGAGTGACCATGTGGCCAAAGAGGGAAAAAGACACCAGTCAGCAGCTGCTTTGGTCCTCAGTACATTTCCTTTTTTTAAAAAAATTATTTATTTGAGAGGGTGGGTGAAAGAGCACCAGCAGGGGGAGCAGAGGGAGAAGCAGGCTCCCTGTAGAGCAGGGACCCCAATGTAGGACTTGATCCCAGGACCCCGGCATCATGACCTGAGCTGAAGACAGACACCTAACCATCTGAGCCACCCAGGCGCCCTCTCAGTGGCATTTCGTAATGCAAGTGTCTTGACTTCAGGAAGCTTTGCTGAGGGCTCTGCTGCTTGTAATTGTGATCCATGGTCCTGACAGAAAAGGTCGCTGTTGACCTGGCCAGATGGGTGCACCAACTCTTCAAGACCTGAGAGTCAGGTAGAATGAGTCTTGAGCTACTCTGAGGTTTAAATTTCTCCTTAATACTTTGCTAGGTCCTGTGTCTTGGCCAAACTTATTGTAACTGACTTTTTAAAAATCTTTCTTTGAAATTATTTAAAATTTCTGAAAAGCCGTAGGAACAGTGCACCCTTGACTCTGATTCCCCATTTGTTAACATTTTACTGCATTTGTTTCATCCTTTTCCCATTCTCACTCTCTCTAATTTGCTAAATCCTTTGAGAGTAAATTATAGATATGACAGACACCCATTACTCCTATATGTTTCCCAAAACACAAGGATACTCTCCTATATTACTACTAGAATCATCAAAATTAGGATGCTGATAATATAATAATACCATCCAATACATAAATCCCATTCAAATTGTGTTGATTTCCTCAACAGTATCCTTAACAAATACCTTTTCCTTTTTGGTTCATGTCTCTAGTCTAGGCTCTTCTGTCTGGAATAGTTCTTCATTACTCTTTTCACCCTTGTGACCTTGACTCTTTTGAAGATACAGATCAGTTATTTTGATATTGATATATTTTGAATTTCCCCCAATTTATACTTGTCTTCCATTTCCTCATGATTAAATCCCAGTTGTTAACTTTTGACAGGAATGCTGTGAACATGATGCCATGTCCTTCTTAGTTTATCATATCAGGAGGCACATGATGTCAGTTTGTCCTATTTCTGGTGATATTGACTTTTAAACTTAGATAAAACGATACTGGACAGGTTTCTCTACTGTGAAATTAATTACTAAGTATTTTGTACTTCTACCTACTAATATTAACTTCCATTGATGATTTTTATCTGAATCAATTATTTCTGTGGCTTTTGCCAAATGGTGATTTTTTTTCCTATGTCCATAATTCCTTCTACATTTCTTAGTTGGATTTCTACTATAATATAGACTTTCCTCCCTCAGGTATTAATTCAGTTACTTAATATAAGCTCGTGGATTCCTAATTATTCAGTTGGTTATAATCCATAAAACATTAAAATTTGGCTGTTCAGATTTTTCCAGATATGGCCAATGGAACCCCTTTCAGGCCGGTCATCTCTTCTCCCTCTCTCCATACATACCAGCCAAGAGGGTCCTGTACACTTCCTCTGCTCATGCTGGCCTGATACCCTCTCTGACCTTGCACCATACCCATAAGCCAGGTAGCTATGAATCTAGATGCTGAACTCTTACTCAACTTTCTTTTTTTTTTTCTTTTTAAGATTTTTATTTATTTATTTATTTAAGAGATAGACAATGACAGAGAGCACATGAGCAGGGAAGCGAGGGAGAAGGAAGCAGGCTCCCCACTGAGTAGGGAGCCTGACATGGGGCTCCATCCCAGGACCTTGGGATCATGACCTGAGCCAAAGGAAGATGCTTAACTGACTGAACCACCCAGGTGCCCCTCTACACAGCTTTTAATAGGTTATTGAGATCATTTTTGAATTTTGATTCCGTCATTTATACATTTGCTGTTCCTCCCACTTTAAAGTTACCCAAGCTTTTTTTTTTTTTTTTAAATTTATTTATTTATTCGACACACAGAGAGAGATCGTAAGTAGGAAGAGAAGCAGGCAGAGAGAGAGGGGGAAGCAGGCTCCCCACTGTGCAGAGAGCCTGATGTGGGGCTTGATCCCAGGACCCTGAGATAGTGACCTGAGCTGAAGGCAGAGGCTTTAACCCACTGAGCCACCCAGGCACCCCCACCCAAGCTTTTAATACATTTTTATTCACGTTGTTGATAAAATATTGAATTCAATAGGGTTCAAAACTTTCCTGGTGTCAGAGATACTTTTTCCCCAGTGGAATTGATACTACGTTGCCCATTTGATATATAGATTGAAACCTAACTTAGAAAAGCAGATGTGAGTCTCTTTGATTAAGAGCAAAGCATTTCAGGGAGCCTGGGTGGCTCAGCTGGTTGAGCGGCTGCCTTCAGCTCGGGCTGTGATCCCAGGTTCCTGGGGTTGAACCCCGCGTGGGGCTTGCTGCTCAGCGGGGAGTTTGCTTCTCCCTCTCCCTCCGCCTGCCGCTCTTCCTACTTGTACTCTGTATCCCTCTGTCAAATAAATAAATAAAAATCTTAAAAAAGAAAGAGCAAAGCATTTCTAAAGCCCAATTATGAAATGAAATTATTTGTACATGTGACATATTTACCCAACATTATTTTATCTCTTAGAACATCAATATTTCAAATATTATGGGTTTCTGTGCAGCTATTTTAGTTCAGGGAAATTTAAGAATTTTTTTGTTGTTATTTCCTTTTTTTTTTTTTTTTAACCCCTTTAATCTAAGGCTCACTACAGTTTAGAAAGCCATGAAAGGTATACCTACCAAATGAAGATGGCTTTGCTGGAAAAAAAAGAAGAGCAAACAACCCCAAATCTCTTTAAGTACTAGGAATGGTCCATTGAGGCGGTTTTTGCTGGATTTGGTGAATGTTGTGTGCAAAGATCACATTCTTGTGGTTGTGGTCATGTTGAAGGGAAAGGAAGAAGAAATATTCTGAACAAAGGAAGATTTTAAATTCACTAGGAGGGAGAAAAATCCCCACAGAGGGATTTTTACAGAGGAGTCTGTAAATTCAAAAGAAGTGGTGGGAGTCCTCATTTCAATGCTGAGAGATAGAACCACACAAAATAACAGAGGCACTTGTGTGGGGAACAATCCTGAGCTGGCGGCTGCTCGGATGAGTCCACCCACCAGGACGTGGTCACTTACGGCTCCACAGCTTTCTAATCTTCTGGGATAAGGTCTCCCTACCTACCACCTCTCAGGAAAATGGCCCCTGGGCCCCGAAGTCCATGTGTCCTGTGATGCACCTGAAGCTGAGTGAGGCTGCGGACCCTTGAAAAGAACCCTGCAAGCTCACTGATTTTTTCCATACAAATATCTTCTTTCACTACAGAATCTTCATGAAGAAGCAGAATTTCCATCACCTGTTGTCATCAAATAAATTCTAGATATTTTCTCCTGGTTTCATTCGTTGTTAGAATGCAATATTGTGGAGATTTCTGGTTGCCCACCTCCCCCTCATCTATTGTCCACTTCGTCTAAGGCAATTGAAGCACAGTGTTTGACAGGGACATGGAGCTGCCTGGAATAAAGACCACATTGGACAGCTTTTCTCTTAGCTACAAGCAGCAACATGGGTAAGATTTGGCCAGTGAAAACATCCATCAAGAAAACATCCTTGAAGGACTGTGTGAGTATGCCCTTTGCTCCTGAGAACATGGATATGATGACAGTCACACTGGACCACAAGGAAGGAGGTCACAGCCTGGGGCTAGGAGAAAAGAAAGCTAAAGAGAGCTTTTTCCTGAGGTCTTACCTTAGTAAAGCAAAAGCAGCATCACAGCTCAGGACGACTGAACTTCAGATGTCCATGAAGAGTGGAATAAACTGTTATTTGGGGAATCCAGTTTCTTTTATCTGCAGCCACTCATTCTACCTGAAAGAAGCACAAATCAGTATAAATATTAATATTAGTATAAGAAATACAAAAAGAAGTCACTGACCATTGCTCTAAACTGGCACTTAAGCTTTTTCCTTTTGTCCCATGTCCTCTCACTCTTGCCCTGAAACATTGACATCTAATTTAAGGGAATTCTCAAATTTGAAAAAAAAAATGGTCACATGCTTAATTTTTTTTTAAAATTCTAAGTGAAATTACAGCCAATGATACCAAGATTAAGATGTCAGACAAAGCAGACAGCACCTCTACATACTTGTTTTCCTTCTTTTTAAGTTTCTTTAGGACACTAAAGGAACAACAGAGTTTCTGAAATTGAAGGCTCTGGTACCATTTATGTGTTCCTCCTCTCTGAATCCCTCCAAGAATGGAGGGATGCCTCCCCAAGAATGCTCAGATATATGAGATTAAAACTTAGGAGAGAGATGGGTGGCTCAGTTGACTGAGCATCTGACTCTAGGTTTCAGCTCAGGCCATGATCACATGGGGTGTGAGATCAAGCCCCACATTGGGCTTTGCACTCAACTCAGAGTCAACTCAGGGATTCTTTCCTTCTTTCTCTCCTTCCTCCTCCTCCTCACCCCATCCCCCATCCCCCCCCCACTCTCTCTCTCTAAATGTCTAAAATAAATAAATCTTTTTAAAAAATCTCAAGAGAGAGATAGGCTAGAGATATAAGATGGGATTCATCAACCTAAAGATGACAAAGCAAAGGAATAAATAAAAAAATACACAGGAATAAGGAGATGAGTAAGAAGAGAGTTCTTGATGGATTTCTACAGAAAATTCACATTTATAAAATGCATAGAGAAAGAGATCTTCCTTATGAAGACTGTGAGGGAGTGGTCAGAGATGCTGAAGAAAACCAAAACAGAACATTATCAATGTCTTCTATTGATCAGCTGGTAAACAGCATCAACTTTCTGTGATCTGGAAAGTAAGACATGAATTGATAGAGGGTCACTTGGATCTAGCAACTAGCAGGTCATCAGTGATGGCAGTTTCAGGTGGTAGGAATGGGGCATGGGGAGGGGTTCAGGCAAGTTAAGTGATGGGGCAGGGTGAGCTTCTGTGAACAGAGGGATCCAAGACTATTTCTAGAATGCAAACTATTGGGCTGCTTTTTGTTTGCATTCAATTGCGAAGTCAGTTAAAAAGTCAGTTGTTTGGCAGAGTAGAACTTCCAAGTCCCTTGAAGCAAATTAGTATTTGTGTGCAAACCCCGTCTGTGGTAAAAAGAAAGAGAAAACAGTAAAGCAGCCTTTCTTGGAGGGCAGAATCTCCTCTGTGACCCCGCAGTCCTGCCAAAGTGCCTCTCGCGGGCATCTGGAGAGGGAATGGAAGCCACCACTTGCTTGAATTGTCACATTAGCCTTGAAAGGCATTAGACATCTAAGCAACAGCTCTACTGCATCCAGAATTAAGCCATTGCCACACAGAGGGAGGCTGAAAGGTTAGAAGGAAGAAATCCAGACAAAGAGCCTGAGAAACTGACCTGTCTAGAATTTCAGGGGCTAGAATTAGGATGGAAATTTGGAACTTGGAAAACTTTCTGGTTTTTCCCACTGTTTCTATTTTCTGTAATTATTTCCTTTTTGTAAAAGCTTGGTATTTTGTAAAGTTCTCTAATCACATAAAGACAGTTTCTTCTTACTATCTCTGTTTTCAGTGCTTTGTGTTATCGTGTGCTAAATATATTTCACCATTTTATTTACTTTGGGCTGAAGTGCTGACACCATTATGTGACTTTTCCACATCCAACTCCGAGCTGCACATTTCAAAGCTAAATCACTGTAATTATTTGTCCTCCTGAAAAGCAACAGGAGGTGTAAAAGCCAAACTAATATGCACCTTTAGCCCATTTGAATGAGTCTTTGAAAACCAGTTACTCAGAACTCTTAACTTTGACTCTGCATTTCTAGATCCCCTAATCATATGAGATAATTGAGGTTGTGGAAATTTTACTTACTTTTCATAGACTCCCAACCATGGCTACATATTTATTAGGATTCTTATTGAGTCCTACAGGGTCGGTCCTCAGGGTTGGTTAGCGCACCAACAACCTCAGAAAGAACCTGAAAACTAGAGGTTTGGAATTCTGAATGAGCACTTTGAAGCCAGGACTCAAGAAGCTTTTATGTGGTTGCTTTGGTTTATTTTTAGAAGGCAGTTCTAGTCTCACTAGCACTTTTCTTAGGTAACTTAAAATGCAATCATTATCACAAATTTGAATCCCCTTCCCTTCTTGATGGCAGAAAATGAAGTTTGCTAAAATTTACTTCCTATTCCAGTCTGAGGTAGAAAGAGAAGTTTTTTGAAAAATTCTTTAAGTGAATCGACAAAAAATTGCTCACATTTTAACTTGACCTGACTTTGAAAAGATAATATGCATAAAGGCAATCACTATTTTTATTCAGGAAATGTACTATCAGGGCCTTCATGTCAAATATAACCTCTTACCCCAACTGATTTTCCAAGTTCTACTAATTTTTTTTTTTCCCCTGCTGCACAAATTTCTTGGTTCATTGTTGGAGAGTTCCTCCCAGGTTTTTGGGAAAAACCTTGGCTGGTCAGAAGTGGTTCCTGGTTTCCTTCTCTCTACTCCTGCCTTTTTTATTTTAAACACTTTCAAAATGCAATCTCTTAATCACATGCTATACAAGGAAATCTTGATGGAAAATACTAGGGTTTAAAATTTCTCACATAAGCAAATTTTTTTAGATGATGGAAGCTAATCATAAGCAGAAGCCAAGAATATAATTTGCAGAATTCCAATTTGTTGAAGGCTAGTTTTCCAAAAACTGATTTATAGACTATTCTGATATATCACATTTATGTGAATATTGTAAAATTTTTAAAATATTTAATTTCTCAAAATATGTTCTGTGGGAATCCATCATACTTTTTCCCTTAACATACAGGATAATTTTAGGTAAATTCTGATTCATTTTAGATGGTTTTAAACTTGAAACAAAGGCCCTTTGGGTGGATCAGTTGGTTGGGTGACTGCCTTGGGCTCAGGTCATGATCCCGGAGTCCCGTGTTGGGCTCCCAGCTCCAATGGGAGTCTTCTTCTCTGACCTTCTCCCCTCTCATGCTCTCTCTCTCACTCTCTCTCTCTCAAATAAATAAAGAAAATCTTAAAAAAAAAAACTGGAAATAAAAATTTAAGGCTGATAGAGATGTGACAATATTTCTGTTAAAGCTTATAAATATGTCAGAAATAGCAATAAATCTGCTAAGTTGCTTGTACAGTAGGTTTGCTTGATGCTAACTTAATGTGTGGTGACTAGATTAAGAGATGTCTACCCTGCACAGTGCAGTGTGTACACAGCATATGTCTAGGGAATACTGGACTATGTTGAGAATGGGTCCACTCACAGCTGTACAGCACAGAGACCCAAGATTTAAGATAGATCATAAGATGTCTGGCCCCAGCTAAGCAGCATGTTGGGAGCTCCATGAACCAGACCAACAATTCAAATCTCATTTGGAGGAACACACATAGCCTAGAAGTTCAAATTAAGAAGCTAAAGCAAGGTCAGAAGCATAGCTTGTAGGATATATTAGAATTATCTGGAGGAGACCTTAAAAGTTCTTACATCCAGGTTTCAGCCCAGACGAATTAGTTCTTGGTAGGATCCAGGCAAGAACAATTTTTTTGAAGATTTTATTTATTTATTTAAGAGAGAGAAGGAGTGTGTGTGCCTGAGCAGGGGGAGGAGGAAAGGGAAGAAGGAAAGGGAGAATTTCAAGAAGACTTGTAGGTCTGGATCTCATGACCGTGAGATCCTGACCTGAGCTGAAATTAAGAGTCAACACTTAACTGACAGAGCGACCCACATGCCCCCAGGCATGAACATTTTTGAAAGCTTCCTGAGTGATTGCAACATGCAAGTGTTATATAATAAATAATTCAATTGGCATTCATTCCTGGCTCTTAGGGAGGAGAAAAACTCCAAATTCTTGGAACTCCCCCGTGATAGCAGAGTCTTTGTTTTCTTGGGGTGGGCCCTTGGACCACACCTAAGTTTATGCTAAGTAGGTGACTCAGCATGGGGCCGGATCTTGCCCAAAAGACCAACCATGGATTAAAAGTGGAGTCTTGAGCCACAGTGATATTAGCACAAACTTTCAACTTTCAAGGAGATGGGAGAGGCTAGAGATTGAGTTCAGTCATGTAGCCACTGATACCATCGATTATGCCTACATAATGAAAGTTCAGTAAAAACTCTGGGCACTGTGGCTTGGTGAACACATAGATGTGCGAGAAGGCTGATGGGTCCCAATTCCATAGGGAGAACGCCTGGAAACTCTGTATGTGAGACCTGCCAGACCTCACTCCATATGACTCTTCATTTGACCAGTCCCAATTTGTATCCTTTACAAAAATACCCTGACAATCATATGGGTAACACTCTCCTGAGTCCTGTAAGTCATTCTAGAATATTATCAAACCTGAAAGGATAGTAAAACCTCCCAAATTTGCAACTGGTTGATCAGTTGATCAGAAGTGCAGGTGGTCTGGGGACCCTGAACTTGCAGAAGTGGGGGTAGTCTTAATGGGGACTTCCGTTAAACCTTGGAGTCTGATGCTAACTGTAGGTGATTCACATCAGAATTGAATAGCAGTATTATAAAGATTTTATTTATTTATTTGTCAGAGAGAGAGAGAGATAGAGGCAGGTAGAGGGAGAAGCAGGCTCCCCATTGAGCAAGCAGCCTGATGGTGCGGGGCTCGACCTGGGCCAAAGGCAGACGCTTAGCAGACTGAACCACCCAGGCATCCCCAAATAGTAGTACTATGGCAACAAAATTGCCATAGGAACGATGAAGTTCCTGTTCTAGGAAAAGATGCCTCAGAGCATTAAGAGACTGCCAAAATCAAATTGTCCATGCAGGTCAAGGCAGGGACACTATCAGGACCCAATTAGCATGGGGTCATGTGGAAGGAGGTTGAGGGCAGACAGGAATGAGATAGAGGAGTTTGAACTCAAAGTTCCATTTGAAAAGGAAAGTAGAAATTATGAACCAGGACATAAGGTTAGTCATGAAAAGTACCTATATATTGTGGGACACTAGAGCTCAGTGCTCAAATGGGTAAGCTCCACTATCCCTAGAGGCAGGCACATTGTCCCCCAGAGGCTTTGACCCAGCCTCTTGGTGGTGGAGTATCACCAGCAGTGGAGTATCACCAGAAATGGAGTATCATGAGCAATGGAGCATCACCACCAGCAAGAGTTGTTGGAAGGAAGCTCTCTATTTCCCCAGGGCTGGTTTTATGAGTACGCCTGAGCTGAAACAGCTAGTGCTGGAATTATAGTTGCTATGGCTGGATGGATCTGGAGTCAGTAAGTATAAGATTTAAATAATTTAAATTCTTCCCATAAGTAGCTTCTTAAAAAAATATGCTGAACATACAATAATTTGAATACATCTCGTGTCTTGCATTTCTTGATATGGTAGGCTGAATGGGAAGCTCTTGTCAAGGGTGGGATGTCACCGAACAAGGTCAGTTGACTGACCGACTTCCAAGAGGCGGCATTCATCCTCAACAATCTGCCACTGTCCAGAGTCTTTCTCAGCTTTCCAGGAGCATCGTTTTCATCTTGCTCGGACAAGCTGACTTACACTGAAGTAAATGTTGGGAGTCTCAAGTATATAACCCAAATGTGTTTGAATTCATAATATATCAATCAGAATGGGCTTACTCAAGACACAGAATCACTTAGGAAAAAAATGTATAGAAGTGTTACGGGGTGAACATGCAGTTAAAAGAAGACAAATCTGTCAGACTGCCCTTAGAATGTCTGGTGCTCTGAAACCCCGGCGAGACGGAGTGCAACCATCTCCACCGCGGGGAGGGCACACCCACGCTGCCTAGTCTTCTGCCTTCCTGTGGGGCATTGGTCAGGTCCTGCAAAGCTTGCCTGTGCAAGTGCCCCTTTCTTTGCTTTCTTTATTGATCAGTGCTCTCTGCTGATTGATTCATCTTTCTTTAGATGTGTTATTAACTGTAATCAGGTCACTGCCAAATCTTGCAGGCCTGAGAGCCATTTTGTCTCTTTATCAAGGTGACTTTACATCACTCTCTGCTGGCCCATCATGGAGCAATTTTATGTTTCACTCTCAGAGTACAATTTTCCGAATTTTCTCCTGATTTAAAAACACATTTTAACTGGAAAATACACAAAAATATAAACATCATTCCTAATTCCACCGCTTCGTTGGGACATATCTTCTCTTACAAAGTTTGTTGCTGGGTTGCTGTGAGTATTCTGTTTTATTTATTTATGTGTTTACCGGTTCCTCTAATAAATAGAGAGATAACTGAGAGGTAACTTGCATATAAAATCCACCTATTTTAAGTGTACAATTCAGTGTTGTTCGTAAATACATGGAGTTGTATCCCAGTCCGTTTCTGTCAGTGCAAATTGATTTGCGGACAATCTCCATTCCTCCCTCCAGTTCCGACAACCACGAATCTATATTCTGAATCTACAGATTTGCCTTTCTGGACATTTCACAGAGGTGGAATCATGTGATCTGTTACTTACCATAACAGTTTTGGGGCTCATCTATGTTGCAACTTGTATTTACAATTCATTCCTTTTTATTGCATCATAGACTTCCGTTGTGTGGCTCTGCCACATTTACTGATCCACTCACTGCTTGGTGCAAGTTTGAATGGTTTCCACTCTTTGGTTATTATGGATAATGACGGTGTGAGTCTTTGTATGGACATACATATCTCTTGCGTAGATACCTAGAAGTGAAATTGCTGCATTTTATGGTAAATCTATGTTTAGCCTTTTAAGAGACTGTCACATTCTTTTCTAGAGTGATCGTGCCATTTGGAAATCCCACCAACAAAGTATAAAGTTTCCAGCGTGTTCACATCATTGCCAACACTTGATATTGTCCGACTTTTTGAAGGTAGCCATTCTGAGTGGTTAAAAAGCAGTATCTCACTGTGCTGTTAATTTGCATTTTCCTGATATCTAATGATGTTTCATATCTTTTCATATGCTTATTAGCCATTTGTATATCTTCTTTGGGGAAATGTTCATCAAGCCTTCTGTCTCTATTTAAAATCTAGTTGTTTGTCTTCTTATTATTGATTTAATTTTTTTTTATTTGAGAGAGAGAGAGATTGCAAGCAGGCAGAGAGGCAGGAAGAGAGAGAGAGAGAAGCAGGCTCCCCACTGAGCAGAGAGCCCAATTTGGGGCTTGATCCCAGGACCGTCGTGGCTTGATCACGACCTGAGCCGAAGGCAGAGGCTTAACCCACTGAGCCACCCAGGCGCCCCCTTATTATTGATTTAAAAGTGTTCTTCATATATTCTAGATACTAGTCTTTTATTAGATATATGATTTGCAAACATTCTCTTTCTAGAACTTATCCCTTCATTTTCTTAATGGTGTCTTTTGAAATACAAAAGCTTTTAATTTTGATGCAGTCTAATTTAGCATCCTTTACAACTTGCATTATGATCTATTTTGAATTATTTTTGTGTCTATGGTGTGAGGTAAGGATCTAAATTCATCTTTCTGCATGTGAATATCTAATTACTCCAGCATTGTTTGTTGCAAGACAATTCTCATAGAATTTTCTTGACCCTTTTCCAAAAATACATTGACCGTAAATATTTCCAAACTCTAAATTCTGTTCCATTAATTTATGTTTTTTCATATCAATATTACAGTGTCTTGATTCTAGATGAGTTTTGAAATTGGGAAATTCGTTCTTCTTCTTGGCAATTCTACTCTGCTTTTTGAGTTATAGTCACCACTTGTTATGGTTCTCTCCCACCTCTCTGGCTGTCATTGCCCACACCTGGTTGCTATCAGGGTATCCAGTTACTAGAACACTCTCCTCCTTCCCATCCTCCACCTCCTCCTCCTTCTCTTTCTTCATGTTCTTCTCACCAGCTCTTGTTAATTACATGCCTTGGTCTGGAAATGAAAGAACACTGTCTTATATTGATGTCATGCTTTCTATTTCTCCCACCATGCATAGGTCACCGGCACAGAGAGGACTGGGAAATAAAAGCCCCCGGTATAGTTTTAGAATGGAGAACACGCTCTCACTCACTCCTATATTGACACATGAAGTTCATAATAAATGAGGCAATTGTCCAACTGTTTTCACTGGTTTGACTTTACCCAGGGAACTGAATTCATATCTGGACACACACTATGAGTTTTTCCAGGAAATACAATTTGTTTTCCCTCTGAGACATCAACTTTTTCCTCACCTACAACCATGCACTTCCAGGAAAGTTTTCTTTATTTCTTACTCCTGATGGAGCAGCATATCAAAGTCTTTTGGTAACAGTATTTAGCTTAGAAGAAAACATGTGACACATTCAGAACTGCTCGTATACAATGAGACTTGCTCTGGATTTCTGAAAGATTCCCACTCAGCTCTACTAGACTTGAGACTCCAAAAAGGTAAAGCTGTATTTTTTTAACTATGTTGTTCTTCTGAGGGAAAACTCTCCCTGGATTTCTTTCTGAGAGAAATGGAGCTGTGAAATGAGAGGGACGGTAAATCTTGATTCCGGCCATCTTCTGTGAGCCTCTGTTTAAAACCATGCCTTCAATGAAACTTACTCTGGAGTTTTTAATTAAGTGAGACCATAAGGTCTCCTTTTTGCCTAAGCTGACTGGGTTTTTGGTTTCTTTGTGTTTTTTTTTTTTGTTTGTTTTTGTTTTGTTTTGTTTTCCTATATGCAACCAAAATACTTGTTATTGATTCAGTTTAAGAGAGATACTGTTAATTTATAATAAACCCAGAGAAGAATTGCCGGGGCAGTGAGTGTGACCATAACTGTGTCAAAGGGAAAGAAATAGAAGAGTTTGACTTAAAGAAAGAAGGTCTGGTGGTTATGTGTCACAGGAGACGACAGATAGTAACAGTATGGGGGAGGAAACAAAAGAAAGATTATCTCCAAATATTTAATTAGAATTATTGATAGGAAGTTCCTAGGAAACATATTTCAACTAATAGTGTTAAAATTTTAACAACTTTATGTATCTATAAAGGGAATAAATTACACCGACAATGTTTGCTATGTTCAGAGGGTTTTAAATGATTTATCAGAGATATTGGGAGTGAATTCAAGCAACCCAATGGATGATGTTTTTTTAGAACTTTAGTCATTTGAATATCATCTTTACAATTTTTGCCATATGGGAAAGGTACAACTTGTACCATCTTTTATTAGTATTTTCCTTGCATCAACTCTTTATTATCTAAATAAGTTTATTTTAGAATGAAACTTGAAATCACTTCAATAAATTTAAAAAAAAATCAGTGGCTTCCCAAAAATGTAATAAAACAAACTGATGTTATTAAATCCTAATTAGAGTTTGCATGGCCAAAGCTCTGTGTCTGTGATCTGGGCTGTCTTTGTTAAAAGGAAAATTAATAGTTGTAGATATGATAACACCAAACTGATCATTTCTCTCTCTCTAGACAGAAGGATTAAACAAGAATTGAATAGGAAAGATTTTTTTTTCTCATTAAGCAATTCAGTGTTTTTAATGGCATGCCACCTAAATTCACTCATCTATTCATATTATTGGAAAGCCTATAGCCTGGGTGTAATTCACACCAGAGCTTCCCAGTCTTTTCACAACTCGTCACACAGAACAATATTATGTGGCACACTGGGGTAAACTAAGTCAGCTATTCACCACCTGAGATGACTAGCCCAAGGGAGCTGACTTTGGCCCAGGCAGCCCCCCACCCCCACCACTGGTGTGGAGGACATGAATATATGGACACACAAGTAACTCTTGTAGTGAGCATTCTAATAAGAGTTCTTGCCAAGAGTCTATAATTTTATAATATTTACTCTTCAAGTTTCTGGAATCCAAGAATTCAGCTTGTAGTGGTTAGTTTTTACATATATGTCTGAGAGCTCATAGCCTGGGTAAAGATCATCTCTACACCTTCTGGAAAATTCTCTTGTGAGATACTTGGCATCTTCCTTCGTGCACATGACAGAGGAGAAGCCCTAAAATCAAGTTGCTATGTTACAATGGGAAAACATATCCCCTCTAGCTTCCTGACCACCAAATGAAACCACAGACAACTCCTCTTGGATTTATACTACCCTTTTCTCCAACTGATACACTGGAAAGTCTGACTCAGTAAAAATGGTGTGTGTGTGTGTGTGTGTGTTTAAAGAAACCTCCACAATCCTTCTGGTCTTACATGTATAAATGCACTGTAGTTCTCACAACAATCGGTTCATTCTACCCCAAAGAGACAATCAGGTAAGAGGAAATCACTGACTTTAAGAGCTTAGCTTTTGGCTGGGGCTACCTTATTTGGAAGAATTTGAAATGTTGCTATGGCTCGCTGGGGCTGGAGAACATCTGATACCAGTTTAAGATTCCATGATTCATGAAGGGATTTTGGTCTGTTCCCTACCCTTTTAGTATTTCCTCATAAATAGACTTTAGGATTTTTCTAAATGGGGGACAGATTATTTCTTTGAGTTTATTTCTGTTTTTTTCCTGCATTGTCTTTTTTTCTAATTACGGTGATTTACTGTCACTAGTGTTTTCCTTTTGAGTTCTTTGAGTCCGGGTAGGAGATCATTTTTGGCTTCAGACTCGAATGTCCCAGAATAACTGCTGTTTAACAGGCTACTTGTATGTTGCAATTTTAAGGGACTCTCATAGTTGAGGCTGAGATCTATCTATAGGCACCAAATAGAGTGGGAATATTTATATTTCTGATTTCTGTAAGACTCCCATCACTCCAAAGTACATTTAGTCCAATTCTTTACTCAGACCTGGACTAAGCAAAGCAGTGAGTGGACATCAAAGAATGTTCTATAGACCGAGTGTTTGTGTCATCTAAAATTCATGAGTTGAGACTGTTTCTGGGTAGTTTTGCTGTAAGCATCTTTGTCACAAATGTTTTTGCTGCATAACTAATTGGTTGTCAGGCAAATTTTCCATAAAAGACAAAAATCACAAAAAATAAAAGAGGGACATTCATTAAAAAGGATATAATGAAACATGAAAAATGAATGACAAAACTTAAAAGAATGGACTGCAAAATGCAAAACATTGGAATATATCCAAAATATATAGCATAGGTTCATGGCAATATTGTCCAAATAACTGATTTTATTTTGTGAATTGTACCTAAGTATTTGTCTTCAAAATCTTTAATTAAAAAAAAAAAAAACACCCAAACTAAAAAATCTTTCATTCATAGCATTATCTTTTTTTTTTTTTTTTTTTTTTGCTTTTGACTTGTCTCCTTGCTTGGCATCATCCTTTATCTTTTTTCACTAAAATTTCTTCCTTCATTAAGAGAGGTATCAGTTTCTAAATACTAGGATGCTTATTTGTAGATGTGCTTTGTATTGAGCTGTGAAAGCCTTTCACATTGTTACTTGTTTTTAGGATATTGTTACATCTCCATTTATAGATGTTTCAAAATTCCACGGGGAATGAGGATTAAAACCCCATGCCACTGTATAGACTTTAATGAGGGCTAAGACTTATGTAATATATCTACAATATAAAAATCGATCCCAGCATTCATGGAAAAAGGAAAACAAACTATCAACAAGCTATTTTTTAAAATCATTTACAGCAAAATTGCCTTAAGGACAATTAGTTATGCAGTGAAAATGCTTGCAGTGAAGATATTTACAGTAAGCATACTTATACAGAAATTCCTCACAACGTTTTAACTTCAATCCCAGATATGATGGTATTTGGAAGTGGAGTTTTGGGGAGCTAAGTAGGTCATGAATGGGATTCATGTCCTTTAAAAAAAACAAAAAAGAAGAAGGCCCAGAGAGCTCCCTTTGCCTTCTGCCATGTGAAGACACAGCGAGAAGACAACTGTCTGTGAACCAGATACCCAGTCTGTTGGCACCTTGATCTTGGCCTTTCCAGATTCCAAAACTGCAAGAAATATGTGCATGCTGTTTAAGCCACCCAGGCTATGGTATATTTGTTGTAGCAGCCCGAACACATTAAGATTAAATGTTACAGTAAGAGGCAGGATTTTAATTCTAAGTGCTTTTCAATTATCCTGGGACTTTGTTGAAATACAGATTCTTTCAAGGTTCTGAATCAGTAGGTCTCTACTGGGGACTGAGAAGTTGCCTTTCTGACAAAGTCCTGGATGCACCATATTTTGAGAACCATTGGTCTAAAGTATTTCCCAAATTTGCCTGAAGACAAGACCCACCAGAGGTGGATGTTAGATATAGAGAATACTAAATCTTTCCTTTAAGAATATTGATTTGGGGGCTCCTAGGTGGCTCAGTGGGTTAAAGCCTCTGCCTTCGGCTCAGGTCATGATCCCAGGGTCCTGGGATCAAGCCCTGCATCGGGCTCTCTGCTTAGTAGGGAACCTGCTTCCTCCTCTCTCTCTCTCTCTGCCTGCCTCTCTGCCTACTTGTGATCTCTGCCTGTCAGATAAGTAAACAAAATCTTTGAAAAAAAAAAGAAAGAAAGAAAGAATATTGATTCAGAGGGGCGCCTGGGTGGCTCAGTCTGTTAAGTGTCCAACCCTTGATCTCAGCTGGGGTCTTGACCTCCTGGCCTTGGGACTTAAAAAATATAGATATGTATACATATATCTATATATCTATGTGTGTGTATGTATATAAATTAAAAGATAGATGGATAGATAGATATAGATAGATAGATAGATAGATGATAGACTGATTGATTCAGACGTCTGCATTGGGATCTTCAGTCTGCCCTTTCAAGAGCCACTTCATGCTCTGGTTCCAGACTACCTCTTCATCTGATCTGCTAGGACTCCTCTACTGCTTCATTCATTCATTTTCCTCCCACCCTTTCAATCTGTGTCTTTCTCTCCCCGCTGCCCCCATCCCTTTCTTCCCACATATATTTGTTGAGCATCTCTTTAGGATATGGATCTGAATAAGAGAGATAGTCTCTGCTTTTACAGACAAATAGATAAGTAACCAGATAAATAAATAGGAGAATTACAGTTTGCAACACAAGCTAAAAAGGAAATCAGTATGGTGATAACAATGCAAAGGGGTAAAGCCAAGATAGGAAACCATTTAAGTCAAGGTTGTGAAGGGTGTTCTCTAAGGAAGAGAGCTAATCTAAAATTCATATCTGACCCTCCAATCTAAACCATACTACTTGCCGAATGTGCCTGTGTTTTGGGGACACATTGTCTGTGTTCATGCTGTTTCTTTCACCATGAATGCCTTCTCACCAATCCCATCTACCAATTAAAACCAACCTAAATACCGCCACCCTCATCCAGGTTCCCCAGCCATATGTGAGATCTCACCCCCTCTGAGCCACTGAAGCACCTGCTACATCTCTGATCTTGTCTTGATCTTTCTGCCTTAAATTGTAGTTGTTTTGTAATAAAAATGGGTGCATTTTGTGAAAGCACACTATTAATTTACATACACTATCTCAATTATTCAACAACACTGGCAAGTGATCTTATTATCTCTATGTCATAAAGAAAGAAACTAGAACTTGGGAGAGTCTAAGTAACTTGCCCGAAGTCTCAGAACAAATGAGTGACTGAGCTGAGATTCAAATGTGCCCTCCCAGTCCTATCTCCTAATAGCAAATCTTAGGCAACATGGGAGAAGTGACTGCTTTGTATTTATATCCTTCAATTAAAGCAAACAATAAAATCGACTTGCAGAAGAACTCTAACATTTATGAAACACAAAGAAAAAAAGAGAACAGAATTCCCCTCCCAAATTACATTACTTTAACAAGGTGCTGTAATAGTATCAATGGCTTAAACAACGGAAATTATTGTCTAACAGCTCTGGAGCCTAGAAGTCAGAGATGAAGGGGTTGATAGGACCATACTGTCTCTGAAGGTGCCTGGAAAGTATTCGATCTGCATCTTTCTCCTAGCTTACAGTAGATCCTTGGCTTATGGAAGCATAATTCCAACAAATCTGCACATTGTGTTCTCCCTATGTATGAATCTCTGTGCCCAAATTTCCCCTTTTTATTAGAACACCAGTCATGCTGGATTAGGGGCCCTCCTACGGACCATGATTTAACTTAACTAATCACACAGGCAACAATCCCACTTTCAAATAAGGCCAGATTTTGAGGTTTGGACTCGGACTTCAATATATGAACTTTTAGGGGACACAGCTCAACCCACAACATAATTTTACCACCTAGCATCTATCACAGTGCTGTTCCCTAAGCCAGGCAACCTGATGTAGTTGTCTTCTTTGTCCTGTCCTAAAACCAACATTACGGAGGGGTCACATGATTTAGACACATTGTATTGCGCTAACATGGAACCTGGTTTTAGCTTTGGTCTTTGAAAGATTCTGTCAATCTGACATCAATATTAGCTTTTCACATAAGTCAAAGAGGTCATCTACTTAGTACCAAAAACCTGGTCTACTTGAAGCTACTCTCACCTGTGATTCCTTCCGTCTCTCATGAAAGGGGTGAGTCAATTTCTGCGGATAACATTACAGTCCCTACAAGTTATGTTTGATGGTGCTTAAAATGCTTAAATTTTATTTCCAAACGGGTTTAGCTTAGTGAGTTTCACTAAGATTCAGCAGTAAAAGGAAATGAAATATTAATACCAAGAACTATTCCCATCCAGAAAGAAGTTGGGCTGGTAATTTAGGAAGCCCTAAATGGGAAATGATCTCTACACAGTACATCATAATGCAAAATAGATTAGAATGTTGCAAAGTCAAAAATTTAAATGTAAAGTTCAACCAAGCACAAAGTGAAGGGGCATGTAAATGTGAAGAATATTGAAGAGGCCAAGTGTAGCATTTGGCTTAAGAGACTGCAGAATTCCTGAGGGGAGGGACTCTCCTCTGACTCAGCTTTGCTCCACAGCAGGGCCTAGCCTGTGGGGTTACACAGAATCACTTTTAATACCTTAAGCTGAATGAAGTGGGTTTTGTTTGTTTGTTTGTTTTTTCTTTTTTGAACGTATTTTAACCCTCTTGGTAGAGATAGGAAGCATTCAGTTTCCGCTGAAGAAGTTAAATAAAGATGGGTAGTTTTGTATGATATGCCAGGAACTGTTTTAAGTACAAGCAGGGAATGAGGTAAACTCTATTATCTCCACCCTAAAGCTAAGGGAACAGAGAGATGAAATAGCTCACACAACTAGGAAATGGTAGCCATGGGAATTTACAAGTAGGCTGTTTACACTGAAAGCCCACATTCTGAACTGTTGTACAGTATATCAGTTAACACCATGGTGAGCAGCCAGAGAGAGCTTTTAATTTTCTTCTCCTAAAGAATTTTTCAACTGAGGTGTTTACTGTCAGCTAATCAGTGTGTTACTCCTGCTGAATTTAACAAATTCAGTGTGATGACTAAGTATTCCATCTTTGATAATTCTCCAGACCTAAGTTTAAGTCCTGGCTTTGGCATAGCTTGGCTATGTAACCCTGTGCTAAAAACTTTTCTAAGACTCCATTTCATCATCTATAAAATAAGGCCGATGATTCTTACCTCATAAAATTGTGATTACATATTTAAAGCATTAGACATAGTGCTTGATACATAATAGAAATTCAAATGATATCTAAATTGTACACCTATTTTATAAGTAGTATTTCATTGTATGGATATATGCAATTTGATTATTCACTGTTGATACATATTTGGATTGTTACTAGCTTTAACTATTACAAATAAAGCTACTATGAACATTCTTTTTTTTTTTTTTTAAGATTTTTATTTATCTATTTGACAGACAGAGATCACAAGTAGGCAGAGAGGCAGGAAGAGAGAGAGGAAGGGAAGGAGGCTCCCTGCTGAGCAGAGAGCCTGATGTGGGGCTCGATCCCATGATCCTGGTTTTATGACCCAAGCCAAAGGCAGAGGCTTTAACCCTCTGAGCCACCTACGCGCCCCTACTATGAACATTCTTACACATGTCTTTGTATAAACTTATGCTTTAATTTCCCTTGGGTAAATACCTAGAGTGGAACAGGGGCATGTTTGGTTTGTAAGAAATTGCTAAAGGAGTTGAAAAACTTTCGAAAGGAGTTATACCATTTGATATTCCCACTAGCTATGTATGAGAATTCCAGTTCCTCCCCATTCTTGTCAGAGCTTGGTATGGTCAGTTTTATTTATGTATTTATATAATTTATTTTACTGTGGTTAAAAAAAGAAACATACGATTTACCATTTTCACTATTTTTAAGAATACAGTTAAGTGGTGTTAAGTATATTTGCATTGTTGTGAAATATTGTATGTAATATTGCTAGGAAACGTCCTCAGAACTTTTTCCTTTTGCAGAACAAAAACTCTATCCACTTTAAACAACCCCCCCTCACCTGGCCCCTGCCAACCAGCATTCTATTTTCTGTCTCTGAATCTGACTACTTTATATAACACTTATAAGTGAAATCACATAATATTTGTCCTTTTGTGACTGGATAATTTCAGTTAGCATGACATCCTCAAGGTTCATCCACGTCGTAGCTTGTGATAAGATTTCTTTCTTTTTTAGGATGGTATAATATTCCTTCATATGTGTAGACCACATTTTCTTTATCCATTTGTCTGCCAATGGACATTTGTATTTTTCCCCCCTCTGGCTATCACGAATAGCACCACTATGAGCATGGATGTACAAACATCTCCTAGACCACGCTTTCATTTCCCTGAGATATATATCTGGAAGCGGGTTTGTTAAATCATATGGTAGTTCTACTTAAATTAAAATAAAATGACTAATTAAATTAGTAATTAATTTAAGGTAATTAATTAAATGAATAACTAAAATAGTATGAGGGGGACGCCTGGGTGGCTCAGTTGGTTAAGCACCTGCGTCTGCCTTTGGTTCAGGTCATAATCCTGGGATTCTGGGATCCTGGGATCCTGGGATCCAGCCCCGCATCAGGCTTCCTGCTCAGCGGGAAGCCTGCTTTTCTCTCTGCCCCTTCCCTTATTTGTGCTCTCTCTCTGAAATGAAATGAAATGAAATGAAATGCCATACTATTTTCCAAGGTGGTTGCACCGTTTAAAAATCCCACCAGCAAGGCTCCCACTTCTCCACGTCCCTGTGAATACTTTCTGTCTGTCTGCCTGCCTTCTCCCTCCCTCTCTTCCTTCTTCCCTTTTTTCTTTTCTTCCTTTCTTCCCATCTTGCTTTCTTCTTATAGTAGCCATCCTAATTAGTATATAGTGATATCTCATTGTAGTTTTGATTCTGCATTACTCTGATGATTGGCGATATTGAACACTTTTTCATCTGTTTATTGATCAGATATTGAACCATCCAGGAATAAATTCTACTTGATCACGGTGTATAATCCTTTTAAGGTGCTATTGAATTCAGTTTACTAGTATTTTGTTGAGGATTTCCACATAGTATTCATTGGGGATATTGGTTTGGAGTTGTCTTACACTGTCTTTATCTGGCTTTGGTATCAGTGTAATACTCAGAGAACGAATTTGGATATATTCCCCCTTCAATGTTTTGCAAGAGTTTGAGAAGGATTGGAGTTAATTCTTTCTTAAATATTTGGTAGAATTTTCCAGTGACACCATCCGGTCTTGGGCTTTTCTTTGTTAGGAGGTGTATATATTTTAATCTTTGTCCTTTGAAACTAGAGAGACTATGCATGATTTGGGAATGAGACTATCAAACAATGGCCAAAGAGGAAGAATCAATCCATTCTATGCCTTCTCTTTTGTCTGGTCACCCAGAAGTATATTACCTGCTATGATGATCATTGCCTGTCTGTCACTTGAAATTATTTTTATTCGTGCATTCACCTGAACCTACTTTCCCTTCCACATCAATTCAAGACCCCTTTTCAGAGTCCTGACCCACCTTCCCAAGTAACTGCATACAATTTAGAGATCTTTTGAGAACCAAACTGCTAGCTATGTGAGACTCATGTCTTACACACTGATGACTACCTGTAATTTGTGTCTCTGAAACATGGCTTCTGTATTTTCTTACAGTCTAATCTTTAGTCTTTTCCTGATGCTCGAGGCCAGACATCTATGAACCAGGGGAATCTGTTGGGAGGTTTTTGTTTACTGATGCAATCTTGTTAGGAGTTGTGGTCTGTTCAGACTTTCTTTTTCTATATGATTCAGTCTCTGTAGGTTGTCTACTTTAGGAGTTTTTCCATTTCTTTTAAGTTATCCAATTTGTTGGCATATAATTGTTCATAGTAGTGTCTTATAATCCTTTTTATTTCTGTATCATTGGTTAAAATGTCCCCTCTTTCATTTCTGATATTAGTTGAGTTTTTCTTCTCTTTTTTTCTTAGTGAATCTAAGGGACTCTCAATTTTGTTGATCTTTTCAAAAAGCAATTCTTAGCTTTGTTGATTTTTTTCTATTCTCAATTTCAATAATTTCTGCTTTAATCTTTGTTATATCCTTAAGATAATAAATTTTATGTTATTTTAAAAATCACAGTTAAACAATTTTTAATTATAAAAAGAAAGAAAGATTGGGTGCCTGACTGGCTCGGTCAGTAGAGCATGCAACTCTTGATCTCATGGTTGTGAGTTCAAGCTCCACATAGAGCTTGTCTAGGAAGAGAGAAAGAAAGAGAGGGAGAGAGAATCAGTTTGCTTGGGGGGAGAAACAGGAAACTTTTGAGGCTAATAGAGTTACTTGATTGTGGTGATGTGGTTTCACAAATATAAATATACGTCAAAACTCGTCAAATGGTACACATCCCATATGTGCTGTTCATTGTATGTTATTATACCTCAAAAAACTGCCAAATTGCAGTTTTTCTAAAAACAAATCATATTTAAACTTGTAAGTATACATTACTACAAGTGATTTTTTAAAAAGATTTTATTTGTTTACCTGAGAGAGAGAGTGAGCGAGAGAGAGCACAAGCAGGGTAAAGAACAGAGGGAGAAGCCTGATGTGGGACTCATCCCAGGACTCTGGGATCATGGCCTGAGCCAAAAGCAGACTCTTAACCAACTGAGCCACCTAGGGGCCCAACTATAAGTGACTTTTTCTTAAGTGTTGTCTATTCAAAATTCCTTAATTAAAAGGTCAGTATATTTGTCTCCTTTACATTTTCCTGGCTCTCCAAATTTTGATTCTGATCTCCTGTTACAATTCTGAGTCCATTTCTCTCAGTTTTCTTCAGAAGAGGTAGTACGTACAAGAACTGAAGTTCAACAGAGATATACTCTAAAGTATTTTTCATTTAGGATTTCATCATGATATCTTCAGATAGACAGTCATTCCATCAAAAGAAGCTGGGTCAATGAGATGATGTTGTTTTCTCAGTTTTTCAAAGCATATAGCATTTATGACACTATTGCACACTTCATATGTTTAACTTAGAAGTCTATTTTTTTATATTTTATTTATTTTTTTTTTTTAAGATTTTTTATTTATTTATTTGACAGAGAGAGATCACAAGCAGGCAGAGAGGCAGGCAGAGAGAGAGGAGGAAGCAGGCTCCCTGCTGAGCAGAGAGCCCGATGCGGGCCTCGATCCCAGGACCCTGAGATCATGACCTGAGCCGAAGGCAGTGGCTTAACCCACTGAGCCACCCAGGCGCCCTATATTTTATTTTTTTAAAAATATTTTATTTATTTACTTACAGAAGGAGAGCAAGAGAGAGAGCATTAGTGGGGGTATGGTCAGAGAGAGAGGGAAAAGCAAGCTCCCCGCTGTGCAGGGAGCCCAATATGGGGCTCAAACCCAGGACTCTGTGATCATGACCTGAGCTGAAGGCAGAGGCTTACTTAGTTTAACTGATTGAGCCCTCCAGCCTCTCCCAAAAGTTTATTTTTCAAGAGTTTTATTTATCAATAACAAAACCAGCAATGTACCCCAGAAGGCTTTAAGATGGTCATTGGGTTGTAGAACTTATGCAGTTTAAACCACTGATGTGACTACTTTCACACTATTGCCTTTAAATAAATCTAAACCCAAAAGTATTTGCTAAAACAAACTGAACCTAAAACACTAAGATGTACTATAAAATAAGTGAACAAAAATTTTTTTAGATAGGCTCTACACCCATCATGGAGCCCAGTGTGGGGGCCCAAACTCTTGAGCATGAGATCAAGACTGAGCTGAGACCGAGAGCCAGATGCTCAACTAGCTGAGCCACCCAAGCAGCAAAGATGAAGCATGCTTTAAGGTAGCCGGACCTATGTGCAGCTGGGGATTCTTTTCTTTGATTCTTAGTGATGACCAAGGTCCTCACACCAGGTTCACTGCAATTGCAAGATTATTCCCTGCTTTTGTCTTCAAAACTAGAAATTCATCCCTTCATCTCATTGATTCCATTATATACGCTACCCCTTTGGAGACATAATGGCAATTTCAACTCGACAGAGTGACTTCATCTGCAAAGTAAATCTTACTAGTTCCAGTCACCCCTGTGGAAGGCTATGGCTTCTGT
This sequence comes from Mustela nivalis, assembly GCF_964662115.1. NCBI lineage: Eukaryota > Metazoa > Chordata > Mammalia > Carnivora > Mustelidae > Mustela > Mustela nivalis. The sequence continues at coordinate 57,724,691 of NC_139024.1, read as the reverse complement.
GTAATTTATTCAGCATTTTGTTCAAAAGATATTTACTGAGCGTCAAACTATGTGCCAGGGCTCTCAACCAGAGACACAGTAGCAAATAAGAAAAACAGAGTCACTCTCATGGAATTTATAGTCTAATTGGAAGACAGATATTGAACAAGCAATTATAAGATTGATGAGTGTTACAATAAAGGAAATACAGGATGTTCGCTCTGAGATAACATTTCTTTTTTCCTCTGGGCTTCAGGAGAAAAATCCACTGGTTAAAAAATGACAGTTTGCCCTCCAGCCCTCTGCTCCTGGCAAGCCAAAGGAAAGATTCCATGTAGGGAGTATCTGTATCAAGAACTAGAAACAAGTCCTCGTAACTTTTTTTTTTCCCCTTCCTTTTTTAGGAATGTCAAAGCATCCTTCTTAGCAACTGGCATGTTTCCAGCTTAGCTTCTGACTGGGTAAGACTGGGTATTTATAACAATTACTTGGTTTTCTCTTGATGACTCCAGTTGTTCCCATTTTATTAGCTATCCCAGCCTGGGAGATACTTAGAAACAACCGTCAAAAAGAGACTGAGTTCCTAGATTTTTAAACAATGGCTAAGGCAGTTGTTTGACCACATTTACAAATCAGTTTCAGGAGAGCCTTGAAGAGATTTGTTTTCTCCTTATGTCTTAGATTTCTTTCTTTCTTTTTAAAGATTTTATTTATTTATTTGTCAGAGAGAGAGAGAGAAAGAGAGAAAGAGAAAGAGAGAGAGCAAGCACAAGCAGGCTGAGTGGCAGCAGAGGCAGAGGGAGAAGCAGGCTCCCCGCGGAGCGAGGAGCCCGATGTGGGACTCGATCCCTGGACGCTGGGACCATGACCTGAGCCTAAGGCAGCCACTTAACCAACTGAGCCACCCAGGCATCCCTGTCTTAGATTTCTTGAAACACCTGGGAGCTCTCAGCGAAAGCCTCTGCAGAGTTTTAAGGCTACATTGACAAGTCAGTAGTATCTCTGCTACGAAAACCATTCGGTGAGTTTACACGCACAGTTAAGTTTGTGGGAGAGGAAGTAAATGAGCAACTTGGGTCTTCCGCGGGATCTGTGAGTTCGGCCTCAACCCCAAGGTTGGCAGCAGCCACAACAGCAGAAAAAAGAGGTCGCCTCTGGTTAAGAACACAAAAGAGAGATAAGATGCTTTTCAAAAGGACAACCTGTATTATTTTCAAACTGGGACTAAGCCGCATAGAAGATAAATGACATGTTTACAGGCAGAGTCCTACGGAATTTATGCCAGGCCAAGATTGCAAGCCGGCTCAAGGAAGTTACCTTTTCTCCAGGTTTGTCCCCCCAGCTCACAGAGGAGGGGGCGGGAGCACGAGCAGCCACGCAGTTCTTGCCCCCTACCTCAGCTTTCCCACAGCCCTGGTACTCAGGAGAAGGGGTGCAGGCCTGAGAGACTAGTTCAGCATTTCTAGTGAGTCTCTATTTCTTTCGGCAGGGAAGGATGAAGAGTTGTCCTGGCAACGGACCTGCGATGGTCAGACAGCACCTCTGTGTGAATGTTAACACCTTGGAGTAGGAAGAGCCCTGAACTTTGGGAAAATCACGCAACCTCCCTCTCATTTTTTCCCCATTCAGGACTCACAGTCGGACTTGGCGGGGGGAGGCGAGTGGGGTGAGAGGTGGGAGGATGGGCTGTGAACTGTTTTGGCAAAGCTCTGCGGCTGATGCCCACCGGTGACCAGTGCAGTTCTGCTCTAAAATCCCTCAGGGATGGTTTCAGGAGGCCACAAAGTCACTACTCCACCAGGGATGCACCGGTATGGTCCTAGGTAAAGTCTCACCGTGTACGCTGAGGAGAAAGCGTTTGTTGCTCTCTCCTCCCATCTCCCAAAGACGGATCTGGGTTAACCCCAGGGTTGTAAACAGTGATAATAACAATAATAGAAAATGTCCTCCACACCAGCCCCTGTTCTAAACATTTCATGTGTCTCCATAAAATTCTCTCAACAATGCTGTGAGATAGAGTATTATGATTATCCCCATTTTACAGGTGAAGAAAGCAAGGCGCAGGAAAGTCCAATAACATACGTGTAGTAACACAGCCACGTGTCCTGGCTGGATTCAGGTTGGCTCAGGGGAACTTTCTGTCTGAAGAAACCTGGGAAGTGTCTCTTTTACTTTGGGTGGCAATGGCACTCTGTGGAAAAAGCCCAGGCTTTGGCATCAAACACTTGGCCAAATTCTGGGGCTACTACTTACCGCTGTGTGATTTCGGGTGACCTTACTTAGCTTTGCTAAGTGTCTTAGTCAGCTCAGCCTGCTGTAACAAGGTACCATAGACTGGCTGACTTTAACACCAAACAAACATCTATTTTTTTACAGATCTGGAGACTGGAAAGTCCAAGATCAAGGTGCCAGCCAGTTTCGTTTCTGGGGAGAAGTTTCTTCGTAGTTTGTAGACAGCCATCTTCTCGCTATACCCTCACATGACAGAGAGAGAGAGAGTACTGGTCTCCCTCTCCTCTCAGAATGGCCCTAATTCCACCACGGGGGCTTCCTGTTTACTGCCTCTTCTAAATCTAATTAATGCTCAAAGGTTCTACCTTCATATTCCATCCCATCAGTGTTAGGGCTTTAACATAGGAATCTTGGGAGGACATAAACATTTAGCCCACAGCACTAGGCCTCAATTTCTTTATCTGCAAAATATATATCACACCTATTTGTAAGGTTTAACAAGGAAATAAGATTTTTATAAGGCCTTAGCTCAGTCTCATAATAAAAACAAAGTAAAGTGTTCAAACCTTTCCTGACAATGTATCAGGTTCTGTTGAAAAAAATCTAAAGCATAATAACGATTTATGGAATGCCATTCTTTTGGAACTCCACTAAATGCATTTATGTATTGTATTTACTGGGTCCTTCCTAACACCATACGAGTATTATTAGTAAGAATTACTATCACTATTTTATAGATGGGGAAATTGAGAGGCTAAATATCCTCCCAAAGTCACAGCTGGTGACTAGCAGAACTGGGAATGGAAACACATTGTGGGCTCTGAGTGTTGCCGCTTCTGTTTATATGAGAATATATGGAATTCATTATTTAAAATGGTCATGAAATAAATGTAGATGAATATTTTTACCTAAGAGTTCCAAGGTTGCAAGAAATGTTTACTAGGAGCCTCACAAGGAGAGAATTCAACTCTTTCATGTTAATGATGACTTTATTTCCTACTAAAAATAAGAATACAAAAGGAGGGGGAATTGGGGAGATATTAGTCAAAGGGCATAATAGTTTCAGTTACACAAGATGCCTAAGTCCCAGGGATTCACTGCATAGCATAGTGTATATAATTAACAATACTGTATTGTATACCTAAAAAACTGGTAAAAGAGTAGATTGTATATTGAATTTTCTTATTAAAAAAGAGGGAATATGGAAACTTTCAGGGGTGATGATTATGTTTGTTATATTACTTATAGTGACAGTTTCATGGGTGTATGCTTATCTTCAAACTCACCAAGGTATATACATGTATATACATTAAATATGTACAGCTTTTTTTTCTATGTCAAACATACCTCTCTCTCTGTATAGACACATGATCATACAATGGGACAAAATGGCCAAAAAGGAATACAGTCGCCCTGATCTCTGTTTTGTACCCCCCACCCCACCTCTTGACTTCTATTACCAAAAGCTAACTTCAAGGAAAGAAATATAGCTCTGAAATCATTGAGCCTCAGGGCATCGCTCTTTTCTAGAATTCTTTAGTGTGTGAGCTGTCACCCAGCCCCTAGTTTTCTGTTTCTGACTCATCAAAGGGGTATAGAAACATTTACGCTTTCTCCTTTGGAAGAATTCTCCTGTGACCTTCTCCATCTCCAGCCCAGCCCTGCAGGCTGAACATGTTGGTTAAAGACAGAAAAACTTAATTTTTTAGAGAAACCGTTAAACAAACTGGGATTGAGTTTCCTTTTTAGGAGAAAATCTTCTCGATTAAAAAAAAATCAGTATTACTTTTAATATTGAAAAAATGTGTTGGTTAGGAAACTCTTGGAAAAAAGTATCATAGTAGTTCTGAAATTTTTTTTTGAAGAAATTGCAGTATAATCACAAAACCACGCAATTGGTATTAGAAACAAAGGCACTGACAGAAAAACCTCTTTTCCAACATAACCAGAAAAATGACGATAACCACCGAATCTCTGTTTGGCAGGATCCAAACCTTGGCTACTCAAGATAAACCACGGGAGAGGCTGGAGGTCAAGTCTGGGAAATGCCAGAGTAACCACACTATTCATTCCACCAATGCCAGACAGTTAATCAATCACAAAGACGGAAAAATGAACAATGAGGACTTCTAGAATTTAAAGAAGTTAACCCTGGGGATCTTAGCACCGTTGATGCAATGGTCCTTCAAGTTAATACTGAACAAACCATACCATTAGCCGAAGAAAGATAAGCAATATATGTGGGATTCTGGCGCAGCTGGCTTGAGCCACCCTGGGGACTAGATCTTAGAGAAGGTTCTAGTAGGAGTGGCCTGGTAATAAATAACATTTTGTGATAATTAAGCAAGGATTGTTACTCACAAAAATTGTGGCACAATGCCAAGAAGTAAGCCAAAATTTATTCATATGTTTTTGTGTTTTAATCTTGCTGCTGACCTTATCTTTCCAACTTGTAATTTTGATATGGTCCAACTTTCCTCATCGACTTAGTTTCAGTTTTATTTAATCATTATAGAAATAAGCTGAAGTCCCGTAGAGAAATCTGTTAGCCACTCAACAGTTAAATACTTATTAAGATGATGACAGCGAGAAATTCTCTCTTTTTTCTTTCCTCTCTCTTTTTTAAACAAAGATTAGTTGAGAATAGGGTGATCTCAGGCCTAAAGTATTTGGCTTTCCCCTTTGTTCGGGACTCCTGGCAAAGCAGGGTGGTCTGGTGATCTACAATTAAGAAGACAGTCCCCCTTCCCTCATCTTTTGCTCCAAGCTTTGCATGTATAAATTAAGCCTTTGGGGTTTTATAAGGTGCTAGCACTTTTAAAGACTGTTGAAATTATTGCTGTTTTGGTTAACAGATTTGTAATTATTGTAACTAACCTCAGCCAAAAGTTGAACTAGAGATTTTTGCAAATTCAAACAAAACCAACTAGTATTACTTTACAAAACAAAAAACAAACAAATGAAATAACTCTGCTTCCATAATTAATTTCAAAGGACAACCATCAAAACAGTAGTCTTCCCCAAAGAGTGAGAAAAATTTTTAAATATGTATTTTAAGGGATTTTGCAACTGCAGAACAGACAAAAGTCCCTCCACTGAATATCTGAAGTTAATAAACTGTTCAGAAATCTTGCGAAGCTAATGAAGGAGACCTGTCTCCTCGAGCTGTCCCTGATAACGCTATAGTTGAGGGAAGAAAAAGCTCCTTTTCCCACCCTTCCCCCATGCGAAGCGCTGGAGCTAGGGGCTTGCTAAGAGGCCCCACCTGAAGGAGAGGTTGATCCTTTCCCCTGGAGCCTGGGTCCAGTGAGTCCTGCTAGGACTGGAGGCAGGTTGAGTGCAAGTCTGGCTAGAATTCCTGAAAAAAAAGGCATAGCCAGCATGGGGCAGAATCACAGTCCTCCAGATCCACAGGAGCTATCAGTTTCCTAAACTGTTTTTAGAATCCTCGGGGCTGGGAGTGGCATAGGTTATGCTCACTTCAGATGGTTTGGTTTGCAAATCTGGGAAGAGAGCCAGATAGACTACTTTCTTCCCTAATTCTGGAGATGATGTGTGTTCTCCAGAGATGTAAAGTCCTACACTCGTAGAACTGGGCCTTTGGAGATTATCTAGTGAATCCATCTTCAGATGATGGAGGCATTAAAAGTTAAGAACTTTGAGCGCCTGGGTGGCTCAGTCAGTTAAGCCTCTGACTTTGGCTCAGGTCATGTCCCTGGGGTTCTGGGATTGTCAGTCTCTCTTCTAAGCAGCCAATTTGGTTCTCCTTCTCCCTCTCTTTCTCCCTGGGTTCATGCTCTGTCTCTCAATAAACAAACAAACAAACAAATAAATCTTTAAAAAAAAGGTTAACTTGCCCAGGGTCATTACATAGTTGGTCTCTGATAGAGCTAGAACTTGAAACCAATGTTTTCTTCTAAATCATTCGTGTTTGATAAACTAAGTAGATAGTACATTAAAAGTTTAGCTATATGAGGATATATAAAACATGAACCTCAGTATGTGTGTGTGTGTGTATATATATATGTATAAATATGTAAATTTCATGAGCTGTCTATTTTATTATGATTAAAATTATATATAGTATATATTTATAAATATATAAATATATATTTATATTATAAATATATAATATATAAAATAAATACCGCAGTTCAGTGATGTTAAGGACCTTCACATTTTATAATGCCCTCTTTCTACATGGAAATAGAGGAAGTCAACAGAAAATATTTTTCCATCATTAGTCCATTACAGAATGGACACATACTATGTGATCAACACCATGTGAGGATCAGACAGACTCTATACCCTCAAGGAACTTTTTTTTTTTTTTAAAGATTTTATTTATTTGTTTGACAGAGAGAAATCACAAGTAGGCAGAGAGGCAGGCAGAGAGAGAGAGAGGAGGAAGCAGGCTCCCTGCTGAGCAGAGAGCCCTATGCGGGACTCGATCCCAGGACCCTGAGATCATGACCTGAGCCGAAGGCAGCGGCTTAACCACTGAGCCACCCAGGCACCCAGGAACTTTTAATTTATTTAGACAACAAGATATATAAATAAGAGGCTGTAACTAACCATAACAAAGCAGCATATGATACCTTTTAAATGAGTGTACTGACAACAAAATGTTAATAATACAGAGGACACATGAGTACATGGGATGAGTACTTAGGAAAAGCTTCTACGGGAAGATGGGCTTGAGGCACATTAATAAAAGGGAAGGAGAAGCCACAAGATGACATTCCAGAAAAAACAACCGAGTGACAAAGGCATGGGGGTGCTCTACAAAGGACTTTTTGATAAAAAGTAGATGAAAAGGAGTCGAGAATAGCAAGAATTGTTTGCTACTACACGCAAGTGACCAATTTTATCTCACAGGCAATTGTGAGCTGTCGAATACTTTTGAACATCATGACCACCATGCCAAGAAGTTGCTGTGATGGAAAAGCAGAGGATGGATTGATTGAAGGAGGAAGAGTTGGACCAGTGGGGCCAATTAGGAGGCCATGACAGAAGTTCAGGTACAGGGAAGAGAAGAGCTGATTGGTTTGTGAATGGGTCACACAATTGTGTGGAATAATGCAAAGGAAGAGTCAATAGATCTTACTAATTCATTCGATAATTGAGCAAGGGGAAGAGAGGCAGGAATACTAGGTTCAAGCTAGAATTAAGTTACAGCGACCAGAATTGTACCAATTGAATGGATTGAGGAAGTCAAGAGAGGGAGAGAGTACTAAAGAGAAGTTTCATTATAGATACCCTGAAATGGAAATGATAGACATCCAAGTAGAAAAGAGAAAGTACTCAGAGAAATGTATCAAGCTGCACAACTGTGAGGTATTATCAAAAAGATTTTAAAAACAACTCTCTTAGTATTCACCTTCATCTTTGGGAATAAAGTATTGATCTCAATGTAACCAACTAAAATGGGAATGATTAAGCTTATCACATTATATGATACAATCTTCATATCATTGTATAAAGATTGTAACTCAAAGGCAAATGTCAGGTTCACTTTATAATAACGGAGAAAGAATTGGAGACATAGAAGTCTTTTAATATTGTATTCAATTGAGAATAACCCTATGGAAAATTGAAAATATATCCAACAACTTCAATACTGGTTTACATTAAGCTGCTGGGTTCAAGCATTTCAATATGATGTTATTGCTATGAAATACGTTTAGAAAAATCAAGAGTAAACATTGTGTAAAATGGCTTTGTACTAACAGTATTGGTATCAGAGCAAATAAAACTTTGTTCATGAAGTCATTTAATTTCCCATCATTCTGACCTAGAATTTTTGATTCCCAGAAAAAGGAACTTTGTTACTTGCAGAGAAAACATAAATCTGTGTTTCCCCCTTTCTTTTTCTTGCAGGAGGATTTACCTAGGAGGCATAGTGCTTAGGGTCAATGATATTTTTAAAGAGCCTATGAAATTTAATTGAATTTTGCCTAAGAATAAAAAAGAAACCCTTGAGATATTTTAAGTTATACCAAATAATTTTAAATATTGATATTGTAGTGGGAGGGGCCCACAAAAGTCATAATATCTCCTGCCTCCTGTACTTAGATCTGGGTCTCTGGGTCTAACCAAAAACCACTGCTCTTGGTACTATTTTGCATGAACATCCGGCTGACTGAGATTCTGTGAGCTTGTTATTTTCATTAAAGTGAAATGTGCACATAATGTAAAGAATCAGCTAGTTCTGGGCGCCTGGGTGGTTCAGTCGTTAAGCGTCTGACTGCAGCTGGGGTCATGATCCCAGGACCTTGGGATTGAGCCCCTCATCATCGGACTCCCTGCTCAACCGGAAGCCTTCTTCTCTCTCTCTCACTCCCCCTGCTTATGTTCCCTCTCTAGCTATGTAGCTGTCAAATTAAAAAACAAAAAAACAAAACCAAGTTTGCAGAGACAAATAGTCTCCAACCCTTTTTCTCCATATTCCTTTTCCCAGAGGCATCTACCTTCATCTTTTCAAGATACTTTTTCTTAGGCTCAGCTTGGGTCATGATCCCATGGTCCTGGGATTTAGCCCCGCATAGGACTCCCTGCTCGGGAAGCCTGCTTCTCCCTCTCTTCCTTTGCCTCTCCTCTGGCTTGTGCTCTCTCACTCTCTTTCAAATAAATAAATAAATAAATAAAATCTTAAAAAAAATAGAGACACTTCTACTAATGGACACTTAGGTTAATAGACAAATGGATAGGGAAAATGTGGTGTATATATGGCAGGGTATTACACAGTCACAAAAAAAGTATGAGATTGTGCCATTTGAAACAACATTAGGGTAGGCCTAGAGGTTATTTTGCTAAGTGAAATAAGTCCGATTGAGAAAAACAAATTCCATACGATTACACTCATAAGTGGAATCTAAATAAATAAATAAACAAAGCAGAATTAGGTGATACAGATGACAAAGTATCGATAGTTTCCAGAAGGGAAGGGAGATGGGAGGATGGGCAAAACGGATGAAGGGGAGTGGAAGATACAGGTTTCAGTTTTGGAATGAGTAAGTTACAGGGATAAAAGGCACAGCATTAGGGGGGAAAAGCACTACTTCTGTTATTGCCTGCGTATCTCTAAGTACCAAGTTTGTGATAATACTTGGTTTTTTTTCAAGTTTAGATAATACCTATTGACTTCCTGTCATGATGAGGATTTAGATATCTTGTCTCTTTCACTCTTACCAAGCCTAGTCATAAACACTTCTCAGCTGTTCATCCTGCTGACTGAGACTTATTGTAATTTTGATTGACTCAATGTTCAGGGTTACATTTTTATGACTCTGTAGGCTACTCACTGTTGAGTCATATAGAAAACTATGATTACTTCCTCTTTACTGCTCAATTTATAGTTTTCCCTCAGTTAAGAATTGTCTTGTTTTCTCATTTGCCTAGTTTTCTAGGTGCATATGTCTACCAGATGTTGAAATAACTTCTTGATACATTAATATGTGTTGGGTATTATATCAATTTTATCTTTTTTAATCTCTTCTGAAGAGAGAGGGCCTGTATGAGTCCAGATGCTTGGTGCATTAGCCTGGGTAAATATAATAATTCCCTTGCATTTTTTCCTGTGTTGGATCTCTTTTACATTCTAAAACATGTCTCCCTTTTTCTTGATTTACCTTCTTGTTTTGGTTGTGCGTATTCTTTGGAAACTCTCTTAGAAAAGTGGTGTGTGTATATGTGTGTGTGTGAAGAGGGGGTAAAGTTTTTCATTGAAAAATCTTTACTGTCATACTTAGTTGAGAAGTTATTTAATATTATTAAGAATTAATTTCCCTTCAGAATTTTGAGTGTGTTGCTCCATTTTCTTCTAACTTCCTGTATTGCTGTTGAGACCTTCAGAATTACTTGGATTCCTGTTACTTTGAATGTGATCTTTTCCCCTTCACTTTTTCTGAAAACCTACAGCATCTTCTCATTGTCCCCTGTGTTCTAAAATATCTCTGTGATGTGCCTTGGTGGGGGTTTGTTTTTGTCCCTGGACACTGGGTAAGCCCTTTCACATTAGAAATGTATATCCTGAAATTTTCAGAAATCTTAAATTATTTCATTGAGGAAATAATTGTTTTCCCTAGTTTCTCTCTCTCTCTCTCTCTCTCTCTCTCTCTTTTTTTTAAGATTTTATTTATTTGACAGAGAGAGAGAAATCACAAGTAGACAGAGAGGCAGGCAGAGAGAGAGAGAGAAGAGGAAGCAGGCTCCCCACAGAACAGAGAGCCCGACGTGGGGCTCCATCCCAGGACCCTGGGATCATGACCTGAGCCGAAGGCAGAAGCTTTAACCCACTGAGCCACCCAGGCGTCCCTCCCTAGTCTCTCTTTGAGGGACTTCTCTTGGACTGGTCTTTTAATTTGCGTATGCTTTCCCTCCTAATTTTCATGATTTTTTTCTTTTTGTTTTCTTTCTGCAAGATTTATTCTACTTTATCTTCTGGTCTATTGAGTTTTCATTGCTACAACTACGTTTACATTTTTGTTGTTGTTGTTTTTCTCTGTGTCTTTATTTTTTGGAGTTTCCTATTATTTTATTGGTGGAAAACTTCTCTTATTTTCTGTAGACACTAGTTAACTTTTTAATTCCCTGCCAGCCTAGTCATTGTTTCCTTCAAGTTGCCTTTCTCTGTTTATGTATTTTATTCCAACATTTATGCAAGGGCTTATAACTTTAGATGTCTGATAATTCTTTCTTTTTTTTCTTTTTTTTCTTTTTAGGGAGGAAGAGAGAATTGAGGGAAGAGGGAGAGAGAGAGAATCCCAGGGTGTGGAGCCTGATATGGGGCTTGATCTCACCACGCTAAGATCATGACCTGAGCCGTAATGAGGAATTGGATGTTTAACCAACTGAATCCCCCAGACTCCCCAGATGCCCGATATTTCTTAACTGTGATTAGGAAATCACATTAAATCACAATCATGATTAAGGGTGTTCACATGAAAAGCTGTGATGCAGGTGATGTGGGACAGCTGTTTGTCTTAGAGCCTCTATTATCTATCTTTAAATGTTCTTCTTAGGCTGCTCAGAATGTGCTTCTAGTCTCCTGTATGGAGGATACATTCCTGTCTGCCATTATTCTGGGAGTGAGACTGGGAGGGGAGGCAGTCCCCTCTGCCTAAGGAGTCAGCTTTGAATATGCATACCCAATCCTTCTGTTTCTGGGCATAGCTCCCGTGCTCTTGACTTGGTTTTCCAGTCCAGAGATTCTGTGGTTTCTCCGAAAGTTGCTCAGCTGTGTAAGGAAGGCCAATGACTTAAGAGATCTAACTACTACTTCTTATAACAAATCCCTTTTATCGTCTCCCTGTCACCTCTCAGTTCCTGGGCCTCAGGCTGATGTTTCCTGGGTCTCAGTCCGAGGTTTCAGGGGAAACTAGATTCATCCTCAGTGCCACTGCTGCTTAAAATGAAGCCTTTTTGAGGTCTGCAAGTCAATTTCCACCTGACCATGCATGTATATCCTTCAAAAGCGTTGCTGTCATTGCCATCTTCAACTTGTGGGAACATCTTTAAAGAAGCCTCTTTGGTGTAGTTTCAGTGGGGTTTTGGAAGGAGTATTAGATGATATTTTCAATCTCCATCTTTAAGTGAAAGTCACTGCAGTAAACTTTTTGACTACATAGAGTTTGAAGTATTTAGTTTTATACAAACACAGTGACTTATGAGGTTTATGTTGTTTCTGATAATATTTTATAAAAATCTATGATCCTATCAACTGTTTTTTTTTTTTTTTAAAGATTTTATTTATTTATTTGAGAGAGAGCACGAGTACAAGCCCAAGGTTGGGGAGGGGGTATGGGCAGAGGGAGAGGGAGAAGCAGGAAGCCTGATGCAGGATGTGGGCTCAATCCCAGGACCCTGGGATCATGACCTGAGCCAAAGGCAGATGCTTAATCCATTGAGCCGCTCAGGCATGCTTTTTTTTTTTTTTCCATGCTTTTTTTTCTTCTTTCTACATGAATGAAGATGCATATTGGAAAAAGGATACATTTGATCCAGTGACATGATTTCATTTTAGTGGCAGCCACTGGTTTGAGACCTGTGGTGATTATAACTATGCCGAAAAGCAGTTTGCTTTAGCTCTGTAAAACAAAACAGTTGTATTTATTAAAACAATATATGGTTAAAATTTTCTGCATAATACCAATAAACTGCCCACATATTTTACCTGTTAATGTGATTGGATCTTTGGGCTCTTCCTTGTGGCCACATGACCAAAAATTCCCAATAATCATGAAGGAGGCACTGACCAGTGCATCTGGGGCTCTTGCTAGCTCTTTGGGGGAAGGAGGTCACTGCCCTCCAGGCATGCGTAACATAGGATGGTGAAACTATGTGGCAGTGTGTCTTTTAAAACCAGGGTAAGAATCCCGAAGAATTTGGTATCCACGTGAAAACAGAGTGTTTTCTAAATATAAAGAATGGAGGGCCACTTGGTTAATTTCATCACTTGATTAGGCTCAGGTTTAAGTCATGCTGGGCATCTCAGCACAATACAGAAGGGCCACTACCCAGAGGATGGAGTCCAGGGAAGGGGGACTGCGGAGATAGTCCGGGCTGTAAAGCCGGTCCCTTTCAGATCAGCCAACTGGATAATGGAATGTTTGACCTCCAGAGGGGCATCAGGAGCATTGACCTCCCCTAATCAAGCCTTCCTCTCTGCAGAGTTGTACTGGAACAGGAGGAGCTCAACCGAGGTTGGTTTCTCAATGCTAGAGGGCTGTATCTATCTGTAAGTGGACATGAGGGTACATCTGGAAGCCTGAAGCCTGGCCCTGGGTAGACAGCTGGCAGACTTGGCTAAGGGTTAGGGCTCTTGTCAAACAGGTTATGATTTAGGACACGTTTCAGTTCCAATATGGGACACAATCTAGGCAGTTGAAATATATGCAAATAGCTTGAAAATCCCAATGGTGATCCCTCCTTATCAGGTTAAGGCAGTGGATGAATTTGGGTTAGCATGTCTAGTATTGTCTCTACGGAATTAGGGGTGGTTGGGCAGGAGGCGGGAAATGTTCCTTCTGAAACTAAGTACCACACATACAAATCCTATGTTCTTTCTTATCCTCAAGCCTTCATCTAGGTCTCCTCTTCTCCTGGTTACTTTTTACCTTAGATTGGGCTTGGGCAGTTGCAAGTGACAGAATTCCAATACAAACTAACACTCATTAAAACAGGGGCTTAAAAAGAGGGAACTTCCCCTGTGTCTGGAAACCAGGGATCCCTGCATCCTTGAGACTTTCTCTGTATTTTTTTAGCTCCTTGTTCGATGGTTTCATTTTCTCCTTTTGCAGGTGTAGAACTCCAGCTAGTAGCAGGGGCAGGAAAGGGGCCTGGAGGGACTATGGGATAGTCTCACTTTTATGTTACTCCAGTGTACTGATTCCAAAGAGAAAAAAGAGAATTTTCCCTTCCAGTGTTATTCTGGAAATTCCTCTGGAAGGACACATGTGGGTGTAGGATAGATCTCCCTTTGTCCCTCTTGAATCAATCACTATGCATGGGGTTGAGGCCTCTGGTTGACTGTTCTTGAGTCATGAGCCTACCCCAAGGTTAGGTGGAGAGGAGATTGACAGCTCCACAAAATTTGATTGGAGCAGGGGAGGAGCAATTACCCAAAGGAAGGGGGTAATGTTCCTTTACAAAGAAGGGAAAGATGCTGGGCAGAGGCAGGACAACAGATGTCCTTTAGGATTCCTATTCATCTGTTAAGGCTTGACTCAGGTGTCACTTCTTGATACCCCCGTCTCTGTCCTTCTCCTATTGGGTTACACATCACTCTTCTAGGTCATGTTACATCTTGGCTGTACTGATATACCCATAAGAACTTTTAATTGTCTAGTTATATGTTGGTCTCTTTCACTAGATAGTGAAAGAGTGGCTTATTTCCATTGGCAAACCTAGCCCTTCAGCAGACATGGGAGTTCCAGAAAGGTCTTCAATAAAACAATAAATGAAGATGATCATAAAATGGCAGCGAATCATTTTGAGTTAAAAAAAAAAGGAGAAGGAACATAATAGTAAAACAAACAAACAAACAAACACACACACACACACACGCGCGCGTGCCGGGTACTGTGATAAATGCTTCATATCAAGTAACTCATTGATTCTCAAAAACATTTGAGAGACATATTCTTTCTATTGTGTAGACAGGAAGCTAAAGGTTAAGTAAGTTCCACAAGCTCATACAGCTAATAACTGTCAATTTAATAACTAGCACTCAAGCAACTTAAATCCAGCCTTATTCGCTTTCAGCAACTCTGTCTTCTGCTCTCCTCCTCCTATTCCTTCTGCAAGTTAACAATGAACTTAACATAACCTAGGGATGCTCTCTTTACTTCTTAGTGATTTGGACATTTTCCCCCAATAGATTTTTATTTTATCTCAATGCACTCCCTAGCTTGTTTTGCATCTTTGTCATTTGTTTCTTTAGCCACACAGTTAGAGGGTTGAAGGAGAAACTGTAACATCCCTTCCAGTACCAATATCACAAAATTATAAGAAGTGCATGAAACCAACTAAGGGTAACAAGTCTGACAACACAACACAGGACACTCCTTTTAGTCAGAGGCTTTTGGTTCTCAGGGGCAGCACACTGTGAAGAGGTGGGTCTGGAGGTGCCCCTGCACTCTCTCCTGGCCTCTTCCTTCTCTTTTCGGGATTCCTTTATTCTCTTTGTTCTACTAGTTGCTCTTTTCTCCTCAACCTCTTAGTCTTTCTGTTTTGTCCATAGCGTCTTTGGACCCTGCATTTCAACTCTCTTACCTTCAACAGTCCTCCCCTCCCTGCCCTACCGCCAGCAGACTTCTGCAGAGCATTTAGTGAGAACCAGCCAGGCTCTTACCCTAGGGCAGGTTGAATTGCCCAGAATGCTCCCGAGGTGTTAATGAGCTTGGCAACCTCAAGGGTGAGCCTCAACTGAACAGAACACTTGAATTCAAAGACATAAGGCTAATTGTGAGCAACTTGAAATTAGGATCGATCCAGTAGTCAATGTTTTTCTTGTAGGCAATTTCTTGCCTCCTCCAATCAACCAAAGTGGCCTATTTGAGGCCAGCTTCTTAGGGAAGAGTGGCTCTAAGATTCCCCAACCATCCTGATCTAACTTCAAGAATTGTTTGTTGAACTGCAGCTTCCTGGGCCTCACCAGACCTAGCAAACCAGGGTTTCTGGGAATTAGACAATCTGAATTTAAAATATTTTCCTTAGTGATTCTTAAGTTCACTAAATTGTGAGAAACTCTGCCTGCATTCTAATTATTCTCTAAAAGTTTCATGCAGTATTATCATTAGCTTTCTTAATTTTATCACAAAGAGTTTTATTTTACGTATACCTATTTTCAACTTGCACAATAAATAGTAGATATTTCACTGAAGAATTCAGCAACAATATTTAGCAAATATTCTGGTGTCCAGTCTATATAAGCCATTTTCTTGACCTGGAAAAGA
Source organism: Mustela nivalis (assembly GCF_964662115.1). Classification (NCBI taxonomy): domain Eukaryota; kingdom Metazoa; phylum Chordata; class Mammalia; order Carnivora; family Mustelidae; genus Mustela; species Mustela nivalis. The sequence goes on along the minus strand of NC_139024.1, from coordinate 57,709,023 downwards.
TAAGAAAAGATGAATCCCCTAAGACTTTGTCCCTCTCTTGAATGTTTCCACGTGGGGCATTATTCATAGTCAACACCAAGCGTAAAGCTAAAGGAGTTCCTTGTTTTTTAGACGTTATGTATCCCCCTATGTTTCTGTTGTTTAAAGAGAAACTACATTTATATACTCCTGCTGTACATACTATATTCATTATATGCGAAGTTTAGTAAGAAAGTTTTCTCTACCACTGTTACATTAGAATGCAGTTCCCTACATATGAACAATGTCTAGGTAGAATCATGTCTATTATATATACACACATATGCATATATCTCTTTTTTTAATAAAGATTTTATTTATTTGACAGAAAGAGAGGGAGAGAGAGAGCGAGAGCACGCATATGAGGAGGGGCAGAGGGAGAGGGAAAAGCAGGCTCCCTGCTGAGCAAGAAGACCAATGTGGGACTTGATCTCAGGACCCTGCAGTCATGACCTGAGAAGAAAGCAGATGCTTAACGAACGGAGCCTCCCAGATGTCCCATATTTCTATATCTGAATATATATACTACTCATAATTATTTTCTCCGGCATCGAGGGCTTTGTCCTAGGGACAGCAGTTCAGTTTTCTTAATTTATTACTCCTTGGTGACTGTGGGACAATTCAGAATCTATGTTAATGATAGACCCTGGGCCACCTTCTTATCACTTTCTCTAAATGCTCTACATTGCTCTTTGGGGTGGGGAGACAAAACCCACTGAGTACATTACAAGCCAATGTCCCTGGTGCATGGACCTCAGCTGGAATGTTGGTTGTAGGTGTTTCCACTTTTCACACAACTTGATTCTCAGGCTGGGAAGGCAGACCACACTGTCTGCTGTACGGGAACGAAGACTTCTGTGGTTAAAATCTTCCACTAAATGTGTTTTCTTCACTTGCAAAGGAAACAGGGAGTAGAACCAGCTTGGGACCTCCTGGTCATCCCAACAACAGGAAGTTCTTTGTTTGGTCTCTGCCCGTGGTCTACAGAGAGTATCAGTCTGCATGTGGGGAGAAAGGATAGAAACAGGGCACACTTTCCACATAATGCACCAGTAGCCACTGAAGCAGAGGGTGTGGGTGGAGTCACTCCCGCCCAGATGGCGATTGTATTCTTATGACTTTTTCCTTTCAGCCTTTGGGAAGGCTTAACTAAACATCCCCTCAGAGGTAGAAAATTCTAGGTCCCCTAGCAACTGTGTTTTTCAAAAACTTTGAGTTAAATAAAGTAACATTTGAGCAGCACTTTGCGATTTACGAAGTACTCTTCACTTATATATCCTTTCAAGCAGGGAAATCCTTAAATGCTCCAATGTGGTTTTATTTGAAAGGAGGAATCTGACTTTCCATCAACTCAACCAAAAGGATACAGTGTCTGATGAACAGCTTTAAGGGTCTGTAGGATTACCAGTTAAACCTCAGTCTCCCTTGATACAAGACTCAAGTAGCACTTGATCGGTCATTTTTTTTTTTTTTTTTATGACACTTATCACTGATCTTGTCGATCCTTGCTTGTTTACAGGCCTTATCTAACTTGCTAGATTTGACATTCTTTAAGGCAAGATCTCCATCATATTTTTCTTTGCATTATTCTCAGGGCGGATGGAACTGGCAGGCCATAAATTGGCATTTGCTAAATGAATGAGCCAATGAAAGTAAATGAATAAATTATGTCCATTTCAAGTTAATCATCCGGATGTATTGTGGGTTATATGAAGAAAACCCCGACCTCCCTAACAGCATTTAGGGACTGGGGAAACGTTTACTTTGTAACTAATAAAAATTAGTGAATTCTTTCCGGAAAAAAAAAAAAAGGCATTTAAATCCCCTAGCGGTTTATCTTTGCTAAATCTTAAATTAACTTTCAGATATTAAGCCAGCAATAAGCCACAGCTGCTCGCTTATCAATCATCTTTTCTCTTTTTCAAGAACTAGGAATTTAGGATGCTGTGCCCCTGCCCCCAGGTGTGATGATCTGGTGAGAGAATCAAGAGGAACGCTTGAGGAAAACAATGTTCTTCTCCATGTTTGTATGTGTGTATATATCGGAAAAATAGAAAAATAAGGCCAGCATAGGCACTGTTTGTAGGCATGATCGGATATAAAATGAAATGTCAAGTTTTTAACACTAAAAGCGACACTAAGAAAGCTAAAATAAATACACCGTTGGAACTAGGACCTATAAACCAGCAACGTCAGCAGCCGGAGGTAGGGTGAGCGGAGGGGGCAATGGAGATATACCTCTAGAGGAGAGCAAAATCACTCGAACTGCGCGGGTTGCCGGCGGGGGGGGGGGGGGGGGGGGCGTGACTCCCATTTTTCGGGCAATGTGAATAAAGGGGATGGTGTTTGTGCCAGGCGCCCATTCTCGCTCCCCGCGCCGCACGCACCGGGAGCCGCGCGGGGCGCGGAGCCCCGACCAGTCGAGCGCCCCGCGCGCCGCTGCGGGAGGGGAGGGCGCGCAGGGCGGGCGCTGATTGACTGGGCGCGCGGTCAGGTGACGCGGGGCGCCACGTTCCAGGAGCCCAGCCCGCGGTGGCCGCCTGGGCCGGGGCCGAACCGGGGCCGAGAGGGGCCGCTCTCCCGGAACAAAGTTGCCGGGCCTGCGGCGGCGGGGCCGAGGCCGAGAGCCGAGCGGGAGCGGGAGCGCCGGGGGCGGCGCCGGCCCGGGAAGCGGTCCCGCTCGGCCGCCTCCTCCTGGGGAGAGCGAGCCCCGGGGTGCCCGGGCGCGAGTCCGTTTCCCCGAGGGGCGGCAGGGCGCCCCCGCTCGCTCCCGCGCCCCCTCCCTCTTCGGCCTCCTGCGCCGCTCTCCAACAAAGGGGCAGGCCCGCGGCGGCGGCGGCGGACCGGGGCGGGGGTGCGGCGGCGGAGGAGGAGCCGCCGGAGCGAGCGGCTCGCGCACAAAGTTGTGGAGTCGCCTTTCCTCGGAGGAGGGGAGCGGGCAGCCGCAGCCGGCCGCGGGCTTTCTCCCGCCGAGGCCGAGGAGGAGCCTCCGGCTCCCGAAGCCGATTGGGGCACCACGGCGAGTGGTACCTCCTTTCTTTTGGGTCACTTCTGCAGACGGAAAACTCTAGTGTTTGGCAAACTTGGTTGCCTGCGCGCCCGTTCCAGGTTTGCACTTGGACTGTTTTGTTTTTGTTTTTTGGCGGAACTACCGGAGCAGGAAGATTGCACAAGTCGGGGGCGTTGTTTCAATCGGGTGTCAAAAAAAAATTTTTTTTTTCCTTTCGGATTTGTCTGGTTCTTCGCATTTCCTTTTTAAAACACATCGCCCCACAGAACTCACGCTCGCACACTCCCCCGCGATCACTCCGACCCAAACACGCCCGGAGGAGCCCTCGGCCCGCTGGGGACGCGGCGGAGGCTGGCAGGCGACGCGGGCCCGCGGGTCCAGGAAGCAGGTAAGCCCGGGCGAGGTCTCCGCCTCGGGCGGTGGGATGTGACCGCAGCCCCCGGGGCGGTGGGGCGTGGGCTGCGGGGAGGATGGACTTTCCGCGGCTCCCACCCTGCGTCCTGGTCTCCTCAAGTCTGAGTCTTAAGATGTCACCAACTTTCGTGTGCACTTTCCTCGGAACCTGCGTTCAGCTCCCTTCGGCGGGAGAGAGGGTGCCAGAAGCGTGGAGAGAGCTCGGAGGTCCTCGCAGTCTGTCTGGGAGCGAACGCCCCCAACGCGTCGGACCCCGGCCGTGCGGCCGCGGGGCTCCCCCAGCCCTCCTCCCTCTCTGCGTGAGAGGGTCGCGTGCTTCGCGCTGTGATCTCCGAGAGGGGCCGGTTTCCTAGGATGGCCTGTGACACACACCCCGGCCCCGGGAGGGCGGGGCCCGAGGTGTCCACCAGGAGCGGGTGGCGGCGTGGTGGACGGGCAGAGGAGCGGCTCGCAGGCGCCCGCCTGGCAGGAAACGTGTTAGCCCTCCGCGCCGTGGCTGCTTCTGAGGGTGGGGCTCCAGGGAGGGGACAGGGGCGGCCAGTCGGTGCTTAGTCCCCACGGCAGCCTCTTCTGCTTTCCGGACTCTCGGCAACTCTTGCTACATCAGGTAAGATAATGGAGTGGGAAAGGTCTTTGGCCCTGGGTCCGAGGCTTTGGTTGCCCAAGGCCACTTACACAGCCAACAAAGCACGAATTCTAGGCTGTGCAACTTTTAGAAGGCACGCTGTTACGGGAGAATTTTTTTTTTCCCCCCGCCCAAGCCCCCAATTCCCAAGCCTTCCAGGGTTTCAAGGGAAGGAAAAAACGTGCCCGACCTCCAAGAGCCCGAGGACCCGCACTTTGTTTTACATTGAACTGGAGAGCCCCAGGTCGAACTTGGGGCGATCGGCTCCGCTTTCTGGGCTGTCCCGGGGCAAGTCTCCTTTTTCCCAGCCTCCACGTCACCTGAGTCACCGGGGCCTCGCGGGTTAGTTCCTCATGCCGCGTTTGGGAGGGCCAGTGCACCGGTTGCTGCGGCTGGAACGCACCGACTTTGCGGAAGCTTTGATTCTCCCGGTCCCGGTTGGGGCCGGGTCTTGGGATCTCTAGGACCCGCGGCAGCAGCCGCATCCACTCATTTGTAACTTGCACAGGCCTCAGGAAGTGCGGTTGGCGCCTCCCGGCTGTTGCTGGTGGGCGTGGGGACAGCGGCCAGCGGGGAGTGCTGCGGGTTAGGCGAGGGCTGGAAGAATGCGAAGCTCGTGGGTGCTTCAGTATCCCGAGTACCGGGCGGCCAGGGCCACGGTTTACGCACAGTCATTCCCCGCCCCCTCTACCCGAGTTTATGGGACCAATGAGACAGCTCTTTAACTCTCCTTTGGGTGTTTACCTAAAATTTATTGCCGCTGTAAACAGTATTAATCACCGTAGTACTAACCTTCCCTTGGAGCGTTTCCGAGAGTGAATGGCAGTTCTTGGCACTGGCAGGTTCCTGTACTGTTTCAAGCAGAGCGGCAAATTCTTGGCCCCTTCCCTTCCTTTTCCACTATCTTCAGCATTCCTGGAGTTTGGTTTCTAGTTTAAATGCATGGATAGTTTCAGCGCAAGGACCTATACGGCATTTCCATCACAATTGCACGTTGTGGAAGGAACTTGTATTCTTGCATTGTATAATTGCCCAATTGTTTTAAAATTGAAACATTAACTTTACCTTTAAGGCCAGCCCCCTACCCTTTCACCCCCAAGTTGATTGCCACACCCGGATGGCTTGTGTTCCTTAAGACAGCCAGACAGACACATTCTGAAGAAACAGTTGCTGAATGCAGAGTTAAGTGTATTGGTTTCATCGAGGGATCTGGCTAAACTTTGCAAAGCATAATTCCGAGGGAACAGAGATCTGGAACAGTGGTAACAATAAATGACAATTTATTGTATAGGGCTTAAAGCTTCTAAGGCAATAATATCCCATTCATCTATTCTCAGTTTCTCACCCAGCTTTGTGTGGAAGATGGTCTCTCTTACACTCTATAGATGTGCCCTGGGTAGGTCCACCCCAAGGCACACTGTGGGTGATGAAACTTTGTTTCTGTCTCCTGACAACCAATTATGAAGTAGCTACAGCATGTAGAGGTTTAGCAGGAGGTATCTTTTTCTGTGTGCTACTTAACCTGGGGTCCCCTACCCATTCCTGGCAACAGGTGACAGTCAGTGGCTCTCACTGCTCAAATGGCCTTCTTTGATTCTCTCTCCTTCCCATTCTTTTCTTGTCCTCTGACCCTCTTTCTGCTGTATCTTTGTAGCGTGTGAAGACTTTTGATGATCAGGAAGAGAAAATTTGAGAAATTATCCTAGAGTGGTAAAATTTAAAAAAATGATAAATATTCATGTGTAAATGAAGTCTAGTGTAAACAGTTTACTTTTCTTTTTTATGGAGTGGGGAAGGTCTTTGGCAACTGTTGAAGTGAAGACCCTTAGCTAAGACTAGTTATGAAGGAGAGTGTCAGATTTTCTCTTAAAGGGAGTAGTTAGTTGCTTTCCAGTAAAGAGAATTTTTGTTGGACCAACCTCATTTTCCATAATAAAATTTTATATGCATTCATCTGAACAAAGCTTTAAGTTCTTGAATAAATTAAAATGCACTTAAGAATTCAGCAAATCTTTTATAGGTAGGTACCCCCCAAAAGAAACTTAGTCATATAATAATCCTGAAAGTCTTAACAGTAGTAGAGCAATATAAAAAAATGAGAAAGAGGGGCGCCTGGTTGGCTCAGTGGGTTAAGCCTCTGCCTTGGGCTCAGGTTATGATCTCAGGGTCCTGGGATCGGCTCAGGTTATGATCTCAGGGTCCTGGGATCGAGCCCCACATTGGGCTCTCTGCTCAGCAGGGAGCCTGCTTCCCTCCTGCTTCTGCTTACTTGTGATCTCTGTCAAACAAATAAATAAAATCTTTAAAAAAAATGAGAAAGAGATTTTATACTCAAACTTTGGCAGATTAATGATCTAATCCACATGGTCCTCTCTCTAAGAGGAAAATTGTTCCTAAATCTTTAATAGTCTACGTCTACCAGTTTTCTTCTGCCTCAAACTGTTAAATACTTCAAGCATTTTTTCCCAAGGTAATTTTGACTTCTTTATTATTAGAACACACCCTTTTTCCAACTGGTCAGGAAAAAATATATAATAATTATTTTTTACATATACTTATTATAAAATAATATGGTATTTCTTTGAATGTTACAGATAATTAAACATAAAACACTAAGTATTACCTAAATATGCCAAATGAAGCATATTATTAAATAATAAAACCACATGGTGTGTCCTTGAATTAAATAATTGAATTGCCTAATCCTAGCTAGCAGTAAACTCTTGTTCTGATATATGTTGTAATATATGAATTAATATCCACTATTTGCAGGTTAATATTTGGATGTGTTGACAGTTACATTTCCAACTAAATGATTAATTTATTTAATTGGCATTTGGGGTCCACTTAAGGGGCTGTTAGGATACAGCCAAGTTGCTGAACTTAACACTGAATTGTGATTGTGTTTGGGCTGTAGGGGCAGTATAGTCTAGGAACTATGAGGGCAATGCAGAGCTCTCATTATTGACATTTTTAAAGAAAAGGTGGTTGTGCCGAGTATAATCCTCAATTCTTTCAATTCTACAGATGATTCTAATTACTAAAGATTAAAATTATTTTATTGCTGGGGCACCTGGGTGACTCAGTCCATTAAGCATAGACTCTTGGTTTCTGCTCAGGTCATGATCTCAGGGTTGTGAGATTGAGCCCTCCTGGGGCCCCAAGTCGGCTCCCGAGCTCAGTGCGGAGTCTGCTTGAGATTCTTTCCTTGTCCCTACCATTCCCCTTCTCCTCCTCTTTCTGCTCTGGTGCTCTCTCTCTCTCTCTCAAATAAATAAATAAAATAAAATCTTTTAAAATTATTTTATTGAGTGACAGCTATCCTCAGCAGAATTCATATGATGTACCTTCTAGATTAAAATCTATGTCAGTGGGTATAATGTGTAACTATCCAGATTTTTATTGAATCCACACCATTTTTGAGATCAGTCCTATATATCCAACTATATTCTTTGTTATCTGCCCTTATATAACTCAGAGGCACCTAATACTCAGCAAGTCCAAACCACATTCATGGTTCCTTCCACCAGTGGCTTATCTGCCAGTGTTCCCCAGCTCAGTGAATGACTCACCCTCCACACAGTTGCCCAAACCAAAACTGGGCAGTCCTTTTGCACTCATATCCAGTCAGTCCCCAATTGCTACTGACCTTCTGTATTTGATATTTAAATATCCCACATATCTACCCATTTCTTTCCATGTACCCTTGTTTAGACCACAGTCATTTCCTGCCTATAAAGGACACCCATATGCTTTCTCCCCACTTACCATTTTCCAGCATTTCCTTTCTTCCTCTTTCTCCCTCTCTCCCTGTATGTGTACATATAGGGAGAGAGATACCTATACATAGATAGACAGGCATATGTTGTCCTGTTTGAACTGAAGTTGAAGTCATTATCACATTTCATAGGTAAATATTTTGTCAGGTGTCTCCTATAATCAAAGATACTTGGAAAGATATACTTGCATAATGACAAAACCATGAACCTATACTAAGGAACTTTAATATTCATAGAAAAATATTGGCTGATTTATAGCTTCGGTTCACATTTTTCATATTATCCCCCAAACATTTATTTTTTTAAAGTCTAAATTCAGTCAAGGATTATACTGATTGTCATGTTTTTTTTTTTTTTTTTTAGTCTCCTTTAACCCACAAAGTTCCCTCTCCCTCAGATGTTTTTTCCATGATGTTGATAATTATAAGCAGTCTAGATTGTTTATTTTAAAGACCATCCGGTCTAGATTTGTCTGTTCATGGTCAGCTTCATGAGGATACTACATAGATGATGTGGCATATTGCCCGTTGTACCACATGATGCCCCATTATTGGTCATATGAAGTTTTATCACTTGGTTAAAGTTAGGAATAATTTTCCCCAAAATTCTGTTACGCAAAAGTTTCAGATATACAGAGGAATTGAAATACAATTTTTTTCAACACCCATGTGCCCATGGCCTAGGTTCTCGAATGAACAATTGCTATATTCTGCTCTTGTCTTCATGGCTTCCTACTCATCATTCTGTTCCACCTATAAACCAGAGTGATCTTTTCAGAAGGCAGGTTTGATCATGTTACTTTCCTGCTTAAAACCATCTTTTATTTTTTTTATTTTTATTTTTTTAAAGATTTTATTTATTTATTTGTCAGAGAGAGAGAGAGCAAGAGCGAGCACAGGCAGAGTGGCAGGCAGAGTCAGAGGGAGAAGCAGGCTCCCTGCGGAGGAAGGAGCCCGATGTGGGACTCGATCCCAGGATGCTGGGATCATGACCTGAGCCAAAGGCAGCTGCTTAACCAACTGAGCCACCCAGGCGTCCCAAAACCATCTTTTAGATCCCCCTTCCTCTTCAGAGAAAGATCAAGAGCTTTGACCCGGTCTCCATTGCTCTGTCGCCAGTCCTGTCTACCTACTTCACTTAGTTTGCCAGATTTCTCTCTTGGGTGTTTTCTCTCCAAAGACACAGGCTCAGCCTCTTGAATCCTCCATGATTCTTCCTGACATGGAAGGCTCTTATTTTTCTCCTCCCACTTCTTTTTTTTTTTTTTGCTAATTAAATTTTTCTCATCACTGAAGGCTTGGCTCAAGTGTCACTTCTTCAAGAAAACCTTCTCTAATTGCCTTGGGAAGGTGCAAGTCCTCTGCTATATGCTCATATGACTCTATGCTTCTCATGTGTACATTTGTGACATATCAGTATTATAATGAAATAATTCATTACATAATTAACAGCTTAGTGTCTAGAAACTTCATCATAGCAGAGTCTGGGTCTCCTTTTTAGTCCTATCCCCATTGCCCAGATCAGTGCCTTACAAATAGAAAATGCTGAATAAATAGTTGCTGAATGAATGGTTAGTATGGATAACTATATGATTATTTATATTAAACAAAAATGTATGTATACATTTTTTTTTTCAAGTCAGTACATTCCCTTTTCTTTTTAGGGATTGATGTCGACCTGGATCATTATAGAAAACTGGAAGTCTTAAGAAGAGGATTTACTACCGTCTTTGGATTACACTGAAACTCAGCAAAGATGGCCAAGTATGGAGAACACGAGGCCAGGCCTGATGACGGGCAGAATGAGTTCAGTGACATCATTAAGTCCAGATCCGGTAGGTAACGAAAGGTTAAGAAAATGATGGGTTATTATGTATAAACCACTTAAAAGACATGTTTTTTGGCTTGTTCTTGTGAGAGAAACTTCTTTTGAGAAACACGGTTCTGACAAATGACTATTACATTGTAGAAGGTAATGAGCTGTCTCTGAGTATTGTCATAATTGCCAATCCGTTTTGGTCTTATTATATGTTGATGGGCACTGCTTGGTGAAACCCCTACCTGTGGTTGAATGCTTTTCCTTGAGGAGACCACCCCTTTCCACACAGACACAAAGCTGAGCAGTTTTCTTCTTATTGATCTGTTTTATGAAGTTGAAGGGATTATGTGCTTAAAATATGAAGTAGCGGTTTCTGGCAAGGTGGGTCTTCTAGAGTTTTGCTTCATTTACTCTATATCCTCACCCTTGTCTGTTTTTGGTGGTCAGGGTTGGGTCAACAGGCACCCCACCCTTGCTTTCCTTTTGGGACCTTTTTAGGAGTATTCTGAAGGTGCACTTTTCACGTGGGTCCCTTAGGGCAGCTTGATGCTTTTCATATGAACATTTCAGTTGGGGATCTAAGGATACCACTCCCTCCCTCAATCTTTTATATAACTGAGTGCTTTTTGACTCTGGCTGTACAAATGAATCAACTGGGGAGTTTTAAAAAAATGCAGATGCACTGGCTCCAGTCCAGACCTGTTGAATAATTTCTGTATTTTTTAAAAGCTTCAAAGAACGATTCTGAGACAGGCTTTAAGGGGAGATATTTTCGGGCAGGCAGGGCCTTTCTGAACTTTGGAAATTACACAGAACTCCACCCTGGGTGTGAACACTATACTTAAGTAACTTTGAGAGTTACTTTGAGGTATAAAATTATATCCAGTGTCACTTTAAAAACAGAAAAGGAAGCTAAACCCTGTTTTTGCTGTGTGAACTATCTTTATCTTATGTTAGGATCCTGTTTCTTAATTATTTGAAATTGCAAAAATATGTACTGAAAATAAGCTTAAGTTAACAGAGATACATATGTAAGACACACCTTTCCCTTTGTGATACTGGTATCAGTTGATGGGTAAAGATTTTGGTTATTATAGTCTTGGCTCTAAATATGTAGCTACTATTGTACAACTTTAAGGATTTTTTGGGGGTACTGCTTAATATCCAGTGGTAAAATTCACTCTCAGGATGTTTTATTCCTCTAAATTTCTTTTTGTTTAAGTGTTCTAATAGTATATGAGACTGACGCGCTACCTACTGCACTAATGAGGCACCTACTAAGTGTTTCAGTAGTATAAAGGGCAAGGTAGATATAAGGGATTATTAATATCTTCTTAAGAGCACAGAATATATCTGGAAATACGTAAATGTAACCAAGAGGAAAATAAAAGACACCACTCAACACATCCATGCTTGTCATGTTCTATAAATTGTGAGGTGGTATATTCTTAGATAGTTTTCTGAGTCAGTGTCCATTACAGTAAGACCTTTGATATTTATAACTATGTATTTTAACCATAGCCTTAAAAAAGTCATTATATATAAGTTTAAAAATATTGGGTATATATGATGAGTACGTAAAACTTCGAAACTCTTCTTTAAATATTATCATTTAAAGAGACTGACAATTCTCGTACATTATTGGGGGACATTTGGGTAGAAATTACCACGTTTTTACCATATGCACACCACTTGGCTCAATAACTATTTTTAGAGTTTTCCCCTAGGGAATACACAGAAATGTATAAGCAAGAAGTCGATTGCAGCATTTTTATCATAGAAAAAATTGGAAACACCATAAAAACCCAGTATTGAGGATTAGTTAAGTCATGATTTCCCAATGTATTTGTGAAATAGCACAAGTTCTGATGCATAATTCATAAAAGGATGTGGGGAGAGGGAGAAGCAGGCCTCCCACCCTAACACTGAGCATGGAGCCCTATGAGGGGCTCGACCCCAGGGATCTGGGATCATGACCTGAGCCAAAGGCAGATGCTTGATGACTGAGCCACCCAGGCGCCCCTTAGAGTGTTTTAATACCAAAGCTATGACTGTTACTTAGGAGGCATCTACTTCAAACATATTGAAAAGCTAGCTGTTGCATAGCTGAGATATGAATCACATTCTTTTCACTGGATTATGTCTCAAAAGCCAGTAGATAAGTTTGGATTTGAATGGACCTATTAGTCCCAATCTCTCTTTCCGGAAGGCACTTTTTTGATTCTTTTACGGTGAATACTAGTAGACAATGGTCACGTCTTATAGTACTCTAAAATATACATAGTGACTAGGGAGTGTTCATATCCTGTCAAAGGCATCATCTACCTATAAAGATCCTCCTTGGATGTGTTCTATGCTGAATTTGTTGCCTTTTCAGTTTTTTAAAGGAGTATTTTCCTATAATAAAACTTGAATTCTAATCTGTTCCTTGATGTTTCTTCCTTTTGGAGGACTGGATGGCGGGGAGAGGTAGAGATTGGGTGGGGAAAAAACTAAAGTTGAGAGTATATCGACAAACTGAATCTTTTTGGTTTATGAGGATTCTTTTCTTTCCTCCCCAAACTTGAGTTTGGACAGTCTAAAAAGCTGGCCTAGGAGAAATATTTGTGCATTTAAGTTATTAGGATTGTTTATATTACCCTTATCCAATATTAATTTGTTTTATGCTTTGTGTGAGGTTTAAATATTTTTTCACATCCTTTGCACCATCTAAATGGATGTGTGACAGTGGGAAAGTGATGAAGTAATGTCATGAGTGTAAAAACTGCACACTTCTTTACGGTTGTAGTACCCTTGTCTTGGATTTGAGTGAATTTTAGAAAAGAACTCGAAAGGATATGACCTTTAATGGTTAAAGGTTGGATAAAAGTAGACCTTTCTGTTCCTAAGTGAAAGACACATAAGTCAAGTTTGTTGTCAATGACTGCTTGTTTGATAGCCTCAATTAGTGAGCTTCAGAAAGCTTAACGAGTTAGTAATGGTTTTGAGAGTGTAGGCTAAGAATTAGAGGTGTTTTTGTTTGTTTGTTTGTTTTTGTTTCTGTTTTGTGTATGTGTGTGTGTGAAATATATTGGCAGTGGGGTGTGTGATGTGTAAGCTTCTGCTTGAAACATTTTAAGCATGAAATAATAAAACAGTTTGAGATGTATATAAAGTCAAAGAATGTCCCTGTTGCTATTTCATTCTTACAATAGCTAACACACTTTAAAGCCAGTAATGGAGACTACATCATCCTTTTCTGTTCTCAGTGCTGTTGTAATTTTTTTTTGGCACAGAGACCCCTTAATGAGGGTCAACCTCAGGGCTAAAGGCAGGGTGTCAACTAGTTATAAACTAGTTATAGGTAGGGATTTTGGCTATTTGGGGATTTGAATCAATAGATTGTATGTATATGTGTGTGTGTATATATATATATATATATATATATATATATATATACAGAGAGAGAGAGAGAGAGAGAGACGGGAAAGGGCCATTTGTTGAATGAATGCGGTGACCCACACACTATTGTGTGATTCAGTATCCTCTTTAAAAGGCCTTGGGCAGGAAGCTGGAGTGTAACAATTATATCATTTCTTCCTTCACCTTTTCTGTTCTTGCCTAATCCTGTTGTCTAATGGTTGAACGAATGTTAGAGGCCATACAGCCGGCCATGCCTGCGACATGTCTGTACCCAGTCCCTGCTTGCATACGTCCAGTGATGGGATCACACTGATTATGGTGATGATGATGATGATGATAATTCTGGCAGTTTACATTTGTTGAGCATAGACCACATGCAGATGCAGTGCTATGGGTTTAATCCTAACAACCATGATTTTACAGATGACAAACATGAGTCACATAGAAGTAGTTTTCACACTGGCCTTCCTTCTATTTCTTCGAAGGCCCAGGGCCTTTGCATATCCCTCTTTTCCTTGTCTTTATCTGTTAGGCTTCTTCTTGTCATTTAAATTTAGGTTTGAGTGTCATCACTGAGAGGTCTTCCCTGCTGACTTGAGAAAATAGATCTCCAAGGCATTCCTGACTGTATCATTGTATTTAAGTTCCCTATATGTTCTTATTGCTATCTGGCATTTTTCTTCGCGCGTGTGTGTGTCTGTGTGTGTGTGTGTGTGCATGCACGCGCGCCAATGTCCTTCCAAGTAGAATTTAATTCCACAAGAGCAAGAACCAGTACGTCCCTGACATCAGGCCCAGGACCTAGCTCCTAGCTCCTAGTAGATGAGCAATGAATGCTTAGTCAGTGAGAAGGGCCACAGAGCTAGAAAGTGTGGGAGCTGGGATTAGAACTCAGGTGATATGGAGTTGTGCATTTAACCTTTACATATTGCTGAGTCTCCTAATTTTTTTTTTTTTTATTTTAAAGATTTTATTTATTTGTCAGAGAGAGGGAGAGAGAGCGAGCACAGGCAGACAGAATGGCAGGCAGTGGCAGAGGGAGAAGCAGGCTCCCTGCTGAGCAAGGAGCCCGATGTGGGACTCGATCCCAGGACGCTGGGATCATGACCTGAGCCGAAGGCAGCTGCTTAACCAACTGAGCCACCCAGGCGTCCCATGAGTCTCCTAATTTATTAGGTAGCTTATTCCATTGCTGCTAGATGATTCTTCATTTGTGGTGATCTATTGCTTATAAATTTTGCACGGTATTAATTTGGCTTATACATATCCCTCTACTTCTTTCCTATTCCCAGTCCACCGGGGTTGGGGCTCTGGACCATAATGTAGAGTTTCTCTAGGCCTCCTGACATCATAGCCCTGCCAAGGGAGGGCCAACTGTAGGAGACACAACAGCCTGCTTCTCCCAGGCTTGTCCTGGCCTTCCTTGGCTCCGGTCTCTGTCACTTTCTCTAAGAGTTAGCAAAGGGGAGATAATCAGACCACAGGCAGTCTTCTGGGTGGAAGGCAGAGAAATTGATAATTTGTTTCTTTTTTTTTTTTTTTTTAAAGATTTTATTTATTTATTTGACAGAGAGAAATCACAAGTAGATGGAGAGGCAGGCAGAGAGAGAGAGAGAGAGAGAGAGAGAGGGAAGCAGGCTCCCCGCTGAGCAGAGAGCCCGATGCGGGACTCGATCGCAGCACCCTGAGATCATGACCTGAGCCGAAGGCAGCGGCTTAACCCACTGAGCCACCCAGGCGCCCCGATAATTTGTTTCTGATGTAAATTCCCTTTTCTTTTTTCCTCTGACTGTTGCTCAAGGCTTTTCACTGGCTGGTGAAAAAAAATGTAGTGGATTTCAGATGCACTGCAATTTGGCACAGTTTAAGCCCTGGTCTGATGCCCAGATGGTTATCTCTGGGATAGAAAGGGTTGGTGGCGGTGGGGAACTGGGGGAGGGAAGAAAAGAGAGGCCAGTGAAATAAAAATAAAATGAATTATTTAATATGGAATATTATACCTGGTTATATTTATAGCAGGTCTCCTGAAAATACACTGTTTGCAATAAAGGGAACTTGCTTAACAAGATTCAGTTTAATAAGAATTATGAGGAAGATCACCTTATTTGTTTATCTTTTAGTGGCCTTCCTTTAGGAGGACGCTGGTTATGTTGCATTGAGGGATTCCTTGATCATTTTTCTCTTGAATTTAAAGAAATATCTGTGAGGGGATTTTTCTGAACAGCTTAAAGGACTTTGAAAAATTGTTCTCTCCCCCGCCCCTCCCTGGCTTTACTTGGCTGGAATACCTGTGCTTTGGCGGGAGCTCTTTGAGCAGGTTTGTTTTTTTCCATGAGCCCTGGGGATTTGTGGGGAGGGATGGTAACCCTCTTGGAAATTCAACTCTGACAGCGGAGAGCAGCTATTCTTGTAATGCGTGTAAAAATATTCTCCATGTTGTCGCCTCATTATGCTGAAGTAGTGCAATCGTAGAAAAGTTTTCTGTATTAATGCAATTCTCATGACCTTTTACTGTGCCTGTGGAAGCTTGTAGGTGATCCATTCCCAATCAGGAAACATGAATTGCTGAGAATGTTCTAAGCAATGAAAGTACATTAATTCTATGGTCAGAATGGAAAACTCAATTTTATTGAACCTTACTTGAGGCCAGAAGTTTGAACTAGATGCTGATATGATGATTTTCTGGGAACAAGGGAACATGTGAGTTCATTGCTGCAGTTGTAAATATTAGTTAAAATTTAATTGTGAAAGGGTACTCAGGTGGTTTCAGATGTATTGGCCAAATTGTTTGTCCCTTAAGCTGTGTGTGTAGGCAGACGTATTGACTCTATTACTATTTTAATTTTTTTGTATGCCTCAATTGTTTAATAATAAATATACTCAAGTCAGTATTTGAAATATGAGTCATTATGAGTTTTTAAAATCTATTTACTCTTGAAATGATGGCTTGTGGACTGAGAAATCTAAGCCAGATCTATCTCTTTCACTTTTGCTTCCTCTGTCCTTGGATTTGCACGTGTCAACTCTAGGAGGCCTTTGCATTGGGCCTTTGAACAACCACCTGTCTAAAGTTTATTTAAATCCTGTGGGTCTTCTCTATCAGAAGCTTGTCCTCCTGGCCTGGTTAATAGGAAGAATTTTTATTTATTTATTTATTTTTGTGAGTGCTCCTGTGGCAGCTAAGATTAAGGCTTGAGATATGGTATGGTCTCACATTGGTTTTGAGAACTCAGTTTCTTTAAAAAAAAAAAAATTGGTTCTATCACAGCTGTTGAGCTCAAAGTGTAAAGCAGTAGAATAATATTTCATAGGAGAATATTTTCAAATGAATTTTTCTTTTAATGGGGGGCCTGCCTGGTTAGTTATTATGATTTCTGTTGAGTTCAGTAATGTTAGCATTTAATTATGTAACAAATTTTTTTTTTCAAGGAACAGAAAAAGCACCTAGTGACATTTCTTACATAGTGGAGAAGCCCAATGAATAATGGACTTTGCATCTCTGAAGTGGTACAACTTTGAAATAAATACATCTGCTGTAGTGTAAAAAGTATTATCTGTGGAGATACTCTTTTTTAATTCCATACTTTTAATGTTTGAGAATTTCTTTCATTCTGCTTCCTAGTTAAGATTTTGGTATATGATATACATAATATATACTGGGGATGGGGTTAGCATTTTGAGGTTGATACTCATGGATTGGTTATTTTGTTATTCATAAGCTATGTGTGAGTCATGTTATTTAACGCTAATTCAATAATTACCTAGATGTATATGTATGCTTTTGTTTTGCAAGTTGGGTTTTGGGCTCACTGCATGCAGGACTGGTAACTCAGGCTGCACATCAGAACCACTCTTCTGGATTTGGATTCAGTCGTGCCAGGAGGGGTCTGGGCTTCTGGAGTTTTACCAAGCCCCCCACAGCTTTATGGAGAAAGAAGGCCAGTTTAAGACTGTTAGAACTGAAATGAAAATGGTCTGTGCATTTCAGAGGAGAGTTTTTAATAATAGCCAAATGTTGAAGTTTATTTCTACCTACAAACACTTCCCTTTAAACATTTTAAAAAGACAGTGGATTCTTGGTATTGGACATTTTTTCTTTTGCTTTATATTTTGAAGAGTTTCGCTTATGTTGAGCAAAGGTAAAATCATGGCAGTCAGGGGAGTGAGAAATTTGGTGCATTTCTTATCATGTCCCCTTAAAGCAGAGTATCATAGTAAAATATTCAGCAGCAAAGTATTTCTTTGTTGAGCTCCTTGGTCTTCAACTCAGTGTACTTAACCTCTTCCTGCTGTAAGTCTAATGTCATATCCTGAAGTCTTACATGGAGTCCTTGATCAAATCATTGTAAAAACTTACTGTGTGTATTTACTAAGAAATTATTTCTAAGATATGTTTTTTGACTCATGGTAGGAAAAAATTCTCATATCCAATCCTATATGTTAGCTTTCCTTTTTTTTTCTTTTTAGTTAAGTTATAATTTATTCATACTGTGGAATAATTTGAGGTAAAAAAAATCAAGTTTTTTTTTTTCTGTATCAATATGGGGTGATTTCTAAGATGTGATACAAAGTATGAAACATAATCAACGTTTTGCTACTTTTCTTATATTCTTTAAGATTAGAGACAATATTACATATGTATTTCCCTCCCTCTTTTTGTATTTTAAGTAGGTGACATCTAATACTTATATTTAATATAACTAGACTTCCTTTTGACACAAAATAATTTGCCCATCATTCTTTTAAAATGCACTCATTTTCAAAGAATAATTTTTTATTCTGTCAAAGATGAATTAGGAGTTAAGTGACTTTTTGAGCACTATAGCGAGTTCCTTGAGGATCTGTAAATATGCGCCGGAGGTCTTGAGATGCCCTTGTCTACATTTAACTAAACCAAGCCAAACACCAAACTCCCACTCTTAAAGTCCTTGAGTTATTTGCAGGAGTGTCTTTGAGCTCTGTAGCGTCTTTGAAGATATATAGGAAGGGATTTTCATTTCTTCATTGATTATACAAGCTTTGGGGTGGATCAAAATGTGTACCTGCTCTTTTTTTTTTTTTTTAATATTTTATTTATTTATTTGACAGAGAGAGCGAGAGCAAGCAAGTGCACAAGCAGGCAGAGGGAGAGGGAGAAACAAGGTCCCCGCAGAGCAAGGGGCATAATATGGGGCTCCATCCTAGGACCCTGCAATCATGACCTGAGCCAAGGGCTTAACCGACTGAGCCACCCAGGCGCCCCTGTAATTGCTCCTACACATGTCACTGTGTAGAATTTGAGGCGGGTGCAGAGATTTACTTGTCCTGCTGCTCCCCAAGGCATACCTCATATGTAAGTTCCCTTGCTGATCAAACCTGCCACCTACCAACCTTGAGTGGTCTGCTTCTGCTCTTTCTCTGGGCTCTCCTTGTCTTTTGTATATGGAAGCCAGTTTCAAATTTCATTCAGGGAACTCTTGAGGTTGTAAACAAACATATGCCCTTAAGTTTTTTTAACTATTGCAAGTATTGACTCAGAGCTGGGAGAATGAATCAGAGTCTTATTTTGTGTTGAAGGCTCCTGGCCTTATTTAAATGCCTTATTCAAAAGCCACCCTCTGGGAGGGCTCTTAAATAAGTGAGTTCTAGTTTACTCTGTGACCCTATGTAGTTCCTTTATAGGTGTTTAGAAAATGTCATACTGCAAAATGTAAGGATATTTATTTATTTTTGTGTTTTTACATGTGGCATCCGTGGCCAGTTCTATAAGATACCAGATTCTTATTCATCTATGAGATCCCATTTGAATACCATGTGAACAGCAAAAGATCAGAGTGTCTTGAATTGTTTTAACTTACATGTGCTTTTTCAAGAGACTTAACCTGTTATAGGTTAGAGGAGTGTTCATATTTGGGGAATGCACATATATGCTTGCTCTCTCAGACTGGCTTTATTGAACACTTGGCGTATGACAGATCTTATTCTGGGGACCTGGCATGAAGGCAGATTGCTCAGAGAAGGGAACTCATTTGCATGTATGTTTAAGTGAAACACTGAGAGATGTCTGCCACCACTTTCTCTTTCTAGCAGCTCTGCCTTCCCCCTGACACCACAGTACCCTGTGCAGGAGGCAAACGGCACCATGGGAGGACTGCCCATGGTCCTTCTCTTGCCTTTGCGATGGGAGGACTGCCCATGGTCCTTCTCTTGCCTTTGCGATATGGCTGGCTTCGTTTTCTCTGCTTGGTTGTTTTTCCCCTCCCAAGCCTCCAATTTTCAGACCTTCATTCTTCAAACAGCGTAAGTGCCACAAAGCATTCTACTTTCGATCACCAAGCCAGAATCAATCTCTCCCTCTTGTTCAGACTTGGTTTCGATTTTTGGCTCTTCTTGCTTGTATATGGTCCATGCTTCCCCAATTTGATTTTTCAATGCCAGCCTTTAGCTTAGTCTCCACACACAGCAAGTACTCAATAAATACTTATGTGTATTTTAGTGTTGTTTAAAACAGCAAAAGAATGTGTACTTTAGTGTTGTTTAAAACAAAAAAAAAATCAGACTTCCTTATATACATACCTTAATCAATCAGCAAATGTCTTGTTAAGTCGTTATTGCTAGGTGATGGGCTCAGAGGTGAGCAAGACATATATGTCTGTTCTTAATATGCTCTCAGGCTAGTTAGGAGAGGAGTGAACAGACATCTTGCACAAAAAACAGTGTAATGCACACAAGGCCATAGGAACATGGAAGGAGTGAGGAGAAGCTCTTGTGTTGGTGGGAACGAGGTTATGACTGGTAATAGTGCCTTAACAGGAGGGAATTTGAGGTATGCCTTGAAGGATGCTTAGTACACTTATGGACAGTAAGGAAAAGACCTACCAGATTGGTAGAAAAGAACAATACATTTGGAGTCTCTAGCTGGTAGGTGAGTGTGGCTGCGGCATTGTGGATGGTGGGAAATTGGGGCCATATTTTAAAAAGCTCTTTTGAAGCAGGTTAAAGGGTTTGATCATTTCGCTCTAGAGAGCCACTACAGGATTTTAAGTGGGTTAATGATGGGCTTCATACTATTTTTCAGAAAGATAATTTGGTTGGCAGTGTGAAAGGTAAATTTAGAAGGTGGCAGAGTTAGAGGGATGCAGGGAAGCAGGTAAGGGTTGTGAAAATAATTGAGGTTAGAAATTTTGGGGGCTTCAACCAAAGTGGTAGAGGTGGAGAATGGAGTAGGGAAAGGGCCTGGACGATGGTTAGCAGTTAATACAAACCTGTAAAGGTGCGATGTAAACTTCACCTTCATGGGATTTGTTTTGTATTTTTCAATTGGCTGGAGAGTTTTTTTCAAATCATGTTTAATTCAGGTTCTCAGCACTTTTAATTACTAGCTTTTTCTACAGAACGAGCTTTCTTTCTTTCTTTCTTTCTTTCTTTCTTTCTTTCTTTCTTTCTTTGACAGGCAGAAATCACAAGTAGGCAGAGAGACAGGCAGAGAGAGAGGAGGAAGCAGGCTCCCTGCTGAGCAGAGAGCCCAATGAGGGTCTCGATCCCAGAACCCCGGGATCATGACCTGAGCCAAAGGCAGAGGCTTTAACCCACTGAGCCACCCAGGTGCCCCCAGAATGAATTTTCTTAACTTGCTTTATTTCTACATTTTATTTATTTATTTATTTGTCTTTTTTTTAGAGAGGAAGAATGGGAGGTGGGGAAGAGGGAGAGGGAGAGAATCTTAAGCAGGCTCCACACCCAGTGCAGACCCTGATGTGGGGCTTAGTCTCACCACCCTGAGATCATGATCTGAGTTGAAATCAAGAGTCAGGTGCTTGGGGCGCCTGGGTGGCTCAGTGGGTTAAGCCGCTGCCTTCGGCTCAGGTCATGATCTCAGGGTCCTGGGATCGAGTCCCGCATCGGGCTCTCTGCTCGGCGGGGAGCCTGCTTCCTCCTCTCTCTCTCTCTGCCTGCCTCTCTGCCTACTTGTGATCTCTCTCTGTCAAGTGAATAAATAAAATCTTTAAAAAAAAAAAAAAAAAGAGTCAGGTGCTTAACCCACCAAGCCACGCCAGTGCCCCTAATTCCTACATTTTAAAGTAACTTCACTCATCAGTTATACTGACTACTGCTTTTTTTTCTGAAGTCTTGTCTTTTGGCCAGTTTGTTTCAGTAACTTTGAATTAAATTGTTTCAGTAGTAGTACTTTTTCTATAAGTATATTCTGAAGGAAATGTGCTTCAGAAAAAAAAAAAGTAGATTAAAATGACAAGAAAGAGAAAGTTTATTCATGTTTATTTAGTATACGATAAAAGTTCTTTGAGATGGTAGCAAAAGAAAGGTAATACTAATCTCATCTTACAGTGCAGATAATAGTCTTGGACAGCTAAAAGAAAAACTGTATGCAAAATGAGCCTGGAAAACTATTTCAGAGGAACTTTGAAGAATAGAATGTTTCATGTGACTCTGAAGATAATGTCATCCTGTATTACTAATTTCAGCTGCAACAGATAGGCTAGAGTAAATGCAAATTAAAAATAAATTAAGAACAGATGTTGAGCAATACCTTTCATTTAGGGAATAATTAAATAGTGGAAAGGTCATTGGAGTTCAGTCAATAAAGCTGAGATACTCAGAACTCATAATTATTCAAGTAACAGATGCTTTTCTTAATATGATGCCTTGCTATGGAGGTTCGGATAATAGGAGAAAGAAAAGGCTGTTTATTGTTGTATTGTTTTTCTTTTGAGTACCATCTTCCAAATTCTTTTATTTAGTAGGCTAACTTTAAATTCTGGTATATAACCTGGTATTTCAGAATGTGGTTCTCTTGACCTTTAAGACAAATTAAAAGGTCTCATTTGAAAAGTATGCATCTTTGGGTTGGGCATTGGTGGTGTGTAAAGTTTAGATTTGGACAGTTTAACTGTCCCTCTTGTTCGTGAATCCAGCTTTCTTTGAGATTCAACTGTATTTTATATTCTGGAGATCGTTAGGGAAGGACTTGTCTGACTCTGTATCTGTATTTATCTATCTACTTTGTCTAGTCTATCTGTGAAAGACATTTTGTTTAATTTTAATTTTAATTTTTTTATTTTAAAGATTTTATTTTTAAGTAATCTTTATACCCAACTTGGGGCTCAAACTCACAACCCCAAGATCAGGAGTTGTATTGCTCTACCAACTGAGCCAGCCAAGTACCCCTGTAAAAGACATTTTGAATGGTATTTTGTTACCTTGCTTGTACTATGTGTCAAGCCTTTGAACTGGCACAGTGCAATGAAGACATAGTTGTAATTGTCAATTGTTTTTCATCCAAAGAAGATGGATCTCATCAGATTTGCTGTTCCGGAGAATAGATGCCTTGGGTTGGGATGGTGGATGGGGCCAGGCTGGATGCCTGGGAGACTGCTGTGTGACTGAGACAGTTGAATGAATGGTAAGCAGTGTTTTTTGGCCTGAACTAAGGGATGGTGGTGGGGATAGAGGAGAGGGGTGAGATGGAAACCTGCAGGCGGGAGACAGACTTAATGGGACGTAGTGTAGGAGCAGTCCGCCTTCTGCTTCAACACTTGGCAGGTAAAGTTTTACTATTAAGGTTTTGGTGTGAAGGAGGTGGGTAGAGGATATATTTCAATATATATCTAATGTATAGGACATGGAGATACACACACACACACACACACACACATATAGATATATACAGATATATCTATATATAATATATATGATCTCCCAGGAGAGTGGTCTGGGCTGGGATTACATCCTTGAGAATTGGCAGCTGGATTCTTGGCTATGTTCCTCACTAGTCCATGGAGCTCTTTTAAATATATTCTTAAAATTTCTCAAAATTTCATCAGGAACTGATTTCTCTTTGTATTTTCTGAGATTTTGGACTGACCCTAGAATGAGACGCTGGAAAAGGAATTTAAGAGATGGTAGATTATGGCAATGGAAGATGAGAAATTAGGTAGTTTTTGATTTTTATTATTTTTTTTAAAGATTTTTATTTATTTGACAGCGAGAGATCACAAGTAGGCAGAGAGGCAGTCAGAGAGAGAGGGGGTAGCAGGCTCCCTGCCGAGCAGAGAGCCTGATGTGGGAGTTGATCCCGGGACCCTGAGATCATGGCCTGAGCTGAAGGCAGAGGCTTAACCCCCTGAGCCACCCAGGTTCCCTGATTTTTATTATTTTTAACAAATATTGGTGCTTGACACCTTGGGAGTTGACTATGTATTTATCTTCCAGGGTCATAAGAAGCCTACTTGCAGATGTCATCCTAGCTAAGTGGGTTGGCTTGGGAAGGGAGAGGGAGGGGTTAGGAAATGCTTACTGGGTGTGTAAATTTTTTTTACAAATGTACCTATGCATATTTTCTGGGTAAAGGTGTCCATGGTTTTCATTATATTGTTATAGGAGGCCTATGACCCACCCAAAAGTTGAGTCCTATTAGGGTTGTGTCTCTCGTGGGGTTTCAGTCTTTTCTGATGGAAATGAAATAGGCAGTCAGTACTCTGACATGAGTAGTCCCACACTATTGAAACAACTCAGGTTCTGGACATTATGTTATAGCCCCTGTTGTCTCAGAGCCATTCAAGCAAAGGGCCTGATTACTAGAATTAGGATGAGTAGACACAAAGTTTGAAGGGCAAAATTTCTGATAATGTTTGACCCAGTTTTGCATATAATGAATTTTTATTTGTTGATGAATCTTTCCCTTTTGTTGCTAAAAGTGGCAAATAATCAGCCATAAATAACTAATTAACAGTCTGGTTCAGATTTTTTTTTTAATTAATGAAACTTGTGCTTCATCAAGCTTAGGTAGAGTGGGTATCACAATGCTTTATTTTTTCTAACGTCAAAGGTAATTTATTTTTAAAAATGTTATATTTGTCACTTGAAAACAGGCCATTCTCTCCTGTCCTCACGGGGTAAGAGTAGTAGGTTTCCCTGGAGGACTCTACTGTCTGTCTTTTACATTCGGACCAGACCCCTGGCCCTCAGCTTAAATCTCATGTCATCAGACTGCATCCCCACCTAAAGCTCATTGCTGAGATTCTACTCTGTCCCGTCATCATTCCCGCTTATTTCCTAGTGACTTCAGCTCCTGGTTCACTGTCACTGTCTCTAAAAGTTATTCTTGTACTTTGATTTCAATGTAAGCATAGATGATCCTTCTAACACTCCATCTCTCAGTTTTTGAACTTCCCTTTCTAGTGATCCTAGCTTCCATGGTGATGGTAATATTTTGGCGAAACTATGTTGTCATCTATGCCTGTGGCCCCTCCATAATCTGAATTTTAAGTGTCACACCTGCTGCCCATCATATCTGATTCTTGGGGCTCACTCCCTCTTATATCACAACTCTAACAGTCTCTGATCCAGTGGGATCTGTAATTCCTTGCACCTACGACCATTATGGTGTTGCCCATCCCTTCAGATCCCTTTTTGCTCTTTACTGAGCTTCCGTGGTCAATCACAAGCACTCCTTTGCTTTCCCTGTCTTTTTTCTGCCTCATAACTTTGTTGGACTCCAAATCTGGTTAAATCTGACTCTTCACCTACTCTGTACCAGCCCCCATGCAGATGAATGAGGCTGGAGATAAACACAACCCCAATAATGCATGCCTTCAGTGAAATTCATGATCCCATGTGAGACTGTAAGGCTGCATGGCAGTCACTCTTGCACTGTTCTTCATGGTTATTTCACACGTCTTCTCTTTCCTGAAACATTTACCCCTTCCTCCCAATCCTGATGCTTAGCTGATGACTTTGCCTGTTCTTGTCCTAAGAAAATTGAAGCAAACTGAGGAGTCCCCAGTCTGCCTCCAACCAGCAACTTCCCAAGGCCACCCAACCATGCCTCCTCTTGCTTGCTCAAGGACATCTCCTCTCTACCATTTCCCTCTCTAGTGGAGCCCTGCCATTAGCATTCAAGGTATTATTTTTCCTCTCCTGGAAGAACTGTACTCTTGATCCCACCTCTTTCTCCAGCTATCACATTTCTCTCTTGTCCTTTATGAAAGAGTTCCTCAAGAATTTTATATGCCCATAGTTGCAATTTCTCTCCATTCATTCTCTCTTAAAACCACTTCAAACAGGCATAGCCCCTACCATTCAACGAAAAGTGCCCTGAAAGTAGCTACGGATTTCCCTATTGCTATCCAGGGGTCAGTTCTCAGTCTTTATTTTATTCATTTCTCTGTAGCATTGACACAGGTGAACCTTTCGTCCCCCACAAAGCACTTTCTTCACTTGGCTTCTAGAATATCTCACACTCTTGTGGTTTCCCTCTTGTTTTCCTTTTGCTGATTCTTCCTCCTGATATGGAGGGCACAGTCCTTGGACCTCCTCTTTGTTCTACTCACTCCCTTTGTCATCTTTTATCTCCTGGTTTGAAATACCACTGGACACTGGACTCACATTTCTAGCTCTGGCCCAGCACTCTCCTGCCACACCGCATATTTCTGTTTCCTGTCATCCACTTGACAGCTCCCCATGTTTGTTCAAATCTGAACTCCTGATCTCCACCTGAGGCAAACCTGATCCCACACTCTTGCCTGTCCCTCTTAATGTCAATCTTTGATTCTTCCAGTTGTTCAGGTTGAACATTTTGGAGGCATCCATTTGACTACAAGGATTCTTTTTCTTAGAACCACGTCTAGTCAGTGAGCAAATCGTGTTTATGTGGAATCCATTCACGTACCAAACTTCACAGTTACTGCCCTGGTGTAGGCCACCATTATTCTTGCCTGGATTTCTGCAGTGACCTCCTCACTGGTCTTCCTGTTTCCTTCCCACTTTGTCTCACTGAGGCTGGTCTCAGCCACCAGCAGTTTGAGCCTTTTTAAAATGGAAACAGATCCTATCATCCTGTGTTCACAATTCTGCAGTGACCTCCCATTTTACTCACAATAAAATCTGAAGACCTTACAGTGACCCTTACAGGATCCTGAGTGATCCTGCCTGACTTTGTCTCCCCTTACATTTTTGCTCATTGTTTACAGCCAGTGGTTTCCCAGTTCAGGGCCTTTGCCTGGTGGCCCCTGCCTGGAGCCCTCGGCCCTCCAGTGACCGTGTAGGTGACTCCCTCCTCTCCATGACCTACCTGACCATGGGTGAAAACTACAAAGCCTCCCATCTTCAGCACTCTGCACCCCTTTCCCTGACTGTACTATGTTCTCTAGCACTTGCCACCCACTAGCACCCTTGTCAGTTTCCTTGTTGGCCTGCTAATGTCTGTTTCTTTCCACTAGAATGTGAACTCTAGAGGGCAGGGTTGTCTGGGTTCAATCACTAGCATCTGGAGAAGTACCTGGCACGTAGCATATGCTCAATTAAATATACATCGAATGACTAAACAAATTGTGTTTTTTATTGCTTTTAGCAAGTGTGTAATCCCTGAGACAAATATCATCTTGATCTTTGTTGTTTCTTTATTGTACTGATTGACAGCTCCATGCTAGCCTGTGACTGTTTCCTAAATGTGGACTGGCAGACCACTCCGTGTTTTCTTCAGTAGTCACATGTGAAATGAGAAGGCCAAGGCCAATATAAAGTAGATGTGTGTCGCTGTGGGGTTGTCATCGGCACTTTCTTTTCCAGGTTTGTTCATTATTCTGAGAATATGATCATTTATTGGGCATGAGAATGCCCATTTAATGAAACGATGGTGAACAGTATCCTTGGAGATGAATCCTGGCAGCAGGAAGCTTTCTTTAGGCTAAGTGTTCCAAAAGGGCCCAGGAATAGGGTTTTTGAAAGTAAGGATGCTAATATTTTGCTGTGTTATGTGATTTGTATCTTCTCT
The DNA here is from genome assembly GCF_964662115.1 of Mustela nivalis. Taxonomy (NCBI): domain Eukaryota; kingdom Metazoa; phylum Chordata; class Mammalia; order Carnivora; family Mustelidae; genus Mustela; species Mustela nivalis. Next base: position 57,682,186 of record NC_139024.1, on the reverse strand, counting down.
CCCTGCTTTTCTCCTTCCACTCCCTCCCTCCCTCCTTTTCTTTTCTTACTTTCTTTAGTCTTCCTTCTTTAGTCTCAGAGGTCCTTCTGGAAACGAATTTTAGATAGAGGCTCATTTTAGAAATATGATAATACATGCCTATTCTCTCTCTCTCTTTTAAAGATTTTATTTATTTATTTGACAGAAATTGAGAGACAGCACAAGTAGGCAGAGCAGCAGGCAGATAGAGAGGGAGAAGCAGGCTCGCCGCTGAGCAAGGAACCCGATGTGGGACTTGATGTGGGGCTCAATCCCAGAGCCCTGGGATCCTGATCTGAGCTAAAGGCAGCTGCTTAACCAAAGGAGCCACCCAGGAACCCCTATATTGCTATTCTCTTTAATGCAGGGCAAACAGGCAGGGTTTATAAAGGCAGCTTTTTATAAAGCAGGGTTTGGGGGATGGAAGTGGCGGGTAGCTCAAGCCAGCCCTTGAAGGTTCTTCATGGGTTTTGGAACATAATTTACAACCACTGCTTTAGTTGAGGGGCACCTGGCTGGTTCAGGGGGTGGAGTGGGGGGCCCTTGATCTTGGGCTTGTGAGTTTGAGACTCACATTGATTATAGAGATTACTTAAAAATAAAATCACTGTTTTCGTTGATAAATTCTAGAAAGCTTGCATGCCCTATCAAAAACAAAGATCTTACCTTAGTCTCCAAGGAGTTTGGTTCTAGTTTTGGTTCTGCAAATAATGAGCTTTATGACCTTGACTAAATCACTCAGTCTGCACAATTAATTGATTTGTTTGTAAGGTTAGGCGTGTGGACCAGATGACCTCACACTGATCACTTTATTAGCTCCAGAGAACCAAATTGCTAACGCTTAATTGTTGAAGTGGCGCTAATGAAGGCTTGTGTTTTATTATCTTCTTCCTCATTGCTGTAATTTCAGTTTTGTGTGTACTGATTTTGTGACCTTCTCAAATATTGTATACACTTGGATTCTTATAAGCAATATTGTTTTGGGGATTATAGAAGGGATTATGTGATAGCATTTGGGATCAGCATGTTATCTCTAAATTGGGTTAGGTATCAATGTAGCATAATATTATTTTACATGAGATTTTAAAAACAGCACAAGAAAATCCTACAGTATTTAGAAATTTTATTAGCACTCTCTTGTAGCTTGTAATACCTCTCTGAATAGTGGTTCAGAGTTGCATTAGATGATGTTTTGAATCTGAGCATGGCTACATATTGGCTTTGTGAACTTGGGCAAATTGCTTAGCTGCTCTGTGCTTGTTTCCTTATCAATAAATTGAGGATAATAAAAAATTGTTGTAAAAATTAAAGAAATTAATATATGTAAAGCACTTTGGTATATAATAGCACTCATTAAATGTTAGCTCTTACAACATAACATAAATGCTTATATAATTGAGTATATACTTTTCAGTCATTTAAAATAAGCATGTAACAATAGTTTTAGTCATGTCACACAAGCAAAATTTGTGTTTTTCTTTCTAAGTAGATCCAGAATTTTGCTTATTATTATTGTTTTTTTATTGCTATTTTTAAGCAAGCTCTATGCCCGATATGGGACTTGAACTCATGACTCTGAGATCAAGAGTCACATGCTCTATTGACTTAGCCAACCAGGTGCCCCCCGAATTTTGCTTTTAAAATTTTTCTTTTTTTTGTATTTAATAAGAAGACCTTCTAGAATAGACTGATCATTTATTTTTAGGTAATTTTATATACTTTTATATATATATAATATATATATATATATATTTATATATACTTTATATACTTCCATACTTTTATATACTTCTTGATGCCATGTAACCATGGAACTCATTTTTTTGTGTGTGTGTTTATTGTGTATTTGACATATTTCTCTGGTAGGATTTTTGAAAAAATAACTCTATTCATATACAATTCCTTCTCCCTTTCCCCCATTTCTTTTCTTCCCCCTTCTTCAAAGGCTTGGTACTGTACTCTTTTGTATGGGGTCACTATAGTTGACTCATGGTTCATCTAAGCATACCTCCTGGAATCTAATTTATAGCCAGTTTATTTAGAGCATTTGCAAATCTGTTCGTGAGAGAGAGGCTACACTCCTGTACAGAGAAACCTCAAAATTCAGTGGCTCAAATAAGATCAAGGTTTGTTTTTCTCTCACCTTATAGTTCGGAATTGGAGGGTGGCTTTGGTGGCTCTGGTCTGTAGGGCCTCTCAGGGATCCTGCCTGGTCCCTTCTTTCTCGTTGTTTGCCATTTCACAGTGTTGTCTCGTCTTCTTGGTTGTGGCTGGCACCTCAATACTGTGTCCAAGTTCTAGTCCAAAGAAAAGGGAGGAAAGGAAGGAAAAAAAGCAATTTCCTTTGTGAAGGATGTGACCTAGCAGTTGTGGGTTCGAGTCCCTTGGCATCCCATTGGCCGCAGCCGTGTCACGTGGCCTGCCTCAGAGCTTGAGAAATGGGTTTTGCTGTGAGTTGACCTTGTGCTGAGCTCAAATCTTGGGGGAGAGAGCGAGGCTGGATTTCCGATACCACATAGAAGGGGAGAATGGATCGTGCTACGTATACTTTTTAACAATTTGGTAAGCCTGGTTTGAATTTCAGAATTCTCCAAGTCCTCAAAGTTCTGTGCCAGAACACCATGGCAGAGAGAGCTGGTGTGGACTCTCGCCTTTGTTTTCCCCTGCGGGCTTCCTTCTGCACTGAGGAAGCCTTTGCGCACACGTCGCTGGTCACCCTGGCTAAACATCTGTGGCGTCTCTCCTGTCCCACCTGGACGCAGTGGTGTGAGAAGTGAGCTCCTTGGGAAGTGAGCGCAGGGCTCACTGGGGCAGGATTACAGGGAGCCTGGGTCCCAAGAGTATGTTTTGAAAGAGGTTGTATGGGATCTCAGCACACGTGTTCATGTACTTGGCCTGGTGATCTATCATTTTGAGAGGGGAGGGGCTGGAAGGGGGCCACCGTAAGAACCTTCGGAAAGGCGGGGGTGCAGGCAGGACCCCTGTGGTATAGATCTTAGGGTGGTATTCTAAAGAGAAGCAGTGATTTGATTTACTTCTTAGTTTTCCACTTTCCCCATGCTACTGCTTCCCTCACACTGCTATTTATCATTTACAGTGTACACGCTGTATATTTAATTTACTAAGAGTGGAATATTTTTGGAATGAATGGAGTGTCATTTTAATGGATGGTAAGGATGGATAAGGGCACACTGAGAGAGGCTGGAGAATATTCACTTATTTAGCTTAATGTTTTCAACAGCTTAAAAAAACAACCCTTTGAGTGGCCCTTGTGATTCAGTGGCAGTTTGCCCAGACTAAAGGGAGCCGGTGTTGGGAATGAAAACTAGATTCACTTTGAACATCTAGAAAAAAAAAAAGTGACTAAACAAGTTATAAGAATGTGCCTGATGGCCTGGGTCCTCTGAGCACGAAAGTACTAGGGCAGGCTAGGTTTGCACATTCCCCCTCTGCTCAGCCTTCAGCTTCTTCCTCCTCCAAGCCTTGTACCTGGCCGTCCAACACCAGGGTCCTGACTTCACCTGTCCCGGGGCAGAGCCCCTGCTGCCCCCTCAGACAGCCTGACGGCTTGTCCAGGGAAATGTCCTTGCGATCCAGCGTATCAGACTGCTCTTGGGGAGAATCCTCCAATCACCGCCGCCTTCAGCTGAGGGGCGGGTTATGATACACTCTATCTCTTGTCCCAACTCTTGGAACCAGGTGTGTTTCAGGATTATTGGTTTCTAAAGCTTTCAGATGGCTTGTGGTACATATATCACATACTATGCAGCGTCTCGGGGGGCGTTTGGGACAGTATCTTATAATTTAATATATTAATATTTCTGCAGCAAAGTGTATGAATATTCATACTAACTGGGGCATAAACAAGGTTATAAATGGCTTCAGGTCAGTTCAGGTCACGTTTTGCTGCCAAATGGGTTATGACAAAACTGTCGGTTTCCAGAACTTTTCGGAGGCTGGCATCGTGAATCAGGGATTGTGCACCTGGGATGGGGACTGTTTTCTCAATGTTTACTCTTTGCCAGATGCTCTCAACTATTGGCTTCTGTAGTGCTCACAACAGACCTACGAGGAGGATATTTTATTATGCCTTCTTTTTTTTTTTTTTTTTTTCCTCCCTAACTCCCTTCTGTCTGTCCTTGGAAACTCAGGTTTAGTGAGGTCGGATGACTTGCTTGAGATCAAAAGGAGGAGGCCAGGACCGCAGGCCTGGTATAAAAAGTTTCTAATTTGCTTGTTTGAAACTTTGGAATACAAATTGGCTCGTAGAACCCTATTTCACATTTAATGGTAGCTGAAAGACAATACACCACTAAAGGTGCCATTGGAAGGAATGACCCCTTACAATATTGTTTCTTGATAAAATGCCTTTTAAGTTCACCCAGCAGGGTCAGGAAGCAGGATCCAGAGACTTGCCCTTGTCTGTAGATGATCCCTGGCTTCTACAGTTTCATGGGTCCTTCTCCAGGCCTGGCAGGGGTAGTCAGGGCATTGTTCCAGGACCGAGGGGAGGTGGGCAGGACATGGGCACAGTGTAGGGCAGAGAGGGGAAGGTTTGGGTTTTTGGTGTGATAGGCAAGGTCAGGGATGGGGAAACTAACTGGCTGAGGTTCTGACACTGCTTGGTCAGGGCCCCATTGCAGACTCATGTTCCTGTTCTCATAGCCGTCCCCATGGACATTCCAGAAGCAATCATCAGAGAGGGGCTGAGTTTAGCCTGTTAGGTAAGGCTGCTGCTTGGCTAGATTTTGTGTGTGGCAGCTTGAATGTGGCTGCTTGGCATTAGTAGGGATGTGCCATGTTAGAATCCTTGCACCTGCTCGGTGCTGATCCCATGGAATTAGTAGCCGTGACTATCATTGGCGGATGGGAACCCTGTGGCTCACTCGCACTCAAGCTGCTTCAGCTCATCTCTGGAGTTCGTGCTTCAGGGCTCCTCGTTATGTTGGTGAGAACAGTTCCCTGCGCATGCCGTCCTCTGAAATGGAGGTAACAGCTGAAGGATTTCAGGATCTAGCTCCCCCAACTACTTCATCCTTTACTGTTACTCTTGTTTCATTATTGTATTAAAAAGCACGTAGGCTGATATTGATTCTTGTTTGGCTGTAAGTGGGGCTGATTGGCACTTACTGGCTCCTTAGGTCTCATTCATGTAGTTTGTATTACAGTGGGCTCCTTGGTGTGCCATTTGGGTGGGGAGAGGCAGTTATGATAAGAAAAAACCTTGGAAATTAGAAGGTCTGGGGAATTATATTAGTATACCCGTCCCTTTGCTCGCAGTACCTTCGTTGACATGACCCTCATCTATTTATTTAGTTTTTGAAGGTTTTTTGTTTATTTGACACAGAAATAGAGCACACAAGTAGGCAGAGTGGCAGGCAGAGGGAGAGGGAGAAGCAGGCTCTCCGCTGAGCAGGGAGCCCAGTGTGGGGCTCAATCTTAGGACCCTGGGATCACGACCTGAGCTGAAGGCAGCCACTCAACCGACTGAGCCTCCCAAACACCCCGTGACATGACCCTCATTTAAAATTCAACATAATTTGTTAAACTTTTACTTCACGTAACATATAGGTCTAAGAGTCTTAGCCAAAGTCAGTGATTTTTATGGGAAGTATCTGGGTATATATTAACCTTATAAAATTATAACCAGTTAGTTACACCATAAAAACTAGCAATGTGTGAAATAATTGGTTGCTTGCTAAATCCAGAGCACATGAGGAAAATTAATTTTATATTGAGAAAGTAGTTCTTAAAAGCATGGAAGGAGCCCGAGAGCTAAGCATGTGTGCTAGGACTTTTCAAACACATGATTCCATTTCCTCCCTACAGTAATTATATGGAAAAGATGTAATATTTCTGTTTATAGATGAGGATACATTTGAGTTATTGGCCAAGTCTTACAAGTTTTTGGCAATATTTAAAAGATTACACTCCATCTTATTCTATGAAAAGTCACAGCAGGAGTAGAATTTGAAGGAAAAAATCAATAAAAATACAGAGAGGGGAAGAACGAGTTGATTAGTTAGATAAGGCTAAGAGTTATTAGTTCACAGAAGTTCAGCTGTTGCTTTAACATAAGGTGTCCTGTCCCATTTGTCTCAGAGTGTTGTATTAGGTAATTCAGAGAGGCAAATGGTTATTGTAAGACTGACATTATCCACAAATTTAAAAAATTTTTTTTAAATTAATTTTTTAAAGTAGGCTTCATGCTCAACATGGGGCTTGAACTCACAACTCTAAGATCAAGAGTTGCAAGATCTACTTGACTGAGCCAACCGGGCGCCCCATCCCTAAATATTTAACAAGACGTTTACTAATGTGAAAATTTTTTCCCCCTCGCCTTGAGGCCCCCAAGGACGTTTTTTTGGAACCTCATAGTGGGACAGTGACTGATAGGGAGAAAGCTACCTCTTCAGCTCCATGTGATATCCAGACTAACAGGTTGTTGATGGGCGGCATCTTTTAGTACAAGCCAGGTAAAAATTTATAAAATCATTTTTGAAAATAGAGATGGGAGGAAATTCTCCAGTGATCTGCCTTAAATCAGCGACAACTTTAATGATGCTGGTATCTCAGTCAGTTATCACACTGTTATACTATGAGGATAATACTTACTCTTATCTTTCTTTTCATAAATTAATTAAAAAATGTGGTCCTCAGACTTTCCTGTCAAATTCTTTGCTGTTTGACCATGTCGCATGGAACTTTCCATGTTGGGTATCTATTTCCATATTGTGTATCTACTTCTACTCTCACGGTACGTAATTCTTAATAAAAGCTTTCTTTCTGGGTTTTGTTCTTTCCTTCTTTCCTTTCTGGAAATGGCTTCCAGATGGGATTATTATTTTTTTCTTGACCAACCTCGAGTCCTGATGCTTTACCATTGTCTGACCCATTATCTCTTTTCTGAGTTTCATTTTTGGCTTACGTACTATGCTTTTAGTATTTTTTTAATACTCTGTAATATATACTGAAAATACTTGGCAGGGGTTATGAGGCTGCAGAGTCATCTGGTAATGATACCATGCTCTGGGCTTCTCTGCCACTCATAGTTTATTAAAGAAAAGTATTCCTTCACTGTATTCCTTCTTTCTTTTTTCTTATTTCTTTTTTAATTTAATTTTATTTTTTTCCTATCTTTTTTTTTTTTTTTTGACAGGCAGAGATCACAAGTAGGCAGAGAGGCAGTCAGAGAGAGAGGAGGAGAAGCAGGCTCCCCGCTGAGCAGAGAGCCCGATGTGGGGCTCGATCCCAGGACTCTGGGATCATGACCTGAGCTGAAGGCAGAGGCTTTAACCCACCGAGCCACCCAGGCGCCCCTTATCTTTTTTTTTTTTTTTTAAGATTTTATTTATTTATTTGTTTGAGAGAGAGACACACAATGAGAGAGGGAACACAAGCAGGGGGAGTGGGAGAGGGAGAAGCAGTTTTCCCGCCCAGCAGGTAGCCCAATGCGGAGGGGCTCAGTTCCTGGACCCCTGGATCATGACCTGAGCCAAAGGCAGACTTTAACGACTGAGCCACCCAGGCACCCCTTCCTATAAGATTTTATATAGCATTAGATTCATTTCAGACCTTGTATCTATCTTCAGTTTTTGGAGCCAGGTTATTTAAGGTAAATTTTTTAAAAATGTAAACTCTGGGGGCTAAGCAGAGGATCCAGAACGTTTCTGCTGCCTTTGAAGGGATCTGTCCAGTTGCTGCAACGGTTCAGTGAGTGACGACGGGTGTTTGGCTGCTGCAGTTCGAGGCTCTTTTGTCCTTGTGATTATCACTGTTATTTCCTGCCTTCGTTCCTCCTGCATCATTTGGTCTTGACTTTCTGCCGGCTGTTGAGGGAGATAGCAAGTACCCGGCTTGGCCCCAGTGACCAGGGCCGGCTGAGTGCACTTTGACCCGTGTCTCCAGCCTGGGATTGGTGGGCCCTGCCGGATGGTCAGGCACACACAGTTAGACATTCTGGTTGGATTTCACAGAGTTGGGAGTCAGGAGGGCAGCGGGAAATTGAGGAAGGATATAAAACTAGGCAAGAGGGGCATTCTGGAGGAAAGGACGGTTTCTCATAGGAAGGACTATGCAAGAACAAACATTAATCAGATGAATTAGTGCCACTTACTCTGTTTTTCACCCCTTCCTTTCAGTCATGGTGTGAAACATTAAAATCCAGGCTGATGATGGATTCACATAAGCCTCATTTAATATTGGGAACATTCACCCGAGTCAGCAGTTTAAACTCTGTTAAGTACTTTTCCAACTCTGAGGTTCTACTTGTGCTTTATGGACCAGATTCTCTAATGGCCTCTTCCTGATGGTGGGGATGGAGTGAGGGAAGGTACTGTTTGAAATCACTCAGATAAGCTGCTTGTTCCTGAGTGGCCGTATGGGCACAGATGTTTGGAATCAGCTGATAATTTTAAACAATCTCTAACGCATCCTGTTAAATACATTTGCACATGTTTAGTGTTTGCTTAGCTCTAACCTAAAACATTACACAAAGTAATTTGGTGTATAAGAAGCATTGCAGTAACTGGGTGCCTGGGTGGCTCAGTGGGTTAAGCCGCTGCCTTCTGCTCAGGTCATGATCTCAGGGTCCTGGGATCGAGTCCCGCATCGGGCTCTCTGCTCACCAGGGAGCCTGCTTCTTCCTCTCTCTCTCTGCCTGCCTCTCTGCCTACTTGTGATCTCTCTCTGTCAAATAAATAAATAAAATCTTAAAAAAAAAAAAAGAAGCATTGCAGCAACAAGAATGGTTTTGAATGGTTTTGCATGCTTACTATGCTGAATCACTATTTAACTGTTTTAATATTATTTATACACACATGCCACACCTTCCTCACACCATATATGTGTGTATGTGTTTATTCACACTTGTGTATATATATACATATACATATAGACATATATACATGAGTTCATTAATTCATTTATTTATTTTGAAAGATTTTGATTATTTATTTGACAGAGAGAGAGAAAGCACAAGCAGGGGAAGTGGCAGGCAGAGGGAGAGAGAGAGAAGCAGACCCCCACTGAGCAGAGAGCCTGACATGGGGCTCGATCCCAAGACTTTGGGATCATGACCTGAGCTGAAGGCAGATGGTTAACCGACTGAGCCACCCAGGTGCCCCCACATGAATTCATTTAATTCTGCCTATGAAAGTGGCACTTCTGTTATCAACACCATGTTATAGTCAGGAAACCAAGGCATAGATTAGCTAAGGAATTTACCCAGCCCAGCACAGGTAGTGAGTGCCTGAGGGAGAATTTAAATCTCCATCACTGTGCCACACTTTTCATCACTACCCTGTAGTGCCTCTCAGTGCTTAGTCTTCAACTCCACGCAAATGCTAATTATAGCTCATAAGTCCAAGGTTATTTTTCTTTTAAAGATTTTATTTATTTCAGAGAAGAAAGACAAGCAGGAGGAGGGAGAGGAAGAAGCAGACTCCCTGCTGAACAGAGAGCCCCATGTGGGGCTCAGTCCCAAGACCTGGGACCCTGGGCTCATAACCTGATCGGAAGGCAGACACTTAACAGACTGAGGCACCCAGGTGCTCCCAAAGTTATTTTGTTATGAGAAAATCTGAAAAGTTATATGGTTTTAAAAATGGAACCTGGTTTCTGTTGCTTAGCATGTATGGACCTTTGTTTGGAGTTTGGCTGTTTCTGATTGTGGTCTGACTTCAGTTGTCTGGGTCTTTGTGTGGTGAACAGTCTCTGTGACTCCCTACAGTGTGTCCTGTGTCAGTGAGCTCCTGCTGAGGGCGTCCACTGGTTGCCTACCTCTCTTCTGGGCACCTTTATCAGCGGATTTCCAGAAGTTCGTGAGTGGTTTTTCACCGTGGCCCTGTGGATGACTCTGGGCCAGAAATTTATTTCAACCACCCAACTCACCCTGCGATTAATCATCTAGGGCTTCTGTCTTTCCTTATTAGGTATTGGAAATTAAAGAAACTGACTTAGAAATGGTTTCCACCAGGGGCCTATTAAATGAGACCGATGTTTTGACAGGCAAAGTGTTGAAGAAAAAGTAAAAGGATTTCAAGGACTATTTCATGTCACTGCATTGAACAGTATTTGACATGTAGGGACTGGGTATGTATATTAAGGATTGGTAAATAGAACACTCTAGGGTTAAGTCATAGGAAAATGTGGAGGGAGGATTTGATTTTGACTGTTTTGAAGGCACATTCTGTTTAAATGTATAGAGCCGCACTGTTTTGGTTTGCCTGGGGATTCAAGGTCTGATTCCCCCATTTAAGTAACAAAGACATTTGTAATTATGAAGGAAACTTGGCAATTCTTAAATTTGGTGATTGGATTGATTATACTTCCTTTTCTAGGCTACTAAATTATCATGACCACGAGGTAAATTGTGGATTAAATGCTATAAATACTGTTTGTAAATATTTTAACATCATTCATCTCTATTCCTCTTATCAAGACAAATTGATTATTATAATTGACAAAGTTATTATCATTTGAATGAGAGCAGAACAGTCCTCCCATTCAAATTAATGACGTGATGGAAAGAGCAATAAAATAAATTTTTCAGATGCCCTGTTTTAGGGACTTAAATATTCTTGGATCAGAAACCGTGGCGCACAACCTTAATATTTATTTGGCTTTAATGTTTGAAGTCACTTAAGAGTATTTACCTTTCTTTTTTTCCCTTCAGCTAAACTCAGAAACATCATGATTTCAAGAAAATGAAGAAAGGCGTTAGGCATTTCTTGCTTTCTTTTATTTTTGTCATACATTAAAGATATATCACAATGTGGGCAAAATAGAGTTTCTAGGACTTTTGTTGACTTCATCAAACAGGCTGTATGTGAGCTTCTAAACCAAGTAATTAAAAAAAAAAAAAAGATTTATTTATTTATTTGGTGTGGGGAGAGAGGCAAAGGGAGAGGAAGAGAGAGAAACTCAGACTCTCCACTGAGCTCAGAGCTAGAGATGGGACTCATCTCACGACCCTGAGATCATGACCTGAGTCAAAACCAAGAGCTGGATGCTTAACTGACTGAGCCACCCAGGTACCACTTGCCCAAGTAATTTGGGCAAAAGTTGCAGTTTTCTGAATTTGCTGGCAAACCTTATCTTTGTCTGATAAGTTTCCACCCTCCTTGGGTCCCCATAGTCAATTTCACAGCGTTTTGTGGGAAATATTGGCATCTAGCTATGAAGTTCTTTCTGGTTCAAAAGAAGATCTTCAAAAACTATTTCTGTATTTTATAATGTTACTATTAAAAACATGCCTGTTCCCTTTCAGCACAGATGGGAATTACTTTCTGTGTTTTTAAAACTTACAGGCCATCCTCTTTATTGGTCAAAAGATACTGAGCATTTGGATGATAGGACCATCTATGTTTTATCTTTCATTATTAATATACTTGATATAGTTACAGAGGTTTTTTTTAGTAAATAAAGATGTTCTTTAGGTTTCTATATTTATATATTTTTAGAGGTAAAATTTATTTGCATTTTTAATACAGTTTTAATGCAATTTAGTATTTCCAGTATGTAAAGTGAATTGAGTTCCCCCCGTAGCAGCTGTAATTTGGCTGGATTGAATTACTGAATGTACAGTAAAATTACACATTTGAATATAAAGGAAAGAAATGTAATCTGATGCTATATCTATAACGTTTTGCTGTATATGAAGTGACTGTATTGTATTATAAATATTATATTCAAATTCCAAATTGGACCTAATCATGAAAAGAATAATTAACTGACAGTTATATCTGATGTTATGAATATTATTGTGCAAAGTCTGGTTTTGATGATAAGATATTTAGCAAGATTGTCTTTTGGGATTTGAGACTCTCGAGAACGAAGTCTTGTCTGCATGCTGTTGCCGTGTGAAACCAGGGCCTGACTTATGGTCTTGAGGCCATTTTCAGACTCTCCCTAAGAATAAATCGAAGAGAGCAGAACTCGTAGTTAAAAGTAGAAGAATGGTTATGTGTGTATCACTCCTTGGTGCCATCATAATTACAGCAAAAAGAACAAAAAAAGGAAGAGCTAATATGGCCAAAGGGAAGTAGAGACAAAGTGGCTTTGGATGGGTAAGGCATCACGTGTTGGAAGATGATGGCGGAGTGGCTAACTGCTGAGGGGTCCAGGGCAGAGGGTGGTGACAAGAGTCCTCTTGTTGGACCCCTCAGACTTTGTAAGCCTCCTGATTTAGAGATCTGTAAATAGTGAGCCTTGACTCCTAAGATCTTTCCTCTTCTTCTCTCCCTGCACGGGAGAATATAGATTTATACATTCTCTATAGAATACATAAATATGAACTCTGCCTTGGGATCCCTGTCCCAGAGGATAGTAAGGTTCTGGTTTAACACCAACAAGATGAAAGGACACCAAGACTCTGGAAACCCTAGAATTGTTGAAGCTATACCAACCCCAAATCAGAGGATTCTTTTATTGGGAAGATAGTATGGTCACAGATTGGAATTTGATGACCTACTTTGATACCATCATTGGCAGGTGACACCCAAGCACATGGAACTTGGGCATTTGACTGCCTCATTTTGAAATGTGAGGGGCTGCCAGGAGTCCGTTGTTTGAGGAAAACTGGATTATTAAAGCCTAACCCAACCAACAGGAAAAAGAAACTTAAGGGAAAGGGGAGGAAAATGATACGTAAAATAATAAATACCCTCAGAGAGGTGGGAAAATAATTACCTCTTTGAAACAAGAACAGAATGCTACAAAAATCAGATTCAGAGGATAAGAAAGGAGTCTTGGAAATTGTATGCTATCAGAAATGAAAAACTGGCTAGAGACTGGAAGAGGAGATGTAACAGAGGTAAATTCTTAATTACCATAACAAAAATTTTGTAAATACTGACTTAAAATCCGAAAATAGCACTGTAAGTGCACTATTTAGAAAAGCATAAATGTCAGAACAAATAGGTAATAGATGGAAGGGGTTAACCCCTGGCAAGGACTGAGGCAGGACTGCTGGATTTTGTTATAATCCTATTTGATTAAAAAAAAAAAAAGGCGTTTATTTATTGCTTTGATATTGCTACTTATTGCTCTGTTAAAAACTGAGGAACATGTAATGAGATACTTACTTTGGAGATCATTTTGTTTAAAAATTTTATTGACAGTATAGAAAATTCTGCACAATATTTACTTTTTGTGGCAGTCACATATGCCTCTGTGAGTAATATGGTCCTCTAAATCTTTTCAGTCGTTTTTCTCAGTACTGGTTTCTAGCTACAGTTAGGCATGGTTATTGTAAAGTTTTGTATACCTTCCTCATGCCTGGCTGGACAGACTTTGTGGTTTTAACAATCATTTATTGCGCATGTGAATTGTAAATGTCCCAATTATTTTGAGACAAGCCGCTCCTCACATTACAGCCGCATACTTTCTGTATTGCTAGTGATTATGGGAGTGTTTTCTGTTAGACATTTCACACATTGTGGTTGTAATGGAATACAAATGTAAGGAACGGGAACATTCGAGCACTAAGAGCAAACAGACCTTCAGGCTGAAATGGTCTCTTTCCCGCACTTCCTGACTTACAAACTTTTTTTTTTTTTTTTTGGTGATAAGTGGCTTTCTTCTTCTCTTATCTCTCATTTATAACCCTGCATGACTATTGTGGCAACCTGGACCTTCAGAAAATTTTAGAGCTGGATGATGTTTTAAGGGACCATCTTCTCCACTTCTGTTGCCTGGAAATTGAGGAAACTGAGTCCAGGAGGAAAGAGTTGACTTTCTCAAGATTAAAGAACAGTCCCAAACTCAGTATGCTCATGCTACTCTGGGCTTACATGGGCCCTGAAGAGAAATTTTTGCTCACTTTCCTTCAAATCTCATTTAGTTGTCGATGGTTTTCTCGTGGATGTGCATCTGAAAAGAAATGCTTTCACAGATTTCCAAGAAATGTTCTGGTGGGAATGGTTGGGGCTGTGAACTTCTAGAAAGATTTTAGGTTTCTGTTTACTGTGTGAAGTTGAGGGTTTTGTTAATACGCCGAAAGAGCTGTGACTCCTGCCTATGGATCAAAGCCTGCAGACCTTGGGCTCCAAGTTCTCAGTGTCAGCAAGAATAGGGACAGGATGAGAGAGGAAGAAGAGAGCAAGGTTGTGAGGACCTTTTCTGTCCTGTTGTTTTCCTTTTGGTTGGAAAGGGTGAGAATATTGAACTGAACTGGCCCCAAGCTGTCTTAATTGTGTGAGAGAAAATCTGCGGTCTTTAGTCCTTCAGAGCAGTTCTCATCATGGTGCTGGGGCCTGCTGGCTGCCATTGAGGTTCTGTAAAATTTTATTTTTGTACCTTCTCTGAGATTTTTTTTTCTGCTGACCATTGTCCTTCTAACTCCATCCAGGCCTGGCCCTTCCATTCTCACCAGAGCTCCTTTTTTTTTTTTTTTTAATTATTTTTTTCTTTTAAGATTTTATTTATTTGACAGACAGAGATTGCAAGCAGGCAGAGAGGCAGGCAGAGAGAGAGGAGGAAGCAGGCTTCCAGCTGAGCAGAGAGCCGGATGCGGGGCTCGATCCCAGGACCTGGGATCATGACCTGAGCTGAAGGCAGAGGCTTTAACCCACTGAGCCACTCAGGTGCCCCTAGAGCTCCTTTTTTTATTGGTGTTGTACATATTAATGGTTGGCTGATTAAAGCCACTCACAGTAAGGTGTCAATGATCACTCTGTTACTCCTCCTGCTGGGATATGTGCCTATATTCCCAGAGCTGCTGGAGAAATAAGAGGGGGCGAATCTTCCGTCGGTGGGAGTATGATATGTTTTGTAACCTTGTCTGCCTTGTATCCTCGTTTTACAAATCCTAGGAACTCATTGACTCCATGATCTGTCTTTCAAGGAAAAAAGTTAAGAGAAGTTTCATCATTATTAAGGGTATGCCAAAAAGTGCTCGATGTCATTAAAGACATGGAAAAAACCCCAAGTTTCCATCAATGGATGAATAGATTAAAAGATGTGCTACATACACACACACAGGAATATTATTTAGCTATAAAAAAGAAGGAAATCCTGCAAAAATTTCCAAGAATGTGGAGAACCTCAAGGGTGGAATAAGTCACAGGTACCAGATAAAGATCAAATACTGTGTGATCTCATGTAGATGTGGAATCTTAAAAAAACCCCAAACAAACAAACTCCTAGATACAGAGAAGCAGATTGGTGGTTGCCAGAGGCAGGGAGTGGGGTGTGGGGGGGGTGGGGTCTGAGGGGTTGGGAGGGGGAAAATGGGTGGAGGTGGTCAACAAGTACAAACTTCCAACTGTAAGATAAATAAGTCTGGAGGATTAATATATAGCATGGTGACTGTAGTTAGTAATACAGTATAAGAGAATAGGTCTTAGGAGTTCTCATCACAATAAAAAAATTCTAAATATGTGCATTTATGGATGCTAACCAGACTTCTTGTTGTGGTGATCACTTTGCAATACATACATATATTAGATCATAATGTTGTACACCTGAAGCTAATACAATGTTATATATCCTTTATATCTCAAAACAAGAAAGAGGGTATGTCAAGGATATCTAAGTTGAACTGTATAGTAACTATTAAACTTGTAAATGTCCTTTGAGTATTTCTTTTTTTATAGTTGATTTTATTGAAACTAATGAAATAAATATTTCTATTATAAAAATAATTTCTTTAATAATTCTGTTTATTTTGAATTGTCTTTCTTTCAGAAATGTTTTATTCCTTTTCCCCATGAGTAAAAATATGTTCAACCCATTGAAAAACAAATGTAAGCATTTTTTGGTACATCAAATGTTTATATCTCATGATAATGGTGTAGATTAGGGTTTTTATTCGTTATTCTCATCACCCCCCCTACTCTTTTTTTGACCCCCATTGGCCCCTTTAGCAGTGTGGTACACCACACAAATGTTTTTAAATGCGTAAAATAAAGTACATGACATTATAAAGGAAAACCAATTATTTTGAAAATCATTTACAAAATAGTTAAAAAGCCTGTAACAGAGTATTCTTTATGTTTATGAATACATTCAATATTGTGATCCAAGGTTGGTCCATAACTGTTGTGAGGGCATGAAGAGCCAAACAAATGATTTTTCAGCTGTAATGTGAAGTGAAAATGGCTATGAGTTTTGCTGTTAAGACAGCCAAAATTACTACCAATTGTGTGTTTTATGACTTAGGTTTGTAATAAAAGGAGATGCAAATTTTTGTTAGGGTTAGTGAGATAGTTAATTTTTCTTCCTGTCCAAGTTCATGGACCCCTTGCTTTGTAATAACCCCTGAAGAAGCCAATGGCTTAAGAAGAGCATTTATATCTGTACAGCAGTGTGCCATGAAGAGTATTTTTGCAGACAACAATTTGAAATGGAAATAACTCTTAAAAAATATTTATTTTAGAGAGAGAGAGAGAGTGAGCACAAGTGAGAGGGGTAGAGGGAGAGGGAGGAAGAATCTCGAGCAGATTTTGTGTGATTGTGGAGCTTGACGTGGGGTTTGATCTCACAATCCTGAGATCATGACCTGAGCTGAAACCAGGAGTCAGGAGCGTAACTGTGCCACCGAGGTGCCCCTGAAATGGAAATAACTCTTCGTTAAACCTTCCATATGCCAGGCACTTTTCTGGGCATGGTCAACAGAATTGACAAACACAACAGTTTTGGTGTCCATCTTCTGGGATATATTGACTAATAGAAGAAACATACCAAACCCCAGAATGTACAAATAGTTGGATGTTTACTTGCTAGGGGATAAAGGTCCTGAAGTGCTGTCGTGATGTATGGGGAAGGGGCCTGAAATGGATGCTAGTGGTAAGGGAAGCCATATTTATTTATTTTTTTTTTTTTAAAGATTTTTTCTTTATTTATCTGACAGAGATCACAAGTAGGCAGAGAGGCAGGCAGAGAGAGAGGAGGAAGCAGGCTATCTGCAGAGCAGAAAGCCCGATGTGGGGCTCGATCCCAGGACCCTGGGATCATGACCTGAGCCGAAGGCAGGGGCTTAACCCACTGAGCCACCCAGGTGCCCCCATATTTATTTTTTTAATTTTTTTTTAAAAGTTCTTTTTAAAGATTTTTTATTTGTCAGAGAGAGAGAGAGAGGGAGAGAGAGCGAACACAGGCAGAGGCAGAAGGAGAAGCAGACTCCCTGCCAAGCAAGGAGCCCGATGTGGGACTCGATCCCAGGATGCTGGGATCATGATCTGAGCTGAAGGCAGCTGAGGGAAGCCATATTTAAGTTGACACTTGAGTATCGACTGAGGGCAGAGATTGGCCCACAGAAAAAGTTGAATGAGGACAGGGACTGGGAATGAGTGAGCAGAGACTGTGCCTTGAGGCTGGCGAAATAGGCAGTTTGCACTTCATTGAGTAGTATTTTTAATCTTGGTGAAGAGCATAGTTTATCCTCGAGTTTTTGATGGCATACACATATTATTTAGTATATTAATGAGAGCTAGACACTTATGAACATTTTTTATTGTTTAAATCCTAAACATTTTTCCTCACCCAAATTCTCATTTGGCACAAATTCAAGGAAAACCTAAGGAGAGTTGAAGTTGAGAAAGTGCTTGGCTCCTCCGCCTCCTGAGCAATTTGAACAGAGATGTTTGCAGAAATGCATGCCTTACCTGGCTGTTCCTAGGCAGATAAGTGCTGTTACACCTGCAGATTTTAAGGCCACAGGCTCCACAGCCTGGCAGAGGCTCCGATGGAGTAGACCAGGATTGGGCTGTGCACAGAGGCAGGAATGTAACCATTCTGGTCTGGGCAGTTGGGGAGGGACTTCTCTCTCCATGATTCCCATACTGTTTGTCTCTGCTTTTCAATTTGACTCCATCAAAGCACACTTTCCAGTGGACGGGTATGTACATCTTTGTGACTCCAGACAACATGCATGGTTGGTTTATGAATCTTAAGCACCTTTGAAGGACATGCTGAGTCAACGAGAAATGGAAGTGACGTCTGATTCTACACATGGAGACCACGACGAAGGGTCACAGGCAGGTAATGAACCCTCGCTTAGAATATTATGGTTGCTTAGATTTTTGCCCAGTGGTTGTAGACAGGAAACCCAGGCATGACTCAGTGAGCCAAGAATTAGTGTGAAAATTCCTGAGCAACACATTCTAAATGAGGTTGTCCTCTGGGTGATCTTGGAATTAAATTTTTTTTTTCCTCTGAATATTATGAAAGGAGTTATTTACATGTAAAGAATCTTACAACATCCATCATGAACAGCATTTTGGAAATATGATGTGTTCTGTTTAAAACATTGTAGATCTTCGTGGATGGGCCACTTCTGGCCTCACAGCTTCATGCGGGGCCTGGCAGTGGAAGCATGTTTATGACTATCAATGTCTGGGTGCCAGCCTCTAATGATATTCTGAAAATTATTCGTCACTTTCCTGTGATGCAAGATTTGCCCAAAAGTGGTTGTTGTCTGACAGTCATCGGGGGTTAGAAGTCACCCTGCCCCCAGCACCGTAAATGGGTTAGGGAACTGTATGCACGGTGCTACTCCAGATTTCCAACACTGGGTAATGAATTAGTGTTGGTGGTGTGGCTGCAGTCATTTAATTTGTCCGTTCCTCTTTTGGTTGGTTCATTCACTCAATTTCCTATCTGCTGGTGCCAAGTTCCATATAGACTGGTAGGAAACAAAGACAAATAAGGCAAGACCCTTGCTTATGGGTCCTTGAACACAGTGATTCAGCGCAGTGTGTGATAAGAGGTATAATAATGTCCCACATGGGATGCTGTGGGACCACAGGTGAGGGGGAGTTAACTTCTGGTGTCTTTGCTCTTTCTCGGAGGGTCATTTTTTCAGGAGAGAGTGTGGAAGAGAAAGATTCTTGGCCAAGAGAAAGTGTGTGTAATGGCAAAGGCATGTTGGGTGATCATGTGGTGAGATGCCATTTCCATATTTATAGTGTTTCTCTTTTCTCACTGCCCATGGTGCTGTCCATGGCCATCTTATGGCTCTGAGTACAGCCTCTTTACAGGCTCTTTTCTCTGCCTGGAGTACCCATCCTCCAGCTCTTGGCTAGCCCCTTCTCCTCTTTCTGGGATCGGGTCCTGGATTAAATTGCCTCTCTTCCTACACACCTGTCCTGACTGCCTGTCTGAAGCAGACCTCAGGCTGTCATCTCCTACCACTGTCCTGTTGCTTGTTTCAGCCCACTAGTCACAATGCCAGTTGCTTCGGTGACTTTGTTGTTGATCGGTGCCCCCGACTGTGATCTCCGCTAGGGCAGGGACCAAGATTTTCTTGTTCACCACCGCGTCTGTAATTCTGTAATGCCTTGCACAGTGCCTGGCCTGTGGGGATGGTAGATCCTTGCAAATGAATGAGTGCATGCATGGACAGATGTCACTTAAAAAACAAAGCACTCTTCATATTCTTGCTATTCCAGTTTATTCCTTGAATTTGAAGTAATTCTTAATTAGGCATCTTAGTTAAGAGTTTTATTCAGGACCTTTAAGAGATAAGAGAAGGTAGAGTTATTTTGCATCTTGGAAGGAATGACTTGAAAAAAATTAGCATTCTTTAAATTGAATATATATGGATAAGAGGCATTCTATTTGTATTACTTAGGTTATAAATTAAAGGGATTTTCATTAATTTAAAAAAATTGAATGACAAATGCATTGAAAGGACTTACTCTTTTTTCTTTTTAAGATTTTATTTATTTCTTTGAGAGAGAGAGCACACATACGAGCACTGTGGAAGGGTAGAGAAGGAGAGAGAGAGAGAGAATCCCAAGCAGACTCTATACTGAGCACAGAGTGGGACTAGATCCCAGGACCCTGAGATCCTGACCTGAGTAGAAGGCAGATACTTAACCTACTGAGCCACCTAGCTGCCCCGAAATGGACTTATTCTTTATGGTAATTTTATACAATGGTTTATTACACTCTATGTTTATTTGTACTTCTTAGTTCTCAGACATTTGATAATTTTGATGATTTAAGTTATCTGTGCCCTGAAATTTTATTTTTATAATTAATATCATTATTTAAGCCCTTTATCTTATATAAATCAGTGATGTTCTCACACTGATAGTCTTCTTTTTATTCAATATGGTATCAGTGCGGCAGACATTCTCCATCCATGGGTTCAGTCTTATGTCATTTCCCTCTGCTCCTTCTCTCAGGTTTTATCATCCGTAAAGTGGCTTCATCTCTGCTAGGTCTCATCTGTACTCCTGTTTATCTCATACACGTCACATTTAGCACCCCCACCCGTTCCATAACGTAGTACCTACCTATGGGTTATTTTTGTTTTATTGGATAAGATAAGATTACACAAAAAAATTTATTTTGTATATTTTATAGTAATGGCAGGTGGAAGATGCTGTGTGACGTGACACGTTGAAAGAAAGGAAAATCCAAAGGCTCCAGTGATTATGACTGTGTTCCCCGTTCGGCCTCCTTGGAATGAGAAACCCTTGTGCATAGTCTGTTAATGCCAGCGGGTGGCTGACAGACATACTGGCTTCAGCCAGGGGATGGATGGTTAGCAAATTCTGATCTGTTCTTTAGGGAGATTTGGCTCCTAAATCTGACCTTCCGTTCTCTTTTTGAGGAAATGGGAAAAAAAAAACGCATTTGTATACTGTTCTGAAGGTACGATTTTGGTTATCTTTATTTGTGAAGACAACTTTTGGTTTACCTGCTTGTTTGTTTCAGTCATTCATTTGCTAAGTGTATATTGCCTACCTGTTATATCCCAGGTGCTCTGCTGGTCCCTGGGCTTTGTGAAAAAATGTTTTGGTGTGATCAATGTTGAAATTAGTTTGGCGTGAACTGTTCGAGGGAGAGGACACTGTGAAAGAAGTCATGTGTCAGCAGAGACATACTTTGTGGTCTGGTAATTTTTTTTTACAAAATTGCTACTGGCGAGAAAATGATGATGATTTGCACTTCTGACATCATTGCTAATGTTGGGTTTCTGGGCTTGGGCTCTTTGTGCTGCAGAGGCAAGAGGCGTTTTGAGAGGCTTAATTTCACCGGAACGCTGCACCTGTTGTTGGCTATTCTTGTGTATGAAATCCAGAACCTAGAGTCACTTGCTTTCATTTCCTTTTCCTCCCCCCTCTTTCCGGTGTGGAGGGGGTCAGGGTAGTCGCACATGTGCAGAGTCACCGCCTTCTTCCTTCAGGGTATGACTGTAATGCCCTCGAGAGCAAAAGTGTCAGGTCCTTCTGTTGCTGAAAGACTCCTACAGGAGCAAGCAACAAGATTCAGAGGCCAGTGTTTGTGCCAGAGTTTGGGATGGGGTGGGGCAGGACCAGCTTTCAGCAGCTGTTGCTGCTACCTGATACTTGGAACTTTCCTGCAATTGAGGAATAGCATTTCCTCTTGGTTTCATATGATTTTTGGCTATGGCTCTGAGGAAGAGAGGAAGTGCTGTATAGTATCATTTACTTTCAGGGAACGGACTTGGAAATCTCTGGGCTCCACGTTCGTTAAGGCCCTGCCCCCAGGGAGCTGCTTTCGAAGGCTCATGACTGCCGGAAGGGAAAGCTGTGGGGCTGGGAGCTGGTTCTGGAGTTGAGAACGTCCAGAGCGAATTTGTGTTTCATCTGGTGTCATGAAACTCCATTACTTCATCTCTCAAATGAGAGATGTACCAAACATTGGTACAGCTTAACTTGTAGGAAGTTTGCAGGCATCACTGAAAATAAACATGAAGAAGCCTTGAGTTCAGAGGTCCCGGAAGCTGGTGAGTTTTTACCAAGCAGTTACATTCTCATGTTCTAGTGCTCTCCTGAGTTGGCAACCTCCAGGGAGATGTTTTAGTCCAACATGCTCAATTTAAAACTAAGTTGACTGTATTTTCTTTGTTTATACTTTTGTTGATAGACAGATTTACTCATGGACCTTCTCCAAGGGGAACCATTTTCTGGAAAGTTGAGCTTCATGTGGACCGGTGCACAGATGACCCCGAGCTCCAGAGTTGGGCTTGGCCACTTCTCCACCAGAGCCTGCCTTGGGATAAGATGGCCCGACTTTTGGTTTTGCCTTAGTTCTGGATCACTGCTTTCTCTTTTGTACCTTCTGGAATTGTTTCCAAGTTCCACCCTCCCATCTTCCTCCCTGTTCTTTGTGACTTCTTAGAACGCTTTAACAATAGGCTGCTTATGTGTTTCTTGCCTTCTGTCGCGATCACTCCCACCTTGTTTGCTCAGCCTCTGCCCTCTCCTTTCCCTTTTTACAGGCTCCAGCCTGTCTCGGTGTCTGTCTCGGCCCGATCCCCGCGGTGATAGCAAGTGCCACAGCCTCCCTTCTGTGGCACTTGGCTTGCGTCACTCTGCCTGGATTGGGAACTGGTTCTCAGTGCACTATGTGGAGCAGAGCAGGTGCTCAGTGAACCTGGCTTCAGGTCCTGGGACCTTGTTGCTAAGTGCTGAGGCTCATAAATTCTTGAGTGATAACTAGTACTGGCTTTTTCTGTTCCTCACCTGGTTACCTCTTGGAAACTTGATCATCTCAGAAATCCTGGAGCTGATTGAAAATACGCCTGGTCAGTGCCTTGGCCTGGGTTCTGCCTCATGATTACCTGGATCCTTCCTTCAGAGCCTTCCCATGCTCAGCCCTGAGTTGTCACAAGTAGGTGATGACACCTCATTCCCAAGTTGGGAGTTTGGGTGGGTGTGCCCATAATTAGATGGGACTATCTTTGTGTGGTATCAGCTGCAGGCGGAAAATACAGATGACTCACACACGTTAATACCCATATCTCCTGAGTGGCCAGCATCCTCAGGTTTGCATAAGAGCCTAAGAGCTCCAGACAGCAGATGCTGGATTGAGATTGTCACTGCAAGTGACAGAGGGGCAAAGTGTTTTAAGGCCCGCGTCTGGATCTGTACGCTGGTGTGCCCTATGGTTGTGACTTAGGTCACTTTTCCCACTGAATGTTTTTATTGCTAACAATAAAGAGTAATCCCCTGCATCTCTTCTTCATACGTTCTCATGAAGCATGATGGTTCTAGAACCTTCTGAAACTGGGGAAGTCAGCCTCACCATGCCAGCAGATGCACTTCAAGCAAAATCATTTGCTGACCTTTGTCCTGTGGACCAGCAGGTTGCCTCTACTTTTAAAAATGATTCCACCTTTGTATTTCTGGAAGTGTCCTTGTCTGGCCACAGCTCTCTTCTCCCCTGTGGAGCCCCTTTTTGCAGTTTTGGGGTCTGCCCCAGTGCTGCAAGTTTTCATTTTGCCCCCCGCATAGACCGTGTGATCTCCCTTCTCTATCAGGTGGGCCCGTCCCACATGCTGTGCCGTTTGGATGTGAGAGCCAGCCTGGGCTCCTCTTGCTGTCCTGCTCTGCTAACTTCTACTCTGATAGTGTCTTCCACATCAGCTCCTTTCTCTTTCAGGAAGTGTTCATTTATTAAGTCCTTGCAGTGTGCCAGTCACTGTGCTAATGGATGGCAGCATTTCTTTTTCACCTGATTTATAAAAATAGAACATGCAAACATTCAGAAAAATCACTTCCATTTTCTTCCTTTTAAAATAACATTTAAAAATTCCACTTTCCTTTTAAAATGTT
This sequence comes from Mustela nivalis, assembly GCF_964662115.1. Lineage (NCBI taxonomy): Eukaryota > Metazoa > Chordata > Mammalia > Carnivora > Mustelidae > Mustela > Mustela nivalis. The sequence continues at coordinate 57,658,634 of NC_139024.1, read as the reverse complement.
TGTGTTGTTTTATTCATCTCTTTTGATGTCTCCTTAAATAACTGTTCCTGCTCCTTGCAGAACCCTGGCAATGACCTTCCTTTCTTCTGCTAGAGTGGGATGCTTTCTTCTAGAGTGGCCATCCCAGGGACCTCTGCCTTCAGCAGCCAGTCCTGCAGGGCTCCTTATGCTGACCTGGCAGACTGGATCCTGGCTGCTACAAAGCCTTGGCATCACTCAGCAGCCATGTAGCGTTAGCCTCTTCTAACACAGATGACCCTCAGCTCCTGGACTTCACCTCTGTTGATTCCTGGCCGTGGCCATTTCTGTTTGGAAGTAGCATAATTGTTGAGAAACCCTGCTACACGTGTGTGCACACATACACACACACACGCAGGAGGCCTGCCCTGGGAGGGAACCCCAGTTTCCTATTCAGACCTCTCCTCACCTATCTGGGTGGAGTGAGTGGACATGTGCACCTACCACTTCTCTCTACCCATCTCCTTAAGGGATTTGGTGGTACTCCTTCCTTACCTCTGAATCTCATTACTTCTGTACAGTTTTCCTGAGATAACTGTAAGAACGTTTACAATTTAATCCTCAAATACAACTTCTAGGAATTTTTCTCTTAATTCATCATTCTAGGTAGGTATTTTTGACTACTTGCATTCTAGTAGTAAAACTATACTTTAAAAAAATAGGATATCTTTCCTCCTTCACTGGCCTGTTCTATAAGTTTGCATCTGAGGTCAGCCTCTGCGTGCTTGGGGATAAATTCTAAGCGCTTCAGTGGTGGGCATTTTGGCTTAATTCTCTTTAATGTAATTTTGTTGATTATAATGGCATTCCATTCCATTAATATACTAATATGGAAACAAAGGCATGATTTCAGATTTTATTTATATCTTTGTGCTTTGGAAAAGCAGTCTCATGAGAAATCACTCAGCCCATGAAATACCATCCTTGATGTTACTTTTTTGGTTTTGCTTGTTTTTAGAAAAGTTTTCCTGGCTTTTCCTCTTTGTAATTGTTTTAACTGTACCAGCAGTAGCGTTGTGAGTATTTTTAGATGTTATTAAAGTCATGTGAAAAATCCTTGTCATGTCAGCATGTGGATTTTGTTAATCTTTAATGTGAGCAAGAAATAAGGTAGAGGGGCACCTGGGTGGCTCAGTGGGTTAAGCCTCTGCCTTAGGCTCAGGTCATGATCTCAGGGTCCTAGGATAGACCCCGCATTGGGCTCTCTGCTCAGCAGGGATCCTGCTCCCCACCACTCTCTCCCTGCCTCTCTGCCTATATGTGATCTCTGTCTGTCAAAATAAATAAATAAAATCTAAAAAAAAAAAAAAAAAAAAAAGAAAGAAAGAAGGTAGAATTTCCTAGCTAGAAAAAGAAACGAGTTAAAATACCCTGTAACACTTTTTTTTTTTAATTAGAGAAGTTGTATTCTAAACAATAATTACTCTGATGAAAATATGAAAGGGTTCGAATTCGACTGTGAGAATCTTGAGGGGCAGAGACTATACCATTTCTGTAATGCTGTGTAGATGGTATGGACAAATAGGGGAGTTAGTTCAGATGGTGGAGAACTGTGTAGACTTCATGAAGATGATGAAATAGCCACCCCTCCCCCTTTTTGGCATGGGAAATGTTTAAGGATTATGAGTCATTGGGAGTTGTAGATATTTTAGAAAGATCACTCTGGGGAATCTGGAAAGGTAGATTGGTGTGGGGTGAGCCTGGAGGCAGAGGGGACACTGCAGGCGGCTTTGTTGGGAGATGGAGTGAAAGAGGATGTGGTTGAGGTGGGTGGGAGATGAAAAAGGTCATGGATTTCATAGGCAGTTCCACCATCCCTCATGTGTGGTGAGAGTAGTTTTAAAGAACTCTGAACACCAAAAGGTATTTTCTTTGTACTTCATTTAACAGTAAACTCGAGCTTGACCTAAATTCATTTGTTGGTGAAATCTGACTTGAATTGCTAGGGTGCTTTTAAAAAAAGCTCTCCTTATCTCACCATTCATGACACACACACATTTCTTGCAGAACGATGAATACGTTTGCTTGGGGGGGAAATTGCTCTGAATCTTGCTATTTTGTTTTGTTTTAACGTAACATATTCCCTCTTGTGCTCTATTAACTTGGCTCAAGTGGGAAAAGTTCTAGTTCAGTGAAACAACTGGTTTAAGGGTTTTGAAAACCCTTCACAAAGGGGTTGTGAAGCTCTGTGTGACCTTATGTTTACACGGTAAGGTTGATAAGACTGCAGAGTAAATATGAAGAGACTTGTGGAAGAAATGAACATTCCCAGCTGGGAAGACTCCTCGGTTAACGATGACACCTCCTCATTAGCTTGAGAAGATATGATCTCTCTTGAAGAGATCAGAAATGTTCATGGGATGCTGCATGATTTATTGAAAAGGACACAGCCTAGATGTTTGAAATGCTGCTTGTGTGCAGGATCTTGGACTGAATCACGAATCCCTAGGAAAAGAGGACAGTGGAGAAATTTGGACATGACCTGTGGGGTAGTTCGTAGTGTTGCATAAGGGCTAACTGTCTGGTTTGACAGTCATCTTCTGGTTATGTAATATGGTAATATCTGGGGAGGCTAGGTGAGGGGAATATGAGAACTCTTGGTACTATTTTTACACATTTTTTGGTAAATCTGAAATTGTTTCAGGTTCTACAATAGAGAAAAACAGTTGCTCGTCATACCAGGACATGACGTCATCATCCCTGCTGCTTTTATGTGGAGAATATCTATTAGTTGGAGCATGGTTTTCTTGGAGATTCGACATCTGTAATAGAAAGTCCAGTAAAATTTCAAAGTCAGATCTTCTCCCTCTCTAATTTTTTTTTTAAAGATTTTATTTATTTGACAGAGAGAGATCACAAGTAGGCAGAGAGGCAGGCAGAGAGAGAGAGGAGGAAGCAGGCTCCCCGCAAAGCAGAGAGCCCGATGTGGGAACTCGATCCCAGGATCATGACCTTTGCCAAAGGCAGAGGCTTAACCAACACGGAGCCACCCAGGCGCCCCCTCTCTAATTATTTTTAAAGCTGAACTTGTTTTTATCATAAGAAGATTAATTTAGCATTTTGTGATCTGAGAAAAATGTTTGATTCTAGCCCAAGTGCACGTGGAAGAATTACTCATTGAAGCCAGTAGTGTCTAGAGAATTCTCAGGAAGTGCTCTAATGTCAGTGTTCACTTGTACTTGGCCTTCCTGGTGTTGGACAGTGTGTTTGTCACTAGATTTTGTCTGCTGCTTTGCAGGGTTGGATGTAGGTTCATTAGTTAGGACTGACCATTACAATGAGATGTTCAAAGCCAAGATGGTTTGTAGATAACAGAAAGGTTGAAGAAAATGTGTGCCTTCCACAGCAAGGTCAGCTCACCAGTGCCTGACCTTGTGGAAGCTGCTGGGCGTGTGCCTTCCCCATAGAGAGAGTTTAGTCTCCCAGTGGCTGTCTTGCTTCTATACCACCTCCTGGAATTTCAGCTGATTCGTTCTGTGATTCTCCAGTCCAATCCTTTCTTTCCTTTTCGATGAGACAGTAGACCTAGGCTGGCAGCCAGTTGCTGTTGAACTATAATGAAGCTAGTGGTATGTACCAAATTTGATTATTGCTGTCAACACTAGATTGAATAAGAAAGTGCATACCCTCAACAGATACTTGCAACATAAATGGTCTATTGATTTCCTAAGAACTAGAAATGAGGTCAACGTGTAATCTAGCAGAAAGGGTCTGTGGATAGAGTGGGTTCTCATATTACAAAACAATTTTAAAAAGTGCCCCCTGTTAGATCTTTTTAGAGGAACTTTCAGATGCCTTTGATAAGCTGATCGTTGCTTCTGATTTTGTTCACCATCAAGTTTTTATAGCAACTCTGATAGAGGCTTTGTGCTTGTGTTTGATCAATGGTTTGCTTTTCTTGTATGGAACCTACTTTAGAAGTTGTACTAGATGACACAGGCCATATTTGCTCCTGAGCTACGATGACATTTCCACTTAGCTTAATATGAATGTTTTAGATATTTCCCACAATGGAAAGTTCTATTTGACATAGGAAAGTTCAGCGGCTAGTTTCATAGTTAGCTGTAGGCCAAGAAATAACTAAAACAATGGATTACATAGAGCTGCCTTGGGAAATGGAAAATTTCTTAGGAGAGGGATGAATCATGTTATTAATATATGTTGTAAGGCTTGAGGTCTTATATTGGAAAATAAAGAAAAAAGTTATTTTTTAAAGCTTATGGCATTTTTGTATTTTCTTTGTCATATTTTATATAGGTTTTATTTTGTTCATTTTTCTTTTTTTAGGGATCAAGAGAATGAAAATCCTAAAATAGGTTGTTTTAGGAAAGAGATAGTTAACATCATTGTACATGAATTTGTTCAAATGGAACATGAAGTCTGAAAAAAACTGTAATTCCTCTGAATAAGATTAGATAATCTCTTTGCTTTAGAAAAAACCCGATGACCTCTTTAAGTTAGAGTTTTTGAATTTAAAATTAGGTAATTCTTTGAATTAGATCGGATAATTCCTTTGAATTAGAATAATTACTGTCCTCCCCATATCACATTTCCTTTTTACTTGAAGTATGGATGATACACACTGTTACATTAGTTTCAGGTCTACAGCATAATGTGATTAGATAATTGTGTATGTTATCCATGCTTGCTATTGGTAAGTATAGTTACCATCAGTCGTCCTACAAAGTTATGACACTGTTATTGATTGTATTCCCTATCCTGTACTTTTCATTTCTGTGACTTATTGATTTTATAACTGAAAGTTTGTACTTCTTAATTCCCTTGGCCTAATTTTCCTACCACCCCACCTGCTCCCCTCTGGCAATCACAGGTTTGTTCTCTGTATTTATGAGTCTGTTTCTATTTGTTTGTTTGGTTTCTTAGCTCCACGTATAAATGAAATCATACGGAATTTATCTGTCTCTGTCTGATGTATTTCACTCAGCATAATACCTTCCAGGTCCCTCTGTGTGGCTGTGGATGGCAAGATCTCATTCTTTCTTAGGACTGAGTAGTATAGATATGATATATCCATATATGCCACAGCTTCTTTATCCATTTCTTTATCGAGGGATCCTTAGATTGCTTCCATATTTGGCTATTTTAAATAATACTGTGATAAGCTTAGGGGTGCATATATCTTTCTGACCAAAATCCCATTTTTAAGAGGTAAGGGGAAAATATTGCTAGTATCTAGATCCTGACCTGTTCTTCTTGGCTCCCTTCAAAATTTGTGAGATTCTCAGTTGTGAGCCATACCTGGTCTAGAATGTTTTCTTATACATAATTATGGCTATTCAGAGGCTGCTTTAGTTGATTCTGTTTGCTTATTATTATTATTTTTTAGATTTTGCTTATTTTACTTTAGAGAGAGAGATAGTGTGTGTGTGTGTGTGTGTGTGTGTGTGTGAGTGAGCTGGGGGGGGGGTAGGGGCAGAGGAAGAGGGAGAGAGAAACTCTCCAGCAGACTCTCTGCTGATCAAGACCTGGGGCCAAAACCAAGAGTAGGACACTTATCTGACTGAGCCACCCAAACACCCCTGAGTCTATTTGTACTTAAGAGGAAGACACAGATGGAAAGACAAAAGGAAAGAATGATTTGCCAATTATTGAAATATCATATTTACCTTGAGAATTTCATCGTAAATGTTTTCTTGAGCAGCCCTTTGGTAGAGAAAGAAGGGCCAGCTGCTCTAGCAACTTCTTACTGGAGATGTGATTCAAAAGGAAGCATTTATTTAGCTGGCATGAACCCGTACAGCTGTGCCAGTTAAAAATGTTGACACTTTTTCATACTGGTTGGAAAATAGCCACTGTTCAAGCCAGACACCATAAGGTCTCGTTTCCACACTGTAGCCAGTATCCATTTTAAGTCGTCCCCATGCTTTACTGGTAGTTCTGTATTTTGAGTTTTGAGTCCTGCCTACAAGAATGGAGATGTTTTTGGACTGCTGATAAAATTACGCTTTGGTAACCACCAGGGAAGTGCATATCAAACCACAGTGAGATGTCCGTTCATATGGACTAGGATGGCTGTAATTAAAAAGGCAGATAATAATAAGTGTTGATGACTACGTGGGTAACCGGGAACCTTCATACACAGCTGGTGGGAATGTAGGGTGGTGTAGCTACTTTGGAAAACTGTGGTTTTCCTAACCAACAGAACCTCTGCTGGTTCTTCCAAAATCTTAACCACGGAGTTACTTCATGACCTAGCAGTCATAGAGAGAATTGAAAACACATCAACATAAAAATGTGTTCGTGAATGCTCATAGCAGCATTATTCATATTAGCCAAAGGTTAAATACAACCCAAATGTCCATCATCTAATGAATGAATAAATAAAATGTGGGGTATTGATACAATGGAATATCATCCAACCATCAAGAGACATGATGTAATGATACATGCTACAATGTAGATGAATTTTGAAAACATACTAAATTGAAGAAGCCTGTCACAAAAGTCCACATATGCTATGAATTTATTTATATGAAATGTTCAGGGAAGGAAAGCCTATAGTGACCTATAAGTAGATTTTCATGGTTGACTAGGGCTGGCCAGTGGGGGAGAAAACAGAGAGAGACTGCTTTTTGGGGTGGTGAAAGTGTCCTGAAATGCATTGTGGTGATGGATACATTTAACTCTGGGACTATAGTAATAATCCTGGAATTTGGTCCTTTAAATCGGTTAATTACATACCGTGTGAATTATATGTCAATAAAGCTCTTACCAAAAAGAATTGGCACTTGGGTGGCTCAGTCGGTTAAGCGTCTTCCTCTGGCTCAGGTCATGATCCCAGGATCCTGGCACGGAGGCCTGCGTCGGGCTCCCTGCTCTGTGTGGAATTTGCTTCTCCCTCTGCCCCGCCCCCATCCCCAGTGCAGTCTCTCTCTCTCTCTCTCTCAAATAAAATCTGTGTTTAAAAAAAAAAAAGAAAAGAAAAGAACTGGGCTTTGACCATATGGCATGGTCTGTGGCACTGTGCCTTTGGCGGCTTTCTCCTCAAAACAATCCGAGGAAACAGGTGGGGCCGCTACTCCCATTTTACAGATTTGGAGATTGTATTAGAAAGTATTTTGCCGGAGTCCTACAGCTTCTAATCTAGGAAACACACAGAGATAAGGAGGAGGAGAGTGGGGCAAGTCCTGGCAAGTTCTCTTGATCATACCTTAGCCAGTAGTGGGGACAGAGATGGCTTTTACCTTAAGCCCCTGTGTACTCTGGCAAAGGTACATATTCCACAGAATAGGAAAATCTTTGCTTCTAAGTGAAAAGTTTCTATTTCAAAGCAGGAGGGAGAGAAAGAAGAGAGAAAGAAGAGGGCGAGGCACTATGGGTCATGATTTTTCTCACTTGTTGTGTGTGGATAACCTGTGCAGAGCAAGAGAACCCAGCACATACACAGAATCAGATAGACTGGAAAATATGAGTCAAAAGTTTTACTTCTTATTTTATACTCTATATAGCGAAGCTTATTTTTCCCCCCACAATAGTAGTGTGTAAGGGATTAAGCAGAAATGCTTTTGAATTTCATTTTTCCAAGGTATATATGCATATTAAAGGAAAATAACAAGTCCAATTTATTCTTTGAAGTATAGTTAATATGTAACCAAACTCTTCAGCCCCATTGGGCACCCAGGGCAAATGCCTCTATTTATATATCCACAGTAGGTAAGGAGGTGGGTGGAGGTGTCCCTTACCAGCCAACACTGTCAAAACAGGAAGCAAAGTTATAATCTCCTTGTAGTAGATTAGAAAATTCAAAGGCCCTGAGTTGTGACAATTAAAAAGAAAGAAAGAAAAAAACACAAGACAACAACAACAACCGTAATAAAAAAAAAACGACCTAAGGACTGCTAAGTGTAACTTCCTGTCTGGTGTGCAGAAGAGGCTGGGTTCGGTTTAGTCAGATCCTCTCATGGGAAAAATAAAAGCCACCCCAAAACAGGACATCCCAGTGTGCAGTTCGCAGGCTGCTTTTGTTGTCCACTTCCCCTGCATCGTTTTTTCCCTCGTCACTCAAGTACTTGCAGGTGATGAGCAGCCCGGCAGCCTCCCCGTTTCGTTGGAAAAAGTGCAGACTTGACTTTCCAGGGCCAGGAGCTCTCCAGGCCTGCAAGCAGTTACTAGGTAAGTCTGTCAGCCGGCATGATTCCCAGCCCGGGAGGTTTAGAAAAGGGGACGACAGCAAAGACAGGGATCTCCTAGTCACTTACTGAACAGCGGGATTTGTTAAGTAGCAGAGCTTCGAAGGCAGGGCCTGCCTGGTGAGGGGAACAGACCAGTTTGCACTTCCCGGCACCACATTTGTCTAGACTGGTCTGCTTCATCCTTCTCTTCGAATGTGATTGTTTACCCCTTACTGGCTTCTTTAGAAGAAGCACTCAGGGGTCTATAAATCCGCTGTGACAAATGTGCATCAGTTTACCTCCCTGTATTTTCAAAGTTGGTTATTACGTGGTTTGCCTATTTATTGTGTAAACTTTCCTCTGTGCCGTTGGGTGGTGACAGAGCTCATCCCTGCTGTACCTGCCTGTTTTATTGTACCGACTAAAAAGATATTTTCCCTTTTAAAATATGTGGTGTAGAGCTGATCGAAGGGCGAAGAGGACATTTGTACTTTGAGAGGGGACTGTAAGTGACGGGGTTTTTGTTTTAGTACTGTGCTGTCCAGGAGAAACAGAGATGCAAAACTTCATGCTGGACGTCGTCATGGACATTTCTCATTGGGGTTCACCTCTAGGGTGACCTAGCTTTCCTGATCGGGTCAGAGGTCCATATCTTGTATAATGCATATATTCATGTACCAGTCTTATAATCTCTCTGAGAAAAAGGAACAAAACTCAAGTGATGGGTATGTTTGACCTCACATTCATGCTTGAATGTTGTCACTGTGGGAAAACTTTCAGGCTGGTTAGAATTTTTGCAATATGTGTTTCTTCCCTTTGGAATCACTCTTTACCTCTTGTTGTTTTCCTTCCTAACTCCGTGGGAATGAGGTGGTCAGTGCTGGTAGGCATGTTTAAACTAAATAGTTGGAGCAGTCCCTATTTTCTTAGTCAGTTTGGTTTCTTGGCCAAGTGTAAGAGGAGATCAGCGGGCTATTACTCATTTCTTTGGCTGTTACTTTTCTCTCTTACTTAAAGAATAACATGCTCTCAACTGAAAATTAAAATACTGTTCAGGGACCAGAATTAAAACCCCTTGCAAAGGAAAGGTCTGGCATCATGGCCTTTCCAAGATATCTCTGGACTCTGAGTTAATCTTCTTCCTCTGGCATTAATAGTCCCCACAGTCGGCTTGTCTTGCTGCAAAGGAAGGGCTCCAAGTAACTATGGGGGTGAAATCAAACGACAGGAGAAAAATACAAACAAATCTTAAAATAGTAAGCACACTTTAAACGGAGTAGACTGTAGCTTAAATATGAATTCTGGTCCACTTAGCTAGCATTCTCTCCTGCCCTCTGACCATTCCAGTTGCTTTAGGAAAAGTGAAACCATTAGAAACAAACATTTTGAAGGCATGTTCTTTTAATAAACAATAGCAAACCCATGTGTACTTGATTTCTAGTTCCACAAAGGCCTAGGCTCTCTTCTCACTGGTTTTTGGTGAACTGAATATTTTTGTATTTGCTGCATAGATCTCTAGTGTTCTTGTTAGAAATAAAAACACAAAAAATACATTTTTAATGGATGATCTATTTCATTGTACCACATGGCCTTTTTTGATTTTCAGAGCAGCTTTTATAACATTAAAATTTGGGATGAATTTTTTTTGGGGGGGTGAATTCTGTATTTACAAACTTGAAATGAGGTAGAAAGAATAAAACTGTAAGTGTTTTATGTTAAACTTTTGACTCTAAAGAATTGATATGCAAAAGATGTTGCAGAATTTAAAGGGAATAATAAAAAAGAAGGTATACAGTAGAGGGAATTTTAGGTACATATTTGCTCAAAATTAGCTATTCAGTATTATTTTTGAAATTGCTGATCCTTTGGTCTATGGTCTGGTCTGGAATGGAAAACCCAGTGTACTTGCCTCCCAGCCATCTGCTGAGATACAACAGGGAAAAATAGGGTAAGTTGAAATCTGAATTTCTATAGCTGTCTATCCATCTATGTATCTATCATCTGTCTGTCTTTGATATTGAATATTTTTATTTTACAATATTAACCCAAAGCTTTTGTGACATAATTCTTTTCCTTTTCTTAAACTTGATGTCTATGTACAAATGATCAAATGTTAAAAATAATCTAATTTTAACCAAAGTTAAAAAACAGTCTTGAAATGGGACATAAAAAATTATTTGGTGCTGTTCTATGGCTGGCAGGCATCTAGTAATGCACAGATGATTTATGTCTAGAAGTTGCCCTGCTCAGGAAGCCACTGCTGGGAGGCCCAGCTTTTCTCACCATCCTTCCTGCTTGTTTGGTGGCTGTCAGGACTCTATGTCAGCCGTTTCCTTTTGAGATGAGTTGATTAAAATATCCGCAGCCTTGGCTCCACGTTAGAATCACCAGTGTTGAAGCCCCACAGCCAGAGGTTCTGATTTAAGCAGATTGAGGCCTTGACTTTGTAGCTCTTCAAAAACCCCGAGTGATTCTACTGTAGATTCAAGGTGGAGAAGCACAAGGGAATGTTACGTGTTCCCTGTGAGACTGAAAGCTCTAGGAAGAGGGCAAGAAGGAACCTTTGTCACCATTGTACCCAGCCCCTAACTGTGTGCCCGGCATGCAGGAGAGGCTTAGTATCTGTTTGTGGGAATGAATGAATCAATTCCTCTGAGTAACAGGAAGGCTGGGAGAGGGTCGGATCTCTTGGTTTCCAGTTGGTGCTGATGTAGGAGAGTGTTATATTAGACTGTGGCTCCTCTGAATATCAGCTGTCATCTGGGAGGAAGCTCCTGGAGGAGATCATAGGGGAATCAGCTAACCTTGGGGCACACTGAACAGCCCTCTCAAGAGACAAGCCTGGCAGTTGGCAGTGTCTTCATGAAGCAAGGCAGGTTGAGAATTTTGGAACAAGAACTTCATGAGGGGCCGGGGTGTCTGTATGTGTGAATGTGGAGGTGGGGCTGGTGGGGGACACCACCAGGAGGTTCTCTGGAAGGACGTGTGCAAGGGTTAATTCGGAAGGAAGGAGTGTGTTTATCTGTGCCAGATATTAAGGGCTTCCTGACTTGCTGGTTGACTGCATCACAGTGTAGTAAAGTTAGTCTGGGAAAATTTCTCAGGGCTTATAAATTTTCAGCTGATCTTAATGTTTATAGAGAAAATGCATTGTTGGCTTGTAAGACTAGATGGAATATAAATTGCAGAGGGGAGAGGGAAAATTGTTAAACTGGACAAAGAAGGGTGGACCAAGTGAGTTGTTTGAAATAAAAGAATTTGGGGTGAAATTCAGATATATGACTAATATGGTATGGAACAGCCATTCAAGGTATGGACCAGGGTCTCTGTTCCCCCTATAATTGACCGTGTAAGTCACTGGACCTGTGAGCTAGGTCTCCAAACAGTTCAGATTCCCCAGGGGGCATTTTAAAGCACCTTGCAAACTGTACGAACATTCAAGGTAAATACGAAGAATAAGTTCTGTAAAAATTATAAAAATCTAGTCAGTTGATTGTGAACTTTGCCTGATGCCTAGACTCTAGGCATAGGAAAACAAAGATGATGTTTAAGCTGACGCTGTGCACCCTGCCATCATTTTTGTTGTATTTTTCCTTGGCATTATTTGAAAGGTATGCTTATGACATGGGTGCTGGATCCGTTTCATGTTACAGTTGGGTTCTTTGACCTTTATTTCGAGGGCACCAGGTGCTTCCTATTCTAACATTTGCCAATTCCAGGTTTGGTTGGAGGGCCATCGAAAAGGCTGGTAGGAGCAAGGGCTGGGAGGAACGCTGATAGAATCTGGGGGCAGTGACTTGCTCGATCCTGCCCCAATATTTTGCCCTTGATTTGAACAGTTCAGTGAACTGGCATCTCAAGTAGTTTTTTCCCACCGAACTAGAGCTTTCATTGTTCTGCAGAGGAAGATGAGTCATAGCCTAGTTTTACCATTGTGTCAAAGTGAAATTTTAATCTAGGACTCAAGGAACACAGGTCCAACTTTCGGTCTAAAGCAGAGGATTGAAACTTGGATAGTGAGCTGGGCAAACGAAAAGGCGGCTCCCAGTGAGGTGGCTGTCAAGTTAGAGAGGCATTTTACTAAGAAATTTTCGGTCCCCAATGTAATTCTTTTTTTTCTAAGATTTTATTTATTTATTTGACAGAGAAAGATCACAAGTAGGCAGAGAGGCAGGCAGAGTGAGAGGGGGGAGGCAGGCTCGCCGCTGAGCAGAGAGCCCGACGTGGGGTTCGATCCCAGGACCCTGGGATCATGACCCAAGCCCAATGCAGAGGCTTGAACCCACTGAGCCACCCAGGTAACCGCCAAATGTAATTCTTTTTTTTTTTTTTTTTAAAGATTTTATTTATTTATTTGACAGACAGAGATCACAAGTAGGCAGAGAGGCAGGCAGAGAGAGAGAGGAGGAAGCAGGCTCCCTGCTGAGCAGAGAGCCCGATGTGGGACTTGATCCCAGAACTCTGGGATCATGACCGGAGCTGAAGGCAGCGGCTTAACCCACTGAGCCACCCAGGCGCCCCCCGCCAAATGTAATTCTTAATAATGTATTTAAGCATCTTAAAAAAAAAAAAGACAAAAACCTTAAGTAATCAGCTTCTTTCTAAAAAAAATTCAGTGCAGAATAAACATTATACAGAGTAGAAAATTGTCATTCCCTCTCCCCATCCATGGCCATTGTTAATAGTTTTGTTTGTCCTGCCACACCTTTTCCTATGAATATACAAATGTGCAGCTTTATATCCAAGTTCCCACAAGCAATGTGGTTTTTATTCTTGAACCAGTGTCGGAAACATTCAGCATTAGTAGCATCCCCTTAAAACAAATTGCTGTAAGTAATGAAATGTGTACATGTATCTTAGTTCATTTAGGTAGTTACTGGGGGCAGGTAAGTGTTACTGTTACGTTGCTGTCCATGAAGTGTAGAGAGATGAAAAGTAGTATATAAAGGTTTGAATTTACAATTGCTTTTTTTTTTTTAAGATTTTATTTATTTATTTGACAGACAGAGATCACAAGTAGGAAGAGAGGCAGGCAGAGAGAGTAAGGGAAGCAGAGAGCCCGATGCGGGGCTCAATCCCAGCGTCCTGGGATCACAACTGGAGCCGAAAGCAGAGGCTTTAACCCACTGAGCCACCCAGGTTCTCCTACATTTGCTTTCCTTGAGAGAATAGGAGAGCACGCATATGCACACAAGTGGGGTGGGGAGGGTCAGAGGGAGAGGGAGAGAGAGGATCTTAAGCAGGCCCCGTGCTCAGCATGGACTTACCCGGGGCTTGATCTCATGACCCTGAGATCATGACCTGAGCTGAAACGAAGAGTCTGATGCTCAACTGACTGAGCCACCCAGGTGCCCGAACATGCATTTCAACCTTCCTTCTTTCCCTCCTTCCTTCCGTTCTTGCTGTGAAATTGAAGTTCCCTGCATATGTTTAATGGCTCTTCAGACAAATTCTTCAATGAATTGCTTTTTCATGCATTGCACCCCTCCTCCTTTTTTTTCCTGTTTTTTGGCTCTCCTATGTTTTTTAAACTGCTACCGATTCTGAAGGAAATTCTTACAAAACAGCAGATTTTGAATGACTTAATTGAATTTCTTTTGAGTTTGAAGACAGTTAACTTCCAGCTTAAAAGACAGAATTGATTTCTGGATCTCTGAGGTAGAAGTTTGAGTCTTTGGATTGAGATTCTGCCTTTTTCCTTGTCTCCTTCAGTGTGGTAGCAGTCATCATCATCCCAGACCATGCTGAGACTCATGATTGTTGAGGTGCCCTCACAATTTAATTACATTTTCCTCTAACAATAACATGACTTTCCTAGGGAGGTATATCCCAGGGGTATCTATAGGATGCTCATTTTCCCATGTTATTTGTGGAGCATGATACACTTTCTGGGAAGGGGCTGTGGAGTTGGACTTACACTTGAATCCCAGTCATCCTGCATCCTGAGTCTGTTTCCTCACTTGCAAAATGGTGATAATGAGGCTGTTGTGCATCTTTAACGGTATATCCATGTAAAATTCCTTGCACATTACTAGGCAAATTGCAGGAAGGATTATAGCAAATGGTGGCTGTTTTTGTTAGTCGAGCCTTTCAAGTTAATCCAGGAAAAATGAGTAATAAATAGAGATAAGACATGAGTTTATGCATCATCAAACTGAATATTGACCAGTTTGTCCTCATCCTTCAATCTAGATTTGTTAGTGATTTTTCACATCATAGCATCAAGGCTGTAATTCTATGCTGGACTCACTTAACCGCAGATCCAGTACGTGGCAAGAAATATAAAGCTATGTGCATGACAACAAATGGCCTGCAGTTGCTTGGAGAGTATCTTTGTGGCAAGGTGCCCGAAATGTTTTGCTGGTTTCAAAGTTCACTTTCATTTGTTCAGAAAGGTTTTTATTGTTTGCAAGCAAGCAAGGCAAGCAGAGGTAAAGGGCACACAGCCTCCCATATGATTCTGCACTGTATGACCTATTTGCCTTTTGGTACCTTATATAAAAAAAGCTTTATTTAGATCGCAGAGAGGACTATTTCTCCAAATAGAGGAGAACTGTCATAATGGTCTGGAAACATGATAGATTTCAGTTTAATGCCACTGATCCAGATAGTGTGAGAGGCTGGAATGCACAGAGGTTGTAAGATAAGCATCTTGCACACATTCTTCCAGGTCACTTGCATATCATCAATGGAAATGTCTCATCAGATAGCAGTCTTCTTGGCCCTCTGAGAGACAGCTCCTCCTGTACGCCAATCCTGACCCTTTTCTCCTGGCCCAGTAGCCCCTAGCTAAGAAAGTGCTGCCAGAGTCTCCTGGCTTTGACCTGGTCTGTTTACTTGTTCTACTCCTGAATTCTGTGCCTTTAGCTTCTGCTTCAGTGTTTACACAGTAACTCCCTTTCTGGTGTTCATAGTGCCTGGATTGTGTTTGATAGAGAAATTTATTTCCCCAGCAGATTCACTTTCTCTCTAGATAACTCCAACCCACCCGTGCAATCTGGGATCTGGCATTGCTCTGAGAACTGTTTAGTTAGTTTTTAATAAATATTTAATGGCTAACTCTGAATAACTAGCATTACAGCAGGAAAAGGAAAAGCATAGTTTGTGTGTGTGTGATTTATGGGACATTTGGGAATAGAGGAGAAAGACATCATGAAATGAAAATCCTTATAATATTTTACCTCTGCCATGCAAATGCTTTAAAACAGCTGTTCTATTCTCTCTTTGCTCATGAGTTTAACAGATCATGGTGGATTTTGTAGGGGTAGATTTTAAGCTGGGATGTTATGGCTATTTTGCAAGTAGGTTGAGAAAACAGTTCTCACTGGATCTTTTTTTTTTTTTTAAGATTTTATTTATTTATTTGACAAACAGAGATCACAAGTAGGCAGAGAGGCAGAGAGAAGCAAGAAGCAGTCTCCCTGCTGAGCAGAGAGCCCAATGTGGGGCTTGATCGCAGGACCCTGGGATCATGACCTGAGCCAAAGGCAAAGGCTTTAACCCACTGAGCCACCCACGCGCCCCTCACTGGATCCTTCTTATCTATCCACCTTCTTCCTACCTATTTCTTCTGCTGTACAAGGGGAATCTTATGTTCTTACTTGTTTTTGTTTTTTAATTTTATTTTTTCAGTGTTCTGAGATTCGTTATTTATGTACCACATCCAGTGCTGCATGCAATACGTGCCCGAATCTTATGGTTTGTGATGAGAAGTTACTTTGTGGCCAAAAGACTGTTCACTACAACCACCCCCCCCCCAAAAAAAGTCTTTGAGATTGTATTCTGTGTATGCACTGAATTGGTTACTGGGCCTCATGCTGCAAAATTTCTCAGAGTAATAAAATCTAAATAAAATTAAATGATGTTGAAGGTGTATCTGCCTCTTGATTACTGAAATAAAGAATTGGCGTTTACTTCCCATAACTTGAAAGTCTTCAGTAAATAATATGTGCCTGGTGTTTTATGACGAACAATTCTTACCATAGTGGGTTTGTATTAGGCAGAAAGTCAGCATCGATTTTTTTGTAATTTTCTAAAAATTTCTCATCTGCTTATATTCTTAAATCAAATACTGCTTACTTTTCTGTCAGCCTCCTGTGAGCCACACGTCTAAGAATTAGAAGGGGGGAAAAAAAAGAAGGAGCCCAAAATAAAAGATTGAGAGAACGTTTGTAGAGATCTGCTGTTTCCTGGGTCCTGTTGTAGTTGCTGGGGTGTTGCAAGTCTGGTTTGAAGCTTGAAGCCTCCTTATGGGTAGCTCAGGACCTCTGCATGATACCCCCCAGACTGCCCAGAGGTGACAAGTGACATTTGTTCCTTGCAGTGTGCAGGGCAGGGACATCTGTGAAGGGCTGCTAAATATCAACACAGTGATGATAATGAGATGTGCTGATTATAGAGAAGACCCAAAGGGGGGGGGAACCCAGCCTCGAAGACAAGCAGCCTGGGTCAACATGGCCGTAGACTTTGCATCCTCTAATAGGCTGAAGTGAGAAACCATTACCTTGTGAAAAAGCTTTTTCCGTGAAATGGCAAGACAAGGTAAGGGGAGGCCGTTTGGTTTTCTGGGCTGCAGCACCCCTTCAGGCTCTAAAATTCTGTCCGCATATTTTGTGAGGCACCACTGAAGTGAGACAGAGCCCCTTTCTCCAGCCTTGGAGGAGCCCGAGTTAGGTCCTGTGCATCGCTGCTTTCCAGCGGCTGGAGGTGGGGACTTTGTGACCAGTGTTCAGCGACTTTCTGGAGCAGTGTACCTGTTGTTGGTACTGTGCCATCCCTCCTGTAGGCAGGGTGTGACCTCAAGGTTTACGCTGCTATTAAGTGATCAACAATTAACTTCTTTTCCAAGAATTCTTTCGTGACCTTGAGGTATGGGTTGGACGCCCCACTCCTCTGCTCCCACAGCTTCTGTCCTGGGATCAAATTCAGGGATTCCTGGATGTGTTCCTTTTTATGACAGGTTTTATCGATCAGTGTTTTTGAAAGTGGGGTCTGTCCCTGTAGGGTGTCGCCTGGAAACCTGTGTTCTCACCTCTTCAAGCGGTCTCTGTGCCTGCTTGAGAACCGAGCTTGAGAACCTCCGCTTTAGACTGTGACCTTGAAGACAGGCGCTCTGCTGCTTTGTCTTTGCATCCGCAGACCTGCCTCAGCTCTCAGTACTTTTTTGTTGCTCAGATATTTCTTTTGTTGCTGTTGTTATTGTTGAATGAATTAGAATTCCATTCAGAGACCTAGGGAAAGCCTGTGGAACCCAGCACAGTCAAAGCCACACAAATGATTCTCGACCTCTTTTCTTTGTTTTATAAATCAACAGAATGCCAGACTGAAGATATAATAGGGATGGACCAGAATTCGCTTCTCTTCTTTTTCTGCCCATGAAAATAGACTGTATGTGATTATTTTTATTTTTACCTTGTTTGAAATAAACTTTTAGGGTAGTTTTACATTTGTAGAGATGTAAAAGCAGAAGGTACGCAGAGTTCCACTATGTCCCTCACCCAGTTTCTTCTTTCTTCCCTGATTGGCATCTTATGTTACTATGTTGCATTCACTGTGTCTCATTAATCAAAGGCCTCCATAAGAGTTACTGTTAAAAGTTTATAGATTAAGAGATGAAATAGTGTTTATAACACATGTACCAAGTCTTCCAACCAAGGTTAGGGTTTTGCATTTGAATTTTTAAAAAAGATTTTATCTGTTTATTTGAAAGAGAGAGGGAGGGAGAGCGAGCATGAATGAGCAGTGGGGATGGGTAGAGGGGGAGGGAAAAGAAACCCCATGCTGAGCAGGGAGCCTGCTACCGGGCCTTGATCCCAGGATTCTGGCATCATGACTTGAGCCGAAGACAGATGCTTAACCGACAGAGTCACCCAGGCGCCCCATGTATCAATTCTTACCTGCTATCACAGTTGTAAGTATATTCACAAAAAAGCAAAAGGGCCAGTTGCTGTGATTATGAAACAGATTTTTTAGGTGTCGGTCTTCTGGGATCTAGAAGAGGGAAAAGTTATTGTCAAAGACTGACATTTGGTTAATATATTTGAAGTACTCCGTATTAATAAAAATATTGACACCTCAGGTTTTGTTAGATAGGATATTTGTTTTATCTACTCATAGTATATTCAGGCAGTGTTACTATTTAAAATATTTAACAACTTAGGAGAACAGCCCAAACCTATCAGATAGATGTCCAATTAATAAGAAGGGGTGATGGCTGGTAAATATGTCCATCAATCCTACTAATGTCTAAATGCCCTAAAAATGTCTCTTGGCATTGCCACATGTCTCATAAGATCTCTCCCAGTGGAAAGCCCCTGACAAAGCATTTAGAGCCGCCTGTTACTGCTCTCGTAAGTGCTAAGGAAATATTTGCTGTCATTATGATAGTTGTTGGTATCTTCCTTCATTTCAGTGATTAATTTCTGCTGTGTTTAAAAACATACAGCTAAGAAAGACACATCGGGATTCTTTTCTCCAGTGAAATCGCCACATGTGTTATGAATAGGGCTCTACTTTGGATGATAAGATTTACTCACAGTTTGTCAGAGCACATACATAAGGACTCTTCCGCAGAGGGGATTTTCCATTTTCCTCACCTGCTGTCTTCTGACATCTCAGTGCCCTGAAACCGGAGACTGGGAGGACAGCCTCTAGGTGTGGAATTGGAGACCAGTTGTTCCTCAGGGCCTCCTCCCACCCCCCTGTAGCCTGCTTTGAGTTGATCATGGCTCAGCCAGGGTAGGAAGGACCCTGTTACTTTGGCTTATGCCAAGTTCCCCTCATTTCCTCATGATGATATGTTATTAGTATCCTGATCCCTCTCATTTGTGAAGTTAATCTGTGCTTTAGGGATCTCCGCAGATCACAGCATTTTGTTTTCAGTGACTTCATTTCATAATATATGCTCTGGGGAGACTAGAGACCTGTAAGCCCAACAATTTAATATCTATGAATATTTTATAGTTAACCTTCCTATCCATGCCTCTTCAGCATTCTGGAAACAGATGCTTAAGTTGTTTACAGAGGCAGTCCTGTTACTTAACTAAGGTATCCATTTTCCTATTGACAGCATATAGACTTATTTTTTTAATCCCTGAGTCCTTAAGAACTGAATATGCAGTGGGACATGAGGATCAACTGAAATCCCCCCATGTTAGAGTTATTGATCATGGGGCTTCCGGCGGAAACTCTTGACAACCTTATTATTTTCTTCTTTGAATCCTGTCAGCAGTTTTGGCAAATATTTGTCAATAGCCATTGATTATTATAAAAATAATTTTAAAATATCTAAATGTGGGGTGCCTGGGTGGCTCAGTGGGTTAAAGCCTCTGCCTTCGGCTCAGGTCATGATCCCAGAGTCCTAGGATCGAGCTCCACATCAGGCTCTCTGTTCAGCAGGGAGCCTGCTTCCTCCTTTTTCTCTCTGCCTATCTCTCTGCCTACTTGTGATCTCTTGTCAAATAAATTAATAAAATCTTAAAAAAAAAAAAAAAACAAAACCCTAAGATTGTCATGAGGTATACTATGGTGAATAGATATAAAACAGGGTTTCTCAGACACAGTCCTCCTGCCATTTTGGGCAGATGAATCTTGCCGTGGGAGTTGTTCTGTGCCTTGTAGATGTCCCACGGCATCCCTGGCCTCTGTCTACCAGTTTTGATAAACAAAAATGTCTCCAAAAATTGTCAAGTGTCTCCTAGGGGGCAAAGCCGTTCCCAGTTGAGAACTCCTGATATAAAACACTTAGAAGAGCCTGGCACGGCTCTCGTGAGTGCTGCGTAAATATTTGCTATTCCTATCATTGTTGTTGGTATCATTCTTTGTTTTGGTTATTTCTGATAAGTTTCTAGAAAAAGAATTTCTGGGACAAGGGTTTCTGACTTCTATTACTAAATGCTTTCTAGAAGGACGTTGTTAAGTTTAATGCCATCAGTTGTGTATAAATATGTCAGTAACTTTGAGATCCAGCCAGTATTCAGCTGTGAATTCCATGTACTATTTTATGCTCGATTTCTGTAAGTACTACTCAGGACGAGCATTTCCTCTGTTTCTTTACTTGTGTTTCCCCATCCGAAGGTTCTGGTAGTGGTTTTGGTTGATTAGTTCTCCCCCAGCCTCCTTTCTCCCTGCCCTCTTTTGAGTTGCTTTACCATCCACCACTTGAGGTTGAAAAGTCATGCCCTCAATAGCCAACTCCGGTTAAATTTCTTTGCTTGACCTCTAATAGCGTCCAAGTTGAACATAAATGGTCAAGGTTCTTTCAGATTATTGTGTTTTAACCAAACAGTCCTTTGTGATTTCAAATTAAGACACGGTAATTGACAGTGTCCCATAATAATAGAACTTTCAGGGTTTAAATATAGGTGGGGTCCCTCCTTTTTGAAGGATAATTTTGTGGAGGAGAGCTCAACTTTGTGTTCTGTGATGTGTCCCCTAACTAATGTGGTGGCCTCTGGTTTACCCTTTTGGAAATAATCCTAATCCTTGCTGTGGGAGGCAGTGGGTGCCTCGCCCATATTCCTGGCTTTTAGCACTTCAGGGCCTAGGGCCCTCCAACCAGTCACTGGCATTCCTTTGCCAAGGGCATTCTCTGGCTGGAAAAGCTCACAGCCAGGATTGGCAGGAAATGCCTGCCCTCTGCCAGCTGCCAACAGCCAGTGAGTGCTCAAATATAAATCCCTTCTCTCTTGTTGTATCTCAGGTGAGCTTGCCTTTGAGATGAGCGTTTCACCCTGAGGTTCTCTGAGTTCCCAGTTGGATTATGATTCAGTGGTAATTTGCTTGAAAATGACATTTTTATTAGTTACTTTTCCTTTCCTGGCTAATTTCTTCATTCCCCACCCAGTGTTTTTTGGAATCACCTCCAAAATAAACTGCAGTTGACCTTGAACAACATAGGTTTGACCTTCATGGATCTGCTTATATGCAGATTTTTTCCCAGTATGTACAGTACAATATTGTAAACATATCTTCTCTTCCTTATGATTTTTTTAACATTTGCTTTTCACTAGCCTATTCTATTGTAAGAGTACAATATATAATATATATAAAATACAAAGAATGTGTTAATTACAACTTTATGTTATTGGTGAGGCTTCCAATCAACAGTAGGGCTATTCTGTTAAGCTTTTTTTTTTAAAGATTTTATTTATTTATTTGAGAGACAGAGATCACAGTAGGCAGAGAGGCAGACAGAGAGAGAGAGAGAGAGAAGCAGGCTCCCTGCTGAGCAGAGATTCCCGATGTGGGGCTCGATCCCATGACCCTGAGACCATGACCTGAGCCAAAGGCAGAGGCTTTAACCCACTGAGCCACCCAGGGGTCCCTGTTAAGTATTTTTTGGGCGTCAAAATTACATGCGGATTTTCAACTCTGCAGGGGGTTGGCATCTTGAGCACTCAAGTTCAAGTTGTTCAAGGATTGGGGGTTCTTATATATATGAATCCTTTTCTCAGTGTCTGCTTCTGGGGAAAACCCAAGATCTTAGCCAACTTTTCCTTTGATCTTGACCCTTTCGTTTGACCTTGATGAAAGAAGAGCAAAAATCAGGCCAGAAGAATAGAAATCTTTTGAAGACCTGGTTGTATAGAAAGTAGATGAGTTTAGTTTCACTGGTTCAAGAGACAGCCTTGGGCAAGTAAATACTGTGTTTATGCTGTTGCCCAGGGAGTGAGAGAGAGAGAGAGAGAGAGAGATAGTTAGTTGCTGGACAACATGATGGGATTAAAGCCACAGCAGGAGGGCTTTCAGTGTCCCCACCTATGTGACTTTCCTGCTCACTTCCTTCACATCCTGGACTGACTCTGGCTTGCTCAGTATCAGAAAGCCTGGTTTTTCATCTTGTGGCTTTCTCCACATAGGGACTGACGAATGTTAGGAAGAAAAAAAGAATCTTCATCTATTGCTTTTCTAATTTTGTCCTTGTTTTTGAGATAGTATTAAGGCTTTGGGAAATTTTTTGGCTTGCGCCTCCGCTGGTTTGTCAATCAGGGCGTTATTGCAGGCTTGGTCCATAGGGCTGTTTGAGTTAAAACTACTTAGGAGTTGAGGGATGACCTGATGGGTCTTTTCTGGATGCTAAAAGGGGCTTTGCAGGACCACTAAGGGTAGCCCCTTTAAAATTAGAGGCAGAGCAGGGCACCTGGGTGGCTCAGTCAGGGGCGCCTTGGACTCTTGATTTCGACTCGGGTCATGATTTTAGGGTCCTGAGATCAAGTTGTGGACCTGGCTCCATACTTAGCGGGGGGGGGGGGGGTCTGCTGAGGTTTTCCCTCATCTTCCCTCGCCCTCTGCCCCTCCTCCTGCTCACTGGAGTGTGTGCGTGTGTGTGCACTCTCTCTCTAAAATAAATAAATCTTTAAAATTAGAGGCACAGGTTGGTTGATTCCAGGAATTCCTGTCATTATGCTGCCACCTCCTTTCTCAAATTTAATGTAGTAATTAATCTCAAAATTAATAGTAGTAATAATTAGAAACAAAGAAAATAAGTAAAATAAAAAAGGTTGTAAATATTTGCTTTGCTAATTAAAAAAATCAGCTCATTGAAGCTGATTTCTAAAAAGTCAAATTTGGCTAGAATGTAAGAGCTGAATTTTATGTGGGTGGAATCAGAATGCTGGTGTCCCACGCTAAGGCAGAAATTTCTTTCTCAGCCACTTCCTAAAAGAGCCCTCCCAGGGAGGGTAATTGATCAGCCTATTGCATGGGCACCTGTCTCCCTGACCCATTCCACATCCTCCCACCTGTGCCACCATCCAGCTGCTTCCCTTTGGTGCCTCTCTTCAGACTGCAAACCTCCAGGAGGTTTATGCCTGGCTATGTCTTAAAGTCATATAACTATCGTGTTTCCTTATCAGCAAAATATTGAAGGTAGTTTCTAGAAAGCCAGGGACATCAGATGGTTTCCAATGACCTCAGCTGCAGGTGAGTGTGACCCAGAGTGAACCAAAGTGAATGTTGGCCAGGATAGGTTTCACATTTTCTGTGTGAAAGTTCTTCCTTTGTTGTTTGTGATTAATAACTGAGTAGGATATAAAGCCAAGTGATTTCATTGTTGAACACGGACTTGAAGGTCATGAGAAACTGCCTGTTCAAATTAAACTTTGCCAAGATATGGTCAAAAGGTCAGCATTAACACCTGGATAGTTTTGAAACAAGGCAGAGAAAAACAAAACAATGGAACACCATTCTTTATACCATGTAAAAATTGATGTCAAGTAGATCAAATGATGTGTTGTGTTGGATCCTTATGATAGATGACCCAGACCCTGAGTTTGCACAGGGAGAAATGCTTTAATACAAAGAAGTACTGAGGACCTAGTGTGGGCCAAGTTGTTCAAAATGAATCTGTTGTGCTAAGAAATGTGGCAAAATGTTAGTTGTTGGTATGACTACTTTGTTAATAACTTGATTTTTAAGTTTTGTTTTGTGTTGGTTTGCTATTTGAAATAGGGTTTTGAATCAGGTATCTTAGTAGTTGGCACTTTGAATTTTATTGTTTTCAGTATTTCATTTAAGAGTCACACATAATAACTGATGAAAATACAGTGGGACTTAAATTTAAAAATAGTGACTCCTGCACATAACACATAGCATCTTTAATAACTATCTTATGCTTATTTTCTTTTCTGTGTATTCTCTAGGCTTCTGAATTTAGAAGTTAGGAAAAAACTTTCCTCTAGTGTGTCATCTTTGCTTTCTGCATTTGGAGAAGGAACTGCCCCAGTTCTTAGTTACATATTTGTAAACATATGTCCATATGGATGATAAATTGCCATAAGACCTAGCAACAATAGCTTTTAAACCCTAAGGGCGGATTGATTTTGAAGATGGCACACTGGGAGCCTGGCTTTCCCAGGACTGGTGTGATGTCGATGTAGAGGCTGGCCCTGCTTGGGTCCTGTTCCTTCTTAGGTTATTACTTGCTTGCTTTCCAGCTGGGTCTTCAGTCTGTTCTCCTGGGACAGCTTCTAGGCCCTAAGTCAACTGGTAGGAATGTGTGTGGTAGGAATAACTGCAGATGGCGGAGATACAAATTACTCACTTCGTTCCCATTAGAATTTTTCCCTGCCGAAAGCAAACAAACCAAACCAAACAGGACCCTCTAAAACATTATAATTTAATCAGACTGGAATGATCCCTGTTGAAGAAATTCTCTTACATAGCTAACTCTTAATTTCTTCTGAATGATTAGGATTTTTCTCTTTTTCTCAAGGATACATTATTTCTTTGGTAATTCAATGAATATTTATTGTATATTTGTGATGTGTAAGGGACTATGTGAGAGAGGCCGGGGGTTAAGGCAGTTTCTTCCTTCAGGGAATTTAGAATCTCATGAGGTGGGGTGCCTGGCTGGCTTAGTCGGTAGAGCTAGCTTGTGACTCTTAATCTCAGGGTCATGAGTTCAAGGCCCACACTGGGCATGGAGCCTACTTAGAAAAAAAAAAAAAAAGAATCTCATGAGAAGAGGAGATCTACTTGGGCATACACACACACACACACACACACACACACGTACATATATGTAAATATATATCATATTTTATAATTTTGTATTATATTTAAAATATATCTAATACTTTATTAAATATATTTTATTTTATATTTATTTTATATTTTATTTATATTTTTATATAAATAAAACATACTTATATTTTATACTTTTATATGCTCATAAATTTTATATTTGTATATTTATAATTTTATATATAAAATATTTTTATATACCTTATAAAATTATAAAATATATTTATATTTTATAATTAAATAATTACATAAATTTATAATATTTTAATAATTTTATAATATTTATATAGTTTTATAATATTTTATAATTTTATATATTTACAAATTTTGTATGTTTATGTATTTATAATTTTATATGTAAAATATATATCTTATATATTTTATAATTTTATATAATTTATATATATTATATTTATGTGTAAATTATATATACTTATCTATCTATATATAAAATTACCCACCCCCCAATATTTTGTTATAATCAAGGAACAAAATATCATGTGAATTCAAAAGGTGGGGGTGGGGTAGATATAGGGCTGGGGAGGAAACTCTAAAGCCTTCATGAAAGAGGATGCTATTTGGTATGGAAACTGTTGGGAGCTCTGGGACCAGAGGAAAATGTTCCAGAAAGAGGGTGCAGATGGGTAGGGAATGGCTGTGGGGAAGCATGCTGAATGCCAGGCTGAGTAGGTTACTTCACCCTGTAACGTATAGATGTGCCTGACTAGATGGAAGACTGCATGTTTTGTGTGCTTGGAGTTTTGTGGTCGTGAGAAGTTAATCCTTCACAGGCGTTTAGGATGCATATAGGAGGGTGGATGGTATTGGAGGTTGTTGAATTATACTGAATCATGTCAAAGCTCTCTTCATGATTCTAATATTTAAGATTCTGCTGCCAGAAGCTGAGCTCACTCTTCTCTTGGGTGTAAGTATGACTGAAAGATCTTGTGTGTGAAAGAGTCCTTCCTCTCGTATTTACAGTATCAGTTTCTAGTTTAGGAGCTCAGTCAGTTGATAGCTGCAGAAATTGCTTCTGATTGTGACTTGCTTCCCTCTGTTCTCTCTTTTGTGCTTTTCCTAGTTATTTTCCCTTGGAAGATAAAAGGAGGTGCTTAGGGCAAATTTCATTCTTTTGGGTCAGTTTGTGTGGGATCGCCCCTCTTTAGTTGCATCTGTAGGTGCTGATCTGTGTATTTTGCCCAGCTAGGGCTAGAGGCTTGGATAGTTACAGTTGTGCTCTCCCTCCTCTGTGTTTCCACTTCTGATTTTGTATTTCAGTTTGTGATTTGCCAGCAGAGATGAATGACAGAGAAATGTTGCAGGTGAGTGGGTGTGTTTGTTTCCTATTGCTGCTGTAGCAAACTATTATGAATTTGATGGCTTCAGACAACATGGATTTATTATCTTACAGTTCTGGAGGTCAGAAGTCAGACACAGGTTTGCCTTTACTAAAATCAAGGTGTTTGCAGGGCTGCATTCCTCCTGGAAACCCTAGGGGAGAATCAGTTTCCTTGTAGCCTGGGAATGTCTTGGCTCTGAAGAAGCTGCCCCATCCCTTGGCCGAGAGCCCACACAGTCTTCAAAACCAGCAATAGTGGGCCAAGTCTTTCTCACATGGTGGTGGAGAACTCTTAATATTCATTTAAACAAACAAACAAAAAGAACCCTTGTGTAAAGAATTCTGCATGATGGTTAATTCCCCAGTCATTCCTGCTTGTTCAAAATAAATTTCACCACATTTCGGTGGGGGGAGCTGATTTAGAATTAATTTTGAAAAGTACTTAGAAGCCTTTTCATTTTTGTGTACATGTGTGTATATATTATATTATGATGTACATGTGTGTCCAGTGATGGGCAAAAGGGAAGGAATGAGCTGAGTGCTTTCAACTACACAGGAAGGCATTGGATGGGAATTCTGGAAAGCGTCGTGAAGAGGAGAAGTAGCCTTACTTTGCTGTGACAAAAACATGTAAGCCACTCATGATTCTCCACTTTTCACACTTTATTCTGAAGCCATATACTTCAATTAATGTGATTTAATGCTTTTCTCTCAGTGTTATTTGGCAGGGTGTTCTTAAGGAGAAATGTCCAACATGGTGTTGAAGTGTATTTGGGAACAATACAAATGAGTTGCAAACTAAAAGTGAAATTTAAGGAGTTTTATTTTATGAAAATTGAGGAAGGTCAGAGGTTAGTTAACAGGGTGATTCTTTGTTCATTTGTGGATTCAGTGATAGTCTGGCCTTTGGAGTTTATTTTAGGTAAGTCAAATTTTTTTTTAAGGTTTTATTTATTTTTCTGACAGACAGAGATCACAAGTAGGCAGAGAGGCAGGCAAAGAGAGAGGGGGGGAATCAGAATCCCAGCCAAGCAGAGAGCCCGATTCAGGGTTCGAGGCGAGGACCCTGGGATCACAACCTGAGCCAAAGACAGAGGCTCTAACCCACTGAGTCACCCACGCACTCCTAAGCCAAATATCATTACGGCAGATTTTGGATTTAATGTTCATTGCTTTCTACTGCTGATGTAAGAAACTAGGTAGTGTCGGGCGCCTGGGTGGCTCAGTGGGTTAAGCCACTGCCTTCGGCTCAGGTCATGATCTCAGGGTCCTGGGATCGAGTCCTGCATCGGGCTCTCTGCTCCGCAGGGAGCCTGCTTCCCTCTCTCTCTCTGCCTGCCTCTCCATCTACTTGTGATTTCTCTCTGTCAAATAAATAAATAAAATCTTAAAAAAAAAAAAAAGAAACTAGGTAGTGTAATTATCACATGAATATAAAAATTGATGTATTTTAATTGTACAATTCATGTTCATTTACTTGGAACGAGGGAGTGTAACTATAGGAGATACCACTTCCATGAAATCTCTTCCTGAATTTTTAGGAAGGAGTCATACATGAGTCAAGGATTTCTAAAGAAAACACTTTTAAGGCAATAATAAATAAGTTATCTACCCACCACTTCTTCCCTATTAATTTTATAGATGGGATTTTTTCTGACCTCTTCCCCAGTCATCATTGTATAGACAATGCAATTGCCACTGAATAATATTTAGAATTTTTAGAATGATAATATTTAGGATAACTTTTAGAAAATATGCATTTCTGAAATTCTCAGATTGCCCTTAGAATTAAAGTAGGGTTTAGTTATAGAGAAATATAATGTCAGTTTAATAACCTATGAGCTTAGCCACTGCCTAAATCTTTCATTTTCTTCTGATAAATTTGATTAGCTTTTATTTTCAAGGAGAAACTTATCTTCTGGGAGACAGTTGAGTTGGGTGAGGGCCAGGAGAAAAAAGTCTAGGAATGGTTAAGCCCTTATATAAGGGGAAGTTTGTGTTTTTATTATTGCTAATAAACCTTAGTGATCTAAGGATCAAGGTTCTATATGTTTGTCACTGCGCTTCCTTTTCATGTCCCCTGAAGAGCCATCATACAAGCCACAATTTCTAAAGAAATGAATCAAATAACTTGCTTGTATATGGGGTTAAAGTTGGTTTTTATAGGGAATATTCTTTCTTTTTGCTTTAGGAGAGGTGTTTGTATTGTGTCTGAAGGAAAGGCAAACACATCTTGAACATTTAGAACTGTAGATCTTAAGCTTAAACATGAGACTAGCCCAGTGTTATGCTAAGAAGTACAGAAGGGGACCAAAGAGAGATCTGGCACCTATTCTTTCATGATTTGAAAAAGTGTCTCTCTACTGTGTTTGGCTTAAGGGGTTTTGTTTTGTTATGTGATCCTTTAATTTCTGTCTCGGTCTTTCATATATTGAGACCATATAATATTTTTTTTTAAAGATTTTATTATTTATTTGACACAGAGAGAGAGGGAACACAAGCAGAGGGAATGGGAGAGGGAGAAGCAGGCTTCCAGCTGAGCAGGGATACCTATACGGGGCTCGATCCCAGGACCCTGGGATCATGACCAGAAGCAAAGGCAGATGCTTAATGACTGAGCCACGTAGGGCCCCAAGACCATATAATATTCTTGTAAGATAATATTCTGAAAGTTTTTTTGGATCAGAGAGTAACTTAAAAATTGATAGAAACTATGGCATTTCTGCTGTCACTCAAAAATCACATATGCAAACACATAATTCTTCTCAGAACTTAAAGAAGTTTGTAAAGTCACTAAAACTTACCCAGACATGTAGCAAAATATAAACTTTTGTTCGTTTATTTGTTTTATTCTTATTTGTCCATTCATTTCCTTATCTTTATAGGTCTATAGAATTATCTGAGAGAAGGCTACCTTTGTTGTTGTTGTTGTTGTTGCTTTTTAAACAAATTTTATGTACTTATGTTTGAAAAGCCAAACATTTCATTGCATAAAAATTATGCCCTGCTGCCGGGAAGGACAATCCCTATCATTAGATGATTAAAAACATTTTTTTGGTTTGTGTGCATATTTGGTATTTGTATTATAATATGTTTCATATTGCCTATTTTTAATAAATATAAGAGCATGTTATTTATATTGTTTTACAGGCCCCCCCCCCCATACACATATTCAGTCTTTTTCCATGCCAGTGTTGGTAGGGCTAGCATATTCTTTTAAATTACTATTTCACCCTTTATTTAGCATGGACATAATTCTACAGACATACTGAAGTTATTTAGAGATTAGTTTTTATAGTTGACATGGTTGGTGGCAGAAATAAGAGGAAAATAAGGACTGGCTGGAATGACATGTCCTTTGCTAAAACTCCCCTTTGTTCATCTTTTCAGAGAGTAGTTGTGTACGGTACGGCTGGGGGAGGCATACATTTTGAACAGGGGGGTTGTTGGCCAAGAAATAGGCCTCCACCTAACAGAACACCCACTGTGATGATTTACAATGTTTGAATCTCAGCAAAAATACCACTTGTATTCTGAATTCTTTTGTTTCAACTACATAACTCAATAGAAAGAAAGTTTCCTACAATTGAAAAGAATAGACACTGTTTAGAGGCCAAGTTTTGCCTTTTAAGGCTGAATGTGCTTTATTTTAAGCTGCTCTTTCTTCTCAAGAAGACTGATATAAACAAGAGAAGGGCCCTCTGGTATTTCTATGCAAAGCATCAGTAATACTGTTTCTTTCATTTCTTTTTTTTTTTCTTTTTTTTGAGAGAGAGAGCAAGAGTACCCTTGAGCCCAGTGGCAGTGGGGAGTGGGGTGGGGGGATGGGGGGAGCCGAGGGGGAGGGAGAAAGAATCCTAAGCAGCTTCAGGCC
The DNA here is from genome assembly GCF_964662115.1 of Mustela nivalis. Lineage (NCBI taxonomy): Eukaryota > Metazoa > Chordata > Mammalia > Carnivora > Mustelidae > Mustela > Mustela nivalis. The sequence goes on along the minus strand of NC_139024.1, from coordinate 57,628,747 downwards.
CAGGGTAGAAACCAATCTGAGGCTCCATCTCAGGACCCGGAGATCATGTCCTGAGCTGAAATCAAGAGTCAGATGCTTAACCAACTGAGCCACCCGGGTGCCCCAATACTGTGACTCTTTAAAAGAACTATTTTACTACTGTTTATCTACTCCATGCCTGTTGCTGTAGTACCTGGGAGCTCTGTATTTCTGTTGGTATAGCCTATGGATGAGTGGGGCCACTTGTCTGGGTTGGAATCTCTGCCTCAACTCTTACTAGTTATGAAACCACTACAAGTTTATAAACTCTTGTCTCCTCAACTGTGGAATGGGGGATACTCCTAGCACTATCTCGTGGTTGTTGGGAGGATAAGGCAAATGAAAAAACAACCCAGATCTGAGGGAACATACTTACAAATCATATACAGTAGTTCTTCCTTATCCATGATTTATCTTTCTGAGGTTTTAGTCACCTGTGGTCAAGCATGGTCCAGAAGCAGGTGATCTCCTGCTGACTCATGGTCAGAAGGTTAATAGTAGCCTAATGGTGTGTTCACAGTGCCTACGACATTCCCCTCACTTCATCTCATCACATAGACATTTTATTATCTCTTATCTTCACAAGGAGGAGGGTGAGTGTAGTACGAGAAGATATTTTGAGAGAGAGAGAACACATTCACATAACTTTGTTATAGTATATTTTTAGAATCATTCTCTTTTATTATTGGTTATTGTTAATCTCGTACTGTGCCTAATTTATAAATTAAACTTTATCGTGGATTTGTACTTCTAGGAAAAAACACTATTTACAGGGTCCAGTACTCTCCATGGCTTCAGGCACCCCTCAGAGATCTTGGCATGTATCCCCCACAGATAGAGGGAGAGTAATGTATCTGAGAAGGTTCTAATGTCCAGAATATATAAAGAATTCTTCCATCTGAACAATAAAATGACAAGTATCCCAATTGAAAAAAGGGGCAAAGATTTGAATAGACATTTCTCCAAAGATACACAAATGGTTAGTAAACCTGTAAAAAGATGTTTAAGAGTGATAGTCTTTGGGGAAAGGTGAATCAAAATCACAGTGAGATTTTACTTCACACCTACTGGGATGGGTATAATAAAAAATACAGAAAGGAACAAGTGTCAGTGAGGATGTGGAGAAATTGCAACTCTCATCTGCTGCTGGTATAAATGTACAATAGGTGCAGTAGCTTTGGAAAACAGTTTGGCAGTTCCTCAAAAAATTAAGTGTTGATTTATCATCTAACCCAGAACTCCCCTCAAGTTATATCCCAAAGAGAATTAAAAACTATGTCCACATTAGAGCTTGTACATGGATGTTCATAGCATTGTTATTCATAACAGACAAAAAGTAGAAACAACCAAAATGCCTCTCAGTTGATGAATAGATCAACAGAATGTGGTCTCTCCACACAATGGAACATTACTCAGTTATAAATAAAATGTAGCATTGATGCCAGTTACAACATGCGTAAACTTTGAAAACATAATGCTAAGTGAAAGAAGCTTGGCCTGGAGGGGCACATACCTTATGATTCTATTTATATGAAATGTCTAGAATAGGAAGATCCTTCATGGAAGGTGAAGTTGTCGTTGCCTTGGCCTGGGGTGGGGGGAGGGGAAGATGAAGAATGATGGTTGGTGGGTATAGGGTTTTTGGGATAGTGAAAAGGTTCGGAATCAGATAGTGCTGATCCTTGTGCAACTTTGTGAATATACTAAACACCACTGAATTGTACTCTTTAAATGGGTGGATGTTACAGTATGTGAATTTTATCTCAATTGACAAAAAATAAGATAGTACGGGGGAAGTGGTGCCATTCCTTCACAGCAGGGACTCTGCATACGGTAGCTACTTACGGTGCTGCTATCATTATCATCATCATTATTATAAAAGATAATTGCTTATAATGTGGTTATATTATTTCTTTTTCTTCTATCTTTTCTTCAAATTACACAAATACTAGCAATTAAGTGTTTGCAAAACATTTGTAAAGATCTGCCTTTGTGAACAGGTTTTGTGATGGAGAGAGCTTTTGAGTTACTGTGAATATATGTGTTTTTCCCATTTGCTTGCACTGCATTTTCTTAGTGTGAAACATGGTACTTCTTGACAGGTCATGTGGCATTTATAGATTTTTTTTCCTTTTTACTCTCTTTCATTTGATTTATCTGATTGGACGCATTCAACTCCTGTGAGGGAGAGAAAGTAAAGAAATAAGGAATAGGAAAATCTAGAGGAATTCCTCAGTCTTGGTGAAATTTCCCTTTCCACGTTTTCTCATACAGTGAAACAAAGGTTTTTTCTTCTTCTGGGAAATAGCTACATAGCTTGAGATTGACAGTAATACAATGTTAACATAATCACACTTGGACAATTTTTGAAGATCTTTTATATAAAATACATGTAAAAATGGACTCTTTAATTTAGTCTGAAATAACATTTGGACTGTGTTTGCTGAATATGTTGACCATATCCTAAACACTGTGCTTTTTTCGGAGCTATTAATAGATGAGATTTGGGGGGCATTTCCTAGTTTTAAGGATTAAATGGTAATTATACAAGTATATAAACTTTAATAAATTATAGTATGTTAGAATATATGATTATGGCTGGGGAAATGCACATTATCTGCCTATTACAGGCTCTAAAATTGATCTGAGCTTTAGTTCTCATTTCTGGATTTACTCCTTCAAGCTTAAACGGTTTTCTGATTTCATTATTATCAATACCAGGATAAGAAGATCATTTCAGTTTCATTGTAACTGAGTATGGTGGAGGCCACCTGACCCCCACCCCTGCTTTTTGTCCGGATGTTAGACTTGTCTTGGGTTATTACAGATCTCTACCCCGTGTCTGCCTTTGCCTGGCTACTAGTTTGCAACTTTGACCTTTGCTAAGCTCTTACACTGACTCTTTCCTAATGGGGACCCACTTGATTGTCCTGCTAGTTGGATGCTTCGGTCTTGCTTGCTGGTTGGAGTATGTCGCTCAATGGCTTTACATCGTGGTATCCTTATTTTCTAGCTCTTGTCTGAGTGCTGCCCAGGGGCACTCTCTTCTGTTCTAGTGCATAAGCTGGTCTCCAGCAATTGCCACCTTCTTCATGGTGATTTTAAGGCATGCTTCCCCCTCCCTGAAGAGTAGCACTCTTTTAATGAATTGTGTGCTTATCATGAGTATTAATACTAAAATCTTACTTATATCTGAATACGTTATATATGGTTATTGGTTTGATATTCCATGTCATTCTAATTTCGAATTTTCTAGAATAATTTTTATATCCAAAGAATTTATATCATTTATTTTCTTCCTCTTCTTTTTTTTTTTTTTTTAAGATTTTATTTACTTATTTGACAGAGATCACAAGTAGACAGAGAGGCAGGCAGAGGGGGGTGAAAGCAGGCTCCCTGCTGAGCAGAGAGCCCAATGTGGGGCTCAATCCCAGGACTCTGGGATCATGACCTGAGCCGAAAGCAGAGGCTTTAACCCACTGAGCCACCCAGGAGCCCCTATTTTCTTCTTCTCATTGAGAAGAAAACAGTTTACTCAGTCTGGTAGTTTATACATTAATTATGTATGCAATTGCCATAGATGGCTGTGGTTAAATTCTTTTATTAAAATTTCACTTTTAGGGGTGCCCGGGTGACTCAGTGGGTTAAAGCCTCTGCCTTCAGCTCAGGTCATGATCCCAGGGTCCTGGGATCAAGCCCCACATTGTGTGTGTGTGTGTGGGGGGGTCTCTGCTCAGCGGGGAGTCTGCTTCCCTCTGTCTCTCTCTGCCTGCCTCTCTGCCTACTTGTGATCTCTGTCTGTCAAATAAAATCTTTAAAATAAAATAAAATAAAATTTCACTTTTAGGAAGTGAAAAATGTACCATAGTAAAAATGGTCTAGCTTTCTTACTTGATTTACAAAGGGAATAAGCATAGTTAATATTAGGGATATTTTACTGTGAGCTGCAGAAAGAATATGTGTCCCTTATTTGTCATAGTGAGTGAAAGGACCAAAGCGATCGTTTTTCAAACTCATTGGCTATTATATCTTTTACTCTACTGAGTGCCATTTATTTCTCTCTTTACAAGTGCATAATATACCTGTGTTCATATGTACATTTGAGTTTCTCATATTCTATCACTATGTATTCACATGAATCTATCAAGTTAAAATATGTGCCATTTATCCAAATTTGGCACACTATGTGTTTATACATAAACCTGTAAGATGTTGGAATTTAGTTTTGGTGTGTGTGAATGTGAGTGGGAAGACTGATGCGTGGTTTCTGTTCCTTTCCTCCCTCAGTGCCATGCACAATTTCTTTTTTGGTTAGTTGCTGCTAGCACTACTGTGGGGGCTACTCCTTGTGTGTGGCTTCGCCTCATAACCCACACTGTCTGCTTCCCGACCCACTCCGTGTCTGGTTGCAAGTCAGTGTAGCGTTTCCTGGAATTGTGACTGGGCGTTGCTGATTTACCCTGTGCTTTGGCTTGCCCTTATTAGCTTTTCTTGGTTCTCCCATCAGTGGGTCTCTGATTTCTTTATCCACAAATAGTCTTGTGCAGAGTCATGATCCTCCTGCCTTTACAAATCAACCAAGCTCTGGCAAGGGAAATGATTATTCATCAAAACTCTAAACACCAGGATAAAATGTTCCTGTTTAGATGAATCAGGGGTCAATTTAGTTTGCTAATGAGCTTCAGAATTGCTCTGCCTTGAGGGACTATTTTTATTCTAGTTTTTCTTCTTTTTAATGTTCTTAGAAGTCAGATTTTCATTCTTTGTCAATAATAAAAGGATCTTCAAGCACGTGAAAAGGGGAAGTGGGAAATAAAATCTGTGAGTCATCTTGATGATCACGGTTCTAAGATTTCGTAGAAGGACAAAAAGGCCATAGATACAACAGCATTTTTTTTTTTTTAATTGAATTGGAAAAGTTAGAGGTCTGGATTGAATTATGGTCAACACATAGTTTGTGTAGGCCCAATGAACAAATTAAATAAACCCATCCAATGATTTTTTTTTTTAAATTGACAACCTGTTTTGGGAGCTGAATATAGTACAACAAGCAAAGATGTTTCTTGCCCTCATCGACTTTTACAGACCAATATGTAATCAAATTGAGATATGTATTAGGGAGCAAAAGAAAAGAAAACAGGATGCTTTGAGACACTGTTAAAGTCTAGAAGTCTCTTCTGAAGAAAAGATGTTTAAAATTAGACCTGAGATAGCTGTAGGAATTAAGCAGGTTGCAAATGGGGTGAAGAGTACTGTAGGCAGGCATAGCAGCATGAGCAAATATCCTGGGGCAGGAAGGGCTGGGTACACACACAAAGGACTGTGTGGCTGGAGCTCTTGAAAGGAAGGGAAAGTGCAAGATAGGACTTGGCTTGGGTAGGGAAGGGTTAGATGAGTCAGAACTTTGTAAACCATGTTAATTGTTTCAAAGTTCATTGTCAAGCTGGCTACCATTTAGAAAGTGGATTGGAAAGGAACAGGAGCAGAAATGTCAGTTTAGCTTTAGGTTGGTGGATTCCATGCAAGAGATGATAGTAGCTCAGGTCGGGGGATGGCTGGAAGATGAAGAGTTGTGGCTGGATTCAAGGTATATTGAGGAATTGGAACCAACAGATTTGGGGATGGATTGTGGTATCAGGTAGATTGTGGCATGCCAAGGATTGGTTTTAGGGTCCTGGGGTGAACAACTGAGTGGATGAAGGTGCTGGGTACTGAACTAAGAAAAATTGGAGACAATTGATTTGAGAAAAGGTCAGCAGTTAAGTTTTAGCTGTGTTAGGTTGGAAATGAGTTCATGAGATATCTCAGTGGAGAAGTCATCTAGATGTTTGGATACATACTCTTTTTATCTCTTGCTACATAGCAAATTCTTCTGAAATTTAGCAGCTAATCTACATTCATAATCTAGTGCTGTATAACAAATTACCGTAGTCTTTAACAACTTAAAATGGCAAATATTTATTATCTCATACAGTTTCATGGGCCAGACATTTGGGAAGGGGTTTGCTAGGTGATTCTGGGCCAGGGTCTCTCCTGATGTTGTAATCAAGGTGTTGGTCAGGGCTGCGATCATCTGAAGGCTTGACTGAGGCGGAGGATCTGATTCCAAGATGGTTTATGCACATCGCTTTTGGCAGAAGGTCTCAGTTCCTTGCTGGCTATTGGTGGGAGGCCACAGTTCCTTTCCATGTGGACCTCTCCATAGGGCTCCTTGAATATCTTCATGACGTGGCAGCTGGCTTCTCCTAGAGTGAGTAAAATGAGAAAGTGCAAGGAAGAAATACGCCTGTGACATAGTCCCAGAAGCCGTACATCATTGCCTCTGCCATGTTCTGCTTATGAGAAGTGAGTTACCCAATCTAGCTCACATTAAAGGAGAGGGTGATCACACTCTGCCTCTTGAGTGGATGACGAACAAGTATTTTATGAACATATTTTGAAATTAGTATGCATAATTTTGTAATTTAGTAGAGAGGTTTGGGTCAGGGCTTCTGCACATAGATGGTATTTGGAACTATGAGAGTGGATTAAAACTACTCACTTTAGGGGTGCCTGGGTGGCTCAGTGGGTTGAGCCTCTCTCTGCCTTCAGGTCAGGTCATGATCCCAGGGTCCTGGGATTGAGCCCTGCATCGGGCTCTCTGCTCGGCAGGGAGCCTGCTTCCTGCTTTCTCTCTGCCTGCCTCTCTGCCTACTTGTGATCTCTCTCTGTCAAATAAATAAATAAAATCTTAAAAAAAATAAAAGAAATGCTTATAAGCTTAAAAACAGGAAACATTATCAAGAATGTACAATAACAGGACAGTAGTGGGAAATAAATTATTGAATATCCAGTCAATAAAATACCTATGGAGCTTTAAAAGTGACATTATAAGAGTATGCACTGTAATGGAAATACGCTCATAATGTCTTTTACGTAAAGGTGATAAAATACTATGTTCTTTTCCATTCCATTTTCATAAGAAAAAGACAAAAACGTCTAGGAGGATGGACACACACATGTTAATAGTGATTGCCTCTGGGTGGAGAGAAATGGGTGATTTAAATTTTCTTCCTTTTCCTTATCTGAAACGTCTTTAATAAATGTGGATTGCTCTTATAACAAAATCTTTTCAAATATCCTCCCAAGGCAAAGCAAAGTAATTAAAATAATACTTCTACTTCTGGTACTTAAAACTTGATTGAGGAAATTGTGACATCAAACTCTGGCAGCCAAGGCAAGGTGATAAAATGAGTGGATGAAGTAGCTCTATTGTTTAGGACAAAGGACTCTAACTGATCAGGACAGCCTGCCTCATTCCTGGTCTCCAAGGTGAGAGGATGTGATATACATTGCTCTCTAAAGCAATTTCACATAAACTACAGAGATGTTCTGAAATTGTAGTGAAAACAGAGAGCATGCTTTTATTTTATAAGTTTTGAATTGCTTTTTAAAGATTGTTTTTTATTTTTTTGAAGATTTTTATTTATTTATTTGACAGAGAGATCACAAGTAGTCAGAGAGGCAGGCAGAGAGAGAGAGGAGGAAGCAGGCTCCCCACTGAGCAGAGAGCTGGACACAGGGCTTGATCCTAGGACTCTGAGATCATGACCTGAGCCAAAGGCAGAGGCTTAACCCACTGAGCCACCCAGGCGCCCCTAAAGATTTTATTTTTAAGTAAGCTCTCTACGCACCGTGGGGCTCAAACTCACAACTCTGAGATCAAGAATTGTGTGCTCCAGGAGCCTGGGTGGGTCAGTGGGTTAAGCCTCTGACTTCAACTCAGGTCACGATTCCAGGGTCTTGGGATTGAGGCCCACATCAGGCTCTCTGCCTTGGGTTGGAGGCCTGCACCCTGCTCTCTGCTCCGCAGGGAGCCTGCTTCCTCCTCTCTGCCTGCCTCTCTGCCTACTCATGATCTCTCACTTTGTCAAATAAATGAATAAAATCTTAAAAAAAAAATTGTGTGCTCCACCAACTGAACCATTCAGGTGACCCAGCACAGAGCATGCTTTTAAATGTAGGTTCCCTGAAGACAGTTCTGTAGGCAGAGGATAGATGTGGCTTATGTATGTGAGCTTTCTAATGATTTGATATAACAAAGTGGTGAAGTTTGTGTTCTCTTGAGAATACAGTGGTTAACATTCCCTTAGACCAGACTTCCCCCCACCTCTACGTGATGGGCACCCTCATGGCTCAGTACGTCTGGTTGGGGGTCAAGAAATCTGTGCTCCGAGGAAATTCTCTCGGGGAGTCTGATGTTTAGCTACTTCTGGGAATGTCTGCAGCTCCTTCAGTTGGATTTGACAGTCACTTTGAATTGAGCATTGCTCTGAGCCCCTTGTTACATACTTTGATCACACTATTATTTATTCGTACTGAAGTCACTGGGGTGTTGCATTTGTCTCCCCCTTTTACACGGGAGGGAAATCAGAGAGACTGAATGAGGTGTTCAAGGCATAAAGGTATCAACAAGCCATTCAGTGGAGCGGTTGGGAGCACAAGCTCTGCCTTGTGACGTTGTTGGGATTTGCGTTGCACACTAATGTCTGGTATGTGTCTGGCTTACAGCAAGCATTCAATAAATATTAGTTTTATTACAAAAACATATTTGTGGGGTGAGACTCTGACAGGATCCTCAATATACTGTCTCCCTATTCTAATCATTTTTTAGTGTTACCTTGTATATGGGAGTGGTTACATTTCAGTCTGGTGAACGTCCTTTTTACAGAGGTAGACTATAGAACTCCATATTCTAGACCAGAAATAGTCCTTCATTTCTTTCCTCAAGCTTATCCTAGTGGTACCAGATTGAATTAGGATTGAGTGGAACTGTAAGGAAGAGAAAGCCTACTACTCTGGGTTATAAGAAATAATTCCCTTTTCTTCAGAACCCTTCAGTCTGTAGACAGGCAATCCAAGGCTGATTGTCTGCTCAGGGAAACTGGCTGCTCCTGCTTCCTGGAGAAAGGTGGAAGGATGGAGGGTGAAATGTTTATGCTGGCTGCATGTGTGAAGTTTTGTTGGGAGTTCATAGCTCACCTAGAAGTACCACCCAACGCCCTTTCGCTTTCCACTGGACAAAAATGGACTGTGTGGTTGTCCCTAGTTGCAAGGGGAGGTGATTATTGTAATTGGCCACCTTGCCTCAGGGGAAAAAAAATGAGATTAGACTTCTAAGAAAGATGAGGGGAGAGGTGATTGAGAAGATAACCAGCAGTATCTTCCACAAGGAGTTTGAACAGGTGTTTCCTTCTCGAGTCAGAGGTTTAGAGGCATGGTCATTGTAGAAACAGTTTTGATTCTAGAATTAGGAATATCTGCATTTATATGTTAAGATATGAGTTTTAAAGGATGAAATTGGATCCAAGTGAAATTTACCCATTTGTCTTCTTGGAGAATGTATGAGATGAGGCACACTACATATCTCTTCTTTGAAAGTCAAGTTGAAATGGGAATGAAAAATGTTTATTGCATATGCTTCCCCCCCCCCCCATTTTTTGTGGAGAAATACATATAACAAAATATAACATTGTAACCATTAAAAAAAGATTTTATTTATTTATTTGACAGATAAGAGATCACAAGTAGGCAGAGAGGCAGGCAGAGAGAGAGAGGAGGAGGAAACAGGGTCCCTGCTGAGCAGAGAGCCCAATGTGGGGCTGGATCCCAGGACCCTGGGATCAGGACCCGAGCCGGAGGCAGAGGCTTTAACCCACTGAGCCACCCAGGCACCCTCACTGTAACCATTTTTAAGTGAACACTTAAGTGACATTCCATACATTTACCATCATCCATTTCTATAACACTTTCCATCTTGCAGAATAGAAACTCTGTACCCATTAAACAGTATCTCCCAATGTTCCTCTCCTGCCAGCTACCATTTTACTTTTTGTCTCTTTAAATTTAGCTACTATAGATAGATGGAATCATACAGTACTTCACTTTTTGTGACTGTCTTATTTCACTTAATAAAATGTTCTCAAGGTGCACCTATGTTTTCTTCCTTTTTAAAGGCTGAATGGTATTCCTGTGTGTGTGTGTGTATGTGTGTGTGTGTGTACACACTACACTTTGTTTATCCATTCATCCATCCATCCATGGGCATTTGGATTGCTTCCTTTGCTTAGCGATTGTGAATAATGCTACTATGAGGATGGGTACGTGGACATTTCTTCAAAATGCTGCTTTCGATTCTTTTGGGTATATTATTGCACATGTTTGTACCCCAGACTCAGTCAGGTTTGCTAGCCTGTGCTTGTCCTGAGGGAAATGCTAAAGCTTTGAAGAAAAATTATCCAGATCTTTTTGTTTGATTCACTCTCTTGCTAATAACTTCGAGAAAACTTTGTCATCATGAATTAGACTTTCTATAGGCTGTGATAATGGAAAGGAGGAGTCACGGAAGTGCTCCCAGAAGCTACTGGCTATTGGCTTGTTGCACTATAAAAGGACCTAGTTTGAAATGTGTCATTAAGAAGGAAACAGAAGAAAACGGAGTATTATCCTTCCTTTGTAAAGCTGTGTTGACTGCATGTGGATTAGTCTCGGAGATTCTGGTCTCCTAATTAAAAAAAAAGATTTAATAGTGAGAGGAGTCTAGTGAAGGAATTAGAGTGAATTCACTTGGTGTTTTCATAAAACTGACCAAAATGGTTAGGACTCTTGAGTCTAAATAGAGAGGAGACATAATACTGGGTATAAAGTCATTTATTTCAGAAGAGCAAACATGAACTTGTTCTTCTAATCTGTAACTGAATTAATTAAATTAATCTCCAACTAAGTTAAAATTAATGTAGGCTTTTTAATGCTTAAGAGAGGCACATTTTAGACAAAGAAAGAGCTGTTTTGCACAGAAGGTGATTCGCAGTTTGCTCTACCCAGAGATGGTATAGTCTAAAGTTAATGAATTTTTGAAAAAGGCAAATAAATGTTAGCTCTATAGTAGAGTATTAAATAACGACAATGCTGATTTGAGGCAGGATCTTAATTTCCAACAGTAAGTTAGAGGATGAATGATCATAAGGATAACATCAGCATGCTGGGGGACTGGCTTGGGTATCAGGTTTCTTTTATTTTTTTGTTCATGCTGTGGATTTTATCTCTCTCATCCAACTCTACCTGAATAAGCTTTTCAATAAAAAAAGTATTAATGGCTCGTGTGAACTTTTTCATAGTTATTAGTTATGTAAATTGAAAATGAGGGAGTATGCATTTTCCAATCTGAGACTATTTAAATTATTTTACTCATTAACTTTCAGTTTATACACTTCGAAGAGAAGAGTGCTGTGCTTCATGGGCTGATTTCTTAACGGTGTGGTTCATGGGAAGAAATCTTTGCTCCTGAAGTTTTAAGGGGAAACATAGTGTTCCTTTCTGGCATGTTCTTCCTGCTTATTGTAAATTTTCTTTCTTTCTTTTTTTTTTTTTTTTTTGGATAAAGGATTGCAATTTAATGCACTTGCAGTTTTGAAAATGTGCTTACTAAAATGACTCTTCCCTCTTTTAAAATTATGTCACATTTGGTTTTAATTTGCCATGGCTTAATATTAGAAGACTCTAAAACAGACAAAAAAAAATCAAAATGTACTTCTGAAATACTTGATTTTCTGTTTTAAAAATTACATATATATATAATCTCATATGTATATGTATATTTATTCTAAGACAGACTAGGTAGTTTGGTGTAATCTGTCAGTAACATTTTGGTTTACATTAATCTTCTATTTTTGTCTTCCCATCTTCATAACTGGTCAGTACCCTGATAATTTTACCTTGAAATACTTGGGTTTATTGCAAATTGTTATTTATTTTTATTGTGTTATGTTAGTCACCAGAAAGATGTGTTTTAAATGATGTAACTCCCTTTTCAACAATGTTTCCATAGTACATGGAGTGGAAGATGGGAAGAGATGAGCTTCCAGAAGCAATTACTTTACATGCACCCAATTATCTCTTCAGACTGAAGTGGGAAACTCAGTGGAAAGACAGATAGAAGGAAAAGCAATGTAACCTGGAGAGTTTCATTTTTAGAAATGTGTGACCTTCACTGCACTTAGTGTAGGAGCTTGGGGGCTTGGTCTCTAAGGGAGTTCTTAATGCGTGTTGAGTTTTAGCATCTACAGTCTCTCCCTCCCTCCTCCCCAGATCCTTCCTGTCTGCATGTGATTACAGACAGGCCATGTCTCCCTTATTCTTGACATCCCCCACCAAGGCAGGCAGGCAGACAGAGAGATCTTCTCTCAGCCTAGTTGATTTTGATAGCTGCCGCATTCTCTTCCCTTCCTCCTTGTTTACATTAAAGTGGGAAACAACACACCTTTTGCAGAATGGGTGTTTTAAAGAAAAAAAATGGTACAAAAGCATTAGAGAATTTTGAAAACATAGCTCATAGAAATGGAATACAAGAATCTCTCAGGATCTTAGAAATAAATAGTGCTAATATTTTGCCAATTGTCTTTCTAGTCCTATATGCACACAATGTATAAATGAAACACTGTATGCTCTTTAATGATCTTCTTTTTTATTCCTTAATATATTATGAAAATCCTTCCATATCTTCACTTATTCCTTCTTAATATCATTTTTTGTAAGATGTTATTTTTAAGTAATTTTTATATCCCACGTGGGGCTCGAACTCACAACCTCGAGGTCAAGAGTCACATGCTCTGTTAACTGAACCAGCCAGGCACTCTCTTAAATAGCATTTTTTTCTTTTTCTTTTTCTTTTTTTTTTTTTTTTAAGATTTTATTTATTTGACAGAGAAAGAGAAATGACAAGTAGGCAGAGAGGCAGGCAGAGAGAGAGAGAGAGAGGGGAGGAAGCAGGCTTCCCGCAGAGCAGAGAGCCCGATGCGGGGCTCCATCCCAGGACCTTGGAATCATGACCTGAGCTGAAGGCAGAGGCTTTAACCCACTGAGCCACCCAGGCGCCCCTTAAATATCATTTTTTTAAATGGTGTATTTATGCACGAAAATATACCTTTAAGTAATCCCTATGGAGGATATTTAGGTTGTTTACTGGCCTTTTTTTTTTTTTTTTCCAATTATGAAGAGTACTTTCAAGAAGTGCATTCTTTTAAAGGTATCTAAATATGTGCGTATATCTAAATATCTAAATATCTTAAAAAGATACCTTTTTAAAGGTATCTAAATATGTGCGAGTCTAATTATTTCCTTAAGATAAATTTCCAGAGGGCACCTGGGTGGCTCAGTGGGTTAAGCCGCTGTCTTTGGCTCAGGTCATGATCTCAGGGTCCTGGGATCGAGTCCTGCATCGGTCTCAGCAGGGAGCCTGCTTCCCTCTCACTCTCTCTGCCTGCCTTTCTGTCTACTTGTGATCTCTGTCAAATAAATAAATAAAATCTTTTTTTAAAAAAAAGATAAATTTCCAGAATTTGTGGGTCAGTGGTCATATAATCTTAAATATACTAGTACAGAAAGGAAACTTGTAATAATATACACACACGTCTGCCAGCCCAACGCCAGCTTCCTTGCTCCCTTTGCAACATAGGATGCCATCTGGTTCTGGGTGGCTAAATTCACCATGTTTCTCCAGATGTTCTTTCCCCAGCTCCCCTGGTGCTTTAACTTTGTTAAGTATGCCTTTTGAAAACTTGAGCTCCTGGAATGGTCTCCTGTAGGTGAAGACATTCTCCTCACTGCCCTAGCCTGGCATTGTCAGGCTTTCTTGATATTTTCACCTGAATAGACTGCTGACCCCTGATTCATTAGATGTAGAAAACATCCTCTTTAAGTGCTTCCTTTTTTTCTTCCTGTTCTATTTTTCTTTTTCTTATTTTTTTTAAATGGAGAGGCACTACGTTACCTGAAAGCCTGGGGCTTTTTTTGACTTTTCTTCTTCCTTGTCCTTCCAGTAATTCAGTAGTCAAGTTATGGTAACCTCACTTGGACCATTCAATGCCTCTTGTATCCATCTCTTCCTTTCTAATTTCATTGCTTCTGGCTTTCAGATGTCCATCCTGGGTGACTGTAATTAGCCTCACGTCAATTGCCTTTCTTCCAGCCCCCCTCTCTCTGTGAATCCATTTTTTTGTATGAAACTCACTATAGCACACTTCTGATCATGTTACTCCTTGGCTTAGAAAAAATCAGTGGCCCACGTTGCTTGTTCTTTTGAACTTAGCTTGATTTTAAAAATCCTCCACAATCTAGCTGCAGCCCGTTTAAAAAATTCAGTGATTCTACAGCTGTGATAAAAAATCATCCAGCCAGAGAAACAACTCAGAGGCTTGTCTCGGTGTCCTGTTCTTTATGCCCTGCAGACTTTGCATGTTCTCTCTTCCACAAATGCCCTAATGGTGTCTACATGCCTCAAATAAATCAATTCAAATGCGGCTTATTCCTTGCATCCTCTTCTGATTCCCTCCTCATCCCCATCAAAAAGAAATATCTTTCCTCTGCATTTATGAATGTATTCGAACCTAAGGTATTATAATCGTCCATCTCTTATTTATGTACTTGTCTTTCCTCTCCCCACCTCCCCTTCCTTCTTGAAAGCATCATCTGAATCTCTTTTGGCACCAGCATAGTAGATGCTCAGTAAAATACTATCTGGTGGTCAGTAAATGCCACTTTCAGTTTCTCTTTACCCTCCCACAAAATAGATGAACAACAAACTTTCATTAAAAGAGTAGGAAATATGAAACTTTTAGTGGTTGCTATAACAAAGAGTAGAAATATTTCCAATTCTTAGTATATCTGTTTATTGGACAAGAAGTTTTGTAAAACAAATGAAATGAATTTGTTCATGTACCACTGTGAATTTGTGCTTTATTTTTGCTCAGTCCTGTTAGCTCCCATGGCTTAAAAGTAGGTTGTGAGGGCTATCGATTGTCCTGTGGTGAGGGCTGCAGTGAAGACAGGCTTCTTAAACCATGCACTTTGGCATTCATTAAGCAATCATTATGAGCAAAGCAAGCTCAGGGACAGTTCATACAGTCTGTTTCATAAGCTTGGTAAGCTACAGCTCTCTGTCCTTCTGAAGGACATGAGGGTTTTAGAGTAAATGCAGCCACATTCTAGAGCCATGCAATGTAGTGGGGTGACTGCTGTGCACCTGAACCATGGCCAGTCTGAGCTGAGATGTGCTATAAATTTAAATTACACCCCTGATTTCAAAAAAGGTTAGTAAGAAAAAGAGTGTAAAATATCAACAGTTTAAAAAATATTGAGTATATATCAAAATGTTATTTTGCATATATATGGGGTAAAGAACATGTATTACTAAAATTAATTTTACCTCCTTTTTAAAAAAACATGGCTACTGGAAAACTGAAAATATAAAGTTTTTATATTATATACCTTGCACTGTTCTACAGAACAGTGAGAGAGGATTTAGAGAGAGGATTTAGACTTACAGTCAATATCAGGCAATGAGGCCCGTCCCAGCTGATGCCTGAACACAGGGTCTTAAGGGATTAAGCCTCCTAGATATGCCAGATTTTTATTCTTTTAGTTGGTGGTGGGACCTGCCTGTAAAATACTTTGGCCGATCCACATTTATTGAATAGCACTAAACTCACCAGTGGGAGAGTGCTTCTAACCTTCTAATTATACCAGTTACTGAGCACAGTAAAAGCACATTTCTCACGGTCATTAAATTAATTGGCAAAGTCTCTGGTGTTAATGGTGACAAAGATAACATACCTTGGTAGAGGCCACCTCTAGGGTTTAGCCTTTCTAATTAAATTACAGCTTACCTTGCCTGGAGTTCGTTATCCTAGGCTGGGATACACAAGGCCCTGCACTGATTTGCGTGCTGGGGTACATGTGCTCCCCTGTGGCCAGGTTTTCCCGTGGTTAAGCAACCTGCCTCTCCTTTCCCATCTTGCTTCTGAGGATTCCCCTCCCTCCACTCTTTCTGTACAAAAGAAAGACACACCACTCACCACCTCCAAATCTTACTGTGCTTCATGACTGCATTATTGCAAACAAGGGGCAATATTAGAATGCAAAGTAAAGACCATTCCCTTAAAAATTATTAAAATGGTCAATGCTTTATTGCATCTGGGGCAAGACTTGGTTCCTGCCATGCATTCATTTATCCAGCCATCCATCCATTCCCCTCAGAGTGAGAGTTCTGATGGGAGCTGTTGCCTGGTGACCTTGGAGACACATATGAATGTGGTTTATAAATAGAAAACGAAAGTCAGAGTTCCCTTCTCAGAAAATAAGTCTGATGAGCTGATGATTAGTTTGACAATGAGAACTAGTTTTCCCAATTAGGCAGGAGAGACATTTTCTAATTATTGAATGAGCTATAAACTTGGGGCTTCTTAACAATGTGCTGGAAATATCTTTTTAACTATTTAGATTTACCGTAGATATTAATTGTCAACTTAAAAATGTGCATGGGAATTCTTTTTAAGAGTTGTAAAGGAAGATGTTTGAAGCCTTTGACTTTAACACAAACATAGCATCACACTGTCTATGTTGAAAATGTATATTATAGGGGAGGCTGGGTGGCTCAGGTGGTTACGCGTCTGCCTTTGGCTCAGGTCCTGGGGTTGAGCCCCGTGTTGGACTCTCTGCTCAGTGGGGAGCTTGCTTCTCCCTCTTCCTCTGCCTGTCTGCTTCCCCTGCTTGTGCTCTGTCTCTCTTTCTCTCAAATAAATAAATAAAATCTTAAATAAAAAGAACATGCATATTATAGATATCATACAGGAAGTTTTAAGTAGAGAAAGGAAATGTGCAAAAAGACACTCCAGAAAAGAAATGGTACAGAGATTCAAAGTATGTGGGATTGATTGAGGGTGACCACATGTGTGCAGTCAGGTGATCTGTATGGCTGAGAATTCCAAAATGGTGACCTAAGCCAAGACATGTCCAGGGAGGGGTTTTGGAAAAAAATATTCAGAGAGGCATGATGGAGGGAAGTTTGGATGTTTAAAATAGCAAGATCAGAGGAAGAAGGAGGTGAGTAATAAAAGTTAAGAAGAGAGAAGGAGGGAAAGTGTCCCAGCCCTACAGATTCTTCACTTGATGGGTTATAGTCAAGGAGGCTGGTGGCTCTGGACATTTTGGAAGGTTCATTCTGGCCTCTTGGATTGTGTGTACTTTTTGCAAGTCGAATCTTGAGGAGCTGAAAATAGTTTTTTCCTCTGATTCTTGAATTCCTTGGGATTGTGTTGCTCTTTGGGTCTACCTGGGAACTTTCCTGAGTGGCTGAAGTTGAAAGGTAGCACTTGAGCTTGCATGAATTGTGGTCTGGGTCTTCATCTGTCTCACGGCGCTTACATGGGCCCTGACACACACAGAATTAGATGGAAGTAGTTCCACGGAGGGAAGCCAAAGAGTACTGCCACACCTTTTAATTCACTGGAGTTGTTGGCTTCAGAATGTTATCACTGGCGTCTAACGATGTTTATTCACTCATTATTAATTGCTTGCTGCTTTTCGGTATATATTTTTATCTGACTGTGATGACCCAAAGTTGTAATTATAGAAGACATGTGGTTTAAGTTAAAGTTTTCTCCATCAGTGCTACAGAAAATAATAGCATTCCTACATAGGAGTGCAAGGAGATGTTTGGGTACTGAAAGTACTATTTTCTTTTTCTTTGGATATTTTTTCTAAGACTTTTTGTTTGAGAAATACTATTTATTGGACGTTTCTGTTTTATTACATGGACTTATTAGGAATCTAGAAGAATCCCCTAGATTCCTCATAATATGGGGAAAATAATTAGAATGAGAAAATTACTGTGTGAATATTTAGCAGTCTTGAAAGGACATGTTTTTGCTCTTATTTTAGAAAGTAGAGCTTGCCATGAGAAAGTTTGAAGTCAGATCACTGGAATGTTTTTTCTATTCAAAAAAAATTTTCCCCGTTCTCATGAAAACTCATTTGCATGAACTTTCATACATCTGGAGATGTATGTTTATGAAGATTTCTGTAGAGAGTTTGTAGAACTTAATAGACCTTTAAAAGGAATAAAGTGAGAATTTCACAGATATTTTCTTTTTAAAAGTCTAGCTTTTTTATCACTAAGGTCACTAAAAAATTAGTTTTCTATTGACTTTTCATGACAGTGACTCATCATCATTATGACTCATTCAGCTCTTCCTAAATAACCTCTGCTTGTACTGTGGCATTTGAAGTGATTTTTTTTTTGTAGGATTATTTATTTATTTATGTATTTGAGGGAGGGAGAGAGAGAGAGAGAGAGTGCGCTTGCATGAGCAGGGGGGAAGGGTGGGGGGAGAAGCAGAAGAAGGCTCCCTCTGAGCAGGGAGCCCGATGTGAGACTCGATTCCAGAACCCTGAGATCGTGACATGTGTTGAAGGCAGTTGCTTAACTGACTGAGCTACCCCAGGCTCCTTTCAAATGATGTTAGTACAGCTCATTCACTCCTGGGACAAAAGTTCAAAGTAAAGTGTTTGTATGTAAAGTTTACAATTTCTGCCCCCATAAATTGAGTGCTTGTTCTTTTGCATTTGCAACGTGTATAATACAATTTATATTTAAGATGTGAAGAGTTTTTCCAAAAGGTATTTTCAGAGAAGAGAATTCAAACAATTCTGGATATCTGTAAATCTTACAGTCTTAAGGTTGAGTTTAGCAGCTCTAAAAAGTGAAAGTTGGAATACATTCCCTCCCATATTTAAAAAAACTTGAATTCATCAACTAGAAAATAGGTAAGAGGTAAATAGACTCTAAAATTAGAAGATGGTCAGGGGTTATTTGTTATACCTAATTTTGGAAATTATTCTTTTTTTTTTTTTTAAAGATTATTTATTTATTTATTTGAAGGACAGAGATCACAAGTAGGCAGAGAGGCAGGCAGAGAGAGAGAGAGAGAGGGAAGCAGGCTTCCTGCGGAGCAGGTAGCCCGATGCGGGGCTCGATCCCAGGACACTGAGATCATGACCCGAGCCGAAGGCAGCAGCCCAAACCACTGAGCCACCCAGGCGCCCCTGGAAATTATTCTTTAGGGAATAGATTATTTTGCAATATTTTGTGGATTAAATGCAAAAGAGATATCTCTGAACCGCAGGGACTTTGGAGTAGCATGCTGTTAACTTGGGCTAGTTTAGAAAATCTTCAGGGTATCTCAGAGTTTGGTGGTTTTTGCAATTTCAAAATGCCATCTTATGGTCATTAGAGAAATGCAAATTCAAACCATGACATAGCATTTCACACCTGCTATAAGTAAAAAAAGGAAAATAAATGTTAGGATGTGGAGATTGAAATCTGTGTACATTGCTGATAGGAGTGCAAAATGGTCCAGTTGCTATGGAAAGCAGTTTCCATAGAAGGCAGTTTTTCAAAATCTAAGCATAGAATTACCCCGTGACCCAGCCATTCCACACGTAGGTATATACCCAAGGGAACTGAAAGTAGGGACTTGTTTTCTTTGTGGCTTTATTCACAATAGCCAAAAGGTAGAAAAGACCCCAATGTCTATCAACAGACGATGTGTGGATAAAATGTGGCATACAGGTGCATCTGGGCGGCTCAGTCGGTTAAGTGTCCAGCTCTGGGTTTTGGCTCAGGTCATTGATCTCCATGATTTCAGGGTTATGAGATTGAGCCTCGTGTCAGGCTCTGCACTCAGCTTAGGGTCCACTTGTCCCTTTACCTTCTCCGCCTGCTTGCTCTTGCTCTTGTTTCTCTCGAATAAATAAACAAGTAAATAAAATCTTAAAAAAAAGTGGTATATACATACAATGAAATATTCTGTTGTAAAAACGAAGGAGTTTCCGACCCATGCTACCACAGGGATAATGCTGGATAACGTGGTGCGGGGTAAAACAAGCCAGATGCAAAAGGACAGATACTGTATCATTCCACTTACGTGAAATATCTAGAAGAGGCAAATATATATAGACAGAAGTAGATTAGGGGTTACTAGTGCCTGGGAAGAGGGGGGAGTGGGAAAATTATCACAGTTTATTTATTTGTTTTTAAAATAGGCTTCACTCCCAATAGTGGGGCTTAAACACAAAACCTTGCGATCAAGAGTCACATGCTGTAACTAGTGAGCCAGCCAGGTGCCCCTGTGAATGGGAGAATTCTTGTTTAATGGTTATGAGACTTCTACTCGTGCAGATGAAAAAAGTTTTGGATGTAGTGGTGATGGTTGCACAACCTTGTAAATATAATTAATGCCACTGGATTGCACCTTTAATATGGTTAAAGTGGGAAAATATATGTTCTGTGTATTTCACCACAATTAAAAAAATTTAATATGTAATTTATCAGAAAACACTGAATTGTAGACTTTACATGAATGAATTGTGTGGTATGTTAATTGTATTGAATCAAGGTGTTAAAGAGCTTTGCGAGTACCGGAGAATACTAGATAGAGATGGGGATTCTGATTTGATTTCTGGCACCACTTGACTTCATCTTGTGGGATAAACTTCTGATGTGTCTAGTTTCAGATTGGGGCTTGATCAGGTCCTCTGATTTTATATACTTTCCAGCTCTTAGACACCCTGATTCTGTGAAAGTAAGGTGGGTAGTTTGGGTGGGTTAGGTTGGTTCTCTGATGAAACAGACATTTTCTTCCAATGGTGAACATGACAGAAATCCTAAACACAGTGCATGTGGGGCTGTAGAATTTTTGGAATCCAGGAGCTGCAGAATTGCCATGAATTTGGGAGGGGAATGGATGGACGATGCTAGAAGGTTTATATAAAGAGGTTGCTTTTCAAAGAATCCATATTTTTTAAAAAAACATTTTTGAACATATAATTCTAACTCTGTACTCATCTTCTTTTTATGGGTATAAATATTTTTAAGGATTGAAGATGTTCTGAAGTTTGGAGTATTTTATTTTATTTTTATTTCTGTGATTGCAAAGTTATTTTTTTATTAATTATTTTTATAAATATATAATGTATTATTGGCCCCAGGGGTACAGGTCTGTGAATCGCCAGGTTTACACACTTCAGAGCACTCACCATATCACACACCCTCCCCAATGTCCATAACCCAACCACCCTCTCTCTAACCGCCCCCACCCCCACCCCTTGCCTGCAACCCTTAGTTTGTTTTGTGAGATTAAGAGCCTCTTATGGTTTGTCTCCCTCCCGATCCCATCTTGTTTCACTTTCTCCTTCCCTAACCCCCAAACCCCTCCACCCCGCCTCTCAAATTCCAAGTTTGGAGTATTTTAGAATTGTTCTTTTGATGTTATTATATGTTAAAACACTCTGTTTTCTCATAAATATGCATTATGTTTAATTAAATAAGCTCTTTTTTGTTAGGTGTTGAATTTGAGCCTGAAATGAAGAGGGTATTATTCTATTTTTCTCTTATTATGTCTAGAATGCCCTTCTTTGCATGAACCAGAAGTCATCTGTCCTTCAAGATATATTTTAAATGCCTTTTTCCCCATGAAACTTGGACCTCCTTGTGCTTGGCATACGTTGAACGCAGGCTTAGGAGCCAGTGGGACCTGGTTCTGTTTGTGGCTCTTGACATTGTGCAGTGGGTGATATTGGACAGTTCCTTCAGCTTTCGTCCCTTGATCTCAGGCTTCTTGCAAAGGAAAGTTGTTTTCCTCTTGTCACTTCACCCACCTTCACATCTGCCAAAGAGACCATCGAGTTGTTCTTTGCTTCTTATAGCGTGAAGTCTGAAAGTCTGTTTCAAATGGTTTTTGGCTTTAATAACTTCAAAGTATAAATGCGATAAACATATGAAGATAACATTTGAAATGTTAATTATCTAAAGTCCAGATATACTTAGGTAGTTTTGACAATTTTGAAAAGCACATTTTTAAGTTTTTTTTTTCCCCAGCCCCTCTGAGAATGTCAGATTTTGAAACAAGTTTGGAGTTTATACACTCTAATTGAGAGTCGTCTGTCTTCTCTTGTCTCTGCGTCTTTGACTACGTATTTGTAACATTTGGCAGATTGTTACATAATATTTACATATTTCCATGTGCCATTTTTATTCGTGTTGTTTCAGTAAGTGAATTGGTGGTGTTCAGAGGCCAACCAAGTGGGTAGGAGACCCCAAGATCTCACTAAGCCCCGGTGGTGGGTTTCTTTGGACTTGATGAAATACAGTAGCCAGAAAAAGAAGTGGGAGGATGGTCTGAAATGCTTTCATTCCTTCCGAAATAATCTCTTTTGCTAATGAGAAACTGGCTTTCTAGGGTGAGTTGCCTTTCATGAGAGGCTTTAATAAAGCCAATCCAAGTTTTAAATCATCCAACAAGACATTTCTCTTTTGGCTTAAAGTGTAGGGACTTCTTCTCTACATAACTGCATTTTATGGACTCAGGTTATCGCCAGCCAATTGGACGCTCTTCAGTTGCTTTGAAAGATGTACAGGCAGATAATGCTTTCTCGCTAACAGTAGTCTGGTTTTAAGAGAAGTATCCGTGTTCCTAGGACTTGGGTGTTTCCATAAGGGAAACAAGTCTAATTTCTCTGCCACATTTCCAGTTCAGGATTTAAATTGAGATTTGTTGCTGCGTTCTGCTGAAAGAATTTTTGATACGCATTTGAGCTGGTGAAGTGAAAAAAATTGCAAGCCAGTTTCCTGGAAGATTTATCAGGCTGTTTTGTTGATGTTTTTTGCTTTACTTCTCTCACCCATCACAGAAATAAAATTCCAGGCGAGACAGCAGCAAAGGCCCTTGGATCTGTGTGAGCATGTCAAAAGCATTTTAAGAGGAGCAAAATATTTAGAGGAAGAATTTGGAAAATCAGCCTTAAGGGATTTAACACATTTTTCTTCCCCTAATTCAGTCCCGTGTTTGTCCCCTTAATGGAGAAAGGTCATTAAATGGATGAGATTTGCTAAGCCCTGAAAGGCTTTCAGAAACTAAAGGGTTTTTCAAAAATCCGAATCTAAAGACAATGCTTGTTTAGGAACTGGAATGAATACATTTAGAGTGTAAATTATACTAACTTATTTATGTAGAAAAAGTCAGTTATATGTAAGATGGTATTAACTGCACATTTTTATTTTGGAGAAATTAAATGACAAATTGGCTTGATAATGGAGAGCTGAATGACTTTGATACTTTTGAAGTTCTGCATAAATTTCTAGGAAAGGCAAAATGATTGGTCAGTATTGCATGACCGAGATTTTTAGTTGTCTTACTACCACTTTGCTGGCATATTTTTACCTCCCAGAAACAGGACCTGGGCCAGTGTTGTTACCTTAATTGTGGTGCAGAGGGCTGTTTTCTACTACGAAGTGTTCCAAATTTGTTATATTTTAACCTCATAATTGAAAAGCTGCAGGCTAATTCCAGTTCTTTTACTGAGTTCCTTTCTGGTAGAAAATAAGAGGGGTGTGTGTGTGTGTGTGTGTGTGTGTGTTAGAAAAGGGAAATGTGAATTAATGCCTTATTGAAATTTGAACTCTTCCCCCCCCCCTTTTTTAACTGTCAGGAAAATGAATACAGAGGAGTGTTATAAATTTGGAAGTATTTTTGAAAGGCTTGGATGTTGGACAATGTATCTCTACAACCTCATACTTTATTTCGTATTGGTTACTTAGACTCATATTCAAACTTAGATTTGACCCAAAGATCATAGACTATTATAGAAACATTAACTTATTCATTTTTGTAAACATCTCCATATGGGAGAAATCTATTTTTAGCATTTAATTTTCTACTTTATGTGATAAGTTGAAGAACCTTAGTTATCATTCATTAAGGTGCACATACTCATTTCTTTGTCCAGTCTGTATCTGGACTATATCTGATAATGGAGAGGAACATATGAACTATTAAATATTTTAATATTTTTGAAAATAAGAAGGTTAAATGCTCAGAAAAGAGGATAAGAAAAAAACAAAATTCATTAATATCAATCCTTAGGAATGTTTCCCATTTTAAAAAATTTATTTTTATTTTTTTTAAAGATTTTGTTTATTTGACAGAGAGATCACAGGCAGAGAGGCAGGCAGAGAAGTGGGGGATGCAGGCTCCCTGCTGAGCAGAGAGCCTGATGTGGGGCTCCATGTGGGACTTGATCCCAGGACCCTGAGATCATGACCTGAGCCGAAGGCAGAGGCTTAACCCACTGAGCCACTCAGGTGCCCCAAGAATGTTCCCCATTTTTATGGTGATAAAATTTTCAGCTTGTGTGATGAATGTTATAAAATTAGGAAAATTTAATATTTATGACCTTTATATGTATTTTTGTTCATAGTATTATGGGATATATGTATAGTAAACTATACAAAAACAAATCTTTTCTAAGGTTAATTGGTCAAATAATTAGCTTTTCTAAGAGCTCTGAACACTGATTTGTATTGGTGGGGCTGATACAGATATATACGCATGACGAATGTGGCTGACTTATATTTTCTGTATCATCTCAGCTCTATCTCTCTTGGGCGTGATCGCAAGGTGGGGACATTCAGAGTGTGTAAGCAAGACCTCTTGGTTAATAAATGGCTTATATATGGCATTGATCGATGGCAGAAAGCTGGAAATCAGGTCTGAGGCTGACTGCATTGTCCTTTCTGGAAAGCAGGCTACCTCTCAGTGCAATTAGCATCAAGAAGGTTCTTAAACAACAGTTTTGTTTTTCACCCAGTTTCCCCCTTTGTTTCTCAGAGTCAGTCTCCAATTACCTTTATGGATGTGTAAAAGGGCACTCCTTTCTGGAGCTGCAACTCTCCTATTTATTTCAGGAATGACCTTTTAATCACAAACTCTCCTTGCAGAAGGGAGGAAGGATCAAAGAGATCACAAACTTGGTGAAGTGGTGGCTGAACTTCTACTTCTGCTGTTAGAGATGCCTTAGGAGGTCTAGGGTGAAGGCAGCCCTTTTAAATTGATGCACGGAGAGCAGGGTGCACTGGGGCATCTCTGTTACTATCTTGCTGTTACGATGTGAGAGGCAGCCCGGTAGTGTGGATGGTACCGGGGCAGGCAGTGTGTTCATGCACACAGACAGACAGAACCACAGCTTTCAGCATCGTTCTAAATCCTCCTGAGGCAGCTTTTGGAACCAGTCAGAGATGGTTTTAATGTGCTCTGCAGGCAGTAAGCCAACAGTGACTCTTGCTGGTTGCAGTAGAGAACTGGGGAGCAACTGAAGAGGATCTCATTAGAAGTAGCAGAGAGGGCACAATGGGTATTTATCTGCCATGTTTACATGCAGACTGTAGTAATGATTATAGCAATAACAATAACAAAGAGTTCAATGCCAGCTCTTTGGCAAATGGTTTCTGCTTAGATTCACTCATCTTCAAAATGCCCTTGCAGGCGGGGTGTTATTTATCTCTCTTTTACAAGGAGAACCAGAGGAGAGGGGGCATTGTAGTGATTACCCAGGGTCACCTGCTTAGTGGATTGGGGTGTGGTCTAGTTTGTTCTAAAGCCCTTTGTCTGTTTGATATATCACAGGGTTTCCCTGCGCTTCACTAAATCATTCTGCCCATCTTCAAGACATTCTGGACGCTGTCGTTCATTTTCATTGGCTGTGGCTTGGAACATGAATTTGTCATCAAAACCAAACTTGATCATTTAAAAAAAAAATGACTCCCGTTTCTCCATTTGTAAAATACTGTAATTTATAGATCACGATCATTAAAACCTTGTCCTGTTATTCTTCCTACAGGAAAACAGAGGTTGTGGAATAACCTTATGCTAGTTTTTGTTCTGGAAGGGTAGGACTTGTTCAAAAAATGAGGAAGATCCTGAGTTTCTTAGGCTTTTTTTGTGGATGACTTCGATTTTTGTTTTGGATATGCTAACGTCTTTATCACGTGGAAATTTCACTTAGCAAAATGCAACAGGAAGTATTATGTGGAATAGTGTGAAGGGGAGGTGCTGATTCTGTCCCGCACATGGGGACTGAATGGTTGAGGCTCAGGACAGGGCGGGCCGGCTCCCTGGGGAAGGTGCCCTAGCTTCCCCTGCTGAAGACAGGGGCAGACTCCCTCAGCCTTCCTGTTCTTCCTCAGCTGTGGATCTTTATGCCTCAGGAACCCTTAGGAGGACTACAATTTTAAACTCTCCATGACGGGGGTGATTGTATTTAGAGCCCTTCCCAAAGGTACAGACATGCATTCATTTCCCTTCTCTCCTTTTCCCTCCTGCAGATGAACACAATGACGTGCAGAAGAAGACCTTTACCAAATGGATTAATGCGCGATTTTCGAAGGTAACAGACTTTCAGACACTTGACGGTGATTCAAATGCTTCTTTCTGATTGACGGAGTTTGTTTGGAAGTGCAAGGAATTTTCCCATGACATGTGACCTAACAGAAATCTTCTGAGTATGAAGATACATTTGTACTTTTATAAAAATTCTCTTCTGAAATATATTTAAACGGAAATCCTGGTACAAGCAGTTCATGGTGTGAACACTGTCATAGTATAAACAGCTTTTAATTTTTACCTGGCATTTTTTAGTAATATGCCAATAGTTTGCTGCTCTTGATTCTGTGAATCCTGGGTACATTTAGGAAATGAATATATCACTGGGCAAATTTTGTGTTCGCTTAGCTAGACAGATGATGATTTCACTTTGCCTGGTTTAAATCAAATTGTTGTTCAGGCAGCCTTTCTACCCCATGCAGAAACGTTTAGGGATTTTCCTGTCTGTGGATGTGGCTAATAATGATGATCTACCCTGTGGTTCTTTTTTTGAGAACTTTCTCACCTCTTTCCCCAAGGATCTACTCTTTCTCAGCATTTCTAACTGCTTGGAACATAATCAGTGTTTTGAATGATATTCTTTTTAGGGGCAGGACAAACCTACAAAGGAATGGGCAGGGCTATTTTCAAACTTGTTCTTACATAACTATCCATTGGTTATTGACATTGGGATTTGGTACTTTAAGTTTGAAGTGGAAGGGAAATTTGCAGGATTCCACATTAGAAAGGGGAGAAATAAAGGTTTCTTGGAGAAGCATCATCATAGTCTTTTAAATAGTAGGAAAGGTACTTTAATTAAGGGATATCTTTTTTCAAAATTTTCTATTTGAAAAGGTTGCAAAGGTCAAGAAAATAAACCTTGGTATTTCTTTGAGGCAACGTGAGAATGTTTTAGGATTACTTTGTGTAGCAGCATGGTTTAAAAATTGCTTCACATCCCAGTGTTTACAGATGATTATTTGATTGCAATGTTTTCTTAGGTTTTGCACGTTTTTGTTGAGGGATGTTTTATCTTGCCTCTGAGAATGTAAGGAATGTGAAAACGAACTTTGACAGAAGGGTCAAGAATATAGACGTGCTTGCATAATTTGTGGTTTTATGTGTAGGATTTATTTCAGAGCAGACATAGGTATTTTGGGGGAAATTTTAATTTGTTTTATTTTAGAGGCAGAGGTAATGTCTGCATGCTTGGATTTGACATTATTCAAAACTTTTGAAATACCCATCTGCGTGTGACCATATTCTGGGCATCATAGTTATAGCAACTGAGAGCGTCTGGGTAGAAGATGTTATATCCCAGTGGTTTTATGAGGGCTCAAATGTGTAAGATTATCCATCCTGGTTGTTTTTGAGGATGATACGGTCACTTTTAAGTAGAGCAAGTTAAGCAGACCTATTTTTTTTAGCAGCTCAGTGTAGTCATTGGGGAAGAATTACCTTAGGACTGATTTTAAAGATCATTTGAAAGCATCATTGTCTTGGTAGACCTTCATTTGGGGAACATTTGAAACTGGGAGAAAGGCTTTTACCCCTCTTTATGAGAATAGATCTAGTGCAATCTGACATGGCAAGGTGGAGGGTAGAATAGAGATGACATCTGGGAAAGAATAATTGAAAATGGTTACCTTTGTCAGCGTTGCCATGAGTTTGGCTCAGGCGAGAGAGTACCTGGACAGTATGTGACATATGGTTGAGCTGGAGTGTCACCCAGCAGGTGTTCTTCATCTCTAGGTCCGGAGCTGTTACTGATGGTTGCAAGAGTGGCATCAAAGCTGCCGCTCCTACCCAGTGTGGCCCAAGGACCCCTTTGCCGAGCTTTAAAAATATCCTTACTGCAGCTAGTGTCCCTTGACTTCTTTTCCATTAGATGCTCCTCAGTGTCCAGTGATCATTTGGGTCATGTACCTGAATTCTCTCAAGAGATAGCTCAGTATCGGGGAAGCTGGATGGCTCAGTCAGTGAAGTGTCTGACTCTTGGTTTCGACTCAGGCTATGATCTCACGGTCGTGAGACTGAACCCCACATGGGGCTCCACGCTCAGTGGGGAGTCCGCTTGGGATTCTCTCCCTCTTCCTCTTCCCATTCCTCACTCTCATTCCTTCTGTCTCTCAAATAAATAAATGAATGTTAAGGGGAAAAAAAAAGTAGCTCAGTATTTATTGCTGATGATTAACATGTTTAAAAAGACCTCATGTAACACAAAGTCCAGTACCAGGATAGTTTACTTGATGAACTTGATATTTAAATTTGTACATTTATAATGCATATATTATTCTGTAGTAGTGAGTGAATGTTTTAAGTCCTATGTAAATTATGTGCCCCAGGAAGCTTTTAATTATTGCCAAGACAGTGAAAAGACCAGGTAATATTATCATTTTTAAAAATTTTTAACATTTTAACAGTTCCAGTTATGTAAACTGACACAGAAGCTAAAAGCTTATTTTGTTTGGAGAAGAAGTATCAAAAGTAGAGCTGACCCTGGAAACATTTCCTTTCAGATGACATGGAGTAAGAAATCAAAGTAGAAGGAAAGTTTGGTGGTTCTAGAACAAACTTATCAAAGAAATTACGAGTATGTGGACATAAAGAGATGGAGAGTCCATGGCAGGGACATTGAACTCCGTCCACGTTCTTTCTTTCCCCTGGCTGTCCTGAACCCATAAATCACATTGCTTCCACACTGCTGATTAGGAAAGAGAATAACACATTTCTGTGCTGGGAGATTTCCATAGACTCCCCATACAGCTTAATTCCACTCTGCAGGGAAAAGGTAGTTTTGGGCATGGTGTCACTAGGTAATCCAGAGGCTGGCACAAGAGAAAAAAAGTCCTGGTAAAGAGAATGAATTTGATTTCATTTATTTCTTTGTCCACGCCCTTTGGTATATCATGGTAGAGTTTAAAATAGAATTATTGTTGAGTCTGCTGCTTCCCTGCAGCGTGGGTCCCTCTCTAGGGTAGTCAGGCCCTTGTCCTGAAAAATGCAAATAGATAACTGATGGTGTCTTCCATAGGAATTTATTTTGAATTCCATCCCTGGACATTTTCTTTGTGGTCCCCTCCCTGGCCCCCTTGTAATCAAACACCAAATCTTTTTTTTTTTTTTTTAAGATTTTATTTATTTATTTGACAGAGAGAGATCACAAGTAGGCAGAGAAAGAGGAGGAAGCAGGCTCCCTGCTGAGCAGAGAGCCCGATGCGGGATTCGATCCCAGGACCCTGAGATCATGACCTGAGCCGAAGGCAGCGGCTTAACCCACTGAGCCACCCAGGCGCCCTCAAACACCAAATCTTATTGAGTCTCCTACCTATACATATTAAAAATGTCTATTTCTCTCCCTCTTTTCTGACACCTCCTTTTGCCAAGTCACTATTATCTGAGTTAGGAAAATATGCGAACAACTTTAAGATAGGCAAATAGATTAGTGAGAGTCCTTCCAGTTCAGATGTCTGGGTTATTGGCCTTCCCTTGTCTGTAAGCTACTCCACAACTCTGAGAGTTGTAGAAAACAGATAATAATGCAAATGATTCTTGTCCATAAAAAGTGCAAAGTAGGTGGAAGGCAATTGATTATTATTCCTGGGATAGACCTATTTTTGCATCTATTATAAATTTATTTCCGCTTTCCTTTATTGCGTATAAACGTGGTCTTTTGAATTCTCCTTTGAACTGGTTGTAATACCTTTCTGGTTCTCTTGTCAATTAATGAGTTGAAGTCTGACACGTGTTGATCTTACATGCATATGAGAGTCATGATTTTACCGTTGTTTTTAAAAAAATTATCCCTGAACACGTGGATCACTGTAATAATCTACCAGCCGGTTCTGCCATGCCATGCTTTGCCTATCTGTTCCCTTCTTTCTGCAGTCTATAGAGTAGCAAGAGTGCCCTTACAATGTAAGTTGAAGTTGAATCTTTCAGTGGCTGCCCGCTGTTCTTACTTGCCTTTTAAGGCCCTCAAATGTTGCTCTCTCCAAACTGCAAGGACCTATTTTACTGTTCCTGCTCCCCTTCCCCTAGGGGACTTAAAAACAAGTCTCAGAAATCAGCTCCAGGTGTGAAGGCCAAGAAAAACAAGGCTGTTCCCACCTCGAGTCTAGCCCTGACATAAGTACAGCCATCTTGGCAAAGCAAAAGCCGGCACCTTGCACTGTGAGAGTGGGTTAGCATAAGAATGGCCATCCTGAAGGCCGGGAAGCCATTTTACTGAGCATCCCTAACCAGCCCACAGGGCGCAGGTAACTTGAGATAAGAGAAAGTAGCTAAAACCTAAGAAACAACTTAATCATATACCACCAGGATGGTTAGGTGATGGTGCCATAGGGACCAAATGTTAAAGAAAAACAAGTACTTAACTTGCAGAGATCACAATCCTGCAAGACAGGAGTCTCCCTTGGTTTGCAAATGTCCTGGTGATTTAGAGCAAAAAGGGCTATCTCTTCAATGCCCAGTTTCCGGAGACAGTGGCTCAGTTCCTCAAGGCCTAAGGTTGCACCATAAAACTGAGGGAAGCTGAGGTGGAAGGAAATGTAAATAAAGTTGAATTTCTTCTAAACCTAAATCTCACTTAACCACCAGGATGGCGCCAGGGTGACACTGGAATGGCAAAAGGTTAAACAAAGTTAAACTGTCAAAGTAGGGTGCAAGATATGTATGTAGCTATGAAGAAGTGCCTTGAAAATGTTATATAAACCCTTGGCTTTGAGTGCTTGGGGTCCTTGTTGAAACCCACTGCGCCGGGCGGATACTTGGACCCCAGCTAGCTGGAAATAAACTTCACTGTGTGACTTGCATTATCGAGAGTGTTCTCTGTCTAATTGAGGGGTGGTCGACTCCGTACTCTAACAAAACTACTTCTGATTGCATTTTGCTCTCTCTCCTTCCCTTCTGATGCTCTGGCTATCATGATGAGCTCTCTCATGGCTTCTACCCTTGCTCCTTCTTCCATCTTTTCCTGGCCAACTCCTTTTCCTATTTGTTGTTGGAGCTGAAATATCATTTCCCCAAGGATTCTTTTTCTGAGCTCCCAGATGAGGACAGAAATGCTCTGTACTCACAAAGCACTGATCAGAATTGTACTTTAAATAGTTGTATCTGAAAATATTTGTCTCTCCTCTCCTAATGAGTGGCAAGCTCCATGGGTACAAGGATTGTTTCTTTTGTTTGCTGGCACCACTTCTGGCATTTAGGAGGCCCCCAGTGAGCCTTGATAGGCTTAATAGATCAATGAATGACAGTGACAGAAACATATTTAAATGCCTGATACTTTATATCCATAAACCAGTTGGTAGTTGTTATATTCAAAAAAGGTAGGAGGGAGCGTAGAATTGAGTGCAAAATGGCACAAACAGTGTTATTCCATGGATATGAATACACTTTGCTGCATTTACTCACAAAAATCAACAAAAAAATCCAGCTCTGCGGTTTCCCTATTTACCTGTTTTTGGAGTTGCACTGGAAAGATTGTCAAATCACCATTTGGATTTAATACATAAGATGCTCACGCTTGCTGCACAGGATTCTTCAAATAGAATCCTCCTATTAAATGGGGGCGATGAAAAATGAGATTTAAAAGTTAAAATCGGTTCAATTCATTCCTTGATAAGGGGTTTGGTAAAGAGCTTGAGAATATTGAAGAGTGTGGATCTAAAACCATTGTTTGATTTTTCACTATATAAAGAAATAGGATAGCTAAGGCAGCATTCACTATAAATATATATCCTTTTTTGCTGCAAATCCTTGTTAGTATGTTACAGAGCTATGCTTTGGAGTTTGGGAATCCTGAGAAACCACCCAGGATAGAACAGTGTATGGTTGTTGGATTTTAAAAAGTTATGAAGAGCTCAGAAGAAAATGATTATCTGAAGGAACTGAGGGTTAGGAAATTTAACACTTATTCCTGGAGGTGCTGCTCATTTATTTATGACCTCAGGCAAATTATTAGCCAATTTTTCCAGGTCACTTGGTTTTTATTCCTTTAGCTATAAAACACACTTGGTAGTAATTACTTGCCTTATATTGAGAAGAAATATCGAGGCATTATTATGAAACATTATGGGAGATTTTAATTGCTTAAGAATGCTAAATTTAGACCCTCTCAGATAACCCTAGCTTGTAGTACCCCTGGTCTGTGCTACACATATATTTTAAAACAAAAGTGGAAAAACAAACAAACAAAAAAGCATTGACTCGTTAAACCCACTTTATTCCATTGTCTGATGGTGAAGTTTGAGTGTTTTGCTCCTGCTCAACTTTAAGATCCTCTGGTTTGTTAGTGGGCTGGTCTCCCGAGGGAGGCAGTGAGGGCCTCCTTGCTTCAGTGTTGGGAACTTCCTTCTGACTCCCAGCCTGCATTTTCTCTGGCTGACTTTCAGAGCTGCTCGTCTGGCAGAGCTGAGACGTACACATTGCAGAAGCATTTTTATCAGTTTGGTGAGGTGATTCTCAAAAGAGGTTTAACAAAGGTTAGGCAGAGAATGTGCCGACTTGAAAATGCTGAACTTTAGTTTGGGCAGATTTCTGCCTTTCCCCTTTTGAAGACAACGATGAGCCACGTTTTCATAGAAGTCAGTAAATTCCAAACTTGAAATTTAAATTGATGG
This sequence comes from Mustela nivalis, assembly GCF_964662115.1. Lineage (NCBI taxonomy): Eukaryota > Metazoa > Chordata > Mammalia > Carnivora > Mustelidae > Mustela > Mustela nivalis. The sequence continues at coordinate 57,596,037 of NC_139024.1, read as the reverse complement.
AGCATAAAAGGAAAATCTGTGAAGCATTTTTAAAATTTTTTAAAATAGATTTCACTGTGGAGAGCTATTCAAATGTGTTCTTTGAGGCAGAGGGACATTGCTTCTAGAGTCCCATTGTTTTCTCCTCTTTTCCTGTTGGAGGTTGATGGTCACAGAAATGAGAGTGGGGAAAGATGTGTAGGGAGCTTTGTAGAAGATGGGGCAAGAAAGGCAGCCTGTAGCTGTTCAGTCTTCTTTCAGTCTTGTGAAGGAGACAGTATAGGCTTCCGGGGGACCATCAGTCTCATCTCCAGTAGAGATCTGAGCTCTGTGAGTTACACACTGTGTCCACTGTTGATTTATTTTCATGAGCATGACGATGGCAACTCAACTTGTTGTTTAAGGCACCATATCTGTTCAATTAGTTGTTTAAGAAGTTTCAATTTAGGGGCACCTGGGTGGTTCAGTGGGTTAAGCCCTGTCTTCAGCTCGGGTCATGATCTCAGGGTCCTGGATGAAGCCCCCCGCATCGGGCTCTCTGCTCAGCAGGGATCCTGCTTCCCCCTCTCTCTCTCTCTGCCTACTGCTCTGCCTACTTGTGATCTCAGTCTGTCAAATAAATAAATAAAATATTAAAAAAAAGTTTTAATTTATGTTTACTCACCATTACACAATAAAGTGCACTTCGTATTCCTAAACAGTTCCAAGCTATGTTTTGGCTACATTATGTAAGTTTGGTTTTGTTGTTTGTTTGTTTGTTTTCATTCAGTTTGATTTCTTTTGTTTGTTTTGGTTCCAAATAGCATACTTGCAAAATCACTTTTACCTGGTTACTGTTGTTAAAGTAAAAATAAATAAATAAGTAAAAGATTTTGACTGAACCCATTATTACTTGTAACTGTTAAGCAAATTTGACAGTATTTGCTGATGCATTATAACCCATGCTCAGTTTTGAGATTGATCTGCTGAGAGGAAATGACTTCCAGCCTTTGCCTAGAACGGGGTGAGCCCAGCCATCCACCTTGTGCTTTTTCACTCAGCCTGAGTGGCCCTCCCTGCCATCCCCACCTTCAGAGATGGGCTCTGGTTGGTGCTGGGGGGAGGGGGTCGTAGACCGAAGCCAGTATGGGCCAGTGAGCGGAGGGAGAGGATTGTTTAAGAGGTGGGGGAAACTTTTAGGGGAAAGAAGCTCTTTCTGTTAAACAGAGCTGGGAAGGACCTGCTTTTAGCTGTACCTAACCACGGGAAACCTGTGGCTCTAACTACAGGTAGTCACCTGCCAACCATGAGTGGAGCCAAACTGGATTGGGGAATGTGGAGTGTTGATACTGTTAATTTTGTTCTTGTCATCTGTTGGGGAAATTAAAAAAAATAAAAATAAAAGAAAATCCTGCCAATAAAAAGACCTCTATCTGATACAGAATACAGAGCAAGCACAGTACAAATGGATGCTCCTTGCCTGGGTCTCTTGTGTACCTCCTGAGAGACTCCTGCGTTCCCCTAAGGTCTTTGTTATCTTGGGTTAGAAAGCTGGAGATGGGGGTTTATCTAATTCCTCACCCCAAATCTGGTCTTATTGTGTTTTTAAGGAGATACCCTAAGGGGAAAGAAAGGGCAGGGTGGCTGTCCCTCCTTTATTAAACAAAGAAAGTGTCATTTTATTTACCCTTATCAGTCATCATTATCAGTCCCAGAACTAATGCTTTGCCCTGGTCCCATGGTAGCATATTGTTTGAGGAACTGCGCTCTCCAAACATTTCCCCTGCTTTGCCAGTTGTGCATGTATGGAATGAGCGGTCTTGTTATAGACCTTGCCTGGTATGCATTTGGACCGGGTTTACTCAGCTTGCAGACTTCGCATGGTGTTTGTCCATGGAGTATGCAATTGGCCTTGCCTCTGGCTGCCAGCTCTGTGAGCCCCACATGTGGAACCTTAGCATACCAGTGTATCAGCACTATCTCATGACTTAGCTTACTCCAAATCAAGGAAAAACTTCTGTTACATGCTGTCTGACTTTTGATTCTCAGGAAGGTGTTATTTGGTTTAGCTTGCATTTTACAGTATTTTGTAGTTATTAAAGAAATCGTTGATTTGATTCCTGTGTGAACATGGCACATAAATCATTATTTTGTAGTGAATGTGTTGTTAGTGGGATTACCTGAGCTATGTTTCTCCAGTCCCTCACTCTCTTTTTCCTCCCACCCTCTTTCCCTTCTTGCAAGAGAGTTTCTAAATGGAATCTTTTTCAGTTCTTAAGAACTTGTGCTGACTACCCTGAATTCTTTAAAAAAAAAAAAAAAAAATGCCGGGAGCCATGTGCTCACTGATTCTTTTGACTGTAGCAATCTTGCTGGCTTTCCTTTGCAAGGTGTTTAAAGACCTCCTTAGCTATTTCACTGCACTCATTTTGCTCTCACTCTTCTCAGTTAAAAGCAATGTTGCTCTCCTGCTTTCCCTGTAGAGTGGAATCATAAAGTTGATATTGACCTTCATCAGTCTTCATTTCATTGGTCAAACTATACATTTATAGCTTTATAAATTTTATAAATATTTTTAATATAGTATATAATATAAACATATATTTATATATAATAAATACATAACATAATATATAATGAATAATGTATTTATATGTAAATATAAATAAATATAAATATTTATATATAGCATATATACATTTATGTGCATTTATAGTGATGGACCTCATTTTATCAGTTTGCTTAATCTCTCTTTTTCTTTAAGGATTTTATTTCTATGAGAGGTAGAGATAGCGAGAGAGAGCGTGAGCAGGGAGGAGAGGGAGAAGCAGACACCCCTGAGCAGGGAGCCCAACACCAGGCTCCATCCCAGGATCATGACCTGAGCCCAAGGCAGACGCTTAACCGAGTCACCCAGGCACCCCACAGTTTCTTTAATCTTGACTAGAGATACTAGTCTTTGTTTTAATCTATTATTTATTTTACACAATAATACACATCACAAAAAGAAGAAATCCAAAGAAAATATTCTCCTTTTAATGCTTTCAGTTCTACTACCAAGAGAAAAAGCATAACATTTTTGTTATAAAAAACTTGAAAAATGTGTTTATATGTAAACATAATTAACCAGAATGGTATTGTTTGTTGTGCTCACTGGTGCCTTATTGACTTTTAAGAAAATGAAGAACTACAAGAGCCAAAAGGATGCTAAAGTTGCATCCGTGCTGAGATTGGGGATTCATAAGTGAAAGAGTCTGCTTTAAAAATATCAAAAGAAGTATCAAGTTATATTGCTTATTGCTTTTTGAAATTTTAAAATAACTAAAGCCTTGCCAAAAATGATCAAAAACAGAAAACAATAAAAAAAATTAGAGATGCTAAAGCTTACAATATGTTACCAGAAGCTGGGGACATCAGATTAATCTCAAATGAATCTGAGAAGAATGCAAATACATTATAGTATATCTAGTATCTAGTATATGTGTATATATGTATATGCCATGTATAGCCATGTATATGATACATGTGTACGCACGTAAAGTAAACAGTGGAGATAGTAACTGAATTGCCTTGGCTGCCTCAAATCCTGTTTTGAAAATAGAGCATAAAAAATGGAATAGCTATATAAAGAACTTAGCAAACTCAACACCCAAAGAACAAATAATCCAATCAAGAAATGGGCAGAGGACATGAACAGACATTTCTGCAAAGAAGACATCCAGATGGCCAACAGACACATGAAAAAGTGCTCCATATCACTCGGCTTCAGGGAAATACAAATCAAAACCACAATGAGATATCACCTCACACCAGTCAGAATGGCTAAAATCAACAAGTCAGGAAATGACAGATGCTGGCGAGGATGCAGAGAAAGGGGAACCCTCCTACACTGTTGGTGGGAATGCAAGCTGGTGCAGCCACTCTGGAAAACAGCGTGGAGGTTCCTCAAAATGTTGAAAATAGAACTGCCCTATGACCCAGCAATTGCACTATTGGGTATTTACCCTAAAGATACAAACATAGTGATCCAAAGGGGCACGTGCACCCGAATGTTTATAGCAGCAATGTCCACAATAGCCAAACTATGGAAAGAACCTAGATGTCCATCAACAGATGAATGGATCAAGAAGATGTGGTATATATACACAATGGAATACTATGCAGCCATCAAAAGAAATGAAATCTTGCCATTTGCGACAACATGGATGGAACTAGAGCGTATCATGCTTAGCGAAATAAGTCAAGCAGAGAAAGACAACTATCATATGATCTCCCTGATATGAGGAAGTGGTGATGCAACATGGGGGCTTAAGTGGGTAGGAGAAGAATAAATGAAACAAGATGGGATTGGGAGGGAGACAAACCATAAGTGACTCTTAATCTCACAAAACAAACTGAGGGCTGCTGGGGGGAGGGGGTTTGGGAGAAGGGGGTGGGATTATGGACATTGGGGAGGGTATGTGCTTTGGTGAGTGCTGTGAAGTGTGTAAACCTGGTGATTCACAGACCTGTACCCCTGGGGATAAAAATACATGTTTATAAAAAATAAAAAATTAATAAAAAAATAAATAAATTAAAAAAAACAATGGAATAGCTGAACAGTGTCAAAGGGCTCACATTTATTGTTTGTTTGTAAGATACCATATCAGATATATTGTGAGAGCACTTAAAAACTTATGTTTTCACTCATCTCCTTATTATACCCAGTTGTAACTTGATTATTTATAATGAGATTAAGTAAATCATAGGACAGATTCTGTCTGTGTACTGTATCTGTTACTTGGTACAAATTTGGCAGAAGCATGCTTAGCTCATGAGCCCATCCTAATGTGCTCAGCCTGCTGCGCTGGTACTGGTTTTGTTTACGTCTGTGTTCTGAGGGTCTTGAGGGCAAGGCCTGCATTTGTCTCTGTGGGTGGTCAGGGTCAGCCTAGCAACTCCAGCGAGAAGGCACTGATCTGTCTTCCACATGGAAAATGCAAATCCTAATTCTGTCTCTGGCTGGTGGGTTGTTGCTATAAAGAAGTTGTACTTTGCCCTTTTAAGAGCTCCAAACTATGCTTTCTAAATTTTACTTTCTTATTCAATCTTCTGCACATTTTTTTTTTTCTATTACCACTGCTACTATTGCTGAAAAACTTGGCTTCTATGATAGAAATAACTGGGATTTGGGAGTACTGAAGAAGGGAGAGAATAAGACAGTGTCAGATTAGAGACAGGGCGGGGACTTGATCACAGAGGATCTTTTACTTGGAGTGTGGATTGTCTTTGCCTATAATTAGAGTTATTCCGGCTTTTATACAGAAGCAAAGGGATCAATTAGCCTCGTCCTGGAGACTTGAACTGCAGTGGGAGTCATGATGACAGGGAGAGGTGGTTACCTTTGAAATGTGTGTTCGAAGGTAGAAAATTGAGGTGGACAGTGAGTGGAAAACAAAGAATCTGAAACTACAGACTTCTTTGTGTTGGTCTGATTGCTGGTGTTCTGTCTTCAGGCATGTTCTCTAGTCTTTGCATGGTGTGTTGTTGTGTGTGTGTGTGTGGATGTGTGCGCACATGCGTGTGTGTGTCTTTTCCACAGAGATTATCCAACTCACTATTGACTACTACATTTCATGTGGTTATGCCGTGCGCAGAGACTGCTAATCAGTCGCCTGGTGACCTGGTATGCCACGTTGTTTATCTACTTTCAGGAAACTACAAATATCAGGAGATTACACGGAGAAATTCAGATTTCCAGGTTCTTTTGAAAAACCGGTAGTCCTGCCCACAGTGACCGACATGGCTGCTGGTGGTGGAAATGAGCACGAGCTGTCACCAGCAGTCTTTGGGCTCATTTCTCCGGGGGTGGCGGAGCTCATCAGCTTGGCTTCGTGTGGTCGTCTATCACACATCCCCATCAGTCTTCGCAGCCGCTGCCCTCCTGGAGACCCTGGCTTCTCCTCATGAATTGTGATAAAAGTTTACTTGTATCTTCTGACACTTTTAAATCCAGAAACTTCCATGTCCCAGCTGCTGGTATTAATGCTGGTCCCTCTTATCACAATGATGGGGTTAAAGTGGGTGTCAGGAGAGTGCACCGAAGGATAGGGGTCAAGGAAAGGCTTGGAGGAGGAGTCACCAGGGCTGGTCACCTACAGTATCTGTCCCCTGGACGCATGTCATGTTGCCTTTTCAATTTTTTAAGGTTAAATATGACCCATGGCTTATCTACATTCCAAGTTCAAGATTGTTCATTTGTACTGTTTTGTGTTTATTGGAAAACTATGAGAGCCCTCTCTTGTGAATGAGAAGGGTGGCCTGAACTTGGCATTTCTGCGGGGCCAAGCACAAAGGAGGTATTCACCATGTATTTGTCTGATTGAGTTATTAAACTGTATTTTTTCTGTCGGAGAAGGCTCTGCAAATATGTCTTTGCAAAGGATTCAATATCTAAATAGGAGGCTGACTGTCAGGATGAATCAGTTTTTAATTTTATTCAGTGATGACTTCTGACATTTCCAAACAGTTTCCCAGGGTAGACCCCATGTTGAGAGCCTGTGATAGGAAAGCGCAGATACGCATTAAAGCTGTGTGCTTGGGAAAAAATTGTCTTCATTTTGAGTTCATTTCAATGTGCTACATGTTTTGTTGCTTTCTTTGGGAAGTCATTAAATAGGACTCCCTCTATTCTGCGCCCCCCCAATTAAGTATTTCCTGGCTTAGATGTCACAGTCCTGCCCCCTTGTAATCTTAGTGGCAGTTTAGCACAGACTTTGAGAACATAGGTTTAGAACCCGATTCTGTAGTATTAGATCCTGTTTCTGTCTTTCCCTTGTCATATCGCCCTGGTCTCAGCTTCCCTATTTCAAAATATTACTATCAAGAAATAACTAATACATGTAACTAATACATATAAATCTCTGTAAACCCCTAAAACATTTCTAAGTGCTTGCTATTACTCTAAGGACATTTCATGCTTCTGCTGCCTGTTTTCATGTGGCCCACAAGCTAGGAATGGTTTTGACATTTTTAGGGGGTTGCAAAAAATAAAGAAAAGAATATTTCACGACACATGGATGTTATATGAGATTCAAATTTCAGAATCCACAAATAAAGTTTTATTGGAACATAGTCATCATTATGATTGTCTCATTTGTTTCTGTATTATCTGGGCTGCTTTCATATTACAGTAGGATCGAGTGGTTTTGGTGGAGACCACCTGGCCAGCAACACCTAATCTAGGTTCTGTCTGGATCTTTGCAACAGAAATTTTCTGACCTCTGCTTATAGGACAGAAAGCACTGAATCCCCATAGGTACAGGTGTTAATCTCTTGGGTGGTAAGTGGGACTTGCTCTTTGGCATAGTCTGGTTCTTTCCATCTGTATATGGGGCATTCTGAAGTTGTATTTGTCAGAATACGTACTTTTGTAGTGACTGGCCATGTGTGTGGTGGTGTGGGTGTGTGTTTTCTGTGTAAGCTTTGAACCACAGCTTTGGATTTGGACAAGCCCAGGTACTATTCTTTACTCTGTCCAGTGAGGAGATTCACAGGCTGTATTTCCCTCTCTTTCGCCATCCTGCAGGTGTAATCCTTCCAGAGATTCTCAGTGGGAATATATACTGATAACACCATCATTGGCTTGGAGTGGGAAGGTGTTAGAGAAAGGGACGTAGCACAAAACGTGTATTTTCCTGATCGCCATCAGTATTCATCTGAAATTGGGAGATAGAATAAAGAAATTGTATTGCTGTTACTGTGGGGTTTTGTTTGTTTTATATTTTTAAAGAAAATTAGAGCACTGGTTATACTGTATGAATGATTGACTTCTAGAAAGACAGAAGGGTGTCTGGGTCATGTTTGTTTGAACAGAATGCTCTGCAGGGAGCTTTTCTTAAGGTTTGTTGCTCCGTAAACCAATGAACTAGACAAGCGAGAGAGGGAAAGAGTGTCTCTTCTAGAAAAGTTAATGCTGCTCCTTAATGCCTCCTACTTTGCCATTGATTAGCAGTGGAGCTTAGGGAAGAGTCTGGTGAGTTTGCTGCTGAGTCACGGCTTGTCTCGTGGTGCAGACCTACAGCACAGTGTGGCATGCTCTAGTCTCATCATGTTCATGGCTTTGGAGTGGGATGTATCCCTACTGGTCATCGTATTCGTGAATTTGGGACTGAGAAGATCTTTGTCCATGAATTGACACTAACACGGACTCAGGTTCAGAACCTGCTTTTACATTTTGCCTGGGATGAAGAAATGCTTATTTGTTTTATTTGTTCTTCCAGATACGGTTGAAATTTTATGGCACTTTTATGACCATATAAACACTGAAATTATGCTCCTAATATGAATGATAGTATCAACCATTCAGTGAACGTCCGTCTTCTTAGTTTTTAACAGATGAACAAATAGATGTGGAAGGACCAAGTCACTTGCCCAGAATTATATGACTGGTGAAAGGACTTGTCTGTTAGTGAGATCGTGGATGCACATTCATGATTGTCATATGGACTAATATTTATATTTACCTTATTCTATATTATGATGGTTTGTGTTATTTTATTTATTTATTTTTTGAAATGGATAGTGGATTTGAGAAGACATTATTAGCTGTAGTTCTTATCAATTTTTGAGATCTTTTTTATGTCTAGGTATGCCTTATTTATTTACTTACTTAATTTTTTAAAAGATTTTATTTATTTATTTATTTGACACAGAGAGAGAGAGAGAGAGACAGACAGACAGACAGACAGACAGCCAGAAAGAGAGGGAACACAAGCAGGGGAAGTGGGAGAGGGAGAAGCAAGCTTCCCTCTGAGCAGGGAGCCCGATATGGGGCTTGATCCCAGGACTCTGGGATCATGACCTGAGCTGAAGGTAGATGCTTAACTATCTGAGCCACCCAGACGCCCCTATTTAATTTATTATTTAAAAAATATTTTATTTATTTGAGAGAGAGAGATGAATGAGCGAGTGTGAGTGAGAGAGAGAGAGAAAGAAAGAACCAGCAGGGGTATGTGGCAGAGGAAGGGAAGAAGCAAGATTCTCCTGCTGAGCAGGGAGCCCGGTGCTAGGCTTGATCCCCGGATCATGACCTGAGCTAAAGGCAGATGCCTAACACACTGAGCCACCCAGGCACCTCTACACACCCCTCTTTATTTCTCCCATGACCTTTACCTATATCCCTACCTCTTCATGCCCAGAGCAGAGTTATTCATCTCTCCTGGAAAAGGAATCTGTTGATTGGGTGGCTGGTGCTCCGAAGTGTACTTTGGTTGACATAAGAGAGGAGGAAGGCGAGCATAGCAGAAGATGAGGGCTTCTCTTTTGTTTTTACAGGTGACAGGTAGGGAGTCTTTAACGTGCAAGGAGCTCCCCCTTGCTCTGCCTCCTGGAGTATCACTTCTGGACCCTGGGGCCACATCTCGCACATGGAAATCAGTTTGTTATTGTGATTGATGGAGACAATCCACGTGTCCCTGACACTGTCACTGCTCACTAGGATGGCACCTGGGACTAGAAAAACAGTTTTGTTTCAGACGCAAAGAAGTCATAATTCTTTTCTTTCTTTCTTTTTTCCTTTTCTTTCTTCTTCTTCTTCTTCTTTTTTTTTTTAACTGATTCTATAGTGAAAACTTCACCATACTTCCCCTCATTTGGAGTACGTGAACTCTTCAAAAGCCCTGCTAGTCAATAGTTCATTAGTTGACAATATTTTATACTTAACTGAAAATGTAAAAAATCAGGAGAGGAGGATTGGAAAATGCTGAGTTTTAGGAACCCTCAGAAGGGCTCCCTTCCACCTCTTCCATTTCAAGCTCAGAGTAAAATTGTGCTTTATATGACTTTATTTATTTATTTATTTTTAAGATGTATCTATTTATTTGAGGGAGTTTGCACACATGCGTGTAAGACTGTTGGGGGAGAGGGTGGCCAGAGGGAGAGGGAGAGAATTTTCTCCCAAGCAGACTTCCCTGAACACAGAGCCTGATGCTAGGCTCCATCTCAGGATCTCACGTCCCTGAGATCGTGACCTGCGCCACGAGTCAGACGCTCCACAATCTGAACCACCCAGGTGCCCTTGTTTATGTTTTTTTTAAAGTGAAAAGTGAAAAAGATGAAATAGTTATCAGTTACAAAATATCTCTATTTTTGACAGAACTCAGACTGTTATCTCTGTGGAGATTTCAGATTAAAGGGGGATAATTTTATACAACATAGTGATGTCACACTTAGTACATTGTGTTTTATAGTTGTCTAGACATTTTCACATAATATTATTTGTTAGATTTTAGCCTGTGATGAAGAGGAAGGTTAAAAGGTGGGTTTAGGTTTACCAGTTTGTTAATGGTCCAACTGGAATTGAAACGGAGGCTTCCTGATGTTCTGTGTAGTCATCTCCCTACTGCATACAGCCGTCAGATCATAGGGGATCTGCCTGTCGATGGGTGGTGTTTTCTGGCATCAGACACAGGGTGTGTTGGTTGCTGGAAGCTGGTGCTATTTATCAGTTAGGATTGCAAGTTTAGGAATTCTGTAAGCTTTGCCTTTCGAAATACTGGACTGGTGCCTTACTTAGACACAGAGCCCAAAGTGTCATTGTTGTTTAGAAATTATAGTGAGAAGTATAGGTGCAGCACTGGAGAGATGAAATTATGGACAAACTGATGCGTTGCTGTGGTGGAAATGCCGCAAGACTCCGTCAGACCGTGAGCGTGAAGTGTGGTGATGGAATGATAGGATCCACACACGTGTCATGTCCTCTGCACCCAGGCGCTGTGTGCTCATTTATATTGCTCAGGGCATCTCTCTTTCATTCCTTCTCAGGGATATAGACCATAGTCAAGGCATATGGATGGTAGCCTTGGCTTTATTTACTCCCTTTGTGAGAAATAATGCAATTTATATAAGAAATAATGCAAATTCTATTGTTCAGCTTAAAGCATTTGTTATGGATTTCAGAGTTCCCTGTAATTATGTTTCTTTCCATACAAGGCCAAGCTGAATGATCTGCTGCCCATCCAGACTTTTAATTGGAAAAAAAATTTCTTTGCCACATAGGTATGGAATTTCTGCTGCTGAAGAAATTCATAATTAACTTTTTCTTTTATAGAGTGGAAAACCACCCATCAATGATATGTTCACAGACCTCAAAGATGGAAGGAAGCTCCTGGATCTTCTGGAAGGCCTCACAGGAACATCACTGGTGAGAGGAGTCTTCTTTGAGAACCAGACTAACAGAGTGTCTCTCATCATTAGTGACTTGAAGACCCTCGGGGGTACTTACAATGTTCAGGCCCAAATAGGAACATTTAAAAAAAAAGTATTTCAGTGAATTTTTGATAGAACATTATTAGGCTTTATTGAGGGCTCTATTTTTATCAAAGATAAGATTATTTATTATATTCATTGCTCCCAGGGAGCCCAGGAGAGAATTACAAAAGAAGAATGGCTAGGGGAAGAGGGCATACTGTTTTGAATAGTAGAGAACACACTTTTTGTTTTTTAGAAGATGCTAGTTATTGAAAACACATTTAAATGTTATTTAATAAATATCTTAAGGAGTTGTTAAAAGCTATGGCATTTATTTTTATTCAGTTTTTCAGTATTACTTTTGTTTCTTCATCAAACCCAAATCTATTACTTTATGTGTTACACTCACACAGAAAGAACTCCGCTATTGAAGAGGATACATTTTTATGGGTACAAACTTTAACACTAGAGGAAGAATTAGTATAGAAGGTACAGAGAAATGTACTCCTGAAGATGAATTCCTTTCTTGCCAAAGCTGTGAGGTGTTATACTCGGCCTTTTGCCTTCCAGGCAGTGGGTGAGATACCTGTTGGAGAGGCTGATCCCTCTCTCAGATAAGATTCCTGGGCCAGTGAGGCAGAAAGAAGCCTCCAGATCACGTTGCCCCACATGGCTATTCCTGCCTTCCCCCTGGGCTCTTGTCACCTGGGAACCTGAGACAGTGCCTCTGAATCCTTCCTGCTCTGTGCCCCCCGGTGCAGTATGAAGGTGACATGACTTCTCAGTCTTCCTGAGTCCATCCCAACTTAGATAAAAGAAACTGGCTCCTGAAAGCCTTTGTTCTTAAACTGGCCTGCATGGTAGAATCACCAAGGAAATCTTGTAGAAATTCCAAATGCCTGCTACACCCCAGAATCACTAAGTGATAATCTTTGGGGGTAGGACTAAACAGGTTTGCTATTTTTTGAATGCTAGGATTCAGGCAAGTGAGGGATCTACTATCTTAGGATGTTGGTGAGGTCATTTGCATTCTGTCACGAGGAGCCTCCGTGGTGGCCTGAGAAGCCAGCCAGAGCTCCTGGCAGAGAGGGGCTCTCTGCAGGCTGAGAATCTCTGTACACCTCAGTGTCCCTGTTTGTTGGCAATGTGAAGAGTTGGTCTCATTTGATGTCACGTTTTGTTTTCTAGCCGAAGGAACGTGGCTCCACAAGGGTCCATGCTTTAAATAATGTCAACAGAGTGCTGCAGGTTTTACATCAGAACAATGTAAGTTCACGGTGTGACTTTTGGGGTTCGTTGGTGCCATCCAGATTATTTATCGTCAAACCAGCCACCTGCTCTGTGCATTGTCATCAGCTGAGTTTTGGAAACATTTTTCTTACATTAAGTATTGAACCTTTTCTGTAAGGGAGGGAAGAGTCATGCTTTTTCAGACTTCTTTATTGATCTATTGTATAAATAATACATTTTTGAGATTTAGGCATATCTGCTACTCTAAAATGAAATTTCTCTTATCATTCACTTATACTGCTGTCCAAAGGTACTAAAACAAAAGTCCGGGCTTCTGTGGCTAAATTGTCTTAAGAGGGTTTTGTTTGTTTTTGTTTTTTTTCTTAATAGGTGGATTTAGTGAATATAGGAGGAACTGACATTGTTGATGGAAATCACAAACTGACTTTGGGATTACTTTGGAGTATCATTTTGCACTGGCAGGTGGGGAAATTTTCAATTATTTCTTAATAGAAATGGGACATGTATCATTTGTGTGTTAGTTTCTTAGGGCTGCATCCCAGAGTACCACAGTCTGTGTGGCTTCAACAAGAGAAATTAATTTTCTCACGGTTCTGGAGGCTAGAAATCTGAGCTCGATGTGTCAGCAATGTTGGTTTCTTTTGAGGCCTCTCTCCTTGTCTTGTGGGTTACTGCCTTCTTCCTATGTCCTCATGGTATTCCCTCTTTGTGTGTGTCTTTGTCCTGATCGCCTCTTCTAGTAGTAATGGGTTAGGGTCCACCCCAGTGATCTCATTTTACCTTCATGAGAGATCCTGTTTCCAAATTCACATTTGCCAGTAGTGGGGTTAGGACTCAAAGAATTTGTGGGGGACACAGTTTAACTCATAGTAATTTAGAATGAAAGAGTCTGACAAACAGCTATATTCTCCTGGCATAGAAAAAAAAATTTATCTTTTTTTGAAAATATTAAATTAAAAAAGTTGACATAATTTCTGTTTTTTTTTTTTTTAAATTGTAAAAATAGCTTAAGGAATTCCTGGATACCTTTTATTCAGATTCCCCAAATGCTGACAGTTATTATCTATACTTTTATGTTTTCTGTGTTTCTCCTTGCTTAAATACTTCAGTATGTATTCTGTAAAAGCCTTTTTCTTCAAAGCAAGGAATTCTCTTATATAACTAGAATATAATGTTAATATCATAATCTACATATACAATATATAATATAGTACTAATACTGTTAAACATATAATTGTATTATATACTAAAATAATATGTAATTATTAAAATCAGGAAGATAGTATAAAAACAATACAATTACATAATTTATACATCTTAGGGAGATTTTTTTCAATTGCCCTGGTAATATCCTTTATAAAAGAAAAAGAAAAAAAATCATGCATTACATTTATCTGTCACATCTCTTTAGTCCTCTTCAATCTGGAATAGTTTTTGAGTCCTTCTTTGTATTTCATGATGTTGAGCTTTTTGAAAAGTACTGGACAGTTACTTTGTAGAATACCCCTCCATGTTGGTTTGGCTGGTATTTTCTCATAATTAGACTTAGGTTATTGATTATTATTATTATTAGACTTGAGACTGGCAACTATTTTAAGTTATAGGCAGCATGGTTTTTTTGAACAGGTAAAGGACGTCATGAAAGATGTCATGTCAGACTTGCAACAGACAAACAGTGAGAAGATCTTACTGAGCTGGGTACGCCAGTCTACTAGGCCATACAGCCAGGTCAATGTCCTCAACTTCACCACCAGCTGGACAGATGGACTTGCCTTTAATGCCGTGCTCCACCGACACAAGTGAGATACGTCCTTACTTAGATGTGGGCCTTACAGATTTGTATCTCTTCTCTGTCTCTCTCCCTTACTATTCCTCCCTAAAGTCCCTTCCCCACTACCACCACTGTCCTCTCTGCACATGCTTAAACATTAAGAAAAGAAACATTATGGCAGAAAATACCCATTGAGTCTTCATTTCCATAGGATTCAAATGCCACAGTGCAGTGTCCTTGGTTTCTTCTACGTATTTATAAGTTTTAAAAAATGTAAAATAATTCATATAGTTCAATTCCACTCATTCAGCACTAACCAGTAATATATACAGTGGATTGTGTTTCTGTTCTTATACCAAAAGGAAAACTCTATAAATTGATAAATTCAGGGGCACCTGGGTGGCTCAGTGGGTTAAAGCCTCTGCCTTCATCTCAGGTCATGATCTCAGGGTCCTGGGATCGAGCCCTGCATTGGGCTCTCTGCTCAGAGGGGAGCCTGCTTCCCCCTCTGTCTCTACCTGCCTCTCTGCCTACTTGTGATCTCTCTCTCTGTTAAATAAATAAATAAAATATTTTAAAAAATTATAAATTCAATGCAATCTCAAATAAAGACAATTGATTTTTTTCATAAAACATGTAATTGTAGGAAAGACTAAAGGCCCAAGGAGAGCCAGTACCCTCCTGAGGAAGAACCAGGTTGAAGTGCCTCTGAGACAGAAATAAAATTAGTTATGATGCTATATTTATTAAGACTATATATGTAGTGCTATAAATACATGAATATAATAATGGTCTGAATAATGTAAAATTGAAAATATTTGACTGTTTTGACATATAAGAATGGCAGTTTCATGGAGTTCAGTCTAACAGGATAAGGAACTCAGAAATAGCTCCATCCTGCTGTGCACCTGAGCTGATGTTGGAGATAAGCAGATGAATAGATAGCATGGGACAACTGGTTACCCATATGTGAATAAATAAATGGGATCCTTACCTCCCACACCCAAAAGTAATTCCAGATGTATCAAGGATTTAAATGTAAAAGGCAAAATTTATTATATATTTTGTTGCTATTATAAATTACTTAGTGTTTCAAGTTTCTGTTTCCTGTATGTTTTTTGCGGATATGTAAAAAAAGCAGTTGACTTTTCTACATCTTAGATCTGGAAACTTGTTAAAATTTTATAAATTTTACAAAAACATATCTGTAATTGGGTGTTTCTGTAGGGTGGATTTTTTTTTTTTTTTGACTATCCATGAATCATAAGTTTCTTCTCTCTTTTCTTCTCTTCCCCCCTCATTTTTGCCTTGTCCTTCAATACAGTATTGGTTTGAATTAGTGATAGTAAGCAGAATGTTTTGTTCTACATAATGAAGGGAGTAGTTTCAGTATTTTACCACAAGACTGCTGTCTGCTGTAGCTTTTTTCATATACTTTTTATCTAGTTAAAGAACTCCCATACCCAAGTGTCTTTCACTTCTTCTTTATCAGTTTAAAATGACTGGCCTCTCTTCCTAGCTGATTTAGATGTTATCAAACAACTTTAATTTTAGCCAAAGGTTTTCCCCAACTATTACTTAATTGAGTTAGCAAGCATGTGTGGAGTGCCTTCTTTGTGCTATGTGTAGGCCGTATAGCAGAGAACAAAACAAGCAAAAATCCTGATCCTTTTGGAATTTCCATTCAAATAGAAGGAGGAAGACAATTTAAAAAATGTTAATGTAGGCCCTATAGTATTTAGAAATAGTAAACATGCTGAAGTAAAATATATCAGGCAAGAGGGAATGAGGGACCGGCATTTGGGAAGTCAGTGGGTGCAGTGGCAGGAGTAGGAGGAGTATTTAGGGATGAGGTCAGAGGAGGAACTGGGTATGGCAGTAGGGCAGGCAAAGCCCAGAAATTAAGTGGGTCTAAGATGCAAGAACAGATAGAGTATACAGAAAATGACCAGTTTTGGGATAGGTCAGAGCAACAATAATGGCCAATTTGCTGGGTTAAAAAGAGAAAATTGAGGCAGAAAGGAAATACTAGACACTAGTAGTATAGAGGGGGATGATTGATGAAAAATTCTCTCAGGGTTTGTTGCAGGAGTATCC
This sequence comes from Mustela nivalis, assembly GCF_964662115.1. Taxonomy (NCBI): domain Eukaryota; kingdom Metazoa; phylum Chordata; class Mammalia; order Carnivora; family Mustelidae; genus Mustela; species Mustela nivalis. The sequence continues at coordinate 57,579,731 of NC_139024.1, read as the reverse complement.
CATGAGCACATCAAAGCTGGATTTTCTATTCTGCCAATCTTGGTCTTTCAGTTGGAGAATTTAGTCCATTAACATTGATTGTGATAACTTATTTAGGTTCATTTTTACCTCTTGTTTTAAGCTTCTTATTTCTTTTAACTTTTCTGTGTATTTTTTCTTTGTTGTCTTATATGGATGGGTTCTTCTTCCCTTTTTTTCCTTTACTATTTGGGAAATATTATGTACCATTTCTAATCTTTTTGTGGTTACTTCAAAAATTTTATTTTATTTTATTTTTTTTTTTTTACTTCAAAAATTTTAATAGGCATATTTAACTAACACAAGAAACTTAGAATGTTTTATCCATTGTTTTCATGTTGTAAATTACTTTAAAATATATATTTCACAAGCCTTTGGGATATAAAAGATAAAAATTTTTTCATTTAAACTCACAGGTAAAATAATCTAAAACTGAAATGTATTAAAGTATAACAGTGACTACTTTTGTCCATATATTTCATTTTCATTCATTTTATTTGCATTGTAATTTTCAGACCTGATCTCTTCAGCTGGGATAGAGTTGTCAAAATGTCCCCAATTGAGAGACTTGAACATGCCTTCAGCAAAGCTCAAACTTATTTGGGAATAGAAAAGCTGTTAGATCCAGAAGGTATTGCTCAGTGTTTAATTTCAGTCTTAATTTTGCTCTACAATTTTGAGTACTTGAAATTTTTTTTTTCCTTTTTAGAAAGAGTAATAAGAATTGTGGATTTTTTTTTTTTTCTTTTGAAGTATGGTGCAAGCCATTTCATTGCAGACTAGTTATTAGTACTATTGTACTTAATTTGTAGGATGCTTTGGTGAGAAATTTAATTACATCATTGGAGCATAGTTACTTATACTACCATAAGATTTAAAGTTTAAGAAAATACAATTATTAGAGAAACAGTTCAATATTTGTCTTATTTAATTAAAGTGCATTTTTATGTGATCTTGCATATAATGTAAAAACTTTAGTTACAGATATTGCAGAGTTGAATTCTAAACTTTTCATATTATAAGTAAAGTCAGTGTCATCTTAAGTGGTAGCTTATCTGAACATTTTGGGGAAGCTTTTAGGGAGATTTTTAAGAAATAGTTTACTGAACAAAATAAATAATCTTCTTTGCCTTTGTCTCATCTATTATTATATGAACTAGAAATTTACTGAGTTCTGGTATTGCAAAGATTATATACTAATATTGTTTATGGGTACTAAAGGTAGTTATTTTATAGCTAATATTGAGCAATTCACATATTTTTGACATCTAATTTAAGCTGCTCCTTATTTTCTTCCACTTTTAGATGTTGCTGTTCAGCTTCCTGACAAGAAATCCATAATTATGTATTTAACATCTTTGTTTGAGGTGCTTCCTCAGCAAGTCACTCTAGATGCCATCCGTGAAGTGGAGACACTCCCAAGGAAATATAAGAAAGAATGTGAAGAAGGAGAGATTAGTATACAGGTACAGGTCAATTTTTATTAAAAAGTTTGACTTGCCATATTTGTTTTCTCTTAGGTACTAGATTAAAACACTTTCAGGGGAGTCTTTTCTTGACTGAGAACATCTTGGGCTCTCAGCTTACATAGGCATAAGAAGTTCCGTTTATCAGTTAGCATGCTATCATATGTCAGCAGTGTGAAATGGAAAACGGTGGCTCAACTGATTTTACTGAGAAGGAACATACGTTATTTTAGACAATAAGGCTGGAATTAGATTCCAGGGCTGTGAACATTCTGCTGCACGATAGGCTTAAGAACTTACCTTTTCCCATTGTCTGTTCATTTTATCTTTGTTGTCATGTGCAGAAGATGGTTTTCCCACATCAGCCTAGTGTGTTCCAAGTACTAATCTTTTTTCTTTCTTTCTTTCTTCTTCTTCTTCTTTTTTTTTTTTTTTTTTTTTTTTGCCACTGAGAAAAAGGTTTTAATCATTATATTCCCACAAGGGCTATCAAAATGTAAGTTTTATTTCCCCTTCATTTAGGAGGAGTAATTGCCAGTAGGCTACTGAGTTTTTTACTTAAGGGCTTCCAGTGGTTTTATTCACCAGGATATAAATGTATATTTGGGGGAAGATACAAAGTCATGAAATTTTCTTCCTGACTGATCATGTCTTGAATCGATCTGTATTTTCTTATTCTGTTGTAGTCTTACCAGTTCTCTTTTTCTTTTTTTTAAAGATTTTATTTATTTATCTGACAGACAGAAATCACAGGTAGGCAGAGAGGCAGACAGAGAGAGGAGGGGAAGCAGGCTCCCCGCTGAGCAGAGAGCCCCATGTGGGGCTTCATCCCAGGACCCCGGGATCATGACCTGAGCTGAAGGCAGAGGCTTAACCCACTGAGCCACTCAGACGTCCTAACCAGTTGTCTTAATTCATAAAATGAGAGAATCTTAACAGTGGGACACAACGTTTTCAAAAGTCATTTGGTCCAGCGTGTTAGCCAACTCAGCAACTAAGGGATGTATATGGCTTTCAAAATGATAAATAAATACATTTTAGAGAGTTAGAAAGCATGGGCTTGGAAGCTCAAAGTTCATTCCTGTTACAATTTGTTTTGAGTTGCTTACTTACCTTTTCAACCACAGTTTTAGCTGAAAAATCTGCATAAAACCACCCACTTATAAAGGTGAGTCAAAGTACCTACAGTGATATTGATAGACATTCAATAGGCAGTAGCTATCTATCATCACTATAACTTTTCCTTCTAAATTAGTTTTGGCACTGCATTTATCCTCACTCAAAAAGTTTCTTCATAAGGAATGTTAATTCTCATCTAATGACAATGGTCTTGAATTGGCATTAACACTTGTTTTTCATTCTCTGGGGCTCGGAGAGGTTACTTACTGATTTCTGATTTTCTATGGGTGGTAGGTACCAATTCTTTTATGTTCCCCATTTCAAAAAATAGCATGACTTACAGAAAAAGAAAATAACTTACTGAAGGAAAGAGGGCAAGAGATGGGCCAGCTTTTGAACCCAGGGCTCTTTCATAGTTTTGAAAATCGAGTGATACTGAAGAAAAGCCCTAATGTTTTATAACTGACTGAAAAGAATGCTGAGAAGCATTTGTTTTGAGTAACATAGCTATCTGTCATTAATGATGCACCCTGCTAATTGGCTCAGATAATCTTCTGAGGTTGCCTTTTGGTTTTAAAATCATTTCTTTATTAGATCGGGGTTCCTTTCACTAAAAAGATGGTATATTTTACTTCATGCAGTTAGAGCCATTCTTAAAAAAGGAAGGAAATTTCATTTGCCTTTCATGGTGTGTAGATAAAATCATCATTTTTGTTTAGTTCTCAAGATTCCATGATAGGAATTAGAGAAGCCATTTGCCGTTTGATTAAGAGCAAGTGTATTAACATTTTCCTGCTTTCATTAGTGCCATAGAGGCTGAATTAAGTTAACCGAAGAAATGAAATGTGGCTAAGTTTTAATCATCTATCTACTCTTTGACAGAGTTTGCCACCCGCTCCTTTCCAGTGAATACTGATAGCCAGCCTTCCTCTCTGGCTCTTCCTACAAACATATGCTCTAGGGCTTAGGTAGTCAGCAAATAATTCTTGCATTTCTCTGTAAATCACACTTTCAGTTGAAAGTCTCCTCTCATGTTTCAATTAATACCTTCTGAACATTGGCAGTTTAAATAATGCCTTCCACCTCAGCCCTCAGGGATCGTAGGGCCCATCTAAGTGACTGTTGGCTGGTTGCTAACTGTCCTTATGCTCAGGTATCCTCATTGTAGTCTAGAGGTTTGGTATTAAATGATATCCAGGGTTATTTTGTCTCCACAGTTTGAGGATTTTAGGTCCAGAGCTCATCACATTTCCCCTTCTCTGTCCCTGGCACCATCTATGTCTTAATTATCCAGTGTTTCATCTGCGTGCTCCCTGATTCACTTTTTTAACTCCTGCATGTGGTTTACTGGGTCTGTTTGGTTCTTCCATCAGAATGTTTTTGGTGTGTGTTTCCTTTCTGTTCCAGCCTTCATGCTAATTAAAGGCCTCATCGTCTCTTTTTGTTTTCAAGAGCCAGACTACCTCTGCAGTCAGTTCCTCTCTGGCTGCTGCTCTGTAGTCATGGCGGACATTGTCTTTTCCTTCTCCGAGACTTTGTTCATGTGCATTCTTGTCTGTGAAATGCTTCTGCACCTCCTATGTGCATGGAAGCTTCCTGTCTTTTCTGGTTCACTGGGACTTTTTCAGAGAAGTCTTTCCTGAAACCCAACCCCATACACACAACATACACACACACACACACACACACACACACATACACACACACACGCACGCACGCACGCACGCACCCGACTCAAAAAATACCATTGGTATACCAGTCTGGATGTGTCGCTTTGTTTCAGTGTCTAAAATGCAGTACAAAGTGCAACTAAGTAAAACTGCGGGTCAAAGCAGTGTTCCGGTCTCTATCTATTTTTCTTTAAATTATATCCATCCTTCAAGGCCCAACATGTTCCAGATCCGCTACAAAACTTTCCTATTTTAGCCCTTAGTGTACTCAAATAGCATCCCTTGTTGGATCCATGGAATTTATAACTTTGCTAATAGCCATTTTATTTTTGTTCAGAAGTGATTCATGTGGGTTATTTATCTCTCTCTGGCTATATTAAAATTTCCATGAGTACAGAATCCATGAGTGCATTCTACTTTTGTCCTCTTTGCCTTCCCGGCACACTTCATAAATGCCTCCTGCTCCGTTTATGGCATTGCGTGCCCTGCTCCTGAGAATTGGATGAATGCCTAAGTCATGGTGGAACCTTAATGTTCTCCATACAGCGCGTCTTTGTTGAACACCTTCTTGTTTTCATGATGCCTGTGGGTGTTCTGTTGGGTTTGTTTTTCTAGAGCTCAGCACTGGAGGAGGAGCATGAGAGTCCCGGAGCCGAAACCCCTAGCACAGTCACTGAGGTTGACATGGATCTGGACAGCTATCAGATAGCGCTGGAGGAAGTGCTGACCTGGCTGCTTTCCGCTGAGGACACTTTCCAGGAGCAGGATGACATTTCTGATGATGTGGAAGAAGTCAAAGACCAGTTTGCTACCCATGAAGTAAATAACCTGTAGCTGATGGACAGGCTGTATGCACCCTGGTGTCTGTGCCTTAATCAGGGGCTCTACCCTGATGTTGCTTGTTTACTGACATCTCCGTAGGAAGGTCATGGTGTATTTTAGGACTTGCGATATTTAAATAGGACTTGGTTTTAAAATTGGTGTGCGTGAGTAACTGTGCATTGGAATTAGATTTCAGATTTTAGTCTCATATGGCTTGTATGTTCTGTGGAGCCACAGACAAAAATTTATGTGTTGTACTGCTTGTTTCTGAAGTTAAGAGTTATATTATTAAAATACCGTATGGCTCATCGATACACCAAATCTTTAGGTTTTGAGGGCCCCCTAGAAAGCGACTATTTTCATTTATCAGATAATTAAGCAAGTATCCTATCCAGTGTTCCCGTATAATTTTATATAATGAAAATTTCCTATTGTTTTGAGACTATATATCTTCGTAGTGTAACGATTTGATTATATGGAGATTTCTTTTGATTAAGTAGGTTTTGTTTTTTTTTTTTTTTGAAGTGTTGGTGTATTAAGAGATGGGTTTTATTTGCTATTTTGATTTGAAAATAATAGAAACGGTAATCTTCCTGAAGCAGGTCCTCTTGGGTGAGCATGGCGTTTTACTTATTCTATTGTCTCATAATTCCATGTTCACAATCAGTAGCGTAACCAGCATTTATTTAAAAACAGCTGGTATTATCAGATGTAACGTTGTCCTCTTTGATCTGTTCCCCTTTTTACTTAAGCCAGCTGCTTATTTCCGATACTCAGCGCTTCAAACATTGGATCAAAGTCTACTTTATTTATACTCTGCATGGCTACTTTTTTCTGCAGCACTGATATTAGGCATTAACAATTTATTAAGATTTTTTTTTTCTTCAATGAGCAGCTCACAAATCATAATGATGTACCTTTCTAGGCTTTTATGATGGAGCTGACAGCACACCAGAGCAGTGTGGGGAGTGTCCTACAGGCAGGAAACCAGCTGATAACACAAGGAACTCTGTCAGATGAAGAGGAATTTGAGATTCAGGAACAAATGACCCTGCTAAATGCTAGATGGGAGGCACTTAGGGTGGATAGTATGGACAGACAGTCCCGGTGAGTGGAAGCAAAGAAACTAACACTTTATCCCATCGGCTGCATTGCTCAGTTTAGCTCGGTTAAAGCCTGCATGTCTGTGAAGACAAGATAATTTCAGAACTTGCCTTGTAAAAGTTGCACTTTTCCTTTTATAACGTTATTGGGATTTTGTGTGATGTTTGTTTCCTCTTTGATGTGTTAACCAAATGAGAAGGTAACGATTGGGAATACAGAAATGAGCAAAAAAGGAGAAGACATTTCATCTGAAGAGACAGTTATCTCTTCATGGCATTAAAATCAGCCAGCCATGAACTCTATCTGAAGACAGGACTATGTCGTATTTATCTACAATCCCATCATGTAACATTTTTTTAGAGTAGTTTCTTTTTCCCATGGTTCATTTTATTTCATGTATTGTGTAATAAGGAGCAAGCTGCATTCCGTTGCAATTTCCGCCTATTTAATAAGCAGGAATTCCGGATTGAAGAAACAATGATTCTGATATGAATAGAGGGGGGCTGTGATTTGCATCCTTCAGCTCCATTTAATTGACTCCATTTAGGAAGAAAGTAAAAGTTTTTGTGCTTGTTTCTATATTTAAAGACTGAATGGTACTTCCAATGGTTAGACAAGACTGCATTCCCTTGCCCCATTTCTTTGGTGCCTGGAGCATGTGTTTGGCTTTTGCAAAGGGGAAAAGGAGTGGGGCTGACGTGTGTTTGTCCCCGGCCAGGCTGCACGATGTATTGATGGAGCTACAAAAGAAGCAGTTGCAGCAGCTGTCCGCCTGGTTAACGCTCACAGAAGAACGCATTCAAAAGATGGAAACTTGCCCCCTGGATGATGATTTAAAATCCCTACAAAAGCTGCTGGAAGATCATAAAGTAAATCTGGCTCATATTTCTTTTATATCTTATCATATATGAAAAGGCAGCACTTAGCCTTCTCAGGGGCTTCTGTGATTCGTGCAGAGATGGGATACTTCTTCAGTGTTCTCTTTTATTCAGTGATAGAAACACACAGAGTGTGTGGCTTTTCTAAACCCTAAGCCAGGGATGACAGTGCAGGTACAATTTTACATAAGTCTGTGTAGTTTTCTTATGAAAGGACTTAGTGTTCCTAAGGCTCTTAAGGGTTTTTGTTTTGGACCTCTGAGTGGCCAAGGACTCTAGTGTATTGGAATTAATGCAGGGTGTGGGGAATGAGGCAAACCCTCAGATTTATCTGGACCTAATCCTTTAACGAAAGCTATGTTTCTTCTGTGATAGAGGAGAGTATCAGGCACCAGACAAGGAATCGAAATTTGGTAGACAATATAATCTGGTCACAAATTTAGAAGATAACTTTTCATAGTCAGGGAAAGGAAGAGTAAAAGAACTTCTCTGCAAATTGAAGAGTTTTATTTTTTAGTGGAATATCTAGATAACTGATAGATAAAACCTTAAGGGTACATTAAACATGACTCGAGGCATTTGACAACACTGTTGGTAGCATTTAAATAAATTACCTACATGGAAAAGTCGAATAACCTATCATGCTTTTCCCATGCAAAAGAGGAGAGTGGAAGGGGTCTGTATATCCTGAATTGCTTTCCTGCATAGCTAATCGGAGTGGCCTCTGACTTTCAGATCCCATTCTAGTACCTCTCACCTTACGTTATGCTGCACTAAAGTGATCTGACTCTGTATTATTATTATTATTTTTTGTCTTAGGAATTCTATGTTCTTACCTTAATTTTTTTTGTATTCACTCAAGCCCTGGGTTCCACTTTTTTTTTTTTTCTTGCCAGAACTTTTATTAAGAGTGGTGATATCCCCTCTACGATCTGTTATGGCACTACATTTTTCAACCTGCTTTGGTTCATGATGATGAAATGTAAAAATGTTAAGGGGCTTGTTTCATTAGTAGAACACTTAGAGTAATGACGGGAAGTTTAAACACGATGCCTCATTAAGTGTCCTTAATTACTCTTGGCAGGTGAGTGGATTTTAAATAGGTAAATGTGAAGAGAGTAGAAATAATGGTGTATCTTAATTTTTTTCCCTAGCGTTTGCAAAATGATCTTGAGGCTGAACAGGTGAAGGTAAATTCACTAACACACATGGTGGTGATTGTTGATGAAAATAGTGGTGAGAGCGCCACTGCTGTTCTTGAAGATCAGTTACAGGTATGGACCCTGGAGGTGGGCTATTCTCAAGGACCCTGTGGTCTGAAACCCTGATTTGGCACCCCTGTTCTTCAGGTCCTGTCTCACTGTTCATTTAGAGGAGATGCTAACCTTTAGTTTGAACTTCCCAGTTGGGTTCCCCTAGCTGTGGGTTCAATAGGGGTACTCAGGATCTTTACTTTCTTCTTGCCCTTGGGGGGTGGACGGGCAGGGCTGCTTGTGGTCCCCAGCTTCCTCCTGCAAAATGGACACAGCTTGAGGACTTTGTTAAAATGTGGATTCCCGGGCTCCACACAGACCTGAATCCCTGGGAGTGGGGCCAGTGGATCTGTACTTATATGCCTGTTGAAGTTTGAGACAGCTTTGCAGGGTTAAATATCCCTGCTTCTTCAGGAGATCAGTGCATGAATTTCAACAACCGTTTTGGGAACCCCAAAATAGCTGCTTTTTGCACAAAGGCTATATAGTGTATCTTTACAAGTCTTTAATTAGAGATTTTTTGCTATTTTGTTTGAACAGTATTTGGATTACCCAATATGGTGATGCCAAATGTTTTTCAATCACTTTCAGACTACAATCTTATCATTTGAAATTCTTTTTCTTTTATAACATTTAAAGTTGGCCGGTGGTTCTGTGACTTTTTGGTGGAACATTACTTATTACAGTAACCTGAGAGCTAGGCACCCATTCATATCTTCCCTATTTAACAGTGAGGGGATGGAGATTCATGTGATGCCACTGAGATTTAAGTAGGCAATGAATTTTCATGCCAAGACTGGAGTCCTGTCTTTTGGCTCTAACTTCTCTACTCTTTGCTTTCTACAAAGCTTACCCCGGTATTAAATATTGAAGTAATATAATATGAAATTAAATAATTCCTTGAACATGTAAGTAATGTGGAAATTAAATGTAACATTTGTTAATCATTATTTAGAAAGTGGTAATAAAATAATGTGTTGGAAAAGTCATCATAAAAAATGATTTTTAAACAGTCGAATTTATTCATTTAGCATTGCTGATACTCCTAAGATTCTGTTCCTGATTTTTGTGTACTATAAACAGAACAAATCAATTGAGCATTTTAAAAAATCTTACAGAAACTCAAAACAGTTTTTATAAGGTTAAATTTTTTTTTTTTTTCCTTTTTGGTATTCCACATGAAAATTTTCTTGGCATGTAAAAGGTGGTTAATTGATGTAATGAATTTTTTTGAAAAGATAATTACAGCCTGAAAAATTTGAAGCACAAAAAGTAGATATGTATGCTCTGTTCTGAAGGTATGTGAAAAATGTCAAATTATCATATAAAAACCACTGATACAGAAAGAGCAGGAATTTGGAGTCAAAAGTTAAAGAACAGAGTTCTCACTGTACCACTTTCTAACTATGTAATACAAAACAGTTAAGTTCTTTGGAAATTAGTTTTTCTCATCTATAAATTTATAGGATTCATCTGTACTATTTTAAAGCAATTTTTATTAAAAATATTTTTTATAAATTGTTACTCTGTAGTAAAGAGCAATGGATGTCATTAATTTCTTTAAGGATCATTGTAACTATCTTTTAAGATTCTATTGACAAAGGATGGTTTCTTCCTTTACTAGAAACTTGGTGAACGCTGGACAGCAGTGTGCCGTTGGACCGAGGAACGTTGGAATAGGTTACAAGAAATCAATATGTTGTGGCAGGAATTATTAGAAGAACAGGTATGAAACTGTTAGCCATAATGGGTGTGACAGATGGTGAAAAGTAACCTATATTTAATGATGGTATTATGATAAACTTATCTTGTTTACTTTCCTTTGAAATGAAAATACACAATATTTATTATTTTCAAAATCAGATTTCTGTGCATTTTATAACCAATCAAGTAACTTATTCATAGAAATCATATTATATGGCTTCATGGTAGTAACACTTAATTTGATGTGTTTGTTATGTTATTATGTAGACATTCTACTTTCATGATTATGATTTCTTATTGTATTTGTGTTGGATATTGTGTGTGAATTTTTATCAACATAGTAGTGCCTAGCACATTTAGCTCAGTAAATAATTCATAAATGAATCCACTCAATGTTTTATGAATTTTAAATCACAGTTTTTCTTGATTTTTAACCAAGATAAACTACTGAAATTAACAGGAAAATATTATTTAGCAACACCATCATTTAATACTGGGTTAATACTCTTTTTTTTCCATTAAGAATTACTATGGCAAATGAACTTTTGGCTCTGATAAATAAAAAGCTGCCACTGAAGTTTTCAGTCAGAAGTGTGCCCCTTTGCCCACCCTCCATCCTTCCAGAAGAGCAACCATCAAAACAGAATACAAATAAGCAAAACTTTTCTCCCAAAATGTCAGACATTGTGGTTTTAGAAAATAAGCAGATACTTTATTCCCACATTTCAGTGTCCATTTAGATTCTTTTACATGCATTTCATTTCCATCCACAAAAAGCGAGTATATTCTTTTCAAGGGATAAAAACAAGTGTGTGGTGTTTTGTGGTTTACTAAATATGGTGGCAGAGAGAACATCTTAAAAAGTAGGTTGCAAAATTTTCTCAGTATAAATTGTTAATCACTACCTCCTGCCCCCAGTCTTTGGCCAGAATTTTCTTATTAAGAATCCTTTGATGGATCTTATTCTGACTTCTGACATATTTTCGTTTCACTATATAAATGTTTATGTTTACTTGAGCCCTTGTATTCAGACTAAAGAGTCACAGAGAATAATTAAATTTCACTTCAGTAATGACAGTAGGACACATTGATGGCTAGAGAAAACCATTGTGTTCCTCTTATACTAAGTAAAATAATTTAAAATTCAGAAATACTTTTTAATTTGGTAATAAAAATTTTTAAAAATAGGGAATGACTAGTAGTTTGGCCATCTGTATTTAGATTTAAAACTAACCTCTGAGTGGCTTTCTGCTAGTGTTAGGGATGGAGAATCTTGTTAAGATGTAGAATTGGAACCAACGTTGGTACTTAATATACAGATAACTTGCTTTTGCATGGTGAGACTAAATAACCTGAATCTGAGTTAAAAAATCTTTAAGGAAACTATCTTTTACTTGGTTATAGAGGCTTTGCAACAGTTAGAAATGGGCTCGAGAATTCGTTCCATACTTATGCAGGACAGGCCAAGTGTAAGTGTGGCATGCAGGGTATTCTATAAAGAACTTCAGCCTACCTTTCCAACTTCAGTTTTCCCTCCATCCTTCCATGTCCCCAGGTGCAAACCCTGATTTCCCAGTTTGTAGCCCATTCTTAGACTGTCAGTGCCATGAGAGTAGTGCTGGTTCTTTTTCACTGTTCTTTTCCCAATGCACGGCACATTGTAGCTTCCTCATGGTTTGCATTCTTTTGTTTTTGTGTTTTTTGAAAGAGTGAATGTATTCTGTTTGTTTTCTGGCTTCTCTGTTTTCACTTAAGGGGTGGTATCTGCTAGGGAATGTCATTTTACCATTTTTTTTTCATTTTTGAGCTCTCCTCTTCCTCAAGGAATGCTGTTGTCTATAAACTACCTCTCCCTCCCCCACTATCCTAAAACTAGAAGTCATCTCTTCTTCTTTGGAACTGTATGACATTTAATGTGTGTGTGTGTGTGTATTTAATTCCCAAATTAAAATATAGTGCAGACACAATTATATAATATTATATTTATATTATATAAATATTATATATTAGAAATATAAAATAAGCTATATATATGTATATATACTTTTTAATTTGGTAATAAAAACCATATACATACATATACATACATACATACATATACATACAATATATACATATATATAGTAGTATCTGCACTTAATTTTGCCATAGTTAACTTATGTGCATATCTTACCCCTTTACTATATTTAATTTCCTAATGTTCATTTGTGTGTGTGTGTGTGTGTGGAATATAGAGGAAAATAAATAAAATAGTTAGAGAAAGAATTGATTCTACTACTAACACAGAACCAAGACTTTTTCCTTCAACTATATAGAAAAGAGCTTCTGCTACATATAATTGTATTGTGGGAAGAATTATCCCAAAGCAGCCATGTGGTTTTCCATCTCTCTTTCAAGTTTCTCTTTCTGCATTACTGAACATCTTCTTCATGTTGGCCAATGCAGTTTAAATGTCTTTATGTTGGCTTTGGACTATCCTTAAATTTTCTCTTCTAATCACAATTGCTGTTGAACGTGGAGCATTACTGTGATTTTCTTGAATGATGCTGTGGAAAAACCATTGGCTTTGGGGTGTGGGTCTTTGATCTGTTTCTCTCATTAACTAACCAAGTAATTTTAGACATATAATAGCTTATCTCTCTCTCCTCCCTAAAATGCTGTGCTGGGTGAGGACAGTTCCTAAGTTTTGTCCTGCCTCTTGAGAGTTATAAGGTGATTCCTTTGGAGATTTGGATAGTAATTGGATTTTAGCCTTTTAGTTCCACCTACCTCCCTGAGAATTAGGCTTAATTACCCAGATGTGGGGGCTAACGTCAGATTGATCTGTTGCAAATCTAAGAAGGATAATATCTTAAAGAAAGATGTATTTCTAGGCCATGCATGTCTCAAGATTGGGTGTTTGAAGTCTTTCCTACCCTAGGTGGAGTGAAGCCTCAACTAGCATGAAAATTAGAGACTTGGGAACTCTATTGAATTGAATAACCAAACGATTCTCCAAATATAATTCTGACTTTTGTGATTATTTGTAGTGCTTGTTGAAAGCTTGGCTAACTGAAAAAGAAGAGGCTTTAAATAAAGTCCAGACGAGCAACTTCAAAGACCAAAAGGAACTAAGTGTCAGCATTCGACGACTGGCTGTAAGTGGTGTTGCTGTCAACATCTGGGCTATAAGCCTGTGACATTTTAGTGTTTTCTGTCATTGGTTAACGTGGTTTAGTGAATACAGGTTATGGATCCTTATGCAGCACTAGAACACTGCCATGTAATGATCCAGAACCGGGAATCTTAGATTTTAACATTAGTGAACTGCATAGCAAGTAAATTTTACTATAAAATGTATGTTTGCATTTCCTGATGAGGGGGCAGAAATATAGAGTCCTTTTAAGAGGGAGTCTTCTAATAAATATTTCAAATACTAGATTTTGAAGGAAGACATGGAAATGAAACGTCAAGCATTGGATCAGCTAAGTGAGATTGGCCAGGATGTGGGTCAATTACTTGATAATCCCAGGGCATCCAAGAAGATCAACAGTGACTCAGAGGAACTAACTCAGAGATGGGATTCTTTGGTTCAGAGACTCGAAGATTCCTCCAACCAGGTACCTTTTGCTTTGGATTGTATGTTGTGCCATGAAGTAAAAATTAAATGTTCAGTTTAGTTTTAGTTTTTAGAAATTTTAGTATTTTAGTATTTAGAAATAAAAGAATAGTAGATAAACTGCAAACTAAAAAGTAGATTCCTTATACCTGGCTTACTATAAAATTGAGAAATTGACTTGTGAAAAATCTTTCGTTTTTTGAAGTAAATTTTAATAGATCGTCAGAAAATCTAATATCCAGTAAGTTAACTCTTAGTAAACTGATACTGCTTAGACATGAATCCATTAAATCATCTTTAAATCTTAATCTTATTAATTTAAAAATATATACTAGTGATTTGATAAAATATACAACTTTGGTTTGTACATGGATATTCATAGCATTATTGTTTATAATAGCGCAGAAGTGCATCAGCTTAATGTCCCATCCATAGAAGGATGGATAAATGAAGGTGGTATATCCATGCAATGGAATATTATTTGAGGGTTAAAATCATGAAGTACTGACACATGCTACAGTGTGAATGAACCTTGAAAATATTATGCAAGGGACGCTTGGGTGGCTCCTTCGGTTAAGTGTCTGCCTTTGGCTCAGGTCATGATCCCAGGTCATGATCCCAGGGTCCTGGGATTGCGCCCCGCATCGGGCTCCTTGCTCAGTGGGAAGCCTGCTTCTCCTTCTGCCTTCCGTTCCCCCTCCTTGTGTTCATTCTCCCTCTCTGGCAAATAAATAAATAAAATGTTAGAAAGAAAATATTATGATAACCACAAGAAGCTGGTCACAAGATTGAATGCACTATAACTCTCTCTATGTGAAACACCCCAAATAGGCAAATCCATAGAGATAATAAAAGAGGTTAGTCATCAGCAGGGCCTGGGGGGAGAGGTGGATGGGCAGGGTGGACTGTTAATGGCTATGGAGTTTCTTTTGGGGAAATGATAAAACTATTCCTCAGTGAGAAGGTGGGGAATGCTCGCACAGTTCTGAACATACGGTAACTACCGAACAGCGTACTGTTGAAGGGAGAACGGGACAGCGTGTGAATTACAGTCCAGTAAAGCTGTGACAACACAGTAAAATGTCTGGCTGATTTATCCTTCAGGTGACTCAGGCTGTGGCAAAACTGGGGATGTCCCAGATTCCTCAGAAGGATCTTTTGGAGACGGTCCGCGTAAGAGAACAAGTAACTACGAAAAGATCTAAGCAAGAACTGCCGCCGCCCCCTCCCCCAAAGAAGAGACAGACTCCTGTGGATGTCGAAGCTAAGAAAAAGTGAGAAGGGATAGAGACATTTTCCAAATGCACTAGGGCACATCATGTGTACTCATCACTAATTCTATGCAAATTTAGATGTAATTATTATTATGGAAACTCAGTTGCTGAACCTCTCACTACCCCTGAGGCTTCTGACTGCTCCCCTCCGTGCTGGCTAAGCATCTGAATGTCTCAGGTGATCGTATTTATCCTGGGTTCAGTCTGGAAAACTGTGTGACAGAACCCTTGCTTCTTCATTTCCCGTGTCTACCTTGGGAGGCTAGGATTGCCCGTGATTGCCTGTTCCTTCTTTCTTTCACTGTGAGGACCCTGGCGGTTTTTCTTTAGAAAGATCTCCTTATTCTTTGTACTTCCCTTTCCTCCTCTTGCCAAAAAATACTAAATGCAGGGAAGTCATTCCTTTGTAGTCTCCTTTTTTCCCCTCATTTTTTTTTTTCACATTTTCCTCCTTTTTCAATTCTTTTGTTAGATTCATGAACACATTCTTTAGGCTTGGCTTAAAGATCCATCTTTGACATAAAATGTCTTTTTTTTTTTTTTTTTTTTTTTAGTCTTATTGATTCAGAGGAAACTCAGACTCTTTAGAAAAGGACTAATCTCATCTGATAGAAATTGAGCATCTATATGGCAGCTACGCTGTGGAGCTGGGCTGTGTGACACCCCGGTAACAGACCTCACCTGCCCCCGAGCAGCCGAGCTGTAAATCAGCCCTTCTAGTCTCTTCCTTCTATGGGAGAATCCTGGTGCTGGGATAAATGGGGAATTATTTGGGGCCTGAATAAAAATGGTATGATTTCCCCAATGTAGCTTCTGTTAGATGAAGTGGGATTCCAATTTTACTGGATGCTTTTCATTTTGATAATAAGGCTGTGTGTCTGCCTCCTACCAGCCTCTCCCTGCTGGGCCTGGAGGACCCCCAAGGTGCAGGCAGCGGCTGCGGACACTACTTGTTGAGGTCGAGGCAGCACAGGAAGAAGAAGCTCCTGATGTGAATATTGCCACAGGTCTTTTCTTCCCTGAGTGTTTATTTTTGGCCTAGTAGATCTGGCCCCGTGTCTCTCCGGTGCTGACTTGGTGCATTTGGAAGCAGGGAACGTTGTAAAAAACTAAGGGTGCAGAGCTATAAAATCTCACACATGGGCCTGTTGTAGAGAGTCCTTCTGCTGCAGGCAACAGAATCCTGTACCAAAGGTGACCTCAACAATGAGGTCATCAATTCTCTCACATCGGTTCTCTTACAGGAAGTCCGGAGACAGGGCATTTGGATGCGATGGTGGGGCTCAGCCTCCTACCATAGGGCCTTTCCGAGGATGTTGCCTTTCACCATCATGCGTGTCCTCTGGTGCTCCCAAGACACTGCTGGAGCACTGGGAAGAGCATCCTTTTAGAACCTGATATATATTTAGGAGGGGCAGTTTTTCCTTATTTGACTTTTTTTTTTTTTTTCCAAATCAGGGAGAAAGATCTTGCCAGAAGGTATTGGTTAACTTTTCCCACTGTCTCAATGGCCAGGATTCAGTCACTTGCCCCCAGCTTGGGTGCATGGGAGGCTGAGACTGTCTGGCTTCTTTGGTCTCTTTATTTGCATTCTGGGGGAGTTGGACCACAGAGGGAAGTTGGGGAGGGGAGTGTCTGTGGGTTGGGCAACCAACTGTGAGTACCATAGTCTTCCAGTCCATGATTTGATTGATGCAGTTAATTCCTGGACAAATAGAAGCTTTTGTATGTCCAGTATTGTGATAGAGGGCAGTGAGATCTCATTATTAGGTTATTTTTACGGGGAGCCCAAGTCCCTCCCCTTCATGACTACCCATGAGGGCTAATTCTGCTTTCTGGGGCGATATAGAGTCCCACCAGCTCTCTTCAGTATGGTGCCTCGTCAGTATGGGAGGGGTTTCATATTCCCATTGCTGTGGGCCTTCAGAGTAAAGTCTCCCTAACCATCGTAAGTGTGACATGCTTTCCAGACCCTTTAATGCTGTCCGTCTCCGGTAGAAACCACTATTAGCTTGTCTTAAAATGGGCTGTCAGAGCAGATGAGAGCTCAGTACAATTTATAAAACCTGCTTCAGAAATGGCAGTTTACTTCCCCCCTGCTCTTCTCTTGGTGCTGCTGGTGACTGTTTTTATCAGCTCAAGCTGTGGAGGGACAATTCTTTCCTCTGATGGGGATCTCTGTTAACATGACCTGAGACCATTGCCGCTCTGTAAAAACCAAATAGTCATAATTCACCAGAAACACTTGAAGGTCTTTCCCCAAAAGAACCAGACAACCTGTGCTCACCTTCAAGTTCCTAAAAATCCCCAGCAGTTGTTTTGAGGAGTCCTGTGAGTAGAGTCCTGGTGAGGAGGACCCACCGAGCTCTACCAGCTATCGCTTTGGAGCCTGGGGCCATTATTTAAAACGTCCATGAGCTCCATTTCTCTGGCATTAAAAGGGATAATAATAGTCTAGGCATCTCAGGGTTGTTGTGAGGATTACTTGAGTTAAGCATAGACACAGAACACTTAGCAAAGGGCCTGGTATGTGGCCAGCGATCAGGGAGTGCTCCCCTCTTGCCCCTGCTCATGGTGGTTTCCACAGGCTTTTTCGGGTTTGTCCCCTTTTTCCTTCCATCCTCACGTCTCTGTTCTGGGTCCCGGGACTACCACAGCCTGCTTTCCTCTCTGGTCTTGTCTCTCTTTATTTTTTCTGCACAGTGAGCTCTAGAGGATGAACACAGTCATGCCAGTCCTGTGTTTTCAAGCCTTCACCTGCTCTGTGTTGCCCTTTGGTTGTGCCCAGACTCCTTAATCTGTCTTGCAGAGCCTTCCAGGAGTGGGTTGGTGTGGCTCTCTGCCATGCTGGCAGTGGTCCTTGCCTGTCTAGTGCTCACTGTTCCAGCCACGCCTAGCTGCTTGCTGTTCTCAGTGTGGTCCTCCTTGTCTTTGTTCTCCCTTTGCAAGGAAAACTCCCGGGCATAGTACCGCTGTTGTGCTCCAGGAAGCCATCCCTTCCTGACTGAATTAGGAGCCATTACGGTGAATTCCTGGCATTAGCACCTGGCGAGTTCTCTTGTGATTTACCTGTACTTTCCATTACTCCAACGAGACAGGAAGCACCATGAAGGCTGGGATTGTGTCTGAGTTACCTTCATATCAAGAGCCCAGTCCAGTGCCTGGCATACACTGAACTCAGTAATTATGTGTAATTAAAGGAGACATTAGTTTAAGAATATCTGTACCTGCTTTTTCCTTTTATTTTCCAATCAAATATTTTCCATTATCCAAGGGAGTTTATACAAATGCAAATGATTTCTTACAAAGTTTAAAGTTATTCAGTTATTTAAAAATTATTTATTAACGTGACAATATTATTCTTCTTTTCAAACTTTTAATGTAAATGTGTGATTTTACTTTGCCTGGTTACTCTATGTCTATGATGTCTTTTTTTTTTGGAGGCATATTTTGAACATGTGCCTGGTGGGTGTTTTGATGGCTCTGTTTCTTGAGCCAAGTGAAACAATAGAAGAATAGGAATGACAAACAGTAACATCTGAATCTTAAATCAGGTTTGATGCTGTAAGTACAGAGCTGTTGAACTACATTTTGAAATCAAAGACTGCCATTCAGGCTGCAGAGATGAAAGGGTATAAGAAGATGCAAGAAACTTCAGAAATGAAAAAGAAGTTGAAGGTAAAACATAAAACAAAAATATCCTTGTGAATAAAATATTTCACTGAGGGTTTGATTTGCTGTTGACATAAAGGTGTGATGGGATCCAAAGGCTTTCTGTAAAATAAATGTAGCTGTAAGGTAGCTTTTAGAACATTGTAGTAAATTGTGAATCAATCAAGCTGGCTGGCAATCAGATCCCTGTGTGGAGGGAGGGATTTTTTTGCCCCTTCCCCCCTAACTTCTGAGATGTGCAGGACGGAATGGTTCTAAGGTGTGATCCAGTTATTAGTATTATTTTTTACCTTGATTAGGTCTCCCTTAATCTAGTCCCTAATAATGTCTATGACTTTGTGTATGCTGAAGATATTTTGCACTCTGAATACAACAAATGATTTCAAATCTCAAAATCCCTTCAATATACCTTCTTTAGGAAAGAGACATATTTTAAAAAAATAAACACTGTGAAAATATATAGGATCTTAACTCTGCTACTTTGTATCTCATGCGTGTTACTGTAAATTGTGACAGGAGATTATAGTGACTTAAATCTTTGGTGTTCATTAGGTGTGTGTGCATCCTTTCACGAAGTGTTTGGACACCTAGAGCAAGTGTGTATGTAGTCTTGTCTACATCGGTGACCGAGTTTGTGAAGATTTTGGAGAACATTTCCAAAACGAGATGTGTGTAAATATCAGGGATGTAAGCCAGAAAGTGGTGTTCCTATGGGGGCTGAGAGGAGCCCAAGGCTGTGGTGGTCTCTGTTTTCACTGGGGAAGTCCAGAGGGTGAGGTAGCACCACACTGGGACCAGAAGGCCCAGCTGGCAGGGGTGCCCTGAGCAGAGGCATGGAAGTGGACACCTGGATTGTGCTCGTTTTTGCTGTTGTTCTTTTAGTGCCAGGTGTGTGTGTAAGATAGTAGAGAGTTCAGGTTGGAGAGGCGGTTTGGAGTCAGACCCTGGTCAACTTATGTTTGGGTGAGAAGTTCAGACCGACTCCTGTCCTGTCCTTGCATTATCAGTGCTTTTATTTAGAGGGTACCGTTGACCGTTGGTTCCCAGATCCAAAGGATGGATTTGTTTGCTCCTCCGACCTGCTGCCTCTGCAGCATTTGCCACGGTTCACCCTTCCTTTCTTCTTATACTCTCACAGTCCTTGGCTTCTGTGGCCAGTGATGCTTCTAAAATAATCTGATCAGGTGGCTTCCATGGTGGCAGCTAACTAATGGCTTCCCACTGCAACAGGGATGAAATTCACATGGCCCTGATGTGCACCCAGAGCTTCAGCCCTCTCGAATCCTGCTCTTTGCTCACTTCCCTGCCTTCACCACACGTGCTGTTTTCCATGCTAAGAATGGCCCTTATTAAGCCTTTGTGCTGTGTGGCTGAAAAGCCCTCCACTCCAGCCAGTAAGCTTCTTTTAGCCTCATTAGGACGATTTAAGTGGTTCATCTTTGGACTTCCATGTTGCTTTGACCACACCTCTGTGAAAGCCCTTATTACATTTATGTCATTATTTGTTTCTATGCCTGCCTGCGAGTGCTTAGAAGAAGTGAGGATAATTTCCCATTGAACCCTCTATTTTCAGCACTCAGCAAAGTTCTTGGCTGATGGAAGGAGGGAGTGATGGCTGTGGAAAAGGGGATGTGGGAGGCTGTTAGCCTAGAAGCACCATTATCTGAGCCCTCTGTATGGGGAAGAGCTGTGTTGCATCATTTTGTAGGCTTCTCACAGTGCTGAAAAACCAATAGATGAGATTAATAAGCATTTAACATCCAGATTCTCAAAGGCAGAGAATGTGGAAATTACAGTGATCTTTATGGAACAAGTTCCAGAAAATATTAATAAGTTAAATTCCATCCTGTGATGTAGAAACAGTTTTACTCCTAGATTTTTTTTTACTATAATATTCGAAGGGATAAGAATAAGGACTGTGTTTTTTAGTGTGAGGCATGATTGGAAGTTCCCATGTTTTCCTTTCATATTTATAAGTTCCCTTATTTTGTTGTTTTTGACAAGTAGTGATAGATGCCGAGAGGGTTGGAAAAATGTAAAATGAAGAAAAGTTCACCATCACTTTAATCTCTAATTTTTCTTGCAAATTGGGGAAAGAGCAGCTTAATTGTGTGTTAGTAAAGGACTACCTTGTTCCAACTGATGGCACACGGAGGGGCGGGGGGAGATTCCCTCACTCAGTCTGTCATCACCACAAATCAGTTTGCACAGAACAGGCAATACTTCTCTAGTTTGGTGACTTTTTGCATTGATACTTCGTTTAACAAAACAAGTGGTGTTTCTTTGAATCTCTTGTTATGTCTTCATCTTTGACTATAAAATAGTCACATTGAAGTTATACAGATCAAAGTAGGACAGTTTATTGGATAGTGCTTATATGCACAGAAGTTAGAAGTGGGGTTCTTCTCTGGGTTGTCTGGTTGAAATGATACGGTTGCCTTAGAAGTTTTGATTGTGCTCTTATGGGCACTGTTTGCGTAGTTAATTTGATCAGTTGTGAATTGAGGAGTGGGAGAAATTTCAAATACCGACTGTTTATGTGTACACGTGTTTGTATGTCTTCATGATTTTGTTCAACCCTTCTTACTATTCCGGAAAGCTTTTGTCTTCCTTGTCTTTGAGATATTAGGGACATTGAGACTATCAAACCATAGAGACATAAATATTAAAATTAAGAGCCACTCTTCAAACTTGAGGAACAAAATGCTTTAGTTTGGGTCCCAAAGCATATTATCATAGTTTAAAATTATGTATGAACTATGCTTGTGGTTGAAGTTTACATTAGATCCTAAATTTAATATGATACCAACAAATAATATCAAGGCTCAAATGTTTCTATTTTTCTTGTTAATTAATTTTAGCCCAGTGATCTCTGTCATAGAATATTCAGCTCATTTCACTTAACAGTTATTTTTTATTGTGTGGCATAAACACTGAGGTTATGTATACAAATAGATATCCTGGATCTAAAACACTAATTTTAATTGTTTCCTCCTTTTTTAATTAATTCTTTCCTCTTGATAGGAACTCACAATTGTACAATTTTTTTCTTTTTAAAAGTAATCAAAGTTTTTTCAGTAATCAAATTTTTATGTTATTTGTTTAAATTTGTCTTTTGAATTTTAATCAGCTTTGGTATTCTGTAGGGTAGCTTGGAATTGCATAGTTTTGTCTTACAGTATTTCTCCTATGTCAACTTTGACTATAACACCGAAAGAGAATGTGGGAGGGACACAAACCCTGAAACTTACAATAGTGTGAACATTTCATTCTTTGAGAAGAAAGTTTGCAGTATTCTTATATTCGAATTTTATTTCTAGGGATTGGAAAAAGAACAGACAGAAAGAAGCCCCAGACTGGAAGAATTAAACCAAACAGGACAAATCCTTTTGGAGCAAATGGGGAAAGGTGAGACCCTTGATTATTTTTTTTTTAATGTGTTTTCGATGGTAGCATTGAATAATTACAGTTTGACAAATTATATATTTATTTTGCACCTTAGCCTTTCTTCCCTTTTTTCCCCTAAAAAAGTGGTTTTCGAAATTGTTTTAGGTAACAGAATCTGTTTTCAAATGAAATCCTATGCGCTGAAGCTGTTCTATAAAACAGATAAAAGAGAAGTTGTTCTGCTTTTATAGAGAGACAACCTAAAACTCTGATAGCTTAGCAGAGCAGTTGAAGATTGCTGTGGAAGATTTTAAAATCTCCTTCTTTAGGGTTATATATTGGGAATTTGTTTTGAAGAGGGGTGGCAACAGAAAATTTTACTTTTGTGATATTTGGGAAATGAAGTTACATTAAGGTAAATTCATTAAGGTTATTAGATTTTTGATCACTTCCAAATTAATATGTTAATTTACTGCAGATTTTTTTTATACTTAAATTTGATAAGGTGTTACTTGTATTTGAAATTTTTACCTGTATTTAAGGACTTTTTTTTCCTTTGCCATTAGCCCTCAGTGACTCAGGCGAGTGGAAAGATGAATATTTTTGCTGTCAGTTTTGCATATGATACTTTCTTTGGTCTAGCTCTGAAAGACCTTTCTTGTGAGTCCTATGCCTTATTCCAGTGATGGTAAATGCTTTGGAGGTCTTCTGCAATATTCTTTGACATAAGCCACAGATACCCAAGGCAGAATTAGGAATATTAGTTCGACAAGAATCTTCAGTGAGTGATTTTCAGTCTTTCTATTTTTTAACTTTTTGTTCTGGAAAATATAAATAATGTATGACACAAACAGAACAATGTAATGAAACTCCTTGTAGCAATTACCCAGCTTCAGTAATTAATGATATTCTGCCATTCTTGAATTATCTGTACCTCTACGTATTCCTTACCCCCTTGTTGTTATTATTATTGTTTATAGTTTTTTAACAAGCACAATTTACAGGGAACCTGGGTGGCTCAGTCAGTTAAATGTCTGACTCTTGATTTCAGCTCAGGTCATAACCTTAGGATTGAGCCCTGCATTGGGCTCCTAGCTCAGCAGGGAGTCTGCTTGTCCCTCTCCTCCTGCCCCCTATCTCTGCCACTCATGTGCCTCCCCTCTCTAAAACGAATAATTAAATCTTTTTAAAAAGAGAAAGTAAAATTTATTTACATTGAAATACATGGAACTTAATTGTGCTGTTTTGGCAAACCCATACCCACGTAACAGTATATAGAAAAATTCCATCTCTCCAGAAAGTTCCCTAGTGTCCTTTATGGTTCAGTCATCCTCTCCCTAAAATCACATTTTTTTAAAAACTTTAGATTATTTTTACCTCTGCTTTTAAAAAATTTGTAAATAAAGTATGCATACACATACACACACACACAATGGCACACACACATAGACACATTTTACACAAAAATATGGGTGTGTCCATATATGTCCGTTTATTTGGAAATTATTCAAATATACCACTATCAATCCATAGGTGTTAGTACTGCTCAATTTATTTCTTTTCTAAAAATATAAATAGACAGGATATTTATGGTTATTTTAATTAAAAAATCCTCCTGGCTCAATGTTTTAGTTACCCTGGGTGTGAGTACCCCACTTGGAAATTACTCTTTCAAAAATTTCTTTAAAGAGATCTAGAGAGGGGTACCTCGGTGGCTCAGTGGGTTAAAGCCTCTGCTTTCAGCTCAGGTCATGATCTCAGGGTCCTGGGATTGAGCCCCCGCATTGGGCTGTCTGCTCAGCAGGGGGCCTGCTTCCTCCTCTCTTTCTCTGCCTGCCTCTCTGCCTACTTGTGATCTCTGTCTGTCAAATAAATAGATGAAATCTTTAAAAAAAATAAAGAGATCTAGAGATACAGAGAGACCATAATTTCCCTGGAGATGCCGATTCTTTTGAGAATTACAGTAAATTGTGTGTTGAATTTATGTCAGTTACAATCGTAGATTCTTTTTTTTTTTAAAGATTTTATTTATTTAGTCAGAGAGAGCGAGCGAGAGTGAGCACAGGCAGGCAGAGTGGCAGGCAGAGTCAGAGGGAGAAGCAGGCTCCCCGCGGAGCAAGGAGCCCGATATGGGACTCGATCCCAGGACGCCGGGATCATGACCTGAGCCGAAGGCAGCTGCTTAACCAACTGAGCCACCCAGGCGTCCCACAATCGTAGATTCTTACTTGTACATCAGCATTGCAGTTGGGGAACCAGGCTTTGTCTGGTGTGAGTGTACTTTCACAGCACCTTCATGAATCATTTCACAGTCCATTCATGGGTACTTTCAAGAGTCTCGGTATTGAATTGGCCCTCATTTCTGCATCAGCTTTTAGGTGGCGTGGCAGGATTTGGGTGCTAAGGCTGGTGGGAAATGCTACCTGGGGAAGAAGTTGGTGAGAGGCGGTGTGTTACCATAAGAATGGGAGATGGGAGAGCTCAGGGTCTCCTACCCTCTTCTAGTTTTGTGTCCCTGGGCGAGTGGTGTAATCTATTTGTGTCTTCGCTTCCTCACCCGGGAAGTGAGGCATTCACTAGCGGAGTACAGCAGTTGTTGCATGCGTTCTTACTGTGAATAGGCATCTGCAAAAATTCATACTTGGGAAGCTGAGTTCACGTGAAAATGATACTTGTGAAATGCGAAGCACAATATCGGGGAATATGGTATTCATGGCTGTATAACAGAATGAATTTTGTGACATAATGTAGACCTGTTTAATTTTATGGGAAACTCTTTATATTTTGCATTACCATGTGTTTTTGGAGCATTGGTAGAGGAAATGCATCCATTACAGGATCCCAATTTTATTTATTTATTTTTTAAAAGATTTATTTATTTATTTTAGAGAGAGAGAAGTGGGATGGAAAGGCAGAGAGAGAGGGAGAGAGATAATTCTGAAGCAGACTCCTTGCTGAGTATGCAGCCTGACATGGAGGCTTGATCCCAGGACCCCGGGACCATGACTCCAAGCTGAAATCAAGAGCTCGCTGCTTAACCCACTGAACCACCCAGACGCCCCCTAATTTTATTTATTTTAAATCACACGCTTAGGGTGGGATGGGGACCTGGGCAGTGGGGGTATTGATTTGAATAGGGTGTCTATGTTCTGGGTTTAATTTCTTGCTTTTTGAGGAGGGTCTATGTCGCATTAGAGAATAAAAGTGACTTTTAAATACCTTCCCCACTGTCTTCCCATTTTATCCATTGTTCTAACTTTATAGTTTTGTATATTACTTCTCTCTGTGTGGTTTTAGTGCTGTTAATCCTACTGCTCTTATAAACCAGAAATGTTGAACAGAAATGAAAGCACAGTTGGGTGGTTCTTGCTGCTCTGCACCATACCCCCTGCCATTTCCCCTAAGAAATTTGATATAAACCCTGAAACACAGATAATTAAGATAGAGGAAGTTTTTTTACAGAGTGTAATTTGGCAAGAGTCTGCCTAGGTAAGGCTGTAGATAAATGGTTCAGTCCTTTAGAAAACAAGGCCTTGGTAAAACAGATGTTCCAATAATCATATCATTGATTTCCTCAAACTGGTTCCAGCAAAAGCCCTGCCACAGAGAAGTTTGATGGGACTTTTCTGCCTACTGCATTTGAATTATGTTTTGTGGTATTCTGTGAAGCATAAAAAGGTTTTAAACAATGAAATTATCTGTTTCATTCAACTTTCGTGGCTATTATATTTGGTTTTCTTGGTTCAGCCTATCTTTTTCCTAGAGATTGTGAACTAATAAGATAGACTAGCTGGAAACTTGGATAATATGGCTTTATGAAATGATGTTTATTATGACTAGCCTATGGAATTCAATGGTGGTCCTGTGTTTTGTAAATTTTTTTTGATTCTAACAGTAATAGATTGAAAAGTGCAAAGTCAAGTGAAAGTAAGTGGCAGGAATATGTTATGTTTTATTCCTTTTAGATAATTAATAAGGTGATGGTCTATTGACTTGGGCCTTTGATTAGTCATTTAAGAGTTGGTTGTTTTATCAAAATAGAAAATTTATAACTCAGGATCTCTGGGAGCAAAACAATTAATTTAGGGACACCTGGTTGGTTTAGTCAGTTATGTATCTGCCTTTGACTCGGGTTGTGATCCTGGGGTCCTGGGATGAGTCTGGTATTGGGCTCCTTGCTCAGTGGAGAGCCTGCCTCCCCTCTGCCTGCCATCCCCCTGCTTGTGGGTGAGCACTCTCCTTTCTGACAATTAAGTAAATAAAATCTTTAAAAAAATGAAAGAATTATTTAAAAAGACAACATAGTTTTCCTTGCCTGATATGCAAATTATGCTTTAATTATTACTTGATATCTGTCTAACTTACAATATCTCAAGCTTAGAGGAAGGGAGATTTAAATTTTGATAATTGGTTTGAAGAGGCAAAATGAATGAATTGTAATATATTATAATGAATAACTACCTTTTGCCTGTTTTCTAGATGAGTAGTGATAATTTTCTATCTCATCATTTTATCAGCTTTATCTTCTTTCTTGGTTAGCATAAATTACCCCGACATGCAAGTGAAGTAGCTGATGTTATTCCTTTGCCCCCTAGAATAGAAATAACGCGACAGATGCAAAGCCTAGATCCCCATTGCTCAGATGGTATGTCAGGAAAATGGTGATTTGTTTCATTTATGACCCTATTAGTAGAGATACATGAACTTGGGCTGTGGTGTGGGTGATTTGCCTGCGTCTCATATGCTATTACCTGTGTGTGATGCTGGCCAGCGAACTTCAGCACATGAGTTGGGTGATATATTCAAATTATATTATATCGTGTTTGCATTTCTATTTTTCAATGGATGCAATGTGCTGTAGTATTTTTAAGATAGCATCGTCTGTGGATCCTAAGGACCTTTTGTTTTACAACAGCTTTACTCCTCAGAGCTCTCATTACCCTGGATTTCAATTCTATATGTTTACAAAGCACCGTTGTTTTTCTCTCTCCTACTCAAATAATAAAGTTGTTAAGCCCATTCTTTCGACATGCCTGCTCTCCTAAGGGGATAAAGATTCCTTTGTAGATGTCCCATACTTTTTCAGTGTAATTTGCAATGATTTGATGTGTTTTATTGTCAGGGAAGGACTGTGATACAATTTATTATTACCTATCATGATTATTTCTACATTCCTGACCTCTCAAATATATGAGACAAAATTAGAGGACTTCAGTAATAAACAAAATGCCTTTTTTTTCCCTGATGTGTTTCAGAACATCAGAATGTGGTAGATTATCTTACCCCTGCATTGATATTTTGGTATTTGCTGGTCCATGTGTGGCATGCCCAGAAGGTTTGCAGATGCCTCTTGGGGCTGGCTGCTGGCCTGATGCTTCTGCACTCACCAGGTTGCCTCCCTATGCTAGTTCTTGCCATTCATTCTGCAATTCCTAGGATGCTGTGGTTGGATCACCAAAGACTCTTTGGAGCTACTTCCTCCATTGTTCAGCCAGCTGTCTCTTCTGTGATAATAGAAGGTTTACTTTCTCACGTCAGACCTTCGGACAGGTCCACAGCATTCACTGAATTTCTCTGGTCCCATCTAGAAGCTGGTGGAGGGGTAGGATACACATATTCTTTATAAAAGTCCATGTCTGGGGTGCCTGGGTGGCTCAGTGGTTTGGGCTGCTGCCTTCGGCTCGGGTCATGATTTCAGGGTCCTGGGATCGAGCCCCGCATCGGGCTCCCTGCTCCGCAGGAAGCCTGCTTCCCTCTCTCTCTCTCTCTCTCTCTGCCTGCCTCTCTGCCTACTTGTGATCTTTGTCTGTCAAATGAATAAATAAAATCTTAAAAAAAAAAAATAAAAGTCCATGGCTGCAGCTCCACTTATGTGGCTCTGGGGATAGCATATTCTCCCCAACAGCCGTTTCAAGCTCCCCCTCCCCCACTTTGGTCAAGGAATGAAACATAGTTACTCTTACCAACATCATTTTAATTTTGTTGTTGTGTTGCAAGGGACTTAAGGGAGTGATCATTATATGTGACATGGCCTCATTATTTTGAATAGGTTAGAATATTTATAACAAATTCAAAACCAGTTTTATAATAACATATGAAGCATCTGCTTATTTTTTTTTAATGTCTGTGTAGAGGGTGTTCCTACAGAAGAAATAAAAACTGTGCTGGAGAAGGTGTTCTCAGAATGGAAGGATGTGTCTCAACGTTTGGAAGATCTGGCAAGAAAGATTCAGCTACAGGAAGATATAAATACTTACTTTAAGCAGCTTGATGAGCTCGAAAAGACTGTAAAGGCGAAAGAGGAGTGGCTGAAACAAACTTCCTCCCAGCAACCCATGCTGAGTTTGAAGGACCCCTGTCAGGTAAAGAGAGAACCATCCAGAGCATGAAAGCCTTCTATGCCCAGTCCTGTACTTGAAGAAGATGCCACTTGTATCGTAAAATTTAGGTGAATTCATCTTCGGTCAGTTCCGTGACCCTGTTTCCTCTTCCGTAGCGGGAACTGATAGATCTGCTGGCGCTCCACCCCAGAATTGAAAAGGCGCGTGCCAGTTGCTCAGCCCTGAAGTCTCGTCCTTCTGCTCCGGATTTTGTCCGGGAAGCCTTCGAGAGCCTTCTGGGCCGCTACCAAGCTGTGCGACGGGAGTTAGAGCGCGGTCAGCAACAGCTGGAGAAGGGTAAACCCATCATCCTCTTGGTTTTCTTAGTTGAGGGCTCTGTTGTCTTCTCTTTCAGTTTGCTGTAACGTAAAAATCACTCCCCACATGTGGGCAAAGAACACACTTCTTCGTTCTGCACCAGCCACATTCTGTTGTCCTCTCTGCCTGCTACGGTTCGGGGTCTGAAAATATATTCAGAGTAGTTCCTGGATTCACACTTGTTTGGAAAAGTGCAGAAAGCTTTCACCTGCTCTAAAATCATGTTTCTAGGAGATAATGACTTTTAAGGACTTTTTTTGAAGGGTGCCGTGCTCCCCAGTTACTGAAGAGGCCAGCTAACACTCTTACTAGTAAGGCTAAAAAGAATGATTGCTTACTTCTGTTTGCTCAAAATGGTTTTAGCAATACTATCTCCTCTTTGAAAAGAAGTCATGTTTGTCTCTCAAAGTCTGAAATTATTTATTTATCAGTTTGTTTGTTTTTTGGTGGGGAGGGGCCGAGGGAGACAGAGAGAGAGAGAATCTTTTTTTTTTTTAATTTTTTAATTTTTAATTTTTTATAAACATGTATTTTTATCCCCGGGGTACAGGTCTGTGAATCGCCAGGTTTACACACTTCATAGCACTCACCAAAGCACATACCCTCCCCAATGTCCATAACCCCACTCCCCCTTCTCCTAACCCCCCTCCCCCCAACAACCCTCAGTTTGTTTTGTAAGATTAAGAGTCACTTATGGTTTGTCTCCCTCCCAAACCCATCTTGTCTCATTGATTCTTCTCCTACCCACTTAAGCCCCCATGTTGCATCACCACTTCCTCATATCAGGGAGATCATATGATAGTTGTCTTTCTCTGCTTGACTTATTTCGCTAAGCATGATACGCTTTAGTTACATCCACATCATTGCAAATGGCAAGATTTCATTTCTTTTGATGGCTGCATAGTATTCCATTGTGTATATTGTGGACATCTAGGTTCTTTCCATAGTTTGGCTATTGTGTACATTACTGCTATAAACATTCGGGTGCACGTGCCCCTTTGGACCACTACGTTTGTATCTTTAGGGTAAATACCCAGTAGTGCAATTGCTGGGTCATAGGGCAGTTCTATTTTCAACATTTTGAGGAACCTCCATGCTGTTTTCCAGAGTGGCTGCACCAGCTTACATTCCCACCAACAGTGTAGGAGGGTTCCCCTTTCTCCGCATCCTCACCAGCATCTGTCATTTGCTGACTTGTTTATTTTAGTCATTCTGACTGGTGTGAGGTGATATCTCATTGTGGTTTTGATTTGTATTTCCCTGATGCCGAGTGATATGGAGCACTTTTTCATGTGTCTGTTGGCCATCTGGATGTCTTCTTTGCAGAAATGTCTGTTCATGTCCTCTGCCCATTTCTTGATTGGATTATTTGTTCTTTGGGTGTTGAGTTTGCTAAGTTCTTTATAGATTCTGGACACTAGTCCTTTATCTGATATGTCGTTTGCAAATATCTTCTCCCATTCTGTCAGTTGTCTTTTGATTTTGTTAACTGTTTCCTTTGCTGTGCAAAAGCTTTTGATCTTGATGAATTCCAATAGTTCATTTTTGCCTTTGCTTCCCTTGCCTTTGGCGATGTTCCTAGGAAGATGTTGCTGCGGCTGAGGTCGAAGAGGTTGCTGCCTGTGTTCTCCTCAAGGATTTTGATGGATTCCTTTCGCACATTGAGGTCCTTCATCCATTTTGAGTCTATTTTTGGGTGTGGTGTAAGGAAATGGTCCAGTTTCATTTTTCTGCATGTGGCTGTCCAATTTTCCCAACACCATTTATTGAAGAGGCTGTCTTTTTTCCACTGGACATTCTTTCCTGCTTTGTCGAAGATGAGTTGACCATAGAGTTGAGGGTCTGTTTCTGGGCTCTCTATTCTGTTCCATTGATCTATGTGTCTGTTTTTGTGCCAGTACCATGCTGTCTTGATGATGACAGCTTTGTAATAGAGCTTGAAGTCCGGAATTGTGATGCCACCAACTTTGGCTTTCTTTTTCAATATCCCTTTGGCTATTCGAGGTCTTTTCTGGTTCCATATAAATTTTAGAATTATTTGTTCCATTTCTTTGAAAAAGATGGATGGTACTTTGATAGGAATTACATTAAATGTGTAGATTGCTTTAGGTAGCATAGACATTTTCACAATATTTATTCTTCCAATCCAGGAGCATGGAACATTTTTCCATTTCTTTGTGTCTTCCTCAATTTCTTTCATGAGTACTTTATAGTTTTCTGAGTATAGATTCTGTGCCTCTTTGGTTAGGTTTATTCCTAGCTATCTTATGGTTTGGGGTGCAATTGTAAATGGGATGGACTCCTTAATTTGAGAGAGAGAATCTTAAGCAGGTTCCATGCTGGGCTCAACGGGGTCTAGATCTCACAAGCGTGAGTGGGTGCCTAGCTCACTGGGCCACCAGAGGCACCTCAGAGTCTGAAAAAATTTAAAGAGTTTTTACTTTTGGAATAAACCTGATTTTGGCAAGTTACCTGTTAAATGCTTTGAGAACTCGTTTCTCATCTGTCCTATTTTTTTCTCCTTAGCTATTGTGTAAATCAGGAATTGTGTTGTACTATGTAATGTTATAGGTCATGCATGTTTAAAAGCTGTATGTTGAACCATGTCCTTCCTTGTAGCAAATGTAGATTTTGTAATGACTTGTAGGAATCTGTATGTGTCCATGGCAAGCAAATATGTCACGCTGTCTTTCTTCTGGAAAGGCATTTGGACACTATGCTTTTTTGTTCACTGAATTCAGTTAACCTAGAGTGTAAAATAAATGTTTCAGAGTATTGCTTTTTAAATTTACTCTTATAAAACATGCCTTCGGGGGTGCCTGGGTGGCTCAGTCGTTAAGCGTCTGCCTTCGGCTCAGGTCATGATCCCAGAATCTTGGGATCGAGCCCCACATCGGGCTCCCTGCCCAGTAGGAAGCCTGCTTCTCCCTCTTTGCTCCCCCTGCTTGTGTTCCCTCTCTGTCTCTCTCTCTCTCTGTCAAATAAATGAATAAAATCTTTAAAAAAAAAAAAACACACAAAAAAAAACATGCCTTCGTATAGGTCCTTGTCAAAAATAAAGGCATATTTTGTAACAGTAAATTGAAAAAGCAGTACACTGACCCATCTATTTAACGTTACATAATACAACACTGTTCCTGACCTGAAACTGAAAGAAAGTTCTAAATCTATCTTTTTTGTCTTTAATTGTGCTAAAATATATATAACATAAAATTTATCATTTTAGCCACTTTATTTATGTATTTTTTAAAATTTTATTTATTCAAGTGATCTCTACACCCCGTGTGAGGCTCAAACTCACGACCCTGAGATCAACAGTCATGTGCTCCTCCCTCTGAGCCAGCCACATGCCCCCTATTTTAACCATTTGAAGATGTAGAGCTCAGTAGCATTAAATGTATTCACACTATTGTGCAACCATTCTTCAGAACTTTTTCATCTTGTGAAGCTGAAACTTTCAACCCCTTAAACAACAGCTCTTCATTTCCTCCCCCCTCCAGCCCTTGGCAACACGTTCTACTCTCTGTCTGCATTTGATGGTTCTAGATAACCTCGTACAAATGGAATCTTCTAGCATTTGTTTTTTGTGCCGGGAGTATTTCACTTAGTATTATATTCTCGAAGTTCATCTGTGTGGGTAGCCTGTGTCAGAATTTTCTTCCTTTTTAAGGCTGACTAATATTCTATTGTATGTATTATACCACATTTTATTTCTCCATTCCTTTGTCGAGGCCCTTTGTTGGTTGTGACTAATGCTGCTAGCTTCTTAACTTCTGCTTCTGGTTGGTTTCACATCTTTGTACTCCATGTGAGTTTACTTCCTTTCCACACAAGTATTGCTTGTCCATGATTTTTACCTTGGTGACTGAAATAGACATCACTCCAGCTGGCTTTTGCAGTCAGGACCTCTCTGAGGACCTGTGGTAGCCTTGCTATGGCATTCTGTTTGACACCCAGCGCTCTGTAGATGGCGGTCTGTCTACCCGTTCAAGCTCAGAGGAAGATGGGTGGAGGGAATCTTGATGTTCTTTTATTCTTTGTGTAGTTACTGGGGGAAAGGAGATTAGATGAGACAAAAGAAACATTGTAGTGCCATCTTAGAGAGACATTTCATCATGACCAAATGAAGAAAAAATGATAGTGAGTTAGTTAATATTTCAAACATCAACATCCGCAGGAATGAAGTCACTGTCTGACTCTCTGAAATGCCAATGGAATGATTTATCTTAGCAGCTAACAGAGACCCTTTTAAATTTTCATTATGGAGTTTAACTTATTAGGTATTAGGATTCACTTATATAGAGAAGATTAACAGCATATATATAATAATATTAGGTTCCTAACACTATTTTCTAAAAGTAAGTATTTTTAAATAAACAGAAATGAAGAGCCAACCTGGAAATGCATATTTGGAAACATTGAAAACACTGAAAGATACACTGAATGATTCTGAAAGTAAGGCCCAGACATCTTTGAATGCCTTGAATGATCTTACAAAGGTGGAGAAGGCCCTGCAGGAAAAAAAGGTAACACATATTTTAGGTCTTAAAAGTGTAGGGTCATTTTTAATACCTCTTATCTCTTATTTTGAAATATTTTTTCAGCTATTTAAAAAAATATTAGTCATTTTCAGTCAGAATTTTCAAAAGTTCCTTATAATTTGAAGGTTAGTTACTAAAAGGTAGTACCTTAGCTAAAAGAAGAGATACTTATTGAATATTACTAATAGAATAAAAGCATATTTTCTTCTTCTATTGTGCTTAGTCTAGAACTCTCAGCCTGCTCATAATCTGTTCAAATATCTTTAATAAAATGAATATCACTGAATTGATGTGTTCTTTTTTCTGGGTTGAATAAAAATGCTTCTCTGGTTATTTAGGGCACATGACTCTGTATTATTTCATCAGATAAAACAGATCAACCATTGAGCACTGCACACTTGGTCCTCACTGAGTGCATTGTTTTACTGGATTTTAGGGTGGAGAATATATTATTTCTGGCCCACACATAATTCATGAAGGGAAAGCTTTAACTTTTTTTGGTTATGCTTATTTTTTTTCATGTCTTTTGTGCATTTCTATTTTAATTGTGTACATTATAAAAAGTGACCTTAGGCTGTTTATAGCCCATATTACTACATCTGTACAAATTATTGTGCATATTTTTAATCTTTTAAACATTTTTTCCAGGCCCTTGATGAAATCCTTGAGAATCAAAAACCTACATTATATAAACTTGCAGAAGAAACAAAGGCTTTGGAGAAAAATGTTTCTCCGGATGTAGAAAAAATGTATAAGCAAGAATTTGATGATGTTCAGGGAAAGTGGAACAAACTAAAGGTCAAGGTTTCCAAAGATGTGCATTCACTTGAAGAAATTACCTCCAAACTCAGAGCTTTTGAGGTAAATCCCAAGGCTAATGGCATTTGAATTTATTAGAGAACAAAGTAGTAATTTATCAAGTAAGACTCTAGTATCTGTTATATGGATATTTTACATTTTTTCATGTCCTAGATTTATTATGTATATAAGTTGGGATTCCCAACTTGCTTTTGATGTGGTGGAGAACATGCTCATTTGCTTTTGCTTTGCAAAAGGACTTCTTTGCAGAGGTGAACTGGATCTTGAAGATAAGAGAAAATTCCTTAAAACTGGCCAAAGGAACATCTTGGGTTTGAGGAGCCTGCGTGATACTCAGACTAGTGGTTAGGTCACAGGGCAACTTTTTTAGAGTGGTAAAATTGCCCAGGTCATGGCAGACAGCTGAGTCTTTGACGCTGGTTTTTGTAGACTTTAGACATTTGGAGGTAAAAATCTGAACCAGACCATTGATAAGCGACGTCAAACTGGGAAAACAGGTAATTTGAAGGACATGAAATCCAGAAGTAGGATCCTTTGCTACATCTGAAAATGTCCACAGATGAAGCAGTGATAAAGTTCCAGAGGGAAGGTCAAATGTTAGGACATAAGGAGAAGGTGATAAAAGTCAGTTTCAGATAAGACAGGATTTTAACATTTTACCTGTGAGGAAGATGGAGAGGTGCTCTCCACCAAGTCACCTGGTTTTCTACTAGAAAAGGTCAGGATGAAGAATGAATCAATGATACTCTCCTCCCTGTCTTCCTGGTCTCCTTACTTTGGTCTTTTGTGTTGTGGGGTGTTTTCCCACTGCTGTATCTCACAATGGACTTCTGGTATCATGTCTGGTACAGAGAAGGCACTCAAGAAATATTTTTCAATGAATTAAATGAAATTAGTTATAGAAGATTTAAATCTATATATGTATGTATATATACATATATATATATAAATATATATCCAACATTTACATATTTTTTTAAAGAAAAAAATAATATCTATTTGCAATATAAACAAAGTCCCGTTGCTGGTTTGGGATACGTGTGTGTGTGTGTGTGTGTGTGTGTGTGTGTGTGTATGTAGGGTTACAGGTTTTCCTTCATAAGGTCATAAAGCAAAACTGGCCACCCTGTTTGTGTACTCTCACGTACACAAATCTGATGCATCTTTCTGGGGTTTTCTTTTTAAAAGTAAAAAAAAAAAAGAACCATGTACAGCATGGAAGCAAATATATATATATTATATATATACATAATATATATATATATATATATATTTGGATTTAGATTCTAAGAAAGTATATATAGGAGACTTTATATATTTATAAAATATATGTATTTCATATATATGTGAGAATTTCTATAAAGGATATTAAAAAAAAGTGAAAAGATTGAAAATGAAGACAAAGTCCCTGAAAATGCTGTTTCAAAAATCAAAACCAGGGAGCTTCTGGTAGAAGAGGGATGGGTAGACCATACAGATCAGTGGGAAGATATCCAGAAAGATGAGAGGAGTGTGGTGACCACTGACCTTGGAGGGAAGCTCTGTGCCCCAGTGGATAGCTCCAGTGAATGGTCAGGAGAATAAAGATGGTGAGGCTGTGTGTGTGTGTGTGTGTGTGTGTGTGGTGGTGGTGGTGGTGGTGGTAGTGGGAGAAATTTGGTTTTTCTAAGTACGAACTACAGTTCTATACCAAAACTGAGATCTTAGAATAAAACATTAATTTAGAAGAGGGGTGTGTTATTGAATCATTTACCTTTAGTGTTAGTGTTTAGCTTAGTGTTTTTGAATCATTTACCTTTGTGAGTGGATCCACATCCCCTTCTGTGTTTTCAGCTAGAGTTCTTCCCAACTTTAAAAACCAGAATTACCCTTATTCATGATTGTAAAATTTGTGGTTATGGTCCAAGCATTGTGTTATCTGTGGCTCTCAACCGGGGATGATTTTGTCCCCGCCCCAGGACATTTGTTAGTGTTTGGAGAAGTTTTTTTGGTTGTCATAACTGTGGATGGGAGGGGGTGTGGTATTTGCTTCCAGTGGGTAGAGGCCAAGGTTACAGCTAATGCATAAGACATCCCCCACAACAAAAGAATTTTCTGGCCCTAAATGTCAATACTGTGAAGGTTGAGCAATGCTGGATTAAAGATTTCTCATCTTTTCAAAAGAGCGTGGCTTTGTTTTTATATTTAACTCTGAGACGTAGTTAGGGAAATTTGCAGGTGAAGATTAACCCAAAGGTTAATCTTCTTTTGACTTTCAGAAGTGTGTTTTAGGGTTAGCTAAATGTGTGCTAATATTTTAATATGGAATTTAAAGAGCATACATAAAATTACAAAACACAAAAGGGAGTCCTGTGGTTATAGTAATCCAGCCTTAGGCTTTAGTGGGTTGTTGTTACTAATGTAGCAGATCCAGGCACTTAGAGTGGCTCGTTGGTATGTGTGCCAAATTCATTCCATAATAAATACCCCAAATATTTAGATTTTTTAATTATCACCATAGCAGATTTGTAATGTCTAGCTTTTCTTTCTTTATTTTTTGTGTTTAACTGCAAGATTGTTGATAGTATGTGTATTCCCTAACTGTGCAACTTTATTGAAATATGTATTTTTTTATTCTGAAGAAAACTTTTATTCCTTTATTTGTTTTGCTTTGAAGGCATTGTTACTTAACTACTTATAATTCACTTAGGAAACCTTAGTTTTTCACTCAAAGCTATTTACAAATAAATACTCATTTGTAGGTTAGCATTGTTTCCCCCCTTTCAATGACCTGATGTACAGTTTTTTAGCCATTTAAGTTCTATTTGTCTTTAGACACAGTAGGTTTTTGATTCAGTGCTAGTTTATGATCTTTCTTAGGAAAACAATGGTTGGCTTGCTTATTTTTAAAATGTACTTTTACTTGCATAAGTAATACATAAAGAGTGCTCATTGTGAAGAAATTGAGTAATAGAGAATTACTAGAGTGAACATTTAGAATTCCCCTTCCCCCTCAATACCATTTTCTTTCCTGAAGGCAGCTGATATTAACAGTGGGTCCCAAGAGGGCACAAACAAATGGAAAGACATCCCAGGCTCATGGATTGGAAGAATAGGCATTATCAAAATATCTATACTGCCCAAAGCAATCTATGCATTTAATGTAGTCCCTATCAAAATACCAATAGCAGCTTTCACCTAAGTAGAACCAACAATTCTAAAACTTGTATGGAATCACAGAAGATCCAGAATAGCCAAAGCAATCTTGAAAAAGAAAAGCAAAGCTGAGGCATCACAATTCTGGACTTCAAATTATATTACAAAGCTGTAGTAATCAAAACAGTATGGTACTGGCACAAAAATAGACACATAGATCAATGGCACAGAGTAGAAAACCCAGAAATAAACTCGCAATTATATGGTCAATTAATCTTTGAGAAGGCAGGAAAGACTCCCATGGGAAAAAGACCGTCTCTTCAACAAATGGTGTTGGGAAAACTGGACAGCAATGTGCAAAAGAGAGAAACTGGACCATGCATGAAAATAAATTCTAAATGGATTAAAGAGCTGCTTCTCAGTGAAGGAAACAATCAACAGAACGAAAAGACAACCCATGGAATGCAAAAAGGTACTTGCCAATGACGTATCTGATGAAGGGTTAGTATACAAAATACAGAAAGAACTCATAAAACTCAATACCCCAAAAATGAATAATCCCATTCGAAATGGGCAGAAGACATGAACAGACGTTTCTCCAAAGAAGATGAGCAGATGGCCAAAGACATGTGAAAAGATGCTCAATATCACTTGCCATCAGGGAAATGCAAATCAAAACTAGAATGAGATCTCACCTCACACCTGTTAGAATGGCTAAACTCAACGACACAGGAAACAGCAGGTGTTGGAGAGGATGTGGAGAAAAAAAGAACACTTGTCACACAGTGGAGTATTACTCAACCATGAAAGGAATGAAATCTTGCCATTTGCAATGACTTGGATGGAACTAGGGAGTATAATGCTAAGCAAAATAACTTAGTCAGAGAAAGACAAATACCATATGATTTCACTCATGTGGAATTTAAGGGAAAAACAAATGAGCAAAGGGAAAAAGAGAGAGACAAACTAGTTATAGGGCGCCAACTGATGGCTACTAGAGGGGAGGGTGCATGGGGGTGAATAGGTGATGGGATTAAGGAATGCACTTATGATGCACACTGGGTGGTGTATGCAATTGCTGAATCACTGGAAAGGAAAAAGGGTCTTTACTGGAGGTTAACATATTCCAAGTGAAATAGAAAAGCTCATGAATGTTACTAATTTTAATCATTTTTTTCACCCTAATAGAAGCAAATGATGTTGGAGCTCCATGAGGGACAATGAAATAGATAGTACACAAATGCATGAGCTTGGAGGGTGAATCCCACACCAAAGAGAACAACGGTGCCTTTCGTTGGCACAGCATTTGAAAGTATTTCATAGCTATGTGCTTACTTTTTTCCTACCATCCTACGGTACTTGTAAAAGGGTCATGTTATTTGTTTGTGTGCCAATTTTAGTTTAGTGTAGTTTTCTGTTACTTGTTGGAAAATCGTGTTTTTTTCAGCTGCCTACATATCCTTTGTCTGCACGGCAGGTTTCTCTGTGCAGGTAGCGAGTTGGCCTCTGTATTCTTATTCGGTGTCATGCTCATATGCGTTCTTAAGTTCTTTTTTTATCCATCCCATGCCAAAGTAATGACCTCAGTTCCTGTACTTAAGAATTAAAATGTTAATTGGTACTTTAATAACTGCTTCACAGAAAATCCTCCTGCTTCTTCCAGGCAGCAAAACATTTAAAAATACATGAACATTAATTTTTTTCAGTATTGATTTTCTTATGAATTATGGGGATTAAATATTATAAACTTCTGGAGGCTGGTTATATATTTCTTATCACCAGGAATGGTATCTTTGCACTCGGGGGTTATAGGTATTTTGTGTTGTTTATTGTTTCTCCCCACCTCCTCCACCCCTGCAAGATCTTCTGTGATGTGGTATAACTGTAGAATTGTGAAACCATCTCCGACGCCCACACGAAACTCTGTCTTATGTTATAGCTGCTCCTGCTTCTTCGGACAGTCCTGCAGCCTCTTCCTGCTGTGTTCAGACTCCAGGAGAGTCCCTTGCCCTGGCAATCCCACTGTCCTTCACAGCTGGCTCCTGCTTCCAATCTCTTCCCTCAGAATTCCTCTCCCCCCACCGTGGTGCCAGAGTTCTACTTCTGGAAAGGATCTGGTTGTCTTTGCTAATACAGAGTGCACTCACAATCTTCTGCTAGCTTCTGCTCCTTTCTTGCCCTGAAGCCTCTCCTACACTGAGCCCCTCCCCCTCAACCCCTCCTTCGTGAGCCCAGTCTGGTGAGAAAACAATGTACTAGATCCCAAAGACTGCATTGGACAATTGCTTTTCTCCGGAAATGTCACTTACTTGCTAGGAATTCTCATCTTCCTCTTCTGAGCTCAGCCTTTAAGAAAAAGCTTGTTCTGCAAACAGTGTTCAGTGTTGCTCAGCACCACGCCCAGAGCTAATTATTTCCTCTGGATTCTACTGTGCACTGTTTACATCTTCACAAACCCTCAACTCAGGCCAGCTTTTACTAAGGCTAGACCTGTATGTCTCTCCTCCCCTAAGGACAGAGCTCGTTGATGACAAGAGACCTGTGTGGGAAACAGCAAGTTAAGTGGATGGGAATGTCACTGCTTTGTAGGTGCCTACCGTCATCTTACCCAGGCTCATTTCTCTACTAAGCTTGGATCTATGCAATCTGAATGCCTGCTTCTCATACATGGAAGGAATCTGTGTAGTCACATCCCTTCCTTCAGTTGCTGACCAGTTGGATGTGGTCTGACCCGGACTATGGAAGGGGCTATGCCAGAACTCTATGACAGGCAGAACCGAGCTTTGAAATGACTCTGGGAAGTATTTCAGAGTAAAAACACTATGGTAAATACCTAGTAAGAGTAATCTGCAACATGGCTGATTTGATTCTTTCTAGGTAACGTATGATTGATATAATGATCTCACAAGTCTTTTTTTTTTTTTTAGTTTCTCATTTTGAATGCATTTTACTTACTAACGGTGCATTCTAAACCTTAGATTTAAGAATTTTTCTTAGTTTCAGATAATAAATGTTGTAGCAGTGTCCTTGCTGGTCTTCCCTATTAAATGAAGAAATGCTTTTTAAAGAGTGTATTTGAGGT
This sequence comes from Mustela nivalis, assembly GCF_964662115.1. Lineage (NCBI taxonomy): Eukaryota > Metazoa > Chordata > Mammalia > Carnivora > Mustelidae > Mustela > Mustela nivalis. Next base: position 57,539,491 of record NC_139024.1, on the reverse strand, counting down.
TCACAAATATTATAAAACCATATAAAATAGAAACCCCATTACCTTAAATTACTGTTTTAATTTGGACTTCATGCTTCTTTTTGCCTGTGCCTTGGGTTAGAAATTGCTTAAAAAGCTGTGGACATTCCAGAAGATGGGGAAGGAACAAAATAAAATGCCAAGAATTTCGCTGTCAACAAAATCTTGGAAGGTAGTTGTGTACTTTGGAATCTTATTGTCTTAAATCCAGAGTTACCAAGCTTCCCATTTCCCCCATTCCTAGCTTAGGGCCCAGGCTGGGAGATGGGGTGTTTTAGGGTTAAAGGACTTGTTTTAATGACCTTGCATTCCTTTTCTGTGACCCAGCAGCAGGTGTTGCCCGTCTCAGACACGTACAAATCAGTGCTTTTGAGCAGTGATGGTCAGCGTAGAATTTTGGCCCTTCCAAACTAGAATATTTGATACTTTGGTTTTCAAAATACCATAATAGTCACTTGATATTTGTTTCAGAATTTGTGAGAATGAGAAACAGTTGTCCTAGGTTAGTACTTAACCCTTTATTCTATGCATGTGAATTAATGATAGATATTTGTTGTAGAAGTTTGCTAGTATTTTAAAATGTTTCATATTGCTTCAAAAGAATCATATATTCAGAGCATATAATATTTTATATAGTTATATATTCTGTGTAATATACATGTGTGTATTTATTCTGTAAATTCTGTGTATTTATTCTGTAAGTGAATAGAGGTGGAGGAAAAAATTAAATATTCATTGGACATTAGAAAATCAGAAATGCCTAAGCTGAGTGTTTTTTTAATGGTCAGAGAAACACTTTTCATGGGAGCTCTTGTCTTTTCTTTGGAATTTCTTTCTTGTGTGATTGATTTAATGGCGAGCAGAATTTGGGTATCTTTTTTTTTTTAATTTATTTTTTATTTATTTTCAGCATAACAGTATTCACTATTTTTGCACCACACCCAGTGCTCCATGCAATCTGTGCCCTCTATAATACCCACCACCTGGTACCCCAACCTCCACCCCCCCGCCCCTTCAAAACCGTCAGGTTGTTTTTCAGAGTCCATAGTCTCTCATGGTTCACCTCCCCTTCCAATTTCCCCCCAACTCCCTTCTCTCCATCTCCCCATGTCTTCCATGCTATTTGTTATGCTCCACAAATAAGTGAAACCATATGATAATTGACTCTCTCTGCTTGACTTATTTCACTCAGTATAATCTCTTCCAGTCCCGTCCATGTTGCTACAAAAGTTGGGTATTCGTCCTTTCTGATAGAGGCATAATACTCCATAGTGTATATGGACCACATCTTCCTTATCCATTCATCAGTTGGGTATCTTTTTTAAGGCACCGGAAACACCTGCCACAGGTGGATTGAGACCATACTTTCTTTCTGGGGAAAGAGGAGGTATTGGATGGTGGAGCAGAGCCCTCTGCCCCCCACACTTGTCTGCACACAGCGGTAGCTAGTAATGTACTTACTGACCTCTTAACCCTTCTCCTCTGGTGTAGCCGCAGGGTGGGGATGCTGCCACTAGGCATCTCTAAAGTTTTGGTCTTCCCTCCTCTACTGGGCTTCCTTCTTCTGAGCTGAATCCAGAAGATCTGGTAGCTCTTTCAGTTACTTTTAAATACCAAGAGGATAGAATAAGGATTAATGCTGGCGATAGTGAAACACATTCGCTGACTCATGCCAGCAGGTAGTCTCCCTGGCTGGCCCATCCTGCACTTGGAAGTGGTAACTCTTTTTGGGTCAGTCTTGGTACTAAAAGCTTTTGTAGCTCTTTGTAGTAATAACTAGTGTGTACTGCACGCCTGCGTTGTACCAGGCTTGTCCAAACTTTATCTGTGTTTTTCGGAACAACAAAGTGAGCTAGTTGTCATTATTCCTATTTCGTAGAAGATCTGCTGAGGCTCAAAGAAGAGAAATTGCCTTCTCGAGACCTTGTGGCTGGTGAGGTGCTGAGCTTGGTAGTCACACCTTTTATCTTTCTTTTCCTGGGCCACACTGCTTCTCTTAGAACTCAGAGTGGCCAGGATTACGGGAAGGACTTTAGTAGTGAAAACAGAGGGTCAGATTCCTGTCCATTCCTTTTGTTACTGTTGAGACTGGGTCTTCATGGCTTATCCGTGTCTGTTGCTTTCTTCTTCTTTTTTTCTTTCCTTCTCATGTTGAAGTGTAAGAGAGAGAAGGGACGGATGTGTGTGACTTGTGTGAGCTCACACGGTCTGTGTGTATCTGGAAGAGGGAGGAAAGAAGGTGGTTGGTGTCTCATGTGTTAATGACAGATTGCTGAGGCTGCTTGCTTCTGTCAAGGCTGCTTGTGATGAAAACCTCCAGGGCATGTAATGCTTCCCTATAAATTTCAAAAATCCTCGGCCCAGAAGACCATCCATTTTTTAATTCAAAACTGGCATTAATGGATTGCCCAGTTATATAGCAGTAATGTTTGAGTTCTTAAAAAGTTGAGAATGGAGAGTAACAGTGTAGGAAGTGACAAGTTCAATGGGCAATTTAAAAAAGTCCTCCCTGAATCCTAGAGATAGATCCATTTGTATGTTCTCTCTTTCCCTACTTTTTATCTTTCTGTACCCCACCTCCCCCTGCCCTGGGCACATCTTGCTGTGTAGCTCTTATGACACGGAGCAAACACAGGAAAGATACGTCACCAATTAAAATAATACATAGGTGGAAGAGTGCATGAGCTTGTGAGGATAGTGACAGGCAGACAGAGGGAAAGGATGCTTGCGGGAAGCTCCCAATATGACGGAGAGGGTTTTTGAAGCTGAGTTTGGAAGTGTGTGCAGGATGCCCAGGGCCAGTAAGAGAGGCTGACAGGCCAAACAAGTGCTTTTTGCTCCCCGTCTTCATCAGAGAAGGGCCCTGTACATTGGGAAGTGTCAGATGGTCATTACTGAGGGAGCATTCGTGCCTCGATGAGGAGTTAGACAGGAAAACTACCCCAGAGCCCGCAGATGTCTGTGTCTACATCCCAAGTAATGTGGGCATTTTACCCTTGGTCTCAAGGCCACATTATGCATCTTGTGAGAAATTACCAGAAACATAGAGTTGGGTCAATATTCTAATTTGGGGGGAACATTATTTTCTAGACGTTAAAGACCCGAAGTAAGTTTCTTGTCAGTTCCTGGCAGAGCTATAGATAAATGACAAACCAGAAATCTTGTATGTGCTTAGGCAAGAATGTGGTAGTCACTAGGAATCATCATAGACTCCACCAAGAAGCCTTGCCCAGACTTATTTCCTTTAATTACTGCTTTCCTTTATTTATTTTTGGAGGAGGGATACTAGATTATTAGATACAGACATTTGTAATCTCCCCTTTCATGTATGCTTATTTGGTTCAAATAATGGCTCCCAAACTCATTTTTAGCAACTCTTGACTTCATCAGTAAAGTATTTGAGAAATGTCTTCCAACCTTATGCAAAGGAGGTGGTTAGCCAGTTAGATGCTAGTGTTATATAGATTCCTGTATTTTGAAAACTAAGTTAAAACTTTATTGATTAATGAATGACATGCATCCTCATGGGGAAATGCTCAGGTAGGCACTGTCTTTGGCCCTATTTTTCACCAGAAAAAAAAAACCCTCAAAACCCAGCAGCAAAAAAAAAATTCCAATAGAAAAAGGATACCCCACTGTCAGATTTGCAAATAAGAGAAAGCCAGGAGGAGTAGCTGGTACAAAAGTGGTGAAACTAGCAATTTAAATCATTTTATTGGCTTTTAATTATTACATTGGTAACTGTTGTTAACATAACAAGGGAAGATTTTATATTTATAAATATCAAGTCTTGAATTTATTCCGGAAGTCACTGACGCAATATGAGATAAGGGAAATGTAATTTTGAGGTTATGGGAATTTTGAAATTCTGGCTAACCATGAATAATATTGTGACCAATATATCTATGAACAAACAAATTGAAGAAAGAAACAACCCTACAACAAGAAGAATTAAGCTTAAATGATGTTAGATGGCATTTTATGAGTATAAGAGCAATATGTGAAATAGCAGGTTCCATTGTTACCATTCATTCCAGCATTATAAGGAGAAGAATAGTTAGTTCTGGGTGGTATGTTATAAGGACATTAAAAAAAATTGGTGTAGTTTCCTGAGCATGAAGACGGGTGTGATGAGTGCCATATCTGGACTTCATGTTTTAGAGACATCCCAGAAGGAATTTGGAATGCTTAGCCAATAGGAGACCAAGGGAGGACACAGTGACTGCTTTAAATCTTGAGCAGGATTGTAAATGTACTTCCATTCTTAGCGTTGATTGAGAAGCAAAGAATTGACAGGATATAAACAAACCAATTCAGATCCATATCAGGGAAACTAACAAGTAAAACTGACCAGTGACAGAATGGGAAACCTTGGGAAGAAATGACCATTACTTTGCTCTAATACTGGAGATCAAGTTGGACCTACTTCATTGTATTAATGGCCCAGTTCCAATGTTACTGTCTCTTCTCTCCGCAAAATGTTTCCTTTCTCACTTGTTTTTGATCTGCAGCACCACACACAGTAAGGATTGCAGGGGGTGCCTAGTAAATATTGGGTGAAAGGATGAAGCTGAGCAGTGGACTGTCCTGGGTTCTTAGGTAACAAAGTGTCTGACATGACGAGCAATCAATCTATTGTATCCGCTCCACTATGCTATTAATGTATCCCTCCACTATGCTATTAATGTATCCCTGCTTCGAGTAGCTAACTTTTGGAGAAAAATTGTTCTAAATTATATGAGAAGAAAAGATTTTTTAAGCTGATTCCATGTAGTAAAGCACTTTTCCTGTGATTTGAATTTTTAATCACTGATGTTGCGCACATTTAAGCAAAGTAGCTTGGTTCCCTGGAGAGTGTTTTGAGATTTTTAGAATGATCACCAGACTGTCATCTCTTAAGGATTTTAGTCAATCATCAAGAAAAATCATTATTTTCAGATTTGGAAGATTAAAAAAAAAAAGATACACAACAAATAGAAACGATGCTATCAAAGTTGTGAAACGTTGCCTTTCTTGAAATAGCGATAGATCTCGAGATGCACTAGGGTTGAGTGTCACTGAGTAATTTCCCTGTTTGTTATTGTGTTTGATTTAGGCGGATTTGAAAGTCATTGAGAAGTGGGTGGATGGTGTGAAAGACTTCTTAATGAAAGAGCAGGCTGTCCAGGGAGACGCGGAAGAGCTTCAGAGTCAGCTGGACCAGTGCTCTGTGAGTTCTGCTGATTTAGGAACTCTTCTGTAACAAATAACATTTCCTTCTGCTTCTTTGTTATTTGCTGTTATTAAAATTGCATGAATATGACGTGACAATAAACCGAGATAAAATATCTTTCATCGTAAACCTTTTTTTTTTTTTTAAACTTAAAGTTATTAAAAGAATGACTATATTTTCATTTTTGGCCAGGGTTATAGAATGCGATTTTAATTCATTAGGAGCTGCTATCTTATGTTCCAATGATAATTTTAGGGTCATAATCACCAACTGTACATTGCTCTTATTATGCCACATGGTGAGGCTTAAAGAGAAATGTACTTAACAAGTGAAATTTGCCAGTAAGACTGTATGCAATTTATATTTGGCGAAATCATTAGGCTTCTGTAAATTAATGGAGACCACTATTCCCTGCCGAGAGTCAAGTATTTCCAATCTAATTTGGCAGATGGCTATATGAAGCACCCAGGTGAAATGAATTTCTCAAGGCACAATATTTCTTAAGTAGTTAGAAGTCCTGACTCTCAAACAGTCTGTTTTTGTAATATCTTCAGGGATGCAAGCAGAGACAAATTATAGTTATGGCACCCACTTATATAGGAATGAACTCAATATGGGCTTGTTTCTATATTCAGGCCTTTGTTAATGAAATAGAAACAATGGACTCGTCTCTGAAAGGCATGAGAGAAATAGAGGCGAACCTTCGAAACTGTCCAGTTGCTGGGATCAAAACCTGGATGCAGACAAAACTAGTGGACTACCAAACCCAAGTGGAGAAACTTAGCAAGGAGGTAGGTTTTTCGGGTCTGCTGTCTGTGGCTTTTAAGAGGCAGACCGTTCCCTTTTTTCAGTGTCTGAATTGATTTTATATCCCATCCAGTTTGAAAAACAGTGGTCTAGAACAGCTATAGTATGGGTGGCCGGTTGGGGCAAAGAAATGGATTTTTATTTTAATTAAGGGAAGGCACTAACAGGCCAGTTTGGCTCCTTGGTGGGAATGAGCTTGGCGTGTTCAACAGAGAACTAGAAGGCAGTGTAGCTGGAAGAGAATGAAGACAGGAGTTAGCGGGTGGGTAAGGTCCGAAGTCAGAATATAGGTGGGATTGTCTATGGCCTTTGAAACAACATTTTAAAATTTTATTTCAAGGATGATTTCACACAGAAAGCAAAGGGGTTTGAGCAGGGAAGTGACGTTACCATGTGGGAAAGCCAGAGTGAAAACAGAGAAGATTATTTAAGAGGTTATTGCTGTCTTGGCCCTTCCGACTGGAGAGATAGTGCTGGAGGTCACGAGGACTGTTAGGGTTGGTCTATGTTTGAAAATAGAGCTAGGAGTCTGGTAATGGATTGGACGTGTCATCTTGGAAAGGGAATGGTCAAGGAAGCGGAGGGTTTGTGCAGAGCTTCCACTGGGTGTGAATTGTGGTGCTGTTTGGTGAAACGGTGGAGACTCAAGGCACGAGAAGCTTTTGTGAGAGCAGGTGAAACGATGATTTCCATTCTGGAAAGGCTAAGTGTGAGATTATGAGGCACACCCACGGGGCTCATCAGCACTGACTGCTGGAAGGAGGAGAGGGCAAGTCCAAAGACGCTGAGGAGTTAGGGTCAGCTGGCAGAGAAACGCCAGGGGGCTGTGAGGCCCCGGGGCCAGATGGAGAAAGCTTTCCACGGTGCCCTGTACTGAGGATTGCTGAGGCCAAAGGGAACTGAAAGTCGAGCTTTCGATCTGACAAGAGGGAGGCTTTAAATGACCTTGAAAAGGGTCTGGTGGTTTGACAGGGAAGAGAGTCACATCGGAGAATGTTGAGAAGGAAAGGGGAGGTGAGCGGTTGGGACAACAAGTATAACCAACTCTGAGGAAGGAATTTCTCTATGTAAGGGAGCAGAGAAATGGGGTGTGTGCAGGGACCTGGGTCTCCAAAGACTTGTTTTTGTAATTTTTAGAAATAAGGGATGTTAGGTGATATTTGCATGCCAAAAAGAAGGACCTCGGTTCGAAGGAGAAAATAAGGAAGCAGAGAATTTGAGAGAAGATAGTTTCTGGAATGAAGTGTGTCGTACATGAGAGGAGTGAGGTCCGCTGTCTCTGTGGAAGAATTGCTGTTGGATAGTTTCTCTGTGGTGACTGAAGGAGGGCCACTCTGGGTACGGTAGGACTGCAGTGCAGTTCTCTTCTGATTGCTTGTGCTTTGCCAGTGAAGTTACACAAAGCTGGCGTGAGTGAGGAGGGGTGGAAAATGGGAGGAGAAGGTGTGACATACAGGACTGTTCCGCAGACAGCCCTTACATGGCACACATCTCTTCATGTAATGTTTTTTGGCTAATGTTTATGTAGGAAAAATTGATAATTTCCGTCCTTGGAATGTTTTATTTTGTTTTCATTGTTTTCCTCCAAATTCTGTATTTTGAATATGTTCAGATTTAAAGGAAGGTTGAAATAAAGGTAGAGGGAACAGCCACATACCCATTCTTTAATTTGCCAGTTATAATGTTCTACCACATTTGCTTTCTCTCTCTCTGTCCCTCTCTACACACACACACACACACACACACACACACACTTTTTTTTTCCTAAAAATGTGCTTTTGACAGGAATTTGAAGCTATCAGGACACTTCACCCCTAAGTTCTTTAGCATGAGTATTAAATACAAAATGCTTCCGTCATGAATAAAGACAGTATTCTGCAAAACCGCAGGACCATTGCCACACTTAAGAAAATAACTTTTTAATATCATCTATTCTTGCCCAATTCAAATTTCTCTAAGTGTGCTATAATCTGATGGTTTGTGCTTGAATTTATTGAGATTGGGAGAAAGTAAATACAGAAAACAGTTTGGACGTGCCGGCAAGGACCAAAGAAAGTGATAGATAGATACAGACAGACATAGATATTTAGATCTATGTATCTATCTACATATACACAAACATATAGATATGACAACATATAATAATTATTAACTACCATTGATTCATCATGAAGGTAAATGTATGGGAAATTTTTAAGGGTCCTCATCAAGGAGGCAACCATGTATTGTGTGAGTCATTGTCTAAAGCCATTCCAGACTCTTGTGTTTCATTGAGTTGTATAAAGGTTGAAGAAGTTTTGGACAAATATAACCTTGCCATATTTTTATTTTGCTAAGAAAGGATGGATATATAAAGTCAATCAACAAATAAAAACAATCTGTTTCATCTGTTCTATCCCTGGTATCATGAAACAAGGGACATTTTAATGCCAAAAAATAAGAAATATATCATCTCAGGATAATTAATTATAGTTTGGAACTTTTTAAAAAAAGTTCATTAGTGTCTTTTTTTCTCTCTGGATCTATGAGAATTATATAATTGACTAGTATCCAGAAGCTAGGAAGGAGAATTTTCTGGAAACGGAACCCAAGGAATCTGTATTTGTATATATGTATTTTTTAAAAACAGCCACCCCACTGAGAGTGCTGATCAGCAGGACTTGGGGGCTGTGTAGAGTGCTGGCTCCTGGAGCCCCTTATGGGGACAGGAAAGCAGAGCTCCTGTTTGACCCCTTTCTATTTTTATGTCTGTGATCCTGTTTGGAGGGTGGGAACAGGAAAGCCTCTGAGGATTCGCTCTTTCTCTCACGAGAGCCGTCCTATTCCTGTGCTGGCTTTTGGTCTCTGTCAGCTTTGTGGCCAAGCAAGGCCCTGACTCCATGATCGCTCCGCTGAGATTTCCTTTGAGTGGGAGGAAGCGAGCGCTGGGTGCTCTCTGTGGGATGCTCTCTCCTCTCACAGTTGAAGTCTGTTTGTGGTTGGAGGGTCTCTCTGGACATATTTTTATATCAAGTATAGTGGTTATCTGAAATATTTAAGTTATTGAATTAGATTCAGACAAAACCTATTTTCTGATGTTACTTTTTTGTGTTGGTGTGCAGGATACAGTATAGTAGATTATCAAAACCAGAATTTTGTACAGTAGTGTTTTATGGGAGAAAATGAGACATTCTGGTTGCTTCCAGGTTTTTTTCCATAATAACGCTACTGTAAATTTCCTTAAATTATATGTTTTTATTGCTGTAGGTTAGATTCCTTCACTTGGGATTACTCTGTCAAGAGTTATGCATTTTTAGGATTATAATAGGTATTTCCATATTAGATTACTATCCAAGATGTGGTATAGCATCGCAGTTATAAGGATTGTTTTCATTGTCGCTAATATTCCACAACGTCAGCACAAATGTATGAAGGATTTTATCTGAATGTTAAAAAAAGGCTCTTGGTGGAAAGTTACCCTGTGCCCTTAGATACTAGAAACTAGAACTTGACATTTAGTGTGTTAGCATTTGTTTATTTGGGTGAATGGCTTTTCCTTTCCAGATTGCTATTCAAAAAAATAGACTGTCTGAAAGTCAGGAAAAAGCAGTGAACCTGAAGAAAGACTTGGCCGAGATGCAGGAGTGGATGACCCAGGCAGAAGAAGAGTACCTGGAGAGGGATTTTGAATACAAGTCCCCGGAAGAACTCGAGTGTGCGGTGGAAGAGATGAAGGTGAGTCTGGGTCTGGGCAACAGGTTTGATAGCTCCCCTTCTCCGTTAAATATGAAGGACTGAGTGAATGAATGAATTGGTGAATGAATCTGTCTATCTGTCTATCTGTCATCTGTGAAGAACGACATGGACATATAATCTTGCGTAGTTGGATTTCAAACTGGAAAAAAAATATGGAAGGATAGCTGCTATGATTTTACCAGGAAAAGGAAGCCGGGAGTCCACGTGATGCATATGGCACAGGAATTGCGTCCATGAAAGCCCCGAAGGTCGTCTCTTCCAATAGAACCTCAGGGAGCCACAGAGAATGACTCAGAAATTTGGTTTTATCGATTACATTGACAGTGTTGTGTGACCCTTAGCCCTCTCTGTTTCCAGAAGTTTTAAAGCATTGTCTTTTGTTAGAACCAAGGGTGACTTCCCAAATCGGTTGCAATTTATCTTCATGTTAGCAAAGGTATTCTTCCAGTGAATTCATGGGAAACACGTGAATAACAAAATTTTGTTCGAGCAGGTAAGAGTCGCGGTAGGAACATGGTCAAGGGATTTAATATCATTTGGAGCCACAGGATGTATTTCCTGTAAACTTACATTCCTGTGTCAATAGTCTTGAATGCTTTCTTTTCTTCTTTTTTTTTTTTTTTTTTTGTACAGTAAAAGAACTGGGCATCGTTCCCAAATTTCTAGCATTGCTTCAAGTGTCCTTCAGTGTTCAAACCAAAGGAGATAGTGTCTTAAAGGCTTTAAAAAAAAAAAAAAAAGTAAGATTAATCCACATAGTAACTGTTTTATGCCAAATTTAACTTCCCTAAAAATATAATTAAAGCAAAAATCCCTATATATCTGTTTAAAAAGGGATTATATTTCATCAGTGTCTTATTGAATATGAATCAAAATAAATACAGTAAGGGACTTTTCTAGTACTTGTATGTAGTATTTTTACTGAAGCATTTCTTTTAGTGTAGTTCTTTTGAGAGCTTTTAAAATATTCAGTATAAGGTATTTTAAAGGTAGCCTATCCTGTTAAGAACCAATTCATTTAATTTATTCTCTTTCTTTATATTATAAGCATTGTAGTTTTGTGGTTTCTTAAAGTCCCTGGGGATGAAACCTTAGAGAAATAAGTTTAAAGCCCTTGATTGGGCAACATTCTATTTGTTTTTATTGTTTCAAATAACCATTATAATTTTTAAAACCACTATACTTAATTACTTTAACAACTGAGGGAAATTTAAAACCATTAAGCAACACGGAAAGCTGAAAGGGAAAATGAAAAGCTGTTTTAGGTTGATTTTTCTCAAAGTGAGTCTTCATCCTTAGCTTGGAGGGAGAGTCAGGAAAGAAGCTGGACTAGGTTAGACTTCCCAGTATAATTTCATCATCATCTTCGAAATGCTATTAATTATCAGAAGCATGGACACACCTATGTTTTAGGATAAAAACAGGTATGTTTACATTATTTTTAAATGATACCTCTACTGAGGTGAAAATTTATTTATTAAAGTTTAATATGCTCAGACTTAAAGTGTTTAATGAAAATACCTCACTTAGCTTCTTTTCATGGACCCAGACTTTGAAAATACTTCATGTCAGTAACTGAAGGTGACTTAGGGGCTCACATTGCTTGTTATGAAATGTAAATGTTACAGTCAGCATTCTTACTTCAAAAGTACTCTCTGTGGCGATTACCTAAATAATGTTCCAATTAGGTAGTTAGAATCATGTCAGCATTTTAATTTTGGTTTAGTTATCTTTTTGAAAAAGAAAGAAATTGGTTACTGAGAAAGGCAGACCGTTTTCAAGTTCATCCCTTCTTGGAACAGAGGGCAAAAGAGGACGTGTTGCAGAAGGAGGTGAGAGTGAAGATTCTCAAGGACAACATCATGTTACTAGCTGCAAAGGCGCCCTCTGGTGGCCAGGAATTGACATCTGAGCTGAATGTTGTGCTGGAGAATTACCAACTTCTCTGTAACCGAATTCGAGGGAAATGCCACACGCTAGAGGTATGTCGTTTTATCAGTGGCGTGTTTCTGAGATCAAACTCTGTAAAGTACTGATCATTTCCATATGTTAGAAAAAATTCGAATTTTCTTTTCCTGTGTGGGTTCAGAAAGAAAAAGTCATTCTTGGATAACAGGTTGATAAAAGGAAACTGGGATAAAAAATAGGAAACCCAAATCTGCCTTCAATTAGTAGAAGGGTCTTAGGAAAGCTGTTTCAGTTGTTTCATATCGCTAGACATGTTTTCTATGTGAAATCAAGATTTTTGTGTTTCAGATAAGCTGTAGAGTCTGTTCGAATTCTAAAATTCTAGAACAATGTAATGTGAGCTTCTGTTTTGTTTCATTGCGTGGTTAGGACACAGAGGTGAAAGGAAATGTTTTATTATGACTGGTCTCTGAAGTTAGAGAGCCACCTGACAGAAAGAAGAACTTGTAATGTGCTGGTATTTTGCTAGACCATTTATCCCCCTGGCTTTAAGATGTAGATGATGCTTTGACTATTTTTGTTTTAAATACATTTTTGCTTACTTGTTTTGATGTTGGTGTGATTTCTGTTGCATCTCACTGAAAAGATTTAAGAAGCATTGAAATTTATAAATAATTTAAATTCAGTTCAACCTAAAATAAATGACTGTATCGTGGTAAATCCTACAATGGTAAACAATCCCAGGTGTGATATTTAAATTCATTCAGTACTTGCTTGTTCTGAATCTATTTTGTGCTAAGATAAATATGTGTAGTTCAGACTGGTTAATAAGAAGGCTTTACATCAAATGAAACCTCATTCCTTACTGCTAACATACAGTTGATCATTGAACAATGTGGAGTTGGGGGTCGTTAGGAGCACTGACCACACCTGATGTCACCCAGCTGAGTATCTGTTTATAATTTTTGACTTCCTCAGAACTTAACTACTAACAGCCTTCTGTTGTCCAGAAGCCTTATTGATGACATCAGTGGTCAAGTAACACATACTTTGCATATTTTATGTATCATGTATGGTATTCTTACAATAACGTAAGTTAAAATGTTAAAATCATAAGGAAAAGAAAACATGTTTATGTTATTGTGCTGTAAAAAAAAAAATCCACGTGTAAATGAATCCATGCCTTTCAAACCTGTGTTGTTCAGAGGTCAGCTGTATGGTCTAACATAAAATAACCGAGGTTACTCAATTGAGAATTTAAAATCTAAAATTTTGTAAATAGAACATATAATATTATGTATGCCTAATCTTGGGTCCTGGTGAATGATCCTGGACTTGAGTTTTACTGTAGTTTGACCCGTGTTTTTGTTTTCCTATTTATTGACAGCCAAAATAACAACTCATAATATGTTAAAATAATGCACAAAGTCCCAAGTCATATTAGTCTAACAAAAGATCACCACCTATTCTGTGTCATTTCTTCAGGTTGTGTTTATGGCCCAGAGGAGGCAATTTTAGGAAGAGGAATGAAATACGTATCTTGAGAATTTGGAATTGCTTTGAGAATTACTTCAGAATTGATTTGAGAGAATTCCTTTGAGAGAAGAGAAGGAAGAATGCCAGGAAAAAAAAGAGAGAGAGAGAGATAGGAGAGAGAAGATGAGACCTTAATATCTTTAAAGGGGGACATGAAAAGATGAAAAAGTTTAAAAACAGAAATGCTCTTAAGTGATGCCCCAGATGACTAAGGAATCTTAGGCAGAAATAGTCCCAATGCCTAAGTTAGAGTAAAAATGCTTTTCTTTGGCAGAGTCCAAGTTTATTACCTCGATTATTTCTAGATGCCTTAAAATTTTTTTTTTCAAATCATGAACTATTTCAAACTTTAGAGAAGTACAGATAATACTATTAATGCCCATATAGTCTGTATAACCTATGTATAACCTATATATGTATCCTCCAGCTTATTTTGCCTTATTTTCCCAGATCTTGTTTTTGAAATAAAACAAATTAGCATTACAGACTATGTTTCCTCCTTGTCCAGCCCATACCCTCTCTAATCCCTCCTTTGAAGTAGTCGGTTTCCAGGAGTTGGTATACATTCTTCCCATGCCCGTTTTTATGTGTTTAATAGATACACTTACACTTCCATTATCAGTGGCTATGTAGCAAACCTCCCCACACACAGTGGCTTACAAACACAGCCATTTCTTGTTTCTTCTGCTGCTGTGGGCTGATCTGGCCCAGCGGAGTGGCTCTTCTGCTCCATGTATAGGGAGAGCTCACTCAGGTTGCTCAGTGGGGGCACTGGCGACAGCTTCTCCTTTGCAGGTCTTTCTCCTCCTGGCCTCTCTGTTTTCTGGCTTCTTGGCAGCCGGGCAGTGGGCTTTTAGGTGGGAGAACACAGACGCTGCCAGTCCCGTGAGAGGCTAGGCCTGCAGTTTGGTAGAACATGACCTCCATAGCATTCTTTCTTTCTAAGCAGGTTGCCCAGGCCAGCCCACATTCTGGGGGAGGAGAAAACAGTTTTGCCACTTAATGGCAGGAGTGGCCAAAATTGTGTGGTTATTATTAGTCCGTCATAGTTCACTCTCTGGCCGTGACTTCGTTCCATTGCTCCCTCACGCAAACTGCGCTTAGGCTCTCCTTGGGACTCCCAAAGTCATATTCAGTGCAGCTGAAAACCCAGTGTCTTGTGACCTGCCTTAGGTCCAGATGCAAAATGTGGCTCCTGAAGCAGTTTTCAGGTGCAGGAATGTGGGACCAGCACCTCTAGATCTGGTGACCTGGACACGAAATAGGTTATCTGCCCTACCCCCCAACATACATGGTGAGATGGGCACAGGAAAGCCTCAGTGGGCACTCCCATGTAAAAATGTTGATGGAATAGAAGGTAAGTAACAGTCACTGGTAATGGTGACTCTTAAATCTAATAATAGTAGTTCTGGAATCCAGCCAAGTACGTGCGGGCAGTCAGTTCCCCAGTCCGGGGTCATGACTATTGCTTGATCTGGGACCAGCTGGTTTCTTGAGAATGCCCGTCTGGGACTCAATCTTTTTTTCCCCATCAGAGATAAGGTTCTGCTCGCCATTGGGTAGATCCTGGTCTGCTGTCTGTGTGTAGAAATTGGAGGGACTAGACACCTCTTTTCCCTTTTAGTCTTAGCCAGGGTTGGTAGATTATAGCCCAAGGATTAAATTTGGCTTGTGGCCTGTGTCTGTAGGCTCATGAACTAAAAATGGTTTATCTATGTTAAAAGGGTGGTTCAAAAACCAAAACACATATACAATAAACAAAAAAGAATCTCTGACGGAGAATGAATGCAGCCTATGAAACCTAAAAGACTCACTGTCTGGCCCCCTGACATGCTAAACACACCTCCTGTGGGGGGCTGGAATGTGCCTTCTCCGCGTCAGTAGGTCTGAAAGCCGGTCAGCCCAGGAGGCTCCGTGCTGGACTCTTCCTTCTAAATTGATCAGTCAAAGAGGCTCATCCCATATGGGAAGAGGTAGTTCCTCTCATAATTTTGCTTCTGGAATTGGAGGATAAATTTATCCTTTTCCTCGCAAAACTTCCATAGGAATGGGGAATAAGTGATTGGGACTAATGTAGAGAATAATAGGATGACTCCCATTTGGTTGCATGTGACTCTCTTCAGATATAGACACATACCTAGAAATTTAGGAAAAAATTGGAAGGAGTATACAGCAAATTGTTAGATCAGTGAGCTCTGAGTTGCAATAGGGTAGACTGCAGGGAATTCTAATTTCCTGTATGATTGTTATAAAGTGTTGCAGTTAGAAGTACTTTTTACCTTCCTCTTTAAAAAAAAACAAACAAACTAATAATGTTTCCCTCCTGGTTTCTTTTACTCATTATATATAGTTTTATTTTTAGCATTTAAACAGATCCTTGGAGTTTTTGTTTTTTTTTTTTAAGTGCACAGAGGGAGGCAACTCATTCCTCTTTATTCCCCCGCCAGCCCAACTGGTCTAATATGATTTGTTGAAGAATTTTATTTATTCCCTTATTTGAAGCTCCAACTTCATCAGTTCCTAAATTTTTAAATACGCTCCTCTCTAAATGACATCGTTCTTATCCGTTAGAGAGAATGTGTTGTGCTGGAGACACATCGCATCTCCAATGACATTTTCTTTTTTTTTAAAGACTTTATTTATTTGTCAAAGAGAGAAAGGACAAGCAGGGGGAGCAGCGGGCAGAGCAGGCAGAGGGAGAAGCAGGCGCCCTGTCCAGCGAGGAGCCCCATGCAGGACTCGAACCAAGGACTCTGGGATCATGTCCCGGGCCCAAGGCAGTGGCTTACGTGACTGAGCCACCCAGGCACCCCTCCCATGACTCCTTCTGTAGCCGAGCTTTCTTCTTGCTCACTTAGGAGGTGTGGTCCTGCTGGATCGAGCTGCTTCACTATTTGGATCTTGAGACCAGCTGGCTGAGCACTTTGGAGGAGCGCATGAAGAGCACTGAGGCCGTGCCTGAGAAGGCAGACGCCGTCAATGAAGCCCTGGAGGTAGGGCCTTCTACCGGTTGCCGTGAGGCCAGGTGACCACTCCGAGCAGGAGCGCGGTGCTTTGTGTCGACACATGCATTTGCTTTCTCTCTGGTGGTCCGAGGACTTCCGTGGCCTGAAGTGCTAATACGATCCCGCGTATTTAGATTATAGGTGACCAGCTAACTCAGCCTCGTGGGGTGGGTTAGTGGTTTGATAGTACGTACGTTTTAGGCATGTGTGCATTTACTGGAGTGCCCTAGTGATTTTCCAGCTGGTTTTTACCTTTCTCCGGATGAATTTTCCAGCTGGTTTTTACCTTTCCCTGGATGAAACTCTGGCTTCTGTTGTTAGGGGGATCGCTCTCTTGTTTCTTCATAAAGTTATTTTTGTTCATTAGACAACTCCCTGGGGAAAGAGCTGGGGACAGGGTAAAGTGGTTAGTAGTGGAGGCCTGGGTCCTGTCCTCGGAGCTTGTCCCCAGGCCGAGGCGTGAGCTCCAGGAGGCTGTTCCCAAGTGACCAGCATGATATGTGGCACACGATAACTTAACTGTTTCTTCGATGGATTCAAATGTGAAGAGAGTAGATTTGCTTCCAATAAAAGAGGAGGAAGAGGTTCCGTTTGCTTTTAAAATGGAAGGGACGCGGGGCGCCTGGGTGGCTCAGTGGGTTAAAGCCTCTGCCTTCGGCTCAGGTCATGATCTCAGGGCCCTGGGATTGAGCCCCGCATCAGGCTCTCTGCTCAGCAGGGAGCCTTCTTCCTCCTTCTCTCTCTCTGGCTGCCTCTCTGCCTACTTGTGACCTCTGTCTGTCAAATTAAAAAAAAAAAAATCTTAAAATGGTTACCTTACAAAAGTAAGTTAAGGTAAGTTAAGGTAAGTAAGGTACAAGTTACCTTACAAGGGTAACTGAGTGGATGACTGGACTGAAGGTCAGAAATGAGTCCAAGGTGGGACCTGGAGACCAAGAGCCAGACTGAGGCTGTGGGAGGAAAAATGTCGCTTCCCAAGTAAGATCCCAGGGCCAGAGGTTGAGAGAAGAGGAAGTCTGAAATGCTTACTTTAAAGGCATACCTTCCAAATATGACAGTTACACGTGTGCATTCCAGAAACATGGAAAATGGAGAGAAGTATAAAAAGCAAGATAAGCACTTTTAAACATTTTGGTGTATTTCTTCCTAATTATTATTATTTTCTATCCATGCTGGAAAGCAGTACGTCATAGTAATGGATAAAAAGAGCCTTTAGAGTCTTAAAGTTGGAATCGTAGCGTTACTTTTTACTGTATGTTTTTGTACTTAACCTCTGTGAGCTTCAATTTTCCCATCTGTAATATGGGAATAGTATTTGGCCCATCTGCCTGATTAGATTTATGTATATAATAAGTATGTATATAAAACAGTGCCTAGCATTCTGTGTGTATTGTGGAGAAATGTTTTTAGTAATATAGTCAATAACATAATTTTTCTTGTATAGTGTTGTTTTCTGCTTTTAAACTTTGCATACCATGAACATTTCCCTATGTAATTAATAATCACTGAAATTACTTTTATGCAAGTCTAGTAACATGTATCATCATTCATACTGAGTTTTCAATTTTAGGTTTTTATTAGTAATATTATGGATATTGTTGTAAATTAATCATCTACCTCATTTCTGATCTTGTTCTTTAGGGAGATTTCTAGCGAATGGAATTACTTGTTTAAAAAAAGTGGGCACTTTTAGGATCCTTGATATATTTTGCCTCCGTCAATGTGTATTTTTTTCTCCTCTCCCTGCCTAGTCTCTGGAATCTGTTTTACGACACCCAGCAGATAATCGCACCCAGATTCGAGAACTTGGCCAGACTCTAATTGATGGAGGGATTCTTGATGATATAATCAGTGAGAAACTGGAGGCTTTTAATAGTCGATATGAAGAGCTGAGTCACCTGGTAAGAACTGGGGAACGCAGGGGTTGATAGGTGTTGCGGTGTGGAGCTGGCCGCAGGAACTTTTACCAGGGGGAAGAGTTGGTAACCAACGTGAACGGGGGTGTTGAGGACATTGAAATACTAGGTAGGGAAGAGTAGACCTAACACTCAGAGGACAGCGAGAACTTTGATGATTAAAAAAGTCTGTCTTTAAGACAGACTATTAAATTAAATAGGTATACCTATTTAAAGGTATACCTAAATTAAAGTCTGTTAAATTAAATAGGTATACCTACCTATTTAATTTCCTTTAAGGATATTACAGCTCTATATAAGACTAGGAACCCATATTATCCTAGTGAATATTAGGGCCAACTGAATTTAACATAAGTTGCTGTTGTAAAATGTCATAGCATCTAGATACCTATTCAGAGTGCACCGCGTGTTCATATCGTTAAGTAGAGAAAGGCTATTATCCTTTCTAGGAGGGTTGGATGGATATTACATGCTTTTATACACAGTAAATAATAATGATTAATGATTAGGTTGTGAATAGCATCAGGTTTACCCCAAAAGTGCATCAGAGAGTAGTTCAACATGTATGCAAGTCTGTAGAACTTGAGACTTTGGGGGAAAAAAAAGGAGATGTATATGTTTATTATACTGATAGATATTCTTGCTATATTTTGTACTGTTATTTATAAGCTTATTGCCAGTTCCTGTAAATGTCCTAAATGTGTAATAGATGACATTTGATTGTTTAATATGTTATGTAGAAAAACTTTACTTTTTTCTTCTTTTTATTGAGGCATAATTGAAATATAACATTATATTACTTTTAGGTATAGGTGCCTGGGTGGCTCAGTGGTTAAGCAGCTACCTTCAGCTCAGGTCACGATCCCTGGGGTCCTGGGATCGAGCCCTAGGTCGGGCATCTTGTTCATCGGGAAGCCTGCTTCTCCCTCTCCCTCTGCTGCTCCCCCTGCTTGTGCTCTCTCTTACTCTCCCTCTCTCTCTCTGACTATCTCTGTCTCTGTGTCAAATAAATAAATAAAATCTTAAAAAAATTATATTACTTTCAGGTATATGATATAATGATTTGATATGTGTATACATTGTAAAACAATCACAATAAGTTTAAGCTAACATCCCTCACCATATATAGTCACAGTTTTTTTCTAATGATGAGGACTTTTAAGATCTATTCTGTTCATACTATCACTCCGTTCCTGTCTCTAAGAGCTTGTTTTTTTGTTGTTTGCTTTAGATTCTACATATAAGTGAGATCATATGCTATTTGCTTTCCTCTGTCTGACTCATTTCCCTTAGCATAATGCCCTCAAGGGCATTTTTATATTTTGTCACTTTATGTAGAAAGAAGTAAAAATCAGTAATTCACTGTCAGATAAATCCGATACTAGAAGAATCTTTTCGCTGTTATCTATTATTTATTTATAATGTAGGCCCAAGTTTTGAGCCTGGTGCTTTGCCAGTCTGTTTCTCTCTTGGTGACCAGAACATAAGGGTTCTCTTATATTCAGGTCTTTATATTGGTGCTGAGCAACGAATGATTCAGTTTTTCCCCTGTGTAGGCAGAGAGCAAGCAGATTGCTTTGGAAAAGCAACTCCAGGTCCTACGGGAAACTGACCACATGCTTCAGGTCCTGCAGGAGAGCCTGGGGGAGCTCGACAAGCAGCTGACGACGTACTTGACTGATAGGATAGATGCCTTCCAAGTTCCGCAGGAAGCTCAGGTACTGCTGTGGAGTGGAGGGCTCTTGAGTCATAAAAAGAGCATATGTCACCTCTTCCTCCCCCACAAGACAGCCAGCCCCTCGTGCCATTCCAAACTGAACCAGTGAGGAAGATTGACCTTACTTATGGGGTCGCATATGGGTTTTGGAGTTCTTTTGGTTGCTCTGTGAGAGCCTAGCAGATGATCACCATTTAAAAATTATAGTTGTGAAGTTATAAAAATTCCCTTTTTATAAGTAAGTGGTGAACACTAGAAATGACAAACACAAAGCTCTTAGTTTGTGGGTCCCACATGGGAGGTCCTGCAACACAGGTGGCCTGTGTTATTATTAAAGTTATTAAAGCTTGTCCAGTGGTCCACATATTCTTATGTATTGTGTGACTTTCTGGAGCTTTAATAAAAAAGACGTTTTCTCCTTTCTGATCTCTCTGTGGCAGAAAATCCAAGCAGAGATCTCAGCCCATGAGCTGACTCTGGAGGAGTTGAAAAGAAACACACGCTCCCAGCCTCCAACATCCCCAGAAGGCAGGAATGCCAGAGGAGGAAATCAGATGGATGTATTACAGGTGAAGAAGGAGAGTGGCTCCCTTTTACTCTTTGATGTGCTGGGTGTTAAAAAACAAACAAACAAACAAACAAGAAAAAAAATGTGAGGAAGAGTTGATGACTTCTATGACTTTGGTCTTTGTTATGATGTCAGCAGTGGGATGAGAATGATGCATTGTCTTCTGGAAAAAGAGGCAGAAACAAATTGGTACATGGGTGGAAAATACTGAATCTGATTTTACAGTTGAATTGCAAAGAGAGAGCAAGCTGGATTTAGAACTTATCTTTATATAGATTTTTCCATTAATGCAGAGCCTCTGTCAGTTCTGGTGTGGCTGGTGCACGGGGAAGGCTGAGGGCGTGGCATATGACACCACCTGGTCCTTGAATGGTGGATGCATGATTGACCTTGAGCTTGCCATGAAGGGCATTTTGGGTTTTAGGTTCCTGAGCTCTATTTTTCAAACAGGTTAAAAATTCTGTGAAGTTTCACTTCTAGTGAGGTTAGTTTGGCCTTTTCTTATGTCTTAGACTGATACTCTGTCAAGTAATTCATGATACTGCTCTGTGCAGGACCCTCCGGTGGCTGGGAAGCCTGGGTTCCCTGAGGGAATGTTTTTTATGGCTGCCTTGTCTTGCAGCTCTTTAGCAGTGTATGTTGTACTCATATCCTCTGCTGAGAGAGATAATCATTCTGATGCAAGTTGCTTATTTTGTTCATTTTGGGAAACAGAGGAAACTTCGAGAGGTGTCCACCAAGTTCCAGCTTTTCCAGAAGCCCGCTAACTTTGAGCAGCGCATGCTTGATTGCAAGCGTGTGTTGGATTGTGTGAAAGCAGAACTTCATGTTCTGGACGTGAAGGATGTGGATCCTGATGTCATACAGAGCCATCTGGACCAGTGTATGGTGAGGCCACTGGGGGGGTCATGTGTCCAGTCGGTTTTCCAGCAGCTAACATAGCTTCATCTAGTGCCTCTGTAAATGGCTTATTTAATAGTTGCCAGTCTATAGTGAGCTAAGAAGAGAGCTCGAGGGTGGAAAAACAGGTTAAAAGTATCCAAGTGTGGTCCTGTCTTCAAGGAAAACAGAAGAGATAAG
Organism: Mustela nivalis; assembly: GCF_964662115.1. NCBI lineage: Eukaryota > Metazoa > Chordata > Mammalia > Carnivora > Mustelidae > Mustela > Mustela nivalis. Next base: position 57,517,989 of record NC_139024.1, on the reverse strand, counting down.
AGAGACAGGTGGGAGAGAGTAAAATCAATTACTACAATGTAATGAGATAAGGAAGCTGCAGTAGACATGCATATAACATGATCTAAAAAACAAGGGAAACATCTTAATCACAGCATGAAGTTTAGGAAGATTTTGACAGAATGTGACTAATTAGCTAAGTTTTAAAGGGTAAATTTGAGTCAGCTAGGAGAGCCATACTGAGCATAGATGTCAGGAATATTACAATGCAAAAGAAAATCATTCTTAAGGAAAGTAAAACTTTGAATTTCAACTTAAAAAGTTTAAGCCTAAAATATGAAAGAGGAAATTATACTTAGAATGATGTTGGGAATATTATAGCATTTAAAAAAAACCCATTCTCTAGGAAAGTAAAAATTTAAATTCCAGTTTAAAACTAAGATGTGAAAAAAATTATTTATAAGGCCTTATTGCTATTTTGGTCTTGAACATTATAATTCAGTTGAGTAGAAATTTAAAAATAATATGGCTAAGTATATACAATCTTAGAATTGGTCTTCTCCTTGAGAAGACTCACAGAGAACTTAAGATGACACTTGTTAAGACAAAGTTGGGGCAGAGTTCTTTGTGCTTTTCAAAATTGTAGTCTCCTTATTGTTGGACACTGAAGTTTTGTGTACTCAAAAGCTAGAGTGGGTGGAAGAATGAACAGTTTAAATTTTTGAGTATGTGAGTATGTGTGTTTATGTGAGTGTGTATGTTTGCATTTGTGGGCATATGTGTATGTATGTGTGTGAGTGTAGATGTAAGTAGTTATTGATTTAACGAGACACAGAGGCCAGTAGAACACGGTCCTTGACCTTGTGTAACTTAGTCCAGTGGTCTGCTGTTATGTGACAATGCCACAGGAGATGTTTCAGGTCAAAGTCATGATGGACGGAAACAAGAGAACTTACTCACATAAAAGCTTTTTAGTTTCAAGGTAACTAGGATGAGGACGGCTCTGAATTTGACCTACATAACTCCATTTCTCATAGTTACATATGTCTTGGTATATTGAGTATATATCTTTTTATCATGTAAGTAATACATGCTCATTGTGGTAGACTTGGTACTTCACAGAATTCTAAAGAAAAAAAAAAGTGGATGTTAATACTTCCAAATTTCAACAGCCAGAAGTATAGCCAAGCCTGGCTTTTTTTTCTAGTAATAGCATGTATGGTTTTTAAAAATGTAATTTAAAAAATGATAGACATTCAGTTTTTAGTCATAATATTTTTCCATTTTATGTAGGAAAAATGTTTTTATTCCTAAGTACTTCCCTAAACCTTGAAAATACATGTTTGAGGGTTTTTTTTAAACAAGTATAATCTCTATTAGTTTATTTTCTTATCTGATTTTAAAAAGATAATACAACCTTGATTTCACTTCACTTGTCCTTTGAACCAAATCGAAGGAAGATAAAGCCCTTTGATCTCCATAGCTACTTTGTAGCTGTCAGTCTGTATAAGCCGCATTCTGAAATGACTCCAATTAGCAACTTTTCACCATAGTATGTAAAATGTGCCTTGCTTTCTTTTAAAGAAACTCTATAAAACGTTGAGTGAAGTCAAGCTGGAAGTGGAGACTGTAATCAAAACAGGAAGGCACATTGTCCAGAAGCAACAAACAGACAATCCCAAGGGTATGGATGAACAGTTGACTTCTCTGAAGATTCTCTACAATGACTTGGGTGCCCAGGTAAGGACAAGCCCCCCGCTCCCCTGCGTCTCTCTTGTTTATGCATTTTAAAATCTTGCTCCTAGAAGAATGCATGTTTGAATTTTGGGGCACTAATAATAGTGCTTTCAATTCTTTCAGTATTTTTTTATTATATTTCTTTACAGCTATATATTACTATCACAATGATGAATTGTAGAGAAATTTACTTTTAATATTTAATCCAGACTCATTTTTGTATTTTCAATGGCTGGTCACTTTTCAGAAGTTATTCTAAGGAAACTTTCCCAGTGATAGCCCCTGTATAAACTCAAGTTACTGGTCCCGGGATTTCTAAATTGAGTAGTCTACTGAGAAATATTAAAACACTGGGACTCTAATAAATGGTAAGTGACAGGAAGTTCACATTAATCTAGCAGGATCTGAAATCCTTTTAAGAAACATCTATAATTTGGGCATCTGAGTGAATCTGCAAAAGGACTTTTGGCCATATATTATGAATGACTGTATTCAGAAGGTTGAATGTTTTCTCTTGCGAGAACTCTGCACTGAAACCAGGAAAGCAAAGCAAAACAAAACTACAACAAAAGTGTTTAAAGTGATATCTTCTTGGCAATATTGGAGAGCTGTGTTAGATAATATTTTAGATTCTTTTTGGGTTTTTAAATAGTACCTAAGTTGGTGCACAGACCCAGAGAAAACTAGCTGGAATTTTGTTATCATTTTTGGATCAATAAGAATAAGCGATGCATACATTTCCTGGACAAATTTGACCTCCTCACTAAAGCAAGAGGAGATTGCTAATCTGATACATTTTATATCATTTTGATACATTGCACATCTGGAACACAGTGTAGAGCTTATTGGTATTATTATACAGCTGAAGTTATTTCTCAAATATTACTGTATTTATTCATCAGCTGGCATTTTTTGGATGGGAATGGTGTTGCCATTGTAATGTCAGTTCTCCAGTTGCGTCTGTGGTTTTAGTGTTAAGTCATTTTGTCATTCAACACAATTGAGATGGTACTGTTTAACAGGAAGCATATAGGCAGTAGAGATTGAGTGGCACACAAAAACATAAATTGTCTCTTTGTCTAATCGAATTTAGGGTTATGAGAGAAGAAAACATTAATCAGGTAGTCTTACAAAGTACCATCACATTAGCAGTCTGAAGTGTTAGGAAGGAATGTATGTGGTGCTTTAAGAGTTTATGTCAAGGAGAATTTGGCCCAGACATGGGTTATAGGAACGTACCTGGGGTTACATTTCCTTCAGGAAACGGTGTGTAAACTGAAATCTGAAGGATGAGTCGGAATAGCCTGGGTGAAAGCAGTGGGAGAGCAGCCTTTAACGTTGCTGGGAGAGCATGTGGAAAGGCCCTGTGGCAAGAGGCAGCATGGTACATTTGTGTGACTAATGCAGAGAGAGCAAGTGTGGGGAACATGGTATTGGGGAAAGGGATGAGACCAGAGCATACTAGTGTCTGGGTGTGTGATAAGGATTTTAATCTTAAGAGGTTTAAGAAGTTATTGCAGATTTTAGCAGGGAGATAATAAGCTCATGCATTAGCTTTTTCAACAATCACTCACTGCAGTTTGGGGGATGAGCTGGAGAAGGGCAGCAGTGGATGTGAAGAGAGAAGTGAGGAAGTCATTGTGTTCTTAGTGAGAAATGATGGTGGCAGGAATGATGGTGGAGCGGTGGAGATGGCATGAGGAGCAGATGGTCTCAGACACATTGAAGAAGTGGAGTGAATAAGAGTTGATGGATCAGGATGTGGGAGTGCGGTAGGAGATGATCGATGACCTCTGGGTTTCTGGCTTGGTTACGCGGAAGATCATGGTGCTATGATTGGGGGTAGGCACTGGAAGGAAAGGCGGAAACATGGAAAAGTCCTAAGTATGGATTGGGCATGTTCACATGTTAAATGCCTTTGTGAGAGTGACTTGAATATGTCGGGTACTCACAAAGTTATTCAAGTCTGGAGACTATATCTGGGCTGAAGCTAGGAATTTTATGAGTCATCTGCATATAGACAGTAATTAAAGTTTTCAGTGATGATGAGATTGTCTAGGGAGAAGATATAATGAGAAAAGAAAAACCTATATAGGCCACAAAATAAAAAATAAATGAGTGGGACTACATCAAACTAAAGAGCTCCTACACGGCCACAGAAATCATCAACAAAATGGAAAGTCAACCTGCAGAATGGGGAAAAAATATTTGTAAATTATATATATGATAATGAGTTAATATCAAAAATATATAAAGAATCCATACAACTCAATAGCAAAAAATCCCAAATAATCCAATTAAAAATGAGCAGAGGACCTGAATAGACATTGCACCAAGGAAGATATATGAATGATCAACAGGTACATGAGAAGGTACTCAAGCATGACCAATCACTGGGGAAGTGCAAATCGAAACCGCAGTGAGATACTACCTCACACCTATTCAATCGGAAGAGATAATGCTGGCGAGGATGTGAACAGGCTGTGCACTGTTGGTAGGATTGTAAATTGGTGCAACTTCTGTGGAAGAGAGTCGAGAGGTTCCTCAAAAAATTAAAAATAGAACTATAGTATGATCCAGTAATTCTACTTCTGGGTATATATCTGACAGAAACAAAAATATTATATCGAAGAAAGATGCCTGGATGGCTCAGTGGGTTAAGCGGCTGCCTTCAGCTCAGGTTGTGATTCCAGTGTCCTGGGATCAAGTCCCGCATCAGGCTCCTTGCTCCGCGGGGAGCCTGTGTCTTCCTCTGCCTCTGCCTGCCTCTCTGCCTGCCTGCCTATGCTCTCTCTCTCTCACTCTAACAAATAAATAAAATAAAATCTTAAAGAAAAATATTACGTGGAAGAGATTTTGGCACCATTATGTTCATAGTAGCTCTGTTTAGAGTTGCCAAGGCATGGAAGCAGCCCAAGTGTCCTCTGATGGAAGAATGGATATGGAAGATGTGTATATATGTACTATATACGGTATATCTCATTTAGCACAATGAGGGCATTGTATTAAGTGAGATAAGTCAGACAGAGAAAGACAAATAATGTATGACTCATATTTATGTGAAATCTCTAAAAGAGCAACAACCAAACTCACATAAAAAGAGATCAGATTTGTGGCTACTAGAGGTGGGGGACTGATGGGTCTAGGAATTGGATGAAGGTGATAAAAAATAACAAACTCACAGTCACAAGGTACGTAAACCCTAGGGATATAATGTACAACATGCTGCCTACAGCTAACACCACTGTATTTGTATGTAGAGAAGTGGTGAGGAGGGTAAATCGCATGGGTTCTCTTCACCATTTTTTTTTTTTGGTATCTGTCTGAAATGATGGATGTTTGAAAAACTATTTTTTTTATTTGTATCTGTATGAAATGATGGATGTTTTTAAACCATTTTTTTGGTATCTGTATGAAATGATGGATGTTTTAAGTTATTGTGGTAATCATTTTGTAATCTATGTGAGTAAAGTCATTGTGCTGTATACCTTAAACTTATACAGTGCTATATCTCAATAAAACTGGAATAAATAAAAATAATTTTTAATTAAAAAAAAATAAAGGCCTGAACAAAGTCTTAAGGAACTAGATAATTTAGTAAGAAATTTGAGGAAGATGTGTCTGCAAAAGAAACTTAAGTATAGCTGTACCACATTTTATTTATCTGTTCATTGGTGGACATTTAAGTGGTTTCCACATCTTGGCTATCATGTGTAATGCTGCCATGAACATAGGCATGCAGATATCTTTTCTAAGCACTGATTTCATTTCCTTGGGATATATACACCAAAGTAGCATTACTAGATCATATAATCGTTTTATTTTTAATGTGTGTGTTTTTTTTTTAAGATTTTATTTGTTTAGGGACGCCTGGGTGGCTCAGTTGGTTAAGCAGCTGCCTTCGGCTCAGGTCATGATCCCGGCGTCCTGGGATCGAGTCCCACATCGGGCTCCTTGCTCCGCAGGGAGCCTGCTTCTCCCTCTGACTCTGCCTTCCACTCTGTCTGCCTATGCTCGCTCTCGCTCGCTCTCTCTCTGACAAATAAATAAATAAAATCTTAATAAAAAAAAAAAAAGATTTTATTTGTTTATTTGACAGAGAGAGATCACAAGTAGGCAGAGAGGCAGGCAGAGAGAGAGGAGGAAGCAGGCTCCCTGCCAAGCAGAGAGCCCGATGTGGGACTCAATCCCAGGATCCTGAGATCATGACCTGAGCCGAAGGCAGAGGCTTAACTAACTGAGCCACCCAGGCACCCTATTTTTAATGTTTTAAGGGGCCACCATACTGTTTTCCATAATTGTATACTTGAAATCTGCTGAGAGGATAACTATGGGAGATAATGGATGATGCATTGATTAAGTTGTGGTAATCATCTCACTCTGTATAAGTACATAAAATGATCACATTGTACACCCTAAAAAACCACATGGAAAAAACAAAATATACGTAAATGAAACAACAGTTAGTAGCAAGAAGTGTTAGCATACCAGGAGAGTGTTGGGGCTGGGAAGCCAATGGAAAAAGGTATTTTGAGATGGGTGTAGGCACTGTTTTTGAATTACTGAACATTAAAAATGATGTCCACTTAAAGATGCCCATTTACATCTGTTGCCCTTGAAGTACTTATTGAGATCAGCAAAGACAATTTCTGTGAGTGATGGGGCAGAAGACAGGATGGGAGAAGGGAAGAAATGTGGGGAAGTAAGAAAATGCTTTAGAGGATTGGTAAGGGCGAGATAGGAGAGAGGAAGGTCTTAGGGGAGATGCAGCCAAAGAAGCTAGTTTTTTTTAAAACTATAAGAGACTTGAGTATACATATATTTTAGATTTTATTTATTTACTTGAGAGAAGAGAGAGAGCATGAACAGGGGACAGGGGCAGAGGGAGAGGGAGAAGCAGATTCCCTGCTGAGCAGGGGCGCTCCCCCTCCCGCCCCCTGTGGGGCTCCATCCCAGGACCTGGAGATTATGACTTGAGGGAAAGGCAGATGCTTAACTGACGGAGCCACCCAGGTGCCCCAAGACTTGAGTATATTTCATAGCTTATGGGGATCATCCTGTGAAGAGGGAATGGTTGAATATCTAAGAGGGAGAAAGGAAAAATGGTTAGGTAAAATCTCTCCAAGTTGATACTGCCTAATTTAGAATGGACTGCATCTCAAAATGTATTGGTTGGACTGAGAAGAGGGAATTGTAAGTTAAGCTGTAAATTATTTTCTTCTGGGTATATGCAAACCTTTGGTAGCATTAAGTTTTATGATGCTTGTGTAACTGCCTGGGCATGTCAAAATCAGATGAGGTCCTCTGAATGCCTAATATCTTTTAACATAATTCATGTATTTGTCTCCTGAAGTCTGCATTGAGGGGCTATTAATTTAAAGTCATGAATTCTAATTAAACTCTGTAGAGAAAAATATTTTACTTTTAAGAAGGAATTTAATAATAATCAATCCTTGAGGTATGAAACAGTAAAATGGAACCTAGGGGGCCAGAAAAAAGAAATGCAATTCCACATTACTTATTAAGAAAATTCAGTTTTTCTATCATCTAAGAAAAATCTTATCCCATACATGACTTATCACTCTGTTGCTTATAATGAGAATTATCTCTGCATTTGTGCACATAAAAGGAAGAACACATTTTTATTTATGTATTGTTTTGTGATACTCTTAAAAATGCTGTCTCAGCTTTAGATAATGAATGATAGTTTTGAGAGTACCATCACGTAATGTAAAAGAGTCAGACCAGGCTCAATTCAGTGGCCATGTCCCCCTGATCATAGCTTTAGCCCCTTTAAGTGTCACTGCCCCAACCTGTTTCTCACAGGGGCTGTGGATCTTACTGCATAGCATGGGTAGGATTCTTCAGCATGGTATGGGAGTTATGTTAAGAGCCTCATAAATGTTTGTTCAGTTCATTTTGCTTTCCGTCAGCTACAAAAACAAAATAATACTAAAGGTTTATGCTGCATAGGCATTTATTTATTTTAAATTAAGTAGTTAATGGTAAAAAATAATTATGAAAATCATACTCTTTTCTCCTCAAATTTCTAGAATCTAGTGTGTGTGTGTGTAAGATTTTATTTATTTGACAGAGTTCATAAGCAGGCAGAAAGGCAGGAAGGGAGAGAGGAGGAAGCAGGCTTCCCGCTGAGCAGAGAACCCGATGTGGGCCTCGATTCCAGGATCCCGAGATCATGATCAGAGCCAAAGGCAGAGGCTTAACCCACTGAGCCACTCAGGCACCCCAATGTGTGTGTTTTTTAAACAGAATTCTTTCTTGAGAGGATTGTAAGGCATCTTCCATTCAAAAGATAAAAGATACCATTTACTGGGTGCCTGGGTGGCTCAGTGGGTTCAGCCGCTGCCTTGGGCTCAGGTCATGATCTCAGGGTCCTGGGATCAAGTCCCGCATCGGGCTCTCTGCTCGGAAGGGAGCCTGCTTCCCTCTCTCTCTCTCTGCCTGCCTCTCCGTGTACTTGTGATCTCTGTCTGCCAAATAAATAAAATCTTTAAAAAAAAAAAAAAAGATACCATTTACTGATTCCTTAACTTTGTTACAAGGACTGCACCAAGCCCTCTGTGTATGTATCTTTCTAATTTGATACATAAATACCAACCTTTGGAGGGCTGTGCCTCTACCAAGGTCACTTAGAAAGTAACCCAGCATTGTCCCACACTTAACCTCTGTAGTATGTTGTCCCCTTGTAGAAATACAAGAATGGAGTGATTCCAGGTGGGAGAGTGAAAGGTTATGTATGTCTTGGGGGTTAAGTATTAATAGTTTGGATCTTTGGTTATTATTTGAATTTATTCTTTTCGTGTTCTTTTCCCTCTTCCTTTCCCTTTCTCTCTCCTTCCCTCCCTCTCTCTTTCTCCTTTTTAGGTGACAGAGGGAAAACAGGACCTGGAAAGAGCATCACAGTTGGCCCGGAAAATGAAGAAAGAGACTGCTTCTCTCTCTGAATGGCTTTCTGTTACTGAAGCTGAATTGGTACAGAAATCCACGTCCGGAGGCTTGAGTGGGGACTTGGATATAGAAATCTCCTGGGCTAAAGTAAGCTGTAACTCGGGTTACCTGCCAATTTTATGCCAGGGTCTCCTGTGGCATTTTGTTCAGGATGTCCTTTATCTCCATTTCATGTTAAATACAGCATTTTCTTTTTTTTCCATTATTTTTTCCACTTATCTGTCTTAAGAAAAAAGAAAAGACTATTTTAAAAGACAACAATTTGGGGAGCCTGGGTGGTTCAGTGGGTTAAAGCCTCCGCCTCTGGCTCAGGTCATGATCCCAGGGTCCTGGGATCAAGCCCTGCATCAGGCTCTCTGCTCAGCAGGGAGCCTGCTTCCCTTCCTGTCTCTCTGCCTACCTCTCTGCCTACTTGTGATCTCTGTCTGTCAAATAAATAAATAAATAAATAAATAAATAAATAGAACCTTTAAAAAAAAAAGACAACAATTTTAAGAAGATATTTTTATCTTGATTCCAAAACCATTAAACTCACATGGATCATTGTGCCTGTGTGGTACGTAAAACATTCTAATCACTACCTTCACAGCTGGTGATAGTTTTTGAGTATTGGTTTTTCACAGCGTATTGGGCCGAGTATTAATTCTTCTGTAATAACTTTTACACCCGTAACTAATCTTTATATTGAAAGTGAACTGGTGTAAAGTGCATAGGAACAGAATTTTCAAAAAAAAAAATCAATGAAAGATCCAAGAGTTTTCTGTAACTCTGTAGTTATTTCGATATCAGAGATTAGAGAGTAGATTTGCTGATTCTTTTGAGGTGGACAAAAGATTGATGAAACACAAAGTCATTTTTTTTTTTTTTAAGCAAAGGCATTCTTCTTCCCTAAATGTACTTCCTAAGAAAGAAGCATGTGTAATACAGATAAGTGCCAAATACTAATACTGTGAGGGAAATTTATATAAAGCCACAAATATCACTGTTGACATCTACAGGTGTTTGCTTGTAGGAAGTCGAGAGCAGGTGCTGTGAGGTCATGTATGATGCAACTATTTCTTAATTTGAACACTTTGTAGGGGTAACAGTTGAATGAGAGTCAAGATATAAGGCATTACAATAGCTCATGAAAAGTTTAATTAGGCCATGGACCGTGTGACGTAACAAGAAGATGGGAAAAGGGATGCAGGAAGGAAAAGGGGAACATTGGAATTTGCTGATAAAAGCAAAGAGAAGTGTCTGTTCATATCTTCTGCCCATTTTTTAAATATGATTGCCTGTTTTGTGTGTGTTGAGTTTGAGGAGTTCATTATAGATCCTGGATGTCAACCTTTTGTCTGTACTGTCATTTGCAAATATCTTCTCCCATTCCGTGGGTTTCCTCTTTGTTTTTTTGACTGTTTCCTTTGCTGTGCAGAAGCTTTTGATTTTGATGAAGTCCCAAAAAGTTTATTTTTGCTTTTGTTTCCTTTGTCTTCTTGAAAGAAGTTGCTGTGGCTGATATCGAAGAGATTACTGCCTATGTTCTCCTCTAGGATTCTGATGGATTCCTGTCTCATGTTGAGGTCTTTTATCCATTTTGAGTTTATCTTTGTGTACGGTATAAGAGAATGGTTGAATTTCATTCTTCTACTTATAGCTGTCCAGTTTTCCCTGCACCATTTATTGAAGAGACTGTCTTTTTTCCACTGTATATTTTTTCCTGTTTTGTCGAAGATTAATTGACCATAGAGTTGAGGGTCCATATCTGGGCTCTCTACTCTGTTCCACTGGTCTATGTGTCTGTTTTTATGCCAGTACCATGCTGTCTTGGTGACCACAGCTTTTAATAAAGCTTGAAATCAGGTAACGTGATGCCCCCAGTTTTATTTTTGTTTTTCAACATTTCCTTAGCGATTCGGGGTGTCTTCTGATTCCATACAAATTTCTGGATGATTTGCTCCAGGTCTTTGAAGAATACTCTTGGAATTTTGATCGTAATGGCATTAAAAGTATAGATTGCTAGGCAGTATAGACATTTTAACAATGCTTATTCTTCCGATCCAAGAGCATGGAATGGTCTTCCATCTTTTTGTGTCTTCTTCAATTTCCTTCATGAGTGTTATGTAGTTCCTCAAGTACAGATCCTTTACCTCTTTGGTTAGGTTTATTCCCAGGTATCTTATGGTTCTTGGTGCTATAGTAAACGGAATCGATTCTCTAATTTCTCTTTCTGTATTTTCATTGTTAGTGTTTAAGAAAGCCACTGATTTCTGCACATTGACTTTGTATCCTGCCACGTTGCTGAATTGCTGTATGAGTTCTAGTAGTTTGGGGGTGGAGTCTTTTGGATTTTCCATATAAAGAATCATGTCATCTGCGAAGAGAGAGAGTTTGACTTCTTCATTGCCAATCTGGATACCTTTTATTTCTCTTTGTTGTCTGATTGCTGTTGCTAGGACTTCTAATGCTATGTTGAACAAGAGTGGTGAAAATGGGCATCCTTGTCTTGTTCCTGATCTCAATGGGAAGGCTGCAAGCTTTTTCCCATTGAGGATAATATTTGCTATGGGTCTTTCATAGATAGATTGGATGAAGTTCAGGAATGTTCCCTCTATCCCTATACTTTGAAGCGTTTTAATCAGGAACGGATGCTGGATTTTATCAAATGCTTTTTCTGCACCAATTGAGAGGACCATGTGGTTCTTCTCTCTTCTCATACTAATTAGTTCTATCACATTGATTGATTTGCAAATGTTGAACCATCCTTGTAGCCCAGGGATGAATCCCACCTGGTCATGGTGGATAAACTTTTTAATGTGCTGTTGGATCCTGTTTGCTAGGATCTTGTTGAGAATCTTAGCATCCATATTCATCAGTGATATTGGTCTGAAATTCTCCTTTTTGGTGTGGTCTTTGCCTGCTTTGGGGCTCAGGGTAATGCTGGCTTCATAAAAAGCGTCTGGAAGTTTTCTTCTGTTTCAATTTTTTGAAACAGCTTCAGGAGAATAGGTGTTATTTCTTCTTTGAAAGTTTGGTAGAATTCCCCAGGGAATCTGTCAGGTCCTTGCAATCACATAAAAAAATGGGCAGAAGATATGAACAAACACTTCTCCAATGAAGACATACAAATGGCTGTCAGACACATGAAAAAATGTTCATCATCACTAGCCCTCAGGGAAATTCAAATTAAAACCACATTGATATATCACCTTACACCAGTTAGAATGCCAAAATTAACAAGACAGGAAACAACATGTGTTGGAGGGGATGTGGAGAAAGGGGAAACCCTCTTACACTGTTGGTGGGAATGCAGGTTGGTGCAGCCTCTTTGGAGAACAGTGTGGAGATTCCTCAAGAAATTAAAAATAGAACTTCCCTATGACCCTGCAATTGCACTCCTGGGTATTTACCCCCAAAATACAGATGTAGTGAAAAGAAGGGCCATCTGTACCCCAATGTTTATAGCAGCAATGGCCACAGTCGCCAAACTATGGAAAGAACCAAGATGCCCTTCAACGGACGAATGGATAAGGAAGATGAGGTCCATATACACTATGGAGTATTATGCCTCCATCAGAAAGGATGAATACTCAACTTTTGTAGCAACATGGACGGGACTAGAAGAGATTATGCTGAGTGAAATAAGTCAAGCAGAGAGAGTCAATTATCATATGGTATCACTTATTTGTGGTGCATAACAAATAGCATGGAGGACATGGGGAATTAGAGAGGAGAAGGGAGTTGGGGGAAATTGGAAGGGGAGGTGAATCATGAGAGACTATGGACTCTGAAAAACAATCTGAGGGGTTTGAAGTGGCGGGGGGGTGGGAGATAGGAGTACCAGGTGGTGGGTATTATAAGGGCACGGATTGCATGGAGCACTGGGTGTGGTGAAAAAATAATGAATACTGTTATGCTGAAAATAAATAAATTTAATTTAAAAAAAAGCAAAGAAAGCAAAGCAAAGGCATCAAACTTTCTTTTTGTTTAAGTTTTTCAAGAAAATAATATCTTCTTTTACAATACAGTTTGAAAGCTATTATTTTCTTATTAATAACTTAAGTCATGTAAGCTAATTGAATGACATTTGTACAGTGTAATGAAAAAAGACGGAAGCAAAAATCATTTCTACTCAAAGAATACACTGTTTTTGTTTGTTTTTTATAGGCACATATAAACATGAACAGACAGAAGCGTTTAAAAATAATTATATTGTTTCTAATGTTTCTTAACCTTGTCTTAAAAACTTTTATCTTTTATCTTTAATATTTTTCTTTACCTACAGAGGTTTTGTATCACACATTGGAGAAGTGTAGTATTTTATTGGTTTTTTAAAATTAAGCCATTCCTCTATTCATATCCATTTAAATTATTACCAGTTTCCACTATTGTAAAAAATGCTGTGATGAATATACTTGAAGCTAAATCATAGCATATATTCATGATTATTTCTTGAGGATAAATTCTTAGACTTAAAAATATTTTTCAAGGGATATATCCATTTAAAATTCTTATACACATTATAAAATTGCCTTTGGAAATGTTATACCCATCAACTGTGAGTGAGAATTCCTGCTTGCTCAAAGGTAGGCAAATATCATGTTTTGGTTATTTAATTGTAACATTTTCCAAAGTTTAGAGGCCTTTGTATATCTTTTGACAAAACTGCCTTTTTGGGGCACTTGGATGGCTCTCTGTTAAGGATCTGACTCTTGATCTCCGCTCAGGTGTTGATCTCAGGGTTGTGAGTTCAAACTCACATTGGGCTCCACACTGGGCATGGAGCCTACTTAAGGAAAAACTACCTTTTTGTAGTTTTGACCGTTCTGGTCTTTTAATTTAGAACTCTTTACCTACCCCAATAATAAATACTTAGTGTGTTGTGGGTTGTTTCATTTTTCTTTTCGTTTTTTGTTTTGGTTTTTTGTTTCCTTGCCTCTGTAAAAAAGTTTCCTTTCTGTTCTGTATTTTTTAAAACTACCATATTGTATATTTTTTAAAGAATAAAATTCATCTTTTTCTTCATTGTTTCTGTCTTTAGTGCTTCTTAGAAAGTCCAACTCCAAGGTTATATAATTCTTTACTTACATTTTATTCTAGCTCTTTTGTAGTTTCATCTTTTACCTTTAATGTTTTAATCCTTCTGGGCCAATAGTTAACTGTTTATCTCAGCACTATTTATTATTTTTTCCTTTCTGATTTGACATGCTAAATTCATATATTCTTTTTACCTGTTGCTTTTCTCTGTTTTCCACTTTACTTATCTGACCCTCTGAATTGTTCTTCAACTGTTTAACTATATGGCTTCATAATATATTTCAACATGTAGTTAACAGATTCTGTCTTTAGGTTTCTGTTTTGTGTGTGTATGTGTGTACTCATATAAACTTAAAATATGCTAGTCTGAAGTTATTTTAAAAATTCTCTTAGAAAATTTGGTTTGAATTTCCATAAATTTATAAATTTATTTTGAGGAGAATCAATATCTTTGTTATAAGTCTTCTTAGTAAATGGTATATTTCCTTTTTCTTTCCAATTTTTTTTATATTACTACATAATGCTTTGGGTTTTTCTTTCAAAAACATTATGTATGTATGCAAAGTTGTTTATTCCTACATATTTGTTTTTATAGGTATATAAAAAGTATGCTTTTTCTCTTTTATACTAATGACAGCTTGTACATCGGCGATATGATTTTCACATATTTAATTTTTAATCATCTATTTGTGTACTCACATCAATTCCATTCAATTAGTTGATTCTGATTATATTTTAAGGTAAGGACTTTTAAAACAGTGTAAGATTGTCTCTTCTGGTACTGTTCATTTTAAGATTCCCATTTACTCTTATTTCAGGTTTGAAATAATGAAGATGGTAAATACAAATTACGAATTCACAGCACATTCTCTTCATTAGAATAATCAAATGAGACATCAGTATGGAACATAACCACCCACTTTTTCAGTGTTGTTTTCAGATTTAAGAGACATTCATATTTCACAACATTTTAATGTATTTGCACTTAAAAACTATGTAAAATTTTTTGAATGTAGAAATTTAAATAGCATTTTCATTCCTGAACTTTAATAGCATTTTTATTCAGTAGCGTAAATATTTTTTTCATTATAGTCATTTTCTTTACAATACAGTCTATTAGTGTAGATAGTTGTGTGCACTGTTTACATTTAATTACTTGTAGTTAATTGTTTCGTATGGTTCTTTTTAAAAATACTTTATCTATTTGAGAGAGAGAGAGAGAGAACACACGCACGCGCATGTGTACATGCACCCAGAAGCAGTGGGAAGGGGTAGAGGGAGAAGGAAAGCAGACTCCCTACTGAGCAGGGAGTCCAACACAGGACTCAGTCACAGGGTCCTGGGATCATGACTTGAACCGAAGACAGATGTTTAATGGACTGAGCCTCCCAGGTGCCCCTATTTTATATAGTTTTTTTTTTTTTAAGATTTTATTTATTCATTTGAGAGAGAAAGAGAGAGACAGAGCACAAGCAGAGGGAGAAGCAGAGGGAGAAGCAGGCTCCCCACTGGGCTGGGAGCCTGATGTGGGGCTCGATCCCAGGACCGGAGATCATGACCTGAGCTGAAGGCAGATGCTTAACCATCTAAGCCACCCAAGGGCCCCTATTTTATAAAGTTCTTAAAAGACTGTTCTAGTCAATCAGTACATTCCCTGTGAAGGTAGATAGAAAGTCTTTACTGCAAAGAGCTTGGCTGTGTTTTTTTTTTTTTTTTTTTTTTTTTTAAACTCCCTTCTGGAGAAGAACATTTAGAAGAAACATTTTAGTGCCTTTATAAATATACCAGTATTTGATATGGCCAAGTGAATGTTTAAACCTTGACTCATCTGGGAATTTGTAATTTTTATGCCTTCCAAAATGTAATTTAATGATGTGAGATTAAATATAAATGAGCTCTTGGAAATGATTTGTTTAAATGTTGGCTAAAAAAGGTACAATAGCAGTGGGGTAGATATGCTCATGTTACTTTTTGATTTTAGAACTTTGTAGTTTTAATTTTGGAATCCAGCATTTTTGCTGTATTTCTCTGAGTACACGTCTTGCCTGGTCGAACCTTATGAATGTGCAAATCAAGGTATCACTATACCACCCAGAGTATTATCTTTGCATATGGCCACTATATGACTACAGCTTAGACATGCTAGTTCTCCTGTGATTTAGCTAAGATGAAATATTTTTTATAATACTAATACAACAGATTATATATTAAGGCACCTAATACAGGATGTTATCCTTCCAAATAAATGTAACACACATCAGTAGTTTCCTGTAGTGGCCCAGAAGATAAATTCATTATAAAATTTTGAGAATTGTAACTTCTGGGATAGTTCTGCTTTGCCAGGTTATAGTTACTGAACATAAAATTGGTTATGTCTAAAGCTATGATGAAGATACTTGGTGTTTGTGTGTAATAAGTAGCATTTGTACTTAAAATTAATGAAATGATTACCTTTTCACAACCGAATTTGTTACTTTTTTATATTTGCATAATTAAATATTTTAGTTTTTATTAGGAAGTTAACTCTCAACTTGCAAATTGGTTGTGGAGTTTTGGAAACCTCTGACATATTGTGAATTATCTAAGAGAGTCATGGACTACTACACATATGTAGAAGAAAAGTTTTTAAAAAATTAAAGTTGTGTAAACTGGGTTTTATCTGCAAGTGCTGAATCACTGAATTTTACCCCTGAAACTAATACACATGTGTTAACTAACTTGAATTTATGTGTTTTTTGTGTTTAATGTATTTTTATGTGTTTTAATGTGTTAACTAACTTGAATTTAAATAAAATCTTGAAACAAAAAGAAAAACAAAAACCTTTCATAATGTTTGGAAAGATCAAGTGGGTCTTGGTATTTTTCTTTTTTAGAATATTCTGAAGGACCTGGAAAAGAGAAGAGCTGATTTAAATGCCATCACTGAGAGCAGTGCTGCCCTGAAGAACTTGATTGAGGGCAGTGAGCCTGTTTTAGAGGAGCGGCTCTGTGTGCTTAACGCCGGCTGGAGCCGAGTCCGCACGTG
Source organism: Mustela nivalis (assembly GCF_964662115.1). Lineage (NCBI taxonomy): Eukaryota > Metazoa > Chordata > Mammalia > Carnivora > Mustelidae > Mustela > Mustela nivalis. The sequence goes on along the minus strand of NC_139024.1, from coordinate 57,501,281 downwards.
GACGGAGGATTGGTGCAGTACGTTAATGGTAAGTTTCGGGGAGAGTTTAACAGTGAAGTCTTTTCTCCTTTAATTATTTAAAAGCCGATACAGCTTTGATTAGAATCATAAATCCTGTTTTCTGTGTGTCACAATAATGTTTTGCTTCAAGTGAATTCATTTCATTAGCCTACATGTTATTTCTTTTTTTTTTTTTTTTAAAGATTTTATTTATTTATCAGAGAGAGAGGGGGGCAGAGAGCAAGCACAGGCAGACAGAATGGCAGGCAGAGGCAGAGGGAGAAGCAGGCTCCCCGCCGAGCAAGGAGCCCGATGTGGGACTCGATCCCAGGATGCTGGGATCATGACCTGAGCCGAAGGCAGCTGCTTAACCAACCGAGCCAGCCAGGCGTCCCTATTTTTTTTCTTTTGAAAAGATAGTAACTAGAAAGAGTTAAAAATGTCTCTGTTAAGCAGTAGACTATTTGTGATATCCATATAAATATATACATTAAGATCTTAGTAAATGTACCTCATTTGTTATATTTTAATGATTCTATATTTAATTTTTATGCAATCAGTGATCATGTAGATAATATTTGTAATGTTCTAATAATAATGGCATACTAGCATATGATGGCCTAAGTAATAATTTTGACTACTAGGGGGATGACATTGGTGAAGTCACTTAAATGCTCTTTAAACCTCAATTTGCTCATACATAAAATGGACAGCATTTTAATTTCTACCTTGTACGGTTTTTATGATTATTATGTGAGATGAAACATGGATATTTGACTCTATAACTATACTTAAAATAATCAATGTTAGATATATTATTATTTATGCTAATTATTAAAGGTTATTGTTATTAGTCTTTGGTTATGCCACTGTTAATTATTTCATGGAAATAGTGATGATTTAAATTGCACAGTAGTTTTCTGTCCATCTTATACTAACAATGAATATATGGCAACCTCCCTTTCTCTTCCTCTATAGGGTGTTTCATTTATAAATTATTATTTCGTTTTGTTATATCTAAGGACTTTTTCCAAATTCATAGAATTACTGGGTAATAAATAGAGACAGAGAAAAATAAATTATTGTGCTTTGGAACATTTACTGAAATCAGTCAGAATGTGCAGGGCATTGAAACTTATGGCTCATATCTTGATCTGTCAGCTTTTATTTTTTAATTTTTTATTTTTTATAAACATAATATATTTTTATCCCCAGGGGTACAGGTGTGTGAATCACCAGGTTTACATATTCACAGCATTCATCATAGCACATACCCTCCCCAATGTCCATAATCCCACCCCCCTTTCCCCACCCCCCTCCCCCCAGCAACCCTCAGTTTGTTTTGTGAGATTAAGAGTCACTTATGGTTTGTCTCCCTCCCAATCCCATCTTGTTTCATTTATTCTTCTCCTACCCCCTTAACCCCCCCATGTTGCTTCTCCACTTCCTCATATCGGGGAGATCATATGATAGTTGCCTTTCTCCGATTGACTTACTTCACTAAGCATGATACCCTCTAGTTCCATCCACATCATCGCAAATGGCAAGATTTCATTTCTTTTGATGGCTGCATAGTATTCCATTGTGTATATATACCACCTCTTCTTTATCCATTCATCTGTTGATGGACATCTAGGTTCTTTCCATAGTTTGGCTATTATGGACCTTGCTGCTATAAACATTCGGGTGCACGTGCCCCTTTGGATCACTACATTTGTATTTTTAGGGTAAATACCCAGTAGTACGAATGCTGGGTTGTAGGGTAGCTCTGTTCTCAGCTTTTTGAGTAACCTCCATGCTGTTTTCCAGAGTGGCTGCACCAGCTTGCATTTCCACCAACAGTTTAAGAGGGTTCCGCTTTCTCTGCATCCTGCCAACACCTGTCATTTCCTGACTTGTTAGTTTTAATCGTTCTGACTGATGTGAGGTGGTATCTCACTGTGGTTTTGATTTATATTTCCATAATACTGAGTGATGTTGAGTCATGCGTCCATTGGGCATTTGGATGTCTTCTTTGCAGAAATGTCTGTTCATGTCTTCCGCTCATGTCTTGATTGGATTATTTGTTCTTTGGGTGTTGAGTTTGCTAAGTTCTTTATAGATTTTTGGACACTAGCCCTTTATCTGATATGTCATTTGCAAATATCTTCTCCAATTCTGTTAGTCATCTTTTGGTTTTGTTAACTGTTTCCTTAGCCATGCAAAAGCTTTTGATCTTGATGAAATCCCAATAGTTCACTTTTGCCCTTGCTTCCCTTGCCTTTGGTGATGTTCCTAGGAAGATGTTGCTGTGGCTGAGGTTGAAGAGGTTGCTCCCTGTGTTCTCCTCAAGGATTTTGATGGAGTCCTTTCTCACATTGAGGTCCTTCATCCATTTTGAGTCTATTTTCATGTGTGGTGTAAGGAAATGGTCCAATTTCAGTTTTCTGCATGTGGCTGTCCAATCTTCCCAACACTATTTATTGAAGAGGCTGTCTTTTTTCCATTGGACATTCTTTCCTGCTTTGTCAAAGATTAGTTGACCATAGAGTTGAGGGTCTATTTCTGGGCTCTCTATTCTCTTCCATTGATCTATGTGTCTGTTTTTGTGCCAGTACCATGCTGTCTTGATGATGACAGCTTTTTAATAGAGCTTGAAGTCCAGAATTGTGATGCCACCAGCTTTGGCTTTCTTTTTCAATATTCCTTTGGCTATTCAAGGTCTTTTCTGGTTCCATATAAATTTTAGAATTATTTGTTCCATTTCTTTGAAAATAATGGATGGTATTTTGATAGGAATTGCATTAAATGTGTAGTTTGCTTTAGGTAGCATAGACATTTTCACAATATTTGTTCTTCCAATCCAGGAGCATGGAACATTTTTCCATTTCTTTGTGTCTTCCTCAATTTGTTTCATGAGTACTTTATAGTTTTCTGAGTATAGATTCTGTGCCTCTTTGGTTAGGTTTATTCCTAGGTATCTTATGGTTTGGGGTGCAATTGTAAATGGGACTGACTCCTTAATTTCTCTTTCTTCTGTATTGTTGTTGGTGTAGAGAAATGCAACTGATTTCTGTGCATTGATTTTATATACTGACAGTTTACTGAATTCCTGTACAAGTTCTAGCAGTTTTGGAGTGGAGTCTTTTGAGTTTTCCACATATAGTATCATATCATCTGCAAAGAGTGATAGTTTGACTTCTCCTTTGCTGATTTGGATGCCTTTAATTTCCTTTTGTTGTCTGATTGCTGAGGCTAGGACTCTAGTACTATGTTGAATAGCAGTGGTGATAATGTACATCCCTGCCGTGTTCCTGACCTTAGTGGAAAAGCTTTCAGTTTTTCTCCATTGAGAATATATTTGCGGTGGGTTTTTCATAGATGGCTTTGATAATATTGAGGTATGTTTCCTACACTTTGAAGAGTTTTGATCAGGAAGAGATGCTGTACTTTGTCCAATGCTTTTTCAGCATCTATTGAGAGTATCATATGGTTCTTGTTTTCTTTTATTAATGTGTTGTATCACATTGATTGATTTGCAGATGTTGAACCAACCTTGCAGCCCTGGAATAAATCCCACTTGGTTGTGGTGAATAATCCTTTGAATGTACTGTTGAATCCTATTGGCTAGTATTTTGGTGGGAATTTTTGCATCTGTGTTCATCAAGGATATTGGTCTGTAGTTCTCTTTTTTGGTGGGATCCTTGCCTGGTTTTGGGATCAAGGTGTTGCTGGCCTCATAAAATGAGTTTGGAAGTTTTCCTTCCATTTATATTTTTTGGAACAGTTTCAGGAGAATAGGAATTAGTTCTTCCTTAAATGTTTGGTAGAATTCCTCTGGGAAGCCTTCTGGCCCTGGGGTTTGGTTTGTTTGGAGATTTTTTTTTTTTTTAAGATTTTATTTATTTATTTGACAGAGAGAGATCACAAGTAGGCAGAGAGAGAGGAAGGGAAGCAGGTTCCCCACTGAGCAGAGAGCCTGATGTGGGGCTCGATCCCAGGACCCTGAGATCATGACCTGAGCCGAAGGCAGAGGCTTTAACCCACTGAGCCACCCAGGTGCCCCTGTTTGGAGATTTTTGATGACTGTTTCAATCTCCTTACTGGTTATGGGTCTGTTCAGGCTTTCTATTTCTTCCTGGTTCAGTTGTGGTAGTTTTTATGTCTCCAGGAATGCATCCATTTCTTCCAGATTTTCAAATTTGTTGGCGTAGAGTTGCTCATAGTATGTTCTTATAATTGTCTGTATTTCTTTGGTGTTAGTTGTGATCTCTCCTCTTTCATTCATGATTTTATTTATTTGGGTCCTTTCTCTTTTCTTTTTGATAAGTCTGGCCAGGGGTTTATCAATCTTATTAATTCTTTCAAAGAACCACCTCCTAGTTTTGTTGATTTGCTCTATTGTCTTTTTGGTTTCTATTTCATTGATTTCTGCTCTCACCTTTATGATTTCTCTTCTCCTGCTGGGTTTAGGGTTTCTTTCTTGTTCTTTCTCCAGCTCCTTTAGGTGTAGGGTTAGTTTGTGTACTTGAGACCTTTCTTGTTTCTTGAGAAAGGCTTGTACCCCTATATATTTTCCTCTCAGGACTGCCTTTGCAGTGTCCCACAGATTTTGAACCGTTGTGTTTTCATTATCATTTGTTTCCATGAATTTTTTCAATTCTTTAATTTCCTGGTTGACTCATTCATTCTTTATAGAAGGATGCTGTTTAGTCTCTATGTATTTGGGTTCTTTCCAAATTTCCTCTTGTGTTTGAGTTCTAGCTTCAGAGCATTGTGGTCTGAAAATATTCAGGGAATGATCCCAATCTTTTGATACCGGTTGAGACCTGATTTAGGACCCAGGATGTGATCTATTCTGGTGAATGTTCCATGTACAACAGAGGAGAATGTGTATTCTGTTGCTTTAGGATGAAATGTTCTGAATATATCTGTGATGTCCATCTGGTCCAGTGTGTCATTTAAGGCCTTTATTTTTCGAGCCTGGCTAGAACCTTGAGAATCGTCATTCTGAACTCTAGATCTGACATATTACCAATGTCTGTATTGATTAGGTCCCTAGCCTTTGGTACTGCTTCTTGTTCTTTTTTTTTTTTGTGGTCAGTTTTTCCGCCTTGTCATTTTGTCCAGATAAGATTATATGAAGGAGCAAGTAAAATGCTAAAAGGGTGGCAAATACCCCAGAAAAATATGCTTTAACCTAATCAGAAGAGATCCCAAATCATTGGGGGGAGAAAAGGGATAAAAAGAGCTTCAAAAAAAAAAAAACAATTAAAAAAGAAAACGAATAAAGAAAAAAATATAAAAAAGAAAAAAATATATTTGATAAACTAATTAAAATACGTTAAAAAAGAAAAGGGTAAAAGTTAAAAAAAATTTAGCAGAAGAAGAAAAAAAATTGAAAAAAAAATTAAATTAACTGCAAGAGTAAAGAATCATGGAGAGAAAGCCTTGAGTTCCTTGCTTTGCTTTCTTAGCGGAATTCTCTGGAGTTCCGCTGCTCTCCTTGGTATTGAACCTGTGCTCCTTGGTAGGTGACCTTGGTCCTGGCTGGACTTCTTGTGGATCTTATGGGGGAGCGGCCTGTTGTAGTGATTCTCAAGTGTCTTTGCCCCAGGCAGAATTGCACCTTCCTTTCCAGGTGCCAGGTTGAGTAATCCGCTCAGGTTTGCTTTCAGGAGCTTTTATTTCCTGAATGCTTTCCGTAGTTCCGGAGGAGGGGAAGGAAAATGGCGGCCTCCCAGTCTCTGGCCCGGAGGAGCCGAGAGCTCGGGGTCCCACTCCTTAGTGCGCCCTCAGAAAATAGCGCCCAATCACTCCCATCTCCCTGGCCTCCGGCAGTGCTCTGAGCTCACTGAGCCTGCGACCGGTTCAAGGTAATCCCCAGCTGTGAGCTTACTGTCAGCTCTGTCTCTGTAGCCAGCTTCCCTATTCTAATACCTGCAAGCTCTGTGACACTCAGACACCCCCGATCCTTCTGTGACCCTGTGGGACCTGAGGCCACACTGACCCCGCGTGGGCTTCACCCCAGTTTAGCCTCTATAGTGATGTCCCTCAGCAGAACAGACTTTTAAAAGTCCTGATTTTGTGCTCCATTGCTCCGCCAGCCGGCCCCTCCCACCGCGGTCTATGTTCCCATCCCTTTGGATTCACTTCTCCGCCAGTCCTACCTTTTAGAAAGTGGTTGATTTTCTGTTTCTAGAATTGCTGTTCTTCTTCTCTTTGGTCTCCCGTTGGATTTGTAGGTGTTTGCAATCTTTAGATAAGCTATCTAGCTGATCTCCTGCTAGCTGAAGTAGTCTCAGCCTGCTTCTTCTCTGCCATCTTGACTCCTCCCCTGATCTGTCAGCTTTTTATCCAGAGTTCATTTGCAGCTTATTACCTGAAAACTTGGGTAAATTACTTTAATATTGTTACATCTTAATTTCCCTGTCTATCAAATCAGAATCAAAGAACATATCTCACAAAGTCATTAAATGTTAAATAAAGAATATGAAATTCTTGGTTCATAGAATATGTTCATTAAATATTTTATATATTCATTTTTACTGTAACTAACTGTATTCTACAATCTCACACCTTTTACTTATGTATTTTTCAGTCTGTACCTTCCAAATTCTCCTTTCAAATAATACCTTTATAGTCCTATTAGAACACTTTTTAAAAAGATTTTATTTATTTGAGAGAGAAAGGAGAGAACATGAATGAGGCAGAGGGGCACGGAGAACATGAGAGGCAGACTCTGTGCTGAGCAGGAAGCCAGAGCTGGGGCTCCATCCAAGAACCCTGTGATCATGACCCGAGCCACCCACCAGCAGACACTTAACTGACTGACCCAGGCGCCCTTAGAATATTAACATGAAATAAGTCTGGGGGTCATCAGGTCTTGTTCTTCTTTCTTAGAACCTAGATCATTTGCCAAACTTTTCTCATTTATGAGTTCTCATTTTCTTTTTTTTTTTAAACTATTTTCCATATTACGGATTAATAATTTGTTTTCTTGTCATATTATTACTTGTAAGGTTTTTTCCTAATTTCCTTTATCCTATAAAATAAAGTTCTTAGAATTTGTTAATTTCATCCAAAGGCTTCCCTACTCTTTTTGATCAAGTCCTAAATTCTTGCCTTTAACCGTTTTCTTCTGGTTTTCACATTTATTCTCTCAATCACATTTTCTGTCCTGCTTCAGGAAAAGTTCGTGAGGTCTGTGCCGGCTGTACTTCTAAGTGCTGCTGGCACTGAGCTGACAAGCAGCAGACCTGCCAGTTGCTCATTCCACTGAGCAGGCAGACTCTTACTCAACCCATATTTTAATCGTTCTTTTATATTACTGCTTTTTACGTGAGTTTTAAAAAAATATGATCAAGGAGGGTAAATGAAATTACTTATAAAAATGAAGAGTAAGGGAGGCAAAATGAAACTGAAAAAGAAAATTTCACCTGTTATCCTCCTTTAACTTTTTACTGTATTGCAGTCTAAATCAAATAAATGTAAAAAATACATAACCATGCATTTTTAGGAATGAGATTTATTCACTGGGAAAGAGCTTAGCAGAAAGATGGAAACCTATCTTGAAACTCAGCGTACATTTGCCTTTTCACAGGTCTTTTAAATGTCATCGACGATTATTGTCTTAAATATTGCACGTGATTGCATCATTGTTTCATTAATTCTTTTCTAGAACCATCAGAACCAGTTGGAAATATTTGACGGAAATGTTGCTCACATAAGTACATGGCTTTATCAAGCTGAAGCTCTGTTAGATGAGATTGAAAAAAAACCAGCTAGTAAACGGGAAGAAATTGTGAAGGTACCAAGCATAGAGCATCAGTAATCTTTGTGGGAGTGGAGGGTTTTGGTGTCTTTTCTCTAGTGCCCCAGTTTCCTTGTGCCTTCATTCTTCCCTCACAGTAGATTAGTTTTTATTTTGGTGGGAGAAACTGAGGTCTCATCTGAGTCCTACAGGAATAGCTCTTCATTAAATTGATTACTCTAAAATCTTTTCCAGGGATTCATGAAATGCACTTAAACTACCTTTAATTCTGAGTTAGCATCATACCCCATGTTTGGTTTTGATTTTTCTTATATGATAATTTTGTGTTTCTCGCAATTAGCGTTTAATATCTGAGCTAGATGATGCCAACCTCCAAGTTGAAAATGTCCGGGATCAAGCCGTTGTTTTGATGAATGCACGTGGAGGTTCAAGCAGGGAACTTGTAGAACCAAAATTAGCTGAACTGAATAGAAACTTTGAAAAGGTGTCTCAACATATCAAGAGTGCCAAGGTGAGTAATTATATTTTAATACAAGACTACTTTTCCTGTGGGCATGCATCTCAGTGATAGGTGATTGTATGGTAAATACATCAAAGAATTTTGAATTAAGGTGATTTTAATCACTTTTTCTTTGAATGGAGCATCAGTCTTGATTTATTTGTGATTTTGGCTATGAAGGAAATAGTATTGAAGAAACCATTTGAGAGAAGCGTTCAGAGTCTCAATCAGAAGTTAAAATTGGCTATAAAATAAGACTCCCGTCTGCCCCTCCTTACCGTGCCTGCTCTCACGTTCTTTCTCAAATAAATAAATACAAAAAGGGCAGGGGAGCCTGGTGGGGGAGCTCAGTTGTTAAGTGACTGACTCCTGGTTTCTGCATAGATCTGGATTTTGGGGTTGTGAGATTGAACCCCACTTTGGGCTCTCCACCCAGCACAGGCTGCTTATGTTTCTCTCTCCCTCTTCCCTCACTGCCCCTACCTTCCACAACCCCCCCAAATAAATAAATAAATATATAAATCTTAAAAAAAAATTAAGAATCATTCTCAAGCTAGGCATGAATATTAAATCCATTATTTTATAGTCATACTTTATAAATTTGTGCATACTACATGCTTGTGAACTGGTTTTTTATTTGGTTGCAACTAAAAGTTACGAGAAATTTCACAATTTAGGCCTAATGCAGAAAAGCTACTATCTGCTGTTATAAATTTGAGAAAGCGCTTTATAAATTTAAATAAGAGGATAATAAATAAGAGTTTTCCTTAAAAAAGCTTTTCCTTATGCTTCCGTATGATAACGTTTCTCTCTGTGTCTATCTTACTAATTCTCTTTCCTTTTTCCCTTGTTTCCTGAGGGGAGGAAAGGAGGTATTTTACTGTAGTGTTCTCAGGGCCTGCAGTGTGGCAAGTGCTCAGTAAATGTGAAATGGAAAAGATGGGAGCATTTCGATGGTTTGCTAGGCAAAAAACAAAGCAGCATAGTTGACTTTGGGGGTCATTCAAATTAGGTGTTCATTCTGACAGGATTATGAGGTTTTCAGGATCCCAGCTGGGCCATGGGTTTTGAGTATTTGGTTAATTCTACCTCCTGAGAGTTGTGTGTGGAAATTATCTAAGAGGACTGACCCTCTTTTTTGCAAGAGGTAAACATTATCTAAGTCAGCTTTAGTTTAAAATAGCTGACATATTAGGCCAAACTATCTTTGTTAGCTCACAAATCTACTTAGAATACATATACTTAGAAAGTATACAAATATACTTTCCTTACAATTTAAGGAAAACAAAGAACTTTAACTTTTGTCTTTCTTAGTTTTGGCCTTATTTCCCTACTCTCTGACCCAAATTCATTTGTATTTTTCAGAAGGTATATAGGAGCATTTTCCTGGTTTAAAAGAGTAAGGCATAAGACATAGGGAAGAGTGAGAGGGAATACAAAGAAGCAAAATTATTATTGTCCCCATAAATAACTTCTGTTAACATTTTGGCCTGCATGTCTACTCTTACTCATATCCTGTGATATTAAAATATTAAAATTGTTATATTGTTTCATTTGTTCTCCTTTGACATGGTTTTCAATAGCTATGGGGTGTTATATTATCTATTACACCTTTGTTAAGTCAGTTTTCCACTTTCAGTGTCCTTTTATAAATATCGAATTGTCAGAATTCTTTTATGCATGTCTTTTTGCTCATTTGTTAGTGTGCCCTTTAGGGTCAATTCTTTGAATTCCTTGAAATTGTTGTAGCAGTTGTGCGTATAAATACCATTAAATAGATTTTCCAAAGAGTCCTACAAAAAGTTTGTGCCAATTTTTACTTCCATAATCAGAGAGTGCTCGTTTCCTCACGCTCAGCCAATACCTTATTTTCCTGCGTATTAGTTTTATTAAAGTTGTTACATTGAGTTTAGTTATATAAACATGAAGTTTTTCTATAATGATATTGTCTGAAAATACTGCATTGAGAAAGATGTACTTTTTCAGATTTGGGGTATCAAAATCCAAAGGGGATTCTACAGGAGACATTCTCTGGGATGTACCTGTACTTGGTGGTGGCCTTTCTTCTTTCTGTGGTCCTGGCAGGGATGGCTTTTGGATCTTGGCCCTGTTTCCTGCTGTGCTCATACGTGATCTCAGAATCCTTCTACAGCACTGCAGTGGGCCTCAGTTATCTGCCCACTAGCTCACATCTCTGGCTGGAGTTTAGAAAGAAGGGGTAACTCAGAGAAGCCCAACTAGATAAAATCATTGCTCTATGAATGAATGAAATTAAAGTCAATTCAAATAAATGCTAGCTCCTCTCTTGACATGCCATCCCCCTGATTAATGATGGCAGGTCTGGTTAAGAATGTATTTTTTCAGGGGCTATTGGGTGGCTCAATTGGTTAAGCATCTACCTTAGGCTCAGGTCATGATCCCATGTCCTGGGATCAAGCTCCACATCAGGCTCCTTGCTGAGCAGGGAGCCTGCTTCTCCCCTGCCTGCCATTCCCCCTGCTTATGCTTGGTCTCTCCCTCCCTGCCCCCCCCCACCCCCTGTCAAATGAATAAATAAAAATCTTTTAAAAAGAAAAAAAAAAGACTGTCTTTTCAAAGAACACTTTTCCTTCTGCAGTTGCTAATTGGTCAGGAGCCATTATCCTACCCATGTCTGGTCACCACTGAAGCATTTGACGCTGATGTACTTTTCTCTGACCTGGAAAAATTAGAAAATGACATAGAGAATATGTTAAAAGTTGTGGAAAAACACTTGGAATTCAGTGATGAAGATGAAAAGGTTGGTTCAAGGAGATTTTCAAAAACCATGGTGTTCTTACTGTTCTGTTCTGTTAATTATATTTCTACATCAGTGATGTTTACTGGAAGAGTCTGCCAAGTCATGCCAAAGAATAGACCCATACGTGATTTTCTGCTGAGTGTCATTATAAGATTTGCCAAGTGATTTACATAATGCTTAAAAAATAGACACACTTTTTGACTAAAGGTAGTGTTTCAGTGTTCTCTAACTTCCTCTAAACTAACATTCTTTATGAGATATTTTAACTTAAGATGTGAAATACTTAAAAAAATGAATTTTTGTTACTTATCATTCAGGTGAATAGATCTTGACTGATCTCATACTTTGTCGGTTAGTTCTGCTTGGGAACTGGTAAGTAAGTGATGCTATATGCATTTTTCTTTTGAGTAAGCTATTTTTCCTATTAAACTTCAGGGAGATGAGGAGAGAGCCCAGATTGAGGAAGTTCTACAAAGAGGTGAACAAATGTTACATCAACCTATGGAGGATAATAAAAAAGAAAAGATCCGTTTGCAGTTACTACTTTTGCGCACAAGATACAATAAAACTAAGGTACTATCTTGGGAGAGACTCTGTTTTCCTTAAATAACTTATTTAGCTCTTGCCATTCAGATATTTGATGTTGCATTCATGGATACCTTAAAAAACAGATGGCATAGTATCTCTTTATCCTTTTTGGTATGCACTACTAAATAGCATTTATATTTTCAGATGGGACAGGACTCAAAGGAAATAGAAACAAAATCTTATTATTGGGATCTCTTTTGGACTTCTAATAATGTCTTAAATCTAAAAGACATCTGTTCTTTTTAGAAGTGACTTCCTCCTTCAGTTCTGTGTTTCATATGTGGAGGTCTTAATCACCTCAAAAAATTTTAGTGTACAAATAACTAAATTCGTGAATTGATAAATTATGATTTGTGTTCTAGAAAAAGATTCTCTACCAGCTCCCTTTTCAATGACCATCATCTCAACTGCACTCTAAGTATGCTGATGTTCTCTCCAAGTCTTTTCTTAGGTAATCCTTCTAAGAACCCATTTTTAGTTGATGACTTTGAATCTAGTGGAAGATTCTACTCTCTGAGCTTGCTGCCTGTTAGATGTCTCTATCTGTATGTGCTGCAGCCATATGACATGTCCCAAGCTAAACTCGTCCTCTGCCTTCCCCTTCCAATCCATGTTTCTTTTTTTTTTTTTAATTTTTATTTATTTATCAGAGAGAGAGAGGGGGAGAGAGCGAGCACAGGCAGACAGAATGGCAGGCAGAGGCAGAGGGAGAAGCAGGCTCCCTGCTGAGCAAGGAGCCCGATGTGGGACTCGATCCCAGGACGCTGGGATCATGACCTGAGCCGAAGGCAGCTGTCCAACCAACTGAACCACCCAGGCGTCCCCCAATCCATGTTTCTTAATTTATTCCCTATCTTTGTTTATTTCCTTAAAAACTACCTATTCTCAAAGTAGAAACCTCAAAATCTTCTCAACCGTTTCTTGTTCCTTACACCACATCAAGTAGGTATTAAAACCATGTCTTGTGTATGGAAGCATGACACATCTGAACCTAAAGTTAGACACAGATCTACCAGTTACTTGCCTTATGACCCTGGGGAAAGGATGGAGTTTCTCTTAGTCTACTATCCTTTCTGTAATTCACACTTAAGGTTTGCTCCTGTTAGTCAGTGTAATGTGTCCTAAGCTGTGTTTTTTTTTTTTTTTTTTTTTTTAATGTCCAGTCTTTCTTAATGCTAGCCCATCCTCCATTTAGTTCTCAAAATTATTCCCCTCAAAGTTAAGGCTGGTCATGACATTCCTTTATCTAAGAAAGTGTGGAGGAAAATATTGCAAAATACAGAGAAAGCTTTAAGTGCAAGGTTCATATAATGATACACTTAGGCTTCTCTCTGGCCTCCAGCTACCACTTCGATTCACTGGCTCTTAACCAGGCGTACAGTTCTAATGGTTTTCTGCACATTTTCCCAAACACACCGGTGCCTTTACACCTTTGGGATCTTGCTAATTTTATTTTTAACTCCTTGGTATGGGTTTTATTGCATTTTACCTGAAAAATGTGTTATCTTTTGAGACTTGGCTCCATTTTTACTCCTAAGATTTTTTCAGATGATATTATAGTTCTTTGCCTCATTATTACTTTTGAAAGTATCTTACTTTCCTAGAAGTTTTATCTTTTGGGTCTCAAATCATAAATCATTATTGGTCCAAAATGGAAATGATTCTTGGACTTTTAACAAGTGCATAAATTTGTTTTTTAAGAGTACTAATATACACTACAACAGGCACAATTCATTTTGGGTTCACTAGCATTAGTTAGTGTAATTAAAATGTTTTTAAAAGGCTTAAAAAGTTTTTGTCCTTATTTTGTCCTTAGCCCATATGCATCTTCAGACTTGCAGTTTTTAAAAACTGTTTCTTATCTATGAACATTAGAATCTCTTGGGGAACTTAAAAAAAAAAATCTAACCTACAAACCAGTTAAATCAAAATCTCTTAGGTTGGGCTTATCTGTGAACACTCCTTACACAAACAAGCAAACATTCTAAGTAATTCTGATGTTCCGTCAGGATTGAGAACCACCAGTTTTTAGAACTCATTTTCTTACTCAAAATGTGTGTTTAATGACCTTTTCCCATTTGTTTATGAGGGTATGTTTGCTCTTTTTAAAATATGTGTAAGCTCTTTATAAAATAAAGATATTGGTCTCCTGTCGTATTTGCTCTTAAGTATTATCTTGTTGATTTTCATCTTCAACTTATTTTATCTTTAACATAAAACCATTTAAAATTTTGTTTAGCACTACATGGCTGTATTTGTGTGTGTGTGTGTGTGTGTGTGTGTGTGTGTGTGTGTGTGTGGTGTGTGTGTGTTTCCAGCCTACTTAGGATCTGAAAAGTTCTTATTTTCCACAGAGATAATGAATATTCAGTTCTATTTAGTTCTGGTTTTTCCTTATGGTTTGATAAAAACAGAACAGAAACTTTTAATTAAGTGTTCAGGTAAAATTAACTTTTTAATCTATTTATCTGGAACTTAGGTTGTATATGACTTGAGCAACATCATGTAACAGTCTCAAATATTAGCATTAGTTTGTGGTTTATTTGCATTTCTGTGTCCTAGCAGAATTCTTAAAAAATAAAGTTAGCCAGAAGTAAAGTCTGGGTCGGATCTCGAGGACTTTTTTTTAATTTTTCCTTCTCCTAGGACATTTTGATTGATCACTCTCTTAGGATAAAATCTATTTTTGGAATAAAGAAAGCACACGTTTAAATTTTGAACTGCCTTGCTGCTTCTGCAAGACTATGAAGGCTCAGGAAATCCTAGGTTATCTTTGCAGTCTGAATAGAGAAAGATGGTCTTTCATGAATGTGATCTTTTCTTTCTTTCTTTCTTTTTTTTTAAATTTGGAACTTCCTATCTACAATACCTGTAGACCTTTCCATTTCTTTTATATTTCCTTTAAAAATATAACTTACCTTCTTGGACATATAGGTATATATCCAGAAATGCTTTCTGACTAAAATTTGAAGGCATGGCATCAGGATAATAAAATTAATATTACTGTCCAGTATAAATAATCACGTGGATAAAATCAGGAAATCTTTGGCTTGCTTCTCTCCTGCTATACTATCCAGCAATAGGTGAACATGTTTCATCACATTCTAGGAGACACATAAATGCAGATGTCTAGATTCAATACTATGTTGTTGACTCACTGGTTTTAAATCTTGAGTCTCGGTTTCATTTAGGAATTGTAACCATAGCCATTTTCAGGACACTACCTCATTGAACATGTATTTATTCACTGCCATCTTTGAATTCTCAGAGGACTATCTTTTTTTAGAAATTTAATAGAGAAAACAGTGAAAGCATCATGGAAGCTACCTTAATTCATGAGAAGATGCACTTTGCTATTTGCAAGTAATAAATGGCACATTTAATAAACTGTAACTGAAGTCCAGAAGAGTTAATCTAATCATGACATTTTACAGAGTAAAATGATATTAAAATTTTTAATTTCCTACAGAACTTTATGATTCATGGCATATTCTCATTCCCCTAACAGTTCAGGAAGGGGTTGTTACATTTTCTTGTTTGCTAAATGGGTTTAGGTGGCACACTTCTTAAAGAAAACCCTGTCAAGCTTTAACTTATTTATACTGTTTAACTGCAGGCTGCAAAAGAAAATCAGTGTAGAGATTGTCAAGGGTTTCTATAGCAATACAGGCAAAAATATAAAAACATAAAACTCATTTTTTTTTTCCCTTTGATGGTACTGAATTTCTCCACCAAATAGTATTGTGTTTTTTTTTTTCTATTTGCTGCTGTTCATTGTGGGTCTATTTTAAGAGATGTGTCTTATTGGTATTGTTTTTACAGGCAGCCCCTAGTCACCAAAGGAGAACAGGTCAGCTTGCTCCTGGAATTCAATCGCCACCTCTCCCCACAGATTATCTAGTTGAGATTAACAAAGTTTTACTTTCCATGGATGATGCTGAATTATCACTCAGTGCTCCTGAGCTAAGCACTGCTGCCTATGAAGACTTCTCTTTTCAGGAAGACTCTCTGAAGGTAAATCTCCAGGCACCTCATTTGAGTAGCTGCTGTTTTTTTTTTTTTTTTTAAATATTTTATTTATTTATCTGATAGAGATCACAAGCAAGCAGGGAGGCAGGCAAAGAGAGAGAGAGGGAAGCAGGCCCCCTGCTGAGCAGAGAACCCCCCATGGGGCTCCATTCCAGGACCCTGGGATCATGACCTGAGCGGAAGGCAGAGGCTTAACCCACTGAGCCACCCAGGTGCCCTTGAATAGCTACTATTAATGCAGAATAAAGCAAGGAATCTGTCCTTATGCCTTTGTAGATGGCCTATAATTTTTAAAATTTGTACTAAGGAATTATTAATGGATATAAGTAATAAACCTTGCTCATTTCACCAAGGAAATATCATCAGATTTTGAATTTTTTAAGAGTAGGCATGGATTTTTTAAGTTTGCACAGTTGTTCATTCTTGGCAACATCAAAAACTTCTTTAATCAAACACATGCACGGTCCATGTTCCTTTCTTATAAACTTGATTGTGAGTTTGATGTAAAATATCAGCATTTATGTTGTCATCTATAACAAATTAAGATGGGCCAGTGTTTGAGATACAGAGTAGCGTGTTGCTTATACATTAGTAGAGATCTGGAAGTTTGTAGTTACTCACGAGACTATTAAATACTATCAAGGCTTTTTCATATAATTTGCACTTATGTATAAATTTGCAATAAATCGCTATAGATTTGATGTTTGCTAGCTCATTTCTGTCATTTAAGTTAGCATTACTACATATTTGAAAATGTGAATCATTCCAACTTCACTTTATTATTTTTACAGAATACTCTTGAGGCTTTTTGTATGTCCTCTACAAATACTGCTTTGAGCAACTGTGAGGATTTCCTTTTCTGCCGTTAGGGTATTAGGTAGCATTTCTCACACTTTGGCCAATACAGGGTATTATTCTTTTTTAAAGTTTTCAGTTTTGATGAGCAACAATTATTATATCTCATTATATTTAAAATAAATGTTATGCAAGATAAATTTTTGATTTTCCGTGATTTCATTCTTCTTATCTCTTTGCTGGATTTTGTTAATGTGTGATACTACATTTGTAGAATATCAAAGATCAACTGGACAAACTCGGGGAGCAGATTGCAGTTATTCATGAAAAACAGCCAGATGTTATCCTCGAAGCTTCTGGACCCGAAGCCATTCAGATCCGGGATACACTAACTCAGCTGAATGCAAAATGGGACAGAATTAACAGAATGTACAATGATCGTAAGGGGTATGTGTAAATTAAATTAATACTTACTTTTCTTAAAAAGGCCTGGGGTGCCTGGGCGGCTCAGTGGGTTAAAGCCTCTACCTTCAGCTCAGGTCGTGATCTCGCAGTCCTGGGATCAAGCCCCCAGTTGGGCTCTCTGCTCAGCAGGGAGCCTGTTTCCCTTCCTCTCTCTCTGCCTGCCTCTCTGCCTACTTATGATCTCTGTGTCAAATGAATAAATAAAATCTTTAAAAAAAAAAAAAAGGCCTATAAGTTCATGGTCCATAACGAAGGTCATATGTACACTAAGATTAATGAGAATAAATTTCACGTCCTTGTCCTAGGCCTTATTTAATAAATTGTGATGAGTGTGATTCCTTAAAGAAAGAGGAATTGCATCACATATAGATGATCTTTTGCAACATAATATCTTAATAATTAAAGGAAGCACCTGTAATCTTTAGGATCTAAATAGTGTTCATTTTCTTTAAAAAACTTAAAAAAGATTTTCATTAATGCTCACTTTCTCCACATGCTTAATGATTAATGCAAGTGACGAACAGGGATAGCTACAGATAATTTGAATCCATGTATAACCCTAAGCCCTTTTTCTTAAAATTTTCTGTCTAAAGTTTTTGAGCCTTCTTCTTTCTCGATTTTGACCAGACCTATTAGTAAGTAGAAATAAGAACAGGTAAGATTTTTGCCAGTAGCTGTGTATGTGGTGGAAAGGCAAGTAAGGTGTGAAACAGTCCATCGTAAAGTATGATGTAAAAGGGAAGTTACCAGAAAAATGTATTGGAAAACAGACATACATACATACGTAAGAGACATACATAAGAAAACTGAGCAGTATGTTCTTGTTCTTTGTTTTAGCAGCATTTCAAGTGAGTATATAGTCCTTGAATAGATCATTTTTAATGGTCTTTGGGTGTATTCCCTTATATGGATTTTTAAAATCATCCCTGTACATTTAGACAATATTTTTTACTTACATCTTTATGCGTAGTTCTGCCTACTTAGACTTGATTATTAGATGATGACTAATTTGTTAAAACATAGTAACATTTTAAGAAGATTTTATTTATTTGAGAGAGTGAGCAAGAGAGAGACAAAGAGCCCGGGGAGGGGCAGACCCCCAGCTGAGCAGGGAACCCAGCACAGGACTCAATCCCAGGACTCTGGAATCATGACCTGAGGTGAAGGTGGACACCTAACCGACTGACCACCCAGGCTTCTCTGTTTTGTGTTTTAGATTCTGCATATAAGTGAAATCATATAATGTTTATCTTTCCTTTGTCTGACTTATTTCACTTAACATAGTGCCCTCTCAATTCATCTGTGTTGTTGCAAATGTCAATATCTCATTCTTTTTTGTGGCTGAGTAAAATTCTATTTTGTGTGTGTGTGTGTGTGTATCACATCATCTTTATTCATCTACTGATGGTCATATAGGTTAGTTCCATGCCTTGACTATTTTAATTCATGCTGCAACAAAACATAGGGATGCATATATCGTTTTAAATTAGTGTTTTCATTTCATTTGGGTAAATATCCAGTAGTGGAATTCCTGGATCATATATTATTTCTGTCTCCAAGTTTGGTGGAGTCTCCATACTGTTTTCCATAGTAACTGCCCCAATTTACATTCCCACCAACAGGGCACGAGGGTTCACTTCTCTTCACATTCTTTCCAATGCTTGTTATTTCTTGTCTTTTTGATACTAGACATTCTGACTGGTATGAGATGATATCTCATGTGGTTTTGATATTCATTTCCCTCACGATTAGTGATGTTGAACAACTTTTCATGTGTCTTTTGGCCGTCTGAATATCTTCTTTGTAAGAATGTCTGTTCAGGTTCTCTCCTTTTTAATGGGATTATTTGTTTTTCTGGATTGAGTTGTATAAATTCTTTATATATTTTGGGTAATAATCCCTGATGGATAAATCATTTGCGGATGTTTTCTCCCATTCAGTAGGTTGCTTTTTTGTTTTTTTGATGATTTTCTTCACTGTGCAAAAGCTTTTTATTTTGGTGTGGTTCCAGTAGTCTATTTTAGGTTTTTTTTTCCTGCCATATCCATAAATATGGATATTTATGGCCAGTGTCCAAGAGATTACTGCCTGTGTTTCTTTGGGTAGTTTTATGGTTTCAGGACTCACATTTAAGTCTTGACTATTTATTTGCTTTTACCAGTGAAAAATTTCAGGTCTCACACTTAAGTTTTGACTATATGTTTGCTTTTACCAGTGGGGAAAAATATTTTTTTTCATGGTTTTCTTAATTTTCTGGTTGTGGCCTTTTCTTTGCACTTGAAGAATGGTGATGAACTCCTTTAACTTTTGTTTGTCTGGGAAACTCTGTCTCTCCTTCAATTCTGAATGACTTTGCCGGGTAGAGTATTGATTGTAGTTTTCTTCCTTTGAGCACTTAGAATATACCATGCTGTTTTCTGACCTGCAGAGTTTCTGTGGAAAAATCAGCTGATATCCTTGTGGGATTTCCCTTTTACATAATGGCTTGTTTTTTCTTGTTGCTTTTAAGATTCCCTCTTTATCTTTAGTTTTTGCCATTTTAATTATTCTTTGTCTTGGTCTGGACTTTATTTTGGGACTCTGTGCTTCCCAGACCTTGGTGTCTGTTTCCTTCCCAATATTAGGAATGTTTTCAGCTATTATTTCTTCAAATAATTTTCTACTCCCTTCTCTTTATCTTCTCATTTTGGGATCCCTATAATGTGAATATTATTACAGTGGATGATGTTTTAGAGTCCCCCTAATCTATTCTCATTTTTGTTATTATTTTCCTTGTTGTTCAGTTTGGTTGCTTTCCATTATCCTGGCTTCCAGATTCCTGAGCCTTTCTTTTGTGTCCTCTAATTTGTTGATTCCTTCCAGTATATTTTTCATTTTAGTTATTATATTCATTAACCCTGGCTGGTTATTTTTATATTTTCTGTCTTTTTGTTGAAGTTCTCACTGAGTTCAAATATTCTTCTCTCAAGTCTGGTGAGTATCTTTAAGACTATTACTTTGTTCTCTTTATCAGGGCTATTGCTTATCTGTTTTATTTGCCCTTCCCCCCGACCCCACCCATGATTCTGTCTTGTTCTTTCATTTAGGAGATATTCCTCTGTTTCCTCATTTTGCCTGACTCTCTGTGTTTGTTTTGTGTATTAGGTAGGTCACTTATTATCTCTTGGTCTTGAAAGTAGTGGATTTGTGTGGTTTCCTATAAGGCAATCCTGCACTACTGCATGTGCCCTCCTGTTGTGGCTGAGCCATGATTACTATGGTACACTGGTGGGTCAGGCTGGCCCTTAGCCCAGCTAGCTACAGTGACCTGCTTTACCTGCTGTGGGCCCACTGGGCAGGGTTTGCTTCTCTAGCTATTAAGAGACCTGGCTCTACCACCGTGGGTTTGTTGGTAGATGGGGCCAGCCCTTAGTCTGGCTGTCTGCAGTTAGCTGCTGTAATGGCTGCAGCTGCAGGTGCAAGGAAGGCCAGGACTTGCTCTCTGCACAGCCAGCTGAGAGGCCCAGCAGCAGTGGGCACTAAGTATGGGCACTTTGGTATATGGGGTTATCTCCTCTACCCCCAGGTCAGGAGTTACTTTGGAGGGATGCCTGCCCAGGTCAGATGGTTGGGTGGGACGGGTCTGCAGAGGAATGCCAGGATGGAGCATGTGGTGCTAGCTAGCCAGGTAAATGGATGAAAAGTATCATAATTGGCTCCCAGAAACATTTGGCTACCTATGCTGGGCAAAGGTGAGAAAAATGGCACCTGTCAGCACTTTTGTCCCTGGGGAAATTTCCTGCAGATCCCTGCCCCTCTTGTAGTTTTGTGCTTTTCTTGTTTGTTACTGTAGAGTTGGCGTGTGTTGGTTTTCTTCTGTAGTCTATGTGATGCATGTGTACGGTATAAAATTGATTTTTCTGAACTTGGTAGTATATTGACATCAACTGTATGTAATGATAACTTTTTCTCTTTTTAAAAATCTTCTGATTTGTATATTTGCATTGGCTAATGTGGTAGAACTTTAAGAACATTGTTGATTAGTAGTGCTGATGGCAGAAGTTCTGCTGTTTTCTTGATTATAAAAATTTTACCTTTTATAAAGGTAACATGGGAATTTTCAAAAATTTAAGCACCAAACTATATTTAACTGTATTTTCTTATGTTAGAAATTTATTTGTCATAGCTTTCATTATTTTGTTTCCTTCGTTAACTTGATTGCATTTGCTAGAGTGTTGTCTTGTTTGTTTTATCCCAACATTTGGTTGCATTATGTTCTTATTCTTACTTTTTGTTTTTCTTTCCCAACTTTGGTAACATATTATAATCTTTATTTTTCTCCATCCATGTTTATCCATCTTTCACAAGTAGTGAGAACTTTTTTGTATTCTTTTTTTTTCATAAAACATCAAGGCAGTGGCAAGCGTCCTGCACTTTCATGGTTTCTGTTATCACTTATAATCACATGAGGGTGACCACCAGGTCCATTTGTCTGTACCAGGTCCTTGTGCTGTTTGGCTTATAAAACTTTTAAAATTTTTTCAAAAGTAGAATTTAGTGATTCATCACTTACATACAATACCCAGTGCTCATCATAGCAAGTGTCCTCTTTAATGCCCATCACCCATTTAGCCTATTCCCACACCTCCCCTCTGTTCTCTATAGTTAAGGGTCTGTTTTATGGTTTGCCTCTCTCTCTTTTTCCTTTCCCCTATGTTCATCTCTTTTGTTGCTTAAATTCCACATATAAAAGTGAAGCCATAGGGTATTTGTCTTTCTCTCAATGACTAATTACACTATATGTTGACTAACTGGAATTTAAATAAAAAGTTGAAACAAGAAAAGAGAAGATTAATCTATAGGAAAAAAAAACACAACTTTTCAAACTTTCTTGGCCAATAGTAAAAGTATGATAAATACCATGAAAATACAGCAGATCAACTTTCTTTGAAAATTCCCTTATGCCTAGCTTACACTGGTGCATGGTGTTAGTTTTCATATTTTTCCAAACAAGTAATTTTGCAACCATCTTAGATAAATAATGGAGCCCCCTTTTCCTGGACAAATTTCTTCCCTTTCTTTGAGCCAGTTATTTCTTCCTTCTCATCTTGGATCCTTAGATCCTTATGTATCTTCTCTCCTAAGAATGTCTTCTCAGTTATTGATCTTCTGTACTTCCTTTGGTGGCTTTCACTGCACAAAGTTCAGACCTCGCATCTTGAACTTGGAAGCTTTTTAACTTTGTTTTCCCAGTGGCCTAATTTCTTATACTTTTATATATTGCTCAAAAAAATTTCTTTAATTTCACAAAATCTTGATTAAAATTTTCTTTGTTTTCTTTTCCTTCCCAGTTTCTGATTCTTACTCAGAATTCCATCTTCTACAAAGAATAGTTTTCCTTCTTAATTTCATCAGTTATCCTTTTCCCATTATTTAAAAATGTTCAAAATTCAATTTTAAGACTTCGCCCATCCACCTACCTCTGTATATACTTGTCTATCCATCTGTCCATGCACCATCTGTTTGACCAATATTTATTGAATGCTGACTAATTCAAGACATGTACAGTTACGTGTAAGTAGTTATAAAGGATTATAAGGCAGGTGTACTAAGTAGATATAGTAGTCTGTCTCTCAGGGTCCAAGTATGTATAGTAGAAAAATATAGACAGGCATTTACTATATAGTACACAGTGCTTTGATGGAGACAATACAGAAGACCATGCTAGGCACCGTGAAGGATTTGGGAATCTTCTTGGAGGTTAGCCAGGTGAAGGAATAGAGGGAATGCATAAAGTCATAGATAAGAGAGTATAGTGCAGTTGATGAAATGGAAATAGTCCAGCAGAGTTAGAACTCATCGCAAAAAGATGAAACCAGAAATGTCTGAAGAGGCTATATTAGAAGGACCTTGTATATCGAGTTAAGTAGAGCTGACCCTCGAACAGCATGGGGATAGGATCATTAGCCCCCTGCCCCTCAATGTAGTTAAAAGTCTGTGTATAACTTTTGGCTCCCCCCAAATTTAACTATTTAATGCTTACTGCTGACTAGAGCCTTAATGATAATATAATTTATTAACATATATTTCATGTGTTCTATGTATGATAGATAGTATTCATACAATAAAATAAGCTAAAGAAAACAAAATTTTACTAAGAAATAATAAGGGAGAGGAAATATATTTGCAGTATTTATAAGAAAAATCCATGCCTAAGTATAGGGAGCCATTACAGTATTTTAACAAGGGAATGGCAGTTTGCTGATTGTAGAATACATTGGTAGAGGACGAGACTGAGAGCTGAGAGGACCCGTTTGTGCTGGTTGCATGATGATGATTTGGTTAGGACAGTGGCTGTGGAAGTGGAGACTAAAGGAAAATCCGAGCATTAAAAAGTTGAGTCAGCAAAATTTGATTCATGGGATGTTGGAGTATGGAAGGAGGAGGAATAAAAAAATGAGCCCCAAGTCTTTGGCTTGAGGACCTAAGTAGGTGGTGGTACCATTGCCAAAAACAGGGTCCATCGATGGTGAGATGAGTTTGTGGGCAAGATGGTAAGGCCAGTTGAGATAGTAGAGGTAGCAAACTCATATGTTTATAGTACAGATCTAAAGCTAGAATGCAGTAAGGCTGGGACTTCGAGTCTGACTCTCTGGAAGACCACAGTCCTTTGCACTACTGTACTGCCTCACATGTGAGCTGGCAGGGTTAGAGAGGGGGTGATGGCTTTTTGAGTCTTACCTGAACATGCATCTCCCTCTCTCCTTTAAAAAAAAAAAAAAAAACTTTCCTATTTAATCCATAGCTATGCTGCTTAGATTTATTTGAAATTTATGCTCTGTTACAATGATACTCATCTTTACTAAATATAATGTTTATATTCTCTAGGTCTTCAGACCTTTTAGGCAGACTTCTTAGCAACATTTTCTATTGTAACATCTGAAAAATTAGAATTTATGTTTCTTTAGTAATTTAGTGATTGCATAATTTTAATGAAAGGTAATTTCATTATTTCATAAAATTCATAATTTTATGAAAGGTAATGAAGATGGCTCTATATCTTCTCTTAGTGTTTTGTTGGAAGTCCTCTTATTTTTGTTGTGCCCAAGAGAATGTTGCTTCCCTGTGGGTATGCAACAAATATTAACTGAATTTTCAAAATGATTTTCATGGAAGAAGGAAATAGAAATGTTTTTAGGAGTTAGTGATGCCAGGCACTATTTTATTATTTTTTGAAAAGAATATTATCTTTTTATCATGCAAAGTAGAAATTTTATTAAAATGGTTAAAATCTCAGGGATATCATCTAACACTCTTCTAGCACTGCTACTCTTAAAAAAAAAAAAAAAAAGCACAATGATGTTTGTTAGGATCCAAATCCAAAAAAGATTTTTCATTGTATACTTCGTTAATGTGTTCCAAATGTGGCAAGCAGTGGAGTTTGACATTATCTCATTTCTAAAGGAGTTAGGTTTAAATAAAAGTCTTGATAGCCCTTTGTCTCATTGGCTAATGCTTCCGTGCTGTGCTGTGTCCAGATAGAGGGGATACTCCAGACTGGCCACCACACACAGCATGTTAGCCAGCTAGGGCTGCTGACATAAGATACCACGGATGCCGCGGCTTAAACAACAAACGGATTTCTCTTGGTTCTGGAGGCTGGAAGTTCATGGTCAGGGTGCTGGCAGGGTTTGTTTGTTTGTTTATTTGTTTGTTTTTAAAGTTTTTATTTATTTACTTGAAAGAGAGACAGAGCATGAGCCGTGGGGAGGAGGCAGAGGGAGAAGCAGACTCCACGCTGAGCAGGGAACCTGAAGGGGGGTTTGATTCCAGGATCCTGAGATCATGACATGAGCTGAAGGCAGACGCTTAACTTAGTGAGCCACCCAGGTGCCCCAGGCAGGGTTACTTTCTAAAGAGGCCTCTCTTCCTGACTTGCAGATGGTCACCTTCTCCCTGTGTCCTTACACACTATGGCCTTTCTTCTATACTATTGCAGAGAGAAAGAGATGTCAATCTCTGATATCTGTTTCTCTTCCTATTAGGACGCCAGTCTTATGGGATTAGGACCCCAGTCTTATGACCTCGTTTAACCTTAATTAGCTCTTTAAAGGCTTCCTTTCCCCAAATGTAGTCACGGGGGACTAGGGCTTCAACATATGAATTTTAAGAGGCACAATGAAGTCCATAACACAGAGATAATGGAGTGCAAGGGGATTTTGAAGTACTTTGGCCTTTTGGGTTTTGTTCTAGCTGGGAATGAAGTATTCTGGAAGTAAAACACCTCACCCCCTGAGGAAATAGGGTAATTAATCACATTTTATATATTTACCATGTTAAGTGTTTAAAGTTGGGTAGGTTAACATGGCTGCAGCTAATCAATCTTGATTTTCCAAGCTGGGGCAGGCTGTCTCTTCAGGTAAAAACCTGCCTAGTATGTTTGCATATGTGTGCATGCATGTTAAGACAGAGAGGGGCGGGATTGCTTTTGCTATGGTGCCTGTATCTCTAAGAGGAATCATGAACTGTAATCTATGAAAACTGGTCTTACAGAGCAGTGAGCTGTGAATGCATTTGTTTTGGGGCTTTTCATTTAAATGAGATTTGAATTTCCTTTTTAGAAAAATTGCTTCTAGATGGTCCTGGAAAATTTGGAAACCTATTTTGTTTCTTGTCCTCTAGTCATTTTGATAGGGCTATGGAAGAGTGGAGACAGTTCCATTGTGACCTTAATGACCTCACACAGTGGATAACAGAGGCTGAAGAGTTACTGGCTGAAACCTTTGCTCCCGATGGTGGCCTGGACTTGGAGAAAGCCAGGATGCACCAGCAGGTGAGTGTTTTCAAAAGAGGATAGGTGTCTCTCAAGAGGTGTCATATTTCTTTGGTGTCCATCATTGAGGACCAATTTTGAAAGTAAAGGGTAAATATGTTACCTTTTCAGGGATACATGGATAACCTGTAATTTTTGTTCCAGTTCTACTTTTCAAGTTCAGAAGTTGAAGAAACACTAGTATTTAGAGTCTTTATTCAGGACTTTAGAAATTTACATTAAACATGCTCTTCAGTGGTTAATGTAAAAAAAATGTTTATTTTTAAGATTTTATGTTTGGAATAACATTTGTTAAATTTTGTATGCAAGATTTTTTTCAAGGACAGAAGGATATTTGCAGACCTCGCCTGTTTTCTGTACTTAAACACTAGGCATCTTACTTTTCTTTGTATAATTGATAATTCTCCTATAAGTAAATTATTCTTGAGCTGTGCCAGGTGAGTCTAATTTGGTTTTGGGAAATATAACACAATAGCTAAATCAGTTCTGTTGATATTGGGTCATTAAAAATAATGGTCAAGGGGCGCCTGGGTGGCTCAGTGGGTTAAAGCCTCTGCCTTCGTCTCAGGTCATGATCCCAAGGTCCTGGGATAGAGCCCCACATCAGGCTCTCTGCTCAGTGGGGAGCCTTCTTCCCCCCTCTCTCTCTGCCTGCCTCTCTGCCTACTTGTGATCTCTGTCAAATAAATAAATTAAAAATCTAAAAAAAATGATCAAAAGCAAGCAAAATGTCAATTTACCATTGTTAAAAATATTTTTTATTAAGTTTTTAAAATATACTTTACGTAGAAACCTCACAAGGAGTTAGAAAATTCTTTTATTTTTTTCATGAGCAGTTAATTTTTATGAATTTTTATTTTAAAGTTATAGATATGTGCTTAAATTTGACTTTAAAATGTCCCTTTTTAGTTTTTTGCTTAAAAATTTTCAGAGTCATGAAACAGTATCTCAGTCAAATACACATTGAGGTTTACTTACATATGGTGGGACATAGGGTATGTGGGGGGTTTGTACATATACATGTATTTAGAAATGCTTTCAAGCACATATTTGGAAGAAGAGAAACAATCCACTTTACTCAGACATATTCATGCTTAGGTTTCAGCGTAAACAGCTGTTATTTGAGTTATTAGGCTCTCCTCTTCCATTGTATTTTGCCTGATGGTATTCATGAGAAGGGGTTAGAGTTCGAAATAGGTTTCATTTAGTGTGTTCATTGAGGTGTAGGTAAAGTGTTTTAAAATGCCCTTTTCATGAACAAAAAATGTTCTTCCCAGACTTTGTTTCTCTAACACTTTATCTGGTGCCACAGAACCTTTGTGCATCTGTTGCATAGTTCCATTTAGTAGTGGAGTTCATCTTGAGTTGTACTCTGTTACAGGAACTCGAAGAGGGCATCAGCAGCCACCAGCCCAGTTTTGCAGCCCTAAACAGAACCGGGGATGAGATTTTACAGAAACTCTCCCCCACGGATGGAAGCTTCTTGAGAGACAAGCTGGCAGGTTTAAACCAGCGCTGGAGTGCGATCTTTGCAGAAGTGAAGGACTGGCGGCCAAGGTGATTTAGCTCTGTAACTTGAGGGCACAGGGGTAAAGAGCTTCTGGCAGAGGCTTTTAAGATGCAGTCAGATGAGTTCAAAACTCTTCCATTGTCTGGTATCACAACAGGAGTTGTACTGACAGTTAAGACCACCGGTGTGATGTTCTATGTTTTTTTAAAAAATGTTGTCTGTTACTATATTTTTAGGCTACCTGTAAAGTGTCACTTTTCTACTCAGTTGTCCTACATTGTGAAAGATAGCTTTATTCCTCTCATTTCTGACATTTTATTATGATATAGTGACTCTGTGGGGGGCACTTGAAGTCAATGGGGAGCAGTCTGGACTTGGAGTCTGACTAGGTTCAGGGTCAGACTTTTCACTCATTCATTTCCTAACTGGGTCTTGGGGTGTTTCTCTGAAATCCCTCTTACGTGGTAGTTCTTTTTTTTTTTTTTTTTTTAAGATTTTATTTATTTATTTGACAGAGAGAGATCACAAGTAGGCAAAGAGGCAGGCAGAGAGCTGGGGGGGGGGGGTGGGGAAGCAGGCTTTCCACCTAGCAGAGAGCCCGATGTGGGGCTTGACCCCAGGACCCTGTGATCATGACCTGAGCTGAAGGCAGAGGCTCAAACCTCTGAGCCGCCCAGGCACCCCATGAATGATCATCTTTTTAGGTTAATGGCAGTTTTGGGTTGAAAGGCTCTCATTTTTTTTTTCCCCTGCTAATTTTAACTCTGTAGATGCTGTATGGATTTAGAGATAAGCTACTGTGTTGTTAAAGACCAAATTAATATTTTATCAAGTCCAGTTTTACAATTTAAATATTCTACATAAATGGAACTATGAATATTTGGCCTATGGCAGCTTTTTATAAAATCACATCATCTGTTGTTCTGTGTGCTTTGGTAAGAGGCAAATAACGGTTTGTGTGTTTGGGTTGAGAGGTTGCTGTGTGGCAGAGACCACATTTGGCACCTGGCACACATTGTTTCATTTTATTCTCTCA
Source organism: Mustela nivalis (assembly GCF_964662115.1). Taxonomy (NCBI): domain Eukaryota; kingdom Metazoa; phylum Chordata; class Mammalia; order Carnivora; family Mustelidae; genus Mustela; species Mustela nivalis. The sequence goes on along the minus strand of NC_139024.1, from coordinate 57,473,015 downwards.
GCTGCTCTGGGGTGCTTACACCCATTGTATAGCTTTTGAAACTGAGGCTCAGAGCGGAGATCTTAAGTAGCTTGTCCAAGTCTCACAGAAAGTTCGTGATGGCACAAACTTAAGCTCTCAAATACTGTGCTTGAACAGATTCGACAAGACCACCGAGCTCTCCAGCCAAGTTTCCTCCTCTGTATATAAGAACTGTGATACCCTCTCAGAGATGTTATGAGGACTAAATGAGACAATGTTGTTAAAAAGGGTGTTCCCAGACTATTCATAGTAAACACTCAAAATATCTAGTTCTTACAATACTAAAATTAAACTAAAACTTATTCTCTAAGCATGTTATTGCTGAATTTTGCCAGTTGATTTTATCAGTATTAATTGAGCTGTGTGTTTAGCCTTGGGGGGTTTAAGTGTGACTTAGGAACTCGGAGACTAAGATGAAGAAAATGTTTAAAGGGACAAAGGACATGGTGTGATTAAAGAGAACATCACTAGGAAGATACAGTGTCATCACAGAGGCAGGGGTGATGGGATGTGGAATTTAAGCATCCCACGGGAAGAATCCTAAAACTGAGTTTTGAAGCACTTGTAACAATTTCCCATAAAGTCATCCTAGGGAGGGCCTTCTGGGGAAAAGAGTAGAAGAGGCAAAGGTGGGAGGCATGGAGTAGCATGGCCAGGTGAGAGACCTGCAAAATTACATGGCCTGAGGGCGGTTCAGGGGACCAGGGACGGGATTGGAAGCTGAGGTCCCATTGGACTTTATGTGGCATGCTAATGAGTTTGCATGGAGAGTCCTTCTAGCTTGAGAATCATCTAGCTCCGAGGTCTTCTTAAGGAAAAAGATGTACCTGCTGGCATGGTTTTAACAATAATAGCAGAAATTCTTCTAAAGATTTTCAAATGGATCTCTATGGAATGTGGTAATTATTGCTCCTGAGACTAACAAGGTGAAGCTAATACATATTTTACTCATCTTGGGGATGAGATAAGAATAATGAATTGCTTCTCCAACATCTTATATTTTAACTAAAGCAATATTTATTTTCATAAATTTATGTTTAACTTCATTTCAGGTGGTAACTTATCTTAAATTGGGGCCATCTTGCAATTTTAAGAGCTTGTATGTGTACTGTTATCAGAGTCATTGAGGAATAGCACACAGTTTAATTTGTTTTTATATTGAGTGCCTGTAGTTAAATTTTTGCACAGTTCATCAACTCATGCCGTTATTCCTTAATGAGCAATTGTTATCTCCTGTTTGAACATAAATTTATAACTTGTTTTTACTCTTAGTGATAACATTTAAAATGTGGATTATATTTAGCTGGTTTGCGGATGAAGATTTTGTGTGACTCAAATATGTCTTCTTGAAAACGCTTTGATGTTAGTTTCCTCATAGATATATTTTCAAAATATTGTTAGTCATGATTATGCAACATTGAAAATACAAATTCCAACTTTTTTTTTTTAAATACAAGGTTTATAGTTCAATTACTATTGGGGTGCTTACAAAGTTGTTACTTAAGTTTACGAGTCTTCGATATAGAGGGTAAATTAGCTGTTTTGGTATTGTCAGTCTTTAACAGTACCGTTGCTTGCTTGCTTGATTGATTTTAATCTTGAAGCAGTGTTCTCTTTTGATGGATGCTTAAAAATGTGAGCTTGTGATTTTGTAGTGATTTTCATTCATTTTTAACATTAGAATACTCTAAGTATTGCTCTCTGTTAAATACACAAATATTTCTTTAGCATTTGATTATATTTATATATTGCATCATATGTTAGGGTTTTTTGTGATTAAAAAGTCATAGCCATAAAAACATAAATTTTTTTTCAGGATGGCACGATGCAATTCATTAAAAAAATGCATTCAATTTTTAAACTAGGAGCTAATGGCCACAACTATAAAAATAACGATACCACCACCAAACTGTAAATAGCTTTCAAACCCTCTCTGAAAAAATACATAATCTTGTTCATCATATGAGTTCCAGTCATATTCTCTTCTTCTGACAGATGGTTTATATACTTATAAATGTTATTCTTATAACATTTAAAAGATCTAATTAAGGCAGTTCCTTTTTTATATTCATATGACTATTTGTTTCCTTATATCCTTTAAAATTTTTGCTTTGTTTTTTCTAGATCTTTTTTTATAACTTGGTGCTATATTCAAATATAATACTTATTTTAACGAGCTAACCAAATCTTCATTTTTTCTTAGTCTTTCCTAATACTTGTAAAAATTTTCCATTCTCAGTATCTTGCCCTGTTCTTATTCTTTCTTTCCTATGAATAAAGTAGAGTAATAGTTGCCACCTAATGTGAATAATATGTCATATAATGATGACTTTTTATCTCCATCCACTACTCAAAGAGAATTATGTGTTTTTCCTTATTTTTTGAGATAAAGACATTTTTCTTTCTTTCTTTTTTTTTTTAACTTCCATTATGTTTTACAATGGCCTCTAGCTTTAAAAAAAATCTTTTATATTAAATTTCGGTAGAATTTTTCATGATGAGAGAAGATAATGTATATAGTTTCAATGTTTTTGAACTTAATGAAGGTAGCATTTTTATTCTCATATTATCAAAAAAAACTTTGGTATTGCAGAAAGTATATGTTAGTATTAACACTCATTTAAAATATATATTAAAATAATTACTAGGATTTTTTTTACTATGTGGTGTATTTAGTTGTGATATTCAAAGCAAATATATAATGTTCTGCCTGACTGGATAATTTTTGTCAATGTTTTTCAATAATATATTTTTTTAGGCTAAAAGGAGAAAGTAAGCAGGTAATGGAATATAGGAAAAGACTAGATGATATTATCTGTTGGTTAACAAAGGCCGAGAATGTTTTGCAAAAGAGATCAACCACTGAGCTGGAAGAAAACCTGCAAGAATTAACAGTAAGTGGTTTATTTGTTTCTGTATTTGTCAGTGCTTTTTGGTGCATGAACATTTACACTAAAAATAAGATATTGCATGACTGAAGAACAGGGTAAGAAAGTTTGTGGTAAATGTGGTAAACTTTCAAGAGGAATTTTGTTTTTCAAGAGCAGCTATAATTTCATTCTTGCAGAGGTAAGGTTTCACTCACAGAAAAGTGGTAAATTATGTAGTTTCAAGTATTAGACCAAAGATTCTTAGAATATTTTAAATAGACTTTGTCATTTTAGAATATAGTAGTACTATGAAGTATAATTCTTTGCTTTTATAATTACTGATTACTAGGCTTAAAATTGAGTTTTACAAGAAAACTCTAAATGACTCAACAGTAACTCACCTCAGCTTACTTCAGGCTTAGCATCATGCTTTTACTAATCAAATTTCCTTTGTTGATCCACAACAAACAAGAATTGTCTATAGTTGTGTAGGTGTACAATATATAAAAATACATAATGATGAGTATACGTAAATGTATCCAAATATCCATATATTTTTATATCTATAAATTTTGTATTTTTTGTGTTAAGAATTAAAATACTGGTTGCAGAACAGTAAGATTAATGTCCTCATATTTTTACTAAAAAGAAGATTGAGGCAATGTATAATAATGTATAATATATAATGTATAATAATGTATAAAAATGTATAATAATGATGAAAATATGTGGCAAACAATTACTAAGTTTTGTTTTCAAAATGTGACAAATACTTAGCAAACTTCTTCCTGTTTTATCTAAAAATTTCCATAGTTTTCTTGGGATATCCCATTTTTTAAAAAGATTTTATTTATTTATTTAACAGACAGAGATCAGAAGTAGGCAGAGAGAGAGGGAAGAAGGCAGGCTCCCCACTGAGCAGAGAACCCGATATGGGGCTCGATCCCAGGACCCTGAGATCATGACCTGAGCTGAAGGCAGAGGCTTAACCCACTGAGCCACCCAGGTGCCCCGGAATATCCCATTTTGTAAACAATTTGGGGTCAGTTACAAAGAGTGGGACAGTGTATTAGGGTAGATAAGATATTAGGTAGAGATGGGTGCATAAAGTGTTCCTGTTGTTGCATTCTTTTTTTTTTTTTTTTTTGCCTTTGATTAGAATGGATATTATTTTCATTATCTAAGAACAGTGTGTTAAAGTATCAGTGTAAATATGATATAATATGAACCTGTTAAGAGAATGGGGTCAGGGCAGGGACCAGAGGGCAAATTCATACAAATGCACGCTGAAAGTATGTGTTTGTTGTCAGTTACAGTTTGTTAACTTAAGTTCTAGTTACAGTCTGTTAACGTAAGTTCAGGCTTCTTACAAGTTTATTTTCCAAGTAAAGTTAAAGACAGTAGAAGTCCACATTCATAAGAATATTTCCCAAAGAGATTTCTGATATAGTTCTTGAACTTTTTCCAGTATGACAACTTTCTAACTGCAACTCTATTCTGACTCTTTTAGGACTTGACCCAGGAGATGGATGTACAAGCAGAAAAACTCAAATGGTTGAATAGAACTGAATTGGAAATGCTTTCAGATAAAAGTCTGAGTTTACATGAAAGAGAAAAAATTTCAGAAAGCTTAAGAACTATAAATTCGACATGGAATAAGGTATACATTAAGAATTAGTGTGATGACTTTCCATGGTTATTGATTTTGTTTTCAAAGGAGTAAGATCATGTAACTTTTGGTTTCATATATACCCAAATTTGGACACATTTTACTAATGCTGACTAATGTTTGTAATTATTATTTTTTTCATCTGTCATGGAGAGAAACCTATACCCTCAGAGAATACTTTTTATTTTATGTGGGATATTTTGATCTGGGGATTTATATGTTACATACTATATTAAATAATGAATATATGTTAGAATAAGCCAATAAAATGCCATATAAAATTATAAAATTGTCAATTAAGAGCGTTAACACATTATTTATTTTTAATGATTTATTCATTTATTCATATGTCTAGCATGTTCCAGGTGGAATGTAATAGCATGTGCTACAACTATGACTAAAATAAGGTCCTCTCCCTCGTGCCATTACCTTTTTTTGCAGTTCAAATGATTTAATGCAGATAAAGTCATAGATTTCTATTTCTTTTGCTTTGGCAGATACCATATTAGAGTGTGCGGTCTGGCTGAGACATTGGATATGTCTCTATCCCTGGTTTGGATAGATCCCTTCTCAGTCATTTTTTCCCTTTCTTATCCCCTTGAAATGATAGCCATCATTCTATATGTAATGAAGCAGATGCTTTATTGATCTTGACTCTCAAACTGAGAAATACTGCCTTGATGAGTCACTGTTACTAATGACTCACACATGTACATCTCTGGCCTTGACTTCTCTCCATACTCTAGACTTGCATGTACAATGCCCTGTTCAGCATGTCCCCTTGGCTGTGTAAGAGGCATTTCAAGCAACCAAAATCAAGCTCCTGATGTCCGCCTCCTCCCTGTGCTTTACTGTACTTCTACCTCAGTAGGAGGCTGGTAAATGGCTCATTATTGTTTGGCCAAAACCTTTGGATTTAATCTTAGGCAAATCATATTTCAATTAAAAAAAAAAAACTCCAAAGTTTGGAATCATCATTGGCTTCTCATTCAAATACATTATGTATTTGCTGGATGGTTTGATGGATGGCTGTATGGTTAGGTACATGATAAAGCAAATACAGCAAAATTCTAACAATTGTTGATGTTAGGTGGCACATTGGGTATTCCCTGTATATTTTTTTCAGCTTTTTCAGCTTTGTAGAATTTCCTAAGTTTGACTGCTTTTCACTATCCCCATTGCCACTAACTTGTTTTTAAACTACCGTCGTCTCTTGTCTTGATTACTGCCATGGACTCCGTATGAGTGTCCCTGCTTCCCTTTGCCCTTTGTCCAAGCAGTCAAAGCATTTGTTAAAACATGATTCAGATCCAATAACTCCTCTGAGCAAAGCCTGCTAATGGTTTCCCGTCTCACTCAGAGGAAAGGCTGAAGTCCTGAATGTGACTTTTTAGGCCCCTGATGTTCTGGCTTCCTGTTGTCTCCCGGACTTCATCTTCTCTTCTCTGTCCGTTACACCCCTATCCACACATGTTGGCCCTGTGTCACATGTGCCAGACTCATCTTGATTTAATCAGAGCACACATCTTTTTTGAACCTAAAGGATGTCAGTAGACATTATGTAGAATAGGGCACACTGGCTAATTTGGGAACACCATGTTAGACAAAGCTAAAACTTGCTTTATCATAGGATTTCACGTAGATTGTAAGGTGAATTGTAAGTGTCCGATATCAGACAATGCTTATTGTGCAGAGAATTTGGATAAATGCACATGCACTTTGGGAAATACTAATCTGGGGTATTTCATTCGTTCATGCATTTATTCATTCAGTAGTTTTGGACTGGAGTGTAGCTTTATGCCAGGCACCATTTTGAGAACCAGGAATCCAGCAAAGAGTATGACACTGCTTTTAACCTGAAGAGTTTATCTTGGGTGAGACAAGTAACCAAGCAATTATAACATAGGGGTATACACAGGGGCATAAAGGTAGAGAACCTATCTGGCTTTGGGAGGTAATCAAGGAAGATTTTGTGGAGGACATCATATCCATGTGAATTTATAAAGAATGATTAAGTATGGATCAGATGAAGAATAGGGGAAGGGGCATTGCAGAGAGAAGCAGCAGCCAGTGAAAGGGTCTAGAGAAGACTGAGAATGAGCATGGTGCATTTGGGTCCTGGAAGTAGCTCAATGTGAGGTGGAAGGGTGAGGAAGGAAGATGCTTGCAGAGACCAGATCCTAGTGGCCTTCCTGTGCATCACAAGGAATTTGAGCTCCATCTTGAGAATGGTTCACCACCTTGAGAGCAGTGGGCAGCTGCTGATGGGTTTTAAGCAGAAGAAAGTTACATTTTGAAAGATCACTATAGCTGCATAATAGAATGGAGGCAGCGATCCTAAAGATAGATAGCTTTAGGACATCAGGATATCAAGGAACTCCTCTGAGCAAAGACTACTATCCAGATCAGGAAAACTGATCTGAAAAGATCAATGAGAGTCATTAGACAAACCTTGTGAAGATGGTGTCAGGGAAATGGATGATGAATTCAGATTTGGCCATGTCTGAATATCCAGCTGACAGAATGAGCTGTGCTAAAGATGTATTTTTTTGGAGTCTTCACACTCTTAAGACTCCATATGATAAATGAAACCATTAGAAACCAGGACCCAGGGAGAGAAGCCAGGGTCAAGGGTAAGAAGACCAAAAAACCTACCCTGTAGATTGTCAGTATTTGATGGATGGGCAGAGGAGAATGAGCTGATAAAGGATGCTTAGATCAGTCAGAGAGGGAGGCATAAAGTCAGGATTGCAGAATATTCACAGTATCCCGGGGAGAGGGAGGAAGGGCATTCAGTGTTCCACAGGACTAGGACAGCTAAGGACTGGCTGGCACTCTGCAGAGTAATGTCAGTGGAGGGGGTGGGCTCTGGGAATACTGCAGTGAATATGAAGGTAGAGACAGAAGCTCAGGCGTTGAGGGGGAAGAAAAGCAGCAGAACTATCACTTAGAATAACACTTCCTCTTTCAAAAATACAGTCATCTTTATTTATATAGTATTCTTCTCTTTGTTTGGCCTGATGCTGTAGATATGCAGAGAAGTGCCTAGCACACTGAAGGAACGCATCCAGGAACCTTGTTCTGTGTCTCAGACAAGAATTGCTGGTAAGACACAGTTTACTTCTTCACAAAAAATGTTTATAAGTGTAGCAAAATTTTATGATGATAAGCATAATGTGTCAGTTAGAAAAGCTTATTTAAAAACATGTTGCAATTGTGATTTATTATTCTGCTTTTCAATTATTTGAAATGATTTTTTTTTTTTTTAAACACAGACATATTTCACCCCCCAGTGTGTGCAAGGCATTCCTCCTCATGGTAGCTAAGACTTCTCTCTTTCCTGGGCCTAAAGTGGGATCTGGGCCTCCTCCGAAGAGGCCGCTGAAGGCAAGGGGTTCTGCAAGGTCGGGGAGTGAAGGGATAGTCTTCTGACGATGTGTTGTTTATCAGGGCATCAGCTATAACCTGCTAACATGTTCTGGGGTTGTGTTAACCAGACACTGATCATGAATGAAAATAAAACATTTGGATGGATATCCTTGGAAACAGGTGGGAGATGGGGATTTAGAAGAGTTCTTCACCCCAGGGAAGGTCTTTATGGACAAATACTGGAAGAAAGAAGAGTTTTCTTTTTTTTCATTTTTTAAAAAAATTAATTTAGGTGCGCCTGGGTGGCTCAGTGGGTTAAGCCTCTGCCTTTGGTTTGGGTCATGATCTCAGGGTCCTGGGATGGAGCCCCTCATTGGGCTCTCTGCTCAGCGGGGAGCTTGCTCCCCCCCTCTTTGGGCCTGCCTCTCTACTTGTGATCTCTCTCTCTCACTGTCAAGTAAATAAATAAAATCTTAAAAAATTTTTTTAATTTAACTTTTTTTTCAGTGTTCCAAGATTTATGCACCACCCCAGTGCTCCAAGATTTATGCACTACCCCAGTGCTCCATGCAATACATGCCCTCCTTAATACCTACCACCAGGCTCACCCAACCCCTCCTCCCCAAAACCCTCAGTTTGTTTCTCAGAGTCCACAGTCTCTCATGCTTCATCTCCCCCTCCAATTCCCTCCCAATCACTTCTCCTCTCCATCTCCCAGTGTCCTCTTTGTTATTCCTTATGCTCCACAAGTAAAGGAACCCATATGATAATTGACTCTCTGCTTGATTTACTTCACTCAGCATAATCTCCTCCAGTCCCGTCCATGTTGATTCAAAAGTTGGATATTCATCCTTTCTGATGGAGGCATAATATTCCATTGTATATATGGACCATATCTTCTCTATCCATTCGTCTGTTGAAGGGCATCTTGGCTCTTTCCACAGTTTGGTGACTGTGGCCATTGCTGCTATGAACATTAGGGTACAGGTGGCCCTTCTTTTCACTACATCTGTATCTTTGGGGTAAATACCCAGTAGTGCAATTGCAGGGTCATAGGGAAGCTCTATTTTTAATTTCTTAAGGAATCTCCACATTGTTTTCCAAAGTGGCTGCACCAACTTGCATTCCCACCAACAGTGTAAGAGGGTTCCCCTTTCTCCACATCCTCTGTAACACTTGTTGTTTACTGTACTGTTAATGTTGGCCATTCTAACTGGTATAAGGTGGTATCTCAATGTGGTTTTGATTTGAGTCTCCCTAATGGCTAATGATGATGAACATTTTTTCATGTGTCTGTTAGCCATTTGTATGTCTTCTTTGGAGAAGTGTTTGTTCATGTCTTCTGCCCATTTTTTGACATGCTTATCTGTTCTGTGTGTGTTGAGTTTGAGGAGTTCCTTATAGATCTTGGATATCAGTCCTTTGTCTATAGTGTAATTTGTGAATATCTTCTCCCATTCCATGGGTTGCCTCTTCGTTTTGTTGACTGTTTCCTTTGCAGAAAAGTTTTCTTGCTCTTTCATTTCCTTCTCTCCTTGTCTGGAGTAGCAGGCAGGCTGCCGCTCAGTAGCCACTGTGGTCACTGCTCTTCGCTGCCTTGTAGGATCTTGAAACCTCCTTGCCTTGTTCTCCCTCTGTTGAGCCACCAGGTGAGCCCCCATGTGTGATAAACCCGAACTCTCCACTTCCTCTGTGCGCGCTCTGGTGCTGCTGCTGATTTTCCCTGTCCTCCTCTTCCTCTCCTTCCCCCCTTCTTTTTCTCCTCCCTCTCTTCTCTCTTCCTCCCCTTTCTTCTTATTCTTCAACTACGCCTCCCTCCTTTCCTTCCTTCACCCTCTGTCCTCCCCTCCCCTCCTCCTCCACCTTTTACTTGTCCTGTCCTCCCCAACCCCGTTTCTTCTGAGGATTCTGAAAAAGTGATGAGCGACAATATTTTTTAAAAAACTCTTTGAGGTCACAAACTTGGTGAGAGCCGAGATTGTCATCTATTTTACTTGTATTTCCCAGTACCTTGCCCCAAAAATACCTGGGGCTTGATTGGTCTGTTGATTATATTCAAAGCACTTGAATAAACATTTGGGTACTACTGCATTGCAAACAAAGCTCAACGCTATGCCTCTGGGGAACAGACTTGATGCATTTTATAAAAGAGCAATAGGTTATCTTATCTTTTGAAACATTATGACAAAGGAACAGAGAAAATTTTAATACACATTTAGAAGTCTAGTGTCACTATGGCCTTCTTTCTATTAGGTGGGTAGTTCATTCTTAATTAGATACTTGTCCCTGGAACCCTAGGAGACCTGAAACTTACTTCAGTGTGTCCCCTCTCCTCCTCCACAGTGTTCTAATTCCATTTCCTCTTCTTTTTATTAAGTTTAAAAAAAGAACCATTTTAAAGTGAACATTCCTGTGGCATTCAGTACATTCACAGTTTTGTGCAGGTACTGTGTCTGTCTAGGTCCACACTATTTCCATCACTCCACAGTGAAACCTCTTCCTCATTTAGCAGTGTTTCCCCATTCTGCTCTACCCCCATGCATGGTGACCCCTAGTCTGTGCTCTGTCTCCATGGGTCCGTTCTTCTGGGTATTTCTCAGACAGTGTTTCTTTCACTTGGCATATTGTTTTTTTGAGGTTTTTTGAAGCCAGCGTCTTGCTGACCCTCCTCAGCGGGTGCTCAGCCCCCATAGGCAATCCTACTGTACTTTTCTCTGAGTGCCCCTTATTACCCATCTCTCCACTAATGACTTCTCATTTTGAAAAGACAAAAACATTTTCTGTCCAGCAAGATCTTCTTTTTCCCATCAGTGAATCCCTATAAGTGGGTTTCCCTACTATATCTGTCCTCACAGACTGTGCATGTTTCCTTCCTATCCCATGGACTATTTGTCTTTCCTTCTTTCTTTGATCATTTCCTCCACTCACCTTAGATCACATCTTCTCATGGCTTTTTACCTCCCCTCCCTCTCTCCTCTCTGCTGGGCCATTCTCAGCAGCATACGTTTTGGTGCCTGCAGCTCTGGTCTGTGCATGGTCCCTGATGTGTCGTTCTCCAGGGCACAGATTCACAGCGGTTCTCCAAACTCACTCGTCTAGTGTGCTCACCAGTCCTGTGGCTTTAGCCACATTTTAACTTTAGAGGGTTTTCACCCAGTTCTCAGGCCAGTACACTTGAAGTCACCCTTGATTCTTTACTGGATTGCATATCAAATCTGTCAGCAAGTTATCAGTCCCATGTCTCATCCCAGCTGCTTCCATGATCTTGAACGCCCTCATCTTTTGTCTCTGTTACTGGAATAGTCTCCCTTCTCACTGTCCCGATTCTGTTCTTGCCTTTCCACTCTTCTGTAATCTATTCTGATAGCAGCTAAGTCACGCTTTCGAAACATATGTTTTATTGTGTCCCTCCTGGCTCACCACAATCTTGTTCTCTCTTTCGTCATCCACACTGAATGCTGAAGTCTTATTGTGGTCCAGAAGACCGGGTATGATCTGCCCTCTGTCCATCCCTCTAATCTCATTTCTTACCACTTTTCCCTTTGTTTATTTTACTTCAGACACACTGGTTTTCTTGCTATTTCTAACATGCCGAGAACATTTCCATTTATGGACTCTGTGCTTGCTATTTCTTCTTCCTTCTTCTTCAGATGTCCTTCCTTCAGCGATCTGCTTGTTTCACATGCTCCCTTCATTCAGTTCTCTTCTCAAATGTCCCCTCAGCTAGGCCCTTCCTGATCCCGTCCACCAGATCTCAAATACATCCTGTCTCTCTCCATCTGCTTGTATTGGGTTTACTTCACCCCACCAGAATGCAGGCTCCGTGAGGGTGGGCTCTTTGTCTTGCCCACTCCCATCCCTGCAGCATCTAGAATAGTGCCTTGCACACAGTAGACCTCTACTAGGTATTTGATGATTTGAAACAATGAATGAATATTTAGGTTGTTTTGAGTTTTTTGAAACTATAAAGAAAGTGACAAGTGATCATGAGGAAGAGTGAAAAGTGAGTTATTTTTAAGGTATATAATGGTAGAATTACTGGGTCAGGGAATATGGAGAACTTCTCCTTGACTAGGTCCTGTCTAGACAGATTGTTGCAGTTCCTTCTTCCACCAGCCATGTGAGGACATGTTATCAGCACTTCAACATTGTGTACATGTTATCAGCACTTCAACATTGTGTTCTCAGGACCCCTTACACTTTTAAAAAAAATTGTAGAGGATCCTCTAAGAGCTTTCATTGTGTGAGTTATGTTTATAAATATTTACCCAATTAAAAAATAAAACAAAAATTTAAAGAATTATTTATTAATTTATTTAAAATAGTGATAATGAATCTATTCATTATGTCAGTAAAACTAATATATTCTTATTAATATAATGTTAGAAATTAGTTTTTCTAAGACAAAACCAAATTTAATTAGAAACATGACATTGCTTTCCATTTTTGAAAATTTTTTAGTTTTTACCAAATTAGAGGACATCTGGATTTTATATCCACTTCTGCATTTGGTGTTGTTATGATATCACATGTCATGTAGCCTTGAGTTAAAAAACCACTCAAAACCACAATGAGATACCACCTCATTCCGGTCAGAATGGTTAAAATTAACAAGTCACGAAGTGACAGATGCTGGTGAGGATGCAGAGGAAGGGGAACCTTCCTACACTGTTGGTAGGAATGCAAGCTGGTGCAGCCATTCTGGAAAACAGCATGGAGGTTCCTCAAAAAGTTCAAAATAGAGCTACCCTAATGACCCAGCAATTGCACTACGAGTATTTACCCCAAAGATACAGATGTAGTGATCCGAAGGGGTGCGTGCACCCCAATGTTTATAGCAGACTGTCCACAATAGCCAAACTATGGAAAGAGCCTAGATGTCCCATCAACAGATGAATGGATAAAGAAGATGTAGTATATAAATACAATGGGGTAGTACTACTCAGTCATCCAAAAAAAAAAAAAGAAAAGAAATCTTGCCATTTGCAACAATGGAAATAGAACTAGAGGTATTATGCTAAGTGAAATAACTCAATCAGAGAAAGAATTATCATAGGATCTCACTCATATATGGAATTTAAGAAACAAAACAGAGGATTATAGGGTAAGAGAGGGAAAAGTAAGATGAAATCAGAGGGAGACAAATTGTAAGAGACTCTTAATCACAGGAAACACACTGAGGATTGCGGGAGGGGAAGGGAGTAGGGAAATAAGGGAACCTGGTGATGGACATTAAGGAGGGCACGTGATGTAATGAGCACTGGGTATTTTTTAAGACTGATGAATCACTGAACTCAATCTCTGAAACCAATAATACATTGTATGTTAATTAATTGGATTAAGTTTAAAAGAAGATTAAAAAACACCCTATACTTGGGAAAGAATGAGCACGAAAAGGCAAATCTCTTATTACAATAATCATGATTTGGCCATCCACAGCCCTTGGAAGGGTTTCTGGGTACCCAGAGCTCCCCAGAGGTTACTTTGGGGACCTGTGACTATAGAGAGAGATGGGGCATTTCATTTCCATTTGCATTTCCCCAAAGGCCCGTGTGACTGAGCCTTTTTTTATGTTTCTTTCTTGCTTGCTTCTTCTTTCGTGGATTGTCTGTTGGTATTTTTGGAGTTTAAAAAATTATTTTGGTTACAGATTCCTTGTTTAGAGTGTGCATTGCAAATCCCTCTCCCTTAGTCTATGGCTCCTAACATCTTTATTAATGGTGCTGTTTTCAGAATTTTTAAACATTAGTGATCTGTTATTGGCTTCCCATTTTTGTGTTTCTAGAGCATTTTTAGTACTCTGAAGTCAAAGATTCTTTTTTTATATTTTCAACTAACAGTTGTACAATTTTGGTTTTCATATTCAGGTCCTTAATCTACCAGGATTAATTTTCCCAGGGTATGTAAGGTCAAATTCTGCCCCATCATCTCCCCTCTCCAGCCATAGGTGTCCACTTTTGCCAGTATCATTTATTGGCCAGTAAATTCCTTCTCATTGATCTTTAATGCAGTCTGTGCCAAGGTCAGGTTTCTCTGCCACCTGTGAACTGTGGCTCTTCTCTTCCACTGGTCTGTTTGAATGTGTGGGTCCATAAAACACTGAGTTAATCCTTCATTATTAGCTAAGTCATACAACTGAATATCAGGTAGGGCTTAACCCTCCACCTGCTTTGACTGTTTGTGGTCCTTTTCTGTATTGATTTGAAAATCAGATTTTTTTGTCAAGTTACACACAGAACTGCTGGAATTTTTGTTAGAATTGTGCTTAATTTGCAGAATGACTGTATATTTTAGAAAATAATTTAAGCCTTATTTAATATATTGTATGCTGAAGTAGATTCCAGATGTATCTAATAATTAATTCAGCTCTCTCTTATATCAAAACTAAAGGGAAAAAACCTCCCTTTCTTAAAAACAAAGCAAGGCAAGAATGGACAAACAGAAAAAATAGAAAAAAATATTTATCAAATCTTTGGAGAAGGCAAGAGTCTAACTTTAAAAATTCTAGGAAAACAGTCTCCCAAGACCGATTTATGAGTTTGATCACTGTAGGTTTGTTAATATCTATATGTTATAAAGAAACAAAAATTAAATCCTGAAGTAGAAACATTGTTTTCACCAATATGGCAAAAGTTCATCTCTCCTGTGTAAAGAGTTCATCCCAACTGATAAGGAAGCAGATAAAGAACACAGTTATAAATTTTACCGTATTTGGTTAATAAACATAAAAAAATTTTGTGTTCATTGAAAATAAAAAAAAACAGTAAATGAAAACCGTGGCGAAAGATGTGTTTATCCATTAAAAAGAATATTGTTGGTATGGATATAGGAATTTTGTCAGTTCATACACTGCTGCTGGAAGTCCAGATTTCCAACTTTTAAGGAAAAGTTTGTTAATAAGTATTAGATACATTAACCTTTTTCATTTTCTGATCCAAGGATTCTCCTTTGGGAAATTTATGCTAAGGCGGTAGTTAAAAATTTGCAAATTATGCCACATAAGAAGATAACCCTTGCATATTCCTTTTTAAAATAAGATTTCAGGAACAATTTAAGTATTCATCTGTGGGATACAGGTTAACTAAGGAATGTATACATAGATTATAACATAAGTATTCACAGTGATTGTGTACCTGGGGCCCAAAGGTGTAGGAGCCCCTGGTGCCCAGGGTCTAAACAGACTAAGTTCAGCCACTGGCCACTGACAAAATCCAAAGGCAGAGAGACCAGTGGTGGTGAAAGAAGAAAGGGCTTTATTTCAGCGAGGCCAACATCGGGAAGACAGTGGACTAGTATCTCCAAGACTGTCACCGAAGTGCTGAAAAGTCTTTTCAGGTTTATATAAGGAAAATGTGGGACAAAGGTGGGCGTGTACCCGCAGGTGGGCAGTGAAGATCGAGCCATCATCCCGGAGTCACGCACACAGGGACTTGCTGACTCAGGGCTATTGCTTGAGGGGGTAGTTTCGCTTCCCATCAGGAGATGCTTTTCCCCCTGAGTCTTTTGCCTGAGTTCAGAGATACACTTGAAAGAACTTAATCAATTAGAAAGTTTGAGGTCAAAATGGAGGTAGTGGAAGCCCTCTTTCAGTTTTATTAAGAATGACTTACACTCATACTATCTAATTAATTGGAAAAGCATAGAAAATTAGAATAAATTGACTTCATAATTAAGGCAAGCATCTTGATAAAATAAAATTGCAGTCCTAGTTTTCCTGTGGTTGATTTGTTTTTTATTTTCTCTTCTCTTGGTGTCAGTGTTAGTGACTTCTGAGTTTTTGAAGCCCCAGAATGTTGTGGGATGATTTTGTTGGCTTTATAACTACCACAGACATACAGATATGACAGGAAATGCCATTGTCATTTTAGTATGAAGACGTGAAAAGTTCCTACAATTTTTTTTTTTACTTCAACTAAATTTTATGTAAATACACACACACACACACACACACACACACACACACACACACACACACACATATCACCACTAGGCCACCACAGTCACAACATCCCATTGCTGTATTAATACTTTGCCACGTTTCTAAATTTCAGCTCATCCTGGTGTCCAAAAGGTGGTGCTAGTATCATCTGCGTCAGACATTCCTGTTCAGTCTCCTCGTACTTCAGAAATTTCAGTTCCTGCTGATCTGGATAAAACAATCACGGAGCTAGCGGACTGGCTGGTCCTGATCGACCAGATGTTGAAGTCCAACATTGTCACCGTTGGGGATATAGAAGAGATCAATAAGACAGTTTCCCGAATGAAAGTAAGTACATCGTGTTGAGGCTTGTCAGGGAAATGCCACAACACAGAAACAGACAAAATCTGTTTGGATCTCCTTTGTTTGTTCTAAACTCTGGGAGAATGGGCTTTAAAAAAAACTCTTTATCTGTCAAACCGCCATGCTGTGTTTGCCTGGCTCCGAGGAGTAAATCCTATCTTGCCTTTCCAGTGTGCTGGTGAGATGACATTTACCAACATGAAGTGAGAGGCTCAGTGTATTTTAAAAATCTAAAACTGATGCCATGCAGTGAGGCACATCAATACAAAAGTAAATTCGTGTGAGATTTAATACTTTGTCTGATGTGGGATATTCTCCTGAAGCACCTTTTAAACTCTTTCATAATGAACTTATTTAATTCCTGATTTTAGAAGTGAGAATTTTCTGGTTAGACTCTAGTCATTGTACATACCCCATCTAATATAAATCTGCAGTATTCATTGTGTACCAGGTTCTAGGTTACGTTTTGCGTAGGGATACCGAAAAGAGCGTACTAGATAGAAATTGGAAATATACCATAAAATAATAATTGCTAACTTTTATTCAGTGCTTAATATCTGCTGAGTAGTTTTCTAAGTATTTTGCATGTTATATGTCATTCACTTCTTTAACCAACTGAGCCACCCAGGCGTCCCGCGTCATTCACTTTTTTAATGGTCTTTTGAGGTAGGTATTAATTTTACCCCCAAATTGTAAATATGCCCAAGGTGAGGTAGAAGCACCAAATATACCTAGGTAGACAAGTTACTACAGCAAGGCAGAATCTGAAATAAGCTGTGGGATAGGTCCAGACCACCTGTTAGAGGAGCCACAGTGAGAAAGGAGCTTAGTTCACAATGGTAGAAGACAGACTACGTGGGATTTTGATCTCTGGAGATAAATGACATTCCTAATAGAGGGAACAGAGTGAAGACAGGCATGCAGCAGTGGAGCGGGAAGGATGTTGGTTCAACATTTGTGCAATAAAGAAGTGTAGTGTGAAGAAAGGTCGCAAAGATAGGTTCAAGTTCACTTTGGGAAGGAGCTCATTGACCATGTTTTAAGCATAGGCCTCTTGGGGTTTTAGTCTATAGACAGTTGGCGAGCATCTTATTCCCCCTTTCTTTTCCTTTGTTAACGGTGGCTGCGGACTGATGATAACAGTGCTTGGCATTGATGGGAAGACTGGGATGCTTTTTAGTGCTTAGGATAAATTGGAGGCAAGAGATGCTTAAGGCAAGCAAAAGAGCCCTTTCTGAGTGGCTAACACGATGCTATTGCAATTAGCGGAAATAAGGAATAGAAGAAATGGGCTGTGGATGAGGGTTTAAGTGATTTAGTTTCAGATGTGTTGTGTTGAGTGGTTCTTGGGTTATTTAGAAGGAAATAATCAGCCTTCATTGAAATGTCTCTCTGGGATTCAGGATTAGAAGTTGTGAATAATCCATTTAGAATTAATATTTGACACTTTAAGGCTAATTGAAATCTGCAAAAGTAATGAATTTAAAAGAGAAAGGGCTGGGAGAGAATCTCTGGCATCATGTTTGTACTTACTGGAAATTGTGCTTTCTAATTGTTACAATTGTTTATTAGTTCTATGCTTAAATCACACTATATTCCTAATTTTTTTTTTTTATTTTTAAAGATTTCATTTATGGGGGCGCCTGGGTGGCTCAGTGGGTTAAGCCGCTGCCTTCAGCTCAGGTCATGATCTCAGGGTCCTGGGATCGAGTCCCGCATCGGGCTCTCTGCTCAGCAGGGAGCCTGCTTCCCTCTCTCTCTCTCTCTGCCTGCCTCTCCATCTACTTGTGATTTCTCTCTGTCAAATAAATAAATAAAATCTTTAAAAAAAAAAAAAAAAAAAAAAAAGATTTCATTTATGTATTTCAGACAGAGAGAGAGAGAGAGCGTGAGTGAGCGAGCGAGCACGGATGGGGGAGAGGAGCAGAGAAAGAAACAGTTTGCCAGCTGAGCAGGGAGCCCAATATGGGGCTCGATTCCAGGACTCTGGGATCATGACCTGATGAGAAGGCAGACACTTAACTGACTGAGCCGCCCAGGCACCCCGATTCCTGATTTTTAAAACTTTTTACCTGCCAAATTGGTGCTGAGACAAATTCTCTAGAGCAGCATTTTTCTTGTCTGAGATTATTTAATCTGCAATTACTCCAGTAGTATCTTTTGAATGCCTCACCCCCATCCCTGTAGGTGACATTAGTTTGTGTGTGTGTATCATGTAGGGCAGACACCCAGGGTGTCATCAGAAGTCACTGCTAAGGTTTTCAGACCATTTTCTCTTAGGGATTTTTCTTCATCGAATCTCCTCAGACTTGATAGAGCCGAGCTATAAGTTTTCTATTATTTCTCTTTGTGAAAACAAAAAACAGAGTAAAGTGCCTTGCCAGGTGACCCAGATGATAAGTGGCAGAGCTGAGATTTGAACCCAGGACCTTTGACTTCAAACCTTGCTCTTTTCTGCTGTATTGCTGATGCCTCACTATCCTGCATAGGAGGAAAACAACAATTTTGATGTCAGCACACCAGTCTTGCACTTTTAGTAGTACTGTTAGGATAAGGCTATCTTAATAACCTATCTTAATAATCATTTTTTATTAACAGATCACAAAGGCTGACTTAGAACAACGCCATCCTCAGCTTGATTATGTTTTTACATTGGCACAGAACTTGAAAAATAAGGCTTCCAGTTCAGATGTGAGAACAGCAATCACAGAAAAATGTACGTTAAAAAAAAAAAAAAACATGTATCATCCTCTTTCTCTGAAAATGGTAACACACTTAAATGCACAGATTATTCAACCAGAAACTTATATTATTTGATATTTGATGCTCTATTAATAAGTACAGTTCTCCTTTGATTTTTATTTTTTTGTGAACCTTGTTACTCTTCCCACATGCGTTCCTTAAAGTGTTAACATTATTACTTTTAAGTTTGTTACTGGTACATTGAATTATTTTTTCTTTTAAGTTAGAATTTCTTTTATTTTTAATCTTTTTAAAAAATATTTATTTATTTATTTAGGGGAGACAGAGTGTATCCACGTGTGTGAGTTCAGGGAGGGGCAAAGGGAGAGGAAGGAAGAGAATCCCAAGCAGAGACTTGGGGCAGATAAAGCTCGGGGTTTTATCCCAGGACCCTGAGATCATGACCTGAGCCAAAACCAAGAGTGGTATGGTTAATCGACTGAGCTACCCAGGCACTCCAGGTTAGGATTTCTTTTAAAGAAATCAGAAAACTAAAGTTAGAGAAAACATTGGAATGCAAAACCATGCTTCCGTTTTGATTAACTAATAAACCCAGATCTTGCTGTGTCTTTTTAGCATCTCTTCTTCAAATCTGTTCCAAAAAGAATTTATTGACCAACACATTCATACCTATGGGCCTGGTACTAATTTTGGATTAATTTAGTTTAAAGCAAAATAAAACAAGACAAAAAATAAATGTACAAAGCGACCATATCAGAGATCCATTTCTTTTGCTTTCTGACTTCAAAGTGTCTGTTACATCTGTATGGTATATAAAACAAAGTCTAAATTCTCAAAAATGTCCTGGAGGGATGTTCGCATCCGGCTTCCGTCATCGCCTCTCCCGTGTAGCGCCCCACCCATCTGTAGTTATTCTAGATAGATAATATTTAAAATGTCCTGGCAGTTCCTAATTATTTGCATTCTTTTTTCCTCCTGGCCTTTTCTCTCCCGGTGAAATCCTACTCAGCAGGTAAAATGTCACCCCTGTTGTAAAGTCCTTCTCATTCTCTACTTGTCCCTAGTGAACTGTATTTTCTATCTTTAGTTCCTGCTGTGTCATTGTAGTCATTGTAGTCTCACAATTAGTTTAATTTTCTCTTCCATAGATGGTGGCTATTCACCTTTCTGGCCCTGGGGCCTCCCACAGTGTCCAATATAACTTAAGTACTTAATAAATATTTGTGGCAGACTGTAAACTGGAAGTTATTATTATTATTTTTTAAGATTTTATTTATTTGTCAGAGAGAGGGAGACAAAGCGAGCACAGGCAGACAGAATGGCAGGCAGAGGCAGAGGGAGAAGCAGGCTCCCTGCTGAGCAAGGAGCCCGCTGTGGGACTCGATCCCAGGATGCTGGGATCATGACCTGAGCCGAAGGCAGCTGCTTAACCAACTGAGCCACCCAGGCGTCCCATGGAAGTTATTTTATTACCTTGTCTAATATTTCTGAGGGGAAGAAAGTCAGCTCTTCCTCCTATAAAAAGTACGTTTCAATTTTAAAATAAATATGGCCACAGCAATGTTATTGAAAGAGATAAGTTAGAGAACTTTTAGTGTCTTACAGCGTTGGTTTATTTTTACTACATAAGCCATTTTCCTTCTTTCTCTCTCTTGAAAAAAAAAAGATTTATTCATTTATTTGAGAGCGAGAGGAGAGTGAGTACAAGCAGGGAGAAGGGCAGAGGGAGAGGGAATCTCCAGCAGACTCCCTTCTGAGGGCTGAGCATGGAGTCTGATGCAGGGTTCATCCCGCAGCCCCAAGATCGCGACCCAAGTGGAAACAATCCAAGAGTCAAATGCTCAATGTACTGTGCCACCCAGATGCCCCATCCCTCTTTTATTTTTTTAAAGATCCCACTTATCTACCTAACAGATAGAGATCACAAGTAGGCAGAGATGCAGGCAGAGAGAGGGAGGGGGAAGCAGGCTTCCCACCGAGCAGAGAGCCTGATGCGGGACTCAATCCCAGAACCCCAGGATTGTGACCCAAGCCAAAGGTAGAGGCCTTAACCCACTGAGCCATCCAGGCACCCCTGTATTTTTTTTTTAATTGAAGGGTTGCTTCTATTGGACGGAACTCTGGAGTGATTCCATTTCTCATCACAGGGCAGAAGGGCTTTTCTGCTTCAGCAACACCAAACCATTTACAAAGTCCTCTCCATTTTGCTTTCTCTACTATCTTATTATTATTATTTTTAACCACCTCCTCTTTGTCCAAAGTTTCTCTTAAGGTTTTTGACAAGACTTTTCTTTCTTCTTCTGAATATTTTCCCTTTCCAATTTAACTCCCGCTCTTTGTTTTCTCCCCTTTTTTATTTGCATAGAGGCTGCATAATCTTTGTCATTATTCATCATATGAAAAAAATATTCTCAGCAGGAGTGTACTGCCTACAATAACCTGCTTTTAGCACTTATTCACAAAGAATAGAACAACTTGCTTATTTTTAATGATAAACCTATGATACATGCTCTCACTTGATGGCTTTCATTTTATTCAATATTAAAAGATTCTATTAGTAATAGCATTGGTCATTAGTACTTTATGTAACTTTTTAACTGACAAGTACAACATGATGATAAATTCGTTCTTTCTGTAAGTGGAAAACAAGCAATCTATTTAAATTGTTAAACAATACAGCTTAAAACAGATGATCTCATTGAATGATTTTTAAAAATTATTACATGTAAGTATGATTTTCAGTGTTCTGAGCAGTCTTAAATCGATCACTCTATGGTTTGCGGTATCCCCTAGATATCCCAAGAATTTTACCAGTAGGTCCCGATACGACTTAGCTGCAATGTTATTTTATCGTTAAGTACTTAATGGCTTGGTATTTAACTATTGCTCTCCAGTCTGTGTGACATCCGAAGCATCTTCTAGAAGAATATTTTTAATTTCCTACCTACTTATTATCCGTGGGTTGTTGAAATCATTCAAAGCTATAGTTTACTAGTGCTTCAGTTCAAGATCTTGAACTATTCATGAAGTAATTAACCAAAGATTTAAGTTTCTTTAGGTCTCTCTTTAGCTTCATGTTAAAAATGAGAAGAGGAGAGAAAGGAAGGGAGAAAAAGGAAGGAGAGCAGACAGAAGAGAGAAAGAAAGAAAGATAGAAAGGAATACTAAAAAGAAAGAGGAAAAGAACTAATGTGGATTTTTTTTATGGTAAAGAGGTACTGGGTAGATAGAACTTGAATCTAATTTGCTTTTAGTGTTTCTCTTGAGTGTATAAAAATACTTTCTTTTAGACAGGTTTCATGCAACAGTAAGACAAATATGAAAAGTATTCGTAAATAGATTATTTCCTTGTAAAATCTTGACAACCTTCGAGTATCTCCTTTGAGGATGACAAGTGACTGCCTCTGTGTCTTAAAGTTCTGTCATAAAGTATTGTTAAACTCTGCCTTCATCAAACCACGATCTGTGAATATACATCAGAGAGGAATATATTTTCTTTATAATTTTTGGTTTATCCATCGTAGATATTTTTATTGTGAGATATTTCAGTGCATTTAAAATAGAATTTAATTCAAGATTCTTCTTCAAGAATAGTTTCACAGAGATGTGTTGGTTGTATGGTATGGTAGACATGTATTAAATTCCCTTAAAAATGTATACAGCAACTTGCCTTCTTTTTCTTTTCTATTTATAACCTTACTTATGATAAATTTGAAATCAGGTATTTTTTTCCCTTTCCTGATAGTTTCTGGGATTATTTTTGTATGCTTCCTCAGTGGAAAAGGTCAAGAACCAGTGGGACAGCACTCAGCATGGTGTCGAGTTAAGACAGCAGCAGCTAGAGGATATGATTATTGACAGCCTTCAGTGGGATGACCACAGGGAGGAAACCGAGGAACTTATGAGAAAATACGAGGCTCGATTCTATATTCTCCAACAAGCCCGAAGGGATCCGCTTATCAAGCAGATTTCTGATAATCAAGTAAGATTCATTAGATTTGTGGGGCTTTCTTGGGCATTATTAATTTATTGGATGTACTTTTTTGTTTTTTGGTAACTGTAATTTTTAGGACCCTTGTCATGATATTTTCCCATTGCTTTGAATATACATTGAAATTTATATAAAGAATTTGACCAGGAAGGTCGTTGAAAAATTTCAGGAGGTGTAACAAGTAGAAATATGCCTGTATACCAGATGTGTTGCTCACGGATTCTTTGCAAATGGAACACAACCATGAACCAGCACCTAGAAAGAGAGTATTTTCAGTATCTCAGGAACCCTCTGTTTTTCTGTCTTCCATGTCTGCTCTGAAGCTTATTTTTATTTATGAAATTTTCTGAGATTTTTGTTTGAAGCTAGTGTACTGAACAATTCAGGTAATAAGTTTAGTTCCTTTTAATACTTTTATAACTAAACTGTTTTATCTATGTCGTCAGAGTAGGTAACTTTTTTGATTGGTTTGAATATAAAATTGATGATATTGAACATCGATGGTATTTTAAATTCTCTCTATAATTACAGAAAATGTTTTTGAATTAGAGGTTATAGTTTTTAGGTTATATTTTGTCATAATATTTATTTGCCCTTCAGAGAGCCTAAGATGAAAGTGTATATTTGTGTAGAATATATGGGAAACAAAATCTAAGACTTGAGAGCATGTTTTTATAATTCACACAAGTAGACTTTCTATGGTTACAATTTAAAAATCAAGTGGCCAGGTGTCCTGATTTTTTGGATCATTTTCTGTGTTTATGACATCTGCTGATTGTTTTCACCAAACGACTCAAATATAATAATCAGCAATGCGCCAGGATACTTAAGGAATACAATACTTGGAGGAATACAATTAAAAGTGAGATGAATGCTTCAATCATCTATTATTCAGTCAGAATATTCATTTCTAAATTTTCTACTCAGACTCTAGGATAGATTTTTTTTTTTTTTTTTTGCCAGTTGCTATAAAAAGCATTATGGGAACATTCATTTCTCATTTAGATTTCATGGAGAGTATCTTGATCCAGGGGCTCTGAGAGGTGGAAAACCAATGCCTGTGGACACACTCAGCATCAGTTTAATTATTTAATAGCAATTCTTAGTAAACCTGGCTTGGCTACTTGATCCACCCAAGCAGTTAACTTTGTCAACAGGCACCGTGACCCAGGGGCACAGAAGACTTCCATATTGTTGGCTCTTTTCCTTCCTGCCAGCATGTAGAGAGGAACTCTGTAGTAAGTTCATTCCTGTATGATGCATGTTGCTATAAGGATCAGATATGTAGCAGAACAAAGGAAAAAGATAAATGCTTTGAGGAAGTATAGTATCCCTCAAAGGTAAAGATAGCCTCTTAATATCTGCTGTGTACCTGATCATTCCTTAGACATTTGCCTTTTTACTTACAGAATTACTTTTATTTAAGCTATGTTCAAGAGTTTGTCCCATAATTTGCTTTTTTCTTTTGATATTTGTGTCTAAAACTTGTTGAAACCTATGAGGAGAACCATTGTTTAGGTAGTACTAGTTACCGAGTGACCAAATCTAATAATGACACCTGCAATTACACCTTAGGTATTGCTTCAAGAACTGGGTCCTGGTGATGGTATTGTAATGGCGTTTGAAAACGTTCTGCAGAAACTGCTGGAGGACTATGGTAATGATGACACCAGGAATGTGAAAGAAACCACTGAGTACTTGAAAACATCATGGATCAACCTCAAACAAAGGTAACATGAAGGGCCTGGCAGGTAAATGCATGTAGAGACGAGAATTTGATCGCTTTGGCTTTCTCATGGAAACATACCAAATATGAGACTACCAGAAATAAATATTTTTGTTACTTTTTAAAAAATTTTGTTCAGTGCTGGGTTAGTATCACACTTAGTACAGAAGGTATATTTATACTTTGTCTATTTGAATTTCTGCAATGGAATTTTTCCTTGAATGAATCTAAACCTTGCCAAACATTTTATGTGTTCTGATTTTCTTATGCCTCCCAGCATTACCTGGAATATATCCTGTAGTACACTGGGGGTAAGGACTGGTGAGGTATTTACAGATGCATGAGGGTAATATTATCCCTAATTATAATGAAAATAGTGGTGCCTGGGTGGTTCCATCCATTAAGCATCTGCCTTTGGCTCAGATCATGATCCCAGGGTCCTGGGATCCAGCCCTGCGTCAGGCTCTCTGCTCAGGAGGGACGTTTGCTTCTCCCTCTGCTGGCCTTTCCCCCAGCTTGAGTGTGCTTTCTTTCTCTTTCTCTGTCAGATAAATAAATAAAATATTAAAAAAAAATAAAACTATATATAATTAAAGTCATGTGCTCTTTGGCGAGGTCATCCTTAGTTGAAGCTGAGAATGCATGGATCCAGTGCCAGACTTCTGAAATACACTATGTGTATTTAGGGCTTCATCTAATTTGTTTTCTTTCCATCACTCTGTCTAGTCAGTATATTTGGAACAGTCTAAAATAGCATATGTATTTACCAGAGAGATTTTCCTGTCACTTGAACACCTAGGGTCTGAGGAACTGTAAACAGTGGTTAGCAACTCTTTAAAATAGCATAGTTAAATTCATCATCAGGAAAAAGTGTTTACTTCTTGCATAGTACAGGGAATGCCTGTGTCTAATGAAATTATGGTTTCACACACATCTTTATCTATTCAGATATAACCACCTGAAAGCAAATTTGTATCAAAACGCATTTATTTTGGAGTGAATAAAATGGATAATACTAAAACACTTTATGACGCATATTACTGGTAATAAAGTATGGCCAAGCATTTAATAACCGCTTGACATGGAGGTGTTTTATACATTTTTAGAATGTCATTTTTAGTTAGAGTCTATAAAGTAGATTTTAGATTTTGGGGAAACCCGAAGACAAGAATTACGAGGCAGTATATGAGTATGAATATATATATTTTGCTACATATACCTAGGATTCTGGAGGAAATAAGAGTAGGGTAGCACATACAACACTAGAGTAGTTAAAGCAGAAGATAGCTATTATCCTGCTCTTTCTAGAACTTTAGTACAGCTGTTTCAATCTGTTGTAACAGCTTCCTTGGATACAGTAAGGATCCCAAAACTAAGGCAGGGAAGAGAGTGAATTAAAAACGGCGTTAAGTATAAACTTCCTGTTATAGGATAAGTAAATCCTAGGGATATAATAATGCAGTGTGGTGACCACAGTTAGCAAGCCTGTATTGTGTAATTGAATGTTCCAGGCAGATCTTAAAAATTCTCATCACAAGAGAAAAAAAATGTGTAACCATGTGTGGTGATAGATGTTAACCAAACTTACTGTGTTAATCATTTTGCAGTATATCCTTACATCCAATCATTATGTTCTACACCTAAAACTAATATATTATATGTCAATTACATGTCAATTAAGACAGCTTTAACATTAAGATAGTCCTTAAGCCTACTTTATCTGAGTGTTTCAAAAAAATCAATGTGTAAGAATTATGACTTTGTTTTTGTTGTAAACGATACCAGAAAAACTGATCACTTAGGAATGTGAAACCTGCTTTATTTAGCACCTCAAATTCTTTTTTTTTTTTTTTTTTGCTTTTACTTTGTAAATATTTTAAGACAGCCTACAGCAGTAGTTAGATTAGATGGAAGAGGCAATTAAAAATGAATTATATTCCAAGGTGATCTTTCATTTATCAGAGTTAAGACAAGCACAGTGTTGCAATTTTATGGTAGTAACAAGTCATTGTGCTTATTCTAGTTTCTTACTGCATTTTCAGAGGAAATACATCAACATTAAAACTTAGACATGATTTAGGTATATTGCTATCTATAAAGCAGAGAAAATACAGCAAAACTGTAGCTCACAGGATCCTTTACATGAGTGACAGCTGGGGGTTCTATGTATTGCAAGGATTTTCACTTTTAAACACAGTGATATTTACAATTTTTAACTGTTTTAATTGGGGACCGTTCTAGAATATACAAATCTTTCCTTGCCTTAAACAAAACACATAAACTTACAAGCAACATTAAAAAAAAAAAAATTCTTGGCATTACTGTTGTAAAGAGAGAGTCAACAAACTTTAAGAGCTTTAAGAGCTATCCACAGGCTTACACTGCATTTAAGCCAGTGTTTCTCAACATTTTTACATTATCAGCCCCAAAGAGCCCTGTTAGATCCCCATTCCCATGAAATTTTCATACCATGAGTATACTGTGTGTCTGTTTCTATACTTTATAGTTGTGCTTCATACATAAAAAGGGTAGATTTTTCCACTCCCCTCCCCAACCCTGCCCCATTGAAGAACCACTTCTCACCTCCATTGAGAGTGCATGGTCTAATGTCAGGCTCCGAGGCTCAGAGACAGTGAATGACATGTTCAAAGTCACATAGTGTGGCCAAGATGATATTTCTCTGTGCTAAGTTATGATAATGCTCTTCCTGCTCTGAGTTCTGAAGAATTGGTAGTAAATTTATTCAGACTGCCATGCTTTGTGAGATTTTCTGCTTTATTTTTAGTGTATGAATTTTATTGGGTGTCTTCCCATTGTCAGGCTCTGTGCTAATCCCTTTATTTAATCCTCAAACCATAAGAGACAGGCAACGTGTTCATCAATGCTGTGTCAGTGAATCAACTGAAGCAGAGGAAAGTTAAGGAGTGCCCGAGATCATACAGCTCAAAAGAGCAGAGCTGAGACTGATATCCAAACCTTTTTAACTGTGCTGTCGGGCTCTTACATCCTTTAAAAATAATTTGTTTTCTTCCTTTGTTATCAGAATGTCAGTGATGGCTGGTGACTGCTCTGTGTACCCACCTCTCAGATCTGTCTGTGATTCCACTTACTGTTTCTTATCTGTGTGGAGTTAAGAAATCAGATCTGATTAAAGATTGTATGGAGGCCTCTATTATGAATAATGCAGCATTCTTCACTATATGTCCGTTGTGCCCTCTACCGTGGTCACAAAGAGGCTGTCTATGAGGGCTCTCTTAATCTTCCAGCCGTATTCAGTATATGCGTCATTGGCAGCCAAATTGGGGGGGGGGGGTCGGTAAAGGGTTATTATACTTGCTCATGGAATAATGTCATCGCAGCATAATGTGTGAAGTTTAATATCAGCTTTCAAAGGAAATGTTTTGTATGAATTGCAATTGGCCTAAGTAATTTGGCCATTCACAGCTACAGGGCCTCGTTCTCTTATCTCTGATGCCAAAATCCAATAGCTCTGATAACAGAAAACTTTGAATTGACATGAGGCTGTTTATTATAGTCTTTATTTATCCTGCTTAGTATAAATAGCCTTGTTCCTAGCTGTAGAAATGTTAATATGTTTGCTGCCTCCATCCCTACTATGTGTAATATGTCATACAGATATATTCATAAGAATAACTTTTTATTGTGCAGAAAATTCTTAATTCTGAAACACAGTAGCTCCCAGCATGTTGGATTCTGCAAACAAAAGGCCCGTCTCTAACATTTTTAACTAACTGATGTACATTGACCCCTGCTCTTTTCGTCTGTGCAACGTTTTCTCCCTTGTATCTCTTAATGCCAGGTAACACATTTTTTAATGTAAACTGAGATGTATTGAAAGTTGAAAAGTGTTTGTAGTAACTTTTGAAGTGTGAATGCCTGATTTGGGTCTGAAGTGTTGGTTAGCCCCGGAGTGCCTATGTATATGTATATGTTAGTGTACACGTATACACAACCTAGTTAACTATGTTGAGATATTGTAAAGGAAATGAGACAATGTAATTTTGTGCTATCAGGAATATCTTATACATTATTGATCACTAAGTGGTGGGAAGATGAACAATTCTCTGCAGTGAGTCTGCTCTCTTTATGATGCAGGGATATGCTGTGAGTCAGGTTGGACGTGGGGCTGAGGCAGGTTTGAATAGGATCACAGGTAACATCAGAATCCTGGTAGATGGGGCACAGAGCTTCCTGGGGGAACTTGAATTTTGCTGGGCAGTGATGACTGCCTGTTTGTGGTTTATAATAATAAATGTGTAGCAATGCTCATTGACTCAGAGGCAAGTAGAAAGAATGCAGATGGAAGATCCGAGGCAGGGGAGAGGAAGGGGTTGTAAAAGAGTGGACCCAGATACGGCTCCTAGTCCATGATCTGGTCTCAGACGTCCCTTCTGCTGGGTGCTGCAGTCCCTCACTGTGGCTTGGCAGGTGGACCTTGAGTTGACTTACAGACACTACTTAACTTTCAAGGTAGCGAGCAACTGTTAGAACTATCACGCAGTGACCATGGGCCTGGAGATCAGTCTATGAACGTCATGGATAAATATCTGGTGCTTTGGAAGAGGAGGATTTTGCCTGGAAGGTGGGAGGACAATGGCCGGAAAACAGCAGTGAAAAGCAAGGAGGAGGACCCTTATTCCAATGACTACCTGCGGCATATAGGATCTGTGAGGAAAAAGAAAAAAGTGTCCTTGGAAGTTTTCAAGGGGAACTCATGGTCCTAAGGAAACCAGTTTCACTTAGGATAAGGTGAAGGAGTTGATCTGTGGTCTGCTGATCATAGAACAGAGTTCTGGACATAACAGAAAAAGGTTTGGGGGGGTGAAGTGGAGCAGATTGGGGAAGGCACGGAGTTGTATTAGCTACAGCCCTATATCTGTTGGCCAGGAAACACTGGATATTTGGTAGTGATAGCTAAAAGGGAAATAGGATGTGGTAATGTACATTCTGCCATGGAAATAGCTCTGTGGTCTTACATATTTGCTTACTGACAGCAGCAGTTCTAGGGAGAGCTGCTCCTTTGGGTTATATAAGGTCAGGGGCAGGCATCAAGGAGTGGGTATGGGGCTGGTGGGGGCTTCTTTCTTGAGCTTCCCAGTTGGTGTGGCAATGGCAGCCTGGAACAGTCTCCTTAAATCCCCTGGAGTGAATATTTAAGTGCTTGATCATGATGACCCAATCTCTGGGTCTCCTAAAGGACCACAGATTGTGCGGTGTATTTGCAGGTACTAATTCTTCATCAAATCAACTGCATTTCCCCAAAGTGTGATTTAATACATTTTTTAGCCAAATGTTATTTTATTTACTGACAGAATTACCTTGTGAAAACATCCATTGAAAAGCTTAAAGAATTATTTCATTGTAAGTTTTCTACATGCCACTCAAACTTCTGATGCCAGTGTTCTCCTCTCAAAAGAGACAAGTATATTTAAATCTCATGTAACTGTAAAGATCACC
Organism: Mustela nivalis; assembly: GCF_964662115.1. Classification (NCBI taxonomy): domain Eukaryota; kingdom Metazoa; phylum Chordata; class Mammalia; order Carnivora; family Mustelidae; genus Mustela; species Mustela nivalis. The sequence goes on along the minus strand of NC_139024.1, from coordinate 57,442,907 downwards.
TTTTAAGTATACCAAAATTTAGCAACACATATCTGTGGGTTTCTGAAGGTATTATTTTCCATTAAAATAGAAAGAAAAAAGAGGGGTGCCTTGGTGGCTCAGTTGGTTAAGCATCTGTCTTCAGCTTAGGTCATGATCTCAGAGTCCTGGGACCGAGTTCCACATTGGGCTCTCTGCTCATCAGAGAGTCTACTTCTCCCTGTCCACCTTTTGTGTTCTCTCACACTCTGTCTCTTTTTCTCTCTTTCTCAAATAAATAAATAAAATCTTAAAAAAAAAAAAGATACCTGGTTGCATTTACTCTGTTGACCAATTATAATAAGTACATGTGCGCTGGATTAATAATATATCTTGTTGCTTAAAATATCAAGTATTGGGGCGCCTGGGTGGCTCAGTGGGTCAAAGCCTCTGCCTTCGGCTCAGGTCGTGGTCCCAGGGTCCTGGGATCGAGCCCCACATCGGGCTTTCTGCTCCATGGGGAGCCTGCTTCCTCCTCTCTCTCTGCCTGCCTCTCTATCTACTTGTGATCTGTCTGTCAAATAAATAAATAAAATCTTAAAAAAAAAATTATAAAAAAAAAATATCAAGTATTATATAACATCTTTAAAATACCATTAAAAAAGTCACTTAGATGGGTGGCCACGTTCTGTTGTGCTACAAGATAACTATAAGCTATTTTGTAGAATATCAGCTGCTTTTACAGCAGAAATCTTTTAAAAAGCTGAAAGTTTATGTTTAAAAAATCCCAGTTCCCTTTAAGATAAACTATTATAAATCTGTCACCCATGGATTCCCCAAATCTTTCATGAGAAGCTATTTACATTTTCAGTGTGCACCATTTCTTGTCCCAAAGAATTCTATAGTCCGTTACTTTTGTTTCTTCAAGAAAAATTCTTGTTTCTGCTAACGTTACCCTTCTAAACTTCAAATATTGTTATCTTTTTTGCTTTCTGCCTATCCTTATTCTTTATGATTTATAGGTTTAAAAAGATTTAAAAGAAATCTCTGCCTTTGTCTAGTAGCCACAATTCCCTAAACTTGATATCCCTCCCCCCCGCCTCCCATAACAGCGCTCCTACCCCTGTATTCTCCTATGATATTTCTCAGAACGTCCTCTGGCTTTCTGATCCTGAGATGTAGCAACCTGAACTGCCGGATATAAAGTCTTCCCTGAGAATTGTAGACAAATGGGAGTTCAGCGCCACATGTGATCTTGGGAACTGGCACACGAGTACTTCCCAGCCCCTGTCCTCATCTCTCCCCATCAGTAATATGTTATTGACATTCAGTGATTCCTTTTTTTAAACATTTTATTTATTTATTTATTTGACAGAGAGATTACAAGTGGGCAGAGAGGCAGGCAGGGAGAGATGGGGAAGCAGGCTCCCCGCTGAGCAGAGAGCCCGATGAGGGGCTCAATCCCAGGACCCTGAGATCATGATCTGAGCTGAAGGCAGAGACTTAACCCACTAAGCCACCCAGGCACCCCAACGTGCAGTGATTCTTGATGACAGTGAGGGATTCTTGATTTGAAGTGAGGGATGGAGGTGGGAGTGGAGAGTGGAGAGTGGAGCACGTTTTGTAATCTTGGTGATGGATTATGTGGTTTTCAAAGGACCCCTGGAGACTCTGAAATGGATCCTTTACTTCTCTAGTCCAAGCAACTTAGTTTAAGGATGGAAAAAAATAAAAAAAGGGAGATTTGAAGTGATTTATCCCAAGCCATAGAACCAGTAAATGGCAGAGGTGGTAGAATTAGGTCATTTTCTTCTGAGAGCCATGTGCACATGGCTTAAAGGTAATTTATTAGCCTGTGCGGTAAAGTGTGCATACTCATTCCTGAACCTCTCATTTTGCAATTATTTTTGGCCTTATGGTTGTATAATAAATCATGGGAAATTTTTTGAAAATGGATAAAAGAGTTTTGTAGTGTCCAGTATACCATACTCTAGCAATGGATCTAGTTTTAAGAGGACTAGCATGTGTGGTATGTTACCTTTAAGCTATATTCTATTTGAAATTCTGTATGAAATTATAGTTGAAAAATAAGACTATAAATGAATGTACATGATGATTATAAGGTTTTAAAATGTATATTATAATAATATGAAGATAGTTTGGACTGGTGTAAATAGAGTTTACTTTCTGTATTTGTTATTTTTAATAATTGATTGTATTCATGATTTAAAAAAAATCTGACACCCAGATATATGTGAACTTGAAAAAATTCTCCAGGACCTTTATTACTAAACTGCACATTTGCATGATGTAGGCAAAATTAATTTCCCAATATTTCACTCAATTCATGTAGAAGATTAGGGAAAATATCATTTGTTGAGTATTTACAATATCTTGAAACATTTATGTATGTATACCTCACTTTGTTCTTAAAATATTGCAGGAAGGATTTTTTTTTTAATTAGTTTATTCAGTACATACTTGAGTTCCTACTGTGTGTAGGCCCTGGGGTTACCAGGTGCACTGATGATTCAGAAACTGCAAACAGACAACCAGATAGTCCCTTTCGCTCATGATTGGAGATGGGCTGCAGTGGCAGAATGTCTTCCAAAGGTGGAGAGACTATCTTGGTTCATCTGAGTGGGCTTGATTGTTCCATGCCTCTTTAAAAGTGAAGGCAGAAGCAGTCAGGAGCCAAGGAATGTGGGTGACCTCCAGCCAGAAGCTGGAAATGACAAGGAGAAAGAACTCTCTAGAGCCTCCAGAAAAGAACACAGCCCTGCTGACAACTTGATTTCAGTCCAGTGAGCCCTGTTTCAGAAACTAACTGACAGAACTGTGAGATGATAAACTCAGGTTGCTCTAAGCCACGAGGTGGTGATTTGTGACAGTAGCATGGCCAGTGAATAGGGTAAGGGACATCATGCCGTGTGTGGGCAGAGGTGCCATAGAAGGTGTCTGCAACAAGTTTTGGAAGGAAGGTGAAAATTAATTAGGTTGGAAGGGGAAGGTTCCTGGGAATGGGGAGAGGGGAGGATGGATATTTAAGGTAAAAGAAGTAAAAAGTAGGAAAAAAATAAAACAAGATGAAATCAGTGATGGAGACAAACCATAAGAGATGCTTAATCTTAGGAAACAAACTGAGGGTTGCTAGAGGGCTGGGGGGTGGAGGGACAGGGTAACTGGGTAATGGACGTTAAGGAGGGCATGGGATGTAATGAGCACTGGGTATTATATGAGACTGATGAGTCACTGACCTCTACCTCTGAAACTGATAATTCCTTGTAATTAGTTAATTGAATTTAAATTAAAAAATAAAAATTAAAGAAAAAAGTAAAGCTCTGGAGTGAGGATAAATAATTGCTTCATTTTTATAAGTAAATAACCCCATAGGATTCTCAGACATTACATCCTTTTGCTTCTAGTCTGGGCATTCTTAAGGTTTAATAGAGCTAATCTATAATGATCTGCTTTTACTTTAGCTGTTTGCCACATAACCTATTTTATACATATGAATAGTCTTAAAAATAAATGGTACAGATTGTGTAAAATTAAAGTGTTTGACTATACCAAATTTCATAGTCATTAATTTTAAGTGAGTGTTAAGAGTTGCCTATTGTTGATTAATTGCATGTGTATACTCATTTAATTTTTTGCTTTTAGTTACCTTTTTAGCACAACCTTTTTGTTTATTCTTAATACTCTTTTTTTCAGTTGATGTTTTAAAACTTGAAAACACCGGGGCGCCTGGGTGGCTCAGTGGGTTAAGCCTCTGCCTTCGGCTCAGATCATGATCCCAGGGGCGTGGGATCAAGCCTTGCATTGGGCTCTCTGCTTGGTGGGGAGCCTGCTTCACCTCTCTCTCTGCCTGCCTCTCTGCCTACTTGTGATCTCTCTCTGTCAAATAAATAAATTTTTAAAAAATCTTAAAAAAAAAATTGAAAACATGGGTGGGGTTAGGTGGAAGATAAAACACCAGCCCCCACCACTAACCACCCAAATTCTAGTGGGTAACTTCTAGATTTTAGAAAGTAAAGAAATACATATATATGATTTAAAAAATTAGAAGTACTTAAAGGTTTATTACGGAATATACTGGTTCTCTCACTACTCACCACAGTCTCCATCCCTAGGGGCAACTACTTTTTCTTATTTTGGCTTTTCCTTATGTCATTTATACATTTCCACATTCTACATAAAATGAGTATCCTATTATCTTCCAAAGCATCAGTATTAGACATTGTCTATGGATATCCTGTTCTGGTAAACATACAGGTTTCTCATGCTACCATTTTCTTTCCTTCCTCATCATTGAATTTTTTTTCACTTTTTTTAAATGTTTTTTGCTATGGTAAAATACACATAACAAAAAATTTACCATCTTCACTATTTTTAAGTATACAGTTCATTGGTATTAAATATTCATGTTGCTGTGCTATCATCACCACTGTCCATCCCTGTAATGCTTTTCATCTTGCAGAGTGAAAACTTTGTGCTCATTAGATGATAACTCCCTATTCTTTCTTTTCCCCACCTCTGGCAACCACCATTCTACTCTCTGTCTTTATGAATTTGACTACTCTAAGTACCTCATATAAGTGGAATCATACAGTATTTGTATGTTTGTAACTAGCTTATTTCACTTGGTATAATGTGCTCAAGGTTCATCCATGTTGTAGCAGATGTCAGAATTTCTTTCCTTTTTAAGTCTGAATAATATTCCACTGTATGTGTGTATTACATTTCTAATCCATAGATCTATTGATGCACACTTGGTTTGCTTCCACATTTTACCTATTGTGAATAATGCTGCTATGAATGTGGGTACACAAATACCATGTCAAGACCCCGTTTTCAGGTTTTTTTTGGATGTGTGCTCAAAAGTGGAATGGTAGATCATATGTTAATTCTATTTTTAATTTTTTGAGGAATCACTAGACTGTTTTCTAGAGTGGCTATACCATCTTATTGCCGAATTTTTAGATAAACAGGTATTCAGTATTGACATTGTTATGTGTGTCTAAACATCATTACCAGCCAAGCACTGAAGTTTATTATAATTTTGCTTCCTCTCTGTTTTTTCACCTGAAGTTAGCAATTGCCTTGCTTTTATGTACTTAGGTTTCTTTGCACCTGTTACTAATTTTCACATTTGCCAAAGGTCTGACGGTATAATTTACCACAAAGCAATCACAGTAAGCAGTCTATCACTTCTAATATTTTTTCTTAGACACAGTTTTTCTGTAGGCATACTTTACAGGCCTGCTGCAGAGCCACAATCTTAAGGATAATCTGTGCTTTTCTCCTGGTTTAGAATCCCTGTTTCCTGGATTTCATGTGTGTTTGTTTGTTTGTTTTTATTTGTTTTTCTTTTCTCTTTTGGGTTATTTCCTTGTTTTTTTCAGAGTGTATCCTTCATTAGTTTTGTGAAGTTAAAATAAGAAAACATAGCAGTTGAACGGTGATGACAGCCCTCACCTGGTTCAATGCACCACAGTCTCTTCTGAGATCTCTTTTTACCATTAGGCTGGGGCCTGTTTGCTTCTCCCTCTCTTGGATCTCTTGTTTTTATGCTTCTCCTATCTTTTTATTTTGTTCCTTGATTTACAAACTGATTTTTGTGGAGGTCATCTCTTAGTAGCTTCTTGAAAACTAGTATTTGGGAGGTAAGTTTAAAGACATTTTAAATAGATTGTCATTATTCTGTAAATACTTATTATAAAATTGGAATAAGGACTCTGAAATATGGAGATATGTAAGACTGCTTCTGCCATAGTGAGTCTGTGGAACAGAAGAACAGAAAACAAACCCATATAATACCGTCAACATAAAATTTAAGCATGTAACAATCCAAGGGCTATTCCAGAGAACATATGATTAATTTCTATATAAAGAGGAGTAATGACCTTTTATGAACTCAGAGAAAGGAAATCTAATTGGTCTGGGATGTTCTAAAGAAGGTAGACCTTAACTCTAAGGATCTGTAGGATTTTGGTAAGTGGAGGTGGTCAGAAGGGCATTTTTTTTTTAAGATTTTATTTATTTATTTGACACATAGAGAGAGAGATCACAAATAGGCAAAGAGGCAGGCAGAGAGAGAGGGGGAAGCAGGCTCCCTGCGGAGCTGAGAGCCCGATGTGGGGCTCGATCCTAGGACCCTGAGATCATAACCTGAGCCGAAGGCAGAGGCTTAACCCACTGAGCCACCCAGATGCCCCAAAAGGGCATTTTTATGTGTACATGAAGTTTTTGCGTGGGTTCAGCCTTAAGACTATCCCAGAGAAAAAGGAACATATCGTGATGACCTGAACAGAGTATGGGACAGAACTGGGGGATAGGCTAGAAAAGTGAACTAGTGATAGATTATGGAGGACATTGAGATTCAGGAAAAGCAATTTGGGTTTATTCTGTAGTCAGCCAAACACTACTGGAGGTTTATTTAGTAGCTAAAGGCTCAGGTGAAGTTGGTGGCTTATGAATAGAAACAGATAGCTTTCATGTCTGGCTTTTTTTCACTTAGCAGAACACATTTGAGATTCCTTCCATGTTGTTGCATCTGTCAGCAGTTGACTGTTGAGTAATACTCCATCATAGACAGCACACACCACAGCTGATCTGTTTACTGCTTGATGACATCTGGGTTATTACCTGTTTGGGGCTATTATGAATAAAGAATTTCATATGGATTTTTTGTGAGTGTGTGATTTCATTTCTTTTGAGTAAATACTGAGGAGTAGAATTGCTGGATTGTTCTTGATTACATGGTTAACTTTATTGTTATTATTTTTTTAACTTTATTTATTTATTTGACATAGAGATCACAAGTAGGCAGAGAGGCAGGCAGAGAGGGGGGGGGGAAGCAGGCTCCCTGCTGAGCAGAGAGCCCATGCAGGGCTCCATCCCAGGACCCTGAGACCATGACCCAAGCCGAAGGCAGAGGCTTAATCCACTGAGCCACCCAGGCACCACCCATGGTTAAATTTATAAAAAAAATCTTCCAAACTGGTTCTTAATGGTGGTACCGTTTTACACTCCCTCTTGCAAATGTATGAAAGTGGCAATTACTCTGTATTCTCAACAGCACTTGGTGCAGTCATTTTCTTAAAGCTATTCTAATATGGAGTGATGTCTCATTGTGGTTTGAATTTACATTTCTCTGATGATTAATGATGCGGAGTATCTTTTCATGTGCTTATTTGCCATCCATATATCTTCTATGATGATCTGTATTTAAATATTTTACCTACTGTGTTTGTTGTTGTATGTAGAAGATATGTGTTCATTATAAATTCAAAGAATACAGAAAAAGTACAATTGGAAAGTAAACCACCTTAAGTCCCAGCACCTAGAAATAACTTTTAATGTTAACATTCCAGACATTTGTCCTTTTATCTATATATATACATATATATATGTATATATATATATATATATACAGACCTGTATATAAGACAGGTGGATGGATGTGTGATGTACAGATAGATGAATGGGTGAACTAGAAAATATATATAAATATATATTAATGAGATCATATTACACATGCTGACTTTTCATTGTGATATAGTTCATATACCTTGAAATTAACCCTTTTAAAGTGTACAACTTAGAGGTTTTTAGTACATTCACCATGTAGTGCAGTCACAATACTGTTAATTTCAGAACATTGTATCGTCCCCAAAAGAAACCAATTACCCAATTATCAGTCAGTCCCCATTGCCTTCCACTCCAGTCCTAGGTAACAACTAATCTCTTTTCTCTCTGTGTAGATTTACCTCTTTTGGTCATTTCATATAAATATGAATGGATTCACACAATATGTGGCCTTTTGTGTCTTGTTTCTCTCACTTAGCATGTTTTCAAGGTTCATACATGTTATAACAATTATTAGTACTTTATTCCTTTTTATGGTTGAGTAATTCGTGTATGGCTATACTATATTTTATCTATCCATTTCTTTATCAGTGGACATTTGGGTTGATTGTATTATTTGGCTATAATAAATAATGATGCTCTCTGAAAACTTGTATACAAGTTTTTGTGTAGATACATGTTTTCAATTCCCTTGGGTTTAAACACCCTAGGGTGAATTGTTAGTCTCCATTTTTAATTTTTGTTGTTACTGTTGTTGTTTTGAGAGAAAGAGAGAGAGAGAGAGAGAGTGACACAGGGAGGGATAGAGGGGGAGAGAGAGAATCTTAACTAGGCTCCATGCCCAGCGCAGAGCCCTATGTGGGACTCAATATCATGACCTGAGCCGAAACCAAGTCAGATGCCTAACTGACCGAGTCACCAGGTGTACCTAAAATTGTTTGTTTTCTTCTTTTGAAGCTTTGAGGTCTATAAAGTTTTAAAATTGAAATTTACATGTATGTGTATCTCTTAAATGATACAACTCCATATTTCTGTGTATTAATTTTGATGTAGAGTTAATGAAGGTTTTATAAAAGCTTGATTGTCCATTGTTTTTCAGATATATTATTAAATCAGCTTAAAGAACCAGTTTGTATTGATCTGTGTTGTTTTAAAATAGTAAAGTAAGCCCTTTACATTATTTTCATTTTATCTTAAGTATTTCTTCTGATTTTACTGCTTCCTAGAATTCATTTAGTTATTCATTGCATGAATATTTAGTGATATGTCCTCTGAGTGTGAGGCACTATATGAAGATACTGAAATAAAACATTGGGGGATAACAATATACAGAAATGGAGTCATAATTATTTTATGATTTGGATGTGATTTTGTTAATATTTATATGTCTCTTCTCACTATTCACATTACTCCTCCCATGAAGGATTATTCAAGACACATACTCAAATCAATGTCCCAGTTACATTAGGTCCTTAAATTGATAAAGGCTCCTTGGAGGCTGTTTGTTGGTGTGCGTGATGAAGACTGTCCCACAGTAAGTAATAGAGACGTGCCTGTCATGTTGTTCCTTGCAGCATTGCTGACAGACAGAGTGCCTTGGAAGCGGAGTTGAGGACAGTGCAGGCCTCTCGCCGGGATCTGGAGAACTTCCTAAAGTGGATACAAGAAGCAGAAACCACAGTTAACGTGCTTGCGGATGCCTCTCAGCGGGAGAATGCTCTTCAGGACACTGTGCTGGCGAGGGAGCTCACACAGCAGCTGCAGGCAAGTGCGCGGGGCCCTGCACCCAGCATTTTTAGTTCCATGGTGCTCTTCTGATGCAGTGACATGCAAACTGATTACCGTTCAAGGGTGAGGTTGTTACTTCATTCGGTTATGAGATCCGTACTCCCCTGTGAAACACTGGTTTCTGGAAATAAGATTTCTAAAATATTTTACTTAGTAAGAGTGGAAAAACACCTTGTTTTATGGAAATAATAATTGTTTATTTAGACTTATAGGCTCATAGCTGTTCTGTTTTTGTCATTTTAAGCTCTGTCACACAGCCTTATTGAATCCTAAATTATAAGGGCATTTCCTTTTAATATGAAGTTGTTCCTTTCTCCATTTATTATAACATACTTAATATAAAAGCTGCAAAGGCTCTGTGGCTTAATTTACAACTAAGAACATTGGGCTTGGAGGTATTACTTTTATGTCTTTAGCTTGATAGCTGTGATTGTACATGCAGTCTGAGATTCAGATTTTTCTGCTATGCGAAATGTGCTAACACAAAACCTTTCCTCTACAAAAATGTATGAGGAATCGCACGTAGCATGACTGTCCTCTTGCCCTGCCCCCAAGGACAACTGCGTTAGTGCCCTTGAAGTTACCGTCTTTGTGCAGAATGACCTTGTCTTGCCAGTCACAGACCTTATCCTTTAAAACTTGGTTTTAAAACTGATTTTAATGGCACAGTTCCCTTGTCTACCACAGTTTCATGTCTACTTACTTCTATCTGCCTTGTCATTCACACATCATTTTGACTGTTATTACTTCTGAAATGCCTTTGAGCTCATGACCCAATGTCATGTCTTCTCCTGTCCCAGCCAATCACATGACTCCTCAAGGGCAGAAATTACGTTACTCCGCACTGTTGCCTATGCGATGCTGTGTGTGCACATTCTGGGTAGATACTGACTGTTGCCCATGGACCCTAATTTTGCCATTATGAAATTCAGTGTGATGACCTTTTTTGAGTCCTTTCTCGGAATTCTCTTCTCTTGAAACTCAGAGTGTTCACAAGTATGTAGATCTGGATAGAGGGTGTAGTAGCTTTCTTAGAACTACTCCTATTCTTATGAATTATTTTTAAGTTTAAAACTGTTTTCACATAAAAAGTACCAAAAAAATTTTTTTAAAGGACCTTTTGAGAATAGACTTATCTGTAACGTGTTCCCATGTATCCGGGCTATTTGGGGTGTTGTATGGTGGAGTCCTCGAGATTAATTCAGTGAAAATCTGTGTTTACTTATATCACTTCTTACTTCTTATTCATTGCATAATATATTTGTGACTTGGTAATGAGGGTGACCCAACAGGTATGGAGGTTAAATATGTGCTTTTGTCTCATCATCTAGAATCTCGGGAGGGTACTGTCCATGTTATCTGAAGAAATATTTAGCTATCATCTCATTTTCAGGGGGTTAGAGAGGGCTCTAAATGTGGGCCAATGCTAGAATGGATTATTTTTTATGATTTAAACAACTGGAAGCCTGACCTATAAATGCTCACAGATGCTTAACTTTACGTAATGGTGTTAAACTCAGAAGATACCCAGGCTGTGCATTTGAGGAGGCAACAGTTTTTAGACAATGAGCAAAGGAGGTGTGGAATGAACGTGATGTGAGCATCAGCAAAATGCAGACTTGTTTGAGGGTTTAATAATGTCTTCTGGCACATTTTATCTTGGGATATATCCTTACCATAGCCAAAATTCTTCGCAATATTTCGTGAGTAGCAAAACTGTAGAAATAAATGTAAATGAAGATGTTTAAAATCTTTCTAAATAAAAATAACTAGCACAAGATTCCTTGTCTTATGGCAACCAGCACCACAAAGAAAGGTTACTGACTAAAATAATAAAGCACGTTATGACATGCATGGTAAATGCCTCTCAAAATAGTTGCTGAAATTTAATGTTGTGGCTCATAAGAAGTATTAAAGAAGGCATTTATTAAGAGCCTATTTCAGTTTGTTTGTCTAAAGATAAACACATGCGTTTGCCTTTATTTAGGATATTTCCCATTATGGTAATTTGCATGATTTTTCACTGCCTTGCTCCTTTTATTTTTATTTTATTTTTTTTTAATTTTATTTATTTATCAGAGAGAGAGGGGGGGAGAGAGCGAGCACAGGCAGACAGAATGGCAGGCAGAGGCAGAGGGAGAAGCAGGCTCCCGGCTGAGCTAGGAGCCCGATGTGGGACTCGATCCCAAGACGCTGGGATCATGACCTGAGCCGAAGGCAGCTGCTTAACCAACTGAGCCACCCAGGCGTCCCTGCCTTGCTCCTTTTATAAAAGGATCTTAATTTTAAAACATTCTCCTCATTTTATTAAAAAAAAAAAACATCCTATGGCTTAATGTTTGGCACTTTATATGCAGATGAGTTAGAGATGTGTTGGTACCCTTTGCTGCGTATTTCTGAGACAAGAGAATTTAAGTTATCCCATGACTTTTTGTATTAATGACGGCTCCATTTGTGTGAATGAACAGATAGTTACAATGAATGGCATGTCTGGGAATGGAAAGATGTTTGTCGAAGAAAATGAATGTACAAATAAGAGTGTGTGAAATTAAAAAATAAATCTTCTGGTGACGTGGTGGTGGGCATGCGGGTGGGGGGGCAGTTTGTGGGTGCACCAAAAAAGATGGAATGAGGACCTCAGCCTGCATGTGCTCGTGTACAAGGGGCGTCTGTGGAACTGCTCATGTGACACACTCACTGGTGGCACTTGCTTCCTTTGTATCTTATGACAGCTGGAGGCAGAGCCCTAGGAACATTTCATGAAGAGGAAGAGTCTAGTCTGTATTCAGTTTAGGGTGACTATGAGTAAGTTTTTGCTAAAGGGTAGTTTGGAAGCACCGTGGAAGACGAAGATTAATTTCTGGGAGTATGCTAGGATATATGCCATTTCCATGAAGGATGGATGATGATTTGGATTTATGTATTTATGTTTTACTGCCTGACTGCAAGGCATTTAGGCTTTCCTCCTCAGCAGAGTTGGTAAGAGAAAACCCAGTCCTTTGGAAAGAGAAGCTCTGGAATTTCTGAGTGATCCAGATCATAGAGGGTCTCATTTGACTTGCTAGGTATTTTGCATTTTAACCTGGTAGCAACAGGGAGAAGTCATTAAAGAAGAGTGAGCAAGGGAGTGATACAATGGGATTTGTGTTTTATTAGGAATCCAGCTGATGTGTGAGGAATGGATTTGGGCTGGGCAAAGCTTCCAATAGGTTGTGTAGACTGCTAAGATCATCTTGCAGCCATCTGGTGAGAGGGGATAATGACCCGAAATGAGGCAGTCACAGGGGGGGAATAGACATACCAACTTGATAGCATGGGTAGACAAGGGAAGCGTAGAGACTAAGAACATTGCCTGGCGGGATTAGAGGCTGAGATTGGGCATATAGGGAAGGAGCAACTCAGGGAGGTGGTGCCAGTTAGTGTGGAGTGCGTAGGAATGACTGATTTCATTTTGATAATGTTGAAATAAGGCATTTGGGTAACATCCAGGAGAAGCTTCTGTGCCCTTGTCACTGTGGATCTGTTGATCTGTTGTTAGGTAAGGGAATTTGACTCAAGTGCAGAAACTTTTTTTTTTTTAAGGAAAGCCTATTATTGTTTTCCCTCTCAGTTTATCTGTTGGTTCAGTTGCATTTATTCTGAATTTCCTTGTCTACTTTCTAGGATATTGTTATCATTTTAATTATACTGCAAAATAGAAGCTTTAGAGTTTAGCAGGAACCAGTGAATTGAGATGATCTGATTCTTTCCTGGACAAAAGCCCGCTCGCTGCTCGGCTGCCCTCCTGGGGGTGGTTTTATCATGGGTAGCTGTTTTTGCTCTCGCACAGGATGTGTTTGCGGGTTGTTGTATTTTCATCTCCCGAGTGCTCTTTCAGCCTGACTTTCCTCCTCTCAGTCCATAGGTGTGGGTTTTGATTGTCAGATTGTTGCTGCTCTTGTACCTACCTCCAGAGCCAGCAGGGTGCTTGGCAGGTAATACCTCTATTGTGTAATCTTCCCCTGCTGGTTCAGGGACAGGCATTATAGCTTCATATATTTTTTTTTATAGCAGCTTTATTGACCTATAATTCACATTCCACACAAGCTACCACTTAAAGTATACAATTTAGTTGTTTTCTAACGTGTGTATTCACAGAATTGTGCAACAATCACCACAATCAAATAGAACATTTTTATCCTCCCACCAAAGTAACCACATAAGGCTTTGCTGTTAGTCCCCCCTTTACCAGCTCCCCAAACCCGTACACCGAAATAATCACAAATCTACTGTTTGTGTCTATATTTTTGCCTATTAACTTAATGTTTTTAATTACATCATTGACTACTTCTTCAGATTTTGGCTTTGTACAGATATTTTGAGCTTCTCCAGAGGGAGGCAGTGTAGGTTCTCATTATAGGCTTGCAGGGGAAAGAAAAAAAAAAAAAAAAGAAGCAGAAGCAGCAAAATACACAAAAACCCTGCTTGATAAACACAACTGTATGAGACCTAGTATAGGACTTTCTATCACACCAACATGAAGGACCGAGAAGGCAGACGAAGTAAAAGAAGAGAAACAAATACTTCCAGGACTGGATTTCTTTTAAAGAATCCTGACAATAGTAGAGAAATAGCAGCCTTACCTGGGCTATTAGTTTGAGCAGGACACTGATAATGAGAAACACCTGGTTTCTATTTCTGGCTGTGCCCTTTGACCCAGTCCTTTAATCATTCTGGGTTATTTTGCTTATTCCCTAAGCATACTTTACTCCAACTGATACTTGTAATAGTATTCAAGCCACAGTAGAAGACACATCTCACATATGCATATACAAATAAAACCCCCAAAATCTGTCCCTGGTTTTTATATCATATTATCTTGTTTTATGTTTCTTACTTACAAAATTAAGACAGCATTATAGCAAATAAGATGAGATCACGAAGATGCTGTCTAAGGGGAAATGTGGCAATTGGAATGTTAGTAATCAGTTACAGACTTTTTTTTTTTCTTTTTTGTATTTTATTAAGTTCACTGTTTCAAAAGAGAAGTCCTAACCTAACATTAGAAATTCGATTTCTCATGACTTTTCTTGCCTGCGAGCCCATGGACAACCCTGTTTTTAGGGTGTCCTAGGTAGAGCCACACACCCCCTGCAGGAGTCCCTTGTTCAGTTTCGTTGTAGATGATCTTGTTCTGAGACCTGTCTGGAGGTGATTTATTAGCACTTAATGGAGGGGCTGATATCATTAAAGTCAGGTACCCTTCTGCTCTTCTCAAGATTTATAACAATGTCTGTTCACTCAGCCCACGGAGCCCAGCCAGAGCTGCCTTTAGTCGGGTGGTGAATGCATCTCTGTTTAGAGGGAGTGAATGAATACCGCTCGATCAGATCTCTTGATATAAACTAGCCTTGAGGCATGTACCGTGGTGATGTGTTGAATCTCGGTTCCCAGGGGATGTCTGCTATGTATCTGCAGCTTTAATGTTTCACTTAATATCCTTTTTGGCTACGGAGCGCGTACTCCTCTCCAGCAGCAGGCAGCGTTTGGCTCAACAACTTGCTTATTGTCTGCCCAAGCCGTGCTGAGCGACTGCCGGCTGGGAGCATCTGCCGTGGGGGGGCTTTCTTCGTGGCGTTTGTCTGTGTTTTTTTAAATTGAGAAGTTGAAGGAAAACCAGCCTTCTTTTGCCTAGCACCTCAACCCCTGTATCTTTCACATGCGTTCCTGGAAACGAGCATGCTCAGAGAACTGGCAAATCATTGTCCAGTGACCGGGAGGAAATGATCATTGCTCTTCATTTATAATGCAAATTCTGAGGTGTCTCCAGAAGTGTGGTAAACTTAAAATGATGGCTGTGGTGAGAACGTCTCTGCAGAAAGTTGTGGTTTTGTTACATCGTTTACAAAGGATGGCAGTTTCTTCTCCTCGGTATCAGAAGCTCTGTAAGGTAACTGAGTGATTGAAATGAGGATCTTGGGTGTCTGACAATTCTCCTGTTTCTCAGGCTCTAAAAACTAAGCTTTCAGCGTGCTTACCAAGGAGAGATTCCTTTTCTTAGTGACTGATTATAAAAGCTGTTGAAGTGAATTGCTTCATTGAATTTTGTTTGGGCATCTGAAACAAGCATTGTTTTAGTGCATCGTTTATTTTGCATTTGACAGAATCTTCTGAGAAGGGCTGATAAACTATTTGGAGAAAATATGGCAAAACTACATTCATTAAGACCTATTATCTCTGTGATACTTTGTAATGTCTCCATATTAAATGGTATATTAATCTTGTGTGAATTTCAGTAAATTGAAAAGAAGAGTTTAAAATAATTCAGTAGATTACTGAATAACTGTCCCTTTCTAGCTAGTTGTTTTACCATTAAAAAATTAAAGCACATTTTAGAAACCACTAGATGAAATCTCATTATAAAATATCCCCTATATTCTTGACTCTTTGTATATTATAGCTGAGCCTGAAGAACTTAATTTTATTTGAACAGGTGGATTAAGTACACTTTCAAGAGGCAACTTGTTTGACACTTGCAAATTTCAAGTACTACGTCATCCTAAACATAAACCATTGAATGGGCTCCTGTGTTTTAAAAAAAAGTTGGCTGTTGCATTTTTTTATTCTAGTTTGATTTATACCACATTCATACTGTCTCATTACTTTGTCAAAAATTGGAGCAATTTGATAGAAAAGGAAGAAGGAATTGTAACAGGAATGTGAAAGCAATTTATATAGCACCGCAGTATCACATTCTGCCTTCATCATGCTCTTAATACCATATTCTCAAGAATGTATCTTGTTGCCCTGTTAGCAGCCCAGACTCGTTTGTATTTGGAATGACTGTCTCTAGGACAATGGGACTTTCCCAGTGATGTAAAATATGACCTGTCCAAGCATCTAAACTGCATGTTATGTGGCAGTACATTAGAAGGGGAAAGCAGTATTCCATTAACTTTATCATATATTTTTATTTTGTACAGCTCGGTCAATTAACTGTAATTCTGTCTAGAAACTTTTTTTTGGGAAAAGTTTTAGGAGATAAATTGTTAGCGGAGCATTCTTTGCAGAAATACTTATAAGGGTTTCATTTGCATGAGAAATTACTTGAATCTTCATACAACTTAATAATTAATTTAGTTGTAAAAATCCATGAATTAATTATTTCAGTGTGTCGTGTCTTGGTTCACTTCAGAAAATATGTTTATTCTGATATAAACATTCTGTGTATTTCAGGAACAGGCAGCTTTGATAACAGTATAAAAGCTCATTCACTAACGCATGATATTTTACCTCTTTAAGTACAAGTGCGAATATATAAAGCGTTTTTTTTTTATTAGCTGGGTTATTTTTTTGATCCATTTATATGCATACTTTCACAAAATCAGCTCTTTTTCTCAAGTCACATGACCAAAGTATTGTTAGTTTGAGGTAGGAAATGGTAGAAGTTCAGATATTAGAGAAAGTTACTTAGTTTCATAATTATACCCCAAATAAGCAAAAGTTTAACTACTGAAGTCATTGGGTAAATTAATTGCTTTCAGAAGTCCTCTTTGGATAGATTTCTTGAGACATATTTTCCTAAAGAAACCATTAAAATTAAAATGTTTAGGATAAATATACTTTTGCTTTTAAAAAATTAAAACTTGTGTTGTTTGCAGTTGAAATGTTATCTTCCACATTTCTTTGCTTGGATGCAAAATTAACAACTGCCCAGATAATCAAATGGGGAATATGCAATTCCAATACTTGCCAGCAGGTGTCAATATAAGGCAATGATATATGAGATTTTGGTTGAGGAACTAGAAGTCTACAATAGGAGGTGGCAAAATTACTATGAAATAAATCAGCTAGTAACAGATATTATTTATTTGCTTGGTTATATTTTGAAAATTTATCGTAGTTACTGATCTGTGTTAACTTATATGGTATAAATTAAAAGTTTTAGTTGCAGAACTAAATATTAACCATTGGTATCCCAAATATTGACATAGGTAGGTATCTATCTATAGCAAGAGAAAATATATAATTGTATTATAATTATCAATAGTCTTTGTATGCTATTTAAACATTTAAACAAGTTTGATGTTTATTTAGTTTAAGACACCATAAATTCTTTTCCCTTTAAATTGTGGATGTTATAATGAGTGTCTCTCCCTAGACCTCCTACATTCTCTAAATTTAGTTTCTTAGAAAGGAAATGCTGTAAGTTTCAGTGTTTTTTCACAAAAATATAGAGGTCTCTTGTAAATGCATTTACAAATCAAAGTGAATGGGAAAAAATGTTGCATAATCAAAGGGAGATGTGACTATTTTAAATTCATATTGAGATTTTGAAATCCAGTGTCTGTTAATATTCTTACCTGCTTTTCTTCTTTAGGATCTTTTTACATCTTATGTGGAAATTTAGTCTTTTATCAGACTTTCCTCTGTGATACTTTGTCTTTGCTTATTTTCATACTTCTCTGGAGTGTCAGAAAACAGTTCATATATTACACATTTGGAAATTTATGTTGAATATTCTCATTTTGTGTGTTTCCTCTGTTTTGAAGGGGGGAGGATAGGCAGAACTTGGCATTCATGGCTCTCAGAGTTAAAATATGCTTTTCTTCCTCTTCACCTATTTACCCATTTACTTGTATTTTTCCCTTTAAAAATATTTCTTCTGTATTATACATCTCATAAAATTTGTGTAGGAAACTGAAATGGAAGTGCCGCTTACTTGGAGATATAATTAGCAGCAGTGAAATTGCCCCGATGACCTAAAATCACCTCATGCTGGATGCTAATTTTTCCAGATTGGTTTTGATTGCTTAGTTCCTTTAAAATATTAATGATTAGAAAAAACAGTTTTTCTTCTCATAGAGAGCACAGCAAAAGCAACAACGTAAGTGATTAAAAAATAAAATTGACTTTGTTTTCATTGTTATGTGATTATATTGATGATATTTTATCATTAAATTTTTGTATAAAGCTGAATTTATGTTGAGTTGGAAAAGAATTTCATAAGTCCTGTTTTCTTCTTTGGTGTCCATTTTCATAAAATACTTATTAATTGAAGACATGGTAAAAGCATTTTTCTTTGTAAAGCAGATTGGGATATGAACTATTATAGGAAAATAAGAAAAAAATGTACAATTAGTGTTATAAATTGGAATCCTCATGACTTAATAAGCATTTTAACATTTTTGATTTAAGTAATAGAAATTCTATTTGCCTATATACATATGTAAATCACTTTAGCTTATGTGGCTTTAATCATCTGCAAACTTTTTTGATCCTTTAGTCCTATCAGCAAAAATATTGTAAATATTCACACACACACACACACACACACACATAAACATATAGTCATTTTAAAATTATACACATATGCTGTGGACAAATCACATATTAAATATTAGTAGAACATAGTTTTATTCTTTTTACTATTCTCTTCTTACACCTCAGTTGATTTTCCTTTTCTCTCTGTGTCATACACACGGCATTTGGTGACTGATTTAGTGAAATTGTGGCTTTCCTGATGGTGCTGATCTTGAAGTATCCCTGAAAAACCATGTCTTCTGTGGTATCAGAGCAGCTATCGATGAGTACTCTTGAAGAATAGAGACCAGAAGATCTTGCCATCTTGCCCCGCAAACTTGGATTGACTGGTGATGTCTACAGAAGTCTTGTGTGTGTGTGTGTGTGTGTGTGTGTGTTTACGTGTAGACAACATGGAGCTATGTGGAAGGATGTATGGCCACAGAGGTATATAGTGTCTGAACAGAGTTTCAGATTCATTGACAAAGTGAATCCACACACCATTTTTCACCTTCATGTGTGGGTTCCCTTTACTTAGAGGTAGTTATGATTGAGTATGTGTTTTTAAGAAGGTGTGGAATGGAATGATATATTTTCAACCCCACATAGTTAAGCTTTGTTTTTTTGTTTGTTTTTAAAGATTTATGTATTTCACAGATTGAGACACACACACAGCAAGAGAAGGAACACAAGCAGGGGGAGTGGGAGAGGGAGAAGCAGGCTCCCTGGAGCGGACCCAAGGATCATGACCTGAGCTGAAGGCAGACGCTTAATGACTGAGCCACCCAGGTGCCCCTAAACTTTGTTTTTTATTTCCAAACATTTCCCTACCTTTATTCCCCAACATTTCCCTACCTTTTCCACCCCCATGGAAAACTACTACCCATGGGTAATCAAATCTTCACGTGTTTTAGGGTGACGGTGCTTTACTTAGTTGTGATCTGAACGTCAAATTTTAAGTCTTGTCAGGTCAGCTCTCAGTCTCTATAATCAAATCGTACACATGATCGGTTGACCCATAGAAGGCTGGAGTCATGGTCTCTGCCTGGAGGTAGAACACCCGTTGATCATATGAGCATTGGCTCTTCTTGGTTTTATGAGAAATTTTCAATTTGGTTACCTCAGAAAATTTGTGAAGGGTGAGGTATAATGGAGGAAAATGCCATACATGGAAGGATTTGCATACCTTTAACCAGTCACCATTGATGCATTAGGCATGTTGCATCACAACTCAATGGACCCTGGGCAGACTACTTCTCTTTTTCTCCATTTCTTTCTGCGCCCTTTCAGGGGGCTGAGATGATAGTGAAGTGGGTCATTGGAGACAGCAATTGTATCTCTACATGTCATCAGATATTTTCTTGTGGCTTCCCAAAGCAGCAACATGATTTCAGATGATTCTCTGATCTCTGTGCTGCCAAAGCTCCCCAAGTCAAGATGTATATCAAAATCATTTTCTTTTCTTTTTTCTTATTATTATGTTCAGTTAGCCAACATATAGTACATCATAAGTTTTTGATGTAGTGTTCAACGATTCATCAGTTGTATATAACACCCAGTGCTCATCACAATACGAACCCTCCACAATCATTTTAAAATCTGGTTATCTAACTAACATTTTTTAAATCAGGAAACTCTTGCTATCAATGACTTTTGGCTAGGTGTAGTATAACTAGATATGCTTTGTCAGTTAACAAAAAGTAATTAAAACCATTCTACAAGATTGCATTTTAAATAGTTCCTTGATAGTCAAGATACCATTATTTGCGTAAGTCTAGATCTGTGATCTACAAATCAGGGAGAAGTCAATTGGACAGAGTTGGAGTAGCATTATGGATAGGGATAAAAATTCTCCTTTGTTTTTAGAGTAGCATTTCATAATTGTGACTAAAATGTTGATGATCTGTGTTTACCTAGGGGTACAGTTTTTTAAATTTCAAGGGGAAATTTCTAAGATGAATGTACTGCTGGATTTTAAATGTACAGACATGATCCACTCCCTCTTACTAGGAACTGTGAGCACTGCCAGCTTCTCTTGATATATTTGGTGGTTTATTTTTAGCTCTCTAAAATAAGCAATTAGTAGAACTCTTACCATAGAGATAAAGATTATAGAAAATTTCATGCTGTGGTAGGTTTCTCAGTTTCACAAAGTTTATTCATTTCTGGGCAAGGTAAATGAGTCCAAATAATTGAAATTGGAAAGCATAAAGTGCATGCGACGGTTTCTTTTCATTTTTCTTCTAATTTGTTATGTGGAATTGTAGAAGATTAATTTATAACAAACCTCACTTATAAAAGCAGACAGAGCCCTTTAATGCTTAATAAATAACATGCTGATATGAGAGTATGGCTTGATAAAGCTTAAGCAAGAATTTTGGAAAAATGTCAAATGGAAAATGGCGTTGTACTGTTTTCACAATAGACTAGTTTACTTTAGCTTTAAGAAAATTGAAAGAAAAATGGTCAAACACAGCAATAAAATAACTGTAGGCTTTCATGAGTAAAAAAAAGTCTTGTTACTACTGATGTAGCTTCCTTTCATTTTTAGAGTGTTTTAGAGTTTACAGTGTTTTAACATTTCATCATTAATACATATGGTGTTAATTAGTAATTATATTATTACTGATCCTTAAGAGATAGGTAGGAAAGAGATCATCATTTTTCCCATTAACAAATGGAGAAACGGGATTGGTACATTGACAGGTTAGGGAACATGTCAATAATTGCTTGGCTAGGGTTCCTGGGTGGCTCAGTTGGTTAAGTGTTTGACTTGGGCTCAGGTCATGATCTCAGGATCCAAGGATCTGTCCCATGTTGGGCTCCACACTCAGTGGAGAGTCTGTTTCTCCCTGTCTCTCTGCCCCTCCCCTTGCTCGTGCTCCTTCTCTCTCTCTCTCAAATAAAAAAAAAAAAAAAAATGCAAACATAATTGCTTAGCTAATATGTGGCACAATCTGAACTAAACGTAGGTTGTCTGAATCTTGTGTCTCCTTACACTTAATTTCAGATAGTTTTAGGGATATCTGGACTAAGTTTCAGATTTTTAGGGATGCTGGACTAAAATGAGCCATGTACCGTAGAAAGCGAAATCACATTAACTAGGTAGTAGATATAGTTTTATTCTACATTTTCTTGCCATACATCTCATTTTCTAAAGAAATTTAGCCTCTAGTATTCTTTAAGACATGAGGAGATGTTGGAAATTCTCTGATTCAACTATTTCATTTTACAGATGAGGAGACAGATCATCTATAAGGGATATTTTATTGCTGCTCGTTTTGTAGGATGGAAATGTACTTGTTTTCTCCTAGAAGTTTAAGCCTCATGGAATATGTCTTTTCAAAAGTACTTTTGTATTTGAATTCTAAGAGAACAAAGATTTCATTCTAGTTTAAATTTATATAGTGGGTACTCTTTTAATAGGCTTATTTTGCAGTTTTATAAAAAAGATGGGTTGGTTCATTTTAATGCAAATTAATATAGTTGGTTCTGGGTTTTGATTCATAATTTAGTTTGGTTTGAGTCTCAATACACAAGTATTGAATTATGTATTCACGAAACAAATTCTCTAGCCTCAAATATAGTTTTTTTATCATTATATTTAAAAGTACATAATAGCTCCTTAAAAGTATAAATTGAAAATAGTCAACTAATTTTTTAGACTGGGTCCTTTCTAATAGGAAATTTGTGGGTTTTTTTTTTGTCATTGTTTTTTGTTAGTTTTTGTTTTTGCAATTCAACTCAAAATCATGTATTTAATGGTTATCATATGCTGAAGTACATGGTAGGCAGCATAAGCATGAAGTACAGTATTGCATTTTTTGACGTACAATAAAGAAGTTCAAGTAACTTGTTCTGAAGACTCAGCTTGAGGTAGTGCAAGGAAAAGTTTCCCTGACCACTGAGCTTATGACAGAAACTCTTGTAGGATGAGTATTCCTCAATTTGTGGGGGCGCGGTGCTCCTCTAGATTATTGATAGGCTCCCAGATGGCACTTGAAAATCTAGATGACCCATAGTGAAACTGATGGAATCTTCATTCACATCAAACATCACATTTGGAAGAAGTCCCATTCCATTGTCAGAAACTGAACAGAGCAAATAAGTAATCTTTACTATGACTGACACCGGAGGAAAAACAAGTATGTTTGCTTCGAAGAGAATGGGAAGAAATTGTTGAGCCTCTTAATGTATCCTATCATGTTTAAGAATTACGGGTTTTGATGTCATCAGTTTTGAGTCCCAGTTCACTCTCAAAACATGGGAATTACTGTTGTTGGTACAGGTATACTATTAATTATAGCCTTTTATGGAAAGCTCTTGACATTTGACTCAATAATGATATAGAATGAGTTTAGCTTTACTTTTTTTCAGGGCATACTTTGCAAGAGTTTAAAGACATGAAGTGAGAGAAAACTTTTTGCTTCAAAACAGTATCTGACACTGTATGTACTCCAGGTTCAGCATTTTAAAAGGCCAAGGTGGGGTGCCTGGATGGCTCAGTGGGTTATGCTGCTGCCTTCGGCTCGGGTCGTGGTCTTGGGGTCCTGGGATCGAGTCCCGCGTCGTCGGGCTCTCTGCTCGGTGGGGAGCCTGCTTCCTTCTCTCTCTCTCTGCCTCCCTCTCTGCCTACTTGTGATCTCTGTCAAATAAATAAATAAAATCTTAAAAAATAAATAAAAGGCCAACGTGTGTGTGCACCTATCCAGTGTGAGTGGCCAGGGGGCCGGAATCCCTTAAGCCCGCATGGTTGCAATGTGGACATAAGGGAAGTTTGTCTGTGATTAGGGCTTGTTTTTTTTGTTTTTGTTTTTGTTTTTTAAATAAACTTTCTTACTAACTTTATATATCATGAATGTTTTCCCATGTCATTAATCATTTCTTACATTGTGATTTTTTTTCATAGTGTTAAATATAATTGTATTGAATGACTGCAGGATAGTTTACTGAAGCCATCAACTCTGGTTAGATAACTAGGTTATTACCAGTGTTCTCATGATAAATAATTCCATGATGGATGTTGTTATACATCATTGAGTACATCCTGATTATTTCCAGGATGTGTTTTTAGAATAGAATAACTGGACCAAATTAACATTCGATGGCTTCAGTTTATATATTGCCGAATTTCCCTCTTGCGAGGTATTACCCATTTTTATGTCCATTGGCAGCTTGAGTGCCTAATTTCCTGCGCCCTCCCAGAAAACAGGCGATATCAGTTAGAAAGTATTTAATGAAATTGTTAGATGGAAAACATAGCCATGTTGTAGAATGTAAACTAAAATCTAGCGAGGTTAACTGATTTACCCAAGGGTGGGACCAACTAATCCATTCCAGGAGTGTCTGAGTTCCAGATACTGGACTGAGAACCCAAACACTGTGATGTCTAAAACAGGATGGGATAAAGACTGTGTAGTAAAGCTAACAGTTTTTGAACACAGAAGGAAAAAAGTAAACTCTGATTTGAAAATGTCAGGGAAGTATTTAGAGAAAATGTAGTATCTCCTAGGGCTCTCGAGGAGTAGGTTGAGTTTAATAGAGTAGAGAATTCTGAGAATAGACATGTGAATGAGCAAACACAAGGCACAGAAGTGTGTCATCGTAGTTAGAAAACATGGGATACTTGTTTATCAGAAGTGGCTATGAAACTCACTCATTAACATTCTCATCTCCATAAAAAAAATATTCTTTGGGTGGCCAGCTGTGTATGCCAGATTGACTTCGATTGTTTCCAAAACAGAGTCCAGTTTTAAAGGAAAAATATTTGTGAGTATTGGCACTATTCAGATATGAAGGGCATTTCCAAAAGGGAACTATAAAATGAAAAATTGCACAATATCATGTCTTTGAAATAAGAACATAGCTCTTCCAAATGTCTCCTTTAAATGGAACAACCTTCCTTTGGACATGAGTCATTTTGGTATGAGAGTGACAAAAACAGTTATACTTTTAATTGTAACTCAGTTGATGAGAGAATGATATCAAGCAAAATTAAAAGATAATTCACAGTGGAAGTCAGTCTGTCCACTGTTAATTATAGATTTATGGAACCTTAAAGTTAATGAAAATTGAAACTGTTTGACCGGTTTCCTCATTATTATATATGAGGAAACAAAGCCTTAACATTTATAGGGAGCTTTGCCCTTAATGTGCTTTGCTGTATTATTTTATGCTGCCCAAGATCACACAGCCAAGTGATTCTTGGCTATATATTTAAGTTTCCAGGAGATTACTCTAGTGTCCATTACATTTTATGTGTGCTTATTTAAATAGAATGTGTATTTAACTTTGCCTAATATTATAATTTGATGTTTATTTCTATGTTTCTCCTTCTGAATCATCAGTTTCTTGAATTTGGGGTCATATCTATTTTAGAAGTATTTGCAAAAGTTGAATAAATAACCCAAATTTCTTATTTTTCTGAGATTTACAATGTTGTTATAATATAGAAGAGATGCTGTATTTGGACTCCATATTATTCTTTTTAAAGAGTTTTATTGAAATATTCATGTACAATACAATTCACTCTTTTGAAGTGTACAGTTCAGTGTGGTTTTTTTTTTAGCATGTTCATAAGTTGTGCAACTATTACCACAATTAAAATTTTAGAACATACCCCTCCCCAAAGGATCCATGGACAGTTGCTTCCCATTTTTCTCCACTCTACTCTCCTAGCCCTAGGCAACCACTGATCCATTTTCTGGTTTGTTTGTTTGTTTTCCTTGTTTTTAACATGAGATTGAGAATAAGAGTTTGAAGCCGTAAGTATTAGGTAAAAGGGCTGGAAAAATAATACAATTTGTCGTGATACATTTACTACTTCATCTTACAAAATTTGATAATTTGGGGTTTTAATTATCAATAAAAGGGTAGCTTTTGTTAAATGGTTTGTAAACCTTTAGCACCATAAAATATGGTATTTATTTTTCATATTAATTATTTACAGTACTGTAAAAATGAAGTATATTGGGAAAATGTTGAATTTGAAATCCGAAGGCCTAGGTTGGATGACCCTACTTGCTGTTTGATCTTTTCTAACATTCAAGTAATGTATCAGTCCTCAGCTTCATACAGACAGTGGGAATGATACGCATTCTGGTTACTTTTAGAAAAATGTTACAGGAATGCTAAGTTAAAGTTTGTGACTTTGCTACAAGGGCTAGCGTATTAGTAAAATTAAAATACTAAATTTTCTGTAATTTCTTTTTCTTTAAACCAACCAATCAACCAACAGAAACAATGGTGATATTTCTCAAGTGTGCTTTTACCTTGGCCCCCTGATGAAAGAATTTTTGAAACAGTGAAAGAACGTACTAAGAGCTTCCACTTGTCTCAACTCAGGTGGCAGAATGTTGACTCCCATCCATCCAAGTCTGCAGTGCAGGGTCTTTTCATTTTTCTCCTTTCCTACAGCATCAAACCAGCTTCCATATTAAGGTGTATTCTCTGCCAGAAAAATCATACTATTTCCAAACAACTTAGATTCACACTGAGGCTGCATGAAAGGGACCATGTCTTCCGGGAAGGACTAATGGCGCCCAAGGCAGCAGTAGCTAGTCAAAAGAAAGATTCTGAAATTTTTATGCAATCCCAAATCAGGGCAGCCATAATTTTTATAACCTATACATTATTTGTCTCAGAGGCTGGTGGGCACATATAAAACTTGGGAAGGCCTAAGGAAGGTCTTTTTTAAAAAATTCAATAATAATGGAATATTTTGGTAATTCTCAGATGATTTTGTATAACCTGTATTTTGAGAGTGAGGTTTTGATAAGTACTGAATAACCTGGATTAATGACCATAATGACTGAGTGCTGTTTTGCATTAATTCTTGAAGCAAATCCTAGATTGCTTCATTACATAGCCTGTCATTATGGAAGATCCTTACATAGTGTGGTGGTAAAGAAGGGGAAACATTTGCTCTTTTGAAGTAATTGTGTCTAATGGAAGTCTAATGACCTATTATGTTTATTTCTAAAAGCTGAGCAGCGAAGCTTGAGAGAAGCTAGTGAAAGACTCGAGAAATGATAATGTAAACCAAAATCTAGGAAGTCTCATGTGGTTGAGAATCAGTACTTTATGACAATTAAATACTTCAATAATTTACTTGTGCCAAATGTCATCCTTACTTGAAAAGCTGAAGTGATTTCTCCAAATGAGCCCATACCACAGAGAGCTGGGGTAGAGAGCTGCTTCTGGCTAGGTGTCTTGTACCTTTTCTATGTCTTACAGTGTCTCTGAATTTAATATGTTGATTGAACAAGGTGGAGAGCATAGTGTTCTGGCGGATACTGAAATAATAGAACTTAATAACCACTGATGACTTTGGATATTTTTAAGCTTATTTTCTTCATGTTTTAAAGATGAGAAGACAGAGGCTTAGAGGGGTTCATTGATCTGTCTTAGGACCTATTAATGGTGAGTGGCAATGGTTGAATTGCTTTGACAAGGATATATTCTATTTTGGGGATTTCATGGGACTGTATGATTAAAAATGTATTTTATAGGTTTCTGAGATAGATTATTGACACCAACTGAATCACATAGTTGGTATAAATGATTTACTTGGAGATGGGTTCTGAAAATAAGTGAATAAAACATACCTTTTTAGATGGAACACACACTGTAACCTCCTCCAGTTAAAGTTGGTTGTCGGTACAGCAGTGCTTACTTTGCTGTCTTTCAACTATTCTGGATCCTTGAATATTTTCATGATAAGTGCCTCAAAAGTAGCAGCAACTTGACAGTGGTAAAGGTTGGAGAGATTACTTGGAGCTCTGCAAACTTAACTATGGAGACTCATGAAAAAATTTCAGTTGCTTTCTATGTATATTCCTCACATTTTCCAAAACTTAGGACTAGGACCAACACAACAAAATAGTTTAAACGTGTCCTGACTTCCTGATACTATTTACCGAGCCGGCAGCTTTTCATTCTTTTAGCTCATTTAAAGTGGAACAAGTCATTTTAAAATTCTCAGTTTTCCTTTACAAAAGCTGCACGTGCCTACTACAAGGACACGACTTCCCAAAGCATGAAATGTGTAGTGTTGACACCTTCGTTTAGCATAGTTTAATCATTCTTGTGGAGATTAGAAAGAAAATTGTCTTTGTGAAAGCATTCAGTGTTTGAAATTTAATCTAATAGGGAAGTTTGGTTCGTACCCCTACCCAACACGACTTTCCAAGTCTTGTTTGGAGCTGATAACTTTTGTGCTGTCAGGCTAAGGGATGCATGACAGAACGTCTTCATCTTTCTTGTTTGTCCAGGTTGGTAGAAATTTATCAAGACACAATCCCTAAACTCCTTAAACCCTGGGACTGTCCTTACTTCTGTTTTGGAGGGACACATCAACTGTGCCAAAGGAACAGTCTACTCATAATACATTACTACAAAGGCCATTCATATTATCATCTTTTTGTTTTGCTTTTCTCATTTCTTCTGAGTCACTATGTAAAGCTGCTGCTTTATAGTAATTTGACTTAATCACACATGGTATGGCTCTTTCAGGACTCATGCTGTTATTTTTAAGCTTTCTGTCTCTTATACCTTTCTGTCTCAAGATATATATAGATAGATAGATAGATAGATAGATAGAACACTTTCACGCCAAATAAACCAAAATTTCTCATCTGGTGAAAGAGTGATAGAAACCATACTATTTGGAACCTGGAGTTGTTCCTTATTTGCTGAAAATTGTATGGAATACATTTTATGCTGTTTTCCAAGAATAAATTGGAATGGCATATTTGGATTGAATTGGAATGAGACCATAAATAACTGAAGGAGTGGCTGGGAGATTTCAAAACGTATTTATTTATTTATAATGTAATTTGTGCTCCTGATTAATTGCTCTTGATTAACCTCCCTGCTCTTTAAATTAAATCAAAATTAGCAAATATTTATTGCAGTCTCAGAGAAACCTCATTTAAGGATTAAAGCACCATGGAGAGCAGTAGAATGTTTCCTTGAATAAAAGCCAGAATGGGAAGACGAGGAGCACTTCTCCCCATTTCTTGATTATATACATGTTAAGGACAAGTGCATGCTCAGGAAATGGGGTGATTGATTAGGCTGGAAGGAACTGAGGAAAGGGATTCATTTAAATAGTTCTCCGTGATATCATTTTACATTGAAGAAAATCTTTTGGGAAGATAAATAAGGAATTAAGTTACTTGTGAAGCAGCACGAGGCAGCCGAGGGTGCCCTGCAGAGGGACTGAGAAATTGACTTTCTGGACATGCTTTCTACTGTATTGAATGAAATGGGTAGGTCTCTGCCCTTTGCCAAGCTTTGCAGTTTTACCTTAAAGTTGGTATAAAAAAATGTTTTTTACAAAAATCTATGAATTAATACTGTGAAGGAAATATAATGACAAGTCTTCCATATGCATGTGTAGTAAATCATTTTTAATTTTGTTTGGCAAATTAAAGCAGATTTCATTAGTTTTAAAAATAGCATTTACATTTTTACTCCCGGATATATTAAAAAGAAAGTGTTCCTTTTGTAAAATGCCGAAGAGGAAGAAGAAAACAAAATTTAACCATTAATTCTGCAACTCAGGAGGGAATATTATTAATGTCTTTTCCTATTTTATGTCACTCTTCCTTTCTTTGTGTACAGATATTGGTTTGAAGCATATTCATACAAATTTGGAATCATGTTTCATATAATCCTTTTTGCATTTAAGGGTATTGGTGTTTTATTCTTCATAACAGTATTCTATACACATTTGTATATTTCTTTATTTAAAAAAAACTTGTTTTTTTTATTTTATGGCAGTGTTAGGTATCCCATTGTATTTTGTGAATGGGATAAATAATGTTTTTCTAATTTTGACCTTCTAATGCTGCAAAGGATTTTTTTGTCTAAATCTCTGGCTGTAATTGATTATTATTTTTTGTTAGGATGAGTTTCTGTAAGTGGCTTTGCTGGATCAAAGGTTATATACTGCCAGGTGGCTTTCCAAGAAGGCT
Organism: Mustela nivalis; assembly: GCF_964662115.1. NCBI lineage: Eukaryota > Metazoa > Chordata > Mammalia > Carnivora > Mustelidae > Mustela > Mustela nivalis. The sequence goes on along the minus strand of NC_139024.1, from coordinate 57,413,529 downwards.
GTTCCCAAGTATACTTTAATAGTGTATGAGAATATTGGTCATACCATACCCTTATTAGTCTTGAGTTTTATAATTTTAATTTTTTTGTCAATTTGATAGTTTTATACTGCATCACTGATTACTTGTAAGAATTTTTTTCTTACTGGCCCTTTGTGACAAAATTTTGATTTCCTTTAAACACCTCTGATGTTTCTGCACCTGATCAACATCTATTTGATCTTAGGGAATTCAAATTACTTGGGAAGCAATTCTGTCACTGAAGTTATGAAGTACTTTCCAAAGTACTGGAGAGCACAACTACAAATCTGAGTCCCTACCATAAAAAATTTTGACATCGTATAGGAAAAATATCAGATATAACAATGATTTATGAAAAATGCCAATTCACAGATTTGTTAGTTCCCAGAATGATAACAGAAGTCCCATGGATAATCTCAGCATTATTTGAGTAATTGATATTTTCTGAAGAATTCACTTTTACATTTTCAGTTAATTCTGAAAAGGTCTAGTCCACTCATGACATAGCAATAGTATCTCAGTATTCATATTCTCATTAAAATTTAAATACGTAAAATACGTTTGAATTAAATGATTTCAGAATATGAATTCCATCTATCTCTGCAAAAAACCAAATCATTCAAGTATGCAAGCATTTTTTTCTGAGCCTAGCCTCTTGTGATGTTTATGGAAGGACCCACTCATCATAGTCAGCCTTGCCTCCTCTCAGCTCTTTTGCTGTTAAGCAAAATTCTACCACCATGAAAAAGGTTTTTTCCAAGTTCCCAGAGAACACAAGATTTCACTTTGACATTGGCTTGACATTACCTTTTGGTTCTCAGAACTGACTGTATTGCCTTTATACCCAACTCAGGACTTACTCAAGCCATCACTTATTTCTGACAGTTATATTCAAATCAGCAAAGTATAAACTTTGTAGCAAAAATGGATTTTCCATGCATCAAGATTCTATAGCACATCTGTCAAAGAGGTTTGCCGTACGTGGAAAATCACAGCCTTGATATCCACCAGTAGCACATAATACATAATCAGAAATATTTGATGAAGTGAGTTAGGGTAGAATACCCATTTGCCAGGCAGGGCGTTGATAAAAGGACTTCCCTTGCAGCTTCATTATAAACTGTAGTATGTTCCACTCTTCTTTTATTACCAACGAACAACTTTTGTCTTATCATCAGTTTGGCAAGAGATAACCTGTCAATTACTTGTAGAAAATTACTTAGAAATGAATCAATATTCTATTTATTGTATCTCCTCTACTTTAAAAGCCTGCAGTCCCATGTTTCTTGTACCTAACCTCCAAATTCTTTCATTGTAGTGTGGGCGCCAGTTTTTGCCTTCCATCTTTTATATCTAATTCCTAAACTTTGTACTAAGAGTGAAGTAAGAAATCTTCATTTTCAGATTTCATTAGTATAGATGAAGGTTTAAGATAAGTTTCCTGATATTGAGGATATCTAGATGTTAAGCAGAAGAAATTAATTTGATGCTTTCAGTTTTTTATTTTCATTTTGGATCTCCCTTTTTTCTTCTTTGTAAATGTTTGCCTTTGTGAGTTGCTAAAAAGAATAATTTTCAAGTTATATTCCTGTTTTAGTAGTATTTAAGTTCACACTGCAATGTTTCTTTCTTGGAAAGCTAACATGGAATATATTTTGAGATTTTTTTTTTCATGTCTTAACATTGTCATTGAGGGTATTTGATTGTTTGAGCCTAATAGAAATAAATTCTTATTGTACCTTCTCAACCTGAAGTGTGGCAATGGTCAGAGACCATAGATGAACTTAGTTTCATTCAGTATTATTTATAAAACAGCGTTCAACATTGGGAAATAAAATAACTGAGATCAGTTATTGTTTGCTATTTTAGTGTGATGACATCATCCTACACAGAACACACTTCAAATCATATGCCATTTGTACATGCACAGATGTAATTGCTAATACAAACCAAAAAAGAGGGAGAGAGACAGAGCAAGAGTGAGCTAGATGGTGTCTAGGGCATATAATAATTAGCATTTTTAGTAACAACATCTGTTGCTGGCAATATTGTTGGCAGTATTGTGGGAGAAAGCAGTCATTAAAATTAGCTAATGCTCAGTTTAAGTACCACACAATGTACTGACATTTTCAATATTTTTACTAGTTTTGGATTTCCTCGTTCCAATAAATTTGTGTTTTTGAGTTTGTTTGAATGCCTTGTATTATATTAAAAATGTTCTTCAGATTCCTCCAAATCGATCAGGGGCTGAAGCTTGTATTTTTAGTGGGTCAAAGTAGCATTGTTGCAAATTGTTACAGACATTTATTGGAGGATGTCTCGCAAAGATTGGGATGCCCATGAACTTAAATAAATGTAACGTAGAAGGTCAGAGATAAGTTGGGAGAATTATTGGCAAGATTAACAAGTTGGGAGAATTATTGGCAAGATTTAGACAGGCTAAGGACTGACAACAAGGTCACTTAGGTTGGGACTTCCCTAGTTTTAACTCTGGAGTGCCCTCCTCCTGAGATATCTCAGAGTTCCAGACACTCCAGATGGCTGGTAACTTCACTGTGCAAGGCACCTTGGAATCCCACCTTGGAATGGATCTCTGATTTTGATCCTGCTTGATTTAGATCTTCTCTCAGAGTTAGACACTGTCTTCCAACCTGCAACGCACATTTTCCTCAAGTCTTATTCTCTTACCATTCTTGAGGTTTCATTCTGGAATTCTTTTTTGAGGTTTAAGTGTCAATATGAACTTTTAAAATTTAGTGAAGCTTAAGTCATTTGGATTATTTTGACAGGCAACCCATTGACCCCTGACCTGGGATTCCTCACTTGTACAGGGGTGTGTTGCTGCCTTCAAGTCATGGACAAACCCCTCTGAGGAGGAGGAAAATGGTGACTTTGATCTTTTTTTATCGTCTTCATTGTCCACCTGTTTGCTAGTTTAGGAGTATGTCAAAGTGAAAAAGGAAAAGTAGTCTCTTTTCTCTTCAAAGATAGAACCCACTCATGAATCAACATTTGAATCATATACTAAAATACAAACAATTTTGGAATCTGTATAATTGTTCATGAAAATAAACACAGAGTCAGAAATTATGTTTCTAGAAATACTTTGATGAGCTAAAATATTTCCCACTTTTGTTAATCTAAACTGGGTATCTTTCAAACTTTCAGTGGGAGATATTAAAATGGGTACTGAGAAAGTGGTTTCTGTAGGCCAGTTAGTTTGGAAAATTCTGCAAATTATGCCCTCCTTTGGTGGCCCTGTGACGCACGTTATATATTCAAGGCTATGAAAACTCTTGCAGAAGAATTATACTGAACTTGCTCATCTCAGTGTTTTTCAAACATTTTTTTTCCCCTGAGCCAGTTTTTGTTACAGAAACCAGTTTAAGAAATGCCGATGCAGTCATCCCAGAGTTTAACTTGCTATTTATGTTTGCCGAGAAAGTTGCAGAAAGGGCCTCTAGGTAAAGGCTAGTCATCTGACTTATAACAGACTTTTTGGCTCTCTGTGATTCTGACAATGTCTTTGTGGCAGAACTGACTGCAAGGCTTTATTAGTATCCTTATAGATGGACACAGATAATGTCAGAATTCACAAAAAATGGCTGTATAAACCACAATGAATTTATTCATTTGTATTGGAGGATGTCTTTCCCAAAGACTGGGATGCCCATGAACTTAAATAAATGTAACTTAGAAGGTCAGAGATAAGTTGGAAGAATTATTGGCAAAATTCAGACAGGCTAAGGATTGACAACAAGGTCACTTAGGTTGACCTTATTCAAGGTGGGAACTTTCCTAGTTTTATCTCTGGAGTGCCCTCCTCCTGAGATGCCTAAGAGTTTCAGACACTCCAGATGGCTGGTAACTTCACTGTCCCAAGCACACCTGCAGTGGCTTCTTGTGTTCCTCACATTTCTCTTTTCTCTCCTCTCATAATTTGTGATGGTTAATGTTATGTGCCAATTTGGCCAGGCCACAATACCCAACATTATTCTAGATGCTTCTGTGAAGTTATTTATTTATTTATTTATTAAAGATAAGATGAACATTTAAATTGGTAGACTTTATTTTTTCCTTCCAAATTTTTATTTTAATTCTAGTTAGTTAACGTACAGTGTAATATTGGTTTCAGGAGTAGGATTTAATGATTCATCACTTACACATAATGCCCAGTTCTCATTATAACAAGTGCCCTCCTTCATACCAAAAGAAATAAAAAGCATCTAAATCAGCAAGGAACAAGTCAAACTTCCACTATTTGCCGATGACGTGATAATCAGTAGACTTAGGAAAGCAGATTATTCTCCATAATGTCAGTGGGCCTCTTAAGGCCTAATCAGTTGAAGGCCTTAAGAGAGAAAGACTGACCTTCCTAGACAGAATTCTGCCAGCAGATTGCCTTCAGACTTAAACTGCAACTCTTCCCTACATCTCCAGCCTGTCAACCTACCCTACAGATTTTGGACTTGCCAAGTCTCTGCGGTCATATGAGTTAGTTACTTAAAATAAAACTCTCTCCTCCTTTCCTTCCCCCTCTGTCTCTCTCTTCTCTTCTTTCTCTTTCTTTCTCTACACACACACACACACACACACACACACACACACACCCTTTTGGTGGTTTTGTTTTTCTGGAGAACCTGATTAATACTGATGTCAAGGACTGGTTACTAGATTTTGTTCTGCTCTGTCTTTTTCTGTGTTGGCCACCATTTTTTTTCTCAGACCTTTGATTTTTTTAGACACATTAGTAAACGTGATTAAACTATTCTCACTTCCACTAAACCCAAGGGACAGGAATTCACTTTCTTTCTTTTTTTTTTTTTTTAAGATTTTATTTATTTATTTGAAAGACGGAGATCACAAGTAGGCAGAGAGGCAGGCAGAGAGAGAGAGAGAGGGAAGCAGGCTTCCTGCGGAGCAGGGAGCCCGACGCGGGGCTCGATCCCAGGACCCTGAGATCATGACCCGAGCCAAAGGCAGCAGCCCAAACCACTGAGCCACCCAGGCGCCCCATTCACTTTCTTTCTTATTATGATTCAAATATAATTAATTTTTCTTTTGAGGGTAATCTTCCTGTGAGGTATCTCTTTTGTCGCTGGTATGAACCAGTTTTCTAATACTGAAAGTCCACAACAGGGCAACTAAGCAGATTTAGCCTACGGAGAAGAATTCGTGATACTTAATTGTTACCAGTCATGACGCCCAATAACATTATAGACTCTGGTTCTGGGAGACATCTCACAAGGTCAAAGTCTTACAAAGAGGACAGTAAATATTAAGATTCTGTTTTGCTTCCTTAAACAATGTTCAGGGAGAATGATTCTATGGCTCTTTTTGGTAGCCCCTTCAGATGTTTAATCATTTTTACTCTCAAACTTTTTTTTTTTTTTTGTCAGAATCCAGGCGATCTGGTAATTAAATTCATTACTTTTATTTCTTATTTAAGATCTCTCTTTTTTGTCATTGGTAAGTCCAAATATCCCACACATTACCGTTCTGAAAGACATGAAACTTAAAAGGGCCACCACGTTGCATGCCAAAGCCAGCACTCAAAGTCAGCATGGTCTGTCTGCTTTGGATTCTAAATCTTGCTCAGTGCCAGTAAGATTGAATTTAGCAAAGATTTGTTAAGTAAATTCTGCACTCTTTTAAGAAAATAAACTGTAGAATCACAGGCTAGAGGAAACTCACTCATTTTTTGCTGATTTCAATTGAAGGGGAATAGAACACAGTGTAATAGAGAATTTTTGAGAAAACACTTAACTTTTTCTGTTTTGGCTTTATTGAGGGAGCATGAAGCTAGTGTGGTCTTCCTCACTGGAGTCTTGTCCTTTTCCTCTTCCCTCACCCGTCCTAGAAGACAAACATCATTGTATTTTCAAAAGTCACATTTTGGGTTTCCTTCTCCTCTGGGGAAGATAGACAGGCAGACAGGCAAATGGACAGGTAGACACACACACGTGTGTGTGTGTGAGGGAGAGAGAAGAGTTTGATAATGATTTTGCTACTGGAGCAGCTTTAGTAATGACTCTTAGGAGTAATGACTCTTGTGTTTTATAATGACACAGCAGGGCAGTTGGGCTGGATTATTTGCAAGGAATGAGAAAAACAGAGTTTTGAAAAGTGAGTATTAGTAAACAGCCCTAATCTGTGACGGTGTCTCAGCACTAGTCCCCACCAGGGATGCAGATGCTTCCTTTTCATTCACTTATTTCATTTCCAGATTCATCCACAGATGTCAGTTGGAGTATCTGGTGTGAGGCAGGCACCATTCTAGAGCTGAGGATACAGCAATGGGCAAATCCAGCCAGAAGACCTGCCTTCTTGTTGTTCACACCCTAGCTGGGGAGTTGGGACGAGGGCTGTGATGGAGAGAGAGCCCCTTTCTTGAGCCCTTGGAGGACAGACTCTTCATACGTGCAAGTTCATGAGGAGTCAGTTCTGGTTACCCTCAGTTGTGTTTGGAAGAAAAACAACAGCTGCTGGGGGTAGATATCTTTCCCCTGGTCAGAGCAAGAGCCACATCAGTTTCCCATGTACTGTGAATATTGATATTGGCCAGCTCTTTTATAAAGGACGTAAGCTTGCAGAGAATTTTCACTAAAGTATTATTTAAACTTCAAAAAACAAAACAAGGGGCACCTGGGTGGCTCAGTGGGTTAAAGCCTCTGCCTTCGGCTCAGGTCATGATCTCAGGGTCCTGGGATCGAGCCCTGCATCGGGCTCTCTGATCAGTGGGGAGCCTGCTTTCCCCACCCCGCCTCTCTGCCTGCCTCTCTGCCTACTTGTGATCTGTGTCTGTCAAATAAATAAATAAAATCTTTAAAAAAAAATAAAAAACAAACAAACAAAAAAAACTTGCGAGAGCTCATTTAAAGCTGTAAGTGCAATCATAAAATAATTGTCCAGAGATGGCCCTTTCATTGTCTAAATGGTACCAAGAGTAACTTTCATCTGATTCATACACTGTCCTTTTCCCTGGTGGACAATAAATGGATTAAAGTTCTCTATGGGAAGCACTAAATTTAAGTTTAAAAAAAAATTATGGAGTAACTGTTAATGGCATTTAATATGGTTTGATGAACAGATGAGGAAAACAACATGAAGTTGTTTTCTGCAGTTAAATCCATAAGCTTTTTTTTTTTTCATCCAGATGTTGTAAAGTCTTGATTTGATGGTGTGCTTAAGCTCATGGGTTACTTATGATCTTGGGGTTCTAGAGGGAGTATTAGAGGTAGAAACCTGAGAAACTTGTGAAAAAGTGTGATGAGATTTAATCATATTTTGTAAAGTAAAAAATATATATACATACCATTAAAATATACATGTAAATATGCACACAAACGTATTTTTTGAAACACTGTTTTCTTTATTCTGACTATTGCTACTAAAAGTACTTGTCAGATTGTGTGTCATTAATTTCTCCCTCTCTCCCCCAACCTGATTTTAAGTAGGAGGAATGGATTCTCTTGTCTTTTTCTATTTTTTTGAGTTTTCAATAATGTCTTAGCACTAGAAGTACTCTCAGTAGTGTGCTTGCTCATTATTATTGTTTTTTTAAAATTTAATTTAATTTAATTTTTTTTAAAGATTTTATTTATTTGTCAGAGAGAGAGAGGAGCGAGAGTGAGCACAAGCAGACAGAGTGGTAGGCAGAGGCAGAGGGAGAAGCAGGCTCCTGGCTGAGCAAGGAGCCGGATGCGGGACTCGATCCCAGGACGCTGGAATCATGACCCGAGCCGAAGGCAGCCGCTTAACCAGCTGAGCCACTCAGGCGTCCCTTTAATTTTATTTTTAAGAAATCTCCACACCCAGTATGGGGCTCAAATTCAACAACCCCAAGATCAAGAGTTGCATGCTCCACTGACTGAACCAGCCAGGCACCCTGCCCATTATTAATTTTTAAGTGATGTAAAACATATATGTTTTTAATATTCTATAAAGTAATCCCCCCTTATCTGTAGTTTTGCTTTCTGGGGGTTCACTCACCTGCTGTCAACTGAGACCGGTGATCAGAAGATCAGTAGTAGCCTAAGGCTACGTCACAAGGCCTGCGTCCTTCACCTCACTTCTTGTCAACCATGACAACCATTTTGTCATCTCTCATCATCACAAGAAGAGTGAGTACAGTACAGTAAGATACTTCGAGAGAGAAAGAGAGACCACATTCACATAAATTTGATTATAGTATATTATTATAATTCTATTTTATTACTAGTTATTGCTGTTCATCTCTTATTGTACCTAATTTATAAACTCAATTTCCTTTTTTTAAATTTATTTATTTGACAGACAGCGTTCACAAGTAGGCAGTGAGGCAGGCAGAGAGAGAAGGGGAAACAGACTCCCTGCTGAGCAGAGAGCCCTATGTGGGGCTCGATCCTAGGACTCTGGGATCATGACCTGAGCCGAAGGCAGAGGCTTTAACCCACTGAGCCACCCAGGTGCCCCTTTAAATTCAATTTCATCATAGGTATGTGTGTATAAGAAAAAACAGTGTATGTGTAGAGTTTGGTATTATCTGTGATTTCAGGCATCCACTGGGGGTCTTGGAACGTATTCCCCCCAGACAAGGGGGGACTACTGTCGTGTATGATAAAATACCAGTATATAATTTTTTCTCCTGCTTTCAAAACGTGCTGTTTTCAAACGTGTTGCATTGAGATTCTTGGTGGTAAACAAGAGCATAAATTCAAATGTTATCTTAAAACAGAATAGTAAAGCTGGAGAAAAGGTTAAGTAGATTCTAGGAAGAGCAAATGAAGGAAAAAATGAGTGAAAATGTGCAGAAGTTTCTCAGGATGCTCCCTGGAGAGGGACTGCAGAGAGGGCTTCCAGTAAGTTTTGAACCTAACCATAAAGTCAAATATGTCATTTTAGTCTCCACTCGTCTTTGAAAATAAGTAGAAATTCGAAATAATTATATTATTTTCTCACATGGAATATGGGTTACATACCAGTCCCATATGCTTCATGCCAAATAAATGAATGAATGAAGTAACGAGCGAATGGATAATAGAAGCCTAGCTGTCAGCTTCCTTTGGTCTGTGGTGCCTCCCTTCCCAGCAGATCAGTCAGGATTAATCCTGCCAATTAACTCGTAAGTGAAGCGGTTGAAAGCGCTTCTGTACAGCAGTGGAACCATGAGAAAGGATAAAATTTTTTCCACTACTTTGGGTTATGGAATCTGCGTAAGGTTAGAAAAAGAAACTTTTCCCAAGTTGTTCCCCTCCCAGGGAAGTTACTGATAACTACAGGAATTTAGAAGCAATTTGACCATTAAACAAATAGAACTTCTGGCTTTCAATATATGAATCTTTAAGAAATCCTGAACATTCTAAAGGCATTTGAAATTCCAAGCACTTTATTTCCTTTTAGCCAAGGCTTTGCCTTGCCCGACATAAAGAACAGACCCTTCTTTCCTGGTGTTTATGTAGAAGGGTGTAAAATATTTGATAGAGAAGATACAGGAAAAAAAATCATACTAAGTTGTTACAAAATATTGTTACAAATCAACTGTGTTTTAGTTTGTGAAAAAGACTTGTAATTGCTAAGAAATAAGTGATGGATGGATTGCCCCAAACTGCAAGATCTGTAGTTTCAGTGAGGCGTCAGAGTATATATTTTGCAAAATTGTGCACTTCTCAGTGGGGTACTCCCAGGAGTCCTTTTCTTTACTGTTTGGCCATAAAGTATATTAACTCAGTTTTTCAAATGTACGGAGCTAATCTTTTAATTCAGAGCCTTGATAAGTATTGTTCCCTCTGACTGGGTAGAATGTTCCCATTAGGAGTCACATGTCTCCTTCCTTCAGTTGCTGCCTCAAATACTACTTCTGAGTAGCTTGCCCTGACTGCTTCCCCTGTAGACACCTAACCTCGGAGTGTCTTTGTGCTCATCCTATGCCCATTCCCACCCTGTCATTGTCATCTTGTTTCATTTCCTTGAATTCTGTTGACTCAAACTAAAACCCCCTGAGGAGTTCTTGATGGCTCATTTTTTCCACCTACGTTATGCTCCAACCCAGTTCACACCATGTCAGTGGGTGCATTGGTCTCTGACCCCAAAGTGCATTTCTCCATGAGACCATTTCTCCTGATCTTTGTTGTTAATCAGTCAACACCTTACCATTTTAACTGGACAAATGTAGTACCCATTGGGTGTTCTTTTTTTTTTTAAATTTTTTTTTAAAAAGATTTTATCTCTGGGGCACCTGGGTGGCTCAGCAGGTTAAGCCTCTGCCTTCGGCTCAGGTCATGATCTCAGGGTCCTGGGATCGAGCCCCACATCGGGCTCTCTGCTCAGCAGGGGGCTGGTTTCCTCCTCTCTCTCTCTCTCTCTCTCTCTGCCTGTCTCTCTGCCTACTTGTGATCTGTCTGTCAAATTAAAAAAAAAAAAAGATTTTATCTCTTTATTTGAGAGAGAGAGATAGCGAGAGAGCAAGAGAGAGAGCACAAGCCAGGGGGAGCAGCAGGTAGACACAAAGGGAGAAGCAGACTCCCCACTGACCAGGGAGCCTGATGTGGGGCTCGATCCCAGGACCCTGGGATCATGATCTGAGCTGAAGGCAGACACGCAACCAACTGAGCCACCCAGGTGCCCCCCCCCATTGAGTGTTCTTATTGTTTGATAATTATGTTCCTTAGAGTCTCCTCAACAGTCCCAATGATCTTTTAGAGACATAATTAAGTCATGTCTGTTCTCTGCTGAGAATACACTAAATCACGCTTAGAAGAAAATTCAGACCCTTTAAGCTGTCCTACCAGGCTCTGCATGATTGGCTTCCATATGACTATCCCACCTTATTATTTATTTTTTCTAAATCTTTCTCGTTCCCTTGGCCCACCATATTTGAGCCACACTGACCCCTCTCCTCTTTCTTGTATATGTTAAACTCATTTCTACCACAGAACCTCTTTTCCACTATCCCCTCCGAAACAGTTTTTACTGATCCCATGTGGTAATTCCTTATTAGTAGTTGTGTGGGGCCCTAAGGATGTATGCCATTTTATCCTGTGTTTAATTCAGTTATCTTGAGTTAGATCAGTAGAGGGCCATATAGCACATAATGGTGAAATCTTGAACGACTTGAGAAATTATTGACTCTGAACTATCTATTAAATAATTCTCAGAGTTAACCATAATTAGCATTGTTATTTAAGAACTACTTAATAAAGCATTGTTTAGGTCTAGAATTTGAAGACAATCGGATATCTTCAAATAAAAAAAAAGAGTCACCCAGATGAAAGAAATAACTATTGGACTTTTTTTTTTTTTTTGAGTAAGCTACAAGCCATAGTAATTTGCAGCAGTAAGCATTGTAATACTAATCACAATTGTGAATTACTTATGTTTGTTTCTTATTTAATCATTGCTCAGTGGTTGCTTTGGGAGTTTGTATTTTCTCTGACAAGTTTTTCTTTGATAGCCTTTTAATTTAATTTAAGTTTATTTTAGATTTTAAAAATTGAGGTGACATTCACCTTACATAAAATTTACCAAATTGAGCATCTCTGGTATATGTTAAATTTTGATTCTCATCTATACTATTACAGTTATTTAATATCCCTTAAAAAGACCCAGAGTATCTCATCCGGTGTTCGAAAAGAATTTTTTCATCTCCGCAAATCATGTGCCCACTGGCTCATTGGACAGGCTCTCTGAATTCGACGCCAGGTCTGCTCTTGGAAACTGCAAGCCTGCATTTCTTGCGCCAGATTCTGCTGGAGGCGCAGGTGGGCATCAGCTCAGCCAACCCGCCATGGCCCTCTACCACCTGGTGAAGAAATCTGTTAGGAACATGAGAAGACTCTTTGTAGCTTTTATTGACTGTTCTTTTGCCTTAAATCTGCAAACAGTAATCCACTATCGAATAAAGCGCCATGAATTCAATTCAGACCCTGCATTATTGATTTTCAGGCAGAATTGGTGCCATGATACTGTTGTACTGTTGGTTACATTCAGGATCAAGTTTTAAGTTCTTAATGATTTAATTCCACTTCCGGATGAATTAGAGCCACTATGTCCCTACTTGGGCAAATAGAAAGAGAAACATTCTCTAGTGTGCAGATGACATGGTTAGTAACACACACTAAGGATATTTAAAATGCCCCACTGGCCCAGCTCTTCACTATGACCATCAGTTAATTATTTAAAAACCATCATTGTGATTTCACTTGATATTCCTTGTATTAAAACTAGTATAACTGGAAGTCTAAAAACACAGTCATCTCCATTTGGTACCCAGGTTTGTATTTGAGACCTAATTCATCTTACAAGCATCGGGAAGGTACATATTTCGAAGCTGGACCCACTGAGTTTATGTTTATTGAGGCTGAGGTGGTCAGTGTTGGGTTATATTTGCTTTGAACATCTTCTGGTCTAAAGTCATGTGGCCATGCATTGTGGATGAACTGTAGGAATTCGATCACCTTTAAGTTTGTGTGAGAGGGAACTCAGCTGCCATACCTCTCAGGCCATTTGAGGAGAGTTGAGTTGGACTTCCCTTTAGGAATTCATTCTTTTTATTCAGCTCCTCGTACATGGCCACCAGCCCTGCTTTACATGGTCAGGTTGTTGAAGCATAATCACTTTGTATTTCATAAGCTACTCAGAGTTATTGTTCTGCTGTGGAGTATACTTGTAGGGGAACCTAATCTCAAATTTATTGCCACCCACTTATTACCATTCAGAGCTTGCTTAAGAATTTAGGGAGAATTGTTCGACCTAAGTGGTCCAGCCATTCCTCCAGATGACCAAAATCTATCCCTGGATTTAGCGAACCTTTGGGTAGTCCCATACTTTGACTGAAAAGTGTTGGTTCTCTGAATGCTTGCTTTGATTAAATTGCACCAGGGTGTTTTAAAAAGAATACACAAGAGTTAATACACTTGCATTGTAATTCAGAATATGTATCTTTTTTGCAAACTAAATTAAAAGGTATAGCGACCAGAGACACCATCTGTCACTATTTAAAAGTTATAATTAGGATAATAATTTTTAATATCATTGTCAGATGTTGGAAAAGAAAAGCATTAGGACACAATTGGAGGCTCTCCCCCTTCTCTGTAAGGCCAGTAGTTCAAAATTTGGAAATATATTTGGCTGAAATTTTTCTTACAATTTTTAATTATATGTATTTTTTAATTGTGGATACTACTGGCATAATGTCTTCTTGCGTATGATATTCCTTACCTTCAATTGTATGAATATTCTGTGACAGCCAGTCTTCAATTTGAAATTTGAATTTATAATTTTGTGTATTAATTAGGTAAGTATAAAACACAGGAAATTAGCAGCTGCACCTGAGTTATAGACTAAAAAACTTTAGAGTTGATTTCAAAATCCATTATGCTTCAAATAATTTTACTAGTCAGTAGTTAACCATGAAATTAAAAGAAATAAACGCCATTTCAATTTTCTTTATTTGTTCAGTTATTCATTCCTTTGACAAATATTTATTTTTGTGCCTATTATGTACCTGGTACTATGAAAACCTTTGCTCAGTTCTTTTCCTCTGTTATAATTATTTAATATTTGAATATTAAAATATTTTATGTTTATGTGCTGCATTAGTTAAAACTAAGCGTGATGCTGTATCACCAAACACAGAAATCATAACAGCCCCAAGAATGTCAGGATGCACCAAATTATGTTTGATTTATACTCAGAGATTTAATATATATTTAGGTGCAATATTTAATAAGGCATGTGTTCCATCAGAATTTATATTCTTTCAAGAAGAATCATTTTTGAGTTGAAAATTAAATTGACCATGCACAACTTTTCATAAAATTAAACTATTTCATCTTTAAAAATTGAACTATGTGATTTTGACACTTAGCAAATAGTCCATTAGATTAGATATAATTTCTTTGTGATCTTAGGAAGCTTAAAATCATAAGTGACTCTCAAGATCTTAGTAACATATTAGAAATTTGTATCTATAGGATTAAATAAGCACAACAAATTCCTATCAACTTGGTCACCATACACATTTTATTTTTGTGCCAATAGACTTGTCAGCTTTCAGGTCATTTTTTTTTTTTTTTTTAATCAATAAGTAGAAGTATAACCATAATTTCTTCTTCCTTACTAAAGTACAACTGCTTTTTAAGCCATTAGGATTAGTAGGCATTTAAGCAATGTTTTCTACTTTAAATGATGCAATTACCATTTGAGAACACTGCCTCTCAATTTGATCAGTCTAGAAATGCAGCCCATTATAGGATGAAGAAGAATAACTACTTAATGAGGCAGAATACAGCTTTACAGGCTCTTAAGCCGGAAAATGGGTGAGGTCCAGTTTACCTTTAAAATCTTTTGGTCTCTTTGTAGAAAAAAAGTGTTAATATGCCTCATAAAATCTCTCAAGAAGTATGCAATGGTGAATACATTTCTTCTTCTACATGATTTCTTTCTGAAGAGTTCCTTTAATCTATGTGAAGTTGCCCTGAGATTTGGTTGAGTTAGTCAAAATGTACCAAAAATGCTAAGTATCTCACCTTTACTACTCGCTGCATAGAATCTGGAGAAGGCAAAGTTAGATTGACTCTAAAGGGAAGAAGAGAACGTAGGACATGATTTCTTGAGATGTCTCCCAATCCTGAGAATGTGATTTTGTGAATTAAATTAATGTATATATTACAGTTGGGTTAGAAATAAGAAAGCATTTGAAAACCCTGTGGCCAATTAAAATACTAGACCACCCAGAAAGACCATTCAGTGTCCTAAAACAAAGGTCTTTAAACCTGGAGGAGTTTGCCTCATGTCTTGTTTTTAAGTAGGGATTACCCTTGAGCCAGAGCTCTATGACAGATGTGAATGCATCTGTCTTCCTTTCTTTCTCTCTGTCTCTTTTAAGAATGCAAAAGGAGTGTAGTATATTGAATTCCTCTTGTATCATTGGTTTACGTTAGTCTCCTTCTACTTATATTGAGCCTGGCTTATTTTGGGTTAGCTTGTGAATTTAATGCGATCATAACACATTGTGATGGCCATGATTGCAGAATGGAAAATGTCACTACTATGTGCCAGTTCATTTAAATCATTTTTAAGTACCCACCTGTGCTCTGAACTCTCCATTTGAATTTTATTGGCTAATATGTTTTTGCTCCAATTTCAGTTCCTTTAACTCTCATACTTTGGTAAATTAATCTGAGAGCATGTGCTGTTGCCCTTTCAGCTTCTGTTCTTGTTCTAATAAAGGCCCCCTCTGCTTGATGGGTAGACATATAGGCCTTTCTTATTTTAAAAATCAATTTGAAAAAGCATAGTTTCTAAAGGGCAAGGAGAACCTTTAACACTTTAAGACATATTATTTGGAAAATGTTCAATTTCTGCTGTTGTGGGCTGAAATGGAGTGAATAAGAAATTGCATCTAAAACAATACTTTTTTTTTTTTTTTTGAACTATGTTTTTCCATCTTTTGTGAATGCCTGTTTCTGTATTTCATGGAAGTCTGCCTTCTCTGATAGAGGCTTGGTGAGCTGGGGACAAGACAGCTCTGGGGATTAACCTTTCTGCCTCAGACTGACTACCTTTTTTCCTTTTAATCTGAAGCTCTGTTGGAGACATTACCATGAGAATGAGAAGGGAATTGGGGATTAGTGTAGAGTAGGGTGGCAATTTCGAGATCTGAAAGGAAACCCGGGAAAATGGAGCAGGAGAGGAGTGGAAAAATCTAACTGGAAGCAGGAGATGTACTTGAAGTCTGGGTTCTCCCTTTTTGTCCAGAATGTACTAAGGTTGGGCGGACGTGAGGATATGCATGTACAGTGAGAGCAGCCCTGATGCCGGATAATTAGGGTTGAAGTTTCAGTACTTGGGGCAGAGCATGCTCTAGGGGCCTCCTGAGGTTGAACTGTGTTACCCTGGGCAAGTTAGTTAACCTCTTGGTGCCTTAGTTTCTTCATCCATAAAATGGGGAGATTGACAATCATGCTTATGTCTTAGGGTTGTTGTGAGGATTAACTGAGCAACTATAGGTAGAGCACTTAGAAAATGCTTATTTATTTGTAATATTCATTTTTAATGATTTGGAGTGAGAATAGCAATGTGGATGAGTTAAAAAACATGAATTGTTAATCATTTTAGAGAAAATTAATTATTTCATTGCTAATGTGAGCAGACCATAGTGGATCTCCAAAGAAACCATGAACTTTTCTGATTTTATGCCTCTCCTTTTGCCTAGAAGGTCTTCCTCCTAGAAATGTTTGCTGAATCCTTCAGGACTTATATCAAATGCCATCTTCTCAGTGGATTCTCTCTGATGCCTCCTGGTTTGGCCCCTACTGGGGGTTCCCATGGCACTTAGAGAGTATCTTTAATGACACTGATCTCGTTAAAAGTAGATCATCTTTTCAACATGTGGGGTTCTCTTCTTGCTGACAGAGACTCTGATAATTTTAATGATCCACATGTGTAGTGTATGTGAGACAGGTAGACATTGTTGACATTTGATTAGGAAAGGTACAGGATTCTTCTAGTGTTCAGGTAGGATTCCCTTAATGCCTGAATCACCGCCATGCCCTTCACCTTGTGTATGAGATCCGTTTTGAAAATGTGATAAACACCTGCTTCAGGTCCTAGGAAATGCTCAAAGGAACTGGCAAGCTGAGCTGGATGGTTATGGAAGAGAAATGCTTATTTTTTCTTCCTTCCTCCTCCTCCTCCTCTTCCTCCTCGTGCTCTTCTTTCTCTCCCTCTCCTCCTTTTTTAGGGTTTAGTTAGTTTACTTAAAGCTCCAGTTTAATTTTGCTCATCCATTTAGAAACTTACTTAATCTTGGTACAAATAGATTTTCATACTATTCAGGAAGTATTTTATCTCATTTTCATGAAAATTTAAGTAATAACCAGTTGAATATTTTGTTATAAACCACTTATGTGTACTTGCAATAATTCCTTTCCAATCTGTTATTGAATCAGTATTTTATCTTACAGCAGATGGTGTCCTATAATTAAGAAAAAAAATGGTGTTATTATGACACTGAATTTAAGAATAATAGCCATATACAAATCCGTGCGATTGGCTGATAAGAAATATGTACTGGTTTATTATTCTTAAATGGCTAAATTGTATATGTTTTGTTATATTATCTTTACAAGCATATTAGAAATCATCTGTCTTATAATGTTGTATCATCTAATCCAAGGGGAAATAATGTGTGGACATTTATAGGCTTTTGTTTATAAATGGATCATTTAGATATGTTTCCTCTCAAAGAGGAAATTTAGCTCTAGAAAACAGGAAAGAATTGTAGAAACTCCCATGTGCTTTGGAAAGTGACTTGCTCTCATGTTGGACCAGTGAGTTTTGCAGATTATATCCATTTCACTCTGAGTCACCTCTATTTAAAAATTGGGTAAAACTGGGTGTCTGGGTGGCTCAGTTGGTTAAGCTACTGCCTTCGGCTGAGGTCATGATCATGGAGTTCCGGGATCAAGTCCCGAGTTGGGCTCCCGGCTCCACGGGGAGTCTGCTTTTATCTCTGACCTGCTCCCCTCTCATGCTCTCTCTCATCTTCTCTCTCTCTAATAAATAAAAACAATCTTTTTTAAAAATTAGATAAAACTAATTAGCATGAGGAGAGTAATCAGCAACTCCGTAGATAGCAAGGGTGCTGGTAATTGTCCTTTGTTTGGAACGCCAAATAGGAGAGATACTGGAAAGAAATACCAAGGTGGTGCTTTCAGTTAACCAGGTTTCTCCCAGAAAATTATAAAAGAGTCTTCCTTATAAACTTGTTTTCTTGCTGGCTGTATTTTATCACCTCAAATAGTGTTGAGGTGGCTGTGTTGAATAGAGAACTGGACGCACAGGTATAGGTCTTGATTTTTCAACTTTCCTGCCTGTGTGGGTTGGGTCAAGCAGTTTATGCTCTCTGAAACTCAGTTTCTTCATCTACAGGATGAGAAGGTTTTAAATAATTGGCACTATGTTTTAGCAATGTGAAAAATATTTATAGAAATATTAGTAACATCTGTAAAGTTTGAGCCTACAAAGTCAAATGTTTTTTCAGGAATTTATTATTGAAGTAGTGTCAATCATTTCAATAATTGAAGGAACTCAGATATGAAGTGCACCTTTGGAAATCTCTACAGTGTTGCGTTTGTAAGTGACATTGATAGTAAGGTTTAGTATGGAAGGCTATTTTGCATATAGCATTAAGTGATTCTAATTACCTATGACTGTTTCATTCATAGATGGAGATAGATCCCCTTTAGAACACGGGGGAAGGTTTCTTTTAATTTCATTATGGCACATAGAATTTAGTGAAGAAAAGGGAGCACCCCCTTTGAGGTAGATTACTAGTAAGTCAGCTGTTTGAAATTCTTGGTGTCAAAGGTCCTGGGGCCGTTCCAGCTATAGAAACAGGAAATGTAATTGCTTTCAGTGTTCCCAGCTCTTTCTTTGTTTTGTCAGTGTTTGGCAGATTTTAAGGTGTTTTTGAGAAAATAGAATCTGTTCCCTTATTCAACAACAGGTTAGGTGGCACACATTTTGGGGCAATTATCCTGCATTGGTAGGGGAAACAAAGAAGTAAAGATGAAAGATATATGATGCCTTAAAAAAAAAAAACGCTGGAATTTTGGAGTGCAGTAAAACTGTATCACTGAGGAAATAAAAGAAAACAAGTAGAATGAAGTTATTATTGAAAGAGAAGTGCAGAGTCTTAGAGTAATTCAGACCAAGGAGACATTACTTTTAGTTGCAAAAAATCAGCAAACTGGTGAATGTTTCAGAAGATGAGAATGGTGGGAAGAAGGAAAGGACATTGGGGGAAGAGGGAACAGTTTGACTAGTGGCTTAGGAATGGGATGAAGCCAGTGTTGCTGAGGAGTACCTATTAAAAAGGGGCATGGTGGGAAAATTAGAATAGAAGCAGCATAGCAGAAAATAAGAGATAGGTAGAATCAAGTCAGATTATAGATTTCTTGTCAAAGAATTTGACCTTGATTATTTCCAAATTTGAAGAAGTTATTAAAGTTTTTTGAGCAAGGGACTACATCACTGTGCCTTAGAAGGGTGAACCTGGCCACAGTGTATAACACAGTCCGAAAGGTAATAGGCAGAAACAAGGGGGAGAACCAGTATGATACCATCGTTAGTAATTCAAACAGGAGTCCATAAACAGCTAAACAATGGAAATGTCAATGAAAATCAACAGGCAGTAGTTGATTTGGGTGGTTAGAATTAGTAGAAGATAGTCACTGGTGCTGGGTTACCAGGGCTGCATGAGAGGGAGATGGAAGAGGCAGGGACAGCTGGGCGGACCATGACTGGAAGGGGGAAGTGAGGTGAAGGTTGATTGGGGCTGGGCAGAGTGGGTAGCAGGAAGGAATGAGGATTCATGTTCTGAACTCGTTGAGATTTTGACGTACACGTCAGCTGTCCAGCCGGAGATGTCCCCCAGGCAGCTGGCGATGTGGAATAAGCTAGTAGAGGAAGTCAGACCTTCAGGACAGTATTGGAATAAATAGCCCTGGGAACTTAGATACAGAGTCAGTTCTTGATGAGGCAGTGAGTGTAGATATGTTTTTGGCTGTGAAAGTAAACCAAATACCATGAGTAGGTTGAGGGAGTGAGGGGGCTGAGGGATTTCTTTTTAGGAAAGTAAGATAGCCAAACGTGTTCTCACCCTGAGGGAAAAGAGCCAGGACAGAGGACAAGATGAAAGACACGAAAGATGAAAATAATGCTTCTGAAATTCCATTTTAGTCACCATGCTGTTGGCTAAAATTGAAATTAAGACACTCAGGTGGCTACCAAAAGCAAATTTCTGGATTGGTGGATAAAGGCTGAATGAAGGTATCAGGATTTGTACCATCAGACCATATACAAGGAAGAATTGATGAGACCAATCGGTGTAACTGAGCTTGAGCAAATAAGCAAACTGAGTTTTAAATACAGAGCAGGCACTGTAAACTTCCCTCATTCTGGGTCAACAATGAGTTCATTAAACTGGATAGATTTCTTCCAAAAACTTCTCTTCTACGTTCATCAGATATTTCTGATACCCATACAGGATACTTGGCTTATGAGAAGCTATGTAATTATACAGTTCTGAGTTATGTTTTCATTGTTTATACTTTCCGTGGAGAAATTTGATAGGATTATTTTGTTGGTGAGGTGTGCCTATGTCTTATTCCCTTTGTTAATTTTCAGAATTGAAAGCTTGAACTTGGTTAAGAAAGCATTTTGTTTATTTTTGGCTTGTAACTAATACCTGATGTAAAGTCGCTACCATGACGTTCCCTTGGATATTTCAAGGGAGGTGGTTGAAAAGCTCGAGGATTCAGGTAGAGAAATTGGTATGCTTTGTTCAGTGAACAGCTGCCAAATTTATGAGGAAGTGCAATCATAAAATGTTTATAAATTGATTTCATCTAAATATGTTCCCTGGTGCCCCTTAATCTTCTGTTACTTGTTAGAATCAACCCTATGCAGCATGAGCAAAGCCTATATGCACAGCCCAACTAAGGTCCTTTTTGCTCCCTCTGGATCACCTGGATATAGTTCATCTCCATTCCATGCGTGCATATATGACAACATGATTGAGTAGCATTGACTCCGGTGCATCATGATTTTGAAACCATGAACAAAATTGGAGATTTTATAATGCCAAGTCCTAAAACTGAAGTGGGGGCAAAAATCCATTTCTGGCTGACAAACTTTCTGTTGACGCTGGGCCGAGTAAACAGTGTTCTTCTCAGGCAGTATTTTTGTAGCTGTATCACAGGTATTACCACCTAACGGAGGCCAGGAAATAGTTCATTTTCAGTGCCTCAGGCTTAAAAGAAAAAACAACTTCAGACTTCCAACAACTTACAGGCTTCAAACATTACTCTTTAAAATATATGTTAAGTGTTGGGTGTTTATTTGAAGAATTAATTTACATTTTTAAAAAGATTTTATTTATTTATTTGACATAGAGGTCACAAGTAGGCAGAGAGGCAGGCAGAGAGAGAGGAAGAAGCAGGCTCCCTGCAGAGCAGAAAGCCCGATTCAGGGCTTGATCCTAGGACCCTGGGATCATCTGAGCTGAAGGCAGAGGCTTTAACCCACTGAGCCACCCAGGCGTCCCTAAATTACATTTTTTTAACTAATTTTACATTTTTACATTTTCAAACTCCTCTCCCTGTGATCGCTCATCTTTTCAGTTTGTGTTCTGTGGTACTACAAAATTCTTATCACTATATACAGTAAATTTCACCTTGCTTATTACAGCATCAGTAGTAAACGCTCATTATTCTTAGCGTAGCTTTCATAAACATCTACAGATTTCCTGTCCACGAGGTACCTCTCCAACATCCTCTAAGTCTGGATTGCCCTTTCAACTAAGGACCCGGCTCTGGAAGCGTCCAGCACTAGCGGTCCCCACCTCAGATATGTCATCGGCTCCCTTCCTTACTCTTTACATTTCTTCTCCACCTCAGGAACAAACGTAAGGACTGTATTTTATGAGGTTTGGTTTCCATTAGTTCAAAATAATTTCTCTTGGAAAATTGGTAGTTTTGGCAACCATGGGCTTGTACATGGCAGCAGCCACCTCCCAGAGAGCAGATGGGGCCCCGACACTGCTGTCCCCCAAGATCCTGGCCAGCTGTCGTGTTGTTCCCAACAGTGAGGTTGTCTCCTGTGTACCGTCAAGTCTGTGCTGTTGTTTTTCTTCCACATGGATCACTTCACGCATTTGGTACCTGAATGTCAATTTGCAGCCTCTGGTCTGTTGCTTATGTCTGAGTGGATCATGAAGGAACAAGAGCTGACACAAATGAAACATTTTACCAGCATCAGTGGCGTGCAGTGGGGGAAGAGGTGGGGTGGGGTAGGCTGGGGTGGGGTTGATGTTGTCTTGTTGCCAGGAGAAGGGCTGTTGGGCGCCCAGGTGTTTTGTTCAAGAGTATTGAGTCTGAGTGGTGTCATTCTCTCTGTGGAGACCAGAGATTTGTCCAGAGTAAAAGCTGGTACAATAATTCGTCTGTTTACTCTCTGTTTCTTCACATGGTTTCAAATAAAAGCCATATTTTGAATAATATTGTTAACCTTTATCTTTCTGTCTTTGGATTCGCAGCTGTATTTGGTTAGTTGGACTGTAAACATGACCTTTTTATTGTTGTAAAATACATATCCTATAAAACGTACTATTTTAATCATTATTAAGTGGCCATTCAGTGGCATGAGATACATTCACAGTTGTGCAACTATCACCACTAGCGATTTCCAGAATTTTTGTATCCTCTCAAACTGAAACTTAACCATTAATCAATAATTCTTCATTTCTACCCCCACCTCAGCCCCTGGTAACAACATTCTACTTTTGTCTCTATGAAACTGACTAATCTAGGCATCTCATATGAGTGGAATTAGACAATGTTTGTCCTGGCTTATCTCACTTAGCGTAATATTTTCAGGGTTCATCCATGTTATAGCACATATCAGAATTTCATTCTTTTTTTTTTAACATGAAACATGGAGTATATTAATATTTACTTTATATGTAGCCACTAAAGGAATAAGCGTACTTTGATCCATTGTAGGTTTTATATATGTGTGTGTGTGTGTGTATAGTTATATATAAATATATATTATATTGTAAAACTTGTAAAATTACATGCTTATACAACTTATAAAATTATATGCTTATATAACTTTTAAAACTTGTAAAATTATATACTTATATAACTTTTAAAAAGATTTTATTTATTTATTTGAGAGAGAGCATGAGAGGTGGGAAGGGGCAGAGGGAGAGGGAGAAGCAGGCTCCCTGCTAAGCAGGGAGCTTGACACGGGGCTCAAACCCTGGACCCTGAGATCATGACCTGAGCCAAAGGCAGACTCTTAACTGACTGAGCTACCCAGGCACCCTGCTTATATAATTTTAATAACAGGTATGCTATAAATTAATTGCTTTTGGTACCATATTGGCTGATTTTTTTCTTTTTAAAAATTGCTCATAGTACATATAACATATAATTTACCATCTTAACCATTTTTAAATATATGGCTCAATGATATTAAATACATTTATAGTGTTGTGCAAGTATCACCCCTACCTGTCTCTAGACTTCTTTTCATTTTGCACAACTGAAACTCCGTACCTATTAAATAATTGCCCTCCACTCTCTCTTTCCCCCAGGCCCTGGCAATCACCATTCTGCTCTTTATCTCTATGATTTTGAGTACTCTGGGTACCACATATAAGTGGAATCATATAGTATTTGTACTTTTGTGACTAGCTCATTTTTGCTTAGGGTGTGGTCAAGATTCATCCACATTGGGATGTCTAGGTGACTGAGTTGGTTAAGTGTCTCCTTCAGCTCAGGTCATGATCTCGAGATCCTGGGATCAGGTCCCGGATCGGGCTTCTTGTTCAGCAGGTAGTCTGTTCTCCCTCTGCCTTGCGCTACCCCTGCTTGTGTGTTGTCTCTCTTTCTTTTTCTCTCTCTGTCAAATAAATAGATAAATAAAATCTTAAAAAGTAAAAAAGACTCATCCATGTTATTCTATGTATCAGAATTTCCTTCCTTTTTAAGGGTAAATAATAATTCCATTGTATGTAGGTAATACATTTTACTTATTTGTTTATTTGTTGACGGATACTTGGCTTGTTTCTACCTTTTGGCTATTGTGAATAAGGCTCTATGAACTTGGATGTACAATAAGTCCTTGCTTTCAATTCTTTTGGGTATTTATATATACATGGCCTTTTAATCAGTTATGTTATTCATCTTCCAAAGCTTTTGTCCCAGTATATATTTCTGGTGAAATCTGTATGCATATAGCATTCTTTCATTATTTTTACTAATGGGAGGAGGTTGATAGCTCTTGTCTTTGAAATGTGCACAGAACTCCAGTGCTAGAAGCTTCTATCTGAAATCATTGGTTCCTATCGCATAAGAATTCCACCAGAGCTCTGATCTTTAAAGCTGTGCTGGGCTGTTTAAATCATGTTTCTTTAGAACTCCCAACATTTTTAGCTTTTCTTTGAGTTTTTCTCTGGTAGACATGCTTTAGGTAAAGCTCTTTTATTTATGCATTGCTGTTTGAACTGCATTTTCTAAATCGAGTCATCTAAATAGAGGACATAGAAGTGTTCATTTGGGGGCACCTGGGTGGCTCAGTGGGTTAAGCTGCTGCCTTCGGCTCAGGTCATGATCCCAGGGTCCTGGGATCGAGTCCCGTATCGGGCTCTCTGCTCAGCGGGGAGCCTGCTTCCCTCTCTCTCTGCCTGCCTCTCCATCTACTTGTGATTTCTCTCTGTCAAATAAATAAATAAATAAATAAAATCTTTAAAAAAAAAAAAAAAAGAAGTGTTCAGTTGGCTTTATTTTGGTTGGTATATTGAAATGGAGGATTCTTACTCCGTAATGAATCTGAGTTTCTACACTGTGTGCTCTGAGGTGTTATAGATTGGCTAATTCACAACCTTCACCTCTTTGGGACACACCAGCTGTCGTTGTAGAGGAGCACAGCCTGCCTGGGAGATGGGAGTATCTGGGAGCAGGACTGGTTCAACTAATCAGGACGCTAAGCTGGTCAAACGTTCTGCCTGTAATACATCATGAATCTTTGGACTATATAAATAAGGCTCTCTACCTGTTAAATTTGATTGATTACCATTACCATGTATATGGCAAATTGGTTATTACATTTGTAGCTCTTTTTTTGAAGTTTTCATTTGCTTTTATTTTTTTAAACTTACTTTTATTTATTTATTTATTTATTTATTTATGTTTAGTTAGCCAACATATAGTACATCATTTGTTTTTGATGTAGTGTTCAACGATTCATTAGTTGCATATAACACCCAGTGCTCATCACAACACTAAAGTTTTCTTTTATTCTGAGCATGGGCACTGGCAGCACTTACTTCTATTTTGGGAGATCTTTCCCTTTAACTATGAGATGCCTGTTTTCATTGCTTATCTTTAATTTTAATGTGGCATCTGGGCAAAGTTTTTACATATTTATTTATTTCCCTGACTTATTTTTCAAAGGGTGTTACATCTATTTAGTTAGAAAACACATGGAAAGGATGCACAGTGAAACATTTTCTCCCATGAGACAGCCACTGATGCTAGATTTTGTGTGTTCTAGAGATACTTGCTGTATTGCTTTTTTTGTCAAGTACAGCATATGTACAGAATAGTGTGAAAGGATATATGGAAAGTATGAAGAATCATAATAAAAACAAGCACTCAGGAGAAAGTTATTGCTGGTCCTTCGAAGCTGTCCATGTGTGTCTCCCTCATGGACCTCTGTTCTCTTAGTTAAGAAGTAACCACTATTTGACTGCTGTGAGAACCATTCTCTGTATCCAGCAAGGATGCAGCGACACTGAATTAAACCTGTCCTTGTTATAGACAGTATCAAAATATAGAGACATGGTCTTTTTAGCACCGATGAATTGTTCATTGTATTTTTTAACCACATTGCAGATCTTTTCCATGTGATCACAGAGTCTGAGCTGAGACTTTGCCTCTCCCTTATCATGATCTGGATATTTGAAAGACATTTCCACTTAGAAGAGCCGTTTAAAATTTAATACATTCGTGTTATTTTAGGCGTGTGGCACACCTGCTAAGGCAGAATGGTGATTCGGATGATGGAAGACAATTAAAAAATTTTAGAGCATTCAGAAATGGTGTTCTGATTGGAAAGAGCTGCATTTATATATTTTGGGGGGGATTAACATTCCAAAGGAGAGCTCAGCCTTGTTAATTTTCATGATTTGCGGGGTGCTTGATACATGGCAGGTTATTACTAAATGTTTATTGAATAGGACCGAATTAAACTCTGTCATATGCATAGTTAAGTCATTCTGCACACCATTCATATTTCATGCTCTGGGTGGGAGCTTGGAGATTGGCTAGAGATCAGTGCTTATCAACCTGACTATATGTCCTGTGCTCCAGTTGTCACCTCTCTTTGTCCTTCACTCACAGTAAGTGTCTTAAGAAGACTTCAGGTTTCTTTTGGTCTATGTGAGGCAAGAAAGAAGAAAAGATTTATTTATTATCATTTGGTTATTTTGGTTTTGGTTTCTGTCTCTTCCTTTTCATCCATGTAGCTGTATTAACAATGATGTCCCCTGACCATGGTGGGAATGAGGCAGGGGCTGTCATATGAGCTGTGGAGCGGAGACTCTTCTTGGTCCTTGTCTGTTGCTGAACCTCATAACTAGCATGGCTTCCTGATGGGGACGGAGCCCACGTTTTTGAGACTGCTTTACTAAAAGCAAAAAACGTGTGTGTGTGTGTGTGTGTGTGTGTGTGTGTGTGTGTGTGTGTTTGTAACTATTGTTTTTAAGATGTCCTGGGTCTATTCCTGAGTAACATCCTATCTGGAATTCATTCATTTCACCTGGCAAACCCCAGCTCTGCAGATGCTTGGATATTGTACCATAAACTTGTATTCCAAATGTTGGAGCAAAGAAAGGAAGCTTGTAAAGAAATTTCATTTTACAGAACTTGTAAAATTTTCATGGTTCGTCATTCCTTAAATTCCAAAAACAGTTGAGTAGCTTGTGGGGATGAATAATTAAGGAAAAAAAGATTTTGTGATGGAAAGGAGGAGCAGGCAGAAGGGAGAGGTTGGGGTTGGCGTATGTATTGGAAAACCATGGTAATTTAGCAGGTAATCAAAGACATTGAGAGCATGCTTGTCATGATTTCAAAGGAGTGGAGACTGTTTTCTTTCATTTCCTCTACTGTGGGTCTGTTCTCTTCCAGTTTCTCCCTCCCACTTATTGTTTGTGAGGGCTTTGGGCTCTATCTTCTTTCCTTGTATTAAAAAAAAAAACCCCAAAACAAAAAGCAAACCTTTGTTTTGTTCTATTTTAAATGATATTCCAGTTGGCATTGGGGAGATAACAATGACTTCTGTTTCACTGTGGCATACTACTGCTCTGAAAAGAAGTGGGGGGTGGGGAGGAGGAAAAGAATTTAGAAGAAATAGAAGCTAAATTTTCCATGGCAAAGTAATCCTGAACTTTTCTGAGTAATCCTAGAGGATTGACATTCATATGTTAAGGAAAAAGTCAGACTCTTAGGCTTCTGAGGGACTTGAGGAGGCCCCGGGGTACATCAAAATGTAACAAAATTTATTAGAACATGCATCTCCATAAGCTGTCTGAGTTCCCTGGGGACCCTCCAGGCTTTCAGAGTATCTTGAGAGACAGGGTTGTAGTGAAGAAACAATCTCCTCTTAACCCAGTCCTGTTTGAAAACAGCTTAAATCTTAGCGGCTCTGAAGAATATGAAAATGAGTAAATTTGTTATTTATTTGTTTGTTATTCATAGTGCGTATTCTACATGACAATTTTATCCAATAGTTAAATCTCTTCTAAGTATACTGAAACTGAAAAAGAAATCAAGATTTGAGGGACATCTGTGGCTGTAGTTACAGATTCTCAGAAAAAAGACAGCTCCCCAAATATAAGATCTAGGGAAGTAATAGACCCTCGCAGGCAGACTAATCTAGTTTTTATCTTAATTGCCTTTTCCCTTGGAAATTCCAGAAATACAAGGAGTGAGATAATGGCAAACATGGCTCCCATATCCTCAGAGCTTTAAACGGTCTTTCTTCACAGCAGAGATATGCAGTTCTGTAAAATGTTTTGTAAAATGTATTGAAACACAGAAACCCACTTCTCTTATGGTGGCAAATATTTAGTCTTGCATTTTTATTTTCACTCTTCCAGGACAAATACCAGTGATTAATTTGCACAAGTGTTTGAAGTGTTCTCTAAGAATATGTGTTGTTTTATATTCTAAACATTCATCTTTTTTAACATTTTTAAGCAATTAATACATAGTAGAATTTAGTACTTGGCTAGTACTTCATTGTCTCTTTACAGTGAGGCATTTAACAGAATAAATTGGAAGTGTATATGCATTATAATTCCTTTACCTCTCAGTCAGTGTATTTCTTAAGGATTAAAGAAACTTGAGACATAACCTGCTGTTTCTTCATTTTGGTCACAAAAATATTTTTTTCTCCAAAGTGTAGCATTGAATTGTCTATTGTTTTGTAATGAGGACATCATCGCAGAGAACACACAATTTCTTTCAGGTAGTCACCAGAGTAATCATCAAAAGGAAAAGCAGTATCATTTAATATGCTCTACTACATAAATATTGTTTTGAGTTTTGTTTGAGGAATTGACCGACTATTTTCAGTGATCTGTTAGGATAGTTTTCTTTCCTTCCTCTTCCCTTCAGTAGGATACAATCTTTCAAAATGATTTTATTTAATTCATTGAGAGAAATGACAAAACTCTTTTTTTGGTGGTTTCTTGGAAAAGATTTCATCAAAACCTGACTCATAATCTCAAGGGCTGTCAGTATAGTCTCTACTGATAGGTAGAAGGTTCTGGGGTGAGATGAGCTGTGGTAGGCATTCTCTCTGCCCCTCGGTGGGCTCAGCCTGGCAGCTAGATCAGGTTGCCCAAGGGACTTCCCACTGCCCAGCCAGGCAAACTGTTGCAGTGTCCAGGCTGGTGGGTGGAGCACAAGGAAGACAAATTTGTTGATGTGTAGTTTTTCTGGCGGTTGAGAACTCAGGAACTCAGAGCCCATAAATAGAGTAAATAGGTGAGTGAACTGGGGTTTAGGAAAACCTCTAACAGCTAGGATACCAAGAAATCTCTTGGATTGTGGAATTTGGGCACTGAAGCTCTGTTATTAGTTGGGAACACATCACATGACTGTCACTTTGGGACTGGCCTTTGGGGGACTTTCTTGGTCATCCTTAGTTAGGGTTGCCATGTGGGTGACTATTGGAAGACTTTACACTAATTCCCCCATAGATGCATGGCTGAGATGGTTTGGATTCTCTCTGCCCCTGAAAGTGTTCGCTCAGAAATAGGGTTTGTGAAGTTGAGATCCACAAAGACAGTTGGAGAAAGGTCTTGCTTCATGAATATGTTACTTAGTTTTTAGTTTTTAAATTATTTTTAAAAATTCTTCTATTGAGGTATCATTGACATATAACATTATATTAGTTTCAGGTGTACAACATAACAATGAGGTATTTGTATATCACTCTACATAGTTACAGATTTTGTTTTTCCTGTGATGAGAACTTTTAAGATTGATTCTCTTAACAAATTTCAAATATGCAATACAGTATTATTAACCCTAGTTCTCCTGCTATACATAGCCATGACTGACTTACTTTAAAACTGGAAGTTTGTATGCTTTGACTCCCTTCACCCATCTCAAACCTCCTGACTCTGGAGACCACCAATCTGTTCTCTGGATCTATGAGCTCAGTTTTTGGTTTGTTTTTTGGACTTTGAGGGTTTTTTTTTTTTTTTTTTTTTGCTTTGTTTTGTTTTGTTTTTTAGATCCTACATGTAAATAAGATACAGTTTTTGTCTTTCCCTGTCTGACTTATTTCACATGATAACCTCAAAGTCCATCCGTGTTGTAAATGGCAAGATGTCATTCTTTACACCTGCATAGTATTGCATTGTGTAAAGATTTATTTATTTATTTATTTGAGAGAGAGACAGTGAGAGAGAGCATGAGTGAGGAGAAGGTCAGAGGGAGAAGCAGACTCCCCACGGAGCTGGGAGCCCGATGCGGACTCAATCCCGGGACTCCAGGATCATGACCTGAGCCGAAGGCAGTCGTCCAACCAACTGAGCCACCCAGGCGTCCCATGCATTGTGTATATATACCATGTTTTCTTTTTTTAAATTTTTATCTTAAGATCTGTTTTTTAAGAATTTTATTTATTTGTTTATAGAGCTTGTTTGGAGGTTCTAGCAGGGGAGTGCAGCTACTTGTATACCCTTGACTGAAGAATGGCCCTCTCCTCTATCGGGGAAGGTTGTCCTCTTCGAACGAGCACGCAGCTTGGGGATGGGCGCACATGGAGCAGTGAGGGAGGAAGGGGACACCCGCCTAGCCAGCCAGATCAGCCGAATCAACCCTGGCGATCAATGGGGTGACAGATATCGCAGCCAGATCGCCCTATAGAGCACACATGCACAAGTGGGAGGTGGCAAAGGGAGAGGAGAGAGAATTTCAAGCAGGCTCAGTGCTAAGCCTGGAGCTTGATGCAGGGCTTGGTTTCAGGACCATGAGATCATGACCTGAGCCAAAATCAAGAGTCGGACGCTTAACCGACTGAACCAACTAGTTACCCCTACCATGTTTTCTTTATTCATTTATCCATCAATGGCACTTAGGCTATCTCCTTTTTTTTTTTTTTTTAAGGCTATTTCCATTTTTGGGTATCATGACTAATGCTGCAATGAACACATGTATCTTTTAGATTTTGTATTTTCATTTTCTTTGGATAAATAGCCAGGCATGGAATTGATAGATTACATGGTATTTCTATTTTTAATTTTTTTGAGGAATTTCCTTACTGTTTTCCACAGTGGCTGTGCCAATTTACATTTGCACTAACAAAACACAAAGGTGCATAAGGGTTACCTTTTCTCTGTATCCTCCTCAACACTTACTTCTTTTCTTTTTGATAATAGCTATTCTAGTAAGTGTGAGTTGATGTTTCGTTGTGGTTTTGCTCTGCATTTCCCTGGTGATTCATGATGTTGGCCATCTCTGTATCTTTGGAGAAATATCTACTCAGATCCTCTGCCCCGTTTATAAAAATGATTGTTTATTTTTGTTTTCCCTATTGAGTTGTATGAGTTCTTTATATATTTTGAATGGTAACCTTATATTAGATTAATGACTTGCAAATGTTTTTTCCTATTTGGTAAGTTGCCTTTCATTTCATTGATAGTCTGCCGTACAGGAGCTTTTTAGTTTGATACAGTTTCATTTGTTTATTTGTGCTCTTGTTGCCTTTGCTTGGGATAACAGATCCAAAAAAATCACTACCAAGACCAGTGTCAAGGAGATTACTGCCTGTTTCTTTTAGGAATTTTGTGGTTTCAGGTCTTACATTCAAGTCTTAAATCTGAACTGAGTTAAATTTTGTGTAAGGTGTGAAGATAGTGGTCCTCTTTCATTCTTTTGCAAGTGCCTGTCCAATTTCCCCCACTCTATTGAAGAGACTGTTCTTTTGCCATTGTATATTCCTAGCATCTCTGTCATAAATTAATTGACCATGTATGTATGCATTTATTTCTGGGCTCTCTTTTCTGCTGCATTGATCTATGTGTGTTTTTTTTTTTTTTTTTAAATGTCAATAACATACTATTTTGATTACTTTGTAGTGAAGTTTGAAATCAGGGAGCATGATGACTCCAGTTTTGTTCTTTCCCAAAAGTGCTTTCATGATTTGGGTTCCTCTCTAATTCCATACAAATTTTAGAATTGTTTGTGAAAGATTCTGTGAAAAATGCCATTAGAATTTTGATAAAATTTGCATTGAGTCCTTAAATTGCTTTGGGTAGTATTGTGTTTTTGTTTTTGAACAGCTTCATTGAGATGTAATTCACAGGCCGTGTAATTTAGCTTTCAAAGTTACCCAATTTAGTAATATTAAGTATATTCATACAGTTGTATAACCATTACCACAATCTATTTTTAGAACATTTTTATCACTTACAAAAGAAACCTCTTACCCCCCTCGGCAGGAAATCCTAATCCCCACATTTCCTCAGACCTTGTCAACCTCAAGAGTCTGATTTCTGTTTCAGTAGATTTGCTATTCTGGATATTTCGTATAAGTGGAATCATATAATTTGCAGTCCTTTGCAACTGGCTTTTTTCACTTAATGTCTTTTTTTGTTTTTTTAAGATTTGACTATGCTATATCTGTATCTCTTATCTTTTTATTGCTGAATAATATTCTATTGTATGGATATACCATGTTTTATTTATCCATTCTTCAGCTGATGGACATTTGGATCATTCCCACTTTTAGGCTATTATGAATAATGGTGCTATGAATATTTGTGCACAAGTTTATGTGTAGAAATATGTTTTCATTGCTCTTGAATGTTCTACCTAGGAATAAAATTGCTGGGCCTGTTAATGTGTTTTAAATTTTATGTGTATGTTTGGGAACTGTGTAAAATGGTTTATGAATATAATCAGTAGTGTAAAACCTCTAGTTATTTGTGTTTTCCTTAAAAAGCTTTTTATACATATTTTATATAATATACTTATTATGTGTTGGTGCAATAATGTTTCTAAGACCTCTCAGTATTATTATCAGCCTGCCCATCTTACCTATTCAAATTATTAAAATATTTAGCCCTAGTTCTCAATTTTTTGGCTTATAACCTTTTAGACAGTTATTATTACTTTTTTTTTATAGGAATGGGATGACTCTTGATACCATATATAGGTGTTTGCTTTTAATTTGTGTATAAATTTTAGGTATGTTAAAAATAATAGTATATGTATGATAGTATTTTTTTTTTTTTACTGGTTATAAATCAATGCTTCTCTTCCATTGAGATGCAAACTCTCATGACTTGATTTGTAAGTTTATTATGTTTATAATGAGATTAATAATTTTTAACTGGATTCTCTAAGAAAATCTTCCTTTAATGATGACGATAATAAAGAAGATAGACTTCAGCGGCAAAAATATCCTTTTCCTCTATTTCCAGACATTTTCATGGTCATCTTTATAGTTTACTCCAGGGCCATAATTTGAGATTATAGTGGTTTGTAGTATAGAATTTTATGTATTTGGATTTTCATTTGCTTCTTGGGAGTCGTTTTGCAAATAACCCGTCCTTGTTCCTTTTTCTTTATTCATTCTCTCTCTCTCATACATACACACACACACACACACACACACACACACACACACATATACACATACGCACTCCCTTTTATTCTATCTCTCACTGGTTTTGTAAAAGAACATAATTGGATTTCTACTTTGAGGTCCCTTTAAACTTGATTCCAAACCATAATAGGCCAACAGTGAGTTTTTGGATGGTAACTGTTTTGTGATGGTATGGTTGAAATCATGTTTCTTTATTTTGATTGTATTATCATGTTCAGAATCTAAAACAGTTTTTTGGGCCTTAGGTTGTACTGTTGTCCACTACCTTCTTTACTGTTTTGCATTTATTTATATTAGATGTTTTAAAATTATAAAATACCGCATGTTTCTTGTGAGGAAAACACGAGTATAGTAGTATATAGATATATAAAGTGAACTATCTCCCAAACTGATTCTTTACCTTCTGAGTACCATAACTTGGACTAACCAGTATCCTATAGAGCCTTCCTGAAAATTTTCATATATATACAAGCACTTATATTCACATGTATTTTTTCTAAAAGAAATGGTGTTATTCTATATATTACGTTATATTTCCACATCCTGCTCTCCCCTCCCCCGACCTATAATTGACATTGGATAAAAAATGTACTAATTTCTGCTTTTCTATTTGCTTTGGCAGCCAGAGAGCTCTGAACTCATTTACAAATGCCAGGAACATGGTGCTCAAATACTTACCTACTAAAGCCCCAGTTTTCTGTTTGAATTTGCTTCTTCTCTTTAAAAAAATTTTTTTTTCTTGTTTTATTAGGTCTTCTTTATGTCAGCCATTTAAACAATTTTAGTGAATAGGAGAATTGAATAATTATGATTAATAGGAGAGATATATTTGACCTTATACTCCAGATGTTGTTACAGGCTACTCTGTATGATTTTAGTACTTTGGAAGGTGTAATTATCAAGGTGATATTTAAGAAATTTCTTTTTCAACATAATAGTTGGTACTGAAATACTCCCAAGTGTTACTGTAGTTCACAAACTCAGGATAGCTTTTTATCTTAGGAGAACACTATGAAAAAAAAAAAAAACCACTAATGATTTTCCATTTGCAACATTTGAACAATTTTGAAGTACAGGGTAATTTTTTTTAAAGGCAGTGAGCATTTCGTCCTTAAGATAAGCTCTTATGGGTCTGTCATCCTTGTTGATGTAATTATACTGTTTTTATTCTTTGGCACAGTATTTAAATAGAAAATATATTTCATGGTTTTTGTTGGTGGTGGTGGTCTCTCAGTCTGCAGTGTTTTCTTTTGCTTGTAGTAAATATTGATTTTATTACCCTTGGGACTGCTTATCTCTAAACACTAGGTGCTTCCCTTAAACATGGATTCACAGATGGTAAATCACTAGAATTTTTGTTCAACGGTGAAACAAGTCACTTAGCACAGGCCTATCACTGTTTAGCATTGTTTGTAGAATTTCTTAGTAAGTATCCATTTGTTTAGCAAGGAGATTAGGTCTAGGACATATCTGCTTGGAAAATTAAGTTAAAATTGATTTTCAATTCATCAGAGTAATTAATTAGTGCTCTTGATTACCAGTGGTATTTAAAAAGTAACTTTGGAAGATGTGTGTGTTGTTAGTTTTCTTTACTTTTCTTTTCCTTCCTTTCTTTCTTTCTTTTGGATGATAGAATGCTCATGCATTAAACTATGGCTCTTGATTGTGATCCTTTCAGAGCACAGTGATGTGAATTGGCTAATCTGTCATTATCAAGTAACTTTGGTGCTAGGATTCCAGTATTTAACTAAAAGAGCTAGAACTAGAATTGCTGTTCTTAGATTCTCGCAGTTGTTAGTGGTTAACTCAGCCCACTTTATTTTTTAGTGTTTTCTCAGTGGGTCAGGATAAGCTTTCTACACCATTCATTAAGTCATCATTTGTTTCACAAACTTGTTGAAACGGTTTATACTCAAAATGTCTTGACATCAGTCACTTCCCATTTGCCCTCAGTATAACGCAGTCTAGCTTTTGCTTCAGCCACAGGTTGTGATTGCTAAGATCATTGATGACTTTACTGCTTTACCTCTTCCTAGGTTTCTCCTGATTTTATTTTTCCTTTTAAAAAAAAATTTAAAAAAAAAACCATTTATTTATGTATGAGAGAGAGAGAGAGAGAGAGACAGCACAAGTGGGAAGGGCAGAGGAAGAGGGAGTGAGAATCCCAAGCAGATTCTGTGCTGAGCATGGAGCCTGATGCAGGGATTAATCTCAGGACTCTGAGATCACGACCTGAGCCAAAACCAAGTCAGAAGTTTAACCAGTCGCACCACCTGGCACCCCCCACCCCGATGTTATCTTTCTGTACCATTTTACATTGACAGTACTCTCCTTCATGTGCTCTCATCCTTTGGTGTATCATGTGCTCTTTAAAAAAAATTTTTTTTTTTTGTTTACCAGAGGGAGAGTGAACAAAGATGGGGGAGGGAAAAGCAAACCCCCCACTGATCACGGAGCCTGACTCAGGTCTGATCCCAGGACCCTGAGATCATGACATGAGCCAAAGGAAAACACTTAACTAACTGAGCCACCCAAGTACCCTACATGTACTGTTAACTTTATTGCTGCAGTTGGCTATTCCTTCCTTTTATTCTTTGTTGGCTTTCTTTCCTTTGTTCAGTACTTAAGTAGTTTTCCAGAGTCCTATCCTCAAACCTCTTTTATTTTCATTTGATGCTTTCTTCCCTGGCTTCTGTAACTTCAGTATTTGGTTGTAACTGTCAAGTCAAGTTGGTGATTTCAGAGACCCATTAAAATTCAGATCCATTTCTCTTACCTTGTTTGGTTAATCTTGCCTAGTACCCAAGCCAGAAATTTAGGTACCATTCTTAAATACCTGCCATCACTCCCCATTTCCAGTCAATCAGATACTAAGTCCTATTGATCCTTAGTTTTTTTTTTTTTTTTATCTTACTGCTTTTACTGTCAGTATTTCTTGAATCATGAAGCCATGTAAATAGGCATTGTATTATGGTTGTTTGCAAGATGCTGCTATCGGAGCTTCTATGTGGAAGGGGAGAGGGATACTTCATCAGGTTTTGAGATGTCAGAGTAGACTTTCCAGAGGTGATCATCTGCAAAGAGTTCCAAAGAATGTGTGGCCATTATTCTGGCCAGAGGGCCATAGACATTATCAGCAAGAGAAGAGAGTGGCTATTTTCAGGAAAGGCTCCAGCATGTGTCAGAGACCATGCAGGGAACATTAAGATAAAACTATACAATCTAGCACCATAAAGAAATTGGGGGAAATGGCTTGGCAGAAGAAAGTATTTTAGGGTAAAAAAGCCAAACAAAATAAAACAGAGAAAACTGAGGGAGTCATGATAATCACATTTAAGTAGGGGAAGGATTATCTTTTAAAACTGAATTTTTTTCCTATGATATAAGCAGAAGAGGGAAAAATAAGACATATAGAAGCCCCTTTTTTTCTGAAGCATTGAAAAACAGTTCTCCATTGTGTCAGCATTCACATAGAAATCGGAAAATACTTATCGATTATATTATAGATGGAGTCATTATATTGATTATTATAATGATCATATTAATAATATAATGATACTGAATCATTAGATTCACTGAAATATTGTACATAGGTGACTCTAGAGTTCCTTTAAAGTCTATCCGAAACATGGTATGTTGAGAGTATCTTTTAGCATAATACTAAAGAAACCCAGGAAGTTTATGGTTTATTAAACATGAAAATATTTGCAAGAATATACTACTGAATAGACAAAATTTAAACTCTCTTTTGTATCTGTTTTCACAGCAGGTATCATAAGTAAAATTTAGAAATTCTTTCTCTACTAAGATTATTAGATTATAATTTCTTGAGAAATTGCCAGGAAAAAAATGTCTTATTTAGTTTTTATATTCCTTAAAGGGCATCTTGCAACATACAAATTTGAGTCAGGGAGATATATAATCATGAGTACAGTTTATATTTATTTGTTCAAAGCTCTGGTCTCATGAAAATTGCTATATAAATACGTATTTTTAACAACTGTTGTTATTAGGGGTTTGTATGAAAGTCTGCCAACATGGTCCCAATATTTATATCATAGATCAAAATGTTTTGAAAAGAGCTGCTTCTCAACTGTGATCTTTGCTGTTTTGAAATTCAAAATGTACTGGAGTTACTGTCATTTAATGCAGTTGAAATCGTTTCTATTGCCAGGTTTTTTTTCTCTTTATTTAAAGACTGGAAGTTCTTGGACAAAGATATCTATTTCAGACTAATAAGTAAATAAAATGAAATAGGAGGACTTTTTTTCTGGAACTGAGGAAGAAATAAAAGCACTGCTCTTAAATATCAGTATTTTAGTGATCCTTACCCACTGTCACCAATGTTAGTAACCCATTATTGAAATTATTCTTTGGTCCTAAGATAATTACAGATTCTGGATATCATGCTTATATTAAGTGATCTAACAAAATGCTAATTTTAGAGTGTTTGTCTTATGCTTTTAATCAGTTCAATTGAGCACAACACAGTTATTAAAAAAAAACACTGAAGATTTGAATAATATTTCCATGAATAAGGTAATTAATTTGTGATTGGTTGATTTTATGTTAGGTTCACAGAAATCTTATTGCTCAGGAATCTTGACACAGGCAATGCAGGTGTTTACATGAATATAAAATTATCAACTATATTTAGCTCTAATTAAAATCTAGTATGGTATGTAAAACCTGTTTGTCTTTGACTGGAACTTATTCCAAGTTAATGAGATCTCAAACAAGGCACAGAGTGTAGTCCCTTTCTGAAAAGACGATGGTATTTTCTTAATTACTATGTGTGGGTTAGCCAATTTTGACTCAGTTAAAAACTTACTAAAATGTGGTCTGAACTTTTTCATATTATGGCTGATTTTTCTTTAAATTTATACTACTTGTACAAATACACTGCAGTATGAGCCGGGAAATTTTACAGATGTGGATTTAATCTGTGGTGCCGTCCATGGAGTTTGCACATTTTGTATAAAAGCTTCCTTCTCCTTTTTAGTTGCCCTGGTCATATTTAGATCTTCCCTCTAGTCATTTCTCTATAACTTCCTGCTAATCTGACATCCTTTTCACAGTTACACATTTCTTTTCTGGGCATTCTTTTGCTTTTCTAACCCTAATCCCAAGAGGCAAAATTTGTTTAATTTGAGGGATTGGAAAGCAATGTTTCTTAGTTTCTGAGTTTTCTGTTTGCTTTCTTCCCTTTCAGACAAGCTGCCCTGCTTATGGTTCAATTCCAAGTGTTTCATGCACTTGTAACGGAAGGTCAGTTTAGAGAGAAAATGTCACACATCTACCCACCACCTCCATCTTCTCAGAGAACTCTACAACTTCCTTTTCTCTTTTTAATGGGAAATGCTTTTTTTGTTTCAAAAAAAAAATAAATCCCAACAAACACAGATACACTCTGCCCAGCCCCGGAAGAAAGAGGTGTTTTTCCAATAGGGCCCTTGTTTAATTCTGATTATTAGAGTTAGGGGAATAAATATTGGTATGATTTTATTATATAGGTTTCCCTGAATAGAGTATACGTATGTAGATTATGTA
Organism: Mustela nivalis; assembly: GCF_964662115.1. Classification (NCBI taxonomy): domain Eukaryota; kingdom Metazoa; phylum Chordata; class Mammalia; order Carnivora; family Mustelidae; genus Mustela; species Mustela nivalis. Next base: position 57,375,222 of record NC_139024.1, on the reverse strand, counting down.
CAATATATTAGGGGATATGCTTCTTAAATAGATGTTCTATAACCGGGAAAATTTTGACCCTGAGCCCAATGTAATACTTTTGTTTGTTTGTTTTTTGCTCCTTCTGGGTTTACCTAGACAAACTTTGAATTTTCCCAATGGAGTCTGTCAGAACCCACAGCGCTCTGTTTCATGCCCCCTGTCATTGAACATAATGATAGAGCTTTAGGGAAATATTAGTAGATTGTCCTGGAAAATTTATTGTTGCCTGGAGCAGAAGTATGAGACAAAGTTAAAGGTCTGGTGTCATCAAGGCTCTTGTCTCCGTCAGAGAGTGATGGGGTCTGGAGCATAAAGCACATGAGTGATCGCCAGTTCAGAGTTAGACTAGGTTTCATGGAAGAAGCAGAGATAAGGATTTATTTATTTATTTCAATTAACTTATTAAATTTTTATAGAGAGAAGGATTTAAAGGTGCAAGTATGAATTTTGACTTATCAGAGGGGATTTGGAGATAATGTATTTTAAGGGAATTACAAATACCCAAAGTCTAGGTTAAGGTTTAAAATATTGCATGTTGGTGAGATAGGGAAGGAGTTTTAACTTTGCTTAGTGAGAGAGTAGGTTGGATTGGATAGTTTTTATGGAAATAAGCAAGTTTTTGCTTATTTGGTAAGTAATTGGGTTTTGTTAAAATTTTGTGTTGATTTTGCTGAAGTGATTGCGTGTCTGGATCAAAAATGCTATTGTATATGTTTCTAGACCCGTGTACTCATGCTTTCTAAAATTATGTTTTGCATGTACAGTTGAGTCCGTGGTATGTATGGCTTACTGTATTTATCGTTTCATTAATTATTTTCATCATCTTCCTAAAAAGAGCAAGATCACTGGGGTAGTTTTCTTCATAATACTGTGTCACGTGTTACTTTATACTTACATTGGCAAAGGAGGGATACATGTAAATAGGAGCATGGCTGCACGATTGCTAAAAGAAATCAATCCACGCACAGGAAAAGCAAAACCTTATAGAACTATGCACAAAACTCTAAAGATTTTAAGTAAATATGCCTAATCTTCCTCCTTGTCAAATGACAAAACTAAAATAGTTTAGTAAGGAGTTCGATGTCCTTTATTCAGGGGAACACAATCCATGGGCTGGGGGAGTACAGTGCTTCCCGCGGATACAGTACTGTATGAGGGGAATTTGGAGAAGAGAGAGTTTTATAGAGCCTTAGGAAAAGCAAGGTGGAAATAGAATATGTTTGACTGGGAGGTGGGGAGATTTCCTCATGATGCTAGAAGGTCTTATTTTCTAGGGTAAGGCAAGCTGGCTAGAGATGAGTTGGAGGACAGTGATTGGTGTATATACTAGGTGTCCTTGACAGGGGGCCGTTTCCATTAAAGCAGGCTGATTTCAGCTTCGATTTGTGATATGGGCTGGGCCACATGGCAGCCTCCATTTGGTGGGTCCCAATTCATGCAAATCACTTTTATCATCCTTTTATGCCATTTTATTTATTTTATTATTTTATTTTTTTCTTTTATGGCATTTTTAAGTGAACTCTAAAATTAGTACTGAAACACTTTGTCTGACTGGTTGAAATGGCTGATATTTATAAGTCACTTTGGATCCAAAGAGCCAAAATAGAGAGTTTCATAGAGGTACAATCATTTTCTAATGGAATTAGGCTTTAGGCATAAAATAATAGGGTATTCAAAATTAATGATCTCTCATCTCAGTGAGGGAGCATTTAAGAAAATATTTTATAACACATGATATTAGTTTTACAAACTGTTAATATCCTAATAATAATCCAAGGAGATTTAGAAATGAAGAGAAAATTATGAGAGCTAGGTCTATGTTTAATTACAAATTTGGCTACATAGTAGTCATACATTTATTTTTAGAGGCCTAATTCATATTTTTTCCCCAGCAGGTTTTTTTTAGCTTTATTTTTTCCACAGTGCTTTATTAAAAAAAAATAAATGATGATTTCATAACTCTTAGTTTATCAGAGAAACTAACTTTATCTTAATTTCAGTATATAGTGCTAATGAATTTAAATCTTGTTAGCATAGAATTAGCTAAAGGCCTGGAATTTTTTTTTTTTTAAGATTTTATTTATTATTTGACAGAGAGAGAGCATAGGTAGGTAGAGTGGCAGGTGGAGGGAGAGGGAGAAACAGGCTGTCCACTGATGAGGAAGCCTGATATGGGGCTCAGTCCCAGGACCCTGGGATCATAACCTGAGCTGAAGGCAGTGGCTTAACTGAGTCACGGAGGCGCCCCAACGGCTGGAAATTTGCCCATGCCAGTTATTGATGTCTTCTCATGTAATTTTTTTTCCCTGAGGATACTGTAGTTTAAAGAATTATATATGTCTGTCCTAATTACTATGCATAATTTTTAATGTAATAAAATTATAGACTTCCTTTTTAAAAATAGTCATAGAACTTAGATGCTGTGTAGTTATAAAGCATTTTGTTTTGAAAATGTATTTTAATTTAATGGCTTCAGAGACAACTTCTGTATTCCTCCTTGCGCTTTGCTCCTAGTTCAACGTGGAAAGAGGGAGGAAATTCAAGAATTTTGAGGGTTGCTGAGGGGAGGGGGTTTGGGAGAAGGGGGTGGGATTATGGACATTGGGGAGGGTATGTGCTTTGGTGAGTGCTGTGAAGTGTGTAAACCTGGTGATTCACAGACCTGTACCCCTGGGGATAAAAATATATGTTTATAAAAAATAAAAAATTTAAAAAAAATGATGGAAACCTGAGCCACATAGTACAGTGGAGCTTGCAGTATGAAAGGTAGTTGATACAAGTCACCAGGGTAATTCAAGCTTAGCTCTTTGATTAGCAACAGGAAATAGAATATTCAGGGTTAGAGGAAAGGAGTAAGCATCTGAAAAAAAAAAAAAAAAAAGAGTCAGAGAAAGCAGCCTTCACGTTCCTTATCAAGAAATCTGGGCAGAACGGAGGGGCAGGGGTGGTTTAACAGTAGCAGGAAAAAAGCTGTGGGAGACTTGCAGAAAGCTGTGTTTGTGATACAGTGTTTAGAGCTACTCAGAGCCTGGTTCTGACTGGCAGCAAGTGCAAGATGTCCCAGGTGGCACTGACTCCTGGTGAAGGAGGCTGGGGAGAGGAAGCACGTCTTTAAAAAAATTTATGTCAAAATGGTGTTCAGTGGTCCATCGCATTGAATCAACACACCTCTATTGAAAACTTATTATTTAGCATGCACTGGGGTGGCACATTTCTCTTATTCTTTGAACTTGAAAACCTTTTCTTGTTGATCTTTGCTATGGGTCGCTGAGCAGGTTCTGTTTTACCTGATTAAATAAATGGTAACAAGACTTAGGTTGACTTCTTCTGTTTTCCTGCACTTGCTTAATCGTTCGCTTTGTCAGACTTGCACCCCTTCCACAAGATTAAGGGAATTAGTGGTTACAGTGTCATCTAATTCTATTCGGTTTGAAAAGTTATTGAGGCATACATTTCCCTGACTTTTTAACCTTTGTTTATTTGTTAGAAACATTATCCCTTAGGTGGATGATGAATCAATACTTCTTTTGCCTGCAGTCCAGTAAAATCAAAGCCTTGTTTAATTTAAAATGTTATAAATCATATTCATGTTAATGTTCTTTCCTTAACATTTAATTGGAGATTTTTTCTCAATTAGCTCACCAAAATGTTACAAGGTTCCTCTGTGGCTGTCTGCTATTTGAACAGAGAGGCAACTAATTAGAATAATAGAACAGCGTGATTGTCATTCCTGCATTTTTTATGGGTTGTCTTTAAAAAAGGATTTTTTTTTTTAAGGAAGTTGTACCAAAAATATATTAGTAAATATTAGACCCATATTCTTCCTTAAAGCACTTTTTCACCTCATTATCCAGACACTCCTTTATTCTTTATCATAATACCAATCAAGAAATGGAATGTTTTCCCAAGTTAAGAAAACCTCTCATGCATAAAAATTCAAACTGCTAAAGCAAATATATCAGGGGATGGCTTTTAATTTGACAAAAAATCTGCATGACAAAAGAATTTCCTGAAGATTAAATATACGGGTCCTTAGAGAGCTGAGCACGGAATCAAAGAAGGTTCTAAATTTTGAACGTATTCTTTTACGGGCACACCTGTTCCTAATATTCCTATGTAAATGGTAACTATTTACATGTGTGTCCCAAGGTGGTGGGTAAATGAAAACTGGCTTGTGAATTTCTCATGTTTGGAAATGTTGGAGAAAGATCAGGATGGCTAGATCTACTCTTTGTCCAGCCAACCTCTCATCCTCCTTCCATCCCAGGCCCGGTCGGGGGGGCAAAAATCGCATTCTAAGAAGCTCACTCCATAGAAAAAAGGAAACACTATGGGATGTTTTTTCTCTCTACTATTAGAATTTTTCTCTCTCCTATTCTAGTTCTTGATAACTTTAGGATTGATCAAATGATCAATTATTTGTCAAACGGGCAAGCAAACTGGCGTTTTAATTGGATCCTTAAAGTCCATAGGTTTCATAGCAGTCATTTCTGTGAATTGTGACTCTATTCACCCTGGTTCTTCATGAAATCAGGGAGTGGTTTTCCAGGCATTTCAGGGAGAGCAGAATGTGAGCTCCTTCAAAGTAATATTTTTATGGCATCTAGTACGTGAGCCATATAATAGATGCCCAAATAAAAGATGGCATATATTGCAATTGTTAGGCTTTCTGAGGGACTTTATTGTTTAAATATCTGTTAAGAATGTAATCTTATTTATGGTAATATTATTACTACTGGTTCAACAATCTAGAAAGCGCTTACCATATGACAGAGACTATGCTAATTATTTTACTTCTGGTATTTCACTTAGTCTCAACACAAATCTATGCAATACAAGGTATTATTAAAATGCTCACTTTATATGTAAATAAGTAGATTAAAGACCGATTAGGCTCTTGCCCAGGGTTAAAGGGTTGACTCAGAACTTCTCACATTATCATTGACTCATCTTCTCTGTCACTGGCTCTTCCACTGTCCCCTCAGTAATAAAATATTTAAAAACTACAGTCTTTCATACATTCTTGTTATAGTGAAGATACTCCCATCATTTGTTATTTTTTAGTTATAGTACATTTGTGAGCAGCACAAGCTGATGATCGGTTCCTCATTTGGGTGAAAAATTAACCAAGACCAGAAGGGAGAGACCTCAGGGGAAATAGATACAATTTTGAGATAAACACTGTTTTGTTTCAGTGTTAAAATTTAACTCTTAATACCTTGGCAATATTTACTCAACTGTCCGTGAAAAGATAAATCTTCTACCTCATTTCACAAGAGGGCAGCACTTTCTTTTAAAATTTAAAATATGACTCTTAAAAAGTACAGTCAAGTTAACTTGTTGTCAAGAAGTTAAGCTTGAGTGGTTTACAGAAGAGGGACTAGAACCTCTCTTTGAAGAAATGTATGAGTAAGAAAAGTATGAAAATCTTTATAAAGTAACTTGGGATCCTTTCAGCAAATGGAAATATTAAAATAACCCCTGAAATTTTTTTATTTGAAAGTTGAATGAGATTAACTAATTTGGTAACTTTGTGAACATATGTGTCTGCCAAGATCATGGTTTTCTCTTCAATTGTAAAATGACATTAAGGATGTAAATTTTTAATAATTTCTAGTTGTTTTTATTCCTGTTAATTAACAACTGTTAAGCAGTGATTGTATGTTTAGCATTCTATTGGTTATTTGGGGGACAAATAAATTCAACTTTTTTCGCCCTTTCTCTGAAAGAACTTGCTCCCTATTGGGGTTGGAGGGAAGATAAATTGACAAAACAACCTGTAAACAAATCAAGGCAGGCTGTAAGAAATATAGAGGATAACAGTGCAGCAGGAGAAAGAGGAGTGCTATTAATAGGAAGTTGTTGAATTAAAGCTTTAGCACAAGGCTTTGAGCAGAACAGGGAAACTGAATTGGACCTTGTTGACTAGATGAAATTTCCATGGATAGAAAAAAGGGAGGCTATTGTTGAAGAGAAGAGAATCCTGTCAGTGGAGAAAAAGTAGAGCATGTCTTGGAGAACGTTAGAAAGGCATATTCTTGAGAATATTGTGAAGAAATCATGCCTGGCATGTATAGTGAGGCCACTAGCCATATGTAACAACATTAAAATTAAAATTAACGAAAATTAAACAGTTACAATTTAGTTTCTCAGGAATGCCTGAATGGCTCAGTCTTTTTACGTGTCTACCTTCATCTTGGGTCATGAACTCAGGGTCTTGGGACCGAGCCCCACATTGGGCTCCCTGCTCAGAGGGGAGCCTGCTTCTTCTCCCTCTACTTCTCCCCACTGCTTGTGCTCTCTCTCTGTCAAATAAATAAAATCTTTTTAAAGAAATTTAGTTCTTCAATCACTCTAGCTACATTTCAAGTATTCAATAGCCATCCTACTCTTTGGGGCATCAAAGATAGAGAACATTTTCATCATCACAGAAAGTTCTATTAGATAGTGCTCCATTATAGTTCAGATATTTTTGCACTGGGATATGGAGAACATTGAAGAAGGGTAAAGACCTGATATGGTAGTATCAAAAACTTTTGGGTTTTAAGCTGTAAGCAGGGAATGAGCTTTTTATTTATTATTGTTGCATGCTTTCTGTGGACCAAACACAGTTTGCCAGATATAAGGATATTGTATACATGTTCTAAAAAAGTCATAGTTAATTTGCATTTGAAATCAGCTATTATTGTACTAGTTTTATAGATGAAACAATAGAGGGGGAGATAAAATACGTAGGTTTTTGATTAGTTTTTGGAGAGAATTTAGTTTGGTTTGTCATGCTAATTGGAAACAGTAAAGAATTTGAGGAGAGAGAGCTTCAAGAAGTGTGGCTTCCATCAATTCTGTTAGGAGGGGAGTGACAGAGCTGTAGCAAGAGGGTACCAAACAATATGAAGACATTTTGATATTTAAAGAGTTGGTCACTGAAGTATATTGGTTATTCCAAGTTGTGTGAAGTCTTAACATTTTATGAGCTTAATATACAGGTATATTCATATCCAATGACTATTTTTTGGTTGTCCACTATGTGTCAGGGACTGTTGTCATCCCTGGCGGTGCATCAGTGAACAAAATGGGAAGGGTATTGTTATTTCAGGAACCACTTCGCTAACGTGATGGATATTTTATTACTTAATATTGCTTTTTAATAATTTGTGATCAGTGATGAACTTTTTTATAATATGTGTATTTGTTTTTAAAATTGTGCTACTAATAGTAGCCAGTGTTAAAAGTTATGAGCATTTTGGTGAACATATATGCGAATATTAAGAGAACATACACATGCTTCTCAAAATAATTTATTGTAATAATATAGTTATCAGAGTTTTTATTAATTTAGGGGTAATATATGAAAACACTCCTGGTAATGCATAGAATCGTATTAAAGTCTCAGTTGTGCTGTAATTAAAATTATCCAACTGTCAATGAATTTTTGTTGAAACTAATGACCTATCAACTATATGGTGCTGGTGAATGTCTTTCTTGATGAGAGTATTTGAGTGTTTGCTGAAGTGTGAGAGGTTCATTTTACAAAGTAAAATCAAAGTCTAGACAAGGGTTTGAGTGTCTTTTTCTGGGTCAGGCAGCTGGATAAGTGTTATTACAGATCAAATCACAACCCAGGTCTCTTAACTGTGAGTATTGTTGTTTCTTATTTATGCCTTGAAAGATATAATACATTAGGGCTGGGATGTAATAATATAAATAAGTTAGTTCATAACATTATTGCTTTCTCACATTATTAAGATGGTTCTACATTGCTTTTCAGACTATTCTAGTAGTAGTAGTAGGATCTGATTCATAATTTCTTTTTTTTTTTAAGATTTAATTTATTATTTGACAGACAGACATCACAAGTAGGCAGAGAGGTAGGCAGAGAGAGAGGGGTAGCAGGCTCCCTGCTGAGCAGAGAGCCCAATGTGAGGCTCGATCCCAGGACCCTGAGATCATGACCTGAGCCAAAGGCAGAGGCTTTAACCCACTGAGCCACCCAGGTGCCCCTGATTCAGAATTTTTAATGAGAAAGTTATGTTCTAATGACATAAGTTCTTGTCATTCTGAGCCATAATCATTTTCTATAAGAATATGTAGTATTGACTGAAAGGTAGTTAAGAGGCATTTAAAAAAAATATATGCTATAGCTAATCAGAGCAACCAATGGCTCTGGGAGTGGGAATAAAGATGGGTGGGATGAGTCAAAGAATATAGAAATTCCTCAATATCTTGTAGCAACATTTAGATTGCATTTAAATTTTCTAAATTTGTTTCATATTTTCCAGTGCTATGCTGTCTTTGTAGCATCCTTAATAACATGCATCATGTTTTGAATCTACTAATTAATGGCAGGCTTTTAACTTATGAGTGTGTAGTTGGTTTTTGCACATTGCCAACAGTCATCCTAGAGATCAATACGTCTAGTCATCAAGATGTGTTACAAGTGTGGTAAAAGAGGAATTATAATTGAAAAATGAAATCAGTTTTATTATGTGGCTCTCATCAGTTACAAAGTATTTCTGATGTGATATTTTAAAAATATTTGTACAGTAGCAACATCACTTGAATATTTGTTCAGCTTCCCAAGCTTACCATTTTGTTGCCCGTACCTGTCCTAGAAGCATAAATACTAGTTCAGTATTGTGCTTTTGAAGTCTCTATTACATTGTATTCATCCCATATTTTTTATATTAAAGTTAAAACACCTGCCAGATCAAATTCTGGATTTGTTTGTCTAAATTCAATTAATTAACAGAGTGTATTATTAGTTTCAGAGGTAGATTTCAGCTGCATATAACATCCAGTGCTCATTACATCACCTGCAAGTTCTGGATTTAAATTGTCCTTCAGATTCCTGGGTTTGGCAAAGTTAAAGTAGAACTAGAGATTATAAACCTCTCTGTGTTACTAGAAATGGTCCTAAAGAAAAATGTGCCTGAACTCAGTGTCTGACATCTCCCTTTGTTAGAGCAGTCTTCACAACACATGAATCATACTTCTCTGGACATGAAAAGCAGGGCTGCCTTCCGACTGTTTTCTCTCTAGCTACTATAACTTAGATCCGTGAACGAAATTGCTAATTGTATTGAGCCATCTCTGCAGTCAGTATAAACCCGACACTCAGCTAGCCCCCTAGGTTGGATTACATAGCTCAGATTAAAAGAAGAAATGATGCTTCAAAAATTGCCTTCAAAATAAATGAAACAAGATGGGATCGGGAGGGAGACAAACTATAAGTGACTCTTAATCTCACAAAACAAACTGAGGGTTGCTGAGGGGAGGGGGGGTCAGAAGAGGGGGGTGGGGTTGTGGACATTGGGGAGGGTATGTGCTATGGTGAGTGCTATGAAGTGTGTAAACATGGTGATTCACAGACCTGTACCCCTGGGGATAAAAATATTTGTTTATTTAAAAAATTAATAATAATTTTTAAAAATTGCCTTCAACAAACCAGGCTAGATATTCTTTTGTGGGTATATGTCGGTTGATTTTTATAAACATACCCCAAAATTATATACCATAGAATATCAAGTGTTAGATAACAGAGAGAGGTACAAGTTTCCTTGGAAAGAGAATAGTTTGAATTGCATACTGCCTTTTTTAGACACAAAGTTATTATTTAAGTAAGCCGGAGTCACTAGTTATTGAGTAACTTACAAGAACAAAAAGGCTTTGTCTCCTTTTTGAAAAAGTTTACCATTGACAAGCCTACTGCTGTGGAAGGCTTATTTCTATTGAGAGCTGATTTGGTAGAATGTCAGACCATCTGGCACCTCAGAACTTCTGAAACTTTCCGAAGCAAAAATGATTGTCCATGGTGGCATTTTCAAATCTAATTATGGCACCATTAAAAAAAATAGATATTTACCCAGGAAGATAAAAATGTATTTTCTCTGGGAATTTCCCATCTATTTATTGACTTAATTTTGTATGGAAAAAAGTATCATGTGCTTGTGATGAACTTCTCATGCACTATAAAATACTGAACATGTCCTGTTCAAAACACTCAGATCTCTAGTCCCTCTCTCAGAGGTGACTATCATTGCTGTCTTCTTCACACATCTTTCCAGAGATATCATCTGTGTTTCATATAATCTACCTTTGCATAACTGTATCGCGCCTCCCCACCCCCTGTTTTGGCTATATATACATATATACATATGTATATATATACATATCCTATATACTATTTAAGATTATTTCTTATGAGCACATAGAAACTATCTGCCTCTTTTCCATCGTGGCACAGCATTCCATTGTGGGAAATCTGCCATAATTTATTTACATAGTTGTCTACTGATGGACATTTAGATGGTCTTGACCTTTTTGCCCTATCAGATAGGACTTACTGAGCATCCTTGTAGCTGTATCTGTACACATGTTTGCAAATTAGATTCCTAGGGTTAGAATTTCTGGCTCACAGTTTATATAATTGAAATGTTTGATGAATATTGCTAAATTATCCCCCAGCCCCCATTTGGCAGATTTTTAAAAAGTCAATTCTGTTGCTTCTGATAATCTCCAGGAAATGTAATGGCTCAATTTAGTTCTATCAAACATAGGAATTCTTCATTCTATGATCAGCCTATTTATTTCATTATGAACTACATAATACATTGCCGGGGCTCACTTTCTATCTAGTACTTTATCGAAAACTTTCAGAGAATAAACAAAGACATAATGTAGAACTCATCACTCAGAGTAAACATATGAAGGAAGTGAGATAAAAGCACAGAAAGTCAATATAACTAAGGATACTCAGGGATAAAAAGATGATAGACTGTCTTTTGGAGGAGCCATATTTGTAAGTCCGAATGGTTAAAGTGATAAATGTATGGGCAGGTTATTGGTGAGACTAGTGAAGGTGAGTCATGGTGAGGAAGTCCAAGAGAGTTTGTGGTGTGATTTGGCAGAGAATTCCAAGATGGACGCTAAGCCGGGAGATGGCAGGATCCTGGAGCAGTGTTGAAGCAGGAACTATGCTCTGAATGAACTGGCCTTCAGGCATCAGAAAAGCCCCTCTCCTTAGGATGACACACAGAATCATAGCTGGTGTCACTGGGCCAGTGTGAGCTTCCTCTGGGTTCACTTAATGCCCAGTTCCTTCAGTACATAGCCACATTACAGGGGTCACGCCCTCCGGGGGATAGTATCAGTTTTTTACAACACCTACGATTTTGATTCATCTTGACATGTTCACTATTACTAAAATTTGTATTTTAATTTTGGCTCTAATTTTCTAAATCTGGATAGCTGAAGAAAATTAGAAAAGCCTTTACAAAACCATTAGAAAACCTGTAAGAACTTTCTCCAAAGCCCTTTATGATTTAGTTGCATATCCCACAAGCTTCTGCTGTCAATAGACATCTGGAATTACAAGGCTTGGCTGCCTGGGATGGTTTTACTTTTGTCTGATGCTGCATATTTTTTAGGAAGGATATGGTTTTGAAACATTAACTTGTCTTGGCATTATTTTTAGTCACCTAATAAGGAGCTCTCTGAGCCATTAAATATTTAGAAGTTTGCTGAAGGATGACCCCTGCACCTGGTTGGCTAATTCAGAAGCAGATCAGCTGGCATTTCTCTTTCTCAACCTTACCTCACCCATCCACTCCCCTTAAAAAGAAAAAGCTCTTTGTGCCTTTTAAAATGTCTTGTAGAATCTTCTGGCTGTGGGTTATGGAAATAAAAAAAGGATCGAATCTTTTTTCCTGCGAAGTATAATTTTTATTTCCCAACGGCCACCTGTAAAATTATCAGAATAGATGACATTATTGAAGAGATGAACATTAAAAATAATTCTTTGTGTACAAAGCATATCGCCTGAACTTTCTGGGATAAAAGGAGAGTTCCGCCTTTCATCAGGGGGCTCTGGCCTCCATTTTAGGTTGAACCTTCTGCCCTTTAGGGCTGTATATTACTTTAAATGGCTACCAGCTGACAGACTTGGTTGTGGGCTGATGTTAGCTAGAGAGCTGTAATGCATTGAGTAGAAGCGTCTGAGTAGAACTACAGCAGCAGCAGACAAGGAATTGAAATCTCAGACCATGATTCGGGTTTTGCAGCTATTTTATTTCTGAATTTAAACCCTGAGTTAGAAGAGTTGGGAAAAGGAGAATTGTGTATGTTCTTTTCAAAAGCATTATAATCCGGATCTTTCCTTAAGTCCAAATGAATTTATAACAAGGACATTTTTATCCCCATGCCTGGAGCTCTTGATTTGGAATGAAGCCATGATGTGCTGATTCATTTGTAATCGCCTATTGACCTCCATATGCTTCACTTTAGAGGTTCCCAAGAAGCTTTTTCCCCCTTTTCTTTTTATTCTTTATGTTGACCAACGTAAAGAGAAATCCATTAGGTTTTGGATAGAAAAGATACTTTATGTATCTTTACGGTTTTTAAAACTCTGAACTCTTATGTTTAGACTACGGGTAACTGCTCTGTTTGCTTATATTTGACTGAACCCTAGAGAATGTCTTACTGCCTTTATGAAATTGCGAAATAAGTAAGTCATCTTTTAATAAATTAAGTGAAATATAGTTTTTAGACATAAAAAGTTCTTAATTAGCTTTGCCTTTGAAAATTTTTGCCAGAACCATGTATATATGTATATATATATACATACATATGTACACACACATACATATATTATATACATATATACATATATGCATGTATGTATGTATATACATACATACATATGTATGTATATACATATATTTAGCTCTTTTTATTTTGGCAATGGAATGTGATTTTATTAAGTAGTTTAGATTTAGATTTTACTGATCCCATTGTTGAGTTTTCCTGTATAACGTGTGCTTCCTCGTGGAATTGCATGTCCGTGTTTGGGACATGGCTTATTTAGGTGGAGAAGCCTGGCTCAGTGTTGATCTGCTGTGGGGATTGGCAGTATTGTGTTTTTTTCCACCTCTTGAGGACTAGTGTACAATTTACTTGCACACTAGTCACTACAAATTTCATCATCCAATTTACTAAGTCTCTCTAGTGATGGACTGCTTTCACTGGAAGCCTCTATTTTTTTGTGTTGATGATTGCAGGATTATAGGGGATAATGTATCAAAGAAGTACTTGCTAAAAATAGAAATGGCTGTGGAGATTGGAGATGTAAGGTGTGTTAGCAAGATGGTATTTTGTATACAGAGTTTAAACTGAGAAAGTGTTTTTATTTACAGATATCAAACAAATAACAGTAAAATGTGCTTACAGTTATACAAACAATTAACTTTTATATTTTACAAGTCTTACGTCTCATGTGTCACTCAGCTATCAAAGAGCGTAGCACTTCTGACTAATATATTAAAGTTTAGCTATTTGAATTTTATAGAATATTTTTGAATTTTCTACATAAACAATTTGTCTTTAAAACTTTATATTTTTAATGCCAATTACATGTCAATAAAATAATATTTTAGTTGCTTTTCAGTGTTTTAGTGAGACTATAGTTATGCTCCTATTAAAATTGGCTGAGAATTAACTTTTTTTTCCTTTTGAATGGTTCCATATGGATCCACTGAGTATTTTTTTCCCCTTTTCCTCCCAAAGAGGGTGTCATCATAGCCAAGTTTATCAGTAGCTTAGTTTTTGATATTTTATAACTGTAATTTGGGAGCTTTATTTATGTATTTGAGCAGAGGATGTCTGTTCTAAGAATGGGCGTCAGGCATTTACAGGGATGGTCAGAGAAGCTAGCCCTTGGTATAGAGACTGACTTCTGGACACTCCACTTTAGAATTAATTCCGGGTGGAAACAGACTCTTCCCCTCTTTCTTTATCCTCTCTTTGTCTCCTCCAGGACACGGATACTTGTCATGCTTTGGGGAAGGTTCCCTAATATGCAAGATGATGCTTCTTTTCCCTGATAAAATTAGCCTGTCTAAAGAGAGAGGATATTTGGAGTTCTAATTACCTGATCATTCTTGCTCTGGTATAAGGACACTTTAAATATAAGACTCACTTTAGAGAAAGACTGTGGTATTCTCTGTTGTTCCACAGAGTTTTTATTTAATTCATTCTTCTGATATGTGCACGGGGGGATTGCATGTTTGCACGTGTCTCTGATCACAATCATCCAGCACCCTGGGTGGTAGTTGGAAGTTTGCCCAGCTGAGGAAGATTGTTCTTTTTCGCTCTCTCCTTTATTTATTTATTTTTTGTGGTGGTGGCGCTGCTGGTGATGGTGGTGCTGGTCGTTCCTTTTGTCTTGTATTTATGTAAAAAGTTTATTTGTTGCTGCTGAAAGCTCTCAGCATGTGGCCCCAGAGCCCTCACAGATCTGGGTCAGCCTGGTCAGTTTCTGTGTAAGTTTCTCTGCTCCCTTCCTGATGATTGGTCTTCATGCTGATGTCAATGCTTTTTTGACACAGACCACACAGATTAATTTTACATATCATACTTATTTCTGAAATTAATAGTGCGTGTGTCTAAATCTGAATTGGGCAGTTTGAGGTGAAATACATTTTGCTAGAAATCTTATAACGCCATGTCTCCCTAGAGACATGCTGGTTTTATGAATTAACGATGAAAATATTTTAAAAGCTTGTTAAATTTTGTATAGATTCGCATATGTAAAACACATGCTATGGAAATACTGATATGAAAATGAGCTGGGACTGAAAGGGAAAGAAAAGTTGTTTGCAAATCCAAAAAACAATAACCATATTGTATATTGTTCTCGATAGGGTTTTGGTTTTTTTCCCGTTGTTATTCGAATCTCTTTCTCCCTATGATCGAGTGCTAACAATTTTGATATTTAAGTAGTTCAAATAGTCTTTTAGGAGATACATATTCTAATTTCGGGCTTTTTTTTTTTTCATTTGCTCTATGCCCTGATGCAAAAAGTAAACTTAGTTATTTAGTAAGTTTAGTTAACTTAGTTAACTAAGTTAACTTAGTAAGATTAACATCATTCCTTGTGTGATCATGTCACCTTTAAGAACATTATGTATATTTATGACGAATTTCTTCACACCATGAGAGAAATATATTTCATATGGACATATCTGTCAGACTTTTATTGGTATACTAAGTAGCTATGTAAGGCAAAAAACAAAACCACATTTTTGCCTTGGAATGATGTCCTTAGTAGCAGTGCCGAGAAGATATCATTTGGATTGAACTTTTTCCTTTAAAGCAATAACACTTAAAAATTTACAGAAGTATTTTTGTGAGTGGCAGTAAAAACATAACATCAAAATTTAACATTGGAAGTAATTGGTTATTACTCACATTTTGGGTATTTTCACTTAGATTTTTATTTCAGAAATAAGCAAATTCTCCACGTGAAAACAGTCTGAGTGCCTTTTAGTAGTATCAGTGAGATAAACTTTCCTTCCAAGTATTTTCCCCATCCCTTTCCTGTCCAAACCTTTTTAGAAATAGTACAGCTGACCACACATATTGTATTTGGTGTTTCACGTTGTTTTGTACACCCACCCCACCCCCCTTTATTTTCATGGGTGGGCTCCAGGGTGAAATATAGATCCCATGATCTGTTGGGGGACCGAGACAATTGGAGAGATACCACAGGGCAGTTTGGGGAAGGGAGGCCTCCAGGAAGTGGGAGTGAGCTTTGCTTCAAACTGTGTGAAGGGCGGTGGGAGGGAGGATGCTGATTAAAATAATAAACAAGTGTTGGAAGGAGAAGTGGATTACCACACTACTGTCAGATACATGAGGGGACCCGCGAAGCCGCCTCCCACTGCCCTCCCCTGCAGCAAAGAGCGGGGCTGGTAGATCTGTTGCGGGAACTTCTCTCCGGACAGACAGAACAACTTTCAAACAACTTAGTTCTCTTGCACTGACAGCATCCCTTAGGCACAGCCTGACCTAGGGAAACGGACTGAAACTAGCTTGGTGGTTGCCATAGCAACGCAGGCTGCGGTGTCTGGGAGAGTCAAGCTGGTGTGGCCTCTTGTCCCCGGTTTGGGTGTTTCTTCAGACAAGAGTACACTCCTTGCTGTTCGAACTCTACATAAGTCATGCTCTTTGAAAACTGGCTCTTTACCCAGGACTTTTTTTTTTTCTTTTTTCTTTCTGAAACCAGTCTGAATGGAGGAAGTTGGTAATACTTGGCTTTTTTTTTTTTTTTTTTTTTGCCTTCTCTCGTGCAAGTTTCCAGGATATAGCTTCTTTTTGCTGTGTGTAATTGAGACCAAACTCTAAGCCTGGGGCCCAGGAGAGAACAGTTGTGGGCTGCAGGTCATTAGTGAGGTGAGCAGAAGGGAATCCTGGGCTTCCCAGAGAAAAAGGAGACCATGCCAGCCTCATGGAACAGAGCTACTAGAAATTATAGAAGCAGGTCTGTTCCTTGCGAACTCCGAAGTCCATGAAAAGACGGACCCACGGTGGGGTGGCTAAAATGTCCCAGCGCAAGCTGCTGCTGCTCATGGACCATAGCTCAAAGGCAAGGCTTGTAAAGGATTTTACAAAGGATTTTAAAGTATAGCCAGAAAAGATACGGATTTTAGAAGTTAAAAGCTGTTGTCGGAAGGAAGTTCGCCGGAAAGATGTAGGCTTCAAGGGCTACTGGACGATGATTGGTTTGAACTTCAGCTTACGGGAATTGCTGACAAAATTTGAAAAGGTATGCAGAACGTGGACTTCATGAATGTACCTTTTTTTCTTCCTTGTCTGTTTTTTTATAACTATGCGTTTTCATGGTAGTCTAGTGACTGTTCGGTTATTTAATTTCTAAGGCATATTTGATTTGATATCCTCTTTTACATTTTTTTTTTTTTTTAAACTAAAGAGCAAGTTAGCAATTCTTTCCTTTGGTCAGGAGGGCTTCTCATGATGCCTGTCAGTTTTAGAATTCCACATCAGAAGAGATCCTTTGTACTCAAGTCGACTGGTAATTTAATTGAAAGTTATTTTGGAAAGAAAAAAAAAAAAAGCAGTAACAACACTGGGTTTTCATGCCAAAGTCTGACTTCATCAGGCATGGGTTCTGTTTTCCAGACCCCTCAGGTTTCTCTCCCTGCAGTTGGTGGAGCACTGCCTTTCCCAGCCTGCTTTCTGAAGATTCAGTGCTGAGCTGGGAGATGATACCCCCCTGTGACAAGGGCACATCCTTTCTTAAACGTTTTCTTTTTTATTTCTGAGTGTCTGTTTTAGATGTGGAGTGCTTGCATGTACTGTGAAGCTTTAACGCTTGGATCATTAATTTTGCACTTAGTTCTTTTTTTCCGTAGGAAAGTTCTTGGCACACTCTAGGATTGAGCCCAGCCTGCCAAAGCTACCTTACATTTATAGTTAAACAAAACAGAAAACCTCAACATGCTGCTCATGGGCTCCTGCCCTTCCTTAGCCTGTGGATGCCAAGCACTTATCTTCTTTCAACTTCCAATATGGAAAGAAAAAGAAAGAAGTGAAATGATTTCACTGTGTACATAAATCAATTATTTATCAGTTGTTAAAGATGTGCTCAGTGGCTTTCACCGTGAATACCCCATGGTTCGTTACAAGTACAAATATAAGCGAGACTATACTGAGTCATTAAAGAATCATGGGCTTTTTTTTTTTTTTTTAATGAAACTGCAATTGCCAGAGGGAAAAGGTATAAAACCATGTCATTTGAAAAATTTAGAAGCTTTTCCAAAACAATCACAGTCATTGCTTCCCTCCTGGTGATAGAAACAGTGTAGTGGGAAGAATGTGGAGAAAGAGGAATGTAGCTTCTCCTGGCTGGAAGCCCCCCCATCTCTCCTGCACCCCAACTGTAGTAGTAAGGATTGCAACACAGGGCGCACTTTGACCTCTTGCTTTAATATGTTGTTAAGCACCTAAATTCCTGAGAATAGGGATGGTTTCCCCTTGCTCACCATTTAAAAGGGTCAGAGGAGAGAGAGAATAACTTTTTTTATGGCAGCTGGGAACAGCAGGTGACAAACTTTATGACCATAAAGAGGTCTGCTAGCTTGGTTTGTATAGTTTTGTCTGTTTCTTCCTAAAAAGGTATAGGGCATATGTTACATGAATAATTCATTACATAGACCCCCTGAGAGGCAGTAATTGTAGGCAATAGCTGGACTTTTGTATTGTAATTGCGGCTATTAGTCTTAAAAGCCTAGGTCAGATACCAGAGGTTAGTAGCCTGCCTCAGTCTTCTGGCCATTTTATTGGCAAAGCTACATGTACTGGACATATTAGTATATTTCCTCTCTAACTCCCAAATCTTACTATCTGCTTATTTCTTATTCTTATTTTAGTAGTTGAGTTGACAGTAAAAGATGTCTGCTGGCTTATTCCTATCAAAAGCTTGATTTGGGCATTTTTTTTTTTAATTTTTTTGGCGACAAAGGCAAATTCAAAGAAACAATCCTGCTGCCATTCACAACCCGAAGTTCTCCATGTATGTTTACTTTTGTGTTAGACGCCTTTGTAAAAATCTATGTAAGCGTTCATCTCTTCGCCATATTTCATTTGTAGAAAGTTGTCATACATGAATATATTTTTCTTCAAGTCAAGTATTTAAAAAAAAATCCTTTGTGTATTTTCACAAAAGCGGTCTCTTATAGCCTTTGCTGCACTGATTCGTTGCCAGGAAAACTGGTGTTATGGAAAGGTACCTCTACTTCACACCTCTCAAATACAGCTGCCTCCCTTCCCCCAGCTCTGAAAGCAATAATGCCATTCTTAGGGAAGGACCAAAGCCTACTGCTGTAATGCAAAAGCCACATTATACCTTCAGAAGCTGAAGAACAGTCCTTCCATGGATCTTTTACTCTCAATTCCTTTAGACCTGTTTTTTTTTTCCCCTCTCTATTAGTGATCTGCTTCTTTTATTATTATTATTGTCATTATTATTGTGTTGTGATATTAGTCACTGTACAGTACATCGTTAGTTTTGATGTAGTTAGTGTTCCATGATTCATTGTTTGTGAGAAAATATGGACTGTAGTGATTTAGCACTTCTATGTCCGTGGTTAATATTCTGCAGTCTGAAGTTTAGGATATCATAGCCAAAACGTCATTTTCCTGTGTTCCTGAAGCCATTGCAGGCTGTAAGAACACAAGGGTCAGAAGTTGGGATGTGATGGGTCTTCCAATGATGGTTAATCTGAAAAACTGTAGACTGCTCAGTAATTGAAATTTCCAAATGACTGCAGATCTTCACAGTAACGTCAAGACAGAATGTTGTGAGAGCAATTGAAAGGAGGAATTATGGTTGACATTTTTGAATTTTAAAGAAATCCAGTGGTCTTGTGATTTATGTTGGGTATCCATTCATACATGAGTATTTGGCACATGATTGCAGTCTGTATTTTGGTTACCTAATCTCAAAACGGATGATGCCAGGACTGTTCTCCAGCATAGGCGGGGTGGACAGATTACACTCGGTACTCATTCCTCATCTCTTAGAACCAGAAAAAGGAATGCTGAGCTTCCCTGGGAATCCAGAAGGCAGGAGGCATTCTCTACTGTTCCCTCAAAGTGACACCTCACCAGGGATCAGGAAATCCCAGCTGACAGAAACCATGGGTACCCCAGAAGGGTCCTAAAGGGGAGTTTGAGACTGGAACTTCTTACCAAGGGAGGATGACCTTGTGGCAAGATATGATTGCCAGCAAGCAGGCCCTTTTCATCTAGCCAAGTGAGGAGGAGGAAAGTCTGTGACCACATGCACAGCGATTACTCAGGCCAGACTCACAGCTGACTGGGCACAGAAAGCTGGTCCACCAGAGCACCCCTCTGAAGTCCTGCCTGTGGGTTGGTTTTAGTGCCCCCTCTCCCGATTTCAGTGAATGAATTTTCTCCTTGAAAGTACTTCACAAAGGAAGTATCTGATGGTTTCAGTGCCCAATTCTACTGTCATACTAGAGCTATTTGCATTGTATACTGTCCCTTGTATTTACTTAGCAGTCACAGAGGATAGAGTAATGGACAGTTGTAGCTCAGTGACATTTTGAGTGACTGTTGTCTTTTATTAATTTATGTGGCTCTATTGCCAGGTGATTAATGATAATGACAGTTTTCTAATTGTGTGTGTGTGTGTGTGTGTGTGTGTGTGTGTGTGTGTATGCGCACACGCAGATGTCTTTGAATAGTTACTACTGTCTTGGCTAATCCTTTGGGAAAATTGACTTCCCATAGTGACAGAGAGAAGGCACTCAATGATAAATTTCCTTTATAGCATTTACCACCTTTAGGATGAGTACTTTTAAAAATTCTAGCTTAAAGCTGTATTTTCCCGCTCAATTTGCAATGTTTAATTTTAAAACAAATGTGTACATTAAGACACAGTAAACTTCCCATTTCGAGGTCTACTCATTTGTTCCACAGTTAGCAAATATTTATGAAGTGCACAGTATGTACAAGCCCTGGGATGAGTGCAGGGATGAGAAGGGGGATAGGGTAGACTTTTCCTCATTGAGCTTATGGCCTAATGGGAGGATACAGACCTTAAACAAGAAACATGTTTTACTCCAAGTGTGTGATTCAGCAAATGTAGAGGGAGTCATGAGAGTAACAGGTAGCCCCGATTTAGTCAGGTGCAGAGAAATCTTTCCTGCAGAAATGACATTTAAACTGGGGCTTAGGGTGCCTGGGTGGCTCAGTGGGTTAAAGCCTCTGCCTTCGGCTCAGGTCATGATCTCAGGGTCCTGGGATCGAGTCCCGCATCGGGCTCTCTGCTCAGTGGGGAGCCTGCTTCCCTTCCTCTCTCTCTGCCTGCCTCTCTACCTACTTGTGATCTCTGTCTGTCAAATAAATAAATAAATAATCTTTAAAAAAAAAAAAAATAAACTGGGGCTT
Organism: Mustela nivalis; assembly: GCF_964662115.1. NCBI lineage: Eukaryota > Metazoa > Chordata > Mammalia > Carnivora > Mustelidae > Mustela > Mustela nivalis. The sequence continues at coordinate 57,354,432 of NC_139024.1, read as the reverse complement.
AAAAGATGGGTGTGAGGTTAATGTAGGGCAGTGGAGGAGGGAGGAAATGGAGAGCTTTCTGGGCAATAGAACAGATCAGGAGGGGAGGAGTTGGGTACTCTAGGATTATAGTTGTAAACATTTAACATGCCATGATTTTAGGGTTTTTAAAGATGTTCACTTTTGATTATGCTGTCTGATTTGGGGAAAGAAGGCGGGGCAGTATTTTAGCTACATGAAAAATTTAGTAACTGCCCCTAAGAACTGTTCATGTCGGTCAAACCTGGGGACTCCAGGAGGGAGACCACTGTATTTTAATTCACTAGGATGAATTAATGCTTCAGTAATAATGGGTGTAGATTCAAGATTTGGAACAGGTGGGGCACCTGGGTGGCTCAGTGGGTTAAGCCGCTGCCTTCGGCTTAGGTCATGATCTCGGGGTCCCGGGATCGAGTCCCGAATCGGGCTCTCTGCTCAGCAGGGAGCCTGCTTCCTCCTCTCTCTCTCTCTCTGCCTGCCTCTCTGCCTACTTGTGATCTCTCTCTGTCAAATAAATAAAATCTTTAAAAAAAAATTTTGGCACAGGTTTTGGTTATGAAAGATATTTTGATGAATAGTAGTGTTTGTAGTGTATTTATTGATTCTTTATCATTGCAAGTTGGCTTGTTCGGATTATCTTGGGAGGGCCATTAATTGTGAGTTTGTTCAACTTAGTGATTTAACTTTTTTTCTACTCTGTCGTCTAACATATTTATAATCATAGATAATGGGAAAAGAACAATACTGGTACTGATTTCTTACTTTATAAATGCTGTTACAGACCAGGTAATACTACTTTCAGTTGTCTTAATGTGATTCCATAATTTTTAGTAGAGTAATTAAAATCTATGAGATAAGTTGTCGAATGAAAATGTAGTTTATAAATAATTAATTGAATTATTTTTAAAATTAATCATAATAATTAATCAAATAATTATTTATAATTCCTCACTATCCCAGAAGCTTCACAAAAGCTTCAAAGCATATTTACATATCACATGATGACCTTTGATGATGTTATTTGGTGGTTGTATTATTTTTAGGTAATATCTGACTTGTTTAAACAAAGTTATGATTCCTCACTTTCAAAACCCAAATCTCTGGCAACAACCCACTGAGCTCCTATTAATCAACCCCAAACTGTCTCTGAATTCCATTCTTGTTTTTGAAAGAGCAGTGGGTTTCTTTCCCCCTAATGGTTAACTTTGTTGATTTAGCCCAAGCCTTGGAATATGGTAGGGAAGTCGTAGCTGACCTCACTTCTTCACCTTCAGGAATATAATCCAAATAATTAATATAATCCAAAGAAACATTTTGGCTCACATGGTTATAGCCGCTACTTGATTATAGAAAATTATAAAGAAGTAAAATGCGTGTGACATACATTGTAAAGTGTCCGCATATAATAATCTCTGTAAGTTAGATAATTAGATACATATCCAGATAAGGGCAAAATTAGTATGAAAATGTCAGTTATTAGATAAATAAATAAATATTTTCATAAATAAATAAATATGAGGTTAATTTTGACCTGGGTAGTGGATGTTGTAGGAAAGTGAATCTCTGTGGGCTTCATAGCCATCTTCTGGAAGGCTGTGCTGACAGTATACATCTTACGATTTTGATGGTATTTTTGTCTGTTGTCCTCTTACCCTAACCACTGGCTTCTGCTAACCTACATTCTGCTTATATTGTTAGAAGTTATGTTTCAACAGAAGCCTTAGATATTCCTTTGTCTTATTTTTAAATGTTAGTTCAACTGCTTGAATGCTTTGTGTTGGCCTCTCGGTGCACATGACCGGCTCATGCTAAATGCTGGGAGAGCATTGCTTTGTGCTTCTGCATGAATTACATGCCCATAACTAATTATCAATAATGATTCTGTGCTGCTTAATGTTCCGAATGGTTTGCAGGTGACAGAGGTAAGCATTAGTAGGGCAAGTTCTCAGCTTTGCAGTGAGAGTAAACCCTCCTTCATGGAATTTCAATTTATTTTAGCATTTGGTGCTCCATCAGGGTCATGATCTAACTGCCTCCCATGCTGGCATCTTGATTTTAAAACCAGTGCAGCATTGTATGGTCATCTACGAAGGAACGTAATTCATTAACTGCACATCATTCTAAATTTCCAGTGAAAGATCAGGCAGAGCTTTGTAGTGCAAGAATCTAAATAATTTTAGGTTCCCATATTAAATTTTTTAAATGAAGAGATTGAGCAAAATGATTACTGCACTCCCATCCAATTGTGTAATTGTCTGTTTTTCCTTGGCATTATGGTGGCTAATATGCCAATCAAGACGAACTAGATACTTTCATTCATGCATTTATACATTTTATCTATTGACCTATCCCTGTTTTACAGTAGGCTCATTCTGTGTAGCAGAGACTGTGAAGAATACAGAAGAAATATTAAGATGGTTTTTTTGACTTTGGGAACTTTTAATATATCTGGCCAAGTAAATATGCTACCAAATGTTACATAAAATGGAATAATGTATGCTGATTTCTTTGATCACTTTCTGGTTGTTAGTTTGTTTTTTTCCTGCTTTTTGTGGAGGCTCATGTGTGGAAGGGTTCTTCACATACCAAAAGTTTCATTCCAATATAAATATATGATGATTGGTAGTCCTCTTATCCAACCCCTGATAGAAGTACCTACAATCATTGACTGACCAGTGATGGAGCTCTGTGCTACTCCATTTGTCTTTGTGGCTGGGTTGAAAAGGCATCACTTGATTGGATATCAGGAGCCCAGTCTGCTCTGTGTTCTTGGTACACAGATTTCCTGATGTTGTAGAATACTTTTGTGAAACTTAAATTAAAAACTATTTGTAGATATTAGTACACTTCTGTCTTCCTACTTCTCCTGACTATGAAAGGAAGCAAATATGCTGGGCTACTTTAGGAAGTAGTGCTTTGAAGTTTCCTTGTGATTTTGCTATGGTTCATTCATAATAATGTTTAAGAAACTATACAGGAAATTTGATTTAGAGAGCAAAAAGTTGCCTTTCTTGCTCACTGTGTCATTGAGCTGCTGCCTTTTTTTTTTTTTTTTTTTTTAGGATTTTATTTATTTATTTATTTATTTAGTTCAGTTAGCCAACATATAGTAATACATCATTAGTTTTTGATGTTGTGTCAGCAATTCATTAGTTGCACATAACACCCAGTGCTCATGACATCATGTGTCCTCCTTAATACCCATCACTCTGTTACCCCATCCTCCCATCCCCTTCCCTTCTACAACCCTCAGTTTGTTTCCAGGGTCTAGAGGCTCTCTTGATGTGTCTCCCTCTCTGATTTCATCCCATTCAGTTTTCTCTGCCTTTCCCTGTGATCCTCTACACTATTCCTTATGTTCCATATATGAGTGAAACTGTACGATAGTTGTCCTTCTCAGCTTGACTTATTTCACTCAGCATAATCCCCTCCATTTACATTCATATAGATGCAAATGGTAGGTATTCATCCTTTCTGATGGCTGAGTAATACTCTATTGTACATACGAACCACATCTTCTTTATCTATTCATCTGTTGAAGAGTATCTTGGCTCCTTCCACAGTTTGCTATTGTGGACATTGCTGTTATGAACATTGGGGTGCAACTGCTGGGTCGTAGGGCAGCTCTATTTTTAACATCTTGAGGAACCTCCATATTGTTTTCCAGAGTGGCTGTACCAGCTTGCATTTATTTATTTGAGAGCACATGCATGAGAGAGAGAGAGAAAGAGAGAGAAAGAAATAAAGAGAGCTCAAGCAAATTAATGGGGGACAGGCAGAGGGAGAAGCAGACTCCCCACTGAGCAAAGAGTTTGATGCTGGACTCCATCCTAGGACCCTGGAATCATGACCTAATCCCATGTCTGCATAACCGACTGAGCCATCCATGTGACCCTGTTGAGCTTCTTGAGAAAGATAGCTGTCATGCATATGTAAAGCATGAGCTTAAAACTGTTGATCTTAAAAAATATATCTTTAGGTGTCTTAAAATGCATTTCAGGACACAAAAATACAACCGTTACATCCTGAAGAATGAGGACTAGGTTCAGGAGATGACACCAAAGAACCTTTCAACAGAACTTTCCTTATCTTTTTCTTTTTCACCAAGAATTTCTATTTAAAGCATCCCAAACTGAAATTATGTTGAGATTGCCATTTTATGCACATAATGTCGTGCCTGAGCACCTTGAATCAGGATCTGGCTCTGTCCCCTACTCCTCTGTTGGTGTTTGCTCCCCTGAATGTGGAATCGAGGTGCTAGTGAAATGCACAAGAATCAACAAGCTCAGAGTTTTTGTTTGGTGGTGAATACCAGTTCTGGGTGTACTTAGATCCCACTTTGTAGGTAGACCTGATTTGGCTTTGTCATTAGGGTCAAATAACCCCAGAGACCAATAGGCTTGCAAATTTGGAGCATAAATTTTGCAGAAGCTGTCTTCAATCTCTGTGTTCATCCTCCCCCTTCTCAGATCTGACCCTATTCATGTCATGTTAGACATCACAAAACTCAGAAATGAGAATACAGCTATTCTGCCCTTTAACCTAATGGAAGTGTCACCCTCCTGCCATGCTTCTTGGATAGTGAGGTGCAAAAGGCCTTTCTTTCCATGTATCCGGTTGGTTAGTCTAGGTGTGTAGGTACAGGAAGAACAATCTTTTATATCCTAGCCTCTAAATATTGGTTCCTGATAGATTGCTAATCAGGAATTATTTCTAAATTAATGGAAGCATTCCAAATATTCAAAGAATTTCTATTTAATTCTTAATTGTGCTCCTTTGGAATTGGAAAACTTACGGTGAGTGAGGCTTATAAAGGAAAACTGAAGTTGAGAAAGGTAATATAATTATGGTGCTTAAGAGTTTATTTTCCTTTTACTAATTCAGATTCATTACCTGAAATAATTTTTTAATTTCTGTCATAGGTTGCCTTAAAGCTAATAGGTTGCATTAAAGCTAATGCCATAGAGATTCACTGCACACCTTCATGGTCCGCTTGGGTGTTTGCTCTTCTCTTTGTAAGTTCACACTCATTTATTGGATGGTAGTGACTGTCACACTACCAAGTTAGCTAAGACTAACTTGCTTTCTTTTTATTTGGGAAGAAAAGATGATTGCCATAGTAAGACAGATAATTGTTTTAACAACCTTTAACGAAGACTACTAAAAAATTGATAAAGACCCTCTGTATTTTAAATTTTAAATTTATTATGTTTATATATTTATAAAAAGAAACCCTATTTTTGTAGAATCTTGGAAACTCAAAGTATATAAAAGAAAACAAAAATCCCCTTCTTGTACAAAGATTATACTATTTTGATATTTCTTATACTTTTTGATATACACATATATAGTGATATACAGAAACATATGCTAATTTAAAACACCTACCCTAAAAATTAAATTAACATCATAATATAGTTTTGTATCCTTCATTTTTAAACTTAATATTATATAACATTAATGTATTATGATAGTTTCCACTTTTTACTTTAAAACAATTGATGTAGTAAATGTGTATACATAAATCTTTTCAGGATTGGTAATTTCAACAATTTTAAGGCTTTTGATACAAATTGCCAAAATGCTTCTTCAAAGTCTGAACCAGTTTTTATTTTTAATTTTAATAATTCTTATTTTGCTTTATACTCAAATTTCCTTCAGAAAAAAAATTTCTATTTAACAGGAGAAATATTATTTTGTCAATTGTTTTTATTTCCTAAAGAAGATATACATTTTTATGAAAATGTTGTTTTAAAATTCTAGGAATAAATTTTATTCAATTGGAAGGACAAACTATTAAGTTTATACACTGTAAAAAGAAAAAAAGGAAAAGTATGTAATATCTTTATAAAACATAACAGTTTGAGGACAGTTTTGCTGAGGAACAAAGAAGAGAATGAATCGGGGTATTAAGCAGTATCCAGTGATTTGGCAACAATAATTATATAAAATTTCAGAAATTTCTCATTAATCTGAAATACTCCCATCTAACCAACTTATACAGGAAATTTTAATACATTCTGTTTTTAGGAACTGAGGAAGCAATATATTAAAGATTTGAAAGCTATTATTTTCAACATCAGAATTGTGGAAACACTTGAATTTGTTATCATTCAAGGCAAATTTTACTATTTTGTTTAAAAAAAAAAACACCCTTATCTGTGGACGATTAAAAAAAAAAATGAAGTCCTATATAGCAACGCCAAGTTAGTATTGACACTAATACCTAACATTTGCACTCTTTCTGCTTTTTTCTCTTTAGGACATCCAGGCCGAAATTGATGCACATAACGACATATTTAAAAGCATTGATGGAAACAGGCAGAAGATGGTAAAAGCTTTGGGGAATTCTGAAGAGGCTACTATGCTTCAGCACCGCCTGGATGATATGAACCAAAGATGGAATGACTTAAAAGCCAAATCTGCCAGCATCAGGTCAGAATAGTCAATATCAAAATAAAAATGATGGGGGAGAGAGATTTCTATGACTTTTGCGTATCAGAAGGAGCACAGGAAGCCTTTCCATCATGCTGATTTCTCTGAAGTGGTTTAAGGTTTAAACGCAGGGGCACTTCGCTGTCTCAGGCAATAGAACATGTGGCTCTTGATCTTGGGGTTGTAAGTTTGAGCCCCACATTGGGTGTACATATTACTTAAAAATAAAATCTTAAAATAGTTTTATATGCAAAACTTTTTTTTTTAAGTTACAGCTTTAGCTCCATTTATATCCAGGGCCCACCAGGGCCCAACTGTTCTTGACTAGTTCCAAATTTGCAATGTCATATTTTAAATTGAATACTAAGAAGAATAATGTTACCAACACCTGCTAGTTATTGAGTGTTTTCCTTGACCAAGTACTGTGTTAGCCTCATTATAAACCTTGCTCAGTTCTCGACATATCCCAGTAGGTGATATTCCTTACATGAGGAAACAGAGGCTGAATGAGAATAAGGAACTTCCTAAGTTTTTCAGCTAACAAGTGCCAAGCCGAGATTTGAACCTAGATCTTTCTGACTCTTGGCAGTGAATGTTTTGCTTCATCATGCTATTTGTATGTCCAACCGGAAAATGCATTTATAGAAATTAAATACTGCTCTCATGGACACTGAAATGGGAAACTAATGATTCATGTCTGCTTTTGGAAAGAGTAAAATTAAATCAGGATGAATTTGAGGACCAGAATGCTGACTAGGAAAGGACCCTGAAAAAGCATTGAGGGTGACAATTATTAATGCTATTGGGAGTCTAGAATTACATTTAATAGATGGTGAACAGTACCCAAGTGGATATGACTTTACAGGAAACTACTAAGCGAAGATCCCAAAAGAAGAATGTCAGTAGAGAAACCTAGATCTTGGGATGTCTACGGGGCTCAGTCATTGAGCGTCTGACTCTTGATTTCAGGTCAGTTCGTGACCTCAGCATCGTGAGATTGAACCCCACATTGGGCTCCATGCTCAGCTCAGAGTCTGCTTGTCTCTCTCCCTCCTCCTACCTGTTCTTTCTCTCTCTCAAATAATTAAATAAAATCTTAAAAAAAAAAAAAAAAAAAAAAAGGAAGACCTAGATCTTGTATCTGGGTCAGTCTCTTAAGGTTTGGAAACTGTATGATGTATTGAAAAGTGTATAACCTTAAACAAAATGATCTTAAGTTTGATTCTTTGACTTTGATATTTACTTACTGATCTTAGACAAGTCACTGGGTCTCTCTTAGCTTTAGTTTTCTCATTCACACAATCAAAATATAAATATTTAATCCACATGATTGCTGGGAAGCAATGGGATATTCTGGCAGTTCTTTAACCTATGTAAAGGCTGTCTAACATAGCACCTCGTTTATTTTTTCTTATATAAAGGGGCTCAGTGGATCTGCTTTATCTGGCTTCTGGATTTCATGGAGCCAGCTCCTAGAGCGTAGAAATCTTTAGTGATTATTTGTTGTGAGTAAACGTTAAAATTTTTTTTCTATCTAAAGAGATGTCCTGAAAGGTTATTATTCTTCTGAGTCTCATAGAAGGAAATTCACACTTCTTTTTACCCTTAAGGAAGGGGGTAATTGAGCATGACCATGGTAGCCTCCACCTAAAGATCCTCTTGGCAACACTAGCCAACTACGTTTTTCAATAAGAGAGGACAGTCTGGGAGTATTGTACAGTGAGAGAATATACTTAGAGGCTTATTTAAGATTGAATTTTCAACTGGCCAAATCCCTTTGGGTTGCAACTTTCTGTTCCCCATAAATAAAAATAAGTAAAATGATTAAAAATGTTAATTCAGTGAAAAACATTCACTGAGATTCTAGCAAAACCAGCATCTATTCTAACGAGTGAAAACCACAGTGCTGGTCCTGGTAAAGATTGTGTACATGGTGCTGGCATTTGGAGAGTTTGGAAGACGAGTTCTTTAGGAAGGAAAGTGTATTGAAGGCCCACATCATAAAAAGATCATTCCAGATAGAAAGCTACAGACAGAAAAATCTGTGGTCTTCCACAGATGCTATTCCTAAGCCTATCAAGTCATGTTGTTTTTCTAACCTGAAAAGAAAGAGCTCCTAAAGTACTGTTGCAGTATTATCTACTAAATAAATTAATGTTATGTTTAGAAGATGAGAGAGTAAACTTTTGCCAGTGGACTTCTGCATCAAGATAGATAACACATTCCAGTGACATGTGTTACTTTTGTTTTTTTTAATTAAAAAAAATTTTTTTTAATTTAAATTCTAGTTGACACACAATTCAATATTGGTTTAGGATTCGAGTTCAGTGGTTTGACATTTACATATAATCCCCAGTGCTCATCATCACAGATGCCCTCCTTAATACCCATTGCCCATCTAGTCCATCCCCCACCTCCCTGCCTCCATCAGCCCTCAGTTTGTTCTCTATAGTTAAGAGTGGTTTCCCTTTCTCTCTCTTCCCCTGCTCCCAAATGCTCATCCTTTAGTAAAGTGTGTTATTAATGTGATAATAAATTAAAAGAATGTTTAGCCTCATTACCCACTTCTGGAGATTAAGGCATTTATTCAAGCAGTTAATAAGAAAAAACTGTGTTTAAGGCCCTGCAAATAATAAATAAGATATGGTTCCTGTCCTAGCGGGCTCACAGGTCTAAACCAGGTTAAGGCAGGTTCATTGAGAGCTGTAGTTACTTTCTCTTCAGATGATCACCGAAGGCTTCATCAAAGAATCCATTACTAAGCTGAGCCTCAAAAAGGTATATAGTTTCTCTCCAATGGATTGCATCAGCCCCAGAGAAGGACATGTTGGCAGGAGGCTTGACATAACAGTGTTTTCATGGAACAGTGAAGTTCAGCATGGCTGAGAATTTGCTATTGGTGTGGAGGAGAAAGATTGTGGCCAGAAAAAAAAAAGGTGGAGAGGTGAGGCACTCTCGTGGGAGGGCTGTGTGCGCCATGCTCATTCTTCTGGTAATAAGAATTTGAAAACTTATAGGTGACATAGTTAGATGTGAGCTTTGGAACGATCCCTCCCACATGCCCATGGAGGATGCTTTCTCAGATAACACAGTTCTGAGGACAAGGAAAGTGGCTAACAGACCTCTTCAGTATCCAGGAGAGGGAGGAGACCCTGAATAAGTACTTGGTTCATGTTGTTGAGGCACTAGTGAGACATCCAGAAACAAGTCACCAGTAGTCAGTGGATGGACATCTCTTCAAAAGAGAACAGTCGGCCAAATAAAAAAATGGCGAGATGGGGAGTACCCAGATAGAGGTGGCAGGCAAAGCATTGCAAGTAGGCCAGAGGGTGAAGAATAGAAGAGGGCACAGCAAAACAATCACAAGGAAGCCTAATATATAAGGAATAGGTGAAGGAAAGAAAAGCCAGCAAAGGAACCTGAGAAGTGGGTGGCCCTGAGGACAGGAGATCCAGGAGTGTTGTCTAGAGCCAAGGGAGGAGGAGTTTCCAAGGGAGGGGCGTGCCTAGTGGCTAAGGGAGTGGAGTAAGATCAGGGCTACCCAGGCCAGACACAATGAGAAGGGCTTTGGTAACTTTTTGCTGGGATATTCCTTTGGTTGAGGTGAAACTCTGATCTCAGAGGACCAAAGAGTCAGAATGGGAAGTGGGGAGGTGGAAACAGAACTAAGCTACACAGTCTCATTTTCTCAAGTCACTCTGCTATGAAGGGGGGAGAGAGAGAGAGAGAGAGAACACATTGCTGTAACTATGTTACTAGATGTAACAGCATTGTAAATGTGCGAGAACTGGAGACCGAGATCTATACCTCTGTTGATTTATCTGTGCTTTCATATAGATCAGATATGCTTCACTGAAGAAGTAAATGACTCAGTCTTCATTTTTAACTTGGGCAAAACAAATTCTAATAGCATTCATTATCACTTCGGTATTTATAAAAGATACATATTTCTTTATACATATATAATATGTAAATTTGTAACTATGTGGTGATGGGTGTTAAATAGACATATTGTGGTAATCATTTATCAATATATATCTATATTGAATCATTGTGCTTATACCTGAAGGTAATAGAATGTTATATGTTAATGATATCTTAATTAAAAGAAAGAGAAAACAGTTTCTTAAAAAAGATAACACAGTTTATGGGGCGCCTGGGTGGCTCAGTGGGTTAAGCCACTGCCTTCGGCTCAGGTCATGATCTCAGGGTCCTGGGATCGAGCCCCGCATTGGGCTCTCTGCTCAGCAGGGAGCCTGCTTCCTCCTCTCTCTCTGCCTGCCGCTCTGCCTGCTTGTGATCTCTCTCTGTCAAATAAATAAATAAAATCTTTTTTTTTTTTTGAAGATTTTATTTATTTATTTGACAGACAAATCACAAGGAAGCAGAGAGGCAGGCAGAGAGAGAGAAAAGGGGAAGCAGGCTTCCTGCTGAGCAGAGAGCCCGATGCGGGGCTCGATCCCAGGACCCTGAGATCATGACCTGAGCTGAAGGCAGCGGCTTAACCCACTGAGCCACCCAGGCGCCCCAATAATAAAATCTTTAAAAAAAAGATAACACAGTTTATTATACTCAGTAATAGGCCCTCGTATAGGAAGCCCAACCTCAAACAGAAGTGGTCCAGGGTAGTGTTTAGTAGTGTTAACCCTTGGAGCTACACCACCTCAGTTCCAACACTGGCTTTGCCTCTTAGCAGTTGTGCCACCGTGGACAGGTTCCTTAGCCAGTATGTGTGTCCTCGTATTGTCAAATAGAGATAATAAGAGTAACTTCTTTTAGGGTCATCCTGAATATTTCATTTAATTAGCCTGTATAAAGTGCTTAAGACAGTGGCAAACAGTAAGCACTCAATAATTGCTAACTAATATAATTTTTTCATGGATTGCCATTCTGTTTGGCACTAATCTGTTCAAAAGACATAGAAATTGTCCCTACTTCATTTTTTGGTCTTCATCATTAATGTTGGGAATTTCTGAGAAGGTCCCCAACAAATGGTGTTCATCTATCCTGGCTGGATTCTGAACAAATATGAATAAAAGTATGTCCAAGAGAGAACAACAGTGTCATGTTAATTATTGGTAGAGGCCAGGCTGGAGGAGGTGGCTTAGGGAGAGGGCCCCGTGGGCCCTGATAGCTGAACCCCAGAATGAGGTGGCGTTACCAGCAGTCATAGAGAAGGTGGTCCCCCAGGTGAGGAACCCTACAAGGAAGAATGAGGAGGAGCTCAGTGTTTGCAGGCCTGTTTCAAGAGTCAAGGGTGAGCTGAGCAAAGCATCTGGTTATTTCCTAAATTGACGAATCAGATTCTTCACTTCACCTCTTCAGGGACTGAGAGGGGATGGTTGGAGAAGAGGTCAGGAGTGTGCTCAGTGAGAAAGTCCCTCCCCAAGGGATTGGGTGGGAAAGTGTTCTCATCAACAAATATGGAGAGTCAGCCTATCTCCCAGCCCCCTGCCGTGAGCACGCTGTCACTTTCCATCCCTTTACTCATTCCTCCCATTCCTTTAAAGCAGTCTTTCCCTACACTGCCTTCTCTTGTGTCTGAATTCAGTTGTATCTTTAATATTTCTGTTCACTATTCCACTACTTTTCTGTTTCCTTGAAAGTTGGCTTTCCCCTTAGTGACCCTCTTCATTAAAAGCTCTCTTTGATAGCCTGTAAGTTTCCCATTTTCCTCACCTGGAATATTTTGGATATTTAATAGCTGCTACTGGTACCAACTGACTGGAACACCAGCCATCCACTTGCGGCATGGAGCTGCAGACCAGTGGCCACAGGGCCACACGGGGATAAGGAAGACGTTGACAGCCTCCTTGCCGTGTTTTAGGCATTGCTGTTCCATCTCAACAGCTTCTCCTTGGAAGCGGATTCATGCATTACTCTACCCTCTACCATCTTTCTCCTGCTTCTTCCTGCTCTGTAAGACACTCTTCTGCTTTACTCATTGATTTGAGCATCTGACTTCCCTTTTATTCTTCATCTGTTCTTCAGCTCTCATCCTTGGTGTCAATATCCATATTGATAATTTTTTTTATATTTTGGCCTCCGTGTTTCTTTTTACTTTGTCTCTAAGAGCCTTTCTCCTTATTCTGTTTCTAAGTCCCACAGACCTGGCCATTCTTGGGACTCAGTTAACATCCTGAGATGATCAAGCTCCAGGAGACCAAGGGCAGAGTGTTCTCCAGAGCACACATGTTGTTTTCCTACATTCCACCTGGCACGTGCATCTGAATACCACTGGTTTTGCCATGTTAGTTAGGGAGGAGCCCTCTGTTGCATCAAATCAGAATTACTTGCAACATCATTGGTCAATCAATTCTCCTTCACATTAAAGTTATGGCCCTAATGAAGAGGGTACCTTTCATTAGCTTATTATATACCGGGATCAACTTTATCTTATTACATAACTTTGCATTTTAATCTTGTATAGATGAGTCATCTACTATATTTCAGGTGGATTGATTAGTGCTCATTTTGGTAGCACGTATGCCAACTAGGTTGTCTAAAATGCATGCCCTTTAATATTTCCAGCTGTGCAACTCTTAGCTTTTAATTTTTTCGCTTCTTCCAAATATGCCTCCCTTTCTCCTAATCTTTGGTTGCGTAAACCCTTTATCTTTTCAGACTCCATCCACCACTTCTACTCCATTTGGATTCCATCATAAGCCATTCCAGTACTGTAAATTTCCTCTCTCCTTGGAATTTCTTGTTTCCTCCTTTGAAACCCCTCAGAGGGATAAGCAGGTTCCTTACTAAGCAGGGAATCCAACACAGGGCTTGATCCCGGGATCCTGGGATCATGACTAGAGTGAAGGCAGACATTTAACCGACTGAGCCACCCAGGTACCCCCTCTCCCCCATTTTTTTTTTTTTAAGATTTTATTTATTTACTTGACAGAGATCACAAGTAGGCAGAGAGGCAGGCAGAGGGGGTGGGGGGAAGTAGGCTTCCCGCTGAGCAGAGAGCCCAATGTGGAACTCGATCCCAGGACCCTGAGATCACAACCTGAGCCGAAGGCAGAGGCTTAACCCACTGAGCCACCCAGGTGCCCCCTCTCCACCATTCTTGATTCTCATCTTCCTAGTGTTATACGAGAAAGTGAAAAATGATGACAGTTCTTCTATAATTTGACCCTTTCTACTTAAAATTGGTATTATGATTCTGAATGATTTTCTCTCATATCTACCACCATCTCTGTTTTGTAAAGATTTTGCTTCCTTGTTAGCACCCCAAAACTCTCCCTTTTCTGTGTCTTTCTTTCATTCTTTTCTGAGAATGAGGCCATTTGATATATGCTCCTTCTGTACATTCTGTATTTCAAATGGTGCTTTAATTGTGCTAAAGTCAATGTTGTCATGGCATTGCTCTAATTTATCATCATTTTAAGAGAATGTCTGCCAAAGATTATAATAACAGCTAATATTTATTGAATATCCATGTGCCAGACCTACAGTAAGTGCTTTACAGGCATTACCTCTTTTGACTATGGTGTGGTCATTAGAATTATGTAATAACCTAAGACTGATTACCTTGGCTTAATATCTTAAATATTATTTCATGTTCTTTTTGGATAACTTTGATAAGACTTTTAAATACTGAATTTCAGTGTGTGAAATATTCTTTGAAATCTAAAAACAATATATACAAATATATATTTCACTTATATTGACAGAAGAGAAAATAGCTAATAATTTGAAATGTCATCTAGAAGATGGGCTCTTAGAAAATTTGACAATACTTTTTACTCCCTGAAAAAAATATGAATTGGAAATAAATTCAGTAATGTGAATGACATGGCCTAAGTTTTTTTTTTTTTGTTAGATTTATTTAGTTTAGGATTATGTTAATTAAAATCTACTTATCAGCTTAATGATGTTTAATAGAGATTCTTACTAACATATGGTTTCAAAGGCCAGTGAAATTGTGAAATCTAATGAAAACAGAGTTCAAAGATAAAATTCTGTCTTTCCTTTCTTTTATGAGCCTCTTAAAAATTCAGGGCAGCCTTTTAAGAGCCCTTAGAGAAGATTAACCTTTAACATCATGACTACATCTAATGTTATCACATTCTACAATGTCACTGACACCACTTTTAGCCTTAACCAGTTGATTTTGCTAACCATATTGTAAAATTACTAACATTTCCTTTTCTAAAGTTGAATAGAGGAAGATATGGTTCCTCTCTTCTTTCCTTTCCCCCCTCTGGTTCAGCAGTTTCTGATGGCACTTTCTGAGAAAGTAGAAATGTTCTGTCTCTGTGCTGTTTGGTGTGGTGGCCACGAGCCACAGGTGGCATACGGAGTGCTTGAAATGTGGCTAGTGCAACTGATGGCATGAATTTCAAAATCTATTTCATTAACTTGAGTTTCAACGGAAATAGCTACATGTCAGTGTTGGCAACCATATTGGAAGCACAGCTTTGGTGTTCTTTTCAGCACACACTGAATTCCTCTTTCTCCTAGTCATCTTTATTCCCTTTCTGGGAGCAGAAATAGCTCCTTTTACTATAACTGGTTATTCTTACACTAATAAAGGTATTTGCTTTCATTATAACTTGATTTATAATCTATGGGTTTTACCATAAACTAAAAATAAATTTCATTTGTCATAAAGATGCCACATTGGACATTTAATTCTGTGCATTCCTTATGCGCTGGGGATAGTATGCATTTGTTCCCTTAATTTGGGTCATTGTATTCTTTGATGGACCTACTTTGCAATTGGATCTTCACTTGTCTATAAATATGTCTGGGCCGTTTCTATCTCCCATCTTAAATGCTGCCCCTAATAAAAGCAGTGGAGTGGAAAGAGTTTAGACTTCAGTTTGGATCCCAAATTCTTTCCCTAAGCAATTTTTTTTTTCTTCTCCGAGCTGTGGTTCCCTCAGAGAACTGTTGTTAGGTTTCTTATATCAGAGCATATTTTGTGAACTTGCCTTTCTTCCACCTTGGTCTCAGGGATTTTTAGTTTGGAAACCATGTAGTGCCTGATAATCAGTGCAAGTGTTCTGTAGATGTTTGTTTGGGGGGAGTAAGTGGAAAGCTGTATTTTATTTTTATATGTGCTCCTGCCGGCTCACTCACTGTTTGCTCTCTTTTTCCCAGCTGTATATTGGGAGAAGGAATAAAAACTTCTTTGAAGAAACATTGAAAAGTAGAGGCTTTAATGATTTATTTATTTTAGAGAGAGAGTGTGAGCAGGGGGAGGGGCAGAAAGAGGTGGAGAGAGAGAATCTCAAGCAGACTCTGTGCTTAGCTTGATGCGGGGCTCAATCTCATGACCCTGAGATCATGACCAGAGCTGAAATCAAGAGTGGGACACAATCTGCTGAGCCACGAGGGTGCCCCAAGACTTTTGCGATTTCAAATAGATATTAATTTACAGTTTCCTCCATGTTATATTTGAATGATAGGATACCATTTTTTATGGGTCCTTACCTTCTACAAAGTTCTTATATAGTTTTAAAAAGAGTGGGTCACTTAAAAATGTGTAGAGACTTGTAAAATAAATGATTCAGTGTAATGAGAGCTAACTTATATAAAGCACATTCTGTAGTAGAGATCATCCTAGGTTGATACATCCAGTGAAAGTATTTCTACTTTTGCACTTTCAAAAGCCTATGTTCTGTATCTGAAGAATAAACCGAAACAGTGAGAATTAGGATAATATAAGTCAGAATGTGAGTGCTCACAGATACGAGTTAGATAAAGAAATGTTCTGAGGTTTTGAAAATATGATTGATGACTGACTGGTCGTCTTTAGTTGTGAGGAAGGGGAAGCTTTAAAATGTTCAGAGTAAAATTGAGAAAGTGCAAGTACACCAAAAACAAGTTTAAGGTTTCTACTTACAAAGCATTCGACCCAGTGCCCAAGAAAAGGCTTTCATCTTGAAAGATGAAAGAATTAAATTGAAACTAGAACACTGAAGACTACTATGGAAGCATGCATTTATTTGGGCATATGGTAGTGATCTATTGAACACATAGTCATATTCTACTGGAGAATAACCAGAGCAGATTTTCCAGGCAAAGATTCTGCCAGATCAGCTTGCTTTTTAGGAAGGAAAAAGGAAGATGCAGAGAAGTACGTACACCAGTGTTACCTCATTTATTTCAAAGTCACTTCAGTATTTCTTATAAAAAGCATTGCCTTCATCTTTATGAAAAGTCCTGCAGGTGTTGAATGTGATAGATTTCAGTGATCAGTTTCATTATTTTATGCAGTCAGAAGAGTTAATTACATTGGGGGGAAAAACATTTGCATGCTCTTCAAAACGATGCGTATGTGTAACCAGATTTCAAAGGAATGTAACACCTGATTTAGTTATTGATTAAAGAGTTAAGCTACAGACATTGAAGAAGCAGGATCAAATAATCTAAAATAAAGGTCAGGGTATGTGCTTAAGTGTTTTGCACACAGAGACACTGAAGCACATCTTGATTAACTAAAGGCCACTGATGTCTAGCTGTCTTTTTTTTTTTTTGCATTTAAAAATACTAGAAAGAAATTGCAACACCTCCATCAAATGTATTTATGGCAAAATGATTTGTAACTGGCAGAGTTTTCAGTTAATATAATTGAAATTATTTAGTTCTGCTCTGTGACAAGTAAAATTATTGTTTATCATGGATAGGTAATTACATATTTGGCCTAAAATTAATCAATATGAACACAGAAAAGTTGGCACTCATGCAGAATCAGGATCTAATTAAAGCAAAATTTTGTAAAGTGAGGTCAGTCGTACCACCTGTAGAATGAATAGAAAAGATTATAAATGCAAGAGAATAGAACAAACTTTTTAATCATAACAATTCTCAAAGAATTATAAAATGTCTCAGACTTCTTTCTGTATTTACAAATAATTTTTTATTATTTTGTATCTAACTTTTTTGAATAAGATATATAATTTTAGAGTTTGAATGGTTTGTTTTATATTAGCCAGCTGACAACCGAACTATAAATGTGTTGCAGAATAACTGGCCTTTTTTATGTGAACGCAAGTTGGTTCATGGTATTTCAGGGATATGCAGAACTCCATCTTTTTTTTAGTCAAGAACATTAGCTGATAGACCATGGTCACTACTTTATGAACTAGAGATGAGCTAGAGATCAGATTGTTCTTCTGAAAATATTATGAATTTTTAAACAAAGACAGGATATTGTTGAATGTCTGTTGCTAGAATATCACCTGATGTGATTAATGGGAAAATACTTGTTTGGATTAACTATAGCAGAACTCTAAGCTTTAGGAACAGAGGCTCAAGTCAATCAGATGTCCAAAAAGGAAATTACTGATAAGACTGAGGGACAGTAGTGGCTGTCCCTGGTTGACTGGTCTCTTATTGCACAGTTTTGTGGAAGGGGGGATCATGATGCCAATGTCAAGGTGATAGCTAACTGAGAGGATGTGAAGCCTGGTCTACAGAGATTTCTTGCACCTGAAGTTGCCCCAAATGAGTCATCTTTGGCCATCATGTCTTTAGTCTTTGGAAGTTGGTGTGTAACAAGGCTTAGGTCTATTTCCATCAGCCCTGCACCTCTCAGCCTGAAAGGTCAAGGTAATTCCATGTTACACAGTGGAGTGCTTAAATCCACTTTGACTGCCCACTAGGGGCATGCAGGGTTGAGTAAATGCTGACTTCTAGAGTCCCTGGACTTCTTTCTGGCTGATCCCCCTTTTCAGATTCAGCCCATGACATGAGGGCTTGAGACTGGCTGAGTGGGCTTTCTTCAGGACCCCAAATTTGTGCTTTTATTTGCATTTCTGTTCTTAAGGGCTTTTACTCTTATTGGAATCTTAAATCGCATAAAAATGGATTTCCAAAACATGGTTTCCTGCATAGAATGTTCATAATTTAAGAATCTGAAGGTACTTTTCTGTACTAAAACCAGAAATTGTTATTGAATCACCTTTAGACCAGAGTATGAAGTACTATAATCGATGACTTTGCCCAGTTGTTTTCTATTCACAGTAGACATTTGTCACAGGACACAAATCAGTCTTAAGCCAAGTAGCATTCTATCCAAGTAATGGCTAATTGTTTCCCAACTTTTTGAGGTAAATATTAGTGACATTCTTTCAGTAAATTATTGAGTTTTAAGGGAAATTAAGACAGTAATTTCCTATCCTAAAAAAAATTAATTTGCTCTTTTAGAACTAAAATTAATATGGGCCTGTTGTACATAGTCAATTAGAACATAAATATATAAAAATTAAGTGTTTACTGTGTTTTCAGTAGTAACCCCATCTAATATGTATTATTCCAAATATGTTATATGCATATAGTTGCTTTCTGTTCTTCTCTCAGTCCCTGTCTTCATATATGTGGATAAAAGAAGAAGAAAATTATATCTGTGTGTGCATATAAGGTATACATAAGCTACTGAAACTTGCTTTTATAATTTTACATTATATCATGGACATTCATCTTGAAAGACTCATGTTTATGCCTTTGTGGAATGTAGTTACCGGTTTTAAATTTTGATAGATATTATTAACATATCTGTATATCTTATCTTCTTCAAAATAACTGTTTCTTTGGGGATTTTTTTTTTTTTTTAAACAAAGAGTCAGCCTCTTTCTGGGATGTGAACATTAGTTAGTCATACAAGGTTATCAGTCTAAGGGAAGATATATAATATTTGAACTCAATTCAGACTTCTAAATGTGGTCAATCCTGTCTCTCTACAGGGCCCATTTGGAGGCCAGTGCTGAGAAGTGGAACAGGTTGCTGACGTCTTTAGAAGAACTTATCAAATGGCTGAATATTAAAGATGAAGAGCTTCAAAAGCAAATGCCCATTGGAGGGGATGTCCCAGCCTTACAGCTCCAGTATGATCACTGTAAAGTAAGTTGACCGCATACGGTAGGGATCTCTTTTAATTTTTATATTTTTAAATTTTTGTTTATTTTCAATTAGCCAACATATAGTACATCATTAGTTTTTGATGTAGTGTTCCACGATTCATCAGTTGCATGTAACACCTGGTGCTTATCACAACACGTGCCCTCCTTAATACCATCACCTGTTGACCCCATCCCTCTACCCTCCACTCCCTTCTATAAGCCTCGGTTTATTTCATTCATTTTGATTTTGGCAAAGTAAATACTTAAAATTCTAGATAAATACCTGAGTTGAAGAAATCAACACAGGATTTCACCCTTACCTCCCATTTCTTTTATTTATTTAATTAATTATTTATTTATAGATTTAATTTATTTGGGAGAGAGAGTGTCAGCAAGGGGAAGGGCCATGGGAGAGGGATAGAATCCTCAAGGAGACTCCCTGGTGAGTGCGGAGCTTGATGCAGGGCATAGTCCCAGGACCCCGAGATCATGACCTGAGCTGGAACCAAGAGTTGGACGCTTAACTGACTGAGCCACCCAATCGCCCTCCCATCCCCCATTTCTAATTATCATTATTTAGACACTTAATTTAAGTTACATGATTTACTTCAATTTGTTTCAAATTAATTTACTCTTCATATTCAATTAAGTTTTTTCAAACAGTAAAGATCTCTAAAGCATCCTATTGTTTTTAGAGTATTCTAACACTTATATAAATTTCTAATAGATTTTAAAATACTAACATATTCTATTGGGGACATTTTTTTACTCCAAGTGAGTCTCAAATTCAGAAGGCATGGAGTTATAAAGAATTTCAGATTATCTTGTTTATAAAAATGGAAGTGAAAAAATAAGGACCTGTAGGCGTAAGAATATGGAATAAAGTCTTAAAGCAAATGAGGACCAACATATTTATGTCATTTTATATGTTTTATTTTTCTGAACTTAGATCCTTTTTTGAGTTATATTTTTATTCTGCTCAAATTTCTGTCTCTGTGCAAATTTATACTTTTACTCTGAGAAACAGATATGCTGAAATCTTATCAACGAACATGTTAATTCTTAGAAGTTTATATTTAAATTCTCTGCCCTACGGACTTTCTATTTTTTTTAATATTCTTTCATTCCCATTTTCTCATGTACTGTACATCGACTTGTTCTGCTTTATATATATTTTTTTACTCTTCACATGCAATGCAAGTTCTCCTTCTAAATCTGTACATTTTAATGTGACATTAGAATTATATTCCCATTGGAAAAGCCACAACAGTAACGCTTGCATCTTCTAAAGGAAGAAAGGAAGATGTCATCTAGGTAATAAATTTGCTTCAAAATGATAAGACCTTGAAATTTGCTTTACTTTGGGCCCTTGTGACTTGGTTGTTCAAATTACTATTTGGGTAAATTTTCTTTTTCTACTCGAAAAGTGCCTATGATAGAGAAATAGTTCTAAGATAAGAAAAAAGAAGATAGTGTTGGAATATAACATGCAAAATAATCATATCAACAACAACAAACAATGATAGAAGATTTTAAATCATTGTTTTAGGAAAATCATGTTTCTCCTTTTTTCAGCTTTCCTTTCCTTTAATTATTCATACGTGTTTTTTGTGGATTTAGATGATGAAATAGAGTAATACAAAGCTCTTCTAATGGAAGTTCTCTGTTAAGGAATAAAATCTGCTTGTGATCATATTCTGCTAGTTTTGATTAAAACCTAATTTTTCAGGCATGAAATGATTTTCCTCTTCTGACCTTAGCAAGTAAAGTGCACATCAGTGTTTCCAGTAAGTGCTGGCTGTGTTCTTTCTAAGCCCTTCTCCGAGCAAGGTCAGCCTGATTTAGGCTGTTTCACTTAGAGTCTTAGAGTGCAGTTGCTCTGCACCAGCCCTTTAGGCCCAGGCATTTAGATAATAAAGATAATACTGATAGTGGTGCTGATGATCACATTGGTTCATCCATTCAGCAAGTATTTATTGAGTGTGTAATACACGCCAGGCGCTATTCTAAGCATTGATGAGTCAACAACAAAGATAATCTTCTTGCCTGAGTCCGTGTAGTAAGAGACAGACACCAGACAAGCAAAAAATATATAATATGTTCCATGGTAATAAATGCTATGAAAAAGGTAAAGCAAGGTCAAGGAGAGAGAGAGAGAGTGAGAGAGAGAGAGAGAAGGGAGAGTATAAACAGCAGAGGCACTTTTATGTGGAGAAGGTCAGGAAAATGCCATAAGGGAGATGGTTTTTGAGAGGAGAACCGATGCAAATGTGAGGCAGGAAGTAACGCTGCTCCCTGGGGAAGACAGCATAGAGGAAAGGGGTAGATATACCAGGCCATAGAGGCTGCAGTGTTCTGTTCATATCTGAGGAATAGCATGGATACCAGCGTTGTTGAAGCACTTAAGACAGAGAGGTAGGAACTGAGGTTGGTCTGGAAGCAGGGGAAGGGGTTGAAATCACACAGGTACTTGAAAGTCCTTTGTAAGGGTTTGGCTTTCACTCCAAGGGAGATGGGAAACCATGGAAGATTTTGATAATGATAATGCTGTGATTGACTTATATTACACAGATGAGATTATGAAGAATAAAACATAGAGGGGTTCAGGAATGTATTTCAGTAATCCAAGGGGGGGGGATGGTGATGACTTAAACAAAGGTGTAAAGGGAGAGGTAGAAAGTAACTGCTTTCTGAATCTGTTTGGGAAGAAGTAACAGGATGTGCTCACGGGTTGGAAATGTGGGCTACCTGAGAAAGAGAAAGACTTATAGTGGCAGGAATCAGAGGTTTTTGGACAAAGCAAATGGGACAGTGCCTGGAAGGAGAATGTGGGTCTAGTAGTCAATGGCTTTATAAGAATGAGGACAAATTCTACATGTTTCTATGTGGATGGGAATGATCTTGTAACGTGGGAAAAGTTAATGATGCAGCAGGGAGATTACCAGGTAGGGGGTGGGATAGGATCCAGGGTACAAGTACAGCAGCTGATCTCCGGTAGGAGGGCAGAGAGATCTGGTCTAACAAAGGTGGGTTTGTAGGTTTGTGCATGGGAACGTCCAGATGTCCTCTTTTGATTGCCTCCATTTTCTCAGTGAAATAAGGAGCTGAATACGAGAAGAAGGAAGGTGATGTGGAGGTTTGGGAAGTGAGGAGGCAGAAAAATATGGTCTAGAGTGGCTGAGTTAAACTAGGAACAGAATGTACAAGAAGACCATGGAGCAGTGCTCATGAATTTTAAGTGAGAACAGCCAGTGTGAATGCTTTTCTTTGTCCGTGTTGAGTTGCCTCACTGAAGATAAGGAGTTAATTGAAAGTTGAATTGAACTAAGCACATGGGATGGGGGAAGGGAGGGGCAAGCGGGTTACAGAAATATAAGGGAGCTATGGTAGTGATGGCACATGGAATTGAGGCTGGGGAACGGGAGATCTGAGGATATCAGAGAGGTGAGGGACAGTAAAGTGACGTTAGAACTCAATGAATGGGACACAGCAGGGGGGCTGAGACATCATTTAAACTGGGGACC
The DNA here is from genome assembly GCF_964662115.1 of Mustela nivalis. Taxonomy (NCBI): domain Eukaryota; kingdom Metazoa; phylum Chordata; class Mammalia; order Carnivora; family Mustelidae; genus Mustela; species Mustela nivalis. The sequence goes on along the minus strand of NC_139024.1, from coordinate 57,331,607 downwards.
TGGGGAGGGGCACAAACTATAACGAAGCTGTAGTTGTTGTCAGAGAAGGGGTGCTAGAGGGGGCATTTATTGTTAATGACAATCTCCAGTGTCTTTCTGTGGGAGTGAGTTGCAAAGGTAGGGTGGAGAACAGGGTCCTTTGGGAGGAGTAGATAAGGAGCCGAGAGGTGGAGTTAGCTGCAAAATCATCTGCAGGACAGTAAAATCACTGGGACCAAGAGAGAGAGCGTGATATCAAAATGATGATTATGAGGAAGAAGGGTGATGGTGGGATAGGTTGGGATTGGTATACTTTGGAAAAATGGTGTTTTCTTTTCACGTTCCTTTTCTTTTGAGTCTTACACCCTTAGTTGGGGATGAGGGAGAGGAATAGTGTAAATTGGATATAGTTTAGTACTGCTTTCTAAATTTCTAGTGCCTGCTATTGGATTTTTCTTGAGTTACTATTGTGTGTTTATCACAGTTGCCATCACGTAGCACACTGTGCATAACCCAGATTACTGCTGAGGGATGTTCTTGATCAGCAAGTAGGACTTATCAAGAGTTCCCTTTAATGGTCCGTACTTGTTTGAGTTTATATTAGAAAGTTTATGTGAATAGCACTGATTGAGTTTCTGAGTGTGGGGCCAGGGGGCTTCTCCCCTCATTGTTATACCTTCACTGGAAATAATCCTTTGTGGAATTTCATGTTGACTATAGGTTCTGGAACATGATACTTTATTGTGATCTGTCATGGTCTGCCTTACAATTTATCAATGATCTAAAACTATTGGCTTTCTTCCTGTCATCTATTATTAATGTTTTGACACGAGCTACATTTTTAGCTCCGAGAACTGAGCAGCCTCTCATGCCAGAAGTAATTTATGGAAGAGATTTCCAAGTAAAGTTGGTGGAGGTGTGTGTTCGTTTGTGAGGACCTCCATAACAAAACACCATAGACTGAGTGACAGAAAAGAAATTAACCTTCTCACAATTCTGGAGGCTGGAAGTCAGAGATCAATGTGTCTACAGGGTTTATTTTTTTCTGAGGGCTCTCTCCTTGTCTTGTGGATGGTCATCTTTTCCCTGTGTCTTCAGCTGGCCTTTCCTCTATGAGTGTCTGTCTTCTAAAACTGCTCAGAATGAACTCTTTTTATAAGAACACCAGTCATATTGGATTAGGGCTGACCCTAATGACTTCATTTAATTTAACTATTTCTTTAAAGACCTTATTTCCAAATGCAGTCACATTCTGCCAAAAGTAACTTTCCTTCCCAACTTTCAAGTATAATGTTTCTAATCACTATACATTATTATAGAGAGGGCAAATCACTATGCATTAGTACTATTAGGGCGTGCGTTTGTTTGTTTGTTTGTTTATTTAAGACTTTTTATTTATTTGACAGACAGAGAAAGATCACAAGTAGTCAGAGAGGCAGGCGGCTGCAGGGGTGGGATGGGTTGGGGAGCAGTCTCCTTGCAGTTCAGAGTGTGATGCTGGGCTTGATCCCAGGACCCTGAGATCATGACCTGAGCGGAAGGCAGAGGCTTAACCCACTGAGCCACCCAGGCATATTAGGACAGTATTTAAAGACACAACATCTACCTGTGGTTATTTACCTTTCTTACCCAGCTTTGCCAGCCATAATCATTGAATAAGTCTAACCTCAGCCTTGCCAGTGTTCTAACTTAAATTCTATAAATTATCTGTAATCTGTTCTTACATTTAAAATCCTTTTGGGTGTACATGTGGTTACTCTATTTCAGGACAGCTTTTTCTTTCCATGTCCTTGGAGAATGTCTTTCACCCCCGCCTTCAGACTTTTTTTATGAAGAAAAAAAAAAAAAACCCTTTATTTAGAATTAGAATTATCAATGATTAGAACTGGAAGAGGTCCAAGAAAGAGTTCAGTCCTATCCCCTTATTGATAGTAGAAGAAAATGAGAGCCATGGTGTGTTTTGATGAAATCTGAGTTTTCTTCTCTCCTTTCCTTTCTCACTTCCAAAAATCCTTGTCATTTGCCCACGTGTCTGGTGGTTTCTAGGACAGCAGAGAGACACGGATACACGGAATAGACACAGTCCCTGTCTGCATGGCATTTAGTCAGGTGAGGGCCTGTGCCTGCCCTTCTCAAATTTACAGTCCCTGTTTCTTCCCTGTGTTACTAGAAATCGTTTCCAGCAGGAGTTGTGGCTGAGCTGTGCACTGCACATTGCTGTCCCAGATCTTTGGTGTCTGCCCAAATATCCATTTCTCTAAACCCCAATTTCAGTCCCTTGGTGCTAACTCGAGCCTGCTGTCAGTTCTTGTACACTTTCCTTACTGATCTTTTCTATTTAAGAGATTCTATAACTCTTTTGAATTATAACATGATGTAGCTTTAAACAAAACAAAATAATCTTTAAACTATTTTTTCACTGGTACATTAGCATTAAATTTAGGTGACTTTTGTTTTTTTTCTGTTATTATAAACTGTCTTTTTTTCTAACTTCTTGCTATTTTTGGTCTTTAATTGTCATAATAAAGTTTAAAGGATCTCTTTAATTTTAAAGAACTCTTGCTTTATAGCTTTAAAGTACCTAGTTAGAATCAACCCAAATCAACCCTTAGATGGGTACTAATATTAGGCAAGGGTTTTTTTATTTTTTTATTTATTTTTTATTTTTAAAATTTCCCCATAGAAAGAGTAGGACCTTGTATTTAATTTCTGACTTACATATCTCTTCTTGCAGATAGCTGTCTGGATTACTTTATTTTGAACAATGCAGTACTGTGTTAGACTAATGGGACCTAATATCTTCATTCTAAATTAGAATATCTAGCAATTCCCAGATGGATTTTTTTTTTTAAAGGAGACAAATTAATTTAACAGTGATTTGTTTACTATTTTGGGAGATATGATCTCATAAATACAAGTCTTGAATGTCATTGTACACAAGTCTTTTCAAGATCAGCTTAAAAAGCAATATGACATGACTTTCTGTTGTGGTCCAGATACATGCGCATTCACAAGATGCATTATAAACCACCCGTGCAGACATCCCACAATGAGCACTCAAGTTTTAACATTAAAGTTTCCAGTGGCTTTACATACAAAGGGAAGAACAAAGCTAGCTCTCCACAGGTGGGTGTGGGCTTACTGTGTGCTAGAAAACCACTACATGACTTAAAAGCTGCTTCCAGGGATGTCAAACTCTGATGTCAAAGACTTGTGAAGCATTTGAATAAGATAATTCCAAGTAGACATCTGACTACTTTAAATGTCAGCACTTTATCCTCAGCACTTTATGAAGTTGAGTGAAAGTCTTTTTCGGCTCTTCCCCTCTGGAGAGTGGTGTATTAGGCTCTATTTGGAGGCACCTTCTGTTGAGACTTTCTATACAAAGTTAGTGAACTAGCGCCTGGGCTTAGGTAGACGTGGTTTCGGTTCTCCCCTTCCCCACTTGCTAGCTCTGTGATGCTCTGGAGCAGATTGTCCCATCTCTTCAGTCCTGTTTATGAGCATCAGTGTAGATAAACCACTTAGCCGAGTACATTTAGTAAATGCTCCGTAAACAATGGCTGGTTGGAGTCCATTAAACCAGGACCTATATTTTCTAGTGTATTTTCTTTTACTTTTTCTGTGTCCAAATTTTTTTTTTTTAAGATTTTATTTATTTATTTATATATTTGACAAAGGGAGACACAGCAAGAGAGGGAACACAAGCTAGAGGAGTGTGAGAGGGAGAAGCAGGCTTCCCGCCGAGCAGGGAGCTTGATGTGGGGCTTGATTCCAGGCTCCGGGATCATGACCTGAGCTGAAGGCAGACGCTTAACAGCTGAGGCAACCAGGTGCCCCTCAAATTTTTAAATTTTCCTCAGATTCATGATGTTTTGGCGATTGCAAGTTCTGACGTCATAACTTACATTTACTATTTTTGCCTATTGATGGCTTCCGAGATAATTTAGACAACTCAGGAAATGGGATGAAATCATTGAAACAACATATTTGAGAATTTATATGAGATAAAATACGAGTCTAGAAACTGCAAGATGATTAATTTCTTGTTCTTAATAAAAGAAAACAGCTTATCATGGAAAGGCCAAGCTCGTAAGACCCGTCTGTATGCCCTGCTTTAGTTAACTTATCAAGGGTTTATAGGCAAATGATAAATGTTTAACCATGAATCTAATTACCTTTAAATGCAATGTTTGAATGTTACCATAATCTGTAAGTAAAGAAACAGAATTAATATATATGATCTTACATTTGCATTTGCATGACCTTATCCTGGGTCCAGTCTGTTGAAAACAATGTTAAATGTGCAAAGGGCAATAAGGCACAGCCTCTGCACTCCAGTGACACATTTTAATAATTTCTCTTCATAGCAGCTCTGTGCTTGTGGCTGTATCCAGATGGAAGATTACATATTTAAATGTCTAGAGAACGGCTCTGAGACTTTTAGTTAGAATGGTTGTGTAAGGTCATGCTTCAGATCACCTTGTCTGCTTAAACATATAGGAATCATAGGTAAAATGTAACAATCCCCCCTCTCCCCCGGAAACCAAACATGGCAAAGTTGGGCTCCACAATGCAGCAGACATTCCATAGACCAGAAACAAAGCAGAAAAGCAAAGTGGTGAGTAGGGTTGATGGTGCTGGGGAAGAGTCCCCGTCCCAGATACAGAGCCAGCAGAAAGCCCCATAGCAGTCTCTGCTTAACATTTCTCTCTTACATGTTGAAATGAGTGACTCACAGATTGGTTTTTTTTTTTTTTTTCTTGTGTAAAAAAAGTGTCCCAGGAACAGATACTATAAAACATCAATGTATTTTGAACCCTTAATTAAATGTTTATACTTTGGATAAGTAGGATATTTTAACCAGTGACTCAGAACATTGATAGCAACAACAATAATGAATACTTTGTTCAATGTCTTAACAGCACATGCACCTAGGAAGACTCATTATATAATAATAACATGAATAATATGTCAAAGGGCTCCGACAGTAAAGCGTTTGGCCAAGGGGGTTGGCACACAGTAAGGAGTGGTGCTTATATCCTTCCGTGACTGCTGGGAGTCTATCTTGATAGTTTTGATCATTTTTGTTTTGTTTAATACTGTCTAGGCTATATGAGTTCTTTTAATTAAATAAAGGTATATTGATACCTATTATTTACCATCTAATAATACTGCCTTGCAGAAGTAGTCCCCCATCACTATCTAGGATTAACTTGTAAAATTAGACAGTCACCATCCAATCTTTACAAGTATCAGTTTGTAAGCAATACAATCATACTATTTTTTTCTCACGTGGGTACATATTTAGTATCCTCAAATATCAAAATAAATTACTACTTTAAAACATACAGATTTTGGAGGCACTTGGGTGGCTCAGTCATTAAACGTCTGCCTTTGGCTCAGGTCATGATCCCAGAGTCCAGGGATTGAGCCCTACATCCGGTTCCCTGCTCCACAGGAAGCCTGCTCTCCCTTGCCCTGCTTGTGTTCCCTCTCTCCCTGTCTCTCTCCCTCTGTCAAAAAATAAATTAAAAAAATTTTTTTTTAAGAGTTTTTAATTTGTTTGACAGAGAGAGATCACAAGTAGGCAGAAAGGCAGGCAGAGAGAGAGGGGGGGAAGCAGGCTCCCTGCTGAGCAGAGAGTCTGATGCGGGGCTCGATCCCAGGACCCTGAGATCATGACCTGAGTGGAAGGCAGAGGATTAACCCACTGAGCTTCCCAGGTGCCCCGAAAAAATAAATAAAATCTTCAAAATAAAATAAAATAAGAAATATAGATTTAAAAAAACACATAGTATTTTTAATGATTTTTAGAGTAAATGGATATAGTTGAATTTTCCAATTTAATGACCTAAATTTTTCATATGATTTTTTAAGTTTTATAGAAAGTGAGGTCACTTGTATGCAGCTTTGCTTTCTAGAATGTGAGATTATCATTCAGTCAACGCTTTCTTAGAATGTACCTTCAATGCATATCGCATTCATTTGTAATGTTAAGGATTTACTTCAAATTACAAGATTTAGCCTGGATTAAGTGGCAGATACAGTGTTAGCTATTCACTCTGTGTTTCACTTTCTACACAGTGTAAATTCTCAGTTATGTGGGGCCAGTTGTCAGAGCTGTGGCACCCTTTCTCCAATAGAATGCATGTTTGATTTTAGGGAGGAAAATCACCAAAAATAATTGAAATGTCTGATTCTGGTATAATTTTTTGTAGGTTTGGGTCCATGCCCTCAGGGCTCCTCTGTCCTTTACTTAACTCAATTTAATTCCTCTATTCAAACCTCATTATATAAGAGTCAGGACATTTGGGTCTGAAACTGACTTGGAGAAATACATTTGCAAACTTGCTTACTAAAGTAACAAAATCAAATATTGTCTTTAAATCAGCAACATGCCACCATGAAATTGAGGCTGGTGTTGTGTGTGGGATTGTTCTCCCTACTAAAGTAATCAGAAACTCTACCTGCAAATCTGTAACTTCGAGGTCTTTTCTTGATGAAATTACCAAATATGGGAGACTGACCTTTTTCTAAACTTGATTAAATTAATTTCTAAGCTCCCCCTCCAGGCTTTGGCACCTCTTTGACTTCCTTATTAAACGCAGAGCCCACTAAGGACTGTGGGTAAAGCTGTCCCTCGCATTCCTTCCCGAAGCAGCAGTTCTAGAAATGAGACTACACCTACGGGCCACACTCCATTTAGTTGTCTGCAGCTGACTTACCTCCTAGCCTGACAGGTGTCATTGGGTCTTTACTCCAAAGGGCCGTGGAATATCCAAGTTTAGAGGGAAAGGCAAGGCAGCCTTACAGCTGGCACTGTCTGGTGGTGAAATTGAGAGTGGACTGCAAATGTAGCAGGAAGGAGAGGTTTGGGAGACCAAGCAGTTACAGTCCATCCCCTGACTATAATAGCCCATTTCCAATGAATTGCCTTTGGGCATAATTAGCCCAGTTTCATTTTTCTGCCAGTTTATGTATTCATTCAACAAACTTCTGTGTTGTTACTGGTATTTGCCACACACTTCGCTAGGCACTGGGCATCTTTCACTTCGGAAGACTAATTTTGCTGTCAGGGATTTCACCATCTGGCCACAGAGACAGGCTTGAAAAAAGTAACTACATTGGATACCAAAAGCTTGTTATTGTGAGCATGAGCCCACGGCCAGGGAAGCCCAGATGAATCAGGATTCTCTGTACTTGGGAAGACTGGGTAAGTCTTCACAGAGCGAGTAGCCTTTGAGCTAAAAAGAGATCTCGGAATAAGAATTCACTAAAGACTATTATCAGAACTCCTGGAAGGAAAATCCTCCAAATTAGTCATGTCATGACTTGGAGTATGCACTAGAGCAAGAGGTGTTGCTTACCTTCCCTTTCAATTTTACTTGAAAGAGGAAAAAAAAAAAAAAAAAACAAGTTCAGTGCCTGATACCGTGCCTGGTAACAGTAGATATTAAATATACTTGCCAAATGAAGGAATACATTTATGTGTGTGTTTTGAAATGTGTCGGGAAGAATAGTCTTTTATTACTGTGTGAAGCTTGAGGACTCCTATCTTAGTTTTAACATTCATACTTAGTATTCTGATTCAGGCATCATTTTTTATGTCAATGGGGTGGAACCAAAATGAATTTATATATTAAATGTTCATTTAGGGATGTTAACCAAAACTTTTAAAGCTCTAGGAAGGAGATTTTTTTTTTAAATTTTGTCTGCATACTAATGAAAAGTAAGCCTGTTTTCTTTCCCTTTTCTCATGTAGTTTTATTAGTGCTATCAAATTTAATGACTCTTCTGCCCTTTTTTGCTGTCATACTATAATGACTTCAGATCCATATATGCTGATTTAGCTTTGAAAGCAAGTTGGAAAAAAAAGTAAATTACATTCTAACAAATTCTCCTTATGTTTGTATCATTTATTTTTTCTGCTTGTATTCTCCAATAAGTAGTTAAGTGTTTCTTTGAAACCAGAAGCTAAGAAAGCCTGCTCTACCAGCAATACTTCTATTCGTTCCAGTGGAGATGCCCTGCATCTAGAGCCCGCTTCCTGGGTGTGAGTTCCAGACTTTATGGGATTACCTTAAGCTCCACTTTTAGAAGGGCCCCGTGGACTTGGTTGAATGCTCTGCTGACGCCATCTTGAAATTTGAACAAGGGGCTCTGCGAATTCTATGGTTAAACAGACTGGCATTAAGAAAACATTAATGTTTCGGGCGCCTGGGTGGCTTAGTGGGTTAAGCTGCTGCCTTCGGCTCAGGTCATGATCTCAGGGTCCTGGGATCGAGTCCTGCATGGGGCTCTCTGCTCAGCAGGGAGCCTGCTTCCTCCTCTCTCTCTCTCTGCCTGCCTCTCCAACTACTTGTGATTTCTCTTTGTCAAATAAATAAATAAAATCTTTAAAAAAAAAAAAGAAAACATTAATGTTTCTATTTTGACATATGTAAAACAACACTTTTACAATAATGAAAGCCTCTTAAAACTTACTACAAGCATTCTCTTTGTCACATAAGCCATCCTGAGCCTCCACTCTCACTGTAACTACTTCTGTCTCTATGTGCTAGTGTCAGCGGCGATGTGACTAGGGATCTATTTTCAGTCCTTCTTTTCCTGTCAGCTCACTAACTGTTGCTCTATTCAGTCTCTTTACTTGACTTCTAGGACTGTGCTAGTTTTCTTCCTACCGCCCTGGTAGCTCCTTCTCAATTTCCTCTGCTGGGCCTTCCTTCTTTCCTCAGCCTCCTAAACTTGGGATGCACCAGGGGCCAGGCTATGCAATTCTCAATGCCCATTCCTTGCTGAACTCATTCTCTGGTGTTATGTGGCTTCTATATGCCAGTCACTACTGAATTTATATATCTTTACATGTCATCTCTACTTGGGTATCTGATAGACATCTCCAACTTAGTAAGTCCAGACTGAATTCCTGAACTTGCTGCTCAAAATCATTCTCCCCGATCTTCCCCCATTTCAGTGGAAAGAATTCTATTGTTGCTTAGATAAAAAATTAAATAATCACCTTCAATCTAATTTTTCTCTTATATTCCCTCCATTAGAAATTCTTGTTGGTTCCATGTTCTGGTTACCATCTATTAGGAGCTATAATTATAAGTCTCTGTTACTCTTTTTTTATAGATTTGATTTATTAATTTGACAGAGAGAGACACAGGGAGGGAGGGAACACAAGCAGGGGGAGGGGGAGAAGGAGAAGCAGGCCTCCCACTGAGTGGGGAGCCTGATGTGGGGCTCAATACCAGGACCCCAGGATCATGACCTGAGCTGAAGGCAGACGCTTAACAACTGAGCCACCCAGGTGCCCCTGTGTTATTGTTAATACAGTGGCCAGAGTGTTCCTATTTCAAGGAATCAGAACTCTGTAGTCGTTTCCTATTTAATTCAGAATAAAAGCCACTGTCCTCAGAATGGTCCACAAGACCCTACATGGTGTGACCTACCTCCCACTCACACCTTGCTCACCTCATTCTTACTATTTTCTCTCGTGAAGTCTGGTTTCAGCCACACTGGTCCCTAGCTGTGTCTTCACCATATTGTCTTCTGTATTTAGAATGCTCTTTCCCATCTATCCACATGATTAACTCCTCTGTTCTCAAATGTTTCTCCTGTGGCACCTCCCCAGTGAAGTCTACACCAGTCAAAACTCCCTTCCCAGTGCCCCTAATCTCTGTTACCCTGTTCTACTTTTTTCTTTCTCTGTAGCATCTATCATCCTCTAACGTAATTACTTATTTATTTTCTGTTGTCTCTTTGTCTGTGCCTGACACATTAGATAATCAATATTCGTTGAATGTTAAATGAATGATATATACCCAGAGATAACATGTCCTTTGATATGATTGTTCCTTTTTTTTTCTCTTTCTTTAGCTCTCTGTAATCCTTTTTTATTCACTCATGTTCAAAAGAATATACCCTTTGGAAGATATTTCTACTTTGAATAGCTGAATCTTTAATAAGGATTAGCTGACAGAAATATAAGTAGCACTATTTCCTCAAGAGCTAGAAATAATTTCAGTTATATGACATACTTGAAGTTGTAAGAAAATTGATCAACACCATTATACTCTGCATTTTAGTATGATAGCCTGTTAAGAGGTTACCTTCTTTCTGTTTTAATATTACCTAAATTATTCAGATCAGGAGTTGGGAAGATTTTTGTTAAGGGGGAAAGAATTGCCATATCTCTAATTGTTGAGATAGCTTTTAAAATGTAGCTTATTTTACCCTCAGGTACTGACTGTTGCTGGGTTCTCTCTTGTGTAGAGATTTGACACCTTGAAAGCAGGATAGGTTAAGACTCCTCACAGACACAGGCAGTACCTTAAACATAGGGAATGCCTCATTCAGTAACTCTGTTGTCATGTGTTATATGTTTAGAATAAATCTAGCTTCAGAGAGGTCGTGTGGGAAACATAATGAGCAAGTTTCATGGTTGTTATAGATATAAAAACTGTGCTTCTAAAATATGTTTGTAATTACTAATAATGCCATTCTTTAAAAGTAGTAATTTGTGCCTGCTTCGGCAATACCTCTACTAAAATTGGAATGATACACAGGAGGTTGGCTAGGCCTCTGTGCAAGAGGACATGTAAATTCGTGAAATGCTCCAGATTCTTTCAAAAAATTAAAAATAGAGCTACCATATGATCCAGTAATTCTACTTTTGGGTAATTATCTGAAGACATTGAAAACATCATTTTGAAGACGTATGTATGCCTGTGTTCATGTACAATAACCAAGATATGGAATCAACCTAAGTGTCCATTAGTAATGAGGAATGTATATATACCATAATGTATATATACACTAGGAATGTATATATACCATAACGTATATGAATGTATATATACATTTGTAATGTATATATACCATTAGAAATGAGGAATGTATATATGAGGAATGTATATATACCATAATGTGGTATATATACAATGGGATGTCACTCACCCATAAAAAGTGAATTAAATCTTCCTATTTGTGACAACATGAATGGACCTAGAGGGTATTATGCTAAACAAAATAAGTTAGACAGAAAAAGACAAATACTATATGATCTCACATGTGGGGTCTAAAAACAGAATGAATGAATAAACAAAACAAAACAGAAATAGACTCATAGGTACAGTAAACTCTTGTTTACCCAAGTGGGGAGGGGTTGGTGGGTGGGTGAAATAACAGGAAGGCAACTAAGAGGTATGAACTCAGAGTTACAAAATGAACAAGTCATGAGTATATAATGTACAGCACAAGGGATATAGTCAATAATACAGTAATATCTTTGTGTGATGATGAAATGGTAACTAGACTTCTTGTGGGGGTCATTTTGTAATATATAAAATATTAAATCACTAAGATAAATACCTGATAGTAATGGGAAGGTGTATGTCTATTATACTTAAATAAAAAATGAAAAATAAATCAATGTAATAATTTGTTCAATGATAAATGAGGTAGATTCCATTTAGTATTCCTTTCTTAAGAGTATAATTTTAAATTATGAAACTAATATCATTACAGATTTTATAAAATAAAGAACAAAAAATGGCCTTAAGTTTACCACTGTAACACAATCATTTTCATTTTGCATGAATATTTTCTTTTTGCATATTTATCTTTCACACAGTTTTAGTAGGGGACATAGTTTTTATTCTGTCTTTTTTGCTTAAATATACGTCATGTCTGTTTCTTCATGTTGCTATGTAGTCATTATCATAGTAATTTTTCAAGGTTACATAATGGTCCCTAGTGTGGCCATACCGTAGTGAGCCTAAATATTTTCCAGGTGTTAGAAATTTAAATTGCTTTTGAATTTTTTAAATCATAAATAACTTTATAATGAAAACTTTTGTGTTTGTAGCTTTTTCTGGATCATTTTCCTAGGATATATTCTCAAAGGTGAAATTCTTGCTTCACACAATATGAACATAGTAATGAGTCTTGATGTATTGCCAACCGACTTTCCCAAGTGATTGAAGCAATTTTCCGCCTCTAGCAATGTATGAAAGTGAAGTTTCACTGTGCCCTTGCCTGTGATTTCTCATTTCCCCCCCTCTTTCCTTGAACCTTGTATTGTTACCATTAAAATGCTGGTATCCCATAACAGGGTGGAAATTCAGAAAGCAGTTTTGGGATGTCAGATGTCTGATTCTGTTTTTCTCTCAAAGAGAAAGGAGAGAATTGGTTGAATGTATTTGATTTAGTTGTACGTTGAAGGATTGGGAAAAAGATAACACATTGTTGGGCTGATCAGTTGAGGAAAGTTGGTATTTATATCAAATTAGTGTATGTGACATAATCTGGCTATCCATTTTTGCCATCACAGAGCTTCACTTTGCTGTTTTAGTGTGAGATAAATTGGTTCACAGGAAGACATTATATTTATATATTTGTTTTCTAAAATCTAAAGTGACTCAAGAAACTTGCAACCTAGTTTTATACTTTCCAAACAATTTCACTTAATTTTGGAGGATCACATGATTCCATTTTTCTTAGAATTAAATAATTTATCCTTTAATAGAGTTAAATTCTGTTGTTCTTGCTAATGGAGGGTTGGATACCGTAACTGGTCATTCAAAGCTGGTAAAGCAGCTAGTACTTTCCTCCACAAGTGATGGTGAATAGAGGCTGTGGGAAGAAGACTGCTGAGAAAGCACACAGATATTGTGTCAAGAAATAACTTTTTCAGCGCACTTGAGTGGCTTAGTGGGTTAGGCGTCTGCCTTTGGCTCAGGTTATGATCCCACAGTCCTGGGATTGAGCCCCACTTTGGGCTCCCTGCTTGGCAGGGTGTCTGCTTGCTTCTCCCTCTGCCTGATGCTCTCCCTGCTTGTGCTCTCTCTCTCTCACTCTTGTTCTGTCTCAAATGAATAAATAAAATCTCTTAAAAAAAAAAAAACCCAAAAAACAACCAACCAAAACAACTTTTTCTATGAGGGGCTAACGGAGATGACCCCTTCCCTCTTCTGCTGCTCAGGGTTATTCCACTTATTCCACGTTGCTTTCTTTGCAGACAAGCTTTGTATGGCTACTCCCATTTCTTGGGAGTTCTCTTTCCTTGATTCTGGATTACACAGGAAATGAAAAAGGAACACTTGGCATATTCTAGGAGCAGAAATAAAGACTTTGAGACTATTAGGGTATTTAACAGTTGAACTTGGAGAGCAAGGAAGATCCAGATCTTTTTTTTTTTTTTTTTTTTTTTTTAGGATTTTATTTATTTATTTGACACACAGAGAGAGATCACAAGTATGCAGAGAGGCAGGCAGAGAGACAGGAGGAAGCAGGCTTCCTGCCAAGCAGAGAGCCCGATGCGGGGCTTGATTCCAGAATCTTGAGATCATGACCTGAGCCAAAGGCAGAGACTTTAACCCACTGAGCCACCCAGGCACCCTGGAAGATCCAGATGTTGGTAGGAAGTTTAGAATTTGTTTCAAGTGCAACAAAGCTATTAGAGGGTTTTAAGCAAGAGAGCCAAAGGATCTGCTTTATCTGTAATTCTAATATTATGGTCCAGAAAACTTGAGGAAAAGTGCTTCTCAGTGAACTTTGGCATTTGGTATCCAGACAATTTGGATGATGGGTTTAAGGAAAGGAAAGGAGCCGTGTGTTCCTTAATGCAGAGGGGATGACACCCACGTGTGTGCCTCTCTTCTCCCCTTGTCTCCCCTTGGTCAGGGCAGTGTGGCAGGTCGCTAGTTGAGGACAGAAGGGGATTTCAGGAATTCCTGTCCTCCCTCCGGGTTTTCTTAGACCTTGTTTTCACATCAAGTGATTTGCAAGGTCCTGCCCATCTCAGTGCTCCAGGAGTAACTGATACTACTGCTCTTGGCTTGGCAGCAACTCAGATACTCCAGTGAACCAAAGCCAAGTTCATGATGAAAATGAATAGCGGATTGACTTGAGAGATTTTCAGACATAAGCCATCCGAGTCACTTCCTTATGCAGATAGTCCCTGACTTAACCATGGTAGACTCACAGCTTTCCAACCTTATGATGGGACAAAAGTCATAAGGTAGGAACTGTACTTCAGATTTTGAACTTGGGTCATTTCCAGGGCTAGCATTAAGCAGGATATTCCCTCTTGTGATGCTGGGCAGGGGCAGCCACAGTTCCCAGACCCACACAGTCACAAGGGTCAACGACCGATCCTACTGACAACCATTCTCTCTCCAGGCAGCCATCCTGCTTTTCACTTTCAGTACAGCATTTAATAAATGACACACGCTCTCCAACTTTATTCTAAAGTAGGCTTTGTGTTAGATGATTTTGCTTAGTTGTCAGCTAATGTATGTGTTCTGAGTGCCTTTCAGGGAGGCTAAGCTAACCTATATGTTTGGTAGGTTAGGTGTATTCAGTACATTTTTGACTTACGATATTTTCAGCGTTCAGTGGGGTAACCTCATCGTAAGTGAAGGAAGATCTGTACCTTCTTATCCCTTAATCCCCCGTCCTTCCCAATTATAGCAGGTGCGGAGAAGTGTTCCTAGACATTGCAAGAGCCTATTGAGAATCTCTTTTTAGGCCTTTAAAATTGAATAAGGAGCAATGAACTCTAACACTCTTGAGTGCCTGACACACCAGTAAGCTGCCAAACAGTACCCTGAGTCTGAAAGGGGGCAGTGAAGTGACAGGAAAGGTGGGCTCTGCTAAGTGGCATCTTGGGTTTGCAGAAATTCTGTTAAGAATGAAAACACTGAGGCGCCTGGGTGGCTCAGTGGGTTAAGCCGCTGTTTTCGGCTCAGGTCATGATCTCGGGGTCCTGGGATCGAGTCCCACATCGGGCTCTCTGCTCAGCAGGGAGCCTGCTTCCCCCTCTCTCTCTCTGCCTGCCTCTCCCTCTACTTGTGATTTCTCTCTGTCAAATAAATAAATAAAATCTTTAAAATAAAAAAAAAAAAGAATGAAAACACTGAGATTTTTCTGGTTAAGCTCTGCTGTTGGAATCAGGTCTTCACTAATCTGACATTCCAGGCTTCCTTTAGTTTAAAGGAGATGGAAAAGCTGCTTAACGAGGAAAACAATGAGAGACTAGATTACTTCACCTCTTTATTCTGTTTCCTTGAGTTGCTTTTCCCTTAATTACCTTTAGTCTAATTCTACTTTTTTTCTCAACACACAGTTGCTTGTGCCCCTTCCACCTCCCTCCATCTTCTCGATATTTCCTCATGTCCTGTTTGTTCTTCTCTCAAAGATTTGTGGCCCTTAACATATTGTGACCAGCATTCTCTTTTCTTTAGACTAAGTTTCCTGAGGATTGGGATCGTGGCTTATTAATTACCATTTTCTCTTATGCTTGGCATATTTCCTTTAGATTATATGAATTTAATATGTTTTAAAATTTTTTATTTTGGTGGAAATCTTTGTTGGAAAATTCTGTCATATACCCTTATGCCACTTTAGGATGAGAGAGACATTGAACATTTTCTTATGGCCATGGGACAATCACTGTGGTCTCCAGTTACTATTCTTGACTTCTGTAATATCTGAAACCATATTTCCTTATATTAAAAACTTCAGAGCATGCAACTTTTCAAATAGAGTTTCACATTTAGTTTTTGAAGTTATTTTGTATCTTCTTCCTTGTTACAACTGATCTGGTCTACTGCTTATAGGGTGAAGTTTGATTTCACAGGTGCTGGCTTGGCAGGGGGATTGAGGTCTTTGAACTATTTGTTAGAATGGAAAGGCCTTGAGTCAGTAAGGGAGCTAGATGTCTACTGTATAAAGAAGTATGTGGTTACTACCAACCAATAAGACTTGCTTCCTTCTATCTTTCATGATTCAAAACATTTTTTTAGAAGCAGTCACCACCATTCTTTGTTTCCCTAGCTCTGACAGTGCCAGCCTGCCAAGCCACTGCAGCACTCCCCTCAGAACCTTTGCACTTGCTGTTCCCTCTTTCTGATTGCTCTTTTGTCAGATATTCTTAGGGTTGGCTCCCTCACTTCCTTCAGCTGTTTCTTCAAATATCACTGTCTTTGAGATGCCTTCCATGATGACTTATATAAAATATTACCAAACTACATACGTCCCCCAGCGTTCCCTTTCCCCTTTATCCTGTGTGGTAGATTGTTATAATAATGAATCATGATTCACTGTATCTCAGCCCCTATGCTGAGGATCACTGCTGTTCCCCTCTCCAAGAAATCCATTGTACTTTCCCATTCTCTTGATTCTATGCTGGGCCTCATGACTTGCTTTAAATAGAATGTGGCAGAAGCGTAGATTCTAGAACTGTACTGTTTGATGTGGTAACTCTTAGCTAGCCCTATGTGACCACTTAAATTAAAATTAAATTAATTA
This sequence comes from Mustela nivalis, assembly GCF_964662115.1. Classification (NCBI taxonomy): domain Eukaryota; kingdom Metazoa; phylum Chordata; class Mammalia; order Carnivora; family Mustelidae; genus Mustela; species Mustela nivalis. The sequence continues at coordinate 57,315,311 of NC_139024.1, read as the reverse complement.
CAATTAGATAAAATTTAAAATCTAGTTCTTCAGTTAAGTTAGTCATATCTCAGGTACCAAATGTTGCATGACACCAGCGGTTACCATATAAGACAGCATGGTTTTAGAGCATTTTTATAAGTGCAGGAAGTTTGATTAGACATTGGGCTGTTCTAGAGTCTATGTCTTAAGAGATTTTGCAGCTTTCAGTCTACTCTTTGGGAACACTAATTACCAGGCTTCAAAGAAGCCCAGTCCAGCCAACAGGGCATTTGGAGACCATATAGAGGGAAATTGTGGTATTTCAGCCAGTGGTGCACAATATTTTCTGGACACATGAATGAACCCATTTTAGACTTGCAATCCCAGTTAAATGACAGCTGACTATAACTGCAGGAGTAATCTCTGGTGGCACCAGCAGAGGAGCTGGGCAATTTTCCAATCCAAAGAATCTTGAATAATAAGTTATCATTGTTTTAAGCTGATACATTTCAGGTGGATTTGATACACTGTAATAATAACAGATTCCCCCTTTAGTTTAATGACTCCAGTAGCCTTGAAACTATGCTCTATATAGTTACCTTATGGATTAGGATGTGGAAAAAAAAAGAGAAAGATGGAGTGAGCCCATACCACACCTTTCAGTGAAATCTGTTATTTGTTTATCTAGGGAGGAAAAAAAAAAAGATTTTTTTGCTATTAATTCAATAGTAATCAACAATAAATTAAAATGCTTAGTATTGACTAGCTGATAATTAGTTAATAGGAAGGAGTGCCTGGCTGGCTCAATGGGTAGAGCATGGGACTTTTGATCACATGTTGTAAATTTAAGCCCCATGTTGGGTGTAAGGATTACTTACAAATAAAATCTTTATAAAAATACCTTTGATAATTAGATTATTGGAGAAAACTACTTTTGCCTTAAAAAATTATTTACTTAAGAATTTGCAAAGTATATAGTGCAAGTAATCCAGAGCTAACTGGAATCCAGTAATTTAGGATATCCAATTTAGGGTAATCACATGTGGGAGACTTTGTTCTATTTTGCTCTTCCTTATTTTGGAATCCTATCTAGTATTTAATCTGAAAGCATTCCTTCATTTATTCCTTATTCCCTAAGCATTTGTTGTGTACTTTCTATATATGTCTAGGCAAGCACTGAAGAGGATTTCAAATGAATAGATGCGAGCCTTATCCTAGAAGAACTGCAATATAATGGTGGGGACAGATGCATGGTCACAATACATCAGGATGAGCTATGCTAGAGAAATAGGAAGTGCTCTGGAAACTCTGAGGGGGAACATACTGAACATACGCCATGAGCTACTCCTTTGTGGATGGGTGGACGGGTGGGCATAGAGGTTAGACATAAACAGATTACCTTGGGAACTTTTTTGGGAGAAAGAACAGAATTACTATTTTATTTTAATAGTAACTTTATTGAGATACTATCCACGCAGCATAAAATATCAAAAAACAGTTCAGTAGCTGTTGGTATAATCTCATAATTGTTCAGCCATCATCACTATCTAGATTTAGAACATTATCCCAAAAAGAAATCCCGCACCCACGAGCCATCATTCCCCCATTCTTCCCCCAACCATCCATCCCTAAGCAACCACTGTTCTACCATGTGATTCTATAACCTTATCCTTTTTGGCATTTCATAGTAATGGGCTTCTATGTCTGGCATCTTTCATTTACATAACATTTGCAAAGTTCCTCCATGTTGGAGCATGGATCAGTATTTCATTCATTTGTATTGCTAAATAAGACTTTTCATTATATGGGTATACAGCATTTTTTTTTTAATCTGTTCACCAGTTGATGTTTGGGTTGTCCACATTCTGGCAATAGTGAATAATATTGATATGAACATTCATATACGAGTTTTTAGGTAGACATTACTTTCAATTCTCTTGGGTAAGTTACCCAGAAGTGGAATTGCTGGGTTATGTGGTAACCCTGTGTTTAACATTTCAAGAAACTGTTGGATTGTTTTTCAAAGTGGCTGCACCATTTTATCATTCCACCTGCAGTATATAAGGGTTCCAACTTCTTCACATCATTGCCAATACTTGTTATTGCCTGAGAACAGAATTGTTTTGAATGAAAATATAAAGTCATTAAAATAGAAAAATTCCTATTAGATTATGTTATACTCACGAAGGCAGCCCATATGTAAGTCATGTGATATTGGAACCTGAAGCTGAATGCCTTTTGTAGCTCTGTATACAAAACAACTCTGTTAGGGTCTAATTATCTTATCATTAATGTTCACCAGGTGGTTAGGAAATGCTGGCTTTCTTTTATGTCTAATTGAGAGGTAAACGGTGGTGAAATGATTATATGTCTAATACTGTTGAAAGTTAAACCCGTTTCTGACATACAATTAAATGTAATTGAAATAGGACAAATTGAATAATAAAATTAAATTTACAAAATATTGTATGAAATGTATGTTCTTCTGTAGGATATTTAGGTGGTGAGCCAGCATTAGGGCTCGAGCCCCACATTTTCACGTAGTTGGCGTGGTTCCCACGTGCCCACACTTGCCTCTTCTACTTCCCTCCCTTGGCATATCAAAGGAGTTCGCGAGACATTCCCCTGCCAACGCCCTTTGCAGAGAGATTGTTCTAAAAAGTGCTGAAGTTTCATGTGGTTAGGAAGGAAAATAGATTCTCCAGTCCTGTGGGGCATTCTCACACTCAGATTTGTTTTCCATGAATCTGAGAGACCTGACAATGATACTGTAAAAAACGGGGATGTAGATTGGACAGTCATAGCCCCCTGCTATCTTGTCCTGCTCTCCCGTGGCTTCCCAGTGCCCATGACGGGTTGTCTCACATGCTCGGTTAGGATTTCATACAGTGGTTTTTGTGACCTGATATCCGCTCAGCTCTTTGGCACTAAATGTTTAAGTTCCCTCAGTGCACACACCATCACACTCCCTTGTTCTTCTGCTAGTGTTTAGTTTTCTCTTTTGGAAGTACTTTCCTCCCTCTACAAGACACTGTTTAGACACCATATCCACGAAGAAGCATTTCCGAGCCCCCTAGTTCTACCAGGTCCCAAAGCACTGATGTCAGGTGCCTCATTTACCACAGTGAAAAACAAAACGCAAAGAAACAAACAAAAACAGAAAATGTCTCAGCCTTGTAGAGCTTAACTTTTATCTGAGAGAAACGGGTGAGAAACAATAACCATAATAGCTAGATGCCTGCTTTGCTTAGTAAAAGGTGATGGGAAATGTAGCGGATGGGAGAGGTGAATTCTACATTAAATAGCATGGGTGGGTGGGCTTCACTGAGAAGGCCTCTTGGGAGGAAGAATACGCCATGTGGATATCTGAGGAAAAAGCCTTCCAGGCAGAGTAAACAGCAGCCAGTGAATCTCCCATCATGAGAGCATCTGTGTTAAATTGGTAAAATTCCAGCCGTCAAGGAAGTTGACTGGCTAGTGTTCCCAAGTATCCTTTCTGTAGACAAATATATATTTCCATGTGGGTGTTTGAAATTCTAAAAATAATTTTAACACAAATCTCTCTGATGCGATTTGCACTCCCCGGACCCCTAGCCAATGCTCATTTTGTGGACTAATAATAATCCAGAACTCCCCTTTGGGCACTACTGTACACCTAAATCATACGGATCCTATTATCTCCTTTCTCCGCCAGGAGATCAGAATTCATGCTTCGTGAAATACACGCTCCGTAATCACCGTGTGTTTCCGGAGGACCGGCACTGCTTCTGTGCTCCCTTCTCTGAGTCACATTCCTTTATGCTCTGTCTTCTCTCGGTTTTTAATCCCCTTCCCCATCATCACCCAGTTGGTGTTTCCTGGTTTTCCTTTTGTGCCAAATCTGCAAACACTCCTGGGAATCCTCATCCTATTTGATCAACCAGAAGGAGGAGTCATTCTTCTGGTTCCTTCACTTTCCTTTTAGCAACTTGCATTAAATAGGTTCATGTCTGGGACTTCCCTTTCAGAAAGAAGATCTGTGGCACAGCCATTGTGCATTATTTTAAGAATCTTTACCTCTCCCACATTTACTGGTTAGATTTGGGTTTGGGGGGAATAAATATTCTGGATCACTAAAATTTTTATAAATCTGCTGTGTTGCCCACTGCTTTTTACTTTTGGCTTTTAAGCAACATGCTTTTTCATACCATTATTTTATATTTTATATTTCCAGATGCTTTGGGAAGTAGATACCTTAGGAGTATTTTCATCAATCTGGAGCTTTTTGCTTTAACAACACAATAATCTAAATTTTAAAGAATAGGCTCAGGACCTGGGCATGTTTGTATATATTTCTGGATTAAAATGTATTTTCCCTGTTTCTCTATGGTCTATTCTGTTTCCACATATCACAGACTTTAAATGTCAGAAGTTTGTCTTACTTGTCTTGAGTGTCACACCTGGGGACTTCTTCACAGGCCACATTTCTCAGTAGAGATGGTGAGGGTTTTGTCACATAGTCATTTGATGCTCACGAAGGTGCTGATGTGGGGATATGCTGATTTGTGCTTGCCTCACAGTCTGGTTTTATAGATGCTATGAAGGTATCTATGGATTTTAGAGAATGTGCTTTTTTGCTGTTCTTCCCTTTATTATCTTTATTGTCAAGATAATAATTGTAAATAGTTTAAAAGTCAAATAATATTCACAGTTCTTACTGGAAAAACCAACATTCTGTCATTGATCTCCCCTCCTCCTCCCCCACCAGTAATGTTCTCTTTTAAATTCATTACTTGAGGGGCGCTTGGGGAGCTAAGTAGGTTGAGCATCACACTCTTGATTTTGGCTCAGGTCATGATCTCAGGGTCCGGGGACTGAGCTCCTCTCTGCCGGGGATTCTTTCTCTCCCTCTCCCTCTGCTCATTTCCCTACCCTACCCCCCAACTCACACACACTCTCTCTCTCTAAAATAAGTAAAAATCTTTACCAAAAAAAAAAAAATCATTATGGGTATTTTTCTTGTGTTTAGCTCTGGTTTTCACATCAGATGATTATTCTGGTTTTCTAGATTATTTTTCTTTCATTTACTCTGGAAGATGAGGATTTAGCCTGCGAATACCCTGTCATCCCAACATAGTTACACAAAAAGCTATTTAAAAAAATCGTTGTGTTCAGAAGCAAAAACTGTATTGATTCTAAGATTGTACTAGAATATGATATTTTAGAAAACAAAAACTGGAGTTTTCGTAATGCGTTATAAGGAAACTGCACTAAAAGCAAAATATTAGAGCCAGGAGGTGTTTATGTGTGTAGTTTTAAGAGGATAACAATAATACCAGCATTCAAATAGCACATGAGAAAATCTTCATTTCCTCTTACCTTGCAGTAGCCAGTGAGTAAGCTTTGTTTTTAAACCCTAGTCAGTTAGAGTCTTAATCACCAAACATTTAATGGGAACAGAGGTGAAAGTTTAACCCTACTTAAAAGAATGAAAGTACTAAAGGCAGACTGTTCTGAGAACCATAAATTTGCATGGAAAACCTCACAAGGGAAAAATCGTAATTGCCTCAGCATGCTAGATGGAACGTATTTGAAGATAATTGGAGACTGTCTTTTATGTGTTCTCTTTGGTTTAGTTTTGATTTCATGTACTTTAATTTGTTTCCATCTCTTAGTGTTTTTTTCTTAATATATTCTAAAGAATGTAAAACACTTCTGAGGATCTCATTACTACTTGTGAAATTGCCTGCTCTTGTACTATTGGATGTAATTTTTTTTGCCAGTCTTATAAGAAAAAGGTATCTTCGAACAGGCTATTCTATTTTAGCAGTCTGACAGGAGTGATCACCCTAAAAGCACATTTTGTGTAAGCTCAAATACACAATAACAATTTCCCTTAGGTGAATATTGTAAAGATTTTTGTTTTGCGTCTTTAAGTCCTGTCATCTTTTTGCTTTTATTCATGTTTCGTCATTCATATGCGTAAAATTTATATTTTCACTTCAGACTTTGCTTAAATATTAGTTATTCCCTTGACAAATATGGTCAGTAGTCTAATTGACATGTCTCATTAGTTGGTGAACATAGTAGGTTACAAATTCAACTTTTGCTTCTCTTTGCAAAGGCCCTGAGACGAGAGTTAAAGGAGAAAGAGTATTCTGTTCTGAATGCTATCGACCAAGCTCGGGTTTTCCTGGCTGATCAGCCAATTGAGGCCCCCGAAGAACCAAGAAGAAACCTACAATCAAAAACAGGTGAGATTGGTTTCTTTCATACGTCATAAAAACACATGTGAGGAGAACAAAATCCTGAAATGAAGTAGGAAATTTCCTTATAGTATTTCAGGATCTGATACTAAAATTTTTTCTTCTAAGTGTTAGTTTAATCAAATATGTCATTATTATCAAATATCTAGATTTTTACATTAAAATGAGATGACTGTATGCATCAATATCCTTATTTTATAAGAAAATTAACTGCAGACAAGTAGATTTAGAAAAGGCATACTGTAACTAAAGGTAATTTCTTTGAGAAAGAAAAATGTGTATTTCTTATATTCAAACAAATTACATGATAAATGATTGCAACTAGAGGACTGGCATTTAAAATACAATATATATAAATACATAAATAAGCAAGGATTTTTTTAAGCTTCTGTGTTTTCAGATTACTTTTTAAAATAAGGCACTAAAGTAAAACACCTTTCTTTTAAAAGTAGACAACAGACTTTATTTAATTTAAAATTAACCTATTCATGTACTGTTTATATACTTTGGTTGAAAATTGAAACAGAAACTACCTTCTCAGCAAATAGCCGTAAATCACACAATAAACTTAAGAGATGAATCGGGGGCCAACATAGATCTTTGTTATGATTTTTCACTGTTGGCAATAAAAGCATTCTGATGCATTTTTAAAAACAAACATGCCATTCAAAATATTTTTTCATCTTTCACTTCACATAGTGAAGGCAGACCTAAAAGACTGCCTCATGCTGTGTACAGCAGCATAATTCATGAGCATTTACTACTTGTTAGGAAAGTACAGTTGGAAAATGCTTTCTTTGACTGTAGCCGAAACCAGAGCAGACGTTTGGACAAGTAGCCATTTTCCTCATCAGCCTTTGTCAGATCAGCCCTACTTCAACCTGAATAAATTTCCCCTCAAGAACATGATAGTCTTAACCCTCCAAGCCTAGCTATGTGTGTCTTTGTACACACACACACACACACACACACACACACAGAGCATACTTATCTCTTCTAACTTTCAGTTTCTGCGAGCAGCATCATTGTCTTTCTACTCAGCCTACTGGTGACTCAAGTCATTGCTGGGTCTCCACCTTTCAACTAACCCCACAGTGTGCAAATCCGTCCTAATTGATATTTCTGGCTTTGAAGAAGTACTCCTTCTGAGGATTCTGTATGTGTGTGTTATGTACACACACACATATACATGCACACATACACGCACGCAGCCTACACATGCACACGCTAAATGAATGCGTGGGTGAGCTGAGCACCTGTGGGGATGCGTGGGCAGCGGGTGGGTTCAGGGAAGAGGGAAGACCACTGGGATGGGATTATCACAGCAGCAGGGAGGAGCAAAGCCCCTGGCAGGGTGCAGTGTGCTTAGGCAGGAGGCGGGAGTAAAGGGTTTGTAGGGGCTGTCTGGTTCAGAGTGTAGAGGACCTGGAAAGTCAGAACATTTCAACTAAATATAACAAGAAAGAAGGCACTATTATAATTGTTGTTGTTAAACTTGGAAGAAAAATAAGTTCCCTCATCTCAACTTTTACCCAATTTAAAATCTACCTTAAATCTGCATTTCTTGCCTCTTTGCTTCCCCAGTAGCATAGAGGCAACATTTTTATGTTAAGCTACTTCATTACGGTAAAAAAGTGTTGTTATATCACTAAAGCTTCACTTTGCTCTAAATTTTCCTTCTCAGTGGGTAGTCAGTTTAAGGGGCTTGGTAATAATCGCCTTTTTGCATTCTTATTTGGCTATTAGATTTGGTATATTTCTAAGCCGCTTTCAAATACTATATTGGGGGTCAAGAAAAAGTCATCAGTTTAACTTTATGATTTTCTTGTTTTTTTTTTTTTTTATGATTAGTAATTTTTATACTTTCCTCCTATACTGATACTGCTTTCTGCAATGCTGGCTAATTTTACTTGCTGTTAAAAGTAAATGAAAGAAAATTATCCATAATAGCTTTTATACCTTTGTTGTTTACCATGATTTTTGTAGAGCTGCTATCAGAAATAAAGAGCATTTGAACATTAGTTGTATGTGAAGTAATCACTGTGGAGGGGACTAGATCAGGGAGAAATGATATAATGATTTTTTAAAAAGATTTTATTTATTTATTTGAGAGAGAGAGAGAGAGAGAGCATGAGAAGGGAGAGGGTCAGAGGGAGAAGCAGACCCCCCCGAGGACCTGGGAGCCCAATGCTGGACTTGACCCCAGGACTCCAGGATCATGACCTGAGTTGAAGGCAGTTGCTTAATGACTGAGCCACCCAGGTGCCCCTGATAAAATGATTTCTTATTGCATTTAATAAGCAGTTATTTATTATGTTGTATGTACCATGCATAGTGACAGAGCAAAATGGATCCATCTCTCTACTTTTAAGTAACTATTTCAGAAAGAACTTCTCTACGTGACTTTTCTAAATGCCTTTTTTCATCTCTTTTTTTTTTTCATTTTTTCCTATTATTAATTATCGTGTGTGTGTGTGGCAACCTGTGGTGTTTTACTTTATTGTTGAGTGTTATAGGTATGAATTGCTCTCAGGAATCTATTAACTGACAAATCCTATGAAAAAGAAATAAATTAATTATTTCAACGAAATGATAAGTAGCTGATAATCTCATCAGATATGCTCTGCTAGATATTTCCCCTTTCCCCAGTTTTATTGAGATATAATTGACATAAAACACGGTGGAAGTTTAAGGTATACAACATAACAATTTGATGTGTGTATAGATTGTAAACCGATTACCATGATAAGTCTAGTTAATATCCATCACCACACACAGTTACAAATTATATTTCCTTGTGATGGGTACTTTTAAGATCTAATCCCTTGCCACCTTTCATGTATGTATATTTTAAATATTCAATAATCACTACTAATATTACTGCCTTACTTTAAGCCCTTGCCATTTTTTGTTAGGACTAGGGTTAGTTCTTTCTTAATTGGTATCTCTGCATCAGAAGGACACTACAGTGATAAATCTGAAACTCAGAACTGGCGTTTACTTCCCAGGCTTAAAAACCACCAGTACCCCTGGAAGGGCATCTGAGCTCCTTCCCCTGAAGCCCAAAGCTACACAGGGACTTGGCCCCAGTTTTCCTGGGTGGCAGAAAAACTGCCTCCTCTCCTGGTTTTTCCTGCCTGTCGGTCTGTATCACCACAGGAGCTTCTGACTCCTTCCTTGTTTGCCGGCCAGCGCCTGCTCATCCTGTCGCCGACAGGACAGCGATGGCGCTCTGTCTCCCCAGCTGCCTTTCTCTCTCCGCTCTTCTCCCTGCTTTACCATCATCTCCCTGACTGTGTTACTGTGTCCAGGGCTCAGCTCTTCCTTTCCTCGTGATCTTTCTCCCTTATGGAGAAGCTGAAAAAGTGTGTAAAATTAACTGAGCAGCCAAAATAAATATCATACAGCAAATACAGTGAAGATCCTACTCGGACTCATGGAGAAGCAGCTCTCTCCGAGGTATTAACTCTTACTTTAGACACTGTTGTAACTGGTTTAACTCGTTTCCCAGTGAATGGTGGGTATGTGGCAAAATGGAAATGACAGGACAGGGAGAAGGGTGACAGTGAGCAATGCTGCCTGGCAGTCTGATAGCAAGGAGCAGAAAGAAATTCTAGAACAGATATACGAGGCTTCTAAAATAAAACAAAACAAAGTAGTCTTTGGGGCTTTTTACAATAAAAGGAAATTGAAGCTATGAATTATGGTTTGTTTATTTTTGAAGACGGAATATAAATCAGTTAAGAGAAGGCATAGGAATTTATACTACATTTTAGTATCTTTCCTTTTAAAATGGCAACCATAAAAATCTAGAGCTAAATAGGTAAAGTGCGTCTGTCTGGAACGCTAACTCCTCAGAATAACTCATTCTACCCATAAATAGTTCTTAAGTAAATATAATTTTTAATTGAACTGAAATCATCTGAATAATTATAGGTATTTTACAGAGTTCACAACTTGGTCAGTAGCGCCTATATCTGGTTGGAGCTATTATGGAACTGTTTAATTTGTTTTAATCTGGATCATGTCACTCTATTGATTTTCTTTTAAACACAGTTGAATTGTTTTTCATTTGATTTTAATCACCTGGTTTATATCTGTGAACAGGTAGATTGATAGAAGAGTACATTTTTCATCATTCTTTTGATTGTTCTTTGCATGTCTAAAACCACTCTCTTGTTCTCCTAACGACCCCTAATAGATAAAACGGTGTGCCTTTTTCTTTCTCTCCCTCGCTTCTCTCCTTCCTTCCCTCCCCCTTTCCTTTTCAGTAAAAATGCAAACGCCAAGAAAATAATGTGATGCTGAACACAAGCTAATGTAGCATAGATCCAGGAACAGAGCTCAAAACTTCTATGTGGGTGACCTTTCTTAACCCACTGAGCCACCCGGGCGCCCTGTTGGTGACCTTTCTTAATCCGAAGTGTTTTGGCTGTCGTTCACCACATCTCTTATCTCCTCTCTCGCTCTGTCTCTCTCTGCTTATTGGCCACTGTCTTGGCTCCTTCTCCACTTGCAGTGTCTAGAACCTCTTAACCCTGCACAGCTGTTTCTGGCTTCTCCTTTATTCTCCCAGCCTCCCCTTCCCCGTTACTGTTCTCAGTCCCAGCTTTCAGTTCCTTTTGAAAACCACGTGGCTGCCCAGGGAAGGTAGACATACAGGCGATCATCTGGGGACTCAGCCAGCCTTAGCCCACTCTGGCCCCCAAATCTCTTGAGATAATCAGAGAGTACATGTGCCTTCTCACCTATTTGTCACCTACAGTTCAGGTTGAAGGTCGGATTCGCAGAGACGTCTCTCTCTCCACACCGCCTTGGGATGCCGGCGCACGTGCGCACATGTGCGTGTATATTTTATGATTTGAGGTTATGGTATCAGCTGCTAAATAAAACTTATAACTCTTTGAGAGGATAGTTCACCTCTGAAAGTGTTTACGAAGTTGTGCAAATTACTGTATATTTAGATCTAGCAAAGCTCTTTTCCTCTTCTCAGCTTTTCATTTTTAAGATAAAGAAGATTGCATTATTGTCTTCATCAATTTCCCCATGAGTCTTCTTTCAAAACCATGCCAGTTAAGGCATTACTGTTGCTACAGCTAGTATTTTATTCTAGACTGTCGGAACATTATTTCTTTTTTGGTCTGGTATACTTGGTTAGTTGATTTTGTTTCTTTTCATTATAATCCTGGGAAAAAAGACATCTCTTATTGTAGTCTTTTTCTGCTTTGTGTGTGTGTGTGTGTGTGTGTGTGTGTGTGTGTATACTTTGTATAATTAGGTTTGACTGTACTTGTGATTAATGGTTATCGTTTTTTCAGATGCTAAAGTATTAAGGGTTAACATTTTTCCTCTCTGGTCATTGACAGCTGGCTATTTACATTTACTAGTAGTTAAACTCAGGGTGTAGTGTTTTCTTTGAATTATTTAATGTTTCATAGTATTTTAGATAGCCAGTTATTAGGAATACTTTTCTCCTATGTGAAATTTGTATATGATATAACAAAGAAATAATAAGTGACATTTTTCAGTCCAGTAGGTCCGTTTTATGCCAATGTTAGCAAACTTAGCTAACAAATAAAATTTGTTAGTTAGCAACTTAGTTAGCAAATAAAATTTCATGATCATTAAATGAGTGCAATGTGAAACTGTCATACAGTTTAGTAGAAGTTACTTTTATACTGATTCTTAGTATAACTTAGGTTTACAAAAAAAGATGGCAGTAGCTATTTCCTTGCAACTCATAAAATGAGACCAAATTATACATTACAGCGTAAGTAATTAGGCTCATAAAACTGATGGGTGTTTTTTTCCCAGGGCATTTTTTGCTTTCCTAATACCAGCTTTATTAATTAGAACCCTAGTCATAGTAAATGGCAGATGCCCAACTTCCATAAGTGAAGACACAAGGGGAAATATATTAGCCTCCATAGCTAAATTACAGGAAGGGCAAGGTCACAGCCGGCCACAGGGACTAGAATGCCACTCAGAAGCTGCTTCTTTCTGGCCTCCTTTCTCTTTTTACAAGTTTTGATTTTCTTAGCTGTCCTCTAACCATCTACCTTATGACCTCTCACCAGGGAGGGACAGCCTTCGTTAGCCCAGCACATCACCGGAGAGGGCTCTGACGGGCTCAGCTTGAGTACCGTGTAGCTCAGGGATTTGTGTGCCCATGCTATAAACAGGTGCTTGCAGTGGGCCAGGTGTCTCACATGCCTTGTCTCCTTTAATCCCTGTAACAACTCCCTGAGATGTGAATACTGTTACCACCCATTTGACAGATCAGGAAACAAAGGCTTTGTGGGGTGTGGAAGCACACTGTAACTCAGGACAGAGCCGGGGCGCCATGTTGGCTTAGTTGCTAAACTTGGCGCTCTTCACCACCATAGTATACCCTCTTCGTTAACCCAGTAATCCTAAGATTTAGTCAAAGTAATTTTCTATATTCTGCTACTTTAAGAGAAATTTCATACAGTAGTTAAATATATATATATATATTTAAAGATTTTATTCATTTATTTGACTGAGAGAGATCACAAGTAGGCAGAGAGGGGGGAAGCAGGCTCCCCGCGGAGCAGAGAGCCCGACGTGGGGCCGGATCCCAGGACCCTGAGACCATGACCCGAGCCAAAGGCAAAGCCAAAGGCCCAACCCTCTGAGCCATCCAGGTGCCCCAGTAGTTAAATATATTTTATAACCCTTTACTTTTCCCTTTACTATTGCTTATTCTGTACTGAAATATCAGGCTGCTTAATCAGATGGCATCCCAATTCACTGATTTCCCTAGCATCAAGGGAGGAGGTGGTTAGGCAATATTAGACTTTTTAATTTTCATATAAAAACTTGAAGGATAAATAACAGCTTTCAGGCCTTATAGACCAAGACAATAATCTAATTAGCTTCTCAAGTCCAAATTAGATTAGTAATGTGGTAATGCATGAAGAAGCACAGAAAAATATAATGTTGCTTTCTTTTTCAGTGTTCCTTAACTACAGAGCAGCAATGTGATCCTTCCCCAATTAAAGTTCTATAATGTATGTATGGATGTAATGAATCTAGTCTTCAGCTTTCCTAAAATATGTGAGTTGACTGACTAAGCCCACTGATTGGGTAAAAATTTCAAAAACTTTTTTGCATGATAATGAATGCCATAGTAATAAAATCCATTAAATAAACAAATCAACATTCTTGGTGAAGAATTATATGATAACAAAGGTTAGTTTGATGGGCACAGCATTTTAAATTAATTGTTCACCATCTGCTATGTTCTCTAATCACTATTGCAACCATCCGTAAATTACATTTGCCTCATAAAAAAGAGGGCAGTATTTTACATGTATGTATTTTATTGTAATTGACATTTGGAATATTACTTTTTAAAATTTAAAGTATAGGAGGATACTAAACTCTTTTAATGGAGTAGTATACTTACCTTGTTTTTGTTGTTCCTCTTGAAGGCTGGAATCTTCAAGAGTGAGTTAAAGGGTTTGCCATTTTTTAAAAAGTTTAACGCAAACAAAGGCATAAAATTTTCTCCTCAGTTAAACTTCTCACTTATTATGGCAGTACCTAAACATAAAACGGGCCTAACTTCTTTTGTAAGAATGGCTAAGTATTCTAGGTACCGAGGATATGATAGTGAACAAAACATATCCTTCCCCTCCTGGAGTTTACATTCCCAGCTTTCCTTCTTTCTTCCCAGTACCATCCCCCAGCTCCCAGGGACTTGTCTACTACTGTCCAGTACTCATCAATGACTTGAAAAAATTACCAAACAGTCATTAGTATGAGGAAATTCAGGGAATATTCAGTTATAGAAAATTGAAAGCTGGATGATCTCAGGTTGCTTAGCCAGGTCTGTTCCAGGGTGTCTCTGATGTTCCTGCTCCCTTCCTTGGAGGTTAATTTACTTAATGATGCGTCCTCCTTCCTCAATTCAGTGCTGGGTTTATTTACATTGACTTACTTTACAGGAAGAATAAAACTTAAAAGTGTCCAGACTTGGGTTCTATCTCCTTTAACTTCTGATCAGATGTACCATTCATCTCCCTCCACAGTGTGCTCTGAATTTCTGGTTTCCTCTCTGTTTTCCTTCCCTCATTAAGATCTTGCTTGTGGGTTTTTGTGGAAGATACTCCCTAAAGGTCTTTATCTTGGAGTTTCTACTTTTCATTAAATGTATCTATTCATCCATCCTTTTTTTTCTTAAGGATTTGAGAAGTCCCTTGGCAATGTGGATGAATTCATATCATCTTTATGATGTTCCTACTAAAAGATTTAGGTAACACATTAGCAGGTTAATCTAGTCTGGGTCACCTCTTAATATTGTCACTCTTATAATGTATTAGATGAACTTAATTAGAAATATTACAGTAATCAGCTGATGGCCCTTGATGGTGTACTTGTAATCTATTTCATAATGATTGTTATCATCACATAAAATAGGAAATGGGCGGAGTCCTCTTAAACACTGATCATCAGAGGGATTAAGTTAATCTTAATCATGTAATCAGAAAACGTGGAGAGAATGTATTTCCTATTATTTTAATCAGAAGCATCTTTTGGTTATGAAGGTAAGAGAGAAATGGAGGGCAGGTAAAGAGAGAGATAGTAAGAGCCTACGGGGATACTGGTGTGTGTGTGTGTATGTGTGTGTGTGTGTGTGTTTTGTTCTTGTGAAGTCTTGTTGGTTAATATATTGGTTTGCTTATGTAAAAATCCCTAGAGATGTCTAGTGATATGGGGATGCTGTTGTGTGTGTGTGTGTGTGTGTGTATGTGTTTTGTTCCTGCGAATTCTTATTGGCTAATATATTGGTTTGCTTATGTAAAAATCCCTAGAGATATCTAAACCTCCCAGACTTAGTAATAAAATCATAAAAGGAATCATAAAAGAAATGAACCTTTTTTTGAGGCTCTCTTATGTGCCAGTAGCTTTACAGTTATTAACTGAAGTTCAAAGAGATAAGGAATATATTTATTATTATGTAACTCGTTAGTATTAGAACTGGCATATGATCTCTTAGTCTTTCCTTACACTAGATTGTCCAGGAGTAAAAATGCTACTCTGGAAGGTTTGTTTTGTTTCTATATTTGCTTGCCTTAATATTTCCTTTTCATTGCTTGGTGAAATACAAGATTATAGATACATGTAAAAAAAAAAAAAGGCAAACAGTAAAAGTAAGATATTTGGAATTACCAAATTAAAAAAAAAAAACTTTCATAAGGTTTGTCCTTCTCTTTGACAGTAAAGGCCTTTTTATAATCCCTTTATATGGGGATAGGGAGGAGGAAGGAAAAATAAGTGGAATATAAAGTTTAGTATTCTCAGTAGAGTTAAGCTAAAAGTTCCATTGAACCCAACTTGGTTCACTAATTACATATTGAGGATATACTGGTCTCTAGACTGGGTATTGCTGAAACCAAGATGGAAAGAAAGAAAACTTGAATGACATAAAGCTTAGAACCTATTCACAATGGAGATTATATATGTCAATTTCATATGGAGAAAGAAGATACAATAAATATGGAAGATCATTATTTAAAGCAACTGGGGTGATTCTAATAAAGTTCTGTATTATTTCATAGGAGGAACAGATACTTTCTTTATTGTAAAATGTTTTTGTATAAGCACACATAAGGAGATTGTTTTCTACTGTTAAGATTTCTTTGAGATGTATGGTGACTTTGGCTTTCTTATAGAATTGAATTTTAAAGTTAAAAGAACCCATTGGAATAAAAATGATTTCCCAGCATGAGAAAATAGGGTTCCCACTTGATAAAAGTGAGTTGAACAGGTCATTTATCTCTCCTAGGAACCAAGGGCATGATGGGGTCAGGGCTAGCCCCAACCCTAGTCTCTGCTCTTGGTCCTGCTTTGTTTTCCACCTGCATTTCAGGGAACCATGGCACAGCCTTTCTCAGCTATGGCGTAGAAGATAGTGAGGTATAAGTGCCACCAATTAATTTGCATAGTTGAAGAATAAAGATAATTGGACAAGAGAAAAATTCAGGATTGATCATTGCTTTCTACTCTCTTTTGTCTTTTTCTTCTCTCTTCTTTCTAAAAGGTAGTTATTAATTCTTCCTAAAAGATAGTTATCTATTGTAACACAATAAAGCAATCACTATTTCAATTACATAAATATGGAATTAATATAACAATATTTATAATAAAAATTAATCTATTATATATTATGTATAAATACATACTATGAATGTAGAAAGTAAATATAATTGCACCCTCAACGTTTGGTCAGGAAGTCCTGAAGAGAAGGGAGAACCAGAATGCTGCTTCTCAAAAAAATCCACAGAGAAGGACACACACACACACATACACACACACACACTACAGGGAATAGGAAAGTGACAGAAAAAGCTATTCTGGTCTGAAAATTGTCAGTAAATTTATTTGGTTTTATCCTGCTGTTTCTTCCTTCTCTCAGATTAGCCTCTATTACTGCCTTTTCAAATGCAAATTAGATTACCCTCTTATCTCTGAGCTTCATTTGCTCACTGGGCCTTCAGTATTTAGTGGCCCTGCCATTGCGTGGGAATGACACAACAGCTCATCCGAGTGGAAATACTCCAGCTTCAGCAGCGGAGACCAGAGAAATCAATTTGTAAGCCAAGAAGCTGGCAGTGCTCTGTCCTGACAACACGTTACAGTCATCTGGGGAGCTTTTAAAATATATCCATGCTGCCCTTCACCGGTGACCAACTAAATTTGAATCTCATGGTATTTGGGGGGTAGGGCCTCTGGGGATCAGTATTTAAAAACCAACAGGCAAACAGACTCTCAGAGGGGTTTCTAGTACGTCCCCCAAATTCTGAATCACTAGGTCCAAAAGATTCTCCACTCCTGCCTGAGGGTCTTAAAATTTATGGCAAAAAAAAAAAAAACAAAAAAACTCTTCAGAAATTTTGAAGGGAACTTTCTTCTTTGATTTTTGAATAACTAGAGGATTTTGAAAATGCAATTATATATCCCTTTATTGTTTTCTTCTTTTATGGTTTTTTTTTTTTTTGCTGTTTTTTAATTTGTTTTTCTATTCTCTTGCCCCACATTGTCGTAACATGGTATTTTATATTTTGCTGCTTATTACGTGTATCACAGACATGCTGGAAAGTTTTTGTTTGGTTTTGCTCTTCCCTCTGTTTCTGGTTTAAAGTACGCATTAAACTGAAATTGGTACTGTAATAGGAGGTACTTTTCTTCGGACTCCGTGATCAGTTAATCTATCCTTTCTGGCAAACAGATGGGGAATTGAACATAGAGCTTTTCTTTTCTTCTGAGGAGCTGCTTGAGGAGGGATTATATAATAAATACCACAAAAGGACTGCTCCATCAAAAGATTTTACATTTAGTGAAGACAAAAATGTCCCAGCCATGCCAGGTGTTTTGTCACAGGACAAAGACCCCGTGTGTCTCCCTGCCAGGTTATTCAGTGACTGACTCAGAAGCAGTTTTTACTTTATCCAGGCGAAAAAAATCATCATAATTAAGTTGTCTGTTCAGAAATTAGTACTGTATCTTTTTCTTTTACAAAAGCCAGGGAAACACAACTGCTTAAAATAGATCTTTGAAAAAGACCACGTGACTTATTAACAAACACAGGTGCTACTATCATAAAAATTAGCACTCCTTTTCTCATGGGGCTATTAAGGATGATTTTTTTTTCACCTCACATATGATTTTTTTTTCACCTCACATAAATACCATTTATTTATTTTGTATATTTTATATTATTTATATGGAAGCATTTATATAGATGAGGCATATAAAAATAAAGCGTTTTATGTTTATGTGAAATACATTTCATGTAAATGTTCTGTATTTCTCATTTTCTAGGTAAGGATTTGAATAAGGCCTGCCTAATGACGTACCTTTCCTCCAGTACTGTTGTAAGGGACTGTATCCCAGCTCAAGCATTCCTAGAGGCTGGGCATTCACTTGTTTTCCAAATTTCTCCCTTACTGGTGGGTTCTGTCTATCTGCCTATCATTACACAGCATCTCCCTCTCCTCAGTTCAGTTACCAAGGACTCTGTGTAGCCTTTAATACTTGAGTAGTGCGACCTGGAGTTCTGTGGCTGCTAAACTCTTCATGGTCCATTTGGTTCCCAGAGATTTATTATAGTTGTTTTAAGTCTAAATATTGATCTCTAGAATTTTCTGGAAATGTGCTCTGTCCCCTTCACTTGACTTTTAAATAATACTAAAGAAAGATAGGAGGATGAATTTATGTTGAAGATGAAAGTTACTGTTCAGGAGAGCTCACTTTAGTCCATCTGACCATGAAGTTCATCTTACCAGGAAGTTCAGTTAACTTCAGTTCATTTTTACCAACAATTTGAAATATTTTGAAGTGAAGTGAAGTTGCTAATGTGATTGATACTAAAAGATGGGATATTATCACAAAGAAGAATAAGTATATCGGTCTTAAATTCTCTACAGCTTACGTTGATGATGTGTTTCTGCCTGGCCTCCGTTTTCAGTGGACAAGCGGGATAACCATCGAAGCAGCAAGATAGGAAAGGGGGCATCCTTGGGTATTGAGGGAACTGAGACCCAGGAATGTGTAGCTGGAGAGCTCTCCAACCGGCTGTGAGGGTGTCTGCTCTGTGTTCATCAAATATCTCTGCCCTGGTCCTGTCAGCTTCTCATCACTGTTTCTGAGATCTCTGTGTTTTGGGGTTTGAACTTGACTTCCATTTCTCAATATTTTGCTTGTCTTCTGGAATCTTACTCTTCCTTCCTGTCCCTGCAGGGCCTTGCATGATACCTACCCTTTCTTGTCTGAAAGTCTAACTTTTTTTTTATTTCAGATATCCTAGAAACCATTTTGCTGTATGAAATATTTGGGATGATGCTTGAAATTTTTTATATTCCCATTGAAATGTTTGTGGACGTGCTACACGTCTGGGGTACAGAAAGTGCCCTCTATTAAAGATGAACTGCCAGACAGACTCAGCAATGATGAAGTATCTAAGATAGATTATTTGTCTTCAGTTACTGTTTTAAGAAACATGAGCAATTAATCTTATTTTTTCAGTCTTTCCTCATAACTGAAAGCTATTTCTCTCCTAATTATATTTCCCATTTTGATTGAGGACAACGAAAGATGTCTTTGGATTTTATAGAAGTGAATTTATGTTAAAGAAAAACATTTTTTGAGGGATTGTGTTATATTTCAAGGTTTATAACTATATTGAAATTCAAAAGTCACTAAAACAATGGGGCCACTTATTACTCTGAGTAGCTATTTTCTTATTTGGGGAGTAGCAGGGAATTAATTGGTGATGGGAGTATAGAGAAATGGTTTCTTCCTCTGGCTCATATAAACTGTGTCTCCATGAACCTGGTAGCAAACCCTTACAAAAGGTGGTGTTCTCACTTGGCTATTGATCAGACTTTCAAATATTCTTTTTTTTTTTTCTTAACTGCAGAATTGACTCCTGAGGAGAAAGCCCAAAAGATCGCCAAGGCCATGCGCAAACAGTCCTCTGAAGTCAAAGAGAAGTGGGAAAGTCTAAACACGGTCACCAGCAATTGGCAAAAGCAAGTGGACAAAGCACTAGAGAAGCTCAGAGACCTGCAGGGCGCCATGGATGACCTGGACGTTGACATGAAGGAGGTGGAGGCCGTGCGCAATGGCTGGAAACCCGTGGGAGACTTACTCATCGACTCCCTGCAGGACCACATCGAAAAAACCATGGTCAGCCTCACTGCCTCAGATAAAGGATTTTAAGAAATGTTTTATTGTTGAATCTAACACAAAGAAAGTCACATGTAAAAACCATTATAAGGCATTTTATGAAGCCAACCCCGTCACAGCTCCATCAAAATCAGGATAGAGAGATTCTTTTTTTCCAGTCACAACAGATGTTTTCCATATGCCCCTCACCATCAGAACCCCCTCCCCACCAAAATAACAAGGAACGAGACTTTCACAGTAATTTACTTTCCCTTTTCTTTTAAAAATTTATTTATTTATTTTTTTTAAGATTTTATTTATTTATTTGACAGAGAGCAAGACAGTGAAAGAGAGAACACAAGCAGGGGTACAGCAGGCAGAAGGAGAAGCAGGCTTTCCACTGAGCAGGGAGCCCAATCCAGGACTTGATCTGAGCCAAAGGCAGACGCTTAACAACTGAGCCACCCCGCCGCCCCAGCTTTTATTTATTTATTTTATCCTTTTTTCACCCAACTCTGTGTCCCTAAACACTTCACTACTTAAAAAAAAAAGTAATGCAAAGTCCTGTTTAATCTCTAGATTTCCCCTCTATCCCTTTTATGTTTTGTTTACAATGTTTAAGAAACTGAATTGTGTGTTTTATAGTATTTCTTTCAGCCTGGGTTTTGTAGAATGGCACGTCATGAAGTTGGGCAGGTTCCTCTCTACTCTGTATTTCCTGTAAACTGGTAGTTGAATTTAGGGACTTAATCAAAAACATACTGTTTTGCTGAGGACTCTAATGTTCAATTTTTCTCTCACTGTCTGAGTAGATTATGGAAGGATTAGCTTAGCTATAAATTTTGTTTGTGGTCAGGAATGACCCAAAGTTAAGGCTGATAGATCTGTGATCTTGAGCTCCTTTGGCTCCCACATTCTAGAACATATCCAGAAAAAAAATAATAGAATTTAGGCAGTAAGAGACACAGTAGTCAGGTTTGTGGTAGCATAGCAACCTCTATATTAGGTAGTCATGAGTCAAATCAAAGAATAAACTAAAGAAACATCAGAAGGTGTTAGACTGACAATATCAATATCATAAATGTGATTTTTACTGCAAAAGACCTATCTTTTCCGCACGGACATTGGATAACATTTTCCCTTTGTTTATTCATGTGGTAAAAAGGAGGGAGAAAGGGTCTAGGAAATGAAATGAACCTGCAGGCAAATTATATAAGCAAATATATGTGTGTGTAGATATGGGAATAATAATGGCTAGCATTATTGAGGCATACTGTGTGCCAAGAACTGTTCGTAGCCAGTTTACATGGATACCTCTTTTAATCCTCACACCAACCCAAGAAGATAGGTATATTACACCCATTTCACAAATGGTGAAAATGCAGGTATTGCTCAAGCCTACACAGCTGTAAAGTGGTAGAATTTTCATGATTTCTTCCTTGCTCTTCTCTTTCATTGTAGGGACCTCACTCATACTAATGTAATTAAGTGCAACTTGTATCAGCTATTGGAATTCAAAACTTTGAAAGTTACATGTTAAATTTTAAACTTAAAAAAAGTTTCACTACTAAAAGAGTGTTAGTATCTGCCACCTTTCGTTATAAATTTACATAAATGTGCAGAACTCTATGAATTAAGTAGGCTTCTTCCTACAGCTCTGGTGTCCTGGAAACCATTTCCATGGGCGAATCTGAGTTTCAAATAATGAACTGAAAATAAAGCCTTTTAGTAGAGGTTCTCTGGAAGTTATACACTTCTTGCAATTTAAAAGATGGTCTTTAAATGCTGGAAATCTTCAATTCAGTTGTCTATGAACAGTATATTTTTTTGGACTAGACAAATGCCTCTTGTTTAGAGCAAGAGTTTACCCATTTCAATTTGAAAGTATCAGTTTTTAATGCAGGATGGTTAGTGTTGAAGGAAAAATGAAAAGTTGTATCTGGGCTTATTAAAGACCTAAAAGTTTGGGAGTTGTTATTCCCATCTGATTAAAGAAATTACCCGTCTCTCTATCCAAATCCTTTTGTTCAAATATCTCTACTAAAGTGGAAAGCCAGGAAAAACACAATTAATATTTAAGAGGAAGGAATAAACTATGGATTAAAATATTTTCACATCTTATTAAGAAAAAGGAAAATAAAAACCCATGTCTCATTAAACCAAATAAAATGGATTCAAAGTCTGGGATTTTGCACATGTACTCCAAAGTATACGTCAAATACCACTGAAGCTATTGGCAAATAAAAATAAGTACCGATTATTGCTAAATATTATTAAATATGTCAAAGCAACTGGAAAACAAAATCTTTGAGGGACAGTCAAATAAGTTTAATGCCCTAAAATTATCCTTAATCATTCTTCTTTGCAGAATACACACCTTCTGACAGGAGAAGCCTTCCCCATCCCCAACATCTGCTGGCAGGCTGCCAGTCAGCGCCTGGAATGCTAGCAGATGTTCCTGTTTTTATAGCAAAGAAGACCACATAGACTTTTATTCTCCTATAGGAAAGTGCAGCCAAACATGATAAATTGGCTCTTTATACTAGAACACATAGCGGATTGGGAACTATTTTAAAACTTGCTTTACTTCAAGCCCCTTAATTTGGAAGGTCTTAAAAAGCAAAAGATAAACTTTCTCATTAGAGAGATTCCTCACTGCCATAACACCCACAAAAACAAAGCCCAACGACTTTATCGGTCCGAGGTCTTTTAGTATTTTCACCTGTAGCTTATAAGAGAAAAACATTATTTTTACAGAGGAAAATTGGGAACTCCTATAAGATCTTAAAAATAGGCATGCCTGGGTGGCTCAGTGGGTTAAAGCCTCTGCCTTCGGCTCAGGTCATGATTCCAGGATCCTGGGATCAAGCCCCGCATTGGGCTCTCTGCTCAACAGGGAGCCTGCTTCCCCCTCTCTCTGCCTGCTTCTCTGCCTACCTGCAATCTCTGTCAAATAAATAAATAAAATCTTTTTAAAAAAATCTTAAAAATACGTCTTGACGTTATAACCTGATTTTGAAAGTCTTTTCCCATCTTTTAAAATAAACCTGTTATTATTTAAAATGATAGAAACCTAAGAGTACTGTCTAGCCTTCCATTTTTCATCTTTGATACCTACAAAATACAAAGACATTGATTTTAAAAGCTGATTGAAATTCTTGAGTCCTCTCAAGTCATCTAGGAGAGAATATTAATGTATACTGTTAAATTACAACTGAGTTGTCTTTATTCTTAAAACGGAATCTGAAGGAACTCAGATCTCTTCTAAGTCCAGACTGAAAAATTCGCTTTCCCCACCCTCATCCCACTTCTGTCTGTCCCATGCTTCCCTGTCAGTGGTTCATTCTTCAGACCTAGAATGCCTGTTATCATATAACTGCTTTTCTCACTGAACCATGGGTCAGTCTGTGCACCTACTCTGTCATCAGTGAAAGACCAGCTTCTACAGCCATGAAGAAAAATGATCACAACTCAAAGTCCTTTTTTCCCATTTTCCAGCAACTCAGATGCCTTTGTGAGCTTCCCTTCTTCTGCTTGATTTTGAAATACTGGTGCCGTCAGGGTTCTTGCAATGTTTCTTACTTTACACGCATTGACTTCCATGTTCACTGTTTTTAATGTCATTTATACATGGTTCCCTCCTTTGTGTGGACCTTTTTATGCTGACTCTGGGTTCTAGAATCTGTTCTTCTGACTTTCCTTCTTGAGTTTCTTCTTGTGGCTTTTGAGCATATTCCAGAATTTTGAAAAACACTAAAATATATTCTCTGATTTACCTAAAATTAATTTCCTTTTTAAGTAAAGTTATATTTGTAATACTATTTTGATTTTTATCAACCATAATGATTATTTTTAGCCTATACATATTATCTAAGGGGGCCTTACATAGGGTAACAGGTTTTGGAAGAGAGAAGGAAGAAAGGAAGTAGTTGAAGAGGGTTTTTTTAAATAAACATAATGAGGAAGCCAAGTTAATACTGTGGTGTTCCAATGAAAATTCATGGTCATCAAAGCACTCTGATATGTAATATTTCGTCAACTAAACTTGGTATGAGGAAATGCAGAACAAGGGTTTGTAGACATATTTCTGTCTCTTAAGGGGTGGAATGGTAGAAACGCTATAATTGGAGGGCTGCTGCTCACTGTGTTCACAACACCTAATACATACCATTTCAGTTTGGCACATGATTAACTCTGATTTTGTGACATAGTAAAGAAAAAACAATATACTGTTCTCCTTTAGTATCTCAGTTCTGTTCCCAATTGTATATTGGATTAGCTTGCCTCAGGTTAACATTTTCATGAGCCTTCATCTGTAGAAGTGAATTCTCCCCTCCTGTATGGCAAAGTTTGTGCTGAATACTGGAGAGTGTCTCTTCTCCAGAAGCTTCTATTCTTCTTGAAGGACATCAAGAATATGGTTGTATTAAAAGCTCTGATAAGGAATGATATTTAAAATACATAACAACTGGCCTGTATGGCACCAAACAGTCAGAATGGGCTTCACTATGAAGCCCCATTTGTGTGGCTGCATGTGTGCTGGCAGGAAGTCCTGACTGGATTCTAGAAGGCAGAGAGAATGCTGGGAGCACGTAGTGGGGCCTCCAGCCGAGAATGCTGAGGGAAGGGCCTCAGGGAAATGTTCCTTGAAATAGGATGTATAGGGACCTGAGTTGACTCTTAAAACATCAGTGGAATCTAGGCAAAGACTCTGTTGGAAAAAGGGAACATGAACATTGTGTCAGGGGGAATTATGCGGCAAAGAGAGAAAGCTTAGTGTTTTCATTATTCTGTTTGCTCTTACAGGACACATTACTGTCCCTGGCCCCAAATATCTTTTGTTTTTCTCTTTCCCTCTTCACAGACATCCTCCATCCCCGCCTGTACCATCTCTCATTTGTCACTAAGCCTCGTTTACATTTTTTCTTATAGACACTACTCTTTCTGCCCCCTCCACTACGTGATGATAATGACTTTGAAAGGATCAAAACTTACCTCTTGAGTAATAGTCATAGATTTTGTGGTTAGGAAAGTTGTTCTTACTGGCCACTTAATTTTATTTATTTATTTTTAAAGATTTTATTTATTTATTTGACAGAGAGAGCGCACAAGTAGGCAGAGCAGCAGGCAGAGGGAGAGGGAGAAGCAGACTCCCCACTGAGCAGGGAGCCCGATGTGGGGCTTGATCTCAGGACCTTGGCATCTCAGGACCTTGGCATCATGACCTGAGCAAAAGGCAGATTGACTGAGCAACCCAGGCACCCTGGCCACTTAATTTTTTTTTTTTAAGATTTTATTTATTTATTTGACAGAGGGAAAGAGATCACAAGTAGGCAGAGCAGCTGGCAGAGAGAGAGGGGGGGAAGCAGGCTCCCCATCAAGTAGAGAGCCTGATGTGGGGCTTGATCCCAGGAACCTGTCATCATGACCTAAGCCAAAGGCAGAGGCTTAACTCACTGAGCCACCCAGGTGCTCCTGGCCACTTAATTTTAAATAGTAACGTGTTCAGATCAAATTGTTGCCGCTGATGAAAAAAATAGTAAGATAACCATAGAAAGAAAAAAAGAAGGAAAATATGAAAGAAAATGAAAAATTAGAAACAAGACTAGAAATTAGTCAAGTGGGTAATAATGGCAAACGTTTTCCAGATGAAATTACATAAGATGATATATTTGTAGGAAATACATCATCATCTCAATGAGTTTGCATTACGATTTTTCTCTCTGTGCTGCTATTTAGATTCTCCAGGTTACAAAGGCTGACTCTATCTGTAGCTGCTTGCCCCTATGGCTACAGACCTGAGCTGGGCTGCCGTTAAGTACATAGCTGTTGTCAGTGACCTCTTAGCTGGTCTTGCCATTTTCTTTGAAGAAGGGTTCAAAATCCTACCTTCTGTTACATTCTTTCCCAAGGTCATCATTTCTGTTTTTATTCTTCCAGGCATTTAGAGAAGAAATTGCACCAATCAACCTAAAAGTTAAAACAGTGAATGATTTGTCCAGTCAGCTGTCTCCACTTGACCTGCATCCATCTCTGAAGATGTCTCGACAGCTAGATGACCTTAATATGCGATGGAAACTTCTGCAGGTGTCGCCACTTTATCCCTCTTCATGATCCAGCCTTGCACCGTCGGTCCTTAAACCCTGCCCAATCATTCCCCGCACCCCATTGCTTTCTCCTTCTTTACTAGTTGTAGTTGATAATGGATCTGTAGCATGTAATACCACCAGGTGTCTGTCGTCCCATATCTTGAACCCAGAGGCCTCATTTGTTTAGGAATAAGGGTTTTAATGTAATTTTATTAGGTACCATTCATATGATATTTGTAGAAAACTGCAGAAGGTCAGATAAATCATAGTAATGGAGACCTAGGATAGGTCACAGAAACATTTTCCCATAATGGCTCATGAAGGAGTCATTTTTCTTACTTTATTCATGTATTTTTTTTCCTTTTGCAAAGTTAAGTAATCTCCATCCTTCTCCACTGTGTGCTACTCAAGTTTGTTGTTCATCTTCCCAGCTGGCACATTTACACTGTTGTGCTGTTCTTACCTTTACCTCTTATGTCTAAGTTGTTTTAGTGACTATAGATATTACTTGCTCATCCCAGATTTAAGACAGCCAAGCCCAGAAGAACTCTGTTGAGTACTACTAGGTATGTGCATTTACAAGTCACCACCCATGCCCATGAGTCGTTTTGGGCCTAGTCTTGGCAGAACTTTGCCATGTTCCATGGCCAGTTCCTTGGAGTCGTAATAATTATTTTTTCCCTGAAAACTAGCAGGATAATTTAAGTGGAATATTGAAAAAATAATTGTGCATTTCTCTCTCTCTTTAGGGCCTGAAATGTAGTCTTTAATGAGATAAATGTGCAGCTAGAGGTGATACACAAAAGCATTTTATTTTAAAGCTATAATATTTTATAGCATATTAATATGGTTATCTGAATTAACTCAGATGTTGAATACCCAGTGGTTCATATGTTTTTCATGAATGTGAAGATTTAAGAAATGAGTGCATAGCATCAAACAGTCTTTTCTGTGTTTGAAAAGAGTGTTAATAGTCTGGGATTAGTAGAGTAGGAGATGTTAAAGTCAGATGTGCTTTTCTAGTGAGTGGAACACGAAGTGTTTGACTTTCTCTTTTTTCCTTCTGCTCTATTTCCCTAATTCATTACCTTTATGTGGGTTTTTCTATGGTCCATCCTGATTGCCTTCTGCTTGTGTTATCACTATCTCCAAAGATTAGAAGTCAGGGAGTGCACTGTGCTTGAAAGAGGATATGCATTCTCTTATCCTTATCTCTGAGTGTTGTAACTGCTGGAGCGCAGATGTTAGTCGCTGGTTGAATGAGAAGGGAAGGAATCTCTGCTGACAGCGGTGTCACTCGTTCAGGACCATCATCTCTTCTCCTGTACTAGATGGTGGCAATTAGGTGTTTTTTGGCTTTAATGAACAAAGCACTTGCTAATGCAATTTAAATAGCTAACCAGGAAAAACTAGAGCTGCCCAGGGAGCCAGAGATAGACATGTTTCATTTAAAGGCAGCCGAAAATAGAATGGACAATCTATGCAGAACAGCGGACTCGCACGCAGAGACTGGGGCCAGGAAAAAGAAAATGAAAGTGTCAGTAGGCTGTGTGTGGTGGTTACTGATTTGCATTTAGCTTCGCAGTGGACCCGCTGTGCATTTTCATAATGTAGAGAGCTAATGGTGGAAGTTGGGAAGACAAATTCAGAGAGTATACTAATTAGCTGCTATACCCTTGGATACCCCCAAGTTTAGATGATTGAACCCAAATGTGGAAGCAGATAAGAGATTCCATACTCCTAGATCTTCGTACTGTCCATCCATCTCTATCTATCCATCTGTTGTCTAATTCCATCTCTCTGTCATCTACCTGTCTTTCTGTCTGTGCCGCTGCCTGTCATCATCTATCTGTGTTTTTCCCTGGCATTATTTTAGACTTCTTTTTCATTAGCTTCCTGTGGCACTTTTGACCAGAGGAGAGACAAGTAGCCACTGGCCACAAGGCCTCAGCTTGACTTTAGATGCTTTCGAGCTTTCCTGCTTTCAAGGCAGCATAGAGTAACAGGAAAGCAAGAGCTCCTGGGACGAGATTAGCTGCGTATGGATCCTAGTACTGTTGGGTACTGACTTTCTGTCCTTGGACTCCTCTTTGTGCCCCAGTTTCTTCATCTGTAAAGTAGTGATCATAATAAATAACACTTACCCAACATTGTGATGGTTAAAAGAGTTAATTTGTATAAACTGCTTAGAAGAGTGCCTGGTGCTCTTTGCAGTCAGTTGGTACTGGAAGAGGGTATTTTAATCCTAGTATTTTGGTCCCAGAGATAGAGAAGGAGTCTGCACAAGCAGTCATATCTCGGGCAGTAGCCTCCTTTAGTAGTCAGGGTTTCTGGCGCAGGGCGTGTGGGGGATGGAGTAACTGGGCAGTGGGCATTAAGGAGGGCATGCGATAGGATGAACACCTGTGTTATATGCAACTGATGAATTCTTGAACTCTGCATCTGAAACTAACGATGTGTGCTATATGTTGAATAATTGAATTTAAATAGAAAAATACCTAAGTCAAGTATATTATTAAAGTCATTGTTTTCAAATCAAATTATTTCTTGCATGTGTGTATGCAGGTTTCTGTAGATGATCGCCTTAAACAGCTTCAGGAAGCCCATAGAGATTTTGGACCATCCTCCCAGCATTTTCTTTCTAGTAAGTACTACTAAGCTTGACTAGAATCTCATTAATTGAAGGAATGAGCATATTCTTTCATTTTCCTTCCAGGAGCCATATTCTTTGCTACAAATATATTTACTCACGTTCGATAAATGTACAGAAAGTAATATTAAGATTCATTACCATATTGATTATTGGTTATTAGTTGTCATAATCTGGCCACAATTGATAAGTCCCCAAAGTGGAGCAAAACTGAATTTGTCTTTAGCTGTGGTTTTTCACTGAACCATCACCTATAGTAACTAATATAGTATCATGTCATCATTAGCGTATCATAAGCAAAGGCTATGAACTTTTTCACAATAAAGAAATCATTTTTATATTTTCAGATTTCTAATTAGTTTTTCTTCTTAAAAAGTGTTTATCAATTTAAAATGTACCTGTATCTTTAGCAATAAAAAAAAAAGTCCCCACAAATCTGAGATTTCTGTTTATTAGGTTCACTGTAATCATACTTTGCTTTTCTTTTGGTCAAGTATTACAGATGTAGCCAAACCACGTATGCAGATTTGTAGGTAATATTTTCCAACTGAAACATTAATTTTATGGACTATTCGTGAGATCTTATATAAATGCTTTGAGCTTCTATTTTCTATATCATTCACTGCTGGGGAAACTAAAGAATGTAGGATTCAGAGTCATCCAAATTAAGATTAAATTATTAATTCTGCCTTTTGCCAGACCTGTAGATTCCTGAAAGTTAATTTCTTTATCTTAAAATTCCATAATAATACTTGTTTTTTCTGATCGCCTTGAAAATTAAGTGAGGAAGCAGAGAGAGTTTCATAGCACCCATCACAGTTCTTGGCACTGATGCTTTCACTATTAATTTCTTTCCTTTTATTTTTTCCTGGCAAACATATGCCAGAAAACAGCTTGTTTAATTCAACATAAATAAAGTTTAAAACTTAAGGCACAGCTTATATCCCAATTAAGAGAACTTCTTTGTATATATAATGATAGAGAAAACTGAAGTAATGCCATCTCTTCCAACCAAATTGATTACAGTCATATTTTCCCTTAATCTTTTGTCATGGTTGATAATCTGCTTTATCTCAGTTCAAGGTTGGCTTTTCTATTTTTTCACAGTTTTGAGAATCTGAATTAGTCATTTCCTGCCCCTCCTGTCCTCGAGTCCTCGCCCCCCCTCTTCTGTCCCCCTCTCCCCGCCCCCATATATATTTTCTCTTTCACACCCAAGAGCTCTTGGATAGTCTATCTTTGAGTGATTGTAGTCCTTCCTGGATTATACTGGGTGCAAGGGTGCATTTCTAAAGTTGGGATGCCATCAGTGTTGATAAAGTAAAGAAGAGTGCAGTCTCATTAGATATGAACTACTTCAGATTTCTTAAACTTAATTTAAGCTGTGTGCTAAGGCCAAATTAAAGCAGAATTTAAAAAGAACTTGTGACTCTGTTTACAGTTTTAAAGCTTAGTTATCTATTAGTGATGAAATCCTACACTTTGACCCAGCAACCATTCATTCGTTCATAATAAAAATCCAACTCATGTTCTTTAGGAAAGGAGACATGGTAAGATTCACAGGTACTTTGTGAAACCAAAGCATGTGGCCTTTTATTATCAGGCCCTGATAGTCCAAGGAGGTCAGAGTTTTTCAAATCAAAACAATTGTTAATATGAATGAAGATGTGTAAACCAAATCCCAATTAATAAATTGAATAATTGTTATCTTTTGCTGTTTAGAATCATTGGCTTTATAATATTTCTTGGACTTCAGCCAGGTTATGAAAGGAGTCTGTTTAGCTAGAACACAAAATAAAAACTGACCTATGGGGCTGGTGCCAACACTGAAACGAGGTTGGCTCCAATGAGAAATTTATTATACCTACTTCCACATTTTCATCACCCTTTTATATTTTCACGGACATAGTTGGAGAAGGGAGTGCTCCCATGCTATAAAGAGAAGAAGAATTGTTGAACAGGAAAATTGCTGAACTAGGGGTCAGAAATTTTGAGATCATGTCTGAGCTCGGCCATTTCTTTATGGAGCAAATTATTTCACTTCTGAGTATCTCGTTCTTTATGTATCAGATAGAGCTCTAATAAGGGCTTGTTGGCTTCCTTATCAACAGATGTATTTGAAAAGCTTTGTGAGTTTAGAATGCTATATTTTTATAAGATATTAATGTGACCTGAAATTCAGAAAAAAAAAGTATTGATAACAACTGGCTCTGAGAGCCTAGTGATAATTGCAAAGATTTGTTTGAATTGCTTGTTTATTAGTTTATTTGGCAAACTTCCTTAGTAGCTCTAACTTTACATGTTTAACTCTTCTTAAATCAGTCTTAAAATAATTTTATAGGAATAATATAGTTTTATAAATAAGGAAGAACTGGAATTATAAGAAATAAGTACCTGAAACAAAATATAAAATCTCAATCATAGTGATATCTAATGTGAAAGTAAGAAACTGTATTTTCTGTGCATTTCAGATGAAATAAGTTTTTGGCATTCTTCTATCCAGATAATTACCTTTGTTGTTTTCTTTTTTGTCGTTGTTGTTTTTAACAACCCTTTGCCTGTGTTTGTCTTAATCTTTCCTTTTTAAAATTCATACAGATGAGTTTGTTTAAATGCCATCTGTCCTAGATAGTTATTCTTGTGAAACAAAGTAAAGCTTGTTATTAATGATCTGGAAAATTCAGTCTTGGGAAATCTAGTTTATAATCTGGAAATACCAGGTAAAATTAATTTTGGCTTTAGCTTAATCAAAAAATATATACAGAGTCCATTTTTCGAATAGCACTAAGTTTTAAATTGTGGTGATTATAAACAATAAAACTTGATTTTGAGAAGTATTTTTAGCAACAGGTTCAATTAGTTAGGTTGGCATTTGAAATTGAACCTGCGTTGTTTCTTTCCTTGCTTCAAATGAATCTTTAAAAAGCCACTCTTTGTTTAGCCTCACAGATTTCATAATTATAGGAATCCAGCTCAAAAACCAGAACAGTTCTCATTGAATTGGCTATAAAATGTGTTCAGTTGTTTTGCATTATGGCGTAAGTCTTTTGGGTGAGCAGTGTTTCCAATAACCTCCCTTTGTTTCTTCAGCTTCAGTTCAGCTGCCATGGCAGAGATCCATTTCACATAATAAAGTGCCCTATTACATCAAGTAAGTTGATTTTAATTCTCCTTTATGATACCAAAAAAAGTTAGGTTGATAGCTTAAGAGGCTTTCCACTGTAACTTTAGAAAATAGAATTCAATCCTGCTGTCTGAAGGAAACTATATATATATATATAAATATGTAAAAGAAGTTAGTTTAAAAATCAGAGTATTATTTGTAGTTTATTAGATTAAGGCCGTAGGCGTGTTTAGCATATATTATTTTAAAACGGATACTAAAATATTTGGGGAAACTGACAAAATTTCTAAATATGTCAAACTCTTGGGGCACCCGGCTGGCTCAGTCTGTAGAGCTTGAGACTCGACCTTGGGATTGTGAATTCGAGCCCCACCTTGAGTGTACAGATTACTTAAGAATAAAATCTTAGTAAATAAATGAAACAAGATGGGATTGGGAGGGAGACAAACCATAAGTGACTCTTAATCTCACAAAACAAACTGAGGGTTGCTGGGGGGAGGGGGTTTGGGAGAAGGGGGTGGGATTATGGACATTGGGGAGGGTATGTGCTTTGGTGAGTGCTGTGAAGTGTGTAAACCTGGTGATTCACAGACCTGTACCCCTGGGGATAAAAATATATGTTTATAAAAAATAAAAAATTAAAAAAAAATCTTAGTAAATAGATATGTCAAACTCTTGACATGATGCTGTTTCTCACACAGTACTGATTCTAAACCATTTTTATTTCTCCCTGAAAATCCATTTAAAAAGTGCTATACTCTTCTCATTTTAATCCACTAAAAACAAGCAGTGTTTTTATAATTAAAAAGTTCAGTATTTTCAGGGGTTTTTGGCTTATGGATATTAATTATCTGCAGTATTGTTTAGATTTATCAGTTTTCCTTTTTTTTATTGTCAATTTGAGAGTTTCTCCTTTTTACATACAAGTTTCTCCTTATTATATGACATTTTATACATTTTGTATCATTTACACAAGGTCTGAGTAGGATTTGATCCTTGGCTTAGGCTAGGTATTGTCCTAGGACAGAATGATACAATCCCTTGAGGTGTAAATTAGCAAAGATGTTGGTTTACAATGTGTTAAACTGATGAAAGTCCTAGCTGACTCTGTGTTATGTGTATGGTGAACAGCATCATAATTACGGGAAAGTAATCACTATTATTAGGAGTCAACTCTGTCTCAGATTAGCCAGCTGACCTCAGGCAAGTTGGGTAAACATCTCTGGGCCAATTTTCCTTTGTTTCTTTTCTAAATGGCATATAGATCTCCAAAATCCTTGCTGACGCTAATAATCTACTCTTCCAATATCCCTCTTCCTGAAAAATTTGTATATGAAGCCAGTGTTTATGAAATAGTATTTCTTTATGAAGGTTCTATTGTAGTCTGAGATGTATCCTCTGGGTAAAGAAAAATCACCATACCATATATGAAATGTAATAATAGTATATGTTATATTGCCTTAATGGAATTCACTACTTCCACTGTAGAGTCTATAGTGTACTGGTTTGTGATAAACTTAAGGATAAGGTAGCAAAGCAATTGGCTGGTGTCAGATTTGTGCAATCATGAATAGAAAAGTCAGAGGCTGGGTAATTGACATGTCTCTATTGAGAGTGTAATCATCTGAATCAAATTTAAACCATTTTTAAAATTTTTTACATTTTTATAATAATAATAATAATAATAATAATAGCAGCAGGTGAAGAAGGGGGCATGAGTCAGGGAATGCTCACAGCCTCTAGAAACTAGAAAAGGCAAACCAATGGGATTCTCTTTTAGAATCTCCAAGGAGGATCACAGACCTGCAAACCTCAATTGTAGCTTAAGGAGACATTTATTTTGGAGTCATTTTTTATAGCAGCAGTAGAAAGCTAACACATGTATTACACAAAATGAAGAAGTCCATGAAATTATTTGAAATTAAAATTTTTTACTCAAAGAATCCTTATGTGATTTTTTTTTAAGTGTAGATCAGATCCAGCAAAGCAGATTTTTGTCTTTACTGGATAAAGAAAATATTAATTCTCTTGTTTGATTATGTTATATGCTGGTTATTTATTTGACATTTTAAGAATCCATCTTGAATTTTAACACTGCTATTGAAAAGGAATTTCTGTATGTCCAAGTTGATTATATATGGCTAAAAATGACATTAAGTCAGAGTTTCACTGATTCAGAATTTTTATAATTTTGGTTGGCTCTCACAGGATTATAGTCTTGTTCACACTATGAGTTCTGATAGGGTAGACTGTATAGCAAAAGCTTGTTCCTCTGACATCTCATTAGCTGGAGCTCCGTGACCATGACCATGACCATGACCAGTACTTTAAAATATGTATAATACAATGATAGCCAATATGTGTAATGTGACTTCTAGGATTGTAGCATCCTAAAATATCTTCAGCTTCATTAGTGAAAGATTGAATTTTCTTGACTCCATATAGTTTTACTGTTAAGTGTCTTTAGTCAAAGGACTTTGAAATATGTAGAGATCTCCCCAGGTATATGGGATGAATTCTCTTATTTTTAGAAAACTTTCAGCCAGATGCTTTCATTACCTGCTCTGTTGTGTAACTTAACAGTTTCTTTCTTCATAATAAATTATATCAATCTCTGGAGGTAGGGTTAATATGAGCCAGTATTTCCAGATGAAGAATTGTTATGAAAACAAAATTTAATTCCCAAGTAAATTAATAAGCAAGTACATAATGAGTGAAAGGGCTTTTAATATACACTTCCTTTTGCATGGCTGCACAAGTAAGTAGAGGAAGAATGTTAAAAACAAATTTAGCATGATTGTCATGCAGCTAGAGTTTCCAGGAGCATATTAGGATGTATTAATTTAGCCAAAAAGAAAATAAGAGTCAGGTAGAAATGTGGAAGTATACAATTTTGTATTCTTTATGGAAGTATACAATTTTGTGTACTTCAATTGCAGAATATAGTGAGAAAGTTGAAAGGAGAATGGGAAGAACAAATTGTTTTTCTTTCATATTTTAGTTTTATCGATTAGCTAAAACCTACTTTGATGGCTCTCCAATGCATTTCTTTCTCTCTACGTGTGTTTTCATTAATATTTTGTGGTGTACTGCAGTGGTTTCAGACTCATTTGTTTCTAAAAAATGGTAGAATATAGATTTGAACTGTAAGGGTCCGTATGGTATAAATCTCTCTATGTTAATATCTCAAGTTGAAACTCATATCTTTAAATTATATTTGCTGCATCTTAGGTAGGCTTTCCAAATCTGATCTAGTTATTTTTTCTTTTCTAGTATAATCCAGTGACAGCTCATTGTTCTATCAGTTTACAGAAACCTGCAATGGCTCCTGCTGCCTTTACAATATACAAAAATGTACCATCAAAGCCAGATTTCTTTCTCTGCGGATTTTTAGTCATTTGTTTGTGTTTTGCACATGTTTTTCATTTCCTCAGCTAAAAGTTAATATCCAGGGTGTTTCAGGCATAAACGGAACAACGAGGGAAAGCTTTGGGTTGAACTTTCCTAACATGTCACATTAATCATACAAAGCTCATTGCTTCTCATTTTGATCTGGAAATAATACTAATAAATAGTCATAGCGGGTGATAATAAAGATCATTGAAACGAATTATATTTTTTGAATATTAATTTGCCAGCCACTGTGCTAATCCTGTAGTTATCTCTTAATTCTCACTGGAGTGTCGGAACTGTCATTACCCGATTTACGGGCAAGGCTTAGATAATAAGTATGCACATAGCTTGCTCGAATCACACAACCAGTACAAGGAAGAGCTAGTGCTCAAACCCAGGGACTGACTCCAGCTCCTGCCTCTTGACCATTGTGCCTCCAGCTCTCTGCACTGAGCAAAGAGAACAGAAATTTAAGTCACATGGAAAATCTGGGTAGTATGGGGACTTATATTAAAGAAGGTGCAGTCAGGTGGAGGAAATTTGAACAAACATCCTTTTTGTTCATGCTACGGATTGGCTGCCATTTATGATACACCTACTGTGGGCCAGCAGTTGAGGCCAGAGCTCATTTTTGTAGATCATTTCTGTAAGGGTAATACATGCTTTAATATGATTAAGGAAATGTCACACTGCGTGGTGCAGTAATGGAGAAAGGTACTTTTCTATAGGTAGAAAAATGTAGTTGTCCACAGTCCTGCCAGTCGGATCTTGACAGGAATTCAGAGGTGGGAAGCAAACCATGTGGCCCTCCACTACCTTTCCTCGGTTCCATGGTCCGAGATTTCTGTCATTGGGTGGATTTCCATCCATGATTAGGATGCTCAACAGAGCCGGCTCATAAGTCCTGTAGGGCTTTTTGCATAGATGGCTCTGTACATACCCAGTCTGTTAGTAAGTCTTACTCTTTCATAGGATTTAGTAAGGTGAAGTTAGGAAATCTGGTTTTCTGCTCTCCTTCTATGATGTCATCTCTGAAGCCAGAGGGCATGACTTTTCA
Source organism: Mustela nivalis (assembly GCF_964662115.1). Taxonomy (NCBI): domain Eukaryota; kingdom Metazoa; phylum Chordata; class Mammalia; order Carnivora; family Mustelidae; genus Mustela; species Mustela nivalis. Next base: position 57,279,100 of record NC_139024.1, on the reverse strand, counting down.
GGAAGCCTTAGTGGAAATGCTGCTACTGCGCTCATGACGGGTTGTCCCCTCACATCCTAACAGTTTTTCCACTTGAATCTGAGGTGCAAACCTAAATTCTTTATAGAATCCTAAGTGTGCTCACACACACGCAGCTTTCATGTGAACATTTTAGTAATCTCTTCTTACTAGATAATACATATCACATTCTCTGAAACTGACGTTTCTCAGTATTACAGTGTACTAATTAAAATAAACTATCATTAACTACAGATACCACTTCCATGGATTCTCTGCCTTATTCTCACGCCCTAAATCAAATTTTTCCTCAAGTTATTACATCTCCTTTATATTTTCTTTTTCTATTCTCATGTCCATTAGGGATAATTCCCCTTTCTTGCCTTCCAAGGCCATTGTCTGCTGCCCTAATCCATCAATTGCTGGGAAAAAAATAAAACACAAAGTTTATAGTTGTAAATAAAATCTTGGAGAGCAAGTAGCTGTTTGTTATAGCAGTCATGTAGTTTATTTGCATAAACTCTATTTCCTTGTCTCATTATATATGTACAGTCTAAAGGAGAGAATTAATGCTTATTTCTTTAGAGGAATCATGGACCCATTTCAGTGATGTAGGTGAAATATTTCTCCCTTAAATAAGAGCGGAGAGGAGTGACAGCAAAGGGTTTTCCAAATATTTAGCCTAATAAGAAAGTCAAAGCTAACAGAGGTGTGTGTATAACAAAACAAAGAAGAAATTAACATAAAGCATTTTATGTTTAAAGATTGGAGGAAACTTATCCCAAAACAAAATAAATCCATAACAAAAATATAACTAATAATGAAAGGCAAACACAGCTCTCTCTGAAAGGCCTCCTACAGCTGTCTTCATCTCTGTTTCCCTCCTTAATCAAGATGAGAGATGGCATTCTCCTGGTGCCAGATTTTTAATGGAGAAGTCTTGGGACATGCTTTGAGTCTCTTTGCAGGAGTAAAGCTTGTGTTTTCATTTTAATGATAAAGAAATAAATGAAACAAAGCTTAAGAGAATGTACCGGAGTGTCTGTTTTTCCAAGAAACAGTCTGTGACTTTACCTATGTTGAAAATAAATTTTTAAAATCATTGGGCCAACTCTGCTGATGAGGAGGGAAGAACGAAGTTGTTTTTTGAAAGAACATAAGCGTCTTGGGATCCCTATACCTCCTGGGCTTGGAGACAGCTTCAGACAAGTGAGCACACCTTGGCTGTTGAGAAAGATAACAGCAGACCCTGTGCCCTGCAGCAGCCTTGAACTGGCACACTGTCACCAACGGACAACTTCCAGTGTGTCTACCAGTGCCCTGACTTACTGAGGTAATTCAAGTGGAACTGACATGGTCCGAGAAAGACATTCACTAGTACAGGACTGAAAAAGATGTTATTTTCCTGCCATTCATCTATATATGGCTGTGGCCAGTGTTATTTTTACCATGAGGTGGAATTTGGGGTTGGCATCTTAAAGGTTACTCGGTTCCAGTGTATTATAGGGGCACTGTCAGCCTTCCTGTACTGTCTGACTTTTAGGGTCAAATTTGCAATTAATAAAGGTCTACTGTAAAGTACAGAAAAGTCACTATGGGGCCACTAAGGAGGAAAAAGAGATATTTGTATTTTGATTTGTAAAGATTAAACGTTTAAAACTGTCATTGAAACTAGCAAAAGTGCAGAAGCAATAATGATTAAATACATAGTGAAAGAAATAGAGTACTTTCTCTATATGGATTATAAAGTAAAATGATACAATGTAAAATTCAATACAACCATATAGAAAAAATTGATTTCTTATTTAAAGATTGCATATCAAAGAGATAGAGTAGTTAAAAACAAAAACAAAAAACCTAAATCTAGGGGTGCCTGGGTGACTCAGTTGGTTATGCTTCTGCCTTCGGCTCAGGTCATGATCTCAGGGGCCTGGGACTGAGTCCTGCATCGGGCTCCCTGCTCAGCTGGGAGCCTGCTTCTCTCTCCACCCCTCTTCCCTGCTGGTGTTCCCTCTCTTGCTCACTCGCTCTCTCTGTCAAATAAATGGATAAAGTATTTTTAAAAAATAATGTAAATTTAATAAATAATGTAAATTCAGCTTTAAAAAACAAACCAGAAGGATATAAGGATAAACCCAACTCTGGTGGGCAGTAATCCTGGAGCTGACACCCCAGGCAGGGAGGTCTAGAACCAACTCAACAGCAGGTGACCTACAGGAATGTTGACTAATGTGCATTACTGGTCTGCCCCTCCCTAGTGTGACAACTTAGACACGGGGTCGAGTTTGAGACAGAGGGGAAGCTCCTTCTGAGTTCTGGGCCCAAGAAGAGATACTCCCAAAGTAGGGCCCCCCTGGGTTTACTGAGTGTATGCACGTTCATTCTTCCAGACAACCTTCCAGTGCCCTCAAAACTAGTATCACCTGAAGCTCCCTGCACACCCAGGCACACCCAGGCACATCCATTTTGGTTACAAATCATATTACTTTACTTGAAAACAAATACAAGCAAACCTTGTCATATTGTTTTGTAACAAATTGTTCTATAATTTACATTTGTAAATGTATTATAAAATACATTTGTATTTAGGGTTTGGGTAGTATTTTTGGTAGCCTTTGTGTCTATATAGCCATTTATATGCTTGTGTCTTTTAACCTGCTCTTGAGTATGAAATTATTTTAGGTGCATCTTATACTTGAATCCAATAGAGTTGGAGTTCTCCACTGTGGACAATTTTGTCGTCCTGCATTGTGTCTTCGTTATCATGACAAGCTAGTGACATTTAGTTTTCTTTTTTTAAATAGGCTCCATTCCCAATATGGGGCTTGAGCTCATGACCATGAGATCAGGAGTTAAATGTTCCACTGACTGAGCTAGCCAGACATCCCAAATCAGTGACATTTTTTAAGGAAGATTCTATGCTTTTTCAGTATCTCTTACCAAGTAGGATCCTGTATCTTATATGGAATTTAAACAAAAAGGTTTTTTTCCTGAAATGTTGGCATTCAAACTTTCTTAAGTTTTCCCTTAGATTTATTCTTATATTTCAAAAACTGTAACCTTGCCTTTCCTGCCTTTAAAAGCCTAGAAGATGGCAGAAAATATTTGCGAGGGTTCAAGAAGTTCTGTGTAACCTGAACACACATGTTCCGTCCCCTGGAGGAAACCGCTTCCTCATCTTCTGTCCAATCTGTCTTCCACCTGCACTGTCATACACACACACACCACACACACACACACACACAGTAAGACTCTGCATACTAGCAGGAGTACTCCATATTCTTCATATATTCTGATCTCGAGTAAAATAAAAATTGGGGGGATTATAAATTCCAAGATGAAAATGTCACCTTTTAGATCCTTAAGAAGATACTACTCAGATAAATAGCATTGCCTCTGATTGCCAGAATTTGTTTTCACTCTTTACACTTAATCACCTGAATGCAAATTGATTATTTGGGAGTTACTGCTTGATTCCTATATTCTTTTTTTTTTTTTTTTTTTAGATTTTATTTATTTATTTGACAGAGACACAGCAAGAGAGGGAACACAAGCAGGGGGAGTGGAAGAGGGAGAAGCAGGCTTCCTGCTGCAGAGGGTGCCCCATGCAGGGCTGGATTCCGGGACCCTGGGATGGAGACCTGAGCCAAAGGCAGATGCTTAAGTACTAAGCCATCCAGACACCTCTGATTCCTATATTCCTATATAAACTTTCATAAACATATTTAAAGAAGGTATTAGCAGAGCCAGCAAAGGCCTGTGTCTCATCATTCTGGAGATTCTCTCTTTTATATATAGCACTTCTTATCTTCTACTGTGCTTTGTGACTTAAGGAGTTGATTTTCTGTCGCTTACTGCTCCACCCTGAGGAGCAGTCTGGGGCACTGAAGACAGAAAAGCAGCCCCTGCATCAGACAACACACAGTTCACTTATAATTTCGATAGGGTCTGTGTGTAGAGGAGTGAAGTTGGAAACGAAATTGATGTGAGTTCAGTAATGAATGGGACATGAGATTGTGCACTCCTCAATTGAGAATTTTGTTTGTGAAGAAGAAAAAAAGGTAATAGAGAGCAGAAAATGTAGATTCAAGGTAGGGATATTGGTGTATAAAAGGATCGCAGATCTTCAACATTTGTGCAGCACAAGACATTTTAAAGAAAGCTTGGGAAGAATTGGCCTTTGATGGGTGGAGGAATTCCTCAGGAAGGAGGAGAGAAGAAGACAACCTGGCAGATGGAAGGTAGTTTATTGATTTGGTGGTTGGAAGCTGAAGGAATTCTAATATGGTGGATTCTAGTTTTCTTTTCAATGAAGTGTGAGATCAAGTGAAATGTTATAAGGCAGGGAGGGAAACTTACTTAGGATTGGGAGAGAGATAGCAGCAGTAAATTGTCTTGGGGTCTGGGAAGGGAGTTTATTAGGGGATGTTGTGTGGTTGCCAGCAGTTGGACATTTGAGGTTTGAAGTTAAATATTTAAAGTAAAATTAGTCCGTCTGTTGAGTGATTTTCTCCAGCTGTATTCATGCACAGCTGCTCAGGTCCAGAGAAGGCAAGTAATTGAGCTGATCCATGCTTGGGCTTTGCTAGGAGTGAGCGAGAAGCGAGGCAGATGGGATGGTTTGTAATGATTATAATGATGGACCATGGACTCAGATTTAGACAGATTCATCAGAAAGATGTTAGAATCTCAGTCATACAAGTAGACTTCCATATTAAGAACACAGGCTTAAAATTCAGATTCCATTTCTACTACTTACAGAGACCTTGAGCAAGTTATCTAAGTGCCCTCCCAGCCCTAATTCCTTCATCCGTAAAACAGGGATACTGTTGGCACCCAGCTCATTGAGTTTTTATGCAGGTTGAGTTTACACAAGGGAAGTGTTTGGAAGAACCCCTGGTAGAGACCCGACAATCAAATAATAGGCCATTACTGTAATTAATCTTGTGTATCCTGACCTACTGTGTCATCTTTCACTATGTACAGCAAAGAAGAACTATTGCTCTTCCTGGGACCATCTTATCCCTGAACAATACGGGTCGTTCTTTCTCTCTCACTTGTATTTTTAACTAACTGACTCACTTCTAACTTTTGTTTCTCTTATATGCCCTTAGAATTGCAATTGAAATGAAACGACACATGCAAAACTCAAAATCCAGTTTCAGGCACAAAATTGAGTAGATAAGTAACAAGTAAATGTGTTTGACTAAGTGTCAGTTTTGGGGTAAGCAGGATGCCTTCTTGCCATCTTTTAAGGTTGTATGGAAGAAAAGGAGGCCACTCTAATGAGAACAAGTGGGATTAAAAAGTTTCTTCCCCAGAGCAGTCTATTGCCCAGAAATCAGTGTCTTATCAATCTATCAAAATCACATGTACTTTGCTGTCAGTGCATTGTCTCATATATTGGACCGTGTTGTTTTACACATTTTTGTGTTCTAGCCATTGGTGTACAAGCTTATTTCTGTCTTCCTTTCTGGGCTCATCAGAATACATTACAAATAATAGGTAGAAGCATGTAATGCCTATTAACCGTACTGGTTCAGCATTTCATCAAATTCCATATAATACAGGGAGCACATGTTATTTCAGCTGGACACTTATGAGGTGCTGTTTTAATAAGTATATGGGATAGCAAATAGGAACCAAAACTGTCCAAGGCGTTAAAGGATGTTTAAAAAAAAAAAAACAGTTAACGGAGATCTCATGCACAGCACAGTGATTACCCACAATAGTACTATGTTTCAGACTTCAGAGTTGCTAAGACGCTGGATTTTAAATATTTTTTCCACAAGACAGAAATGATAATTATGTGAAGGGATAGAGGGGTTAGCTAACACAACCGTGGTGATCCTACTGGAATGTATAAATGTGTCAAACCAACATCTTATACATCTTAAACTTACACTGTGTTACACTTCAATAAAAAATTTAAAAATTAGGGCACTTGGGTGGCTCAGTGAGTTAAGCCTCTGCCTTTGGCTCAGGTCATGATCTCAGGTTCTCCGCCTCAGGCTCTCTGCTCAGCAGGGAGCCTGCTTCCCCCTCTCTCTCTCTGCCTACTTGTGATTTCTCTCTGTCAAATAAATAAGTAAAATCTTTAAAAATAATTAAAAAGTTAGAAATTCAAATAAGTGAATAAAAATTAGGGTAAATCTTGTGTCTCGTGGCATATAGAAAGAGCACACATCAAAGATTTCATTTAACTCACTAATCATGGGATGGGTAAGAAGTTATAAGAGGCTCCCAGGAGAATGCAAAGAACTGCATCTTTAGAGTCAAATAAGAGTTGCTAAAACGGAGTCTGCCCCTGGGTGCAAAGCTGGTTGACTGGTCAGCGTCCTGTCCACAGGACAGTCATCAGCTGCATCCCAGTGGACACAACTTGCATTTCGATGGAGAAGGAACATTTGCATTGCTATTGTCTTTTTTTTTTTTTTTTTTCATTTTCCAGAGTTTAAAATAGCTCAGAGACCCACTAACCTTTTGGCTGGCAAGAGAGGCTGCCTCTGTTATCCCCTTCCCCTTCTCAAGCGCACCACCCCTAGCACAGCTCCACACCCTACTTCCGCATACCACACGCTCTCCCTATCCCTTTCTTCATAGGATTTTGCATCTCCTGTTGAGTGCTGCTTTATTAGATTTTTTTTTTTTTATAGTTTATCAAGCTGCACAGTATGAGGTTCTGTCCTCTTTCAGATATGAGGTTGGCCAGAAGCTGAGCTGTTGTTATTTGTGGGGTGGGGATGGGGGGTTCGGAGAATGCTGCTTTCAGTTCTGTGTTGGTTGCCCACTCTGGGAGGACTCGCAAGGATTTGGGCTGGATGACCTGACCCATGTGCAGCTGTTCAAATACTTAGAGCCTTCTTCGGGTTGATTGTGGATTTTGCTTTAAAACCCTCACCCCTGTAAAAAGAGAGACAGAGAGAGAGAGGAGAAAGAGAAGAGAAGAAAAGAAAATCCAACAGCCAACTGCATCTATTCCTTTCTTTCTTTTTTTTTTTTTTTTTTTAACTGTTGTTTGGTAAGCTGCACTGACACTTCTGTAACCAGAGGCTGTGTTTATTTTCAGCGCTGGCAGTTCTGCCTAATGAATCAACTGGTATTGAATTCACAAAGGGAGATGGCTTTTCCCTCCCTCCATCTGTTTGCCAAATGTGTGTGTTCCCTCAGCTCCTCGTAGTGGTTTCACTCCGAAGAGGCATTAGCAAGCGGGTCTTCTCATTGAATTCTCAGCCACCGCCATGCTGCCGAGTGGCATTTTCCTCTTGTGGTTCCACAGCAGTTGCTTGCCAAAGCTCCACACTTGGGATTCTAGAGAGAGAAAGAGTACTTACATGTGTTGTTTAGGTATAAAAGTTTGGCTTTGCGTTCCTCAAAGCGTTTGTTTGGATCTCAAGCTTTGAGTTGGTCCTTCATGATGGGATGTCTGTCTCTGGACAGTAGTGTCGCCATGGGGATTCAGATGGCTCCAAAGCGACAGGGGTTGTGAGAATACTGGTCGGCTGTCTCACACTGCGAGCTCCTGATGGATTTGTTTTGAACTACACTCTATTTCCAGCAAATCCTTCTGTAATCCTTATTGATGGTAGGGAGAAAGTTGTTTAATGAACAAAATCTGGAGGGTCTTTATATTTTGGGTTTTGTTTTTGTTCAGTTTTGTTTTGTTTTTTTACTTCATGCGTTAGAAGCTTTTTAGGTCAGTTACTTCCCACACGTGAACGTGCATATCAATCCCATGGGATTTTCTTCACCTGAAGATTCTGGTTTAATAGACCGAATAGAGGTTGGAGATTCTGCGTTTCTGTCAAGCTCTGGGCCACATTATGAAAAGGAAGAATTTTAGGTCAGACAGCCTCAGTACTTTCTCTGTGGTCTTTGGAGCAACTTGGAGGGGGAAATGGTAAAACGGTTTGGTTGGTGTTCCGCAGCAGAATACAAAGTGGAAACATTTTGCCTCTGCTTTGGTGTCAAAAAGCAAGTGTAGGACCTAGACAACTTTCCAGCCCCTCCTGGAATAGACCTTCACTTTTTAGGCATGTTAATTTGTGTTATTTTTGGAATTTCCAGGACATTTTGCATACCCGATATCATATCTAATATTTAAATTTTTTCAGAGCAAATTATGAGTTCTTGGAGGGGGGTTGTTATATATGTGTATGTAACAGTGATTATGTCCTATTCCAAGTGACATGTCCCAATTTTTGATATATTACCTAGATTAAAAAAATAATCTCTCTTAAATTTGATCATATGAATATTTTAATACCACTCTCTTGTGTACTGTGCCATTTCACTTAGCTTACTAAACAGTTTTGTAAGAACTGAGTGTTATCCAAGAAGTCTTTTGAGTACTATTAAACGTTATTACTCTATTCTGACCTAGAAAAGGGACAAGAAACTATTTTGAAACACAAGGACACCAACCCACTGAAGTTAGGAGCTGTTTACTATACATACACACACACACACACAACCTAATTTAAGCACTAAGTGGATTTGTTCTACCTGCATCTTACTCCCGAAAGACTTTTAATTCTATGACTTCGTTTTGGAATTTATAGAAAATGAGAAAAATATAAAACTCGCTTGTTAAGTGAAGAATAAGCATCATAAGAAAAACTGTTCAATGTCTATCAAAAAGTACTGGCTAACTGTCAGGGAGGCTGATTGCTGAGAGGAGCACGGAGTTACATAGGCAAGAGAGAGTCATGCAGAAGGCGAGTAGAGAATCCAGATACACAGGAAGAGAGGGTTGGGGAGGAAAAACAACTTTTCCTGCACCCTCTTAGGTTTAGTTTCTAGGGGTCTGTGAATTATGCTCACAAAAGACAGATTAGCAAGAGAGGAGCATTTATTTCTGTATGCAGTGGTGAGTAACTCAAAAGGATGGTTAGAATGGGGGGCATATATATCCAGCAGAGCAGGGTAAAGAAGTCGGGGAGAAAAGGCTCATTTGTGAAGACCCAATAGGTTTCTTTAGGAAAGATAAATGGCTTTTTTAGGAGAATAAACATGAGATAAGAAAGTTTGTGATAATGTTTGTTTATGCAGGTGCAAGTGCTTTTTCTCTCTTCTTCATAGCCACGAAATCCCCCAGAGAAAGGATTTATGGTAGCCTTGTTTCCCAGAAGTTGCTGCAGTTAGTCAGATAAAGGAAACTCTGAAAAGACTTCTTTCTACATCTGTTCAATCTTAGATGTCTTAAACTTGAAATAATCTTTATATCAATTCTAGGGCTCTGAGTGAGCCCCCACAGGGGAGAAGGGCTAATTTACACCAAGGAAGGAGAGACTGTAGGTTAAAAAGAAGAGGGAGCCTCACTCGATTGTGGGGTGAAGATGTTATTCAGAGGTAAACTCTTTATTTCTCAGTTCTTTGGAAATTTCATTAGGACTTCTAAAGTTTAGCAACTCTTTACAGCACTTCTACTCTCAGAGGATTTATTCTGAGTGAGGATCTATATCTGCCTAACACAAGTAGAATTATTCTGGAAACTACATTGATCTGGCTGCATCAAGCCTGATGCCCCAGGGTCACACTTCATATCTGGGTTTTAATGTGTAGTTGTAAATATTTTAGAGAGAGATACAACAAAATTTTTTACCTATATTTTCACAATATAATTGTTCAAATATTTGTTTCAAATGTTAAGTAATAACTGGACATCAGGTTTCAGGATGATGCATTCTATGTGATCTATATTACTTTGTATGTTCTTAATTTAAATATACTACCTTTTTGCCTCTCCCCTCCCCACCAGCCATCAAACACAGACAACCTGTTGGGATCATCCTAAAATGACTGAACTCTTTCAGTCCCTCGGTGAGTGCTATTTTATTTAATTAGCCTAAACAAATGATAATTGTATATTCTTTTTTTTTTTTTTTTAAGATTTTATTTATTTGTCAGAAAGAGGGATAGAGCACAAGCAGGGAATAGTGGCCGGCAGAGGCAGAGGGAGAAACCGGCTCCTCACTGAGCAGGGAGCCCAATCCGGGACTCTGTCCCAGGACCCTGAGATCATGACCTGAGCTGAAGTCAGAGGCTTAACCGACTCAGCCACTCCGGTGCCCGACAATTGTATATTCTTAACTATAAACTAAGCACCAGTTTTTCCTGCATGGCATGGCATGTTCAAAATAAAAGATTGTGTCACTGACATAGAAAAGCAGTTGAATTTCTGAGGGCAATGCAGGAAACCGTTTTTTCCATTCTTCTTGAGAGAACGTGTGGTTTGAAATCACAAGAAGTTGATTTTAAAAGGAGGAATGCAGATTCTCCCTATGGAGTTGTCTTAAACTTCAGCTTTACCTGAAGACAAAAACAATGACAGTGAAGCAACCTCTAATTCATTGCTTTAAATTTCCTGTTACCCCACATTTTATTCAACTAATCTTACTAAATTGAATTGCCTAATTTCATTTTGCCAAAGTAGTGATGAAAAGCAAAAATCATTTTAATAGAAAAATGTAAGAAAACAGAGGAGGCTAGAGAGAATTCTGATCTTATAGATTTCTGGTAGACTATGACTTTGAACTGTTGACCTAGCCTGCTTCGCTTTAGGTTGGTACAGCGGTTTTGAGAGTTTTCTCTTTGGGTAGATAAGGCACTGTTCGAGGGGAGAGCAGCCCCTGACGGCTCTCACACCCACTCCCACTCCAGCAGAAAAGGAGCACTCCTCTTGATCTCTTTAAAGGTCAGGCATCTATCTGTTCAGCTTTCATTTGAATGGGTGAGGGTAGGCTACAAAGGGTGAATAAGTGAGAGAAAAGCCAGGAGTTTCTTTCATTTGTAAAGTGAGGGTACAAACTTGGATGATTTCTGAGTTTGCTTCCAGTTCAAAGAGTCTCTAATACAGACACTCTGTCTTTACGACACTGAGAAAGATATTACAAAATCTTTCTTTGAACTTGGTACCAAATCTTTTTTGGTACCAAACTTTGATACCAAAGCGTTTGTTTTTTTTTTTTTAAACTAAAATATAATTGGCACATAAGATTATATTAGTTATGGGCATATCATACAATGGTTCAATATTTGACTTTATTATGAAACTGTCCATCATAAGTCTACTTAACATCTATCACCTCACATCCTTAAAACATTTTTATTCTTGTAATACTTTTAAGATCTCCTCCTTTAGCAACTTTCAATATGCAGTACAGTATTATTAACTACATTTACCCTCTTGTTTCTAAAGATCTGAATATAGATTTGGGGATAACTTTAACCATATCTATAAAAGAGCGAAAGAAGCAAATAAATTGGGATGGAAGATATAAGACTAGCTTTTATGAGTAGTGAGAAGGACAGCCTCATTGACAGAAAACTAATTGTCCTTGGGGGAAGATTCTCTGGGAGAGGAGAGTCCCTCCCAGCACGGAGAAGGAAGGGCCCTGTGCCTGCAAAGTGATGGATTTATTAAACCTTCAGAAGTTAACAGGCCATGTTTCTTTTTCCTCATTTCCCTCCTTTTCCTATTGGATAATGCCCTCTTGAAAGCTGTGAAACACCACTCTGGAATGTATTTCACTATGGTGCTAATGAACATTTCATTATTCTCTTAAATAAATGCTGTGGGTTTTGAGAGAAGACTTTTTAGAAAGAACAGGCATAATGCTTTTCCATCATCTGAAGTAAACAAACAGGTTCTTGCCATTCAATAGAAGTTAAATAATAAGCATGCTTTTGAATGTGTTCCCTTTTTCATTTCAGCTGACCTGAATAATGTACGTTTCTCTGCCTACCGCACAGCCATCAAAATCCGAAGACTACAAAAAGCACTGTGTTGTGAGTTATTCTACCAAAGTTAATCACTCTGTTCTTTGGATTGCTTCATTTTTTTTTTTTTCTTTTTTGAGGCAGAGGTAAATAAAGAGGGTGGTGTGTTTGTAGCGTTAATCTCATTTTCAGTGTATCTCACTCAAGGAATTGGCCATGTTTCTATAAATGCTCTATTATTTGCCCCATCAGTATGCATGCAATAGTAAAACAAATGAACATATGCCATTCTCAGTTGGAGAACAAAATTAGCCAAAATACAGGAGTAACATAAAAAGCTTTTTCAAAAATTATGCTGGCACCCAATTTAAAGGGATTAAATCAGGAAATCAAAGTAGTAGGTCATTTTCTTCTTCGTACTTTGTATTCACTTGGAAGTTTAGGATTCCAAACAGTTTGACTCAGTGCAATCATGTAATAAAGCAATACTAAAAAAATAATATTCCTGATTCAAATTTGAACTGCCATCTAGAAAATTAGATTAGATTATATTTATTTAAATATGTCTTGAGATGTTTGGTCTTTTTTTTTTTTTTAGATTTTATTTATTTATTTGAGAGAAAGTGAGAGAGAGCATGAGAGGGGAGAAGGTCAGAGGGAGAAGCAGACTCCGTAGGGGACTCGATCCCAGGACTTCAGGATCATGACCCGAGCCGAATGCAGTGGCTGAACCAACCCAGCCTCCCGGGCGCCTGAAATGTTTGGTCTTATCAACATGATTTTTCCTGTAGAGAGTTTGCTCAGAGTAATGTTCTGTGATAACCATTTTACCAAAGAGGTGTTTCTTCCCCAACACACATGCCCAAACAACCTAACTTGAAAGAGAAGTGGGAATACTTGTAATAATAAAGCATAAATGGAATCTCTCTGAATTCTCTTTGTGGTCATAGTTTTAATGATTGAATCTATTCAAAGAACACGTAGTCCTTGTCAGATCGTTAATATGGAAACTTACATCCACCCACCTATTTTTATGGCCTGGTAATCTGAACAATTCTAAGTATTCTTGTTGCTCCGTTTTGTTAACAACTATTATATATCTAGGCAGTTCAGTGAAGGTTTGAATATTACTCTTTGAAAAATGATATATTAAGGTTAAAAATCTCTTAAATGTCAGTAGAAATTTGAATTACATTTCGAGCTGGTTATGTTAGAACTGTAGAACCATTCAGAAAAAAGCCCACAACCATGGAAAGCTTTAAGATAAGAACTTGGGGCACCTGGGTGGCTCAGTGGGTTAAGCCGCTGCCTTCGGCTCAGGTCATGATCTCAGGGTCCTGGGATCGAGTCCCACATCGGCCTCTCTGCTCAGCAGGGAGCCTGCTTCTCTCTCTCTCTCTCTCTCTGCCTGCCTCTCCGTCTACTTGTGATCTCTGTCTGTCAAATAATTAAAATCTTTAAAAACAAACAAACAAAAGATAAGAAGAACTTAAGTTAGGTGTGGAAGAGACGTCCTCAGGGCTACAAAAAACACCTGAAGATTTACAGATGAAAGAAAAAAAATGAAATGCTTTTGATGCCATAATCCACAGAGCGCCCTGTGGAATTACCAGTACAGACCAGTAAAGCCAACACAGCCTGGCCAGTGATGTGTACGTTGAGCCGGAAGGGAATGGGAAGTGAATGGGGAGCACACAAAAGGGACGTTCAGCAGCTCAGCGAGTCGGGGGTGATAGCAGTTTTGAAAGAGGCTCAGCTGTGTGTCCTGTGTCCAGCTGACGGATCTGGAAGGTCTTCTCAGGCTTGATGAGCTATAAAATGAGGACAAATGATTCAGCCACAAAATCGCCATGGATCAAAGACTGCTTTTTCGTTACGATGAACGTGGTCCGAGTTTTCAGTAGTACTTGTGGTTGGATAAACATATGAACACATTTGGTGTTTTCCTCTGCTGGTCCTTCAGAATTCTCAAGAAAAAAACTCCCTCCTTCAGCTCATTCCTTCAAACCCGAGAGGAGCAGAGGAGGAATGTCTCCCCCTTCCAAGCTACATGACATGTGGAAATGCATGCTAAGAAAAGCCCTGGGTTGCTTTGGATTGTAAATGTTTGGAGCCACCTGGCTTCACTTTCCCCACAGCCCCTGCCCCTCCTGCTCATCAGCCCAGGCCTCTGCACCACTTGTCAACTCACCTGTTCATGATTAAGCTGATCCTCCTCCTCCCGTCTTTTCTGTTGACTTGAAATGCCCTGACCCTTCCTCTGCAAAGGTCTATAACCCTTTCTTCCTCCCAGACACTGTTAAAAATTTACTTCTTTTGGAAACATTTACAAGCTAAAACCACCTGCCTCCAATTTTTCCAGAACTTTATTACTGCCTGTAACGACCGTTTCTCACCTACGCACCATATGCTTGCCTTTGTGTGATAGATAATGTCAGCAGCTCCCTCCTCCACTGTGAATGGCTCAGGTCAGGGGTCGTCTCATTGTGTGTAACCCCCCCACCCCAGCATAAGGTCTTAATGCAGAGGGTGTGCTGTCACTGCTTTGTGACTGTTCATTGATTTATTTGGCTCCATGATTGTGCAGGAGATAAGACCATGTAAAGAGACTTGGTTCCCACACTCAGAGGAACCTACATTCACAGATAGCATTACACACGGACACATGCTTTGAGTAGATTCCTCTTGCCCTCAGAATGGAATGGTCTTTGCCATGAAGAACAAGGCAAGCTTCCTTGAGTAGGAAGCACTTAAGCCAGGCGTTAAAAGTCACAAGGGATTTAGGCACATGGCTATTAACCAGGGGTGAGGAGACAGGGACTTCTGTACAGAAGCATCAAATGTGTGGATGGAATTCAGGGAACGTAATGGAGTCTGAATGGAGTAGGTTATGAGCTATTTGTCCGGTATTCAGAAATGTCCTTAAAATCAATTTAGATCCACTTGGAAGGTCATTTTTTCCCCATGAAACCTTTTCTCATTCTTTTCATGTTGTTGTTGTTGCTCCTCAGGCTCTCAAAATGTTGCATTTAAGTTTGTGTTTGTTTTTTATGGAGTGGGGTGCTGTAGCACCACTTTCTGTTTTGTGGGAGTTAGGAGATAGTCCCCAATGCAAAGGCATGCTTCAAAGATTTTATTTATTTATTTAACAGGCATAGATCAGAAGCAGGGAGAGAGGCAGGCAGAGTGGAGGAAGCAGGCTCCCTGCTGAGCAGAGAGCCTGATGTGGGGCTCAATGCCAGGACCCTGGGATCATGACATGAGCCGAAGGCAGAGGCTTTAACCTACTGAGCCACCCAGGTGCCCCCAAATGTATGCTTTAGACAATCTCTAAGGCAGAAGGAAGGACTCAGTGAATAGGGACAAGTACATGGTTCAGGTAAAAGAACATGAGGGCTAAGCTGACGGGTGGTGGTCACAGGGGAGAAGAGGGTATAGATTTGTAAGGAGGAAGTACTGATAACTGGGGGGGGGGGCGGATTTGCTAGTGGACAACTGGCAGAGGGTTAAAGAAGGACAGTGTTAGCACATTTCAGGATTTGCAGACTCCTGGCCCATAGAAAGTGATAAGACCATTGCTGGATTGCAACATAATAAGACCTTTATTTGGAATATATTAAGGTGAAGGTCCCTGAAACGGAGTAGGCGAGTTCTGTTTGGGAACAGAACAGCAGGGATGTGGGTCAGGTTTCAGGCAGAAGATGTGCATGAGAAAACAGAATTGGGAGCCATCCAGCGAGAAGGGAGGCCTGAAGTATTGACAGTGGGAGGATCAGGTTTACAGAGGGAAGGGGTATAGATGCAAGGCCTTGAGCTTATTTCTGAGGTGTCTGGGGAAGAGGAGATAGGAGAGGTGCTCAAAAGGAATGGTCAAACAGTTCAAGAACCTAGGAGTTACAGAAGCCCAAGGTCAGGTGCCAAACTGTGGTTTTGCAGAACGGGAGAATAATGAACCACTTCCATTCGATCCCCTGTGCCTCATATGTGGGATTAAAGAAAAAGCCTGAACGTTGGTTAGAAAATGATTCTGCTGTTTGTTTCATTTGCCACATGACTGAGCTGTCATTTGTCTCCCTTTGAAAAGAGAGAATCATAATTTTCTGTGATTTAAATGTAGTCAGTATTTTAAAGGAACCTAAACGTGACACTTTGCAGGAAAGGCGAAGTGTCAAAGTAAATCACTAAAAACTAAAGACATGAGTGTCTGTAGGACGTGACAAATTACTGTCACAGCCACAGAGTGTATCACAGAGGAGGCTGTTCTAGAAGAAATGCAAGGGCAGCGTGATCCAGGAAATGGTCTTTGTGGAATTTGGTCTGTTGTCACTTTCTCCCATGTGTGAATACAATAGCAGTGCTGAGTTGCTGGCATAATTAGTGTTGGAATTCAGAAAACTTAGAGCATTTTGGCAGTATTTGAATATGTTTCTTTGTGTCTGTGTGGAATTATAGTTCTGTTGCCACCATCATGAAGCACTTTTCTTTGTCAGGCACTGTGAGGGATGAGTTTGAATTTTCCTCCTGCCCTCTGGAAGTTTGTAATTGAAAACAGCGTACAGTGCCAAGAAGTAGGGTACAAATGATATTGAAGATTCCAGATGGTTCTTAATTTTTTTTTCTGATACAGTCTCTCACTCCTGTGAAGCTTACATGAGTTATTTTTGCAATTAGCTCAAATTTTACCAATGATGACTTTGACATCAGAAGGAAAGGGATTGACCTGTTATCCAGACTTGTGTTTTCTATTTGTCTCTCTTTTTTAAATAAAGTCTTATGTGTTGAGTTGTCCTGGAAATAATTTTATTCTGTATAATTTTAAATCAGTTCTTTCTCATTGTAGGTAACTTGAAAAAAAAAATCATTCTATGGTATTTAAGCAGCAAGAGTGGACACATTTCATGAATGTCTTTAAAAAATTCAAAACTAGTGCTTATTCAGTGGTTAAAAATAGGTAAATACAAAGGAAGCTATTCATTCATTTTATTTAACTGTCAAAATATGTCATTATATTTTTTGAGGAGATAGTTTTACATGAGACAAGGAGGAAATAGTTGGTTATATTAAAATAAAAAGTTCCCCTGAGTTTATTTCTTTTAATGTTAAAAAGTTAAATATGGTGGGGCATCTGGGTGGCTCAGTCGGTTGAGTGTCTGACTCTTGATTTTGGCTCAGGTCATGATCTCAGGGTTCTGGGATCCAGCCCCAAGTGTGTGATCAGTGGGGGGTCTGCTTGAGGATTCTCTCTCTTCCTCTCCCCTGCTTGTGTTCTCCCTCTCTCTCTCTAAAATAAAAAATAAACACATCTCTTTTTTAAAGTTAAATAGGGAGATAGGGAAAGCATTTTATGAAGCAGGAATTTCAATGAGCAGACCTTAAATTCATACAGGTTCTATAATTTTCCAAACCCCTATCTTTTAGATAAGGGTTTATAAGAGTCATTTCTATACTCAATAAATGTATAGACACATGGTAATTTGATAATCTACTGGTGCCCTGTTTTCAATTAGCTAATGAATGACTCAAAATTGATTAAAAAGAAAGATTATGTGAGGGGTTTTTTGTTGTTGTTGTTGTTTTGTCTCAACTCTTTCTCCTAGCCCTTGAGGATCTCCCCTAGTGCAACACATGCCTGTCCCTGAGAGCCAAGTGTCTGCCTCACCGTAACCAGTGCCACCCCTGTGCAAGCCACGGACCATCCGTACTGCCTTTGTCATTTCTGAGAACCCTGTAGACTTCTGGAATTCTTGTCTTTTTCCAAGTTCCAAGCAACTTTCTTCCTGGAATTTTTTTCCTAGCTTTACATGGTCTCTTGTGTCTTCTAGTCTTTAAGGCCCATTTCAAATCCCACCTGCCCAGGAAACCCTTTCTAGACTCCTTCAACTCCCCTGTGGTTATAGCTCTTTCAGAAATCTATTTATTCTTATTGCATTTTCACTCCTTTTAGTAAAGTTATCAGTATGCTCACCCTCCTCCTCTGACTGGTTGTCTTTGAGAGCAGGGGTCCCAGATTATCCTTCTGTGCCCACCCTGCTCTAACATCTAGCATAGGCCAGTCGCACCATAGACGTTCTGACTATGAAGCATAAAAGCGGGAGCAGATACATGAAGGCCCGTGCCTGTACTGTGGACCTCTGCAAATCCCACGTAGCTAAAATGGCCTCTGTGCCAAAGCATCATGGGAAGCAAACCACGTTAGGGCCAGATTGGGAGGGCATTCTAGATCAGGTTTGTTCAGCAGGCAGTAGAGAACTACTTTTTCTTCGACAGAACCCATTTTTTCAACTGCACATTTTCAGTGAATTTTGTATGTCCTGATATACATGTTGAGAAACAGAATGATTGGTTTGGCTGAGGTGTAAAGGGAGGAGGAGGTGAGCAGGCTGTTTTCAGGAGTTAGAAGAGCGGTGCTGTATTTTAGATGTTCTACTATGTGGACTAGATTTATTTATGCCTTCCTATATTTAAAAGCAGAAAGAGCCTGAAGAGAGGAAAGCTTGAAAAGGAAAGTAGGAAGAACTGATAGCCCAAAGAGCAAAAAAATGGGATCAGATTGGAAAGTAACAGAGTTTAGATTCAAAATCACAAAAATAAAGAGATTATGGATAAGCGTTTAGACATGTAAGAATGGAAATGCTATTTATTTCTTTAAACATTGAAATTTGCTGGAAAGGATAGATTCTTAAGCTGGAGAACCAAGCCAAATTCTTTTAAGATGAGAAATGATTTTGTTTCAGCGTTGTTATGTAATCTAATGACTGTGTGTTTTCCTTTCTCTTACCTGATTAGTGGATCTCTTAGAACTGAACACAACAAATGAAGTTTTCAAGCAGCATAAACTGAACCAAAATGATCAGCTGCTTAGTGTTCCAGATGTCATCAACTGTCTGACGACAACCTACGACGGCCTTGAACAAATGCACAAGGATCTAGTCAACGTTCCACTCTGTGTGGATATGTGTCTCAACTGGTTGCTCAATGTATATGACACGTAAGTTTGCCTTGTTTCTCCTTAAAATATAGTCATTGAATGAAATGTACTGGTAAGGCCAAATGTCTAAATTTTGAAATGAGTTTTTTAAGAAGTACTTTCAAAGTACTTTATCTCATGGACAAATAGCTTATAACCTACTCCATTCAGACTTCGTTACGTTCCCTGAATTCCGTCCACACCTTTGCTGCTTATATACAGAAGTCCCTTTCTCCTCACCCCTGTTTAATTGCTGAAAGGAAGGACTGTCCAAAATTTGAACTCTCTACCAACAATATAACAAAAAGGAATAGCTACCTATTATTTCAAGATAATGCTTCAGTTTATAAATGCTGTCAGATTTATAGTGTCACATTGGCTAGGGGAAGCCCAATATAAAGAAGTCTTATTTCCTCCTCTCTTCTTTTGAAAGACAAAGTTTTATTTTTGTTGTTAGGAGTTATAGTCATTGACTGGCTCGTACTAACCACACTGCAATTTTTGTATGACAACTTAAGAGCAATTTGAAAGGCAATTAAAGGGATTTCATTTGTCTTTCGGTATTAGCTTTATTTATTATAATGGTAGTATTGTGTATATGTGGTGTTTTAAATAATTTATGCTATAGGACACTGTAATATCTGTAATTTAATTAGATGCACACTGTCACGTGAAGAGCTCTCTCAACTTCCAGCATAACTCATTTGCCATTAATTTGGCTGTTTTGAATATGACAATGCATTTGTGAAATAATCAATTCTAGAAAGACCTGCTGTGGGCTGACATTTCCAAAACATTAGGAATTATTCATTCTTTTGGTAGGGGGTTAAAGTATGCAAAGATGAAATAAGAAAATGAGAACTGTTGATTTTTCTCTCAGAACCTTAAAGTTATTTTCCGTTAATTAGCTGCATGAAAATTTGTATTTGTCATTGCTTTATTTGATTTAGAGAGGAAGAAGATAGATGATAGTTTATTAATGTACATGTGTTTAGGAGTGGATTGATTTCGCATAAGACATAAATGGTGACAACAATAGCTTTAGGAGTGCTTTAATTAAAATTTTGTTTCTTTTGATTAGAAAAATTTGTTTTCTTTCAATAGTCACAAATATCACAACAGAACTTTTCTTTTAAATAATTAAATAGCCATTATATGCTTGAGGACTCTTAAGAAACTCACTAAAAAACAAGTGGCACGGACATCAGTAATAATAATGAATGTGGGGGCGCCTGGGTGGTTCAGTGGGTTAAGCCGCTGCCTTCGGCTCAGGTCATGATCTCAGGGTCCTGGGATCGAGTCCCACATTGGGCTCTCTGCTCAGCAGGGAGCCTGCTTCCCTCCCTCTCTCTCTGCCTGCCTCTCTGCCTACTTGCGATCTCTGTCAAATAAATAAATAAAATCTTTAAAAAAAAATAATGAATGTGGGATTTACAATATCCCTCTGTAGCATCTTTTAATAAATTTCATTTTGTTCTTTTTTATCCTTCTAGGGTAAAATATGACTGTTAGCATCAATTCACTATTTAGTTGATCTTCAATTTTTTAAACCCCCAAAAGAGACATTTTCCATGTAGTAAATTCACCAAAATATCTGGTCAGTTGTGTATTTTAACTACAAAGCCTATAACTTAATTTGAGAACCCAAAAAGAATGCCGAATTCCTAGAATACTTAGCTGAAAACTTTGATAAGCACCACAGGAGTATGGTAGAGACACATATTTTGAGTAATAATTTCAGGAAGAACTGGAGAGGGGTTAAATCAGCCTCCTCTCATTCTAATACACTACATTAGTTTGCTAGGGCTGCCATAACAGAGTACCACAATCTAGGTAGTTTAAAAAACAGAAATTTATTTTCTTACAGTTCTGGACACTAGAAGTCTCAGATCAACATGTCGACAGGGTTGGTTTCTTCTGAGGCCTCTCTCCTTGGCTTATAGGTGTCTGTCTTCTCCCTGTGTCTTCACATGGTCTTTCTTCTGTGTGTTTGTGTCCTAATCTTATAAAAACATCAGTCCTTTTGGATTGGTGCCCACCCTATGGCCTCATTTTATGTTAATTACCTCTCTAAAGACCCAATCTTCAAACACAGTCACATTCTGAAGTACTAAGTGGTTAAAACTTCAACACATGAATTTTAGCAAGATATAACTCATAACATGTAACACCTACATCTGCTGTTTTCACTGGGCAGCCGAAGGGAATAGTGCCACTTCGTTGTGAAGGAAGCAGAATGTGAAATGTTGTGATTCATATTCTAGGGAATCAAATGTTGGCATATTTCCACTTTCCATCATCAAATGTGAACACATGGGAAATGCTACACTAAGGTACTGTTTCTTATTTAGAAAAAGAGTTTCTTGAAATTTTCCATTTTAAAGGAATAAAAGCTTTCAGGATTTATTTCCCTTCCATGCCAAAGAAATACAGTGAAGACCATGCTGGGTCAGAATGGTGTAAACCTTCAGTCTAGTTTTCTGTCTGAGAGAGGAATTTCATGAATTAACCTCAAAAAACACAGTTAATCATACAATGGCAGTCTCAGATGGCCAGAGTTCATTGCCCAAATTTCTCTAACAACTATAATTTATCCACTAATGTGAACAAGACTTATTAACTCTTTTTAAGTTTTTAGTTTTCTTTAAGAATATGATGGAACTATAAGCTACATGATCCAATGTGCTAGAACGTATTTGGACCCTAAGAAGTCTCTGAACCTTGGAAATGAGAACCATGATCTGACCTTTCCATTCATTCAGCTATTTTGATATTTGCTCATTAACCATATATTTCTGACTGCCTTACTTTATGTAATGTTACAGCCAAAGCGGGTATTTTCAGCTCTTGAAGTATATTCAAGCAGCTCTTGAATTAATGAGTGATTCACACATGTGAGATCATAGAATTCTAGAAGGAAAAGGACTTTGAGGACCTTCCATTGTCCATTCTTCCCTCTTCATTTTACTCTTTGTTTTACTGATCAATTAATTGACCCAGGGAGATAAAAGAATTTATCCATAGCCACCTATTGCATATTAGTGGTAGATAGGGAACTAATACCCAGGTTTTTTGATAATCACTTGTTTATTTCTACCATATTGCCATATCTAAGAAAAAGAGTACTTTATGTTATATTAAATTTACTATTTATTTTCAAGTTTGAACATGTATCCAGTTCTTAATATTTGGGGTTTTTTAAAAAAAAATCTATTTTCTTCTGTTATGAATGATGAGAATCCAAATTTTTGGTTCTGGTTGCTTTGTACCTTGGCAGCCACTCAACTTTTGGCATCTCAATTTCTCATCTGAAAAATTGAGATAAAAATATCTGCTCTGCTTACCATACATAAGATATTTGTGAAGGGCAAATGAGCTAATATATGTAGAAAGAACTTTCTAAACTGTAAAGATAAAATTTATTCCATTTATGAGTTCACAGCCTCACTCAGTCTTCATCTTTCCAGGTTAAAAAGTCTTAACTTCACGATCTTCCTTCTAAATTTAATAGAAATAAAAAATGTTTAAATCATGATTTAAAGCAATAGTCTGGGACACTTGATTTAAATATTTTTGTCCCTCCAGAAAATATTAACCTCATTTGCTGCAGTGTTAAGTCATTTTTCCACTGTGCCAAGATGGATATAATTTTATAAGATACATATCTTTCCAGTTAAACTAATTTCAGGAGTTACTTATGAAGACTACCAGGGAACCAAATACTTAAATATTGGATTATATCACTCACTAATAAATTTCTTTACGTCCCTCTTCTTTTTCAAATCCAGATATCTTATTTAACATTAAAGTCCTATCATCCGGTCCCAGATGATATAACTTGGACAACTTTATCAACTGTTTAGCCTTGATGCAAGCCTTTCCTGCACCTGAATGCATTGTGTCTCTGATGTTCCCACTCCTGCTTCTGTCCCCCTGCCTAGGCTTTTCCTGTGATAATCTACATTCTCCTAGGGACAGTCCAGCCATGTCATACCTTCAGTGTCTGATTTGAGTCTTATCTTCTCTATCAAACGTTATGAGACTAATAACTACTCAGACTAATTGTCCGTCAGAAATAACAAGTCAGCCACAACTTTTTTGTACTTATTTCCATGCACAAAGGATGCTTTCCTATTTTCTTGTGTATTTCCCACTGTTTTCTTGTCTCTCTTCTCTAGCTGTATGTGACCCTATCATGGGTGGGAATTATGTCTTAAACTTTTCTGCTGGGCCTCATGGTACACAGAACAACACTGAGATCACAGGAAATCTTCATAACTATTAAATGACGTGTTGAATGGATGACTGACATTTTCAGTAGCCTTCCTGATGACGTTCCTTTCTTGTGTCGTCACTGTAGTCTGGAGGTCGTCCTCTAATACATAGCATTTTGATTTTTATTCTCTTAAGGGATTCCTTTGTCCTTGGCCACATTCATGTACTGGTGTACTCACCAGCCTTTTTCCTCTGCAGATCTATTGTCTGATTATCCAGAGAATAAAATTTCCAAATTTTTGGAGGGAAGAAAACAGATGTAGTATATTTTGAAGTGTTAATTAGGAAACACCTAAAAAAAAATGTGAACTGGAAACACAGTTTATAATATGGCTCTGTTTAAGGTTAATTTGGAAGTATTTCTATAATGGCAAGAAACTGGAATGAGTATGTTAACTTGGATTTCTGCTTATAATGGCTATATCTGTTTGAAAATTTAAGTATTAGTTATTTCATAGGTCACTTCTGAATGCTGTACACATGCCTATGAAGGGTTTAGTAAGTTTATTGGATATGATTTAATATAGGTTATAATAAACTGTAGACTATTGAGGAACTGTTTTGAAAATATATTTCACTGATCTCTCAGCATGTTTTTCTTTTTTACTTATACTTTACATGTCATGGTTTATACACAGAAACTTATGCGAGTATTTATAATTTGAGAATAGACGGTATCAATTAGTATTCATAGTAGGAATATCAATAAGAACAAGATTTAAACACAGTTTGACAATAAGACCACCTAAAATTAAAATTAAATGATATAAATATTTATCTGTTTTTTAGATAGCATGAATTACTAAATTGTATATAATGATAAAGTTACATAGACATTTAGTTAATAGGTATTGAGTATACTTTACTTGTGTATTAAAAACATAGCTTGAGAAAAATTAATGTTAAAAACCTAAACTGAAAGCAAATCCTGAATATGAAATAATAAAGATGATAAAGACTTTTTTTCTGGATTGTGTGTTATTCCATAGCAAGGATCATGTTACCAATTTTTGTCATTTCTGCATTTCCCATTCTTCAGCCCCAGGCTCTGTTATATTGGTATATTTCGTAGGCAACTCAGAAACTCTTTGATAAATGATAAGAATAAGGACAACTCTATGCTTTTAAAGTTAAAAATTTTCTTCTAGTCAACTTACGGTTTCTCATTGGCATAGTACAAAGCTATTTCCTAGTGTTGATTAATTAATACATTTTGTATTTAATTATAATTTGAGACTTCTCCAAATAGGGATGTCATACCTGTCTTTTTAAGATCACCGACCATTATAATTACAGTAGTAATTTTAAAAAACTGAATTGACAGAGACTAAAATCAATGAAGACAACAAGTTTTTAAATATCTAGCAAGTTATTAGCCCTTGGTATACTTGATTTTCTAGTTTTTGTACATTTGATTTTATTATACATTTCTTGCTCTATTAAGCAACGTACATGTTATATATTAGCTATACATTTTAAATCTTGCATTTGTAATCATTAACAGGTTTTAATTCATACTGTTTCTAAAAATATCTTTTTAGCTTTGTAATTATCATTTTACTTTCACTTTTACTTGTTCTTCCTAGTTCCTGTGCTCCATGTAAGTGACTTTGGGCTATATACTCTGGGTCAAGCATGCTGTTAAACCATGTCATGAAATTATGGTATGAGTTTAAAATTAATTTTTAAAAGGGAATAGAAAAGTTGCCTCTTTAAGATGCAATAATTTTCTAATAGTTTACCTGAAGAAAATAGGTATTCAGAGATCATTAGTGTCCTGTATACAGCTTTAAATGCATCTAACACATTGGGATTCTTATAATTACAGGGGTCGAACTGGAAAAATAAGAGTGCAGAGTCTGAAGATTGGATTGATGTCTCTCTCCAAAGGTCTCTTAGAAGAAAAATACAGATGTATGTAAGACCTTTCCTGTACAGTAGTGTTTTTTAGTAATAATAATAATAACAATTGATTGGAGGCTTCTTTTATATGATTTGCTTGTAATAACAGTTTCCATTCTTTTTGACCCTTACTACACATGTCTCAGGCTAGACAAAGGGTGTCAGTGAGAAGTGACACGGATTTGTGTGAAATGAGGTAGGGTGCTTGTTGGAGTGAAAACCAACTGCACTTGTATCTCATTTGAGTCTTAGAAGAATCACCTCAGAACGTAGGCATTGCGACTTCTGTTTTCCAGCTGAAAAAAATGAATTCTGAGATGGATTAAAAATCTAGTCAGTGGCTTGCAGACACAATAAATTATGAGGGTAGACTTAGATCATAGATTGTTCTGAATGTAAAGCCAAAGTTTCTATCTCTCTGTACTTCCAGTGCTTGAAAAAAAAATTAAGATGGACTAAAACCTTCGTACTACTCTTTATGCTAGAACCTTGTGTACTTTTTTTTTTTTTTTAAGATTTTATTTATTTATTTGATAGACCGGGATCACAAGCAGGCAGGGAAGCAGACAGAGAGGAGGAAGCAGGGTCCCCGCTGAGCGAAGAGCCCGACGTGGGGCTCGATCCCAGGACGCTGGGATCATGACCTGAGCTGAAGGCAGAGGCTTTAACCCACTGAGCCACCCAGGCGCCACTACCTTGTATACTTCTAAATACCAAAACAAAAACGAAAACAAAAACAACCCCCCCCCAAAAAAAAGCTAGATGGGGCTAGAACTCTGACAGACATTGGCAAATAATTATATTTTATCAAGTGAGAACATTTAAAAATTTGTTTCTATTCACCAAATAAATCTGTGGTATCCTTTTAGCTGTCAGTTAATGAGGAGCAGGCGTGTTGGCATTTTGAAAGGGATGGGCTCTGGAGCCAAGGCTACCTGTCTTCAAGTCTCAGCTTTGCTACTTAGTGGCTGAGGGACTGACTTTGTGCTGTTACCTGATCCCATGGAAGACTGCCAGCTAAGAGGGGATATGACTCCCATTTCACATTTCAGAGAGCTGAAATGGAATGGATTTCCTTCAACTGAAGAATGACACTAACAGTCCTTGCTTTGAAAACAAATAGAGATAATACAGGAAAAGTACCTAGAAATCACAGCTCTTCAACCAAGGGTAACCCTCGCTGGTGTGGCTCCAAACTCTTAACTATTGGAAAGTTTTTCTGACTTAATTTTGTCCATAAAGTGTGGGTGACTTGATCTGCCATGCATATCCCTGATGATTCTTCACTGAATCTATTCATACATTCTGGAGGGATATTTCATGGAAGTTGAGGTAACCCAAAATAAGATGATGTTTGATCACGGGTCCTATAAACTAGGTTAAGTTTAGCATCTTCCGTGAACATATACATGTTTTTTTCAAAACCTTTTGTTTTCTGGGATGTCTGTGAGGTGATTTGCCTGTGAATTTCAGGTCTAGATTGTGATGGCTTGTTTTTCTTAAATGGTTTGACAAGGATGTCAGTAAAAAGAGATGTGGGATTTGTGTGGAAAAAAAAGCTGATTGTGGTAAGATCAGGAGGTGAGGTACCTTGATGGAGTCAGAACCTAGTAAATCATGCAGGGGGAAAAAAAAAAGTTTTGCAGAAGGCTTTTGTTAGGTGGTCCTTTATTTATCCAAAACTTTAATCATCTTCAGCATTGTAATTGTTGAAAGATAATCCTTTCCAAAGCGAAAAAGGTTGTTTTTTTATAATGTGTGGGGGAGGAAAATGTTAATGAAAACATCACTGTAGCACTATAAGAAAAGGACTTTTTAAAAAATTATTCATAGTTCGGGGTTTTTGTGTGCTCCTGGAAGAATTAAGGGTTCCTTAAAAGTAACAATTATTTCACGGTGCTCATCATTCTCTGAAACAAATGTGAATTCAATCTCAAGGTTTATCATGAATCTTAAAATGTAAGCATGATCTGCTTTCCTAGATCAATGATTCCTCCTCCCCTCCCTTTCTTTACAAGCTGATTATCAGAGAGTAACCTGAGACCAAAAGAAAGAGTTACAACACAGTGACTGTAGATATAGAGCAAAAACCAGATTCTACACAATACAGTATATAAAGATTTCTTTTATCTGTACACATACCTTCCAACGTATTTCTGAAATGTATAATCTTTCAGATGAGGAACATTATTTCAGCGTTCTGATACACACCCATCATACAGTGGAAATTCTTTCTACAAATGTCATCAAATTTAGTCCTCTGAATTGTTTCACATTAAACTTTCAGGTTTAGAAAGTAATGGCAAAGAAAGTAGAGGCCCTGCAATAAAAATTTCTGATATTTACCTTAATGCATGAAGTATGCCATTTTAGTACTTAGTTAAATAAGACATCTCTTGGGTTAAAATCTTTAAATCTTTCCTGCAAATGTTGCGACTCTGGAAATGTTCTGGGGTTTGGTTTTATTTCTTATTGTGAGGTCCTCAGCAACTCTGATTTTAGTTTTGATTTCCCCAGTGATATCAGAACACTTCCTCATTATTATTTCCTTTGTTAGATAATACTGAAGACAATTTGCTCTCCAAACTCAGTGTCAGAAGTGGCATTCTGGGTCAGCTGGTACCATCTGCACATTGATTTTGCAATGGCTAATGTCCGTGTCTTCACCCTGGGGACATCTCTCTCACTCTTCGTGCCTTCTTGAGAATATCCCTCGATTAGGTTCTAACAACCCCTGGACCTTCTTGCCTATAGCCGAATGGCTTTCTTCCTCATTGACAAAGATCCTTCAGAATGGCCGTTTGCCTTTCTTCTGTGCCGATTTGTTAGAACTTGAGTTTTACATTGTGACCTGTCCCTACCTCCTGATAGACCTTTTTGTTTCTGACTATTATATGAAAATATGAACTTCTATCAGAATCTGGAAGTATGTCAAAGTGTTAAAGAATATTTTCTTTTGTGTTTTGCATGTAGTTTTACCTTAACTGTGGATTAGTAGTATAGTTGGCTTCCTCAAAAGAGGAAAGTTTGGCATGATTGATGCCACTGAAATGTGTACTTTTCTATGTAAAGCATTATTACCTAGGAGGTCACTTCCTAGGAATGGGTTTAGAATGAGCATCCTAAGAGTCCTGGATAAATATTCTGTGCCTTCGATAGTGTTATTTTTAACAAAGGGAAGAGGGGTAGGGACATGAGCAAAATGAGTGAAGGGGAGAGGGGAGATGCAGGTTTCTGGTTATGGAATAAGTAAATCAGTAATACAAGGTTCAGCAGAGCCTATATAGTCAGTCATATTGTAACAGCATTGTATGATGACAGATGGTTAACTATACTTGTGGTAAGCATAGCACAATGTATAGAAATGTTGAATCACTATGCCGTACACCTGCAACTAATGTAACATTGTATCAACTGTACTCACATTTTTTAAAAGGGAAGAAAAAAAAGAAAAAGAAACAAATGGAACTCTAACCAAATCCAAGTGAACAAATGATCGTGAAAATTAAATTTATCTAACTTGGATTTGCTTCTTCTATGTATGCTTATAGTTAAAGTTACATTTTGTTATAATTACTATGTCACTATCACTGAGCTTGGTTCAGTTGTTTGAAAATTCACTCTTGGCACTATTAGATGTAGCATTATTTTCCTTAAAAAGAAACCAAAATGAGGGGTGCCTGGGTGGCTCAGTGGGTTAAGCCTCTGCCTTTGGCTTGGGTCGTGATCCCAGGGTCCTGGGATCGAGCAACACATTGGGCTGTCTGCTCAGCGGGGAGCCTGCTTCCCTCTCTCTCTCTGCCTGCCTCTGTGCCCACTTGTGATCTCTCTCTGTCAAATAAATAAATAAAATCTTGACAAAAACCCCAAAATTATAAACTTTGATCTGATATCCATTAACCAGATATTGTTTGAAAATGGTTTTCAAGATCAAATAAATATTTACTCCCCTTTGTTCTGTTCTTATAAAACTTCACATGAAAAGCATTGAAAATTTGTGTGATTTTTAAAATTTATTAGAACTTGGAAATTCCTTTCCAAAAAGTATTCATTTCTATAAGAAACTGGATTATTTTGACATGAAATTTCTCCCTAGATAACTAATGTGATTCATGTCCACATGATTTTTTTTTTTTTTTTTGGTCTACATCATTCAACTGGCAAAACCAAGGGTATGGTTTACATAAAAGCATAGTCTCAGCAGATGGAAATTAACCTTGTGGTTCTCCTCCTTGTAGATCTCTTTAAGGAAGTGGCAGGGCCCACAGAAATGTGTGACCAGAGGCAGCTTGGCCTGTTGCTTCATGACGCCATCCAGATTCCCCGGCAGCTGGGGGAAGTAGCAGCGTTCGGGGGCAGTAATATCGAACCCAGTGTTCGCAGCTGCTTCCAACAGGTAAACGTGAAGGATCGCTGACTTGTAAAATGTGTCAGGAGGAGTGTGGAGGATGTTCCGAGAATTGGAACGGGGAACCAAATGGTAGGAGACATTGGGTACTATTCCAGTACATTTTTGTTTTATTTCTTCAAGCAAATTTGGCTCAAGGAACGGCAGCCTCCTCCAGGAGACTTACTACTTGTCAGTGGGTAAAACCCCACATCTTATTTATGTTTTTAATTCTGTTATGTTAGTCACCATACAGTGCATCATTAGTTTTTGATGTAATGTTCCATGATTCGTTGTTTGTGTATAACACTCAGTGCTCCATGCAATCCGTACCCTCCTTAATATCCATCACTGGGCTCCCCCATCCCCTTGCCCCCCTCCCCTCCAAAACCATCAGTTTGTTTCCCGAGTCCACAGTCTCTCATGAAAACCCCACATCACTGAAATGCGCTTTTACGTTGCTGTGGTTTGGCCACCTTTGCTGTCTACTTTCCAGCTGCAGTTTGCCTTCCTTTACTCCTGCCCCAGCCCCTTTGGGCATGTGCCCTCTGTTTAGAATAGTCTTTCTCCTACCCTTTACCCACAAGCTCTATTCTCATTGCCGATCCTTATTCTTTCTTTTGATCTTTGCTTAAATCTCACCATTCTCTGGAAATCCTTCTCTGAGCCCTTCGGGTGAGGTTGTGTGCTCCCACTGTCTGTCTTCTCCTGAAGCTCCTCTGTCTTCCTATGATGCTCATGAAAGTGGAACAACATATGGAGTCACCTAATTGATTCATTAGTGTTGTTTCTTCTGTACAAACCCCAAAACTCTTTTTAATGCTTGCTGTATATAAAAGCGTTCCAGAAAAGTTACTGCTGGCGTTACATGTTATGCATAAAGGAAAAGGCTACAGATATTTTGCCAGAGCATTTTCAGTGATTTATTATTGCTGAGGAAAAAAAAATGCTCATGCCATCTCTTTAAGGAGAATTGATGTTATGAGTTATTACATTTTGTAATGGCCCTTTTACGTGTTTTAGAGATACAAAAAAAAAAATACCAAATGAGCATTCTAAATATGATTCTCCCATGTACTGGCTCATAGGGTGACCTTGACAAAAGTGGGAGAAGGATGTTGTTACAAATTTAACTTTGCACATGTGAAAATTAGTCAGTATTAGGTTCTAAAGAGAGACTAAGATATTTAATGCAATTAATCACAATAAATTTGGAAATGTTGCCAAGTATACTCACAGTAATTTGTTCCCAGTGTGATGTTATAACAGGTGGAGCAGGACACAGAAGTAACAGTTTTTATTTAGCAACTATCATAACCTTCAAGTTTGGGAAGTTACCAGTGAGTCTTCACTTTCTCAAATTTATACTGTCTTAGGTGAATGAGTTTTATAGGCTTAAAATATTTATGTGAGAATAGTACCTAGAATCATATGGTTTGGGGTTTTGTTTTTGTTTTTGTTTTTAATCTGAGTCTATTATGGTATTGGATTTTTTTTCTTCTTCCTATAGGATAATTTCTGCTTTTTCTAATTTTAAATTCTAAAATTTTCTCTCCATGAAGAACCTTAAATATTTTGTGATTTTAACTCACCTGGAAAGAGTTCTAGAACTTTCACTTTGTAGAGATTTTCAGAAGATTATAAAGCAACACCTGCTGCAATTTAAATGAAGAGCTTTTCTTCACTTTGAATACATGTGTTTCTTTACCAGAATAACAATAAGCCAGAGATAAGTGTGAAAGAGTTTATAGACTGGATGCGTCTGGAGCCACAGTCCATGGTTTGGCTGCCTGTTTTACATCGAGTGGCAGCGGCCGAGACTGCAAAGCATCAGGCTAAATGTAACATCTGTAAGGAATGTCCCATTGTTGGGTTCAGGTGAGATGATCTGTTGCCAGTGGTGGCAGAAGACTGTTTTCTGTTCTGTTGTTTCAATTTCAGCATATATCCATCATCCCTTCCCCCTGATTCCCACTGGGGGGTTGTGTCCCCCATAAATGGGATGCTTAGCATGTTCCATCTATCTGAAAATGACATTCCTTCTCCATGAAGCTTATTTTATTACTACTATCGTTATTTATACCACTCTGCTCCAGAAGCAGAGATTTTTCTGAATTTCTATTTACATAGATCCCAGAAATGTTCATGCATGATAATTGACTCATTATACATATATGGCTCTGATGGAATTGGGTGATGTTGCAAGGCCTCTGGGGTCAAACTTAGTAAGCATAAAGTGACATTTAATTAGTGAGAAGTAACCTGATCACTTTGTGCTACTTCTGCCCAAGATTGTTGTTAAGTTGATTAACCCTGCTGTTCCCCTCACTAGAGGAAGCTTTATATCAGGGAATTTTGAAATTCATTTCTTATTGGTGGTGTAATTCCTTCTTAAAAATTTGATGTGTCAAACTAATAAACATGACTCTACTTCCTGGCCATTTGCATTCACTTTCACACATTACAGAAAATCTTTTGATGTGGATATTTGTCTTCTCACAATATTGTAATCGATGGGAGCATGCTTTAGAGACTTGAACTCCAATTTTTTTTTTTTACACTTGGAGGTGGGTTCATTAATTTCCTTTGTGAAATCCAAGATTCTCTTGGCCCTCATTTGGAGCTAAGATACTAAGAAAATTCCACATTTTGTGGCCAAGCCTACCTTTTATTTCCATCATGATTTGGATGAATGGCATTCCTTACCACAAATGAATGATTTGGACTAAATAATAGGCATGCAAGCTAATCCATTTTCTTTTCTTCTCTCTAGGTATAGAAGCCTAAAGCATTTTAACTATGATGTCTGCCAGAGTTGCTTTTTTTCGGGTCGAACAGCAAAAGGTCACAAATTACATTACCCAATGGTGGAATATTGTATACCTGTGAGTGCTGGGCCACTTCTTGTTTGTTTGCTTGCTTGCTTTTATTTGTTTGTTTGGGAGGGAGGGAACAGAGAGAGAGGGAGAATTTTAAGCAGGCTCCATGCCCAGTGGGGAGCCTGACTCCGGGGCTCGATCTCATGACCCTGAGAACATGACCTGAGCCAAAATCAAGAGTTGGATGCTTAACCAACTGAGCCACCAAGGCACCCTTCTTGTTTATTTTTTAAATGGCATATAGCTTTTGAATTAACGAAAGTCAAATTTATTCAGTATATTTAGAGAAATTATTTTTTATTATTTTATTATTTTACTATTTTTACAGAAAAAATCACTTTTAGATGGCTTAACTAGATTTTTTGGTGTGTTTTTGTTTTCTTTTAAACAAATGCATCTATGTTGAATTCATTAACATTATACTTTTTTCAGAAAAATTTATGGATTGCATTTTGTTTACTTCTGTGTTTTGATTTTAAACTTATCTTTCTTAGTAGCAAACTCTCTCTAGGAGCTCATACTGGCCTGCTTTGAAAATGATACTATGTGTGAGAAATCATATCCCTTTTAGACACATTTAAAATATATTTTCAAAATTAAATATATTTAATAGCAAAAAAGTAGAAAACAGAGAAAGTAAAAAATTCATAATTCTAGCTCCTGAATCCAATTAAAATAAATCACATCTCTGATTTTGTTCAGATTAGATTTATTCTTATATTTATGCTATTTTGATCCTGCTCTAATCACTGAACATGAGGTATAGAAAATGCTCTCCCCATTATCACACCTTGTAATTTTTCTAGTTACAGAATATTTAATTGAGTGAATTAAATTTATCTTGCCACTCCCTCAAATTTATCTGGATACTTACATTTATTTTAAATTTTCTGGTATTATAAACAACACTCATCTTTGTGAAAATAGGTCTTTCTCCATCCTGCATAAATTACATTTCTGTGGAATAAAACACTGGAAGTAAATGACCTTGGTCAATGAATCTGAGTATTTTTATGGCCCAAATCTTCAGGTCAACTTATTTCCAAAAGATGTTTATACCACTTTACATTATTACCACATTTGACTAATACCCCCATTTTATTATAGCTTCACTGCATTGGATACTCATTCTTGTTGTTCCTTTGATTTAAAGCTATTTTTTCTGAAGTTATCTTCATTTGCTGTCAAGAGCTATTTTTAGCTCCTTCCAAATAGTGAACCAAAATTTATTCATAGAGCTGTACATTTTCTTTAGGTTTAGGCAATTGAGTGAATTTTTGGATTGACGGAAAAACAGCAATTTTTATAAGACATATACATATAAATCTCACAATCTTGGTTGTCTTAACTAAATAGGTACCCCATATACTGAAAGAGGAAATCTCTAGAAAATGCTAAGGAATTATGATAAATGTAGTGTGTCTGTAGTGCATAATAAATTTAATGAGGAAAAAATCCTCCAAGAAAATTTATGAAGCACCACTTATTACTCTGATTAACATATTTATTCACTCAACAAATATATATTGAGCACTTACCTTGTGTTAGACACTGTTCTCAGCTCTAATTCATCAGTGTACTACCAAGATAGACAAGATTACTGTCCCTCCTGCTACTTTTCATTTAGGAGGAGGGAATGTGTGACAAGGAACAAGGAAACAAATAAATGAGATCATTACAGATTATAGTAGGTGCCTTTTAGAAATAAATGGGTAACGAGATAGAAGATTAGAGGAAGAACTTTCGATAAAGAAATCAGGGAAAAATCGGCTAGAGAAGTTAACATTTGAGTTGAGATTGAAGGATGAGAAAGAAGCAGGTGTGTGAAGAACTAGTAGAAACATATTTCAGAGAAGAAAGAGTAGACACAGAAGTCTAGAGATGGGGAAGAGGTTGGTGTGGTTGGAGCACAGAAAAAAATGAAGCCTGTTCCACAAGGAGAGGGCAGTAGGTAGCACCAGCTCTGTCATTTGAAGTACCCAGAGTATCGTGAAGAGGTGGGACCCCTTGTTCGAAATGTCTTATAACTTCTAAGATGACAACAGCAGTGCATTAAGCCAAACTTAGGGAGCTTGTGAGTGTGGGATCCCTGCAGCTGCACAGGTCTCATATCCATGCAGATGGGAAAGAAAGAGGTGGGAATGGTAGGGGAACAGAAGGAAATGGGTGAATTTCTCTGTCCACAAAAGGGAGAGTGATAGGAGATGAGGGAAGAGAAAGGCAGTATCAGATTGTGCAAAATGCTGCTGGCCATTATAAGGAACTGGGGAGAAGTATAGTGTTAATATTTGCATGAGTAGAAGTAGGCATTTAGGGGAGGAGGAGTCAAGATGGCAGATAAGTAGCAGGCTGAGACTTAAAAGCATCCAGCTTGGCAAAGAAGTAGTCAAACTATCACTCTTTGCAGATCATAGGATACTCTATGTGGAAAACCTAAAAGACTCCACTCCAAAACTGCTAGAACTTGTATAGGAATTCAGTAAAGTGTCAGGATATAAAATCAATGCACAGAAATCAGTTGCATTTCTCTACACCACCAACAAGACAGAAGAAGAGAAATTGAGGAGTCAATCCCATTTATAATTGCACCCAAAACTATAAGATACCTAGGAATAAACCTAACCAAAGAGGCTAAGAATCTATACCCAGAAAACTATAAAGTACTCATGAAAGAAATTGAGGAAGACACAAAGAAATGGAAAAGTGTTCCCTGCTCCTGGATTAGAAGAATAAATATTGGGAAAACGTCTATGCTACCTAAAGCAATCTACACATTTAATGAAATTCCTATCAAAATACCATCCATTTTTTCAAAGAAATGGAACAAATAATTCTAAAATTTATATGGAACCAGAAAAGACCTCGAATAGCCAAAGGAATATTGAAAAAGAAAGCCAAAGTTTGTGGCATCACAATTCCGGACTTCAAGCTCTATTACAAAGCTGTCATCATCAAGACAGCATGGTACTGGCACAAAACCAGACACATAGATCAATGGAACAGAATAGAGAGCCCAGAAATAGACCCTCATCTCTATGGTCAACTAATCTTCGACAAAGCAGGAAAGAATGTCCAATGGTAAAAAGACAGCCTCTTCAATACATGGTGTTGGGAAAATTGGACAGCCACATGCAGAAAAATGAAATTGGACCATTTCCTTACACCACACATGAAAATAGACTCAAAATGGATGAAGGACCTCAATGTGCGAAAGGAATCCATCAAAATCCTTGAGGAGAACACAGGCAGCAACCTCTTTGACCTCAGCCGCAGCAACATCTTCCTAGGAACATCGCCAAAGGCAACAGAAGCAAGGGCAAAAATGAACTATTGGGATTTCATCAAGATCAAAAGCTTTTTTGCACAGCAAAGAAACAGTCAACAAAACCAAAAGACAACTGACAGAATGGGAGAAGATATTTGCAAACGACATATCAGATAAAGGGTAGTGTCCAGAATCTATAAAGAACTTAGCAAACTCAACACCCAAAGAACAAATAATCCAATCAAGAAATGGGCAGAGGACATGAACAGACATTTCTGCAAAGAAGACATCCAGATGGCCAACAGACACATGAAAAAGTGCTCCATATCACTCGGCATCAGGGAAATACAAATCAAAACCACAATGAGATATCACCTCACACCAGTCAGAATGGCTAAAATTAACAAGTCAGGAAATGACAGATGCTGGCGAGGATGCGGAGAAAGGGGAACCCTCCTACAATGCTGGTGGGAATGCAAGCTGGTGCAACCACTCTGGAAAACAACATGGAGGTTCCTCAAAATGTTGAAAATAGAACTGCCCTATGACCTAGCAATTGCACTACTGGGTATTTACCCTAAAGATACAAACGTAGTGATCCGAAGGGGCACGTGCCCCCGAATGTTTATAGCAGCAATGACTACAATAGCCAAACTATGGAAAGAACCTAGATGTCCATCAACAGATGAATGGATCACGAAGATGTGGTATATATACACAATGGAATACTATGCAGCCATCAAAAGAAATGAAATCTTGCCATTTGCGATGACGTGGATGGAACTAGAGGGTATCATGCTTAGCAAAATAAGTCAATCAGAGAAAGAACTATCATATGATCTCCCTGATATGAGGAAGTGGAGATGCAACATGGGGAGGTTAAGGGGGTAGGAGAAGAATAAATGAAACAAGATGGGATTGGGAGGGAGACAAACCATAAAACAAAACAAACTGAGGGTTGCTGGGGGGAGGGGGTTTGAGAGAAGGGGGTTGGGTTATGGACATTGGGGAGGGTATGAGCTAAGGTGAGAGCTGTGAAGTGTGTAAGCCTGGCGATTCATAGACCTGTACCCCTGGGGATAAGAATATATTACATGTTTATAAAAAATAAAAATAAAAAAAAAGAAGTAGGCATTTAGGAAACTGATTATAAAAATGTCACAAAATGGGAAAAATGACAAACTAAATATATTTTAAAGATTTCATACATGAATGAAAATGATGACATGTTTAAAGATGTATAAAATTACTATTTGTCTTGGTCTTAAATACAATTCCTAATGATTTTGCAAAATACCCCATAATTTGAAATCCGCATCTCTTCAACAATAGTCATTGAGCATTTGGGAATGCTTGCAAGTCACTGATACACCGATGCATTTCACTGATGCATAAAAACTTTCATTTTTAAAATGACATCTGCAGGTTACCCAAAGCTCTTCTTGTTATGTAGATTTTTGTGAACTCGTTGTCATGCCCGAGATCATGACTTCTCTTTTGGAAGGGATGGCTTCCTTTTCATAGATGTGTTTTGCGGGGGGTCCATTGCCCCTTTCTGGAATTTATATAGTGGTCTTAATTAACAACCTCCTCATAAACCATCTTAGGATGGGTTATTTTCTGCATTTGATCCCACAGCTTTTAATGAAGTAACTAGAAATATATGTAAATTAAATTTTTGAACAGTATACTCGAATTGAACAGTAATGAATTAATACATTAATGGTTGTCCAATTTTCTTTCTTTTCATCTGCATTCTTTGGATCTTTGCTCTCCTCTTTACACTTCTTCTGTCTTTAACCTAACATTCCCTAAACTCATTTGATGTCTGCCTTGGAAAAGGAACTCGAACATGAATTTTTCAATGCAAAGATAATAAGCACCACTTGCATTTAAATGGATCAAACTTTTCCGTGCAGATCTTGATGTTGGCATTTCTCATAGAGCATCTCCATTTGTGGTGGAGCTGGTGCTCTAGTTATATTACTGATTTCATTTCTTTCCCCTTCAAGTTCCTTCTTCCTGAATCTGAATCTTTCTATAGTTAAAGGTTTTCTGAAGTCTTATTTAAAACCCTCAAAGCTCCAGAAATATTTCTTCAAACATATCATCTGGCTATGACAATGTTTGTCTTCAGATGTAAGCGGACTAATGGTGTGTGAATTCTCTATTATAAATTATAAAGACATTTTATGAAATTGACAGTCAAACACTTATATACAGAAGTGAAGTAGAATTCTTCTTCTCTCGAAAATGACTTTTTTAAACTCATATTTTCTTCCACCATTCTATAATCCAACTTTGTACATTTAAGGAGTTTAAGGACAATGATTAGGCTCAGTAAGAGTTCATCTAAACAGCAGCATGACATAGATTACATTATATCTCTGTCTCTACTCTCTCTCTCTCCATCCCTCCAAGTCCCATTTCTGCACAAAACCAGCTCAGTGTATGTGTGTGTAAAATTTACAGTGTGTGTAACATTTCCCCAACGTCCTCCAGCTTCCCCTCCCAGGATGCCTCATCCTGCGCGCTCTACCTGTAGCCTCTGTTTCACCAATTAGTACTCGACTGTGTAATATCTTCTGTTGTTGTCCGTGTGTTTTCCTCCTCCACTCTCTTTTTCACTCCTTTTTTCTTACTACGCTTAGTTAAAGCTGGCTCATAAAAGCTAAATGAGTTCATATCTGACATTATAAATACTAATTATAGAATATTAAAGCTGGAAAGATCTAAGAAATCATCTAATTCATTCTCATTTTAAAGAGAAAACTAAATCTTAGAAAAAGGTGATTTGTTCAAAGTTGGTGGCCTGGATTAAGTGATTCTGCTCCCTTAGGGAATTATACATAATTTGGCACATTAACAAACTGTGTCCTGTATGCTTGCTGGAGTGTTATGTTTGTTGGGTATCCAATTACATAGGCATTTTGCTGGGGATTAGAGTTACAGTGAAAATATAAAGAAGGAAAGCAAAGTCCTCTATGTAGAGAAATGTAAGACTATGTACTTTTTTTAAATGACTAAGTTTATGGATCAAGATAATAGTCAGCAACAAATCAGACAACAACAAATCTTGTT
The DNA here is from genome assembly GCF_964662115.1 of Mustela nivalis. Classification (NCBI taxonomy): domain Eukaryota; kingdom Metazoa; phylum Chordata; class Mammalia; order Carnivora; family Mustelidae; genus Mustela; species Mustela nivalis. The sequence goes on along the minus strand of NC_139024.1, from coordinate 57,240,626 downwards.
ACCTGTGCCCTGCATGTTTGAATTCAGTTTATTATTTATTTTAAAAATACTGACATTTTAAATTAAAGATGTGAAGATTTTCATTTTCTTTTTTTTTTTTGGAATAAAAGTTTGTGATCATTTAATTTCACAATGAAAATGATCCTAATTTTATCTTTATGAAACTGTGTCTATATTCTCTGCTGCAAATAACCAAAATTTAATTCACATTAGACACATTTTTGTATGTTGTTATATAAAAAGGATATTCCCTTTAAGAAAAAAAAGCTCCTTTTTTTAATGTTCAATTAGTGGACATATCTCATCAGTTTCAGATGTAGGATTTAGTAATTCATCAGTTGTGTAGAAGATAGCCCTTTAAACTCAAGAGAAAGGATGGTGAGTTTCATATATGATTTATAAGAGTTTATGCCATTGCTGCTAGTGAGAGAGAGCTAAATAGGGTTAAATATTAGGGAGAATGGAAACTGTTTGGAATTGCTACTGGGGGCAAGTGTGAGTCGACAAGAGATGAATAAATTGATCGCTACATTGCAACAGGAGTGCAGCTGAGGTTAATTGGCAAAGATTTTCACTGACTGCCTCATTGCTCAGTCACTGTGGAATTAAGAGACGGTAGATAGAGTTGAAGGCCAAGGGAATGAATGATACAAAGGTGTTAATGATACTGGGACTGCTTTGGGCTGTCCCCATACTGAAAAAAATCCCTAAAGGGGTTGAAGGGCTAGTGATTAAGATCATGAGGGTAAGAAAAGGTTTGTTCATATTAAAGAAGTAAGGGCAAGGCTCAGGACTTCTTTTCCAGGTTAGAAATTTGGGACCAAATAATGTTATGAGTGCTGACGTGGTTGGAGGTTTGGACGTACCCCATTATGTGGCTAATGTGGAACATAAAAGGTTTGTTTTTTTGTTTTTGTCTTTGTTTTAATTTTATTGTATTTTTTCAGTGTTCCAACTATGAAAGGTTTTGAAGTGAGGTGGCACTTAGAAGACCATCAGTATGTCTCTAGAAGGTGACAGGTTGTAGCTGCTTCTGGCCATGTATGGTCAAAGGGGAATGGATGGGCACATTAGTTTTAGTTGCTGAGAAGGCTGAGGCTAAGAGCAAAACGCTGTAAACCTCCTTTATTGTTGGCCTTTGTGGGGGAGAGATTATACCGCCCATCATGGAGAAGATGATAGGGGAGACGTGTTATCCCAGGAGCATCAGGATTTGCTGAAGGAGAAGGGTTCAAGTTGCAGATATGAACAAGATGTAGTAGAGTGTGTTTATGAGTCAAAGAACCCAGAGTCCACCAAGTTGAGGGAAGGAAGGTAACTAAGCAGAGGCTATGTGCACCTGGTCAGGGACAGTGGTCCAGAACAGAAAAGGAGAAATGGGGACAAGAATAGGGCACATGCTTGTTCACAAATACAGGCAGAAGGAACCAAAGTATGAGCCAGGATAAGAAGGTGGTTTGAGAGACGTGTTAGCTCAGGGAGAAGAGAGGGGATGTTTGCAAAATTCTATTGCTAGAAAAGTCAGCAATGTCAGCTATTCCCAGCATTCAAAGTGGTGGGGTAGAATCATAACCAAATTCTCTGCTTATGTGCAAGGTTTGGATAGGACTAGTTTGTACTGATAGTTTCATGGAGATTTTGGTAAGAAGTTCGGAGGACCAGAAACACATGCCTATATGGAAAACAGCTTATTACTTTAACAACATTTAAAACACATTTGTATTACATTTTTTAAGCAAGTACATGTTACTTTTAAAGCAATAGATTCAAGCATATTCCTGCCAATATTGATTAAATATACGGGCAAATAAACCAAAGCTTCGTATTTTTAGTGTTTCTAGAAACTGTAGAAAAATCAATTTTCTACTAAGAAAAAAACCAGAAAAAAGTTTTCTTTTGATAGTTAAACGTGAACTCACATCTTTTCTTTGCAAACTATATGTGGTTAGCAAGAAACAAACAAGGACAGAGGGAAAAGCTAGAATTGGTTGTTCTGTCCACCTACCTCCATCCTGCCAGCATCAATGTATCTGTACGACTATGAAAATCAAATATCAGAAAATGCTGGTTCATTCTTTGGAAAGCTTTCTGTCGCGCTAGCGTCGTTTGTTTTTTGGCAGTCTTGCTTCATCAGATGAGACTGGGGACGTTTGCCAGCAAGCTGAATGTGCAGCATCATTGCTCCTTCTCTGACCTCAGCATCCTGAAGTGGCTTTTCAGTTCTTGCTCCACTTATCCTGTCTTCTCAGTAAGTGGAGTGCATTTAGAGTGTGTCATTAGCTCTAAAGTTGAGGTTTGGACAACATCCATTTTCCTTTGCAAAGCCTTCTTACCCTACTTACTCTTGACCCCTTGGTGATTCGGTTGATGCCTATTTTTTAGTTTCATATTTTTCCATTACAACTTGAAAGGCTCCAAGCTTGTCTTCCTGATTTCCTCCTCTTCATGGAGTTCAGTGTAATCTAAATTTCAGCTTTCTGAGATCAGTGAAACTGAAATCAATCCTGAGAAGTTGTTTTTGCAATTTAAAAAATGTTGGAATATCTTTTAGGATAAGTCCTGTGATAATGATGGACTCCTTAGAAGTATGCGTATACCATTTGGGATTATTGACTTTTATGTTTAAGAAATAAATCTTGCTAATGATGATGATGCTGTTCAACAGTGATTTTGCACTTGTGCATAATCCAAAGGGTAGTGTTTAATTATTCTACTCATGTGCCAAATGGCTGTGTTGTTAGTTATATAAGCTTGGCTTTTCCTCTTTGTACTTCCTTATTTTACTGTGTCCAAAAGCTACTCATTTTTGTAGCTAATCGTTAAAGCTCTAATGATAGTACTCTTTGTTAAAGAATTAGATAATATTGCCATCCCTAGTTATGAGCTGGCCAAGGAATTCGGGGGGGTGGATTTTAGATTAATATGGTTTTGCTTATTTATTTGTAGTTGCTTGGTGTTTTGCTTAAACTGCTAAGTATTTAGAAGTTGGATGTTTTGGCCTCTAGCTTATTTGACATCATTGTTCATAGTTCTTTTTATATTTTGCTTTGTGGATCTTTCTTGTTACAGGAGGAGTTTTTTAAGCTGAAGTAGTAAAGCAATTTATTCAAGGATCTACTTGACTATAATACTGTGAGGATTAGCATTTCTAAATTCTAGATTGTTTTGTACCTTAGCCTTGTTACCCCTTGTAATTCACATTAGTGAGAAGGAAAAGACTCTCAGTCATATATCCATGTTTTTGAAGTTCAATAGTACATAGGTGTCAGCATTCATAATAAGAATATATAGCTTAAAACATGAACAGGGATATGTAGAATAATACATCTAGATTTATATGTAGATATACAAACACAAGTAAAGGTTAGATTAAATTGGTTCTATGTGATTTCTCTGTTTGTCTTCAGTCAAGGAATAAAATGAAGGAAATTTTAAAATACTCCCAACTTTGGTTGGCAAAATAGAACTCAATTGAAAAATCATCTGACACCAGCTTACATGGGAGTTTCTAAGGTTTTGGTAGAGAGTTGCATGCATAGAGTTACCCCAGGGTAGCTTTTGTAATTTAGAAACATGTTTTTATATTTCATGCATTTATTTGTGTAAGTTGGTGGGGTGCAAGTTGAGAACTATTATTTGTTATTGTCTAAATAAGCTTTCATCATCTCTGTTCTGCTTAATAGACACATACTGGAGGGAAGTATATTTTGAATATTCACATGCCCACTTGTCTGTGTAGGTTTAGTTTTAAAATGTTTTTCACAGTGACTCACCTTCATTAGCTTTCCAAAAATGACAATTTGAAAGACAGTCCTTGTTTGGACATGTGAGTTCTTATGTACTTGTTAAAAATCAAGCCAGAAGGATTTGGGGGAGATGGTGGCCTAGTTTTTCAATATCTTTTGTCTTTGTCATTTTCTTCCCATTTCTAAATTATTTACATAATAAGATAGAAACTAGACAAAAACAGACAAACAAACAAAAAAACCCCTAAAACTCTCTAGGCAACATTTACAATAAAACTAGGCAATAAGAAATCCCCCCAAATAAATCTGGGTGCCTATAAGCCACCACCAGCCATTAAAACCTGCATGAAGATATCTTTTTCTATAAAATGAAGGAAGAAGAAGCAAGGTGCCTGAGAAATGGAGAACCTCTAAACAGATAGCAGGTATTCAGTGCAGAACTCAAAGGGCTGGTTTGGAAACAGAGCTTTGAACCTGGGAGGAGCTCAGAGGTTTGGTCGGAAGGTGCTGCGGTGCTCCGGGCTTCTGGAGTCCGTAGACCTGACTTCCTAGGGCTTCCTTCCAGGAAAAGAGCCACAGGCTGTATAAACTGTTAGGAATGACACAGACATAGCAGCTCAAAGCAACGGAGATGAAAAAGAGAAATGGTCTAGTCCAAAATAGGACAAGGGAAAGGACCAGAAAATCCCCAGACTCAAGTGCCCTATTCTTTAATACCTCAGAAGAAGGAGCCCTGTGAAGTTGGAGAAACCATGGGTGCCTGGGTGGCTCAGTCATTAAGCGTCTGCCTTTGGCTCAGGTCATGATCCCAGGTTCTTAGGATCAAGTCCTGCATAGGGCTCCCCGCTTAGCAGGAATCCTGCTTCTCCCTCTCCCACTCTGCCTGCCCCTGCTTCTGTTCCTCTCTCGCTGTGTCTCACTCTGTCAAAATAATAATAATAATAATAATAATAATAATAATAACTAAAATCTTAAAAAAAAAAATTAGAGAAGCTTTCCTGAACCTGTGTGAAGCTTCCCTGAATTAGGAAAATAAGTTTCATGACAATGACAAAATTGAGGAGCAGGAAGTATTAAGATCAAATCTCATATAAAGCAATTATAAGCAAAAGATGTAGGAACCAAATAATATAAGTATAGTAAAGTTTACCAAAAATATGTGCTCCTTGAACATGTCAAAACTATAACCTACTAATTTAAAATAAGCTTAAGAAAATGAACTAACCCTTGAAAGAAAACATATACCAGAACTGGAAAATTTTGGAGAGGGTGAGGTGACAGAACTCAGGAAAGAAATAGAAATAAAAGAAAAAACTCATTTCAAAATTAAGACTAATTTTATTCTTAATAAACAGAACAGGTAACTATCTTGAGAGAAATAGAAGGTGAATAGGGGACAAACTTTAAAAGTAAAAATAAAATGAAGAAAGCAATTTACAAATCTAAGAGAAAATACAAAATATTGAAGACAGGGGAAAAAATTACAAGGATGAATAATAGGAATGCAGAATAGGAAACCCAGAGTAAGAACAAGCACTAAAAATGAAAAATCAAGGAAAACCTTCCTCTCCACCAAAAAAAGAAAAGATGGAACTATATACTGAGAGTATATCACATGCCTGAAAACATTGATTCAGAATGTCCAATACTATAATATGCTCTGATAAAATTACTGGACTTTAAAGTCAAAGAAAAAAATCTTCCAGTCTTTTAAACAGAAGGAATACATGACTTAAAAAAGAAAGAAAATTAAATAATCAACAGCAAAGCTTTTTTGTTTGTTTCATTTCACGTTTTCAAAAAATTCTTTTTATTTTGGGGATTATTAGAGGGTATATTTAAAAATTTTTTTCAAGATTCACATGCACCACACCCAGTGCTCCACGCAATATGTGCCCTCCTTAATACCCCCCACCAGGATCACCCAACCCCCGACCCCTTTGCCCTCCAAAAGCCTCAGTTTGTTTCTCAGAGTCCACAGTCTCTCATGCTTCATCACTCCCTCTGATTTCCCCCAACTCACTTCTCTCCATCGTCCAATGTCCTCCGTGTTATTCCTTATGCTCCAAGAGAAAATGGAAGAACATTCTTAAGAAACTGAAAGGAAGAGAACATGTGAGCCAAGGATTTTATATTGAGAAAAAACCAGCCTTCTACTATTTAGTAAGGACTCAGGAAAATTATCACTAACAAACAAGAATGTTGGTCCTGTGAGTACTTCTTGAAGATTTACTTAGAGACCAGGCTTCAGACAAACAAAATAACTGGAGAAATAACATCCTAAGGACAGGTGGAGACCATTAATTATATTGTTACCTGTAGAACTTAAACTAAGTGGGGTTAACTGGAAGAGGCTCCTACTGGCCAAAGATAGGACAATTTGATCTTCAATAACGATAATAGTTGCAATAGACCAAAAACCCATCAAATATGGTAAAAATCTACAAGTTCATAATGATTCATGAAAATAATAATAATTTTAAAAAAAGGTCATCTTTGGAGGATGATAGGAAACCAATATGTTGCTGGGAAAATCGGTCAATAAAAGGGAAAAATCAAACATGTTATCCTGCCTTTCCTGAATGAACTATATTACTGAGTGGCTGAAGAATAGACATGGGGACATACCTTCATATAATATTTCAACTAATAAATGAAAATGGATGATAGAAGGTCGCCATTTTGAAACCCCCACTGGGTGGATATAGGCATTTAGCATGACATCTGTGAGGATCACAGAAAAGTGATAACCAGATATCATGTGCCTACCAAACACTACTGATAGTCTTGCCAGATCACACTTGAAGCTGATGTATTCTCTCCATCCAGCCGCTGGTTTGCAGGATATCCAAGGCAGTGAGGAATGTGCTGAACCGCACCAAAAATATACAGTCAGCAAAGTTCAGCTACATCACATTGCCTGTGTTTTCCAACATAAACTATAAGGAAATGGCTATGGAGGAGAAATTTGTAGATATTAAATGTGAATTAAAATATATCAGATTTTTTGAAATGAGCAACTACCGTATCTAGGGATAGACTTTGGGGTGAAAAATGCATTTTTTACACACAAGGTAGTTGTTGCTTATAAAAATGAAGATAATGGTTATTATGGAAAGAGAGGGGTGGAACGAGGCATGTGGAAGGGGTTTCTGGAATGTCTCGCAAAGTTCAGTTTCCTGATTGGATGGTATTTGCCTTATATATTCATCAAGCATTTGTTGTACATAGTTTTATACATCTGTGTTTTGTTTTACTGTAAAAAGAATTAGAAAATAAATCAGTCCAGTCACAAACAATTTAAGGGTGGAAATGCCTAGGTGGCCAAAAAGCAGGCGATTTTAATATTTCTCTTTTTTTCTTTCATGGGTAATTTTTTTCTAATTCTACTTACACGAAACATGTCTTAGACCTGCAATTTAAAAGTCATAAGATGACATTTCAATATGAATTTGGTAAAAAATCAGCCACAGGGTCGCTTAATGTAGTAATAGGTATTTTAGTCGATGACTATAAAGCTCTTAGCTCTTACAGAACTTAGAACTGTTGTTTTTCTCGGAGAAGGGATATAGTGCTGGTAGAGTGAAAAGACCCAGGTTTGCAAGAGTAGCTTTCTCCTGACTTGTAGCTTTGAAAGCTTTGGTGTCAGCTTTCGGAGGGGTCAAAAAAGTAACACTAATCTTACCACCCTTGATGGTAAAATGAGAATGAAGGAAAGCTATTTATAAGGTGCAGAGTTCTATGCCATTATATTCCCCTTGTCTCATATAATGAGCTCTTCAAAATCTTTTGTTCTCCTTCTTTCTTTCTTACAGCAATAAACGAAAGCCTTAGTCTTTCAAGAAAGACATGGATAACTTAGAATGTTGGATAATTTGTGTAGTAATGAGTGTTTCTTTCAATTTCATCCTCAGATCATAATATCAATAGTTATTTGCTTAAAAAAGAAAAAGAACAAAGTATTATACCTAGCTTGAAGATAGAGCTGCATTTGATTATATTCATTATGCTAGGTGGGTGGTCTTTGCTTTTTACCAAACTGTTGCTCTAGTGCTTTGAAAGAGAGAGATATTAGATACTGTCATTAGATAGCAAATTAGACCAAATATGTAAAAATATCTTTTACCTTTTTTTGGGGTCAGAAAATAGGTGTGATTCATTTTCTTGGCTCGCTTTCAACTAAAGAATTACATTTTGCTAACCGGAATGTAACACCTAGTTTTTGTGGGGTGAATTACTTTCTATTTTTTTTTTTTTTTTATGTTACATAAAGCTTATGGCATTAGTGAATTCACTGCCTTTGGATTGTAAGTTTTGTTAGAAGTTTTTATTCCCCTTGATATGAAAATTCAAAAGGAAATAAAAATAATGCAATTTCTGCATGAGAATGCACTTTTTTTTCAATACTAAATTTGAACGTTATCACAATTAACTTCAGCCCCTGCTATAACTTTTTGGGAGGCAGGTTGGTGCTCTTTATTTGTTTTTTATATTTTTGTTTTGTGGGAGATGGGGTTTTTTGGTTGTTGGTTGGTTGGTTGGTTTTCCTTTGTTCTTCCACGTCTTCAGTGTCTTTACCTAAAGAACGTTTGATGCAGAATTAGAGGTGTACTTTCAATGATGTGCATTTTTTTTTCCCCAAGCAGAAGTTCATGTTGAAACCTAAATAGAGATAAGCTAGAAGAACATTATGCTAAGTGAAAGAAGCCAGTCCCAAAAGACCACATATCACCTGATTCCATTGATAAGAAATGTCCAGAATGGGCAAATCCATAGAAACAGAAAGATTAGTGTTGCCAGGAGCTGAGAGGTGGCGACAGGGTTAGGGCAGGGTAGGAGTGATTGCAAATGGGTACAGGGTTTCTTTTTTGAGCTGATGGTTGCAGCTGATAGTAAGTATCCTGGTACCTTACCCTCCTGGCCTTTCCCCCCACCCACCCCATCCAGGGCCACCTGATGGAAAGCCTGGATATGGCTTGAAAACCACTGAGCTCAATGGTAGAACGTTTTTATTGCCAGAGGAAGGTGGGCCAAGTAATGGAGGCCAGTACTTCCATATCTCATTGTATATTAACAAGGTTTAAGAGCAGACAGAAAAACAAATTGAGTCATAAATGCTTTTCTTTGTATTGGGGTCTTTTTTTTTTTTTTTGTATTTCTATCATGGAAAGCTTCTTCTTTTCTTTTCTTCTTTATCAAAACATGTACGGAGAATGCATCTATCAATGTAATGATCTGCAGTTGTGGTACCCATTGCTAGAGGTCCAAGTGTCCTTTATAAGGTGAAAGGTCCTTTGGCTTTAGCCTCAGTCCCAGACATTTCTTCTGTAAAAGTTTCCTTCTTTATTCCCAAGTGTTATTCTACTTCTTTCTCCTGTTCCATCTGGTTAGTACCCCCCAAACCATTGTCTATCTTAGCAACACTTTTCCTCTGCAGAGTGCCTTGGATTCTTTTTCTTTTCATGAATAGCTTATTTTCTGTCCTCCTTCTTTGTCTTTGGAAGGATCTGTACCTAAACAGCAACAGACATTATATAGTTTGTTCTGTGTTATTCTGGAAAGATTGGACACTGTGGGTCTGATGGCAAGACCTAGTGATGATGTGGGTGGTGGTCCTTGCTATACTTTTTTTTTTTTAAGTAAAATGAAAATTGTTGAACTTACATTATAAATAACTTGGACTCATTCCTCTCTGCTCTGCAAGCTTAAAGAATGAAAAGTTCTCTTAATTTTCTAGTAGAAGCAGACACATTTAGGTAGAAAGAGAGCAGATGGAAGGCTACAAAACCACATAAGGGCTGACTCAGAATTTAGTTGTTTTAAAAAATAGTTATATTTTTTAAGCTTCTGTTTGCAAAACAAGTTTGTATGAGTCCTGGGCATGCTTGTCATAGAGATGGACTAAGGAGGGTGCAAAGAGAAGGGGGGCCTGGCAGCAAGTAAGCAGTGTATTTAGTACTGGGTTTGTTATTACAGAAGAGTTCTCTGGTTTTGTTTTGTTAAGTGATAGGAGTGAGGCCTCTCCAGGTTTAGGGTGAATAGCCAACTAGGAGTCAGAAAAACAAGACTTTAATTTAGCTCCCTGCAGGTAACATAAATATCTTAAATACCTTTTCACAAGGACCGAAGTTGGTGTCTGTGTAACATACTGTAAATAAAAACTAGAGTTGGTGATGGAGAGTAAGATGCTGAGGCTTTGGGAACAATTCATGAGATGGGAAGAGGGGTTGTGGTGGGGGTGGATTTCAGCTCACTTCACCCCAAATGATTATTAGCTAATCATCCTGAAATGGTTAAGGAAAGAGTAACATTTCATATTGCATCACGAATTTAGTCCATGTCCAATAATGATCTGTTTGTATGCTTGGGAAAGACAGACTGACAGTATTGTGGCCCTATTCCTTCTCTCTTATTTATTGCTTTCTCCTTTTCCAGACTCCAACAGATGCTGGCTTGTGGGAAGTCAGTAGGCGCTAGATAGCTCAGCCTCATTTATTCACCGTAGTTAAAACCATATTATATCCAAAATCCTTCATCATCACTAAACACACTTAAGAGCAAGTCACAACTCTTTTATTAGTAGGAATTAGCCAATAGCATTGCCAAAACTGATTTTACTTTTTGGCCCAATTTTTTAAATATTGGAGAAATGAGCTAGTTATGAAAATAAAAAAAAATATGAACCAATTGCTGGATATATTTAATGAGGAGTCCTGGTTGTCTCGTGATTTTGTGACATGCTTTGTTGTTCTAGAAATACATAAAGCTACTGAAACTGTTCTCATTCATATCTGTTTGAAATTTATTATAGCTAGTATCTCCTCCCATTTTAATGAAAGAAGTATAATTTTTTCAACTTTCTAGACAACATCTGGGGAAGACGTACGAGACTTCACAAAGGTGCTGAAGAATAAGTTCAGATCAAAGAAATACTTTGCCAAACATCCTCGGCTTGGCTACCTTCCTGTCCAGACAGTTCTTGAAGGTGACAACTTAGAGACGTAAGTTTAATTTTAATATTAAAACGTTCATGTACTCTTTTCTCTGATGTCTCTTATTATGTTAGTGATACAAGAGAAATGATCCGATACCAAAAAGAATTTGTGTTTTGGTAAAATGTTTCATTTTTTAAAATTTTTACTCTCTTTTTTAATTTAAATTCAATTAGCCAAGGTCTAGGACATCGTTAGTTTTTGATATAATGTTCAGTGATTCATCAGGTCAGTATAACACCAGGTGCTCATTAGCTCATGTGCAAAGTGTTTCATTTTAAAAGAGGTAAATTAATATCCACTACCAGGCTCAGAGTCCACAGTCTCTCATGCTTCGTCTCCCCCACTGATTCTCCCCACTTCACTTTTTCTTTCCTTCTCCTGATGTCCTCCATGTTATTCCTTATGCTCCACAAGTAAGTGAAACCATATGATAATTGACTTTTTCCGCACTGGGTGTAGTGCATAAACAATGAGTCTTGGAACACTGAAAAAAATTTTAAAAAATTAAAAAACAGAGAGGTATATTGACCTTGGAATCAGTCTTCACATGAATTTTTGCTGTTTCCTTTTGACAATGCCACCGCTAAAATTTTAGATTTAATTTTGCATGTGTTCCTCCACTTTAAAAATATGTATTATTATGTGTTCATCCTTTGCCTTGGTCATTTCTTTTCCTCTTAAAAATAATTGAAGTGCATTGTGTTATGTACTGTTTCATGATTTTATTCATTTTCCATTTTTCCTCTCGTGGGGATATTTTGCTATTTCACATAGTGTGTTTTATACTTATTTTACGTATTTTTATAGTAAATTTATTAATAATATTGGATCTCTTGTTTCATATATACCTGCCCTAAAATCTCGTCAAAGTCTTGTATTTCTAATTTTTTCTCTCTTGAGCATGAAGGCAGCAAAATGAGATAGCTGTATAGGTACATAAATGGATAAAATTTCTTAAAAGTAGGTACTTTGAGTTTGTAAGTATAAATGAAACAAAGTCTCAATGTAGCAAAATTACTATGGCATTGTAAAGAAAAGAAAAATAACAACTTATAACCAGAAGTGAAAAGAAAAAGAATTTTTAAAGAAAGCCAGAAGAAATGCAAGAAGTAATTTTAAATTGTGAAACAATGATATATCAGGATCAAAATAGATCTGATTTTAAATCTTTGAATCACTTTTAAGAAATCTTAGCATAAATACACCTGCTGAGGTAATTTTCTTATGCTTGAATCTTGGGAAAAGTTAATGTTTATTGCTAATCATTAGCAAAGTACCTACTCATAAAAATAGTGATATTCTAGTTACAGAAAGCTGCCCTCTCAAATGACTCTAGAAAAGGTCAGAGGTGTGAAGTGTGAAGTTTTCTACATTCTTCTGTAAAGAAACTTGTAGTGAGAAGTGCAAAAAGTGTGTTGAGTGCAATTTTTGTGAAATCAGTCTTTCTTTAACCTTCAAAACTCTTAGTTCATTTTATGGAGTGTATGAGAGATACACAGAGAGCAGTCATAGTCTAGTATTATGACAGTCCATGACTCAAAGATATCAAAGTGGAGGGATACACTACTTAGCCTGGGTGGGTTTTTTTCCTTATAAAGCTTTGTAGACCATTGGCTTTGCTGAGTTTGTGTACAAATATAGATTGTTGTTTTTTGTTGATTTGTGGAGCTTCTAAGAAGTGGGAGAGAGACCATAACCAAAGCACATAGATATTTGATCCTTCTATACATAATGTTATGGGTGCATGACTATATATGTTGATGGATCCCAAAATACTACATATTTAAAGCATCTAGAAAAATTCCAACTTTTTGATAACTTTGCTTGATATCAAACTGTGTACAATGAAAATACTATGCCTCCCCGTTATTTTTTCCACAGTGTATTTTTATTGGAGCAATTTCAGTTTAAAGAGAGCAATTCATATACTTAAAATCCATAAGGAAAAGTAGATTTTTGGTTCTCTCTTTGTTTTGTGGGTATATTTCTGTCCTTTTCTTCCAAAGGTCATATGATTTTATATTCTTATTTGTTTTACCATCTAATATATAGTTTAACTGTGCTGAACACTCCATGATAAACGCACAGTTTTACTTCCCTTGGTATCAGATCTAATTAACCTTTGGAGTAGCTGCCTGAAGCATAGAATTATCACATAGTGCTTTTATTTACAAGACAATTTGATAGGCTTGAACTAGTGATGCACCTTTCAGTCTTAGAATAAACCATTGGCATTTGTGTCATTTCAAATATCTACATCCTTCATATGAGTCATGCATCTAGATCTATCTTTTATACTCCTTTTAAGTATTTTTGATAATTTGCCTTTTCATGTCAAAATAACCATTGATATCAGTCATTCTATTCTGAGTGACGTAGTTAAAGTCACTCAGACAAAAAAGAGCAGAAAAGCATACTAAATAAAAATTTCGTGCTGTAATTTTTGGCTGTAATTCTAAAAATGCTTCATTTCACCTATCATCAATTTACCAGCATTTTCAGGGAAAGGAAAATAAGAAAAAGAAAGGAAGCAGTATAAGATTAAATAGGATGTCACAAGATGTTTTTTGAAAAAGATTTATGAGATACGGGATAGAGTGGGCATGTTTTCTTCTTTTTTTAATTCTAGAACACATTCTTGAAGTTGGTATAGTTCATTTTTCTGCTGAACCCTTTCTAGTACAGGGCCACTTAATCTTCTCGTGTAACAATTTATGTGAAGGGGTAGTACAGTTTGATTTCGTTTATTCTCCTATTTGTGGGAGAACATTGGAGAAAAACCAGTCAAGTGGTAAATGTGTTGAAGTTATTTATGAAGCTGATTAGAATTTTCTTTTGCGTCTTTCTCTTTCATCCCTGCAAAATGTAGTATCTTACCCCTATCCAGTAATTATACATGCATACCTAGAGGGGATTTAGGAGAAAAAGGAGTTATTTCTAAAAGGAGGTAAGCAAACCCATGCTTACATTTTATTCAATTAATTTGGTAACTATATGCACAAGAGTTTTCAAAAAATAAATCAAAATAAAGGAGTATAACTTTATTGAAGAGTTGCCATTGAAAATAAACCGAAGAAACAAGCTAAGATAATAGCAAAAGTCATTTGAGAATTGTCAGAGATTACTATTAGATACAAGGTAGGTTGGTTTCCTTAGAAGTTAAAGAAGTAGAATTAGACACTTCTGCCCTGTATTGGTTAAAGTGAAACAGATGAGTTTTATGGTCCTTTTCAATTCTTATTGGAGCAAGAACCAACTCATGGACTGGGAAGAAGTGAGGAAGTGAGTCTCAGCTGAACTGAGACCTGGAAGAGTCCTAGGGCCAGACATGCACCATTTGGTGTGGGAGGAGGGGAGGGGGAGTTTCTAGGCAAGGGAAGTATTTTCAAAAGCCCAAGGACAAGATCATTTGGGGAATTGGTGTAGGAAGCTGGGGATAGTGGCATGAAATGAGAGTGGACAGAGAAGCAGGACCCACACAATGAAGGGCCTTGTAAGTGGTGCCAAGGTGTTCGGATTTTATCCTGAAAACAGTCAGGAACCATTGAAGGTTTCTATGTGAAAGCACACCAGGACCACACCTACCCTGTCGCAAACAGATTGAAGAAGGCAAAACACTGGAAGCCTAAGGCAATGAAAGAATCATTAAAATTTCAAGGAAAGTCTGGATTATATTTCATATAATATTAAGTTTATTTAGTAGAGTCTAATTCATTGCATATTAGTGTGTAATTAACCCAAACACCCCAGTGAGCCCCTACTCTGGAAAGCAGGGATAGGCTACATTATTGACTGTGTCTTATTTTGAACCCCCTTTAACTATAGACTCTACCTGAGCAGTGGGGATATTGCCTTGTTTTTATCTCCCAGAATTAAATGAGAAAATTTATCACTTAACCTTTTTTTTTTTTCTGTAAGTCAAAACAGTTTGAGGTCAATGAGGCCTAAAGTTTGATTTTTTTTCATCTTTATTTCTTTTCTTAGAATTCTCTGTTCTCAATATGTAAAACACTTTCGAGAACTATTTCGGTTCAGCTTTCTACCTCTGCCACTCTTATCTTAGTTCAATGAATCACTTTTGTGTTAACTGAATTAACTTCACAAGAACCAGTCATGCAGTTTCACAAAGCTTTTCCAAGTTCAATTAAGATAAAAAATACATATTTTTCTTGTGTTTAAAGTTTGCCGCAGATGTGGTAGTACACTTAAATTTTAGAAATGCTTTCTCTGAATAACTATTGTTTTTTGGAAAGTTTATAGCACATCATTCACTTGACATTTAACAACTATATCTCAGAGATAAGGAAAAGTAATGATGAAAAAATGATTGAATGATACTGTGTTGTTTCATTGTTGTTATAACTAGCTTATGTGCATGATTAAGTCTGTTTACAAATAGACTGGCTCAATGCCTATTTTTGAAAGTAGGTCCTTATAGTTGTAGTTTTTCAGCCCAGTAAGATGCCCTCCATCTCCTTTTAATCTTTGCTATTCCGACATTAACTTGCGCTGCCCAGTAGGAGTTAATGAGATCATTAACTTTTTCTTAAGTTTCTATGTATAATAGAAATAGCAGAATCAATTCAATCTAGAATAATTTAAACTTTCCTTCTTCTTTGTTTCAATCAACTTGAGCTTATGCAGGAGACTTTAATTATTTAATTAAATAAAGAACTAATTTTCTTTAGACTTTTAAATTTCCCCATTCATCACACCTCCCCTTACTCTCCTCAAAACAACAACAACAACAAAACAAAAACAAAAAAGCCTAGGGTTTTTCATTCTGTTCAGTTGTTTTTGAAAGATATTTCATGGAGATGTGGGGATTTCTAGGCAGTTTTTGAGATTGGAGTGCCCCCAGGGCTGGGAGTGGTACTGAAGGATCTAGGTCCAGATAGAGACAGAACACATTTCCTTATCATTTTCACAGATTGAACTTCCAGAAACAATTTTGTTTGAAGAAAGCATGTCATCATCTAGTTGCTTTCACCTTAATGGATATTATGTGAAATTTGGGGTGGGTGTAGGGGAGAGGATCTAGGTGTAACATCTTCTTTCAGTGCCTCTGGGAGGCTGAAGTACTTTGTGCCCAGTTGGATTTGAATGCTTACATTAAAAACTGAACAAAGAATCAGGAAAATCTCATTTTATTGCAAATCTGCCATCAATATATGATGTAGTCTTTGGAATTTCTGACCAAGTTTCTTCTCCAGGAAAAACATAATCGGGTTGCATCATCTCTCAGTATATCATGGAGCATTATCTTTTCAATTATTCCATGTTTTTGAGCTATCGTAGAGCATTTTGTTTCTTTTTTTCTTTTCCAATGAGGCTATTTCAAGATGCGCTTGCTGTCCTGTAACAAATATGCTGTAATATCTGTGAAAAGCCCCCGTGGCACTTGAAGGCACAGCATTTTGTCTAAGATAAACAGGGACTTGTGCTATTTTTGATTTCCCCAGGGTCCACCTCAGGGCAACCAAACGTGAGAGTGGAAGACAGTTGAGAATGTCTTCTCCTCCAGCTTCCCACTGCTTTTGTCTGCAATGTCTCTCAAGTGCTAGTTCTGTGACTTATGTTTCCCTCTCCCCCTCTGCAGTCCTGTCACACTGATCAGCATGTGGCCGGAGCACTATGAGTGAGTATTCACAGCTCTGTCCCCTGGAGTCATACCGGTACTCTGATTGGTGTCATTAGCTGGGGCTGATTACAAAACTCTTGCACTGGAAGAATGGTCTGCCTCCTGGGTAACAATCCTCATGGTTTGTTTGCATGGCAAATTCACTGTTTAACTAAGCTAACAGTCTAATGGTTACGTCTATCAATATTTAGGCATAAAACCGTTTCTTTGCTTTTTCTTTTATAGCCCCTCACAGTCTCCTCAGCTGTTTCATGATGACACCCATTCCAGAATCGAACAATATGCCACACGGTAAGAAGCCTTGACAGGAGCCCTCCCCTGTGCTGCCCCCCAGAATGTATCTATTTCTGTATGAATCCTCTGTTGTCTGTGTGCCTTGATTTAAGAGATGTTTTGCAAGAGTCGTGGCTCCATTATATTTGGAATCTGGGTTCTCATCTTTCCATGTTGTGATTTGTGCTTTACCAAACACCTGCTGTACAGTCAGGGAAGAGTGAATCTCTGTGGCGCGTGATTATGGAGCTCATGAGAATCCAAATGCTAGACAAGCAGGATTTTGATACTGTAACCTATTTCAGTGAATGAGCATAGAAACTGAAAGTATTCTTAGGAGATTGTGCACACATGAATTACAATATATAATTAAATGTATGTTAATGCATTATAATAGAGGTTTATTTTAGAGTCCCTGAATAATACAGAGTATAGGCTGGTCTTGCTGGCATGCACAAAGTTTCAGAAAAGAAGTGCATAGGCAGTGTCTCTTGGGCTAGCAACTAGCTCTTCCTAAAATGGTTAGTTCAAGCATTGTATAAATAGTAATACTTGAACTGCATCTTGGCCAGATAGAATTTCTGGGAAAAGGTAGGCTTATACTAATGGAAAAGCATACTTCAAAGCATTGAGCTGGGAATGAACATGGCTTGTTTAAAGGAGTAAGGAGTGAGGAATGAAGGAATAGAAGCTGAGATCTGGTTTGAAGCCCCACTTGCTAAGGAGTTGGGTTATATCTTAGGTAAAGGGGGGTCTTGGTGAGTTCTTAGACATGAGAGGAGCATAATCAGATTTATGAGAATGGAGACCCATTGTAGGCCTGGGAGATAAGTTAGGAGCCTAGGTGAATTAAGGGTCTATATAGCATGGTAAAAGATGAAGGCCTACAAGTCTGAAGGCAGTGGTGATTGAGAGGTAGCTCAACATTCAATGTTGTTTTAAATTCCCAATCTTACTAGATTTTGGCCTTTTCTTTTTTTTTTTTAAGTTGTTTTTTTTTTTTTAATTTATTTATTTGACAGGCAGAGATTATAAGTAGGCAGAGAGGCGGGCAGAGAGAGAGAGGAGGAAGCAAGCTCCCTGCTGAGCAGAGAGCCTGATGCAGGGCTGGATCCCAGGACTCTGGGATCATGACCTGAGCTGAAGGCAGAGGCTTTAACCCACTGAGCCACCCAGGCGCCCCTGGGCCTTTTCTTATTTTGTCAGGATTATGACGGTTTGAGAATGACAGAGAGAGTACCTCAGTTGACCATGCCATCTGGGGCCATGTGATGGAACCTCTTTATTTTCATTTTTCAGGCTGGCCCAGATGGAAAGGACTAATGGATCTTTCCTCACTGATAGCAGCTCTACCACAGGAAGTGTGTAAGTAGATCATGAAATTAGCACTGCTGGGGAAGGCCAGGTCTTGTCATGGCTGTCGGAAATAATCTTCATTGATTATGGCTCTGAATTTGATCCCAATCAAAATTGATAAGTGTGGTTACAGAAATGTCTAGATAGATTTTACGCTTTCAAGCCATGATAATATAAATTGGATATGTTTCTTTAGTTTCATATAAGTTAATGAAAAAATCCTGTATTTGTCAACTAATTTGCCTCAGAAAGATCAGACTGTTCTATTTATAAATATGTTTATAGATATTCATTCCATTTGTCAGATATTTCTTTTTGACAAATGTATTTCCACAGAAGACATGCCCTTCTATAAAATCCTCTTCCGTCTATTGGCTCACTTTTTCCCCATAATCCCTGCCATTTAACAACTATAACCCACACAAGCTTGGACCTATAACTCCCCACTCTTTGCTGAAAAGTCTTATTTCCTCTGCCAATATTTTATTATATTAGCAATTAGGAAAAGTCTCATTGACTTTACAAAGATAATTAAAAACTTTCTAGGCAAATATTTTATCTCTGATTGTCCTACCATAATGTGTCGTCTTGCTTTGAAACTTCTTCCCTCCCCCTTTAGAATTTTTAATTTTGCATGATGTCTAAAACGTTTCAGTAATGTCAAGTTTACTTGTTATGTAATTTCACTGTTGTTTGCATCTGGTGGAAAGCTGTAAGGCTTCCAGAAGAGTTACAGAATATAGTACTCAGGTGTTTTATACTAAAAAAAAAAGTGACAGAGAGAGCCAAGTTGTAGTACCTTACCCACTCTAATATAGAATAAGTCCCTATGAGTGTTTTATATCCTTTATTTTAAGATTATTTATGTATTTATTTGACAGAGAGAGAGAGAGATCACAAGTAGGCAGAGACAGGCAGAGAGAGCAGGGCAAGCATGCTCCCTGCTGAGCAGAGCCGGATGTGGGGCCCGATCCCAGGGCCCTGAGATCATGACCTGATCCTAAAGCAGAGGCTTAACCCACTGAGCCACCCAGGCGCCCCTCTATCAATGTTTTAAAAACTGTTTTACTATCATTAAGCTTATAAATAATGTCAGGAGGTTTTTCAATTTTAAATTTCAAACATTATCCTGTTAGTACTTTACAAGAATACAGTAGTGATTTATACATTATTATTCATGTACTATGAATATGAAACAATTCCCAAACCAAGATAATAGCATATTTATAATGTTTGTTTCTATTTAGCTACCAGTGTATATTTTATATAAAGTAGTTAGATACCTTGAGTAGCCCCTAAATGATTCCCACAAGGTTGATAATAGTCAAAGAATTATATGGAATACAAAATAATCATTAAAACCAAAATAATTAAAATCAAATTTAAATTCTTTAAAAAGGTGTTGGTCATGTCCTGTGAACAGAGTGAAGGTAATGCTCAAATTTAGCACATCCTGTCCTCAACTTAGAATAAACAGTATTTTAAAATTTAATACTGTTGTTTGAGAAAAAGAAAAAAATAATCAGATGACTAACAGCTGAATACATTTTAATATACTATCATATAGCTACATTAACTCATTCATCTTGTCCAACAAATATTTCTTATATATCTACCATCCGTGGTATGTTAGAGCCAGTGTTAAGAGACTGCTGTACATTTTCAAGAAGTTGTTTAAGCTGTTTGTTAAACAGAACCATTATAGAAATTAATTCATATACACTTACAATTAACTAAATTAGATTCAAATGAAAACAAAAGTCATACTCAAACGCCGCCATGCCCTCGTTACTCTACTTCGTTTTACTATTATCTGTGTTCTTGGAGTAATTTATTGTATTTGTCAGATGGTGTACAACTGTGTATCTTTTCCAAACTCTACATTTCAGTAAAGTCATTAGTTTGAAATTGGCCTTGATGAAAGTATTTAAACCTTAGAAATGGCAAAAGCTACAATTCAGGACCATTTTATTCCTTTGTTTTTTTGGAAAACTCCTTAAATGTTTATCAGTGTGCCAGTGGCACATACCTAGTGGGGTCAAAGTCCACAGATGTAACTACTATCCCCATGAATTTTACCGGCTCAAGGGAAGAACCACTGATAAGTGTTTGTAGAGAAAGAACATTGGGTGGGCATTTTTTTTTTTTTAAGATATATTTATTTGAGGAGGAGAGAGAGAGAGAGAGAGAGAGAGAGAGAGAGAGTGTGTGTGTGTGTGTGTGTGTGTGTGTGTGTGTATGTGTGTGTGTGTAAACAGGGGGAAAGGCAAAGGGAGAGAGAGAATCTCAAGCAGACTCCCCACTAAACACAGAGCCCAATGCTCATGACCCTAAGATCCTGACCTGAGCTGAAACCAAGAGTCCCATGCTCAAATGACTGAACCACCCTGGCCCCCCTGGAGGGCATTTTTGAGAGACAGATCAAGACCCCCAAAGAACTTCACATCCTAATTCCTGAAAGCTATTCATGGGTCTCTTTATATGTCAAAAGGGACTTTGCACATGTGATTAAGTTAAAGATCTTGAGTTGGGGAGCTTATCCTAGGTTATTTTAAGTGCACCCCATGTCATCCCATGAGATCTTATAAGAGTGGGGGAGAGTCAGTTAGAGAAAGATACAGCCAGAGAAGCAGAGGTCAACTACAGAGAGATGTGCAGATACCACGCTGCCAGCTTTACAAATACAGGGATGCAGGTGACCTTTGATACTGGAAAAAGCAAGGAAAGAAATTCTCCCTTAAATGTAATATTCAATTAAATTAATAGCATAAGAACGTATCTGTCAGCCACTAAAGAGAAACCGTTTTCCAGTCACTGGTGCGTTCAGATTTTCTCAGGACTATGTTAATAAACCTTATTTTGATAAAGCCAATCCTGGAAGTTTTTTGCTCTGTCACAGTTTGAATTACTGAGTATTCTGGGTTTTTTTTCCCATGACCGTGGCAGTGATTCTTCCATTCCAGTGAGATTGCGAACGAGGACTCTGAGTCCTTGAAGCCCTGAACGGGATGGGGAACCCACCGGTTAGACTTTGGAGTGGTCACCTTGGCTCACTTCACTGTAGAACACTTACTCATATAAGCATTTCCATTTTAGCCAGGACTGCTGACTTGACACTGTGAATAGGTATTCCACAGACTGCAATAAATACCTTTCCTCCCAGTGGATAGAGTCTTACCAGGAGCATGCTTCTTACCTCCTTCAGGCTGATGGTACTCCACAGGGTTTGTGATGGAAAGGTTAGGAACCAAGCCCCACTCTTTATTCCTCCGGCTGTCCTTATTTGTTTCCGCATCTAATAAATTAGCATCTTGGATCACAAGACACAGGAAGAAATCTTAACTGCTTTGAACAGGATGCTGTGCTCTTCATTCTCTGCTTTCAGCTTTCTTGCTTCCTACAGGACCTTACTGTAGTAGCAGTAAGTACATAACGGACTCCAACCCTGGCCTTTCCCTGGAAATTTCCTAAAGCTACAGCACTGACAGGGTCATGACACAATCCTGAGACAGTAGAGGACAGTTTCCAATCACGAGGGTCATCCGTTTCGGAGCGAGGGTTGGTGCCTTCTCAAGGAAGCGTTGGCTCTTCTGCTTCGCTCATAAGTCCATCCTGAGGCATCAGCATCAGAAGATTAGCAATTTGTATTGTTGTTGGGAAAAACTGAAAGCTAACTCAGAGTGCCTTAAGCCAAATAAATAAATAAATAAATAAATAACTTCTCTATTACATTTTGGAATTTTTCTCACTTCTGAATTCTCATCCTTTTCTTTAGGTCCTTTGAGTGGAGGTTTTGTTATTCCAATAGGTCATAAAAATGTCATTAGTACTCTTGAATAACAACAGGGGTGATACAAAACAGCCACCACTCCCCCTCTGTGAATATTCTGTTGCTCTAAGCTCTTCATCTGTCCTTGCTTCTTTAATCCTCTGAGACCCCTTGAGATGCTATTCTTGTTCCTGTGACCACCATCTTACAGATGAGTACATTGAGACACTGAGAGGGTAAGGAGCTCGCTCAGGGTCTCACTCGTCAGTAAGTCGTGGGATTCAAACCCAGGCAGTCACAGGTGCTCCTGACCATCGCTGACCACCTCACTGTTACGCCTATGTGGAAAGGGAAGGCTTCCCAGATGGGAGCCCCACAGTGGGGGTGGGGATGGTGGTGGTCAGAGCTTCTGCAGTACTCCTTGAGGTCATCACTTTCCCTGTCCCAATCCTGCCCAGTCTCCATCCACACCTTGGCTTCACAGTTCAGACCTAATTAGAAGATATTTTAGCTCCGTACCTCCAAGACTGATCTCCTAAATGTGGTTTGGGATGATCTCAACTGTAGGCGATAAAAGAAATCCTAATACTTTCAGGTGTGAATTTTGAGATTTGAACTTGTGATTTTAAATTATCCACGGTCTTTGTAGTCATTAGTATCTTCAAAAGCAGCCATCCTGCCCTGCAGTTTGGGCCTTTCCCTGTCCCCCAGATTGGGCTATGGAACCAAGTCCCTGGCTCCCAATAGCATTCATCCTGTGAAGCTGGTGAATTTGTTGTTGCATTCCCATGCCTCACGGGCAGCTGCCTCCCCAACCCAGACATGAATCAGTCCCAAGGCTCTTCCCCCACATAGACCCAATTCCCGGTGCTCCCTTTCCTCCTAAAAGTCTGCCTTTGGACAAATTAAAAATCCAATAATTTTGAGGATAATAATTTTCTTTGAAGGAGGAATTGCACACCCATGACTCAAACCAAAACAGGACCCAGGATAGTCCTGGGGAATCTCAGGAACCCAAGGGCAGATCCTTAGACCATTGCCATTAGGGTGTCTCCCTCCATCTGCTACCTGTCCTTGAGTGACACTGTCTTATATACAAAGATCAAACTGGGGTCTGACTTGCAGTGACATTGCTGTTTGTACCTCTGAAGCCTAGAACAGAAGAATCCTTGAGAGGAGGGAAATTATTGTTATTTTTGATTACGTCTTGCCTACTTTCAAAAGGTCATTGAATGACTCATAGTCCTTTTGTCATCTGATACATACTAATTTCGTAATCTAGATGGTGTTTACCATATGCAACTTAAATATATAATTATACTCCATTTAATGGTATTTCAGTGGTGCAGACTTATTTTTTTGCAACCTTTTCTGTTTTAGCACTATTGACATGTAAAAGCCCTTATCTGGTACCTCACGTACTATCTGTCTTTCAAGGGTATGCTCTTGGTTTTTACTATGTATAATTAAGAACTTGAATGTATTTACTTTTATATTTAACTCTTAGGACTAATAATCTGTGAGAAATACTTAAGGCTGAAATTATATGTTATACATAAATGGGTTTTTTTTTTTGCTTTTGTTTTTGTTTTAGAAATTGCCTTAAATCCCTTTTGGATACCGCAATGAAAGGATATAATGATAGTGGTGATGATGGTGATTACAGTAATAATTTAAATCCTATCAACTCCCTAGAAAAAATGAAGTTATGTCAATGTTTATAACATAATTTATCTCAGATCTAATTTTGACTTGTTTGTGTATAAATTTGTTTCACAGACACTAGTCCCCAAATCTTGAAAACAGAACACTAGTAGGTGCTAATATTGAGCACTGAGTATAGCCCCTGAGTCAGATGCTTGCGGGGACGAATGTTCTAAGGGACTCAGGGGTCTGAGGGTACCTGTGACAGGGCAAGAGCTCTGGGCTAGGATCCATGATCAAGTCATAGGGACACCTCCCCACCCCGCCCCAGATAGCTACAGGCTTTGAGTTTTCTTTTGACTCTTCCTGTTCTTTTTTTATACTTTTTAAACTTTTACTTTTAGTCCTTAATTTCCTTTAAAGTGAATTGTTCATAGGATTCATACAGTGGCTTTTTAAACCAAAGTGAAAATCCGTTTACTTCTTATTTATTGAAATACCTGAGGTTAACATCTACTTTTGTTCTGTTTTGCATTATCCTTGCTTGTTCTTTCGTTCGTTCTTCTGCTTCATGGACAGAATGCTTCGCTGGACATTTGCATGGTCCGGCTGGTCACAGGAATGGCTGGGTTAGGGCTCTAGACCTTGCTCCTTAGCCTTTTGACATCAGATATTAGAGTAGTAGGCTAAACCTTTTGCTTCTCTTGCAAGAGTTACTGTTTTGTTTTGACTTCTAGTTGATTGCTTGAGACGCTTTATCCTTAAAATAGAGAAATCTCATGGGGTTTTTTCTTTTATTATTATTTTTTAATTTTTTTTGGATACTCAGACTTTTTAGTTTCTATACCTTTTTTTTCAGCTTGAGGAATAGTTACAAAATACTGCATTATACCCTTACTTTGCTATTCCTTTATTTTATGCCCACTATATCTTTATGCCTTGTATTTTTCCTCTCCATATTTTAGATCTCTACTTTTTATCCTCTCTTGCTATTACTTCTATCTTAACTTGAACTGGATAAAGTGCCTGCAGACACTGGCCGTGATAAGGATCGCTGACCTAGCGTGTTGCCATCCTTAGCAGCTAATTGGTGTCCCCGTGTGCTGATGCGTTAGCCTGATCACCTGCCTCTGTCCTTCATAATGGTTAGGGTTAGTGGGGCACCTGGGTGGCTCAGTCGTTAAGCATCACTCTTAATTTTAGCTCAGGTCTTGATCTCAGGGTCGTGAGTTCAAACTCCATGCTGGGCTCCACACTGGGCATGGAATGAATGAATGAATGAGTGAGTGAGTGAGTGAGTGAATGAATGAATGAATGAATTAAGTTTAGGGTATTGGCCATATAGTTCCCATCAGGAAAATGCCCACCCCTAACCCACACCCTTTCTAGTCTGACTGAGCGACACAGGCAGCCCAGGGGCTTTTAAATGCTGCTGCTCTGCCCTGTCTTCTACCTATTCCCTCCTCATATCCTCATCCTTCCACAGTTAGGAATAAGCATGCAGTTCTTCTAGAGGCTCCTTGATTTATTTTTCAGTGACACTGCATTTTCTCCAGAAAGGTCATCAAAGGGTGATTTCTAGCTTATTTCAGTCTGCATCCCATCCATGTTCCTTATTTCCGGTTTCTCACTGGGTGATGATGGTTCTATCCCTTCCCCGTTGAATTTTATAGAGGGATGGTGAGGTTCAATATCAACGTTATATTGTGCTCCTAACCAACATGCATGACCTTTATTTTTGTCAAATGTATGTCCACACATACTCCATGTATAAACTTAGAGAGAGGGAGAGGTTACCAATAAAGGAACAAAAGAAATCAATCAGTAGTTCATCTGAACCTTTGCTTTGGCTGTTCTGCTGGGATACAAGTCATTTTTCTCCTTTGCTTCATCATATCATTCTGCCATCAGGGCTCAGGACACCCCTTTTCTATAAGTTCACTAACTCTCAGGTGCAAGTTCAAGTCCCCTTTTCATTGCAGTAAACTGTGATCACACAGGGTTGCATTTTCAGGTTGGACTCAGAGGAATCAAAGATCCTACCTCGAGAACTGGGTGTTTCCTGGCAGCTGCCAGGCACCAGTCTGAGGTCCCAGAGGGCCTCCGCCGCTCCCCAGACTCTCTGGGACTGCAGTCGAGTGTGCTCTGACCCCAGTGCCACAGACGAGGGCTCTAAGGGACATTTGCAGGCACATCACTGTCAGACGGGCTGGTGCAGTCATGACAGAGCTCTGTTTTATACCCTCAGCGCTACTTACTTGTTGTTTTCCTGAAGCCCTATCCTATACATCCATAGATTGCGGGATCTGCTTACCAGACACAATGAGAACAGCCCAGGTCCAATCTGCTGAAGTACTCACTCCATAGCTAGAGACTCCAGCTGGCAGGAACCAGGGAGCCAGTCCTTTGCGTGATTCCAGGGAGATCTGACTGGGTGCCCCCATAAAGGAAGAGAGGGGCTCCCAGGCCCTTCCTTCTCAAGAATGTACCAGTTTTGTCTATCTCGTTATGCTTCTGTCTCTGGCAACCGTTAGATTCTACCACGTGATTCATGTGTCTAATTCATTAGATGAGTAGTTAGAAAAGTAGGAGAGTCTAGGTTTAAGGACCCGTAGTTTCTTGTTTTAATGCAGAATGATTGATCCTGGTGAAGATATGCTGATAATATCAAGTAAAATATCTGTGGATATTTATAAATATCTACAGTTAAAATTTTTGCTATGTTATTTAAATGAAAGGGTAGGAGGATTATATTCTACCATTCTGTGGGTTACAACGCATTGCAAGATGGCTTTCAGCCAAACACTAAAGCCAGTGAAATCAATTTAGGCCTTAGTCCATGTGGGCTGCCATAATACAACTATAGGCTGGCCAGCTTAAAAATGACATTTATTTATCACAGTTTGGGAGTCTGGGAAGTTCAAGATCAGAGTCCTAGCAGATTTGAAATCTGGTTAGAGCCCTCTTTCTGGTTCATAGATGGCGCTCTTCTCACTGTGTGTGTCCTCATGTGGCAGAGATGGGAAGCCAGCTCTCTGGACTCTGTTCTAAGGTCACCCATCCTGTCCATGAAGCTCCACCCCCATGACCTAATCACCTCCTAAAGGCCCCGCCTCCTAGTGCCATCACACTGGGAGTTAGGCTTCCATCTAGGAGTTTTGGGGATCTACAAACAGTCTAGAGCAGTTTTTAAAATTAAATATTTTAATCTACTCATTTAGTATTCAATTGCTAATTTTGCCTAAGGTATCTCTTCTATTAACTAAATAAGTGGTAGACCTTCTTTGGTACCTCTGCTGAATAGAATCTCTTCTGAGGTTTTGTGATATATACAGGTTAGTCTAAGGCAAAGCATAAAGTTGTTGGTATGTGTAGTACACATACCTTTTAGATAAATACCTTTCTAGCACTTCATGTTTTTATTTTTACCCTTTTAAAAGATTTTATTTATTTGACGGGGAGAGAGAGTGTACAAGTAGGGGGAACGGCAGGCAGAGGGAGAGGGAGAAGCAGACTCCCCACTGAGCAGGGGGCCCAACTCGGGACTTGATCCCAGGACCCTGGAATCATGACCTGAGCGGAAGGCAGATTTTCACTGACTGAGCCACCCAGGCATCCCCTTCCTAGAGTTCCAGAGGGAGGTTAGAGGGACATGGAGCCCCGCTGCCATCCCTATCATCGTTGTTTCTACTTCCCTTACAACCAGAGACATCCACCTCCAGATGTGTGCCACAGCCTGTGTGCATTTTGTCTCCCTAGGGAGGATGAGCATGCCCTCATCCAACAGTACTGTCAGACGCTCGGAGGGGAGTCCCCGGTCAGCCAGCCCCAGAGCCCTGCTCAGATCTTGAAGTCGGTAGAACGGGAAGAACGTGGAGAACTGGAACGGATCATTGCTGACTTGGAGGAAGAACAAAGGTGCGTCTGACCTGGGAGAGGAAGCTGTGTCCCCCTGGGCAAAATTCTAAAAGGAAAGTCTTGAATGATACTTTCAGTATGATCCCTACCCATTCTCTTTTCAGAAGCGTGTTCTAAGAAACCCAGGTGGAATCCAAGTTTTAGGGTAGGCTAACAAGCTAGGGCACTGGCTAAAGATCACACACAGGAGGGTTCCCAGAGGGGTGACGTCTGTTAGAACACCTGCTTAAAGCTAGAGTGTTGTTCCTGCTTACTCATCTCACTGTTCATAGATGTTTTTACCTAAGAAGAAAGAAGGAGCTGGAGTTAAATCTGGAGCTTGTGGGCAGTTTCAGAGAGAAGACGATGCACGCGGTGGTGATTCCAGTTTTTGCTTTTCTGCACTAGAAACTTGCAGGTGGAGTATGAGCAGCTGAAGGAGCAGCACCTGAGAAGGGGGCTCCCCGTCGGGTCGCCTCCAGACTCTGTCGTGTCTCCTCACCACACATCTGAGGACTCAGAACTCATAGCAGAAGCAAAACTCCTTCGGCAGCACAAAGGGCGGCTGGAGGCTAGGATGCAGATTTTAGAAGATCACAATAAGCAGCTTGAATCTCAACTCCACCGCCTTCGCCAGCTGCTGGAGCAGGTAGAGTGTGTGGGACTCTGGGCTGTGCCCACACCCCCTCCCTCTCCCAGCCTGTCAGTCTCCGGTGGGGGGGGGGTGGTCCCAGTGTCCGCAGAGAGGCTCACTTGCTGCCTCTCACCTCCATGCTTAATTCCACTCTTCCAAAGGAAGCATCCCATCCGCCACTGCTCCAGAAATGTGTTTGCCCCACTTAAGATGGAATTTCCCATTCTTCTACCACATGGAAATCTGTCTCTGCTCTGAATCCTTTAAGGGAAGAGACCCTGTAACATACATCTGTGTAAATTACATGTGGGAAGGCTGTAAGGGGAAGGAAGCCATTGGAGCTCTTTATGCCAAAGCCTTTTTTCCAGGGAACTATTTTCATGAAATTCAGTAGCAGATGCTTATTAATGTGCAGCTATTGTTTCCTAACATCAGGCCATAGTTTATGGCAGTGGTTTGCCCACTTTCTTGACAATAAGAAATACAACTTACATTATGATGAATGCATACCTGTATGATGAATACAGCATAGTAATTGCCGTTATAAAAAATTTCCCTTATTTTCTATTTTTTTAACTTCCTTCCTCCCTCCCTTCCTTCCTTCTTTCCTTCCTCTCTTCCTCTCTTCTTTCCTGTGTTTCTCTGTACCTCCTCCCATTTTTCATCTCTTTCTCTTTTCTTTCTTTGTTCTGGTTGGCACCTACCAAATTAATTTTATAGCTCATCAGTGGATATTAGCCCACAGTTTTGAAAAATACTCTTCTTTGGATCTATAAGAAGCATCAACACAGCTTTTGCCTTCTTGGTGTTTGCAGTCTTATTAGGGACCAAAGCAAGATTGTACAATATTACAAGATAGTATCGCACATAAAGACACAGTACTATAGAAGATTAAGTACTTGATTACATCTAGCAGTTAAAGAACAGAAGTCACGAATTAGTGACTTAGTCACGAATTAGTCAGGAGGATATCTGGGTAGCAGGTGCATATTGGGTAGAATCCCCACAGATGGGGCTAGACTTTCTTTTTCTTGAAGTATCCTTGACATCAACATTCATGTCATCATTCTCTGACCTATGTAGTGTGGGGTCCCAGGCAGTGACTAGGCAGTGCTTTTCTCCAGAAAGGATTTCTCCAACCAAAGGCAGAAGCAACTTTTCCTCCAGTGATCTTCTCAAATGTCAGAAAACCATCTTGTCACAGTTGCTGTCAGTATCTTTTAACTTGTCAGAATCATCCCAAACAGTGTGATTTCTGCATTACCTACACAGCAGGCCAGAGATCTCACCTTTAAACCATATACTTTTCTGCGTGACTTTCGCTATTTCAGGATTTGCATCAGACTGTTTTAGGGAAGGCTCACTTTGGGTCTCCAAACTGTGCATCATTAGAAAACAATAGTTTCCCTAGAGTGCCCCAAAGCCGGGCTTTCCCTAAGCCTTCTGGAATGTTTGAGTCTTCTCCGTGCCACATTATAAGCACTATGAATTTGAAGTTTCTCTGTGGTGCCTGTGTGAGGGATGAATTTTCTCTTAAAAATCTCTGATTTAAAATATGAAGTGTTATTATTAACCTAGTGCAGCGATAGAATCTTTGCAGAGGGAAGCTATGCTCGAAACCTTTATTTGCCATAGCCCGTTGGAGAGCTAACGGCTCTTCTGTTTCCATTACTCCCCTCCCCTCCCCCGACTCTCTCCATCCCATTAGACAGAGCTGCCTAATGGCTCATGTGCCTTCAGAATTGCACAGTAATGCTTTTAGAGATAGCCGATATCTAAATGGCTCTGTATATCCCAGACTGTGGACCTCTTATCTCTTCTTAATGATTTAGTATGAATGCCAAAAGTAGATGGAAAATTCACCTGACAGTAAAAACTGGCAAAACCACCAGACTTCAACTAATACAAATTTAATGGAGAAATCGGCATCAAAAACATTGTAATTTCTGCGTTCCCTGTAAGATGGATGACTCTTTCTAATTTGAGCACATACTTGTCAATGTATCCAGGACCATTTCAAAGCTTGGTGCGGAGAGGGTTTACAACGTGTTTACTATGTGTCAGATTCTGTTCTAATAATCTCAGTGGAAATCCTAACTGATCACCCTCCTCACAAACTCCTTTGATACCAGCATTCTTTTTACCATCCCCAGTTTATAAATAAAGAATTCAAGGCCTCGAAGGTTATAAAATTTGCTTAGAATCAGGTAGGTTCTGAGTGGCCGAATTTCAAGCATGGGAATCCCAAGTTGTGTCCTTATGTCTCCAGTGTGGCCTTAAATATTGATTTCAGTAAAGAAGTGAGCTGATTTTGAAATTGGATGCATTTACTGTATGAGAAACGGCGCTCCTTTTTTAAAGATGAATGAACCCTTTTCTAAATTCACTTGGTTGAGCATCATGGAGAGAAAAATGGAGGGACGAAGCTGACATTGATAAATAAATCTCACGTTACAACCACCTGAGCTCTTCTTGGAGCCCCAGTCGAAGGGGACAGACCACTCAGCACTCAGGGGAAGTAGTGGTGAGCCCACTAAACTGATGAAAACAGGTATTCTAAATGTCTGTGGCTGAAGAACTTGACGTGATTCAATCATCCATGGAAGTCAGAAACAGAAATGTTTTCCTTAGCAATTGTTTGAGTCCTTCCTCTGCTTTAACCTTTGAATATGATTGCAGCCTGAATCTGATCCCCGAATCAACGGCGTCTCCCCCTGGGCTTCGCCTCAGCAGGCTGCCCTGAGCTACTCGCTGGATCCCGACCCTGGCCCTCAGTTCCACCAAGCAGGTTGGTGTCTCCGAGACCTGGCTAACTACCCCCCCCACCCTCCGCTGCTCTGAGTGTCACCGCTTGCTTAAGTTTTATTTATTTTTTTATTTTTCTAAAAGATTTTATTTATTTATTTGACAGAGAGAGAGAAAGAGGGAGCACAAGCAGGGTGAGTGGCAGGCAGTGGCAGAGGGAACTGCAGGCTCCCCACTGAGTAGAGAGCCCAATATGGGGCTCCATCCTGGGACCCTGAGATCATGACCTGAACTAAAGGCAGATGCTTCACCCACTTGAGCCACCCAGATGCCCCTGTCTTTCATTTTATTAAATAGTGTTCTTACTCACCAGTGTCTTAGAGCATAAAGGAGTTTCATATTCCCTTTGTGCTCAGCTGCATATAAAGACATTTTAACAACATGAAAAAAGTAAACATCTTAGAATAATCATCTATAATGTATTTGCTTCTATAATGTGTAGTAGTGGATTGAATTTTGGCAAAAGATGAAAAAAAGTGCTCTTTCCTTTTGGTATGAGCAACAATTTACTTTTTGCTTTGCCTGCAGAATGATTTTTTTAAAAAATATATTTTCCATCTCTAAAATTTATATTTGTACATATTCAGGATATCATCCTAAAGTATATTACACCAAGAAGGTTTTTCTCTGCCCAAGTCTGGAAACTGAATGCTCTGCTTTTTCCATGCTAGTCCTTATAGACATTGCCACCTCCCCTGCCCCCATCATTGCCAAGGTCTCACCCAGCCTGTCATTAGTCACAAAGGGGCATGGCGCTGCTGCTAGAAGGACTCTGTCAGCCAGCATTCAGGAATGACATTTTGTTATTGATGAAATTTAAGTTCTAAAGTTTTACTGAGGACCACATATTTTAACCAAATTAATTTGTATTTAAGATATCTTTTGCTATATTAGTCAGAGGAAAACCTAAAATATTAATGTTATTTTAATTGTTTTAAATAAGTGACTTATGTTGCTATTTATTGGTTATAGAATGAAAGACATCAAAGTAACAAGTATCTTCTAAAACACCTCTAGATTTGTGTCAGTGTAAGCCAGCCCATGCCAGAGTCTCCAAGAATAAAGAAGGAAGGAAAAAGAAACTGACAGAATTTTTTTATATGAAAAAAATGTGTAAAATAATGTCATTCCATCTAATATATTAAAATAATATAACCACATTACTTTTCACTCATAAATGTTCTCCTGGCACATGGAAGCTTCCAATAGAAATATCTAATACATCTTATTGATATGAAATTATATTACCAACAAATTAATACAAAAATGGTTTATTGCCTAAAACTGTTGATTTAAGGAGAATGACTTTCACTTTGCTATATAGAGGCCAGGATTCGTGTTTTCTGCCCATGTTGGGTTTTGGTGGAAGGCCTGACATTGTTCTTTTTCTCCACTGTCGCAGCGGCGGAGGACCTGCTGGCTCCCCCACAGGACACTGGCACGGACCTCACGGAGTTTATGGAGCAGATCAACAGTACTTTTCCATCTTGCTGCCGTGAGTATGAAGGGCCCTACCACCGTCAGGATGCTGTTCCCGCCCATGTCTTTATTCCTGCTTGGGGCCCTCTGTGTTCTTTGGCAGTATAGCAAAAACCAGTAGGAGAAACAGGACTGAATATTATTTAGAAAGAAATCAAGCATTCTACATGTTGACAAAGGAAATGAAGCACAGGCTGGATACTGTCACGTCCCTGGACTGCAGGGAGGATCCTGCTCTCGAAGCGCTTTCATTGTGCCTGACGGATGATACCGCGAAGGCAAACAAGACAAACCCCTTTGTGAAGTTTCTGTCTAGTGCAAACTCTCATAACAAACGTGTTATCACTTCAAAAAAGAGCTTTTAGCGGCACACCAAACAAGGCATGAAAATAACCTTTTCTGATGTAATTCTCTTTTTTTCTTTAAAAAAGATTTTATTTTTAAGTCATCTCTATACCCTGTGTGGGGCCCGAACCCACAACCCTGAGGTCAAGAGTCCCGTGTTCCCCCGACTAAGCCAGTCAGGCACCTGCACTCTCTTTGCTTCAGACATTATTCTCTGATGTCATCAGATTCAGTTCTGGAAGGGGATTATTTTCAGATTTTTTTTCTCTCTCTTACTTTCTTTCTCTGGTTTCTTTCCTCATGGAATAAAATAGTCAGTGCATAAAGGCCAAATAATTGAAGACATCGCAGATTATAACCCTGTGACTTATCCATATGAACAACCAAGAGCTAGAAAACAATCAAATGAAAGCAGCCCAAATCCCAGAGGAAATTACATAATGTTCTTCTTTATTGATTTTTTTACCAAACTTTTTTACTTCAACCTCTTGCCACCTCCCCATGAGCTTTCCCCAGAATCACTTGTGCTCTTTCCAATAGAGGCCACTTACTTGCATGTGTGCATATTGCTTGATGCTCAGTTTATTTTAAATAATCTCTTAAAGAAATAGGAATGCTTTACTTATGATTTTTAGGGTGATTTCCTCTAAAATTGATTTTTAAACCTAGGCAGCCACTAAGTTAGGATTTTAGCATGTACATACACTACCGTATATATTATATGACATGATATATATGTGTATTATATATGTATATTTGTGTGTATGTGTGTGTGTGTGTGTGTATAGTAGTATATCTATAAAACAGCTCCTTACATCACCCTTTTTCATCCTGTCCTCAAAAGATACCATCCTAAGTGATGAAAAAAGGCATTACCAGGAAGGTAGTTAAATAAGATATATTGACTTCATTAAAAAAATATGCTTCAACTTATACAATTCTAGAGTTTATAAAAATGCCATCATTAGCAGAAAGCGGAAATAGCTATTTGAAATATAGTCTTCCCTGAATTTTCAGAAGTATTTGCCTAAAGCACATAGTGCAGTTTCCGTAAACACGTAAATACATTTATATTTGGGAGTTGTCATTTTCCATTTACTGTCTGTGACTATACTTCTCAAAGTTTCATGAACTGTATTTACTATATGTCTGTCCCCACACTCACTCCCCAAAAAACATGTGCGCACACACACACACACACACACACACACACACTTTTTTGGCCCTCTAGACTCTCGCAGAGGCTTAAGAGAGCCATTTGAAGCCTGTATGCCATCAGATTGTTGCTTCTATTCTAGGCTAAGAGCCACAGTAGATGAGTACATTGTGTCATTCATATTAAGGTTGGATTTTCTAGAGATTTTAATTCAGGGTTGTATGTTACTTAATGGCTAGATAAGAAGTCATCATAGTCACTGTGAAACCTAGAATTTAAAGATTAAATTTCTAAATGAAACTACTTTTTAGTTCAGCTTAAATCCAAATACATTAATAATTAGTGAAGAACAAATTCTATCAACCAAAGCCTGTTTAGAAGTTTGCATTTAAATGTTATGATGGACATGTTCAATCTGAAAGTCATTTGTCAAAGAGTTAGGGTGGGAAGTATGTTGAATTAAATGCTCTACAGTGACTATGGAGGTATAGTTTCCATATTCACATTTTTATATTAAAAATGCATGATGTGTCGATTTTTAAAGTTTGTCATAAAGCAATGACTCTTAAATCTTTTCTGTAGTATATTCTTATATCTAGATAGTATAAAAGACTAATCTGTCTTATTTTGGAAGAGAATGTAATTAAATATAAATGATAATCATAAGAATAAAACAAAAATAAAGAAAAAAGGAGATAAATATGTTCATCTCACTTTATGGCTTCCCTTAAAGGTACATATAAAATTCCTATTGATTGGAATCTCATTAATGATTAATAGATATCATTGGTTCCTGAGACAGACGTATCCCTTCAGTGGGACCTACATGACAGGTTAAACTCCTACTTTGCCTGGTGCCCTTGCCACCCGTGCCCTAAGATTCCTTCATGGGACAGTGGCCCCATGTTCTCCTAGTCTTACATTCGTACATCCACAGATTTTTCACATTAGTTATAATTTTCCATGCACAAGCATTACTAGTCAAATGTTATTCTGAAGATTTCAAGTATATCCCATGTAAGAAATGATGAATGGTGTCTTTTATAATCCTCTGAATTTCATACCTTATTGTTTTTGGTTTCGGAGATTCTGTTATTTGGCTTTAGTCTGCTCTTGTTCATATTTATATTCTATGTTTTGCTTTGGTAATATAAAAATCTCCATGATAAGAACAGCTTTCCCTAGAAATAAGGGATGAATTTACTTATTTATAAAATTGATATTTTAATTGCATCTAAAGTTATTATTAAGCCTTTTAAAAATTGATGCAAAGTAGAAATAGCACCTGATTTAGACTTTGTGCCCAATACATGTTTCTGAATTGAATGAATGAATGAATGATTACCTTTTTCTAACCAGGAAGGTTTAATTGGTAAAGTTTACCCTAGATACTACATAGACGTTTTATAGGATTCATTTACTTTGTTGCCCCTTTTAAGTTGCTCAGCTAGCAAATCTTTTAATAAACCTTTGCATTCCCAAAGCTTCCTGACCACCTTTGGAGGATTTTTCAGCAAATCAGATTGGCACTCTCCCAATGCCAAACCCATCCCTTGAGCCCCTGTTACTAATGAGAACTTTAAAACTGCTTGTCACCAGCATACAATGAATTGATCTGCATGTTAATCTTGACTTCTGATCCTTTGTGGATTAAAAATTAGCATGGTCACAAGTGAATTTACACTCCTGGCAATCCTGGAATTAAAACGAAGCTGTATTCATAAATCCTAATTGCATGAATTGCCTACTTAAACATAGCATTTCTCCCCTCCTGGGTCTGTATACTGTAACGCATAACACGTTAGAATTTGTGTCTCAAGTTAATATCCCGGTTGCTCCTGATCGCATCCTTGAATTATTGCCTTTTAAAGTCTTCTTTTAATTATTTACATTACGTTTCAGAGCAGAAAGGAAGGCATTTCCATCTTTTCTTGACAAGGCGTTAATGAAAGGAATTTCATTGTGGTGCCCATTAACTAATGTACATACTAAAATTTTCACTGGCTGCTCTAACATTTCTTTTTGTGTAAATTCTCAGTTTTTCCATTTATGTCATCCAAATATACAAGATACTAGGACTGAATATTTTTGACTGACAGATCATTAAATGCTTTTAAAATTATTTTTTATCTATGGGCATATTTTCACTGTGAATTGCCCATATTTATTAAACTTGAGTGATGTTCATCACAAACTCAAAACCTACTAAAATGCAAGGATTTCCTGGCTTCTTTTAGAAATAGATGTGTGTGGTTTGCTCAGGAGAATAATCAGAGCCTTTTATTTGATATAAAGTTATAGGGTGAGGGCTGCCTGGGTGGCTCATTTGGTTAAGTGTCCAATTCCTGATCTCAGCTTGGGTCCTGATCTCAGGGTTGTGAGTTCAAGGCACACCCAGTATAAAGCCTACTTAAAACAAAACAAAACAAAATAAAATAAAATAAATAGTTATAGGGTTCATGATGCTGATTTGGAGCAAGAGGGATTTGATTTCTGGTTGGGGTTGGATGCTATGCAGAAGAGAAGTGTGGGTGTCTGTATTGTATTTAATTCTAATGCAATGGAGTGTTCCCTCAGTGTGGTTCAGTGGGAAGGACATCCACTCTCTTGTTTTCCTGCTGTAACTTACGTATCTGGTAGGACGAGGCTGGATTTTAGCCTCATTCTTCCCTCAGGTATGGAGGGGGCTCACACTTTCCCTCCAGGCATCATAAAGTTGCCCTTATTTGTTTACTCTGTTTTTCTCACAAAGTACCCACTGTGTGGTCATGGGTTTTTCCCTCACTCTCTCTTCTTCTTCTTTTTTTTTTCCCCTCAGCACAAAAAAATCGAGAGATGGAAGGAGTGCAACATGGTAGATGATTAGGGATGTTTCTTATTTGACCCAGAACAGATGTTACCCTCCTGGAGGGGGCAGAACACCCCCCCCCCCAACCCAGCGGCCTCTGCCCACCCTTACAGTGCCCACGGGCCAACTGCATTTGCTGTGTTTTCTAGAACCAGGAAGGAATGGAGTGGCCCAGATGCAAAGGCAAATTTGTCACCATAGTTCACCTTCTCCAACTGGGCCCTCCAAGCACAGTGATTAGCCTTAGGGCCCACAAGACTACCAGAGGGTGAGGCCAGCCCTCTGTTTGAGCAAACTCTTTGCCACGAGTTTTCTAGGCCTTTGGGGCCAAGGTGAGCCAAGGGTGGCAGAACCTGAAGACACATGCCCTTCATTTCCCTCATCACGTGTGGTCAGGATTTATGCTGTTCAAAATATGTAGAACTTGCTCTGTTCAGAGACGTAAACCAAATGCATGGCCTGATTTCAATGGGAAATATTGAGATTTTTATTTTCAAAACTAATTAGCTACTGATGTTTTGGTATGTGCTTATTTGAGAGAGCCAGCATATGTTTTGCATATTTTGGTAGAACTTTAATATCTTAAAGGGCATGGAATGTGAGAAACTAGGGAAAAGAAACTAGTCTTTGTTAAAACACATAGCCACAAAGGAAAAAAAAAAAAAAAAGAAAAAAAAGAAAGAAAGAAAGAAAGAAAGAAAAGGAAAAGAAACGAAAAACCAAAACCTGTTTCTTATGGACCCAGCATGCTTCCTGCTGCGCTACTCTGCTTTCTTATTTTCTTATTAGCACCCATTTAACAGCTGGGAGCTGGGAACACTCTCCAGTTTTGCATGCCTCTGGGCAGGGAACCAGCAAGGCCACCAGAGCTCCTTCAACTGATTTCTTTTGTTTTCTCTTTCAGCCAATCTCCCCAGCAGGCCACAGGTAAGTGTTAATGGGGTTGATTGGCTTGGGGCTTGTTGATTATAACAAGTAAGTTGATTACTGGAGTAAGCAGATGAGCTGCTCTTGATTTTAGTGCTAGACTTTGTTCCCCCTGTAAATTAGTAAACTTGCTTGACATTTCAATGTTAGTTAATTCTGTCAGTCTGGGGAGGGGAAACCCCTCTCAGGTTAGTTCTTCCAGATGCCCCAAAATACCAAGTGCCTGATCCTTTGTGTTCTAAAAGCTTTTTACTGGCCTCATATGAATTGTGAAAAATCACCCTGGATAGATCTGGCTGACCAGTGCCCTCCCAGATTTGCAGTATCACAGAACATGGACTTAAAAATCATGACTGCAGTGGTACACAAAATGATTTTGGTACTTTGAAGGGGCAGATGTTTTGTTTTTTCCTTTAAGTGTACTGAAAAGGAGAAGGGAGGAATTTACTGAGAAAGGTCAGCAGCTCTACCTTGATACCTGGCGGTATCAGGGCTCTTAGTGCTCAAGAGCCACAAGACCACAGCACATCTTTGGAGAACATTTTCTTTCCTGAGCTTGTTTATGAATCTTGAACCTCCTGATTGTGTCACTGTCTTAATGGCAAGAGGGGCTGGGGTCTTCACGGGAATCACAGACGGGTGGTCTGTAGAACCTGGAGGGAAGAAAAGGAAATCTCATGTCAGTTAGCAGATGTGAGGTATGAGCTCAGGAGATGTGAGGGGAGAGCTCGGTGAGGAAGATTATTCTGATTGCTTGTGTCATCTCAGTGAATCAGAAGCCAGGGCTTCAGCAGGGCTGAGGATGGGAGGAAGTGTCCAAGGCGTGAGGAGATCCTAGAGGATGTGCCCTAGCTGCTTGGAGATCAAGAGATCATGGACAGGGAAGTAGTGTGAGTGCAAGGCAGTGTTCAGCATGACTTCTGGTGCCTGCCTGTGAACTTAATGTGAGGCCATCTGCAAGGCTGTGTGTTGTCTCCTGGCCACATTCAAGTTCATAAGCACAGGTACCAGAGTAGGCTGAGTGTTGCATTTTACCAGAGATGAAGTCATGGTTTGGCCCAGAGAGTGCAACAGTTCAAGGGAAGAGGCAGAGACATGCTGATAATGATTGGACCAGACATCTAAACTTGTAGGAAAAGAAGTGAAGACATGTTAGGTGCAGGAGACAGAAAAAAAAGGCAGGAGGAACAATGAATTGTGGTAGCAAAGGGTGGATGGCGTTGGGGTCCTAATGGAAGTAGGTGAGAAAGTAGGGATAGTTGTCAGAAGGCAGGATGATTGAAATTGAAGTGTTGGGGGGGGGGGTTGAGGTATTGGTGATAGTGATGGTATTTGGAAGTTTGCATAGCTGACAGGGCTGGAGGACAGGTTCACTGGAGGAGAGGAGCTCGAGGAACTGAGAGGCCAGGGTTTAAGAAGAACATCTGTGTGGATATTGAAATCATGGAGATTTAAACATAGTTTTAGCTTGGTGGCGGTGAACCGTTCTTCAAAAAAGTAAGGGAACATGAGCCAAGGGCTCAGAAGATGACTGTATCGTGGGGTGGTAGAGTCTGATGGTGTGAGACTCAAAGTTGGGTGGGAAGAGAGAGGAAAAGGCCTGAAGAAACTTAATGTGGATTTAGAAAGCAGTTATCCAATCCATGAAGAGTAGAGGAGATAAAAAATGGCCATATGTGAGGAGGTTTGGGAGGAAGCGTGTCTTCAAGAAAGATTTGGGTATTGATGAGAGCAACCAACTGGAGGACACATTCAGAGAAGAATCAAAGGATGTGAATTTTAATGATGATGGATCCAGCTGTTTGACATTCCCTTTAAAAGATTGTTGCCACTCTCCTGAGCGTGGCCCAGATTTATATCTTCTCAGGGCTATGTACATTGGCCCAGGTCCATTAACTGGAGCCACCGCTCACCCTGAGACTATAAGTCCTGTCTTTCATTCCTCTTGTCTGGACCCCAGCATGGATCGGGGACCAGTTGGAATTGTCAAGGGTATCCCCTTAGCCATAGACCTCCCACAGTCCCCCAGGGAGAGACTGGACCCTTGAACCAGCCTCATCCACTCACCCTTGGTACCTCCAGCAAGAAAAAGCCAAGTCCTCTCGATTTTAACCTGGTTTCCAGCCTGGGCACAAGACAAGTTTTCCAAAACATCCTCTCTGGTTGGCTGCAATGATAAAGAGCAGATTAGATGCCTTCTGCATGGAAGAGAAAGACCTCCTCCCGGGGAGCGAAAGTCACAAGGGAATAGAGGGTTCCGTTCAAACACAGCAGAATGGGATTTGACTTGTTCTGAAAGAAGCACTTTGATTTCTCAGAAGAGATGTGACAGGTCCCTCCTACTGTACTGTCTGTGTAAATGTTGCTCTGACAGCACTGTTTCCCTTCCTGCAGGCAATGTGAAGTATCCCTCTAGCCAACTGACATTTCCTGACTGCCAGTGTTGCCCTTTTCAGCAAATGCCAATTCCAAGTTCCATTGAATCAGAACTCCATGGCTCCTTGACACATGCTGTTGAGTGCTGACTGTGTGTTCTACTGAAGGAGTAAAACACTGACTATCCAAAGAGAAAAGGATATTTTGTTTTTATAATAATCATATATTATTGTTTATTGTTTTCTTCTTCCCTTTCTATGCAACTATAAATTAATGAACAGAGTGGTATTTGGAAATGGTAATACATTTGTCACTGATTTGTATACTGTATACAGCATTGGGAAAATGGGTGGGGGCTTTCTAATATGATACCTTCTTTTTAATAACCATGACAAAAATTGCATAAGAATGAGAAAACAATGTTACATTTTTACATTCCTTCATATTAACCTTGTACAATAACTTCATTTATTTTTTCCTCTCCTTTACCATTACGTTTTGGTTATTTATAATTTATCAGCCACATGACCAAATGGATTTCCTTGTGTCTGTTTCCATGATTTGGCCAAATTACTAAATTCATGTATTTCAATCAAATATTTATGTGTATGATTTAGGCCACATCTCTGTGTATGCCGCTGAACTTCATTTAAACATCATATACTTCACTTCTTTAGTGACCACTTGGATAACCACAGTAAAAGCCCTTTGGGGCCTCCCTGGCATTCCATTGGGATTTGTTTCCTGCATTTTATTTCCCTGCCCTATGTAAGTAGGTCTTGATTTCTTAATTTATTTCATGTCCCAGTCTATATGATAGAGGAGACTCAAAGCAGGATTCTAATAATCTCAAAGATCATTTCACCAAAGGTTACCCATTTACATAATCATTTTCATTTTGACATAGAAACAAAACATGGGATAACTTTTTTTTCACTGCAAAGTCTTGATTTTCATCATTAAATACACAGCAGACCTTTCCTTCATTGTGCTACCAGGACACATCTTTGTCTTCAGTTCCCTTTGAAGAGAACTTTATTTTTGTTTACATATACTCAAGTCATTTGTAATTCTTGAAATTCCCAGTCATTTTCTTTCTGACAGCAGACACAAATTTAATGCATATTTCATTTTACCTTTCGGGTGAATGATTACATTTTTTTATTACTTTTCATTTGATCAATTTATTTGGAAGGGATGTTTATCAAAAACCTATGTCACTGCTTCCACAGAGGAATGAAATTAATACTTAGATGGTGGTACCCCTGCCTGTACCTTTGAGTACATTCACTTAGGTGTTTCATTCAACTTCTGATTTAACCTTTAATTGATTCAGTTGAAACGTTATGTAATCACCAAATGTAGAGAAACCAAAACAAACAAACAAACAAACAAACAGTGAAAATAATGTGTTTTGATTCAGCATACATACATTTAAAACATCAGGACATTT
This sequence comes from Mustela nivalis, assembly GCF_964662115.1. Lineage (NCBI taxonomy): Eukaryota > Metazoa > Chordata > Mammalia > Carnivora > Mustelidae > Mustela > Mustela nivalis. Next base: position 57,199,282 of record NC_139024.1, on the reverse strand, counting down.
TAACTTTGGGTTCTCTTGACCTGGGATTTGGCCAGAAGGAGGCTTAAAGTTAGAAATTGCTATTCTTTTAGAATAGGTTGGGTGGGTTGGGGGGCAAGGGTGTCTATTTGCAGCCTAGATATTTTGAGAAGAAAATTGTTTTATATAAGAGGAAAGCCATGACCACCTTTCTACCTCAGATCCATCTTCATCCATTGTGTTGGAAATAGCTTTATGCTGCTGCAGTCCGCAAAATTTAGAGCTTTTATCAGACCACATCAAACCCAAGAAAATCACCTATTTAAAGAAAAAAAAATTTCCCTGAACTCTGAACTACAAGTTGTAGATTTGGTGTCTTCCTTGTTCTTTCTTTGAAAAAATACGTATTCATTTTTTTCTGCTTGTAATTGTGTGCAACATGTCTTCTCTCTGCTATTAAAGAAAAGCTACAGAAAACACTACATTGTAACCTTCTAAGTAATAATAAAAAAGAAATATATCACAATAACAACAAGGGGAAATAAGTATGTAGTTCTTTTGAAATATGTGGTAAAGAACTAATCATAGACTATCATCTAATCTGGTTACATGTTGTATTTTTCATCCTGAATAAAAGTAATTTTAACACAAGATGACTTTGATATTCTTCAGCTGTGTTCATTGATAGAATCTAAGCTCTCAGTGTACATTTGTGAAAATAAAATATAAAAAGAGCCTGTATACTGATAACTTGCATTTTTTCCTCTATTTTCTCATACCCACTAATACATCGTTTCTCTTGTTCTCATTGTCTCGTTCTTTCTCTGTGTCTCTTCTCTCTTATTTATATAATTCTCAATTTCCTTTACAAATAGAAAGCTCATCAATAGGGAGAAATAATTTTGGATGTTAAGAACATGTACATTAAGCCCTATTGGGCTTCTGTTTTAGTAACTTTAGGTACTGTTGGTATTTACTCGGTTACTCTTCCAAATTCACTTTTAGCCTCATGCCCTTAAATAATGTGTTTTAACATGTGCCCTGAATTTTAACCATTTTTATAGTGGGTTTAATCCCTTCCTGAAGCCATCCCATAGGAAATAGTGCTGAGAATTGTATTACTTGATTCTAAAAGTAAAAGCTTTCTATGAAATAGAAAAATCCTCAAACATGTAACTTGGTAAAATAAAATGGATATATTCTAATGAACACATATTTCAAACATCTTGTCTGCCCCAAAGTAACATTCACATTAAATAATCTTAAGGAAACAATTGTTGAGTTCCAGTGACCTATTGAGTAGGTAGTTGAAAACGGAAATGAGAACAGAAGAAAATGTATTTTTTTAAAGGGGTGTATGTATTCGAGAGAAAGAAAGCACATGAGTGGTGCAGGGTGGCAGGAAGAAGCAGAGAGGTAGAGAGAATCTCAAGCTCTCTCCCCCTTGCGTGGGGAGCCTGAAGCAGAGCTTGATCTCAATACCCTGAGATCACCACCTGAGCTGAAACCAAGAATCAGACGCCCAGCTGACTGGGCCACCCAGGAGCCCTTATATGTACATTTTTAAACAATGTCCATTCAGCTGTTTTAGTCAACCAACTTTTTCAGAGGCTTTTCTGAATTCATTAGTTGAAAATTTAATGTAAATACAGTAAAACACCACTGACACCACACCACCCAGTACTATAGGTAGAATCTAAAAACTTCATTGCCATAGAAAATCAGCTAGTGTTCTGGTGAAGTTAATTAAGCGATTGGAGTGAGCCCCGATGGAGGCCAAGAGCCAATCGCATCCGTGCTATGTCCACTTCCTGGGGTAGGAGTTTTCTGTTGGCATGATAATTGGTATGGCAACTATAAAACCTCAATGAGAAGGATTTAATTTGTCTTTAATTTATGGGATTTGAGGAGGCAGGACTCCTCTGCTCACACCTGGACTTGCCCAGATATCTTGGGTTGACTGGCTATTGAGGGGCGTGGGGTGGCCAGACTGGATGGTAGCAGCAAACTGGCTGGGTTCTTGCACTCACTAGGGAGTTAAGTGGGTATGTTCTCCTACACTGACCCATGCTGGGGGAGCAAATGTAGGGCTTTGCTAAGAACTGGCACACCACCATTTGTACCAAATCCTGTTTGTCAAAGCAAATGGCAAGGCTAGGTATGGATACTCAATCCTACCTCTTTTATGAGAGCAGCTGTGAAGTCTCTGAGGGTGTGGCTACAGAGAGGGACCACCAGGTTTCCTGGTATGAACTTCGAGGAGGTAAAGCAGGACACTTAGGCCAAAATACCAATATGTCCATTTCCTTGGGCATTATGTCCACTCTCTCATTGGAATGAGAAGGGGTGTGGACATTTTACAAGGCATTTTTTGAAAACAAAGATCAAGATCAGCCCTTCCTCCCTAGGCTACCAATCCAATTTCAGAGATTGACACAAGTAGGAAAACTTGGCATGTTCTCTGCCCAAAACGTTGGAGTGGGAGAAGACCTCAGGACTGATACTAAAATGAGAAAAATAAAAAATAAACATAAAGAAAGCAGAAAAAGGCTAGATGAAAAATGGAACAGAAGGGATATTATTTTAAACTTCTTAGGTTTGTTCAAACTGAGTTGCTAATGTTTAGTTGGAAGGACACACAATATAAGAGGGTCTTAGCTTTGACCAAATGAGTACGTCCCTGTGATATTATGTCCCTGCATTTGTTTAGAAACATGCAATTTATTTACCCTTTCTATAAAGTTAACCAACCTGGCACTAATCTCTCATTTTGAAGGTATTCCAATTTGTGGCATAGTTTCATATTTTTGAATATTTGCAGTGGATGCTCTGCTCAGATAGTCTTTTATAGACAGCTTATTTTTTTGGTACTCTTGAGTTTTGTATGTGGGTAATTACAAAAAATTAATTGACAGTTTGCCCTCAGCCTAGCTCTGTCCTCTTCCAGAAAGCACAAACTTTGAATCTGTAATTAAATGAGATGAGTTCCCAGGCTGCCATGGGATGTAATTACAATTAGTTCCTGATATTACTTCTTTTAGCCCACTTTTCAAAAGTATTGTAATACTGATTTTAAGTTTTTACTTCAAATCAATTTTTTAAATTTACATAAAATAAAATGACATTCTAAAACTGTTGGAAAGAATTGAGTTGTTCTAGTGGAAATCTGACGTAAGCCTATCAAAATCTAGAACAGTCTGATTATTATTCCCTGTGAATCTCATGAGCTATGTTTACTGCTTGGCAAATTGCGGACAGCCGCACATAGCAGCGGGGATGTGTACGGGCTCGCTTTCGAAAGTTCACCCTGACCCCATCCTCCTGTGTCCTGTTCTCTCCTCACTTCCATGCCCACCAAGCAGGTTTATCTTGTCAGTGATGCCAAAAATAAGGTGTTGCTTCATGTATAACAGAAAACAGCCTGGGGGTGCCTGGCTGGCTCAGTGGGTTAAAGCTTCTGCCTTCAGCTCAGGTCATGATCTCAGGGTCGTGGGATCGAGCCCCACATCAGGCTCTCTGATCAGCAGGGAGCTTGCTCCGCCCCCCCCCACCGCCCCGCCTGCTTCTCTGCCTACTTGTGATCTCTGCCAGCCAAATAAATAAACAAATAAAGCAAACAGACAAACAAATAAAAAAACCCAGAAAGCAGTCTGGATACTATCTTCCCAAAATGTCAATGATGAGTTAATAAAATAAAGAAGGTTAAAAGGAATCTTAGGATAAGACATGGATCAAAATTCTGCCTTGGCTTGTGATTTAGTGGCTCTAACTTCATTGAACACAAAATCTCCACGTGCCTGGGATGTGTGAGGAGGGGCCACTCAAGTTGGCAAAGACAGAATGAGGAACTAAATCCAGGCCCCAGGGAGTTCCTAATCTGGTGGTAGCCCCATAATAAGCAAGTAGTTACAAAAATAGTAACGGGAGCTGGAGAGAGGATTCTTAGGTCCCTAAGAGAACATGTAGGGCACTCTGGACCCCACAGGATGTGTATCAGAATATAGAGACAGCTCAAGGGAAAACATGTGAAATTCACCACCACCTACAGAGAAGCATGTCTCAGTAACTTCACTGGGATGTTTCAATGTACTTAGTAGCGATGTTAGAGTCCTAAGACATCGCAGTGATCACTAAAAATGCTCTTGATGTAGCAGCATTTCCCCAGGAAAAGGATTCCCTGGTTAAATAATTTGGGAAGCACTGCATGCTCTAACGCCTCTTAAAGCTTCACAATGCTCACGAACACGTTAAAAGCTTTTATAAATCCTAAAGCAGAGAATCCCACCTATCTGTGCGTTGTTCTGCATTTCTAAAGCATTTCACAGCAGAACCCTTTGTGCTCACCTATTCACATCTGGCAGTATACACTTGGATGCTGAATTAATGTTCTAAGTTTTAATCTTGCAACTACATATGGGTGGTGATCCCATGAAATTGAGAGAAGTGTTAAGTGAATAGTAAAACAATTAGTATTAATCCAAGACAATAACCTCCTGTTAAACCAATGTATTCTTATCATTGCAGGGATATACTCAGGCATGGGTAAGAATCAAAAAAGTTTCCCCTCAGCTTAGCTCTATCCTGGGCTCAGAAAACCTATTTCTAGAGGAAAAAATGATTTCTATTTCTAAAATCCATGACATCCTAATAAGCCATGCACATACTAAACCAGGCATAAATTACAAAAAGAACAGCATCTAGGCATGGCTAGTTTATCCAAATATTGCTTCCTGAGACCCCATTTTTTGTTTATTTATTTCTTTAACTAATAATGGAATTTCTGGGGCACCTGGGTACCTCAGTTAAGCATCTGTCTTTGCCTCAGGTCATGATCCCAGGGTCCTGGGATGGAGCCCCGCCTCTGGCACCCAGTTCAGCGGGAGAGTCAACTTCTACCTCTCCCTCTGACCCTCCCCCTGCTCATGCTCTCCTGCACACACACACACACACACACACTCTCTCTCTCTCAATTGAATAAGTAAAAATCACTTAAAAATAATGGGAATTTCTGATTTCTGCTAAAACTGACCAAAATGTTATCCAATCACAATGTGGTTATCATGTAATAAGTTATAATATGTTAACTTAACTTATAAATTAACTAATAAATTATAAATATCGTTTATTTTCTCTCCTCCAATAGCCTCTTTCTTTTGAGGTCTGGATCTTTTGTGCAGGTAAAAACTCTCATTCTCCCCCCCCACACATACACATACACACACACAGACATATATATATACAAGCAAAACAATGCTCTAGTTTGTCACAACCTATTTGAATTATTTTCCAAATCTATTTCTTTAGTTTATGGAGCAAACAGTCCTCTAAATTGTCACAATCTGTTTGAATGATTCTTTTTTTAATAACAATTTTTTTAAGATTTTATTTATTTAGTTAGAGAGAGAGAGAACGCAAGAGCACAAGCAGGCAAAGTGGCAGGCAGAGCCAGAGAGAGAAGCAGGCTCTCCATTGAGCAGGGAGCCTGATACGGGACTTGATCCAGGACCCTGGGATCATGACCCGAGCCGAAGGCACTGGCTTAACTAACTGAGCCATCCAGGCATCCCGAATTATTCTCTTTTTAAAAAAAAGATTTAATTTCTTTATTTGAGAGAGAGAGAAAGTGAGAGTGAGCACAAGCAAGGTGGGGGAGGGGCAAAGGGAGAAGGAGAGCACGTTCCTCACTGAGCAGGGAGCCTGATGCAGGGCTCCATCCCAGGATCCTGGGATCATGACCTGAGCTGAAGGCACACGTTTAACCTACTGAGCCACCCTGGTATCCCTATTTTATTTATTTATTTATTTTTATTTAATTTATTTTTTTATAAAAATTTTATTTATTCGACAGAGAGAGACAGTGAGAGAGGAAACACAAGCATGAGGAATGGGAGAGGGAGATGCAGGCTCCCCACTGAGCAGGGAGCCCGATGTAGGGTTCAATCCCAGGACCCTGGGATCATGACCTGAGCCGAAGGCAGATGTTTAACCAACTGAGCCACGCAGCGCCCCTCCCCCCCCCCGTTTGAATTATTCTTTAAATCTATCCATTTAGTGTATTTTTTTTTAATTTTTTATTTATTTGTCAGAGAGAGAGTGAGTGAGAGCGAGCACAGGCAGACAGAGTGGAAGGAAGAGTCAGAGGGAGAAGCAGGCTCCCTGCAGAGCAAGGAGCCCGATGTGGGACTCGATCCCAGGACGCTGGGATCATGACCTGAGCCGAAGGCAGCTGCTTAACCAACTGAGCCACCCAGGCGTCCCCCATTTAGTATATTAAGTAAGCACATACTGGTTATTAATTTCATTTCCCATATTTTACTGATAATAAGAAGAGGAGTCCTACTAGAAATGTGTACTGTGAATGTGAACAGCTCCTTTTGAGATTAGGCATCAAGCCTCAGTGGTCCTGGGTTTTATCTCCCAGGGATAAATTGTTTAAGTGGAGTTTCTGAATCAGAACAGTTCAGAGTCAAACCCATGAACAGAGGACTAGAGTATATGCCGCTGCAACTGGCCTAGCCTCAAAGACTAATGAGTTAACTAAGTCACTCTTAATCAGTATCTGAAAGGATAAAGCAGAGCTGCATGATAGAGCATTAAACTGTGGTCCTTGAACCACCTTCAGAATCACCAGGAGTCTGATTATGCCCTTCCCAGACCTGCTGAATGAAGCTTTCCAGACCAATGTTAGGATCTGTTATAGAGGTCTGCTGGTTCCCCAAATAACCTGTTGATAAGACCAAGTCGAAGGTTTTTTGTTTATTTGTCTTCGTAAAAGTAGTAAGAGAGAATACTACTTGGCAGAAAATTCTGTGTCTCCAAGACACTAAGAGGCAGGGAGCCTGCTTCTCACTCTGCCTCTGCCTGCCACTCTGTCTGCCTGTGCTTGCTCTCGCTTCTCTCTCTATGACAAATAAATAAAAAAAACCTAAAAAAAAAGGGGGGGGGGAACGCTGCAAGGTACTATCAGACCTTTATTAGACTTTGGCTTTGGTTGTAGTCCATCTTTGAGTCTGGTAAAGAAGCTAGCATGTGAGTTTAGGTTGACATTTAGACGGGGCAGTCTTTTTTTTTTTTTTTTTTTTAAGATTTTATTTATTTATTTGACAGAGAGAGATCACAAGTAGACGGAGAGGCAGGCAGAGAGAGAGATAGAGGGAAGCAGGCTCCCTGCTGAGCAGAGAGCCCGATCCGGGACTCGATTCCAGGACCCTGAGATCATGACCTGAGCTGAAGGCAGCAGTTTAACCCACTGAGCCACCCAGGTGCCCCAGACGGGGCGGTCTTAATTCTGATTGGCCCAGCCTCAAGAATGCTATTGATGGAAGCAGACTATTTACCCGCAAGAAGTCTGGTGTTTCCTTCAGATCTGCAATGTGGGCTTGATTTAGATACACAGATATTGGAAGTCACTGTCCAAATTAGCTATGCCATTAGATGAATAGGGGGCCCACAGGTATTTCAAGAAAAGTACTATTAGCATATTTAGTCTGGCAGTTCAATTTGCACAGTAAACTACTCTTCATGAAGTTAGCAGGTGTGCGTGTTCATTAAGAAGGAAAATGTGTTCCTTGGTTAGAGACCCCAGGGCAGCAGCTATGGACTGGGACACATGGAGTGTCTGAGGATTATGAGGGACACCCACCACCTGAGTATTCTAATAGTTCTGTTTTAATATAGTCTAATAGTTCACTCCAAAGGCGAGGTTGTATAACTGGTAGGATTTCAGCTGGCTATTGCAGCACCTGTATCAATAAAAAATTTGCAAGTTTTACCTTTATTATTGAAAGAAATTTCTCCTGGTAAGTTTGGTAATGCAGCTCCCCCTCAGAGCACCTTTACTGATTATGCACTACATTTTGTTCCTGTAGATTTTTGGCTAACACAAGAGAATTCTTTTTCCAATGCAATTTTATTTACAGTGATATTTTGTTTATGCTTTTTGTCTTCTTGAAAGGTGGCCTTTTCCCACATAGTCTGATTGGAGTGGCATCGTCTAGCTAATTTTTTGTTTTTGTTTCCTGTAAACCCACATCTTGGTCCCAAGTCTTATTCTGGTTTTGTTCTAAGCTTTGGTCAAAATATTCAGCAAAGTACTGAAAGCCTGGTAATGAAATTATTAACCATTCTAAGTTTTTGCTGTCATACTAAATTCCCTCTTTCTAGCTTAAGACCATTAACAAAAAGTGAAAAGAAAGCTGGGATCACATCTGCCTCAAGATCTGCTTCTGAATTTTGTCTAAAAGTAGCAAACAGCCTGTTCTCCAAGTACCAGATGAACTCATCCTTGCTTTGCCTATGAGCCTGTATCCTTGCCAATCTATTCTCACCAGGAAATCTTTGGGGATAGCCACCAAAAGACTGTTACCTGGCATGTCCATCTTTTCTAAACCTCTCTAGATCCCTACATAATTAGGGCTCTTTTCAGGTGTTCCTGAGATCTTCCCACCTTGCCCTATATTCCTAATTTTCTGCATCCAAGTTTCCACCAATGCATTAACTAATTAGTATAAATCTAGAAGCTTTGGATTACTTGTTTCTAAAGCTCCCCTGCCTTCTTCTGCAAATTTCCTTCTATCTTATAAAGGTTTGGAAATTATTTGAGAATGGCTCTCAGCCCAGAGTGAGACCTGGGCTTAAAACCAAGTGTAAGAGGTTTTCCCTGCTCTGAGTGTGCTTTAATTTTAAGAGTTAATTGAGCTTTGGGGGTTTCCAACCAGCCAGGCAGCAAGGGGAGAGAGCCAGAGAGAGAGAGAGAGAGATCTGATGGAAGAGAGTGAAGGTGTGTCATACGGTGGAAGTGGAAGAACAAGATAAAGGTGATGATGTTCATCTTGTGATCTGAGGAAATCCAAAAAGGAGATAACTTTACATTTTTCAAATTCTCTTTTGCTTTGGTTGAAAATTTTCTTAAGGAAACAATTTTGGATCTGAATTTCTTTTAGACATTTCCTTATACCAAACTTGCAGATGGTGGATGTTTGCACTGTTGTTCCCTTTTTGTTTCTAAGGTGTCTCTCCAAAGAACAATGTTGATTCTACTGAAATTCCCCCCAAATGACTACAGTAACTCTAAACTATCTTTGGTGAATTACGTCATTTCAGAAGTAAAGCTCATGACTTGGAGTTGGAGTGTAAAAATGTGAGGACTGGACACCCAGGCAGATGGTGTGCAGATAAATGTGTGGAGGGAGACACACCCATGGGAGTCTGGGAATAGTCAGTCAGTCAAAAGGGTGTTTGGGTACCTCATGGCTCAAACCCCAGCCTGATGGCCAGGCCATCTCTGAGTAATCACAGAAGACAGAAACCTTGAAGAGATCTTTCCCAGAACTGGACTCCCATGGACAAAGCAAATCAAGACTGAGGAAAGTTCTCCCAGGTTTGGGAAGTGACCAGGACAGTTTGTGCAAAGGGTAAGTACTAATAAGAAGACTTCCAAACTTCATAGTTTCAAGCGCCAGTTTGATGAAGGAATTTATTGGGACTTCTTTGTTATAAACTTTCTCTTTTAAATGTCCACTCAAGATGACAAAGATAGAAAAAAGGAATTGTACTAAATCAGTTTGCACAAAGAATAAAACATTTTTTTTTTCCAAAGCTAAACAGATAAGAAAGCATTCCTAAACTGAGTTTCTTTCTCCTGGAAGTTAAACTGGCATTTTGGGAACTCACCGCCAGAGAAATTTTGATTGGGTAAGTCTGGAGGTGGGGTAAGGTAGGGTGAAGACTGTATTTCTAACAAGTTCTCCTACAGGAGGTGGAGGACACTCAGAGGACCAATGTTTCTAGTCAAGAGCCTTGGGCTGCAACAGTGAGGAAGTCTAAGAGAATGTTAATGGGAACTCCAAGATTGTCAAATTCTGGCTCCCTAAAACAAACAAACAAATAAACCACTAACATAACCTATTGTTAATACAAGGCTAAGCTTATTTTTGTTTGTTTTGAGAGTACTGCTTGACAAAGTCCTAGACAATAATGTATATGAAGTTCTGGAGTCTGGTGGGTCTTTTCAGTGCAGGTGTTTGATTAGGCCTGAATAAATATCATGATATAATAGTTTAGGATTTGTGGATGCCAAACAAAGATTTTAAGTTAAGGGCTTTAAAGATCTATGAGGAGTTAACAGATGTCTGATGCTATCTAGTAAAGAGTTGAAAGCTTTGATGTTCATTTAAATGGTGTTTTGGGAAGCTCCTGGAGTAAGCAAATGGGTTATTTGCAACATTTGTCTTCCTGGGCAAGAGATTCTTGGAATAGTAAAACCATATTGACAAAGAACTATAGTGGCACACTGAAGTTATATTAGTGAGGACAGCCTAATAGCAGAATTACATAAGCAGTAAGCTGTGCATATATAGGTCTTGGAGATAAATTTTTACACTTAATTTCAGTTACACTCCAAATTGACTGCATATGCAGCTGTCATATTATTGATAAAAATAGACCACAAGCTTAGCAATGTTGATAGTAAAGTCAACCAGTGAGCATATAACTAATAGAGTTGAAATAATACATCTTCGCTATCCCTTCATCTTCTATGTCATAAAAATATTTATTCAAAGTTACATTGTGACTTTTATATTTTGAACTTGAGGGGCCTCATGATAAGGGTTAAGAAGAAGAGGAAGGAATTTATTTTGCAGGGGTGGGGCATGAGGTAGGGAACAAAGGATTGTCTAAGTTCACCAATTCAAACTAAAAATGCAATGCATATGTTTGACTTACTTTTTGGATACAAAGAATTTGGGTGAAGGGGGTAGGAACCGTGCCTTAATATATTTAAGAGAAATCCAGTAATCTTTAATCAAATGAGAAAATGGTTGTCAAATTTATGAGGGGAAAAAAGAGCTATTTTTGATAAAGTAGAATCTTTGGACCAATATTAGATGGTCCTTCTAAGCAACATAATCAGTATATTTAGAGTTACTTTCTTTCAGATGGCGCTACTCCAAGTGTTGTCCCTGGACTGTCAGCATCAGCATTATCAGGGAACTTGTTAGAACCACAAATTCTTGGGCCTACCTCAGACCTACTGACTTAAAACTCTGGCGTTGGGTCTTGCAATCTTGCTGGTTCTGATATACGTTCAGGAGAGTCCCTGGTGTATGGGCAGAATCAAATTGCACTGAAACAGATCACTGTGTTTCTTCCAAAAGTTTTGGGCCCCAAAGGTTACAGGCACTGAAGAAACCAATCAGAAAGTAAACTGAGGCTGGAAGTTTCTGTTATAGTAATAAATTATACATGATTTTAGAGATCTCTGAGATCCCACAGAGGTGGAAAACAATTGTTATAATGTTTTTTAAGATGGTAAAATTATGACTCTCATAACATGAAAAACATAAAATGAACACATTTCAAAATTTTTATATAGCTCATTGAATCAGAGGAACTAGAAGTTGAACCCATGCAATGGAATATTTCAGACTGAAGCAAATACAAGTTTAAGACTCTAGATTTGTAATTGAGGTGTATGAGTCCACAAATTTTTGAAGGAGGAAGTGTAGATAGGAAAGAGTGGATATCCAATGCATATAAGGAACTTACAGATCAATAAAAGATATGAAAATTGATGTGGAGATCATTAGAAACTTTAAGAATACCTTTTAGTAGAGGGTATATGCAGATCACAGAGAGCTAATTGAAGAAGGGGGTCATGGGAAATGATCTGTATTAACTCATTTAACAAAAGTAAATGTAAAAGGGAAGGGAAATGTAATACGAACCATGGAGTAGTAATGGAGACACAGGAAGTTCCTTCACAATGGGGTGTCCATTTCAGAGGGTTCTGGTCTGCAAGGACAAAATGCCAAGAAGAAGAAGAAGCTAAACCCAGAACAAGAGAGACTGCATGTGGAATCTTAATATTCTCTTTCAATCAATCTCCACAATATCCATGAAGAGTCTGGAATTTAAGAAAGCTCTTCATCTGCTTACTTTGCAGTTAACAAAGAGGGAAATCTCTGAAATTTCACTTGTGGGACCCAGATCTTCTTTCTGATAGAGAGTTGACCTATGTTCATTCTATTAGTAACTGTCTAACTCTGACTCTCAGCCTCTCTTTCACTCTCTCTGTCTCCCTCTCTTTTTCTCTCTCTCACACACAATACACACACACTCAAAGGCAAAGGAGAGTTTAATTCTTTCATGGACAAATAAATTCCACATAGAAGTTACAATGCTCATTCACTGTAATCATCCCAAGGTGACCCCCATTTACCATTAAATCTTGTGGCAAATAGCAAGGAAAGATGATTTCTAATGCTGAGAAAGTCATTTGCTTTTAAAAATAGAAGTTTTCCTACTGCCAACAGTGAGCGTTCTGTGATCCTTTGAATGGGGGTCTTTCCTACTTAGTCAGCTTTAAAAGTTAATAAGTTCCTAATCAGTACAGGACTTCCATATTTGACCATTTCTTGGTCCAAGGTCACTGTTTTCTCTGTGATTAACAAGAACCAGGTATTTTCTTCAGGGAACCATGGGCTAATTCTTTTGACAACATAATTTCTGAAAAAGTTAATAAAGAACATATGCTGTTACTATAGAATTCTGGCAAATACCTTTAATTATGGTAGCTATGTAGTAAGCAAAGAACTTCTCAGCTTTATGCTTTTATATGTGACTTCCCCAATGTAAAACAGGTCACTAAATCTGGTCACGTTTTAATTGTCTGTGGGCCTTAGAAAGATACAATCACCTCTAAGTATCTTACTCTATCCTTCCCTGACACTTCACTCAAAATTAAAAGAGCAAACCCTGCCTTTATTGTCAGACACTCATGCTAGAGTCCTGACACACATGCCTCTTAATCTCATAAAACCTTGAAGGAGGATGTAGTTTGGTCCCAGCTTACAAATGAGAGAACCTGTTCCTCACAGGTACTTCTCCCACCAGGCAACAGGAGAGCCTGGGCCTTGAGCTTAGACATGCCTTGCTCCAAAGTTGTGCTCTTACCTCAGAAATCAACCTCTCAAAAGAGCAAGGTTGCCACAGATAATTCTACATCAATTAGGCTAAAACTCCAAGGGGCAAGGACACCATGATGTAAGGTTTGGGGTGACAACCACTTTAACAGAACTCCACGTTTTTCTTCATGTTCATTATGAGATAGATGGTGGCTCACATAAGTCAGTTGGGTGTTTTGAGTTCTCTCCCCAACTCCCTCACACTGGAGACATTTTGGACACAGAGCCCCTTCTTTCCTTTGTTTGACAGGTGTGGAAGTTGAGTTAATTATAGCCTCTAGTTCATGCCACACTATTGCCTGACTTGGGGTCGGATCCCTCTCCTGTTTCTATCTGTCTGATTTTTCCCTTTTATCACCATTATTCACTCCCCCTCTCCTCCCCTTACCACCAAGGCAAACATTTTAATGTGTCTGATGCTATCTTCTTATTTTCTATGTTCTTGAAAATGCTTATTGTGGTTTCTGTGCAAGTGTGTGGATGTTGGGCCTCATAGTGAGGCACAAATCTTGCCCTGAGAACATCATATAGCCAAGAATATGGACCCCATCCCAGCTCCCCCTCTGACCAGCCAAACCCATATCTAAGACTAGCTATCCTCTGCGAGCCTATCCCTCCATCTTGAAGTAAGGATAAGGCTACCTGTCTTGCCTCTTTCTCATGGTTGTAAGAACCAAATGAGGTAATGATTCTAAAGACATTTTTAAGTTATAAAACATGTTAAAGCTATAAAACATTTAAAGCTGTAAAACTCATATACATGGTTTTATCTCAGAAATCATCTGAGCTATGAAAGGTGGTAGCTGTTTTGACAGGGCCACTTTTCGAAGATGTCCCATTTAGAACTTTGATTTCTGAAATGTGTTCCCCCCAAATACGTTACATTGAAGACCTAGCTCTCAATGTGATTGTATTTAGAGATGGGGCCTCTAAAAAAGTACTAAAGGTTAAACCAGGTCATAAGGGTGAGGCCTTAATCTGATAGTACTGGTGCCTTTATAAGAGGAAGAGACACCAAAGATCTCTCTCTCCCCATGCATGCACAAAGAAGCCATGTGAAGACAGAGTGGATAGGCAGCCATCTACAAGCCAGAAAGAGAGGTCTTACCAGAAACCAACCCTGATGGCACTGTGATCTCAGACTTCTGAGCTCCAGAACTGCATAAAAAGTAATTTCTGTGGTTTAAGTCACTCTGTCTGTGGTATTTTTCCATGCCAATCTGAGCAGATGTATGCAGAGGCTCTTCTCAGCAACGTGTGGTTTGGATGCAAAGAGAGCACATTTAAAGGTATATTTCCTAACCCTTGGATGTGTCTCAGACCCTGACAATAACAACATATTCTCTCAATATGAAGTTAATTTGCATTTTACTTAACATAATATGTGATAGCTTGTACTTTTTAAAATTTTTTTAAAGATTTTTTTATTGATTTGACCGACAGAGATCACAAGTAGACAGAGAGGCAGGTACAGAGAGAGGGGGGGAAGCAGGCTCCCTGCTGAGCAGAGAGCCCAATGCGAAACTCGATCCCAGGACCATGAGATCATGACCTGAGCCGAAGGCAGAGGCTTAACCCACTGAGCCACCCAGGTGCCCCTAGATTGTATTTTTTTGAGGGGGATCTGGATATAGTATAATTTATTGATAGTACATGATGAGGTAGGGCTCCTCAAGCCCCTTCCCTTGTGCAGGGATTCTGGGATGGAAACTGTGGAGGTTGGGAGATTCTCGAGGTGATGAGTTGGGGCAAGGACTCCCTAGCAGCTGAGGGCTTCTCTCTTCCTTTTGCTCTCACTGGGGCTGGTGGTCCAGAGGGATCTTACTGCTTGGAGGCCATGAGGACCATAAGGTCTACAGCCTACCTGATATAGCCAAGTTCATTGTCATACCAGGAAATGAACTTGAAAAAGAAGCCACTGAGAGATGACCATCACAAGATGACACTTTTAAAAAAAAGATTTTATTTATTTATTTGACAGAGATCACAAGTAAGTAGAGAGGCAGGCAGAGAGAGAGAGAGGGAAGCAGGCTCCCCACTGAGCAGAGAGCTGAATGTGGGGCTCCATCCCAGGACCCTGAGATCATGACCTGAGCCGATGGCAGAGGCTTTAATCCACTGAGCCATCCAGGCACCCTACAAGATGACACTTTTGAAAGAGAGCCCCCAAATCAGCCAACTCTGCTTTAAGTGAGAGCTGAGTGGTGAAGCACCCATCATTCTTTCATTAACTAACTTCTTCCCCTCCCCCACACTGCCCTGCATTTTTTAAATCTCTTCTTTAGCAATAGGAAATACAAATGGCATTTCTGGGATGGTCAAGATAATTGATAAACATCTGACACCAGAATTCCCCTTTAGAAGAGAGCTATTTCTGTGTTTGGAAACATTCCCTGGCAGAGTTTGGGGATAACTAGTGACATTTCATGGTCTACTGGAAGACATACAACTGGTCTGTGGAAGACAAAAGAAGAAATACATTTGTTATTCTGGAAAAGGAGTTAGGAGGGAGGAGAAAGAAGAATGCCATCGGGGCTTAAAGAGAGGATTTGCTGAAAATTGCCTATTGTGGGATAATAGGACCCTTCCCTGAGTCCTTATGCTTCCTATAAGTTAACATCCTAATGCATGGTGTGATGGACTATCTATCATGGACTCAGGTGAAGGTAAGGCTTTTGCCTTGGCAGTGACATAGGTTACTCACCTGGATACAAGGTAGAGACAGAAGGCACCTAAACATCAAGAATTAGGAGCAATCTTGCATGGGCTCTAGGTTCTGACAGGCCTTAAAATTAAGTATGTGAATTAAGTTGTCCTACAAAGACCAAGGTAAACATCCAAACCAGGTGAATTGAAAGAAAGAGCCAAGTTGCCCCAAATTTCTTAAACGTCTGAGTGGAATTTGGAGGAACGTGACCACCAAAGTATCTTCACTGCAACCTAACCTCCTCCTCTTGTGCTCAGCTTCATGCTTCCTCTCGAAGCTTTCCCAGGAAGCTTGAGACTGGAGAAGGAGAGTGAAGAACTAGAGTCAGGTCAGGTTGAAGGGATGACCATCAGTTGGCCGGTCAAAGTACTTTGGAAGCTCTGACTGGCTTTTGGGGCTAGTGCATCTGCCATTCTGCCCCATGGCTATAGCCACTATGGAGTACCGTAACCTTTTGGCACACAGGGGCAGCAAGAGCAGGCTGGCCATAAGTGTGAGTTGGAAACGACACATCATTTTCCTGGATATTTCAACCCTCCTTCATTTCTTTACGAGCAACAAGTTTTTGAGGCTTGTGCTCCATGTCTTCCTCTGTAGAGCATCTAAAATGGTTGCATCATTTTAAATTTTGGGAAGAATAGAAATAAAAATGCCTGAGGTGTGTAGGACAGTCACCAACCAGGAGAAGATGTACCTCTCTGACTCCTGACAGGTAAGGGGACAATTTCATTTGTGGTGCCTTCTCTTGGTGGATGGTGCTAACCAGGTTTTAGTCCCTAAAATAAGGAGGGGGGGGGGTGCAAATGGTGTCTCTGTTCAGATGCCTCTCCTTGGCCTCTGAGGTCCTCTCTGCAAGCATAATGAGTGGTTGGGACCTCTTTCTAACAGTAATTACAACCCCTATTAATTTTCCATAAAAAGGTAGATGTGAAAAAAAGTGAAAACTTGATGGAATAAGACATGAGGTTGAATAAGAATATCATTTTCCCTCCCCTGCTCCACATTTTTATTCACTGTAATGAACACATTCCCTTGGAGGCACAGACCCAAGGCTCGTTGTGACAGAAACGGATATCAAGCAATTCAGGTTCATTGCCATAGAAGTGTTATGATTCAGTTTCAGTAGACAAGAGGTACTCAGGGAGTCTTTTTGTCTCGTATGCTCTCATACATTCTCAACTCCACTCTTTACTAAATAGTTTTAATCAGAAATTAGAATTTTACATTACAGGGATACAGATGTTCTTTCTCTGCTTCTAGGGCTATTCCCTGGAACAACTTTATCACGGTGTTCACTCACAGCAAGATGGAGTGGTTGCAGGAGACAGAATGCTTCCCTGGAGGAAAATTGACACATTTGGGCTTTATCTTTCCTGCCAGTGCAGACACTGGGGACACAGGTAGAAATCCCTGGATAGATTAATTTGGAGCTATCCAGGAAGAGACTGGCTCCTTTCTAATGATATTGTGGGTTATTTGGAAAGCCCACTTTCATGGTGAATGTGCCACTAGGTTCTCAAACATCTCATGATGTAAAAAAAAAAAAAAATACAAAACCAGAGTGGGGCTAAAACTGGAGGCTCTTTGTGACTCACAGGTTCAGTGTTTAAGGTGGGGTAAGGGAGGGCACCAAAGCGTTGGGTGAGGTGGACTTGGAGAAAAAGAAGACAGAGACAGGAGGAAGGCCATCAATGGTCTGCCTGCTCCTAAGCCCTGCTCGCTGAAGCTTTGGAATGCATCTTTTCTTCCCTACCACCTGAGATGGGTAGGACAGAGAATTCCTGGCTGTGTCAAAGCCCAGTTGTTCTGGGAGATAAACAGTTCACAAGGGGAAAAATACAGCATCACAAATACAATATGGATGAAACAACATTAAGTGTTCAGAAATCGGAAAATAAGTGATAAAACACAGCTCTTTTCCTATACTGCTTTTATATATGACTAATTACCAGTTTACCTGGATACAGATGACATGAGACAGCACCAGGAGTCTCATTGTATGATTGATGGTGACCATTTTTGGAAATGTTCATTCTGGTTGGCCAACAGCAAATACCCATTGCTTTCCTAAAACTCATGGAGTTCAAGGTGAGCCTGGTGTGCTCAGAGGAATCCTTAGTAGAAATCCCTGCTTGTTAGCTGACACAGAAGACAGAGATTTTCAAACGAAGAGACATCTGGTTGAATGTTGCTCATCTGCTTTGATAAGTATTCACAGAAAGAGCACTGCCCGGTGTGTGGAGCTAATACCTGCTTGACTCAAACTGTGGGAGACCTCAGCGTCTGACATCTTTAATGAAGTTCAGCATCCTGGCCAAAGAATGAGCCCATGGATTTTCAACAGGGATGGAAATCCAGCCTGCCTGTCATTGGGTATGGTTAAAAATCAGGAGCTTAAAATAGCCCATGTGGTTCTGAGCCAAGGGGCGAATCCACTTTGGAAGAATCAGGGAGGCTGAACACGTAGGGAACAGTGTAGATATAACAGTGGAGTTCTTGAAGTTGAGTCTGGGCTCTCACATATTTGATTTACATGAATTTCCTAAATGTTGCAGGAAATGACCCCAGGAAGGATTTTTTTTTTTTTTTTTTTTTCCAAGTGGTGTAACAAATTCTTTCCTTCTCTGGCATGGGCTTAATTGTGTCCCTTAAAATTCGCATGTTGAAACTCGAATCCCCAAGACCTCAGAGTCTGGGACTGTATTTGGAGACTGGACTTTCAAAGAAGTGAGTGAGTTAAAGTGATGTTCTTAGGTGAGGTCCTAATTCAATGTGATTGGTATCTTTATGGGAAGAGGAAGTGCAGGCACATAAAGAGACACTGGGGATGTGCACTCAGAGAGAAGACCAGGTGAGGGCAGAGGGAGAAGGCAGCCATCTACAAACCAAGGATCGAGGCCTCAGAAGAACCCAACCTGCAGACATCTTGATTCTGGACTTGCAGCCTCCAGAACTGTAAGAAAGTAAATTTGGGATGTTTAAACCATCCAGTGTGTGCTGTTTCCTTATGGCAGCTCTAGTGAACGAAGACATTCTCTTTATTGGGACCCTCGCTTCCTTCCCCTTCTTTGTTCTGGCTTTGGCTCTTCCATATAAAACTCAATTTAAAGAAAAACATGGCAAATTCTTTTGCACAAAGAGGCCAGGAAATGTCCCCTATCTTGGAGCTGTCACACTTATTGAATTTAACATAATCCCTACCAGGAATCCTAGGATGGAAGATCTAAGTGGATAACCGGGCACCAGAGGGGGATATGGGTAGACAGGTGTCCTCTCTGAGTGGTCCCTGGACATCAACCCTCTGACTCTGCTCCTTGCCCTGGAACCTCATGCAAAGCTCAAGATCTGGAAAAGAAACTGACTTTTGTTTCCTGCTGCAATGGGAACCAGGCCTGGCTATGAAGTATCAGGCTCCCTGTTTAAAATCTTCCCTTATCATAGGAAAACTCCAGTGCATCTCCAAATTCTCTGTCATCTTCACTGTAAGCAATCTTCCACTGAAAAGGAGAAATTCAAAACTCCAAGTACAGGTTCCACATGGTAATAGGAACTCAACTCAAACACGTTTAAATGTAGAAGACTTCTTACCTTGAATAATGGCAAGGCCAGGAGTTGGATTGACTTTAGGTTGGTTTAATGGCTCTGCTCTGTCACCAAGGACCCTGCTTGTCCTCTCTTTCTCTGCTTTCCTCCATGTCCACTTTTTTCTCAGACATGCCAGCAACCAGAAGCAAAGGAGAGTACGCCTTCCTCTTACTTTTTCTTGGGGACAAGAACACTCGTCAGGAACCTGCTGGAGGATTTCTCTCCATATCTTGGGTTTTCGCAAATAGGGAAAGCTGCAGGTGGGAATAGATGTCCGGTAGTGACCCTAAATTGCATTTGAAGTGATTATCAGATTGGAGAGGCATGCTCCTAATTCATTTTACCCTTATTACTGTGCTACTCTTTTGCCTTTGTTTATCTTTGTATCTTTGTATCTTTGTTTCTTTCTTTGTTTCTTTCTTTCTTTCTTTCTTTCTTGCTTGCTTGCTTGCTTGTTTATGTCTTTCACTATCCACACACTGGCCATTCACTCTTACTGACTGGTATGAATTCATTCCAGAGAGGTCTCTGTAGTCTACCTGGAAGCACCTTTGTTCTTGACCCTTATACTGCACCTGCCTAGCCTATGACCAGGTTGACCTGAAGTTGGGGTCTACCTCTGGTCCCATCAACAATTGCCTTTTCCCCTTCATCAGAGAGCTGGGGACAGCAGGAAAATTGGCATATTGAATGTGGTTATCAACCTCGCTCTTAAAAATTCCAAGAGCAAATATGTATTTAAATTTTCTCAACTATGGTAACAACAAAAGATAAAGTATGTTACGGTCCAAATCAAAATTAAATAAAAGCCTAATGTCATTATCGTCTTAAGTAATATGGCATATTTTCTTCAGTGTATAAGAAGGGAGAAACAGAAAAGTTCAGGGGCTATAATTATTTATTTTACTTGTTAGACCTTAATTAGAGTTTTGGGTACTGCAAAATTAAGCCAGATTGGGGTAAGTAAGTATATTAAACAAGTCCCCAGGTCCTTTATTTTCCCTGTTATCTAAGTGCTCTTCTTTCAAATACCATCATAGAGTATAGAATAAGGGAATAATTATGTAGGAATTAAAAAACAAAGTCCTGATACACATGTTGATCCTGTAAAATACTCAGCCACCACGCAGGTGGGCTTACATTCTGTCCAGAGCCAAGACTATAAGATGTAACTTTCCTCTCTCTCTCCTACCATCCTTCCTTGAAACATCCAAAAAGAAAAGAGGATCTAAGAACATAACTCCATCATTTTTTATATCTGTCATTTCTAAGATATTTGCTAAAGGTCTGCTACTGTGCTGAGCTACCAAAATATCTATCCACTTTGGCAAGATCTCATAACTGAACAGCATAAATACAAGATGAAGGAAATGCCTGCAGAGGAATCTGCATGGATGAGAATGGGGGAAAAGGAGAAAAATGGTCTCTGGGAACTCAGGAGCAGGTGTCGCGGAGGTAGCAGGTGGAAATTTTCAAAGGGGAGAATTTTATTAAACTCAGCACATTTTATTGTTTTATGACTTTCTCTGGTTGTTTCATGTCTCTTCTTTCCTGGCAGGCTTACTAACAGAGACAGGCCTTACACACGAATACTGTGTAATAGTAATACTCTGAGAACATAAAAGGCAATCAAGGAATCCTTGTCAAGTTTGCCAATCACGGAATGGCTGTGAACTGCCATAATACAAATTAGAGGGATGATTGCTGTAATAAACAGTTCAATCATGATTATTAGCAGTGATTGTTGTGGCAAAAGACCAATGTTTAATTTGATGTTAAGGGATCAGTCCAAAAAGGATTGTGATAAAGTTTGGATAGGACTAAAGATGAGTGGCAAAAAGAGAGTTAAAGATGTGGGTCCATGTAGATGAACTCAAATGGACAGAGTTCATAGAAGTTTAAGATAAAGTGAAACACAATAAAAAAATGACAGTCATATCATGATGTCTCTGGAGTCCAAGCAGAAATGAAACAGGACCAATTAAGTGAGACGTGGTATGGTCTGATAAGTGTACTCTGTTGAGACCACTTATGCCAGGGAGAATCTGAAGCAAAAGAGTTTAGAAATAAGAGACACCAGGGGCGCCTGGGTGGCTCAGTGGGTTAAGCCGCTGCCTTCGGCTCAGGTCATGATCACAGGGTCCTGGGATTGAGTCCCGCATTGGGCTCTCTGCTCAGCGGGGAGCCTGCTTCCTCCTCTCTCTCTCTGCCTGCCTCTCTGCCTACTTGTAATCTCTCTCTGTCAAATAAATAAATAAAATCTTAAAAAAAAAAAAAAGAAAGAAGAGACACCATGATAACACATGAAAAAAATGTACAACTGTGCCTTCTGTATGGGGAGAACTTAGTAAATGTCAATATTATCAATATTCAACAAAACTGTATCTTAGTAATTGCTAAATTTTCAGACTTCAAATTTTTCTTGGACATATACCCATGTGCTTAGGTAGCTATTTCTTTTTTTTAAATTTAATTTAATTTTTTCAATGTTCCAAGATTCATTGTTTATGCACCACACCCAGTGCTCCTTAATATCCACCACTAGGCTCACCCAACCCCCACCCCTCCAAAACCCTCAGTTTGTTTTCCAGAGTCCACAGTCTCTCATGGTTTGTCTCCCCTTCCGATTTGCCCCAATTCACTTTTCCTTTCCTTCTCCTAAGGTCTTCCCTGTATTCCTTATGTTCTACAAGTAAGTGAAACCATATGATAATTGATTCTCTCTGCTTGAGTTATTTCACTCAGCATAATCTCCTTCAGTCCTGTCCGTGCTGATACAAAAGTTGGGTATTCACCCTTTCTGATGGAGGCATAATACTCTATTGTTTATATGGACCATTAGGTAGCTATTTCTTTTCCTGTTTGCTACTGCACAATCCATGTAATACTGGAATAGACAGCTGTGTGACTTTCTTCTATACCTGCAAACATGCTTGTCACAGCAGCTGCAGATGTCCAAAGAAGACTTGATTAGTAAAAGGCTTTCTTTTTTCTGTGTTAGCACTGTGAAAAGCTTATAACATACTAATTTCAATTTTTAATCAGGTAGAGAAAAACACACCTGACTGAAATAGTAAAGTCCTCTTGCCATTTTTTAGTAATGTTCACTTTGCTTTGTTGACCATCAAGTGCTTTCTTGTCCCTGCTTGCTCACTAGCAGCAGTGGCTGGGCAATAGCCTAGTGTAGTAGATGTTTTACTCTTTAACACTTTCATGCTCAACTATGAATACATTGCATATGTAGAAAAACTGGCATGAAGTTGGGTTTGCATTAAAAAAACCAAGAAAATGAAATTTCCTCAGGGCGTCACATCAAAATGGAGTCAAGCTGCCATCTGCTTCTCCCTGATTATGGCTGGCCACTCTGAATGAATTATGGTACCTATTAACTACCTGTGTTTCTTTCTCTCTTGATTTTCCTATATAAAAATGAAAGAAGTCTATTTTGAAATTAGAAAGCCATATTTTTTCATAAATTTGTCCTTCCCTTTTTCTTTCCCATTTCCCATATAAATAGTATTATCTTAAGAAAATTCCAAAGAAAAAGCTGAGAATAATATATTTTAATTGGAGGTTCAAATCTTAGCTAACCAAGAAATCTTTATCTTGGCATCCACTTTAAGATTAAGCAAAGAGTGACATACAGTTTCCTTTGAAGTCCTCCACTGAAATAATAGTGAAGAATTTTAAGCCCAGACAAAATGAAAAGAATGGAAAAGAAGCTAACAGTTGATAAAAATTTAAATATGTTTATGGTGTCTTAGTCACAGTGCTTCAGAGAAACAGAACCCATAGGATATATATGTACATATTAAAATATTTATTTTAAGGAACTGGCTCATGTAATTGTGGGGTCTGACAAGTTTGGAATCTGTAGGGAAAACCAGAAGGCTGGAAATTAGGCAGGAGCTGATGCTGTTGTTTTGAGGCAGAATTTCTTCTTTGGGAAACCTCAGTTTTTCTTTTCTCTTTTCTTTTTTTCCTCAGTTTTTCTTTTAAGTCTTTTAACTGGTTGGGTGAAGTCCATCCACATTCTAGAGAGTAATCTTACTTATTTGAAGTCAACTGATTGTAGGTGTTAGCCACACCTACAAAATACCTTCTCAGTATCACTGAGATCAGTGTTTGATTAAATAACTGGATATGTTAACCTAGCCAAGTTGACTAATAAAGCTAACCACATATGGGGACTGAGGAAATAGGGAGAAGACCTTTGTAGATAGAAATGACTACAGACTGGAGAAGCTGATCATTGTCCCTTTACTTCACACACACACACACACACACACACACACACACACACACACACACACTTATTCCTAAGCACAAAACACTTAGAAAACAGATCCTAGATGATCTCCAATGATCCCCCCTTCACATCTTTGTACGATCCCTTCCCCCACAGTGTGGCAGGACCTATATCCTGTTTTTACTACTTGCCTATGACAAAGTTTGTGGGATGTCACTGCTTTGATTGTGTTACATCATATAAGTTTCTGTTTCTTAAGGCTCATGCTAGAGCTTCTTCTTGAGGGTTTGATAAAGTAAGCAACCATGTTGAGGAAGCCCACATAGAAAGAAATTAGTTAGAGGTAACCTCTCGTTGAAGGTGACCTCTAAATGAATTCTTCTAACAACCTAAGTGTTCTGGGAAGCAAATTTTTCCCCAGTTGAACCACAACTGTTTTTATTCATAGATGACATGATATTTTATAAGGAAAATATTAACTCTCCAAAAAAGCTGCAAGAAATAAAGAGTGAGTTGAGTAAGGTTGCAGGATATAAGATCAATTTACAAAATTCAACTGTATTTCTAAACAAATAACAAAAATTAAACATTGAAATTTAAAAAACAACACCATTCAACATTTCACAACAAATATAAAATGCTTAGGGATCAAATTAATAGAGGTTGTCTAAGATCTGTGCTTGGAAAATTATAAAAGTTTACTGAGAGAAATTAAAGAAGTTCTAAACAGATTAAGAGATACACCATGATTACAAATCAGAAGATGCATTTTTTTCAGATGTGCATTGTCCTTAAATTAATCTGTATTTTCAGAATAACTTTAATCAAGATCAGTACAGATTTTCTGTAGAATTGATAAGCTCATCTTAAAATTAATGTGGAAATCAATGCAAGATATCTAGAATAGTCGAAGTAACTTTGAAAAGGAAAATAGTTAAATGACTTATTTTTAACTCCAAATCTTATATATTTATAATAATGAAGACAGTGTGATATTGCATAATGATAGATCTACAGATTGAGGAACTAGATAGAATCCAGAAATAGAGTCATACATGTGCGGTCAATTGAAAATTCAACAGGCTTTTCAACAGCTCATATGGGACAATTGGATACGTATATTGAAAAAAAAAATGAACCCCAAGCTATATTAAATAAAAAGAACATATATTGAAATACAGCTGTGAATTTAAAACCTCTGAAAGAAAGTTTACAGGGAATATTTGTGACATTGAGTTAGACAATATATTTTTAGACATGGCACCAATAATATAATCCATAAAAGAAAATATTAATAATTTAAACTTTATCAAGATTGGGACCTTTTGCTCTTATAAACTTACTGTTAATAGGATAAAAAGACTAGCCACAGAATAGAACAAACTATTTGTAAAACACATATCTGATAAATGACTTGTATGTAAACTATATAGAGAACTCCAAGAATGTAGTAATAAGAAAAAATAAACTAAACAAAATCCAATAAAGGTAGGCAAAAGATTTGAAACAACACTTCACCAAAAACACACACACACAAACAAAAAAAGGTGTACATATAGGGAACAAGTCCATTGGAAGATACTCAATACCACCATTAATCATTAGGACAATGCAAATTGAAATCACAATGAGATATCATTACAAAGTTACCAAATGACTAAAGAGAGACTATACCAAGTGTCCCTGTAGATATGGAGCAGCTGAAACTATTATACACTGTTGGGAATATAAAATGATACAACCATTTTAAAAAACAGCTTGGCAGGTTTTTTTTTTTAGCATATTAAATATACATTTACCATATCACCCAGCCATTTCAATCCTAATATTTATCCAAGAGAAATGAAAGCATATATAGCCACACAAAAAATTGTACAATAATTTTAGCAGCTTTATTTGTAATAGCCCCATATAAGTTTCCTAGGTCTACCACAACAAATTACTATAAATTACTACAAACTTCCTGGTTTAAACAACAGAAATGCATTGTCTCATGGTTCTGGAGTCCAGACATCTGAAATCAAGGTGTCAGCAGGGCCATACTCCCTCACAAGGCCCTAGAGGAGGAGGCTTTCTTGCCTCTTCCAGGTTCTGGTGACTTCTGGAATTCCTTGGCTTGTGGCTGCTTAACTTGGTTCTCTGCTTCTGTCTTCACATGGTTTCTTCCCTGTACTTTCATATGTTTCAAATCTCCTCTCCTCTCCTCTTCTCTCCTCTCCCCTCCCCTCCCTTCCCCTCCCCTCATCTTCTCTTCTCTTCTCTTTCTCTTCTCTCCTTCCATCTCCTCTCCTCTTCCCTTCCCTTTCCTCCTCTCCTCTCATTCTCTCCCCTCCCCTCCTCTCCCCTCCCCTCCCCTCCCTTCCCTTCCTTTCCCTTCCCTTCCCTTCCCTTCCCTTCCCTTCCCTTCCCTTCCCTTCCCTTCCCTTCCCTTCCCTTCTCTCTTCTCAGGACACCAGTCATTGGATTTAGGATTCACCCTCAGTCAAGGATTATATCCCCAAATCCTTAGCTTAATTCCATCTGCAAAGACCCTATTTCCAAATAAGATCACATTCACATGTACTCGGGATGAGCACCTGGGCACATCCTTTTGGGTGACACAATTTACCTCACTATAGTCCTAAACTAGAAACAACCCAAACTTCCAACAATACAGAATGCATAAACAAGTTGCAGGACATTTTTACAATGGGATACCACTTCATAATAAAAGGGAATAAACTATTGATACATACCACAATGTGGATGAATTTCAAAAATTATAATGCGAATGAAAGAAGTCAGACAAAAGAGGAGGCATACTGTATGATTCAACTTTTTAAAAATTTAGAAATTGGAAACTAATTTATAGTAACAGAAAGCTGATTATTTGTTGCCTATGGAGAGGGACAGGTGGAGTGGAAAAGGAGGAGGCAGGGGTTACCAGGGGACATGAGGAAAACTGTGGAGGAAAGGATATGTTCATTATCTTGATTGAGGTGATGATTTTACAGCATATGTTTGTGCCAAAACTTATCAAATCAGGTGGGTGGTTAATATTTGATCTGCCTCTGAATGCTTCATTTGCTTGAGTTCCCCCTTTCCCACTCCATGTGATTCTGATAAGCCTGACAATCAAAGGAGTGCCCAACTCCTTAACTAGGTAAAGCAAAACAGACACCTTTGTGGAGACTGATTTCGATGCTGGAACAAAGAGACTCCGTGTATGGATCATGAGTTCCTAGAGCAGCTGCAACTTGGAAGGTCACCTCTGCTACATAGGGAGAGGAGTCTTGGTTTAAATTAACCTGCAAAACTACTGGGTATCTACCCTAAAGATACAAACGTAGTGATCCGAAGGGGCATGTGCACCCGAATGTTTATAGCAGCAATGTCTACAATAGCCAGACTATGGAAAAAACCTAGATGTCCATCAACAGATGAATGGATCAAGAAGATGTGGTATATATACACAATGGAATACTATGCAGCCATCAAAAAATGAAATCTTGCCATTTGCAACGACGTGGATGGAACTAGAGGGTATCACGCTTAGCGAAATAAGTCAATCAGAGAAAGAACTATCATATGATCTCCCTGATATGAGGAAGTGGTGATGCAACATGGGGGGATTAAGGGGGTAGGAGAAGAATAACAGAAACAAGATGGGATTGGGAGGGAAACAAACCATAAGTGACTCTTAATCTCACAAAACAAACTGAGGGTTGCTGAGGGGAGAGGGGTTAGGAGAGGGGGGTGGGGTTATGGACATTGGGGAGGGTATGTGCTATGGTGAGTGCTGTGAAGTGTGTAAACCTGGCTATTCATAGACCTGTACCCCTGGGGATAAAAATACATTATATGTCTATTTTTAAAATTAATTAATTAATTAATTAATTAAAAAATAAATTAACTTGCAAAAGAAAGCAGGGAAAGGGAAAATAAACTCTGATGAAATTGTCTGAATCCCTAGATCCAATCATTACTAAAGCCAGTAATAATCTTAGATAAATGAGCCAAATGATGCTCTTTCAGACTTAAGATAGTCTTAGTTTCTATTACCACAACTGAAAAGATAACTCACAAATTTTGAATCCAGGTTTGTGTCACTCCAGACCCTAAGCTCAAAACCATGGTGCTACTCTACCTCGCTGAGTATCTTAGTGTGCAAGAATCAATCCAGTGGAAATGTTGCCTTGGAAGGTAATACAAAATTAAACAAAGTACAATCCAGATATACCGGGAATGACAGTAGTATTTTCTCTATAATATAGGAAGATAGAGACACCAAATAATTTAGAAATGATTCAGAAATCAGCCAGAAGAATGGAGTTGTATTGTCTCTTGAAGACAATAGAAGAACATAGGGCAGAATTATTCAGAATGGGTATTGTCAGGCTAACCTAATTTCTTTCTCAGAATAAAATGCCTGCCAGATAGATGAATGGTGAGTTTTGCTCTAACAGAACATTAGGCTTCAGACATCCCAGCCTCAGTGTTTGACCCTGGGATAGCTGCATTTTCCCTTGGGCCCTCAATTTCCTCATCTGTTAGATGAGGTCATCTCAACCTTTGTATTGTACAATTCCATAATTTATTTTATTTTTTAAATAGGAAGGGAGATAGTTGGCTGATGGGTTGGAGGGATGGGTTCTAGAAAGCCTTCTTTGGAGAGACCTTGTCAAGGCCCTTGAGGGCTAAATTTTCCTCTGGAGCAGTGTCTTTCAGGCTCAGCACTAT
Organism: Mustela nivalis; assembly: GCF_964662115.1. Taxonomy (NCBI): domain Eukaryota; kingdom Metazoa; phylum Chordata; class Mammalia; order Carnivora; family Mustelidae; genus Mustela; species Mustela nivalis. The sequence continues at coordinate 57,171,099 of NC_139024.1, read as the reverse complement.
TAGTATTTTGGCTGGGGGCTGTCCTGAGCATTGTAGGATGTTTAGTAGCATCTCTGGTCCCTACCAATTTGCTGCTACTAGCAACCCATTCCCCTGAGCTGTGACAACCAAAAATTCTCCAGACATAAACAAATATCCCTTGGGGTCAAAATCATGTCCAGTTGAGAAACTTTTGAGATTTTGAGAACCTTTTGAATAGATTGCTCAATCTGGGGCTGCTGTCAGGAAGGTAATGAGGCAGGTGGTACCAGCACCTTGGTAAACAGGATCTGAATGGATCTTGAGGACTTAGAGTAGACAGAGGCAAAGAGGCTGGTGCTCAGGTCCAGTAGAAACAGGCTCACTTCAGGTCCAGTAGAAACAGGCTCACTTCAGTAGAATGGGAAAATGGGCTGGGGGTGAGAGTACAGGTAAGAGCATTTGGATTTCAGGGAAAAAAGGTGCAATAGCATAAGACCAATAGCAAAAGAGTCAGTTGTGACTTGGGGTGTGGAAGAAGTAATTTTTAATGGAAGTCTGGAAGGAAAGCATTCTCCTTCAAACTAGCTGTACTTGGTCATGAGACTGTGCTGCATAGGCCTCTGCCTATATAACTGGGGGAGGTGATTAAAGAATCATCATGGAGTAGTTGTGAGGACGGGCTGGTAAGCCTGCAGAAAGGTGGCTCCTATTGGCAATATGGACAGGCGGCTAAGTCCAGCCTGGGGAAGCCAGGGTCCACCTGCTGTGTGGGTTTCTGGTATACTTCCTCTCCACTCCACCGCCCCAGGGGGAAAGTATTCTTTTCTTTTCATTTCTTCTTCTTACTTACTTTGTCAGTTCTCTTTGATCTACTAAAACTTTGTTCCTTTCTCCTGGTCATTTGCTCTCCTTGAAGAGCAGACTTACTGCTGTCATTGAGTCTATAGACTCAATGTTTAATTTGCTCCAGCTCTCTGTTTGGAGTCCTGCTTTTTGCTTGTTGAATGTCACGGGCAGTTTAGTTAAAGGATACTAGGCAGGTTGAATTCAATCTTTGATTGAATTCATGTGAAGATTACAAAAGAAGCAAACAGTTGTTGAACCTGCTCCCGCTCTCCCTCACTTTCTCCCTCTCTCTCTCTCTTTTTGTTTTGAATCTTGGGCTCAATAAAGAGAATCAATAAAGGGTGGGAAAGGTAAGTAAGGACCAAATATAAAATATGTCAAGACTGTGGGAAATTAAGACGCCTAGGGTAGTTTGTCTCCGAGGGACAAAGGCTGTGGTAAATCAACAAGAAACAGCACGGGATCAGGAATTACAGGTGTGGCTGTTAGTGTTGGGAGGTAGAAAGCTTGTTCTTTCTAATCTCCTCCCCATCCTTCTCCTTCCCAGTATGGCCTCTGGGTGCATGAAGAGGCAGGCTTCCAGTGACTTCCTGCCAGCAGAGGGAAGGATTTTATATTATACTTCTTATATTTTATATTATAAAATTATATTTTACATCTTATATTTTACTTCTCTGGTCTCCAAAGCACTGTGTGTTGCCCATAGTCGCTCCTGCCATTCATAGTCTGAAGTTGGAGGCTGCTGTAAGTCATGGTTGCATCTTCCTTGGCTTGACTGGGGCTCTTGGTTTAATGGCTCTTCCCTCAGCTCCTGCTGAGACTATAGGCTTCTGAGCCTCTGTCGTATCTTCTGTTGGCTCCCTTGTTCCAACCAAGACAGGTCTATAGGAGGCCCATTCATGGTCAATTAAGGGTGGTTCTGAGGATCGAATACAGTATAGTGACTATAGTTAATAAGACTGTATTATATATTCAAATTTGCTAAGGGTAGATCTTAAGTGTTCTCAACCTCCCCAAAAGAGGGGGCAGATGTATTCATTTCCTAAAGGATATGCATATCAAATCAGTAAATGTGATATACTTTAAAGATATGCAATTTAATCTGTCAGTTATAATCTCAGTAAAGGTGGGGGTAGGGAGGATTTCTGCTACCTGTCCATAAAGGGATGGCAGCCTCCAGATCATCTGTCCAGAATCTAAATGTGAACCAATGTAAAGTCACATGGGCCAACATCATTCCCTTCAGTTTATCTGTACCACCTTTCAGTCTCTTGGCCAAAACCTGGATCAGGGCCATTGGTTCTGTTACACCCTGTGTTATCCTGCAGGGTGCAACTGTTGAGATTCTCCCCCATCTCGCTGTAATCCTCTCCATGTTCCTTCTTGCCCAGCAGCTATCCTGGTGGGTGAGAAGAGAAGAGAGATGAGCTGGCTTACCAATAAGGGGAATATAATGCCTATGAAAGACACAGTCAGAGATAGGATGTTCTTGATTCTGAGGACTGGCCCACTGGAGAAAAAATAAAAGGAAAGGGATTATGCTACTCAGATGAGTTGGCTATTGCAGTATTGTTGAAGATTGTAAGTTTTCTCCCTTTCTGGAAGTTTTAAAGTTGGATGTCTCAGATCTATTAAACCTGTCCCCCTTCCTCCCAGACAAGGAAAAATGCTCCTAATTGGTCTCAAGGACCCCATGGCCATTAGATGCATTGACTGTTTCTCAAATTATACATGACTGAATACCTTGCACCTAACCCAGAGCTTGGCACATGGTTGGCTCTTTACAAACATCTCTTGAAGGGAAGAATGAAAGAAGAAATGATAGATAAATGGTGTTCTACAGAGCTAGACTACAGTTTATTTTGTTTGAAGACCGAGGAACAGAGAAGATGCTCCTCCAAGGTCGCGAGTGAGTCTGTGTCTGTGTACACATTCCCATGGCTAGACAGCAAGATATTAAAATCTGTCAGTGTTTTCATCCTGTCCACCTAGCCGGCTGCTCTGCTCGGCACTGACATCTGTAAACAGGTCATTTGTATTCTTCTGTCACCTGCATTCCTCTGAAGGAACATCCCTCAGGTTCACAGAAATTAGTTATCCCTCAGGCTGGACAGATGATGGATAGGTGGCTTGTTCACAAACCATACTTGGTTTGGAAAGTGCCAGATGCTGTCAATGTTCTTCCTATGCTGTTGGTGCACATGATTAGAGAGCCTGGGGGCACACTCAGAGCAGGAGCACAAGAAGCAGACGTTTCTCCCCTAAGGGAGCTGTCTCAAATGACCCAGGACTGCCCTCACATGGGACTGTCTGGGACGTCCTTTCCTTTCCCCACCTTACTCCAAGAGAACCTTGACAGAGTTGGAACCTTGGAGCAAGGAGGCTGCCAGCCTCTTATCTCCACTGTTCCCAATGGGGACTTTTTCTGCATAATGTTTCCATTTACTCTTCCCGTCCTCTTTTAAAAGCCTAGCATTCAAAGAAAAAATAATTCTGTTCTAGGTTGTGTTGCAAGGGAGCATCAAGAAATCTACCCACATTTGAATGCCAAAATCTACTTTATTCCTCTGTTTCAATAAAAGCAGGACATTTGTTGATACGTGTTCTTCTGACACCTCCCTCTTCTTTCTTGATTTATCCCACAAAACTCTCTGTGTTCACCATTCCATCAATTAAGATGGAAAAGATACTCACACTCCTACTGCCACTCAGCATCTGTCTTTGAACCACTGGGCAAACATCGTCATAGCATTGGGGTATCCTGGGACATAGAAGATTGGCTCAGGGAATGTGGTTACCTCCTAACTTGTAGAGTCCTAGAAAATCATGAGTATTTTATTGAAAAATGTTTGTATTTCATTCTCCATTCTTATCTTTTGTGCCTTAGACAACTCCCCAGAAGACAAACTTCAGCATACTACTTTTAACACTCTAAAGAATATGACATTTTATGTGTCTTGTAGTGTATTATTGATAGAAACATTAGTGAATATTCTTGTTATTGTTTGTTGACACAGAATCCACAATGCCAATGAAAAAGGGGCTCTTCTGGGTGCCTTACATTTCTTAGAAATACATAGTTCCCATTGTTTAAGCATGTAGCTCCTGCTCTTGAACGTGGGCTGAATGATGGATTAGCTTGTTCTGGCACTCATAAGGAACTGCCACACCTTGGGGGGCTTAAACAACATAAATCTATCTCTCACAGTCTGGAGGCTGGGAAATCTAAGACAAGCTGTCAGCAGGTTTGGTTCTTCTGAGGCCCCTCTGCTTAGCTTGCAGACAGCTGCCTTCTCCTGGTGTCCTTACACGGCCTTTCCTTCTTCATCTGTGAGAATCCTAGTGTCTTGGTGTGCCCAAATTTCCTCTTCGTAAAAGGACACCAGTCATATTGGGTTAGGACCCACTCTAATGGCCTCATTTTCATTTAATTACCTCTTTAGAGGACTGATATTCAAAAACATTCATATTTTGAGGTACTAGGGGGTTAGGTTTGTGGTGTTTGTGTGTGTGTATGAAAGAGAGACACAAAATTCAGCCCATAAAAAAAACACCTAATTTTTTTTTCCCTGAATATTCTTTTTGTGACAGGCACTGTGATAGGCACTTACACTCTTCTTTGAGCCTCACCATGATCCTGAGTGGTAGTATTAGCTGTCCACTAGGTTAGATCCTGTAAGCCAGCCCAACACATCCATAGATTACCCATGTCTATGGATATTTCTGTCTATGGAAATTTCCTGGCCATCAACCTCTGTTGTGAGCTATATTTCTTCTTACTTCATCCCTATAGAAGTGCAGCTTCATCTTTCATCCACAATCACAGGCTCAACACATCCAAGCCTCGTACAAGCTGTGTGGCCAGGAGCCTCCAGGCTCCAGCTCCTTCTCTACTGAGCCCATCCCAGTAAGAGTTGCTTTGCAAATGAGAAAATGAAATTAAAGAGATCCAGTGACTTCCCCAAGGTCCAGTGTGTGACAGAGCCATGATTTTGACCTCTGGGTTAAGCCCATCCCTGCCTTCTTCACCCATGTAGTCCTCAACCAATGATTTGAATAGTTTGGAACGAGTCACACCTCCCACTTAGAATCCTCAGGACTCTAATCATGTCTTTAAAACATATTCTAAATAAGTAGCCTTATCAGCCCTACATCTATTAAATCAACTAATTTCTCAATTGGAGGTAGAATAATTTCTTCTTTTTCTGGTGACAAAAAATCCTCACCTCCTTTAAGAAAAATAGGGGAGGAATTTATTTTCATCCTGATACAGTTATAATTCTGTTTGCCAGTGGGGTGCTCTAAGCAACGTGGGGCTCAGTCATTGACATTTCCAAGACTAGGTGAAGGTCAATGCATGTTGTCCTCAGTATCTCTCATTTCCACATGTGACTCAGAGGCTTTTCTTCCTGTATTGCCATAGCCCTCATTTTTTATTTATAATGCTCAAGAAAGATGTTCTGAATATGTCTGAGTAAAAGCAAGATTTAGGGCCTTGTGCATGCTTGTTCACAGCCCATACTGATTCTCTGAGGTTGGCTACAGTTTTATTAAGTATTCACTCAGTCTTGGAAGCTTTTTTCTTTTTCTTTTTTTAATGATGAATTAGAAATTTCTCTTGGATCTGACTTTGATCTCTGTTCTCAGGGATTTCTTGAAAGTTCTTCCTAATTGATGAGGTAGTTGGGAATCAGGTGATATAAGACTTTATGACAAGGAAAACCTCCCTCCTTGCTTCTGTTTGTCTGCCAGGAAAAAAATGTGCCCTGGGTTCCCTGAAATAACAAAGACATCATGGAAAAAATACTCTGCCCCTACAGTTTTATTAAGTATTCACTCAGTCTTGGAAGCTTGAAGATATTTTGTTAAATTTAGCCCCAACTGTTTCATGTTACTGATGCTTTTTTGAAATGAACTTTGGTATTCTTAAAAATTTCACTTCCCAATTGTTTTTTGATAGTATGTAGAAATACAAAATTTATCCTGTATGCTAGGGCCTTGTTAAATTCACTTATTTGTTCTTTTGTACTTGCAGTTCCTTTATGATTTTTTATTCATATGAGTATGTATCTGTAAAAGAGAAGTTTTATTTCTTTCTTTCCAATCCATATGCATTTTATTTCTTTTTCTTACCTTATTACTCTAACTAGGCTTTTAAGAACTATGTTGAATTAGAGGGCACCTGGGTGGCTCAGTGAGATAAGCCTCTGCCTTCAGCTTGGGTCATGATCTCAGGGTCCTGGGATCGAGCTCTGCATCAGTCTTTCTGCTCAGTGGGGAGCCTGCTTCCACCTCTCTCTGCCTGCCTGTGATCTCACTCTCTCTCTCTCTCTGTGTCAAATAAATAAATAAAATCTATTAAAAAAAAAAAAGAACTATGTTGAATTAGAAATGATGGAAGTAGAAGCCTTGCTTCATCCTTGACTGTATGTGAAAAAAGTTCAGTTTTTTTTGGTTATAAAGTCAACTGCAGGGTCCTATGTGTGAGTGCACACATGTGCACACACCCACACCCACACCCAGTATCAGGTTGTAATGGTTTCCTATTACTAGTTTACTGAGAGTTTTTATAATATGAATTATCTTAGTTTTTATATGATAAAAATTTTTTCTTCTTTTCCAATTGGGGAAAATCAAGTTTGCCTTTTACTCAGGATTTACTGATATTTTCTCAGGATTTACTGAGATAAGTTCACATAAAATAAAATTAACCATATTAGAGTGTACAATTCAGTAGCATTTAGCATATTCACAGTTATCCAACCATCACTTCTACTGAGTTTCAAAATATTTTCACTATGTCCAAAGGAGGCCCTCTACGCATTAAACAATGTTTCCTCATTCTCTCTTATACCCAGCCCTGGCAACACTAAAAATTTGGACTTACGTATTCTGGATATTTTATATAAATACAATATGTAACCTTAAAGGTCTTTCACTTTGCATAATGTTTCTGAGGCTGATCCATGTTGTGGAATATCACAGTACTATATTCTTTTTATAGCTGAATGGTATCCCATTTTATGGACACTCCATTATCTGTTTATTCATTCATCCATTCATTGATGGGCATTCAGGTTGTTTCCATCTCTTGGCTATAATAAACAATCTGCTATGAACATTCATGTATATTTGCTGGAGTCCCTGTTTTCAATTCTTTTGAGTATATACCAAAAATTCAGTTATTGGGTCATATGATACTACTATGTTTAACTGTTTGATGAACCACCAAACTGTTTTCCACAGTGGCTGCACCATTTTATATTTCCACTAGGAATGTTATGAGGGTTCCAGTTTTTCTATCATTGCCAACACTTATTTTTCTTTTTAAAAAAATTATTATAGCTGTCATAGTGGGTGTGAAGTGGTATCTCATTGTGTGTGTGTGTATGTGTGTGTGTGTGTGTGTGTGTATTTAAGATTTTATTTACGTATTTATTTGAAAGAGAGTGAAAAAGTATTGAGGGAGCTTAAAGTGTGGGAGAAGAAGATTCCCTGCTGGGCAAGGAGCCTGTCTCAGGGCTCAGTCCCAAGACTGGATGATCATGACCTCAGCTGAAGGCAGATGCTTAACCGACTGAGCCACCCTGGTTCCCCTCATTGTGTTTTTTATTTGCATTTCCCTAATGATTAAAAAGTCCATTGGCATTTTCATAGGGGTTGCACTGAATCTGTAGGTTACTTTGGGAAGTATTGCAATCTTAATATAAATTTTTTAATACAGGAAGACAATATATCTTCCCATTTATTCATGTATTCCTTAGTTTCTTTCAACAGTGTTTGTAGTTTTGCAGAACTTCCAGTACAATGTTGAAAGGAAGTGGTGAGCAGGGGCATCTTCATCTCATTTCTGATCTTGGGAGGCAAGATTTCAGTCTTTTACCATTTAGTGTGATGCTAGCGATCAGTTTTCACAGATGTTCTTTAACATTTGAGAAAATTCCCTTCTATTCTCTGTTTACTGTTTTAATCAAGTGTTTTTTGGTCAAATGCTTTTTGGGCATCAACCTCAGTTGATGAGTTTTCTCCCTTCATTCTATTAATATAGTGTATTACATTGAATGATTTTTTTTTTAAATATAATTTTTTATTTTTTACAAACATATATTTTTATCCCCAGGGGTACAGGTCTGTGAATCACCAGGTTTACACACTTCACAGCACTCACCAAAACACATACCCTCCCCAATGTCCATAATACCACCCCCTTCTCCCAAACCCCCTCCCCCCAGCAACCCTCAGTTTGTTTTGTGAGATTAAGAGTCACTTATGGTTTGTCTCCCTCCCAATCCCATCTTCTTTCATTTATTCTTCTCGTACCCACTTAAGCCCCCATGTTGCATCACCACTTCCTCATATCAGGGAGATCATATGATAGTTGTCTTTCTCCGCTTGACTTATTTCGCTAAGCATGATACGCTCTAGTTCCATCCATGTTGTCGCAAATGGCAAGATTTCATTTCTTTTGATGGCTGCATAGTATTCCATTGTGTATATATACCACATCTTCTTGATCCATTCATCTGTTGATGGACATCTAGGTTCTTTCCATAGTTTGGCTATTGTGGACATTGCTGCTATAAACATTCGAGTACACGTGCCCCTTTGGATCACTACGTTTGTATCTTTAGGGTAAATACCCAATAGTGCAATTGCTGGGTCATAGGGCAGTTCTATTTTCAACATTTTGAGGAACCTCCATGCTGTTTTCCAGAGAGGTTGCACCAGCTTGCATTCCCACCAACAGTGTAGGAGGGTTCCCCTTTCTCCGCATCCTCGCCAGCATCTGTCATTTCCTGACTTGTTGATTTTAGCCATTCTGACTGGTGTGAGGTGATATCTCATTGTGGTTTTGATTTGTATTTCCCTGATGCCGAGTGATATGGAGCACTTTTTCATGTGTCTGTTGGCCATCTGGATGTCTTCTTTGCAGAAATGTCTGTTCATGTCCTCTGCCCATTTCTTGATTGGATTATTTGTTCTTGGGGTGTTGAGTTTGCTAAGTTCTTTATAGATTCTGGACACTAGTCCTTTATCTGATATGTCGTTTGCAAATATCTTCTCCCATTCTGTCAGTTGTCTTTTGATTTTGTTAACTGTTTCCTTTGCTGTGCAAAAGCTTTTGATCTTGATGAAATCCCAATAGTTCATTTTTGCCCTTGCTTCCCTTGCCTTTTGCGTTGTTCCTAGGAAGATGTTGCTGCGGCTGAGGTCGAAGAGGTTGCTGCCTGTGTTCTCCTCAAGGATTTTGATGGATTCCTTTCGCACATTGAGGTCCTTCATCCATTTTGAGTCTATTTTCGTGTGTGGTGTAAGGAAATGGTCCAATTTCATTTTTCTGCATGTGGCTGTCCAATTTTCCCAGCACCATTTATTGAAGAGGCTGTCTTTTTTCCATTGGACATTCTTTCCTGCTTTGTCGAAGATTAGTTGACCATAGAGTTGAGGGTCTATTTCTGGGCTCTCTATTCTGTTCCATTGATCTATGGGTCTGTTTTTGTGCCAGTACCATGCTGTCTTGATGATGACAGCTTTGTAATAGAGCTTGAAGTCCGGGATTGTGATGCCACCAACGTTGGCTTTCTTTTTCAATATCCCTTTAGCTATTCGAGGTCTTTTCTGGTTCCATATAAATTTTAGAATTATTTGTTCCATTTCTTTGAAAAAGATGGATGGTACTTTGATAGGAATTGCATTAAATGTGTAGATTGCTTTAGGTAACATAGACATTTTCACAATATTTATTCTTCCAATCCAGGAGCATGGAACATTTTTCCATTTCTTTGTGTCTTCCTCAATTTCTTTCATGAGTACTTTATAGTTTTCTGAGTATAGATTCTGTGTCTCTTTGGTTAGGTTTATTCCTAGGTATCTTATGGTTTTGGGTGCAATTGTAAATGGGATTGACTCCTTAATTTCCCTTTCTTCTGTCTTGCTGTTGGTGTAGAGAAATGCAACTGATTTCTGTGCATTGATTTTATATCCTGACACTTTACTGAATTCCTGTATAAGTTCTAGCAGTTTTGGAGTGGAGTCTTTTGGGTTTTCCACATATAGTATCATATCATCTGCGAAGAGTGACAATTTGACTTCTTCTTTGCCGATTTGGATGCCTTTAATTTCCTTTTGTTGTCTGATTGCTGAGGCTAGGACCTCTAGTACTATGTTGAATAGCAGTGGTGATAATGGACATCCCTGCCGTGTTCCTGACCTTAGCGGAAAAGCTTTCAGTTTTTCTCCATTGAGAATGATATTTGCGGTGGGTTTTTCATAGATGGCTTTGATGATATTGAGGTATGTGCCCTCTATCCCTACACTTTGAAGAGTTTTGATCAGGAAGGGATGCTGTACTTTGTCAAATGCTTTTTCAGCATCTATTGAGAGTATCATATGGTTCTTGTTCTTACTTTTATTGATGTGTTGTATCACATTGACTGATTTGCGGATGTTGAACCAACCTTGCAGCCCTGGAATAAATCCCACTTGGTCGTGGTGAATAATCTTTCTAATGTACTGTTGAATCCTATTGGCTAGTATTTTGTTGAGTATTTTCGCATCTGTGTTCATCAAGGATATCGGTCTATAGCTCTCTTTTTTGGTGGGATCCTTGCCTGGTTTTGGGATCAAGGTGATGCTGGCCTCATAAAATGAGTTTGGAAGTTTTCCTTCCATTTCTATTTTTTGGAACAGTTTCAGGAGAATAGGAATTAGTTCTTCTTTAAATGTTTGGTAGAATTCCCCCGGGAAGCCGTCTGGCCCTGGGCTTTTGTTTGTTTGGAGATTTTTAATGACTGTTTCAATCTCCTTACTGGTTATGGGTCTGTTCAGGCTTTCTATTTCTTCCTGGTTCAGTTGTGGTAGTTTATATGTTTCTAGGAATGCATCCATTTCTTCCAGATTGTCAAATTTATTGCCGTAGAGTTGCTCATAGTATGTTCTGATAATTGTTTGTATTTCTTTGGTGTTAGTTGTGATCTCTCCTCTTTCATTCATGATTTTATTTATTTGGGTCCTTTCTCTTTTCTTTTTGATAAGTTGGGCCAGGGGTTTATCAATTTTATTAATTCTTTCAAAGAACCAGCTCCTACTTTTGTTGATTTGTTCTATTGTTTTTTTGGTTTCTATTTCATTGATTTCTGCTCTGATCTTTATGATTTCTCTTCTCCTGCTAGGCTTAGGGTTTCTTTCTTCTTCTTTTTCCAGCTCCTTTAGGTGTAGGGTTAGATTGTGTACCTGAGACCTTTCTTGTTTCTTGAGAAAGGCTTGTACCGCTATATATTTTCCTCTCAGGACTGCCTTTGTTGTGTCCCATAGATTTTGAACAGTTGTATTTTCATTATCATTTGTTTCCATGATTTTTTTCAATTCTTCTTTAATTTCCCGGTTGACCCATTCATTCTTTAGAAGGATGCTGTTTAGTCTCCATGTATTTTGGTTCTTTTCAAACTTCCTTTTGTGGTTGAGTTCTAGCTTTAGAGCATTGTGGTCTGAAAATATGCAGGGAATGATCCCAATCTTTTGATACCGGTTGAGTCCTGATTTAGGACCGAGGATGTGATCTATTCTGGAGAATGTTCCATGTGCACTAGAGAAGAATGTGTATTCTGTTGCTTTGGGATGAAATGTTCTGAATATATCTGTGATGTCCATCTGGTCCAGTGTGTCGTTTAAGGCCTTTATTTCCTTGCTGATCTTTTGCTTGGATGATCTGTCCATTTCAGTGAGGGGAGTGTTAAAGTCCCCTACTATTATTGTATTATTGTTGATGTGTTTCTTTGATTTTGTTATTAATTGGTTTATATAGTTGGCTGCTCCCACATTGGGGGCATAGATATTTAAAATTGTTAAATCTTCTTGTTGGACAGACCCTTTGAGTATGATATAGTGTCCTTCCTCATCTCTTATTATACTTTTTGGCTTAAAATCTAATTGATCTGATATAAGGATTGCCACTCCTGCTTTCTTCTGATGTCCATTAGCATGGTAAATTCTTTTCCACCCCCTCACTTTAAATCTGGAGGTGTCTTCGGGCTTAAAATGTGTTTCTTGGAGGCAACATATAGATGGGTTTTGTTTTTTTATCCATTCTGATACCCTGTGTCTTTTGACAGGGGCATTTAGCCCATTAACATTCAGGGTAACTATTGAGAGATATGAATTTAGGGCCATTGTATTGCCTGTAAGGTGGCTGTTACTGTATATGGTCTCTGTTCCTTTCTGATCTACCACTTGTAGGATCTCTCTTTGTTTAGAGGACCCCTTTCAAGATTTCCTGTAGAGCTGGTTTGGTGTTTGCAAATTCTTTCAGTTGTTGTTTGTCCTGGAAGCTTTTAATCTCTCCTTCTATTTTCAATGATAGCCTAGCTGGATATAGTATTCTGGGCTGCATGTTTTTCTCATTTAGTGCTCTGAAAATATCATGCCAGCTCTTTCTGGCCTGCCAGGTCTCTGTGGATAATATTTTTACCATTGTATGTTACAGACTTCTTTTCCCGGGCTGCTTTCAGGATTTTCTCTTTGTCACTGAGACTTGTAAATTTTACTATTAGGTGACGGGGTGTGGGCCTATTCTTATTGATTTTGAGGGGCGTTCTCTGAACCTCCTGAATTTTGATGCTCGTTCCCTTTGCCATATTGGGGAAATTCTCCCCAATAATTTCCTCCAGTATACCTTCTGCTCCCCTCTCTCTTTCTTCTTCTTCTGGAATCCCAATTATTCTAATGTTGTTTCGTCTTATGGTGTCACTTATCTCTCGAATTCTCCCCTCGTGGTCCAGTAGCTGTTTGTCCCTCTTTTGCTCAGCTTCTTTATTCTCTGTCATTTGGTCTTCTATATCACTAATTCTTTCTTCTGCCTCATTTATCCTAGCAGTGAGAGCCTCCATTTTTGATTGCACCTCATTAATAGCTTTTTTGATTTCAACTTGGTTAGATTTTAGTTCTTTTATTTCTCCAGAAAGGGCTTTTATATCTCTCGAGAGGGTTTCTCTAATATCTTCCATGCCTTTTTCGAGCCCGGCTAGAACCTTGAGAATTGTCATTCTGAACTCTAGGTCTGACATATTACCAATGTCTGTATTGATTAGGACCCTAGCCTTCGGTACTGCCTCTTGTTCTTTTTTTTGTGTTGAATTTTTCCGTCTTGTCATTTTGTCCAGATAAGAGTATATGAAGGGGCAAGTAAAATACTAAAAGGGTGGCAACAACCCCAGGAAAATATGCTTTAACCAAATTAGAAGAGATCCAAAATCGTGAGGGGGGAGAAAGGGGATAAAAAGTGGTTCAAAAAGGAAACAATAAAAAAAAAAAAGAAAAAAGAGAAAAAAAAAAGAATTTTTTAAAAAAAGAAAACACCTAAGAAAAATATAAAAAAGAAAAAAATATATGTATTAGATAAACTAGTAAAAAATCGTTAAAAAAGAAAAAGGTAACAGTTAAAAAAAAAATTTTACCCGAAGGCAAAAAAAAAAGAAAAAATTTAAATTAAATTAACCGCAAGACTAAAAAAAATCACAGGGAAAAAGCCATGAGTTCCGTGCTTTGCTTTCTCCTCCTCTAGAATTCTGCTGCTCTCCTTGGTATTGAAACCGCACTCTTTGGTAGGTGAACTTGGTCTCGGCTGGATTTCTTGTTGATCTTCTGGGGGGGGGAGGGGCCTGTTGTAGTGATTCTCAAGTGTCTTTGCCCCAGGCGGAATTGCACCGCTTTTACCCGGGGCCGGGGTGAGTAATCCGCTTGGGTTTGCTTTCAGGAGCTTCTGTTCCCTGAGCGCTTTCCGTAGAGTTCCGGAGGACAGGAATACAAATGGCGGCCTCCTGGTCTCCGGCCCAGAGGAGCCGAGAGCCCAGGGCCGCACACCTCAGTGCGCCCTCAGAGAACAGCGCCCAGTTACTCCCATCTGCCTCACCTCCGGCCGCGCTCCGAGCTCACCGAGCCTGCGACCGGTTCAAGGTCACCTCGAGCTGCGAGCTTACTGTCGGCTCTGTCTCTGTAGCCGGCTTTCCCGTTCCAATACCCGCAAGCTCTGCGACACTCAGACACCCCCGATCCTTCTGTGACCCTGCGGGACCTGAGGCCACGCTGACCCCGTGTGGGCTTTGCCCCGGGTAGCCTCTGGAGCGATGTCCCTCAGTGGAACAGACTTTTAAAAGTCCTGATTTTGTGCGCGGTTGCTCCGCCGCTTGCCGGGAGCCGGCCCCTCCCCCCAGGGTCTATCTTCCCGTCGCTTTGGATTCACTTCTCTGCCGGTCCTACCTTTCAGAAAGTGGTTGTTTTTCTGTTTCCAGAATTGCTGTTCTTCTTCTCTTCGATCTGCTGATGGATTTGCAGGTGTTTGCAATCTTTAGATAAGCTATCTAGCTGATCTCCGGCTAGCTGAAGTAGTCTCGGCCTCCTACTTCTCCGCCATCTTGACTCCTCCCCCCATTGAATGATTTTTGTATGTTGAATTACTCTTGCATTCCTCAGGTAAATCCCACATGATTCACATTCACTTTTGAAGAGTATTTTTGCTGGATATAAAATTTAGATTGGCTTTTTTTTTCCCCAGAAATTAAAAAATATACCATTATTTTCTAGCCTGCCTTTTTTTTTTCTCTCTGACATAAAATATTTATTCATTCTTTCTCCTATGGCTGCTTTACAATATCTCTTTATCATTGTCTTTTAGTGGGGTTGTTAGGATGTGCCTTGATGTGGTTTGTCTTTGTTTCTTCTGCTTTTTTTGTTAATTTTCTTGGATTGTCATATTTTTAATATCCTTACATTTGGGAATTTTTTGTCCATTGTTTAATCAAATGTTTTTCTGTGCCCATTCCTTCCCTCTGGAGCTTCAGTTACAGTCTGTCAGACTAGAATATTTTTTCAGAGTTCAATAAAGAACAGGTCTTTCAAAATTATTTTAAGTCTTTTTTCTCTCTGTGTTTCAGTTTGCAGAGTATCTATTGCTGTTTTCAAGTCATTGAGTTTTTTTTTTTCCCTAAAATACTGATTCTTCTCAAAGTAGCAAGACTACTATGTTATTCCTTGTTTTTCTTTTCCTGAACTTCATGAGAAAGTGCTTCCAAGCAAAAATCCAGAGCAATTATAATACTTAACTTGTTTAATTCCCTTTTTCAGGGGTCATGGTTCTATGCTGTTTATTGTCTAGTGACTGGAGGTAACTATTTCATATACTTTTTCCAGTTTTTAAGGTTTTTTGAGGGGGAGGAAGACTTTCGGTATTGATTTCTCCATTTTATTCAGAGGCAGAATTTTATTACTTTTCTTCATTTAGTGCCCAAATTATATTTTGACTTCAACTTTTTAACTTATTACCTTAATATACATGTCTCCAAATTACTACTTGCATCTGAAATTGATTAATAAATCAGAAGATCTGTCACCATGACTCCAGATATTTAAAGCAGAAAGTGGATGTTGTTTCAACTAAACAACTGTATTGAACAAACTCAAAAATCCAGGGACCTGTGTGAGGGTCTAAGTCTTGAAATGGTAGGATAGGACGAAGTTCTCTTGCTCTTAGTTTAGTTCTCTTGACAACACATTTGACTTCCATCCCACCTGTCTGCAAGGAGCCTGTATTGGCCCTAAAGTATTCTAAGAAATACCATTGTCCCCAACAGGAAACATCAATGGTGTTCATCATATTGCTTCTAGTCTTATTTCACATATCTATCCTTGGAGCACCATATACAACTCGATTTAGTACATCAAGTGCAGAATAAAAAAACTACAGTTTAAAAGGGATTGGAAAGACAGTTCCAGCAAAAATTTATTAGCACATCCACCATGTATCGTATGCCTAGGGTATGCCAGGTCCCTCGTACATAATACTGCTAGTCCTTATAACCATGCTAAAAGGAAGAGAGTCTAATTAACATTTCACAGAGTTAGGAACCAATATACAGCAAGACTGTCCCAGGCTATGTGACAGACAGAGGTAGAATTTAAATTTCTCTCTGATGTACTCAGAAGTCTTGTTCTTTCTACTAAGTCATATTGACACGGGCAAATTTTGGAAAATCAGCAAAACCAGAGGTTCTTATTTATCTCTTATTTTGCATTCTGTGGTGGGATGATCATCATGCTTCTCTCAGCAACAATTATCTAACAGACAGATACCACTACTTGGTTCTATTGCTAAAGCACTGATGGGATTCTCATATATAGGGATTCTCACACTTAGTACCATTTCCTTTATAACAGGAGAATTCATCCTGTTCAGATCCCAAATACTCCTCTAAGGCCTCTATTCTCTTTAACAATGATAACATGACTTACAGAAAAAACACAGATTCATTATAGTTAAACACTAGAGACTCCAGGTCCAGCATGGATAGTCTACATGTTAGTCACATGGCTAGATTCAAATTTTAAAATACTGAGGTCAATAACTTCACTCACTGAAATTATAGTTAACATCCCAAACGTGCCTTTTGTTAACATAAAAATTAAATAAACTTCTATATAAGCCTACATTCATGTAGCTATTCTAAGGGCTAATAAGATCTTGTTATTTCTATTTGCCTATTACATGAAATATGATGTGAATAGTAAGGTTTGAAAATATTTTCAATAGTCTTGGATTGAAAGAAATCATTCTAGGTACAGAAACTAAATTTTGTCTGTCTGAAAATCCCTTGCAGGATGAGATTTGGAGCCCCTATTCAAAAAAATGTAGTTTTCCTCCTATTTTTCCAATTGACAGTAATATTAGCTTCTAGCTTTTGTCAATGGTTCATTTCCAGTTATCTTACAAGTATGCCTGAAAGCAAAGAGATACTATTTTCCTTCCTATAAAAAAGGCACACTGAGTTATTTCTAGCAGCATCTGAATAGTAAGGTTGTTTCACTGTCATAATTTATCAGTGATCTTCTGGGGCTAACAGTTATGTTTTGGCCAGAAACTGTGAACTGAATTTTAAAATTACAAACACTAATACTTATTTTTTAAAAAAGATTTATTTATTTGAGAGAGAGAGGGTGCCTGGCCTGGGGAGGGGGTGTAGGGGCAGAAAGAGAGAGAAAGAGAGAATCTCAAGCAGACTCCCTGCTGAGCATGAAGCCCAACTTGGGGTTAGATCCCAGAACCCTGAGATCACGATCTGAGCTGAAATCAAGAGTCAGCTACTTAACTGACTGAGCCACCCTAAACACTAATACTTCTAGCAAATTTAAAGATGAATTATGAACACACAAGTAATAATGTTTCCTTTGCAATTTCTTTTATAATTTCTTATATAAGTTATAACGTATATTTAAGAAAATGAAAGTTAAAAGGTTCAAGCTATTTCATTCCATAAAACGTTCAAAAAGTTCACACTGTCGATGAACATTGCATAAAATGTTCACATTGTCAGACTCACTGTAGGAGATTCTCATGAAGGTTTATTGAATATATATATATATATATATATATATAATACACACACACATATATACACATATCTATTTTTAAGAAACTTAAAAAATGGAATGGTAAAAACAATACATGTACCCTTATTCCTGCCATGTTGAATTAATAATGGTTAGCATATGCTTATATTTCTTTCCTTAAAAAAAAACCAGCAAAAGAGCATTGCAGATATAGTTAAGCCCTTTTTAATGTCCTTTCTCCATTGTCACCCCTCCCCTAATATACCACACAACCAACTGCTGCTATTATATATATCCAAATATAATATATATTTGTGCACATTTGTTTAAATTTGTATAAATAGATTTGTTCATGTAGATATGTTATGCATCCATTTCATTCTATTTAATGTCTCTAGAGTACTCCATTATATAGAATTCCAATGCCATTTATTTATCCATTCCCATATTGGTGTTTACCATTATAAAAACTATTAATTCTGTTAGTTTATGTAGGTAATCCTTATGTAGATTTATCCACATTTGCCTTGAGATTTTGCTCATAGTTTCTTTACTAGTTTGTAATAAAGTAGAAAATGAACCCAATCTGTGACCAACAATCCTACATAATCTGAAGAAATTCTTTGTACACAAGGAAAGCTACAGGGTGTGTAGCTTAGAATAGGTTGTATTAGGCTTGCTCCTGGGTCTACTTTCTTTTTTTCCCTGGAGCATTAAAGTAAATTCATTTAGAGCATGTCTATCTGAATGGCTTTTTGTTTATCCTCATTCTTTGCTGGTCTATGTAAGATCTTAAACACTCAGTTGTTTTCTCTCAATGATGTGAAGATATTACTCAGTTCTTTTCTGCTTTCAGTTATAGACATTGATATATTTATGTAGTCTAATTCATTCAATGTTAACAAATAATATTTTCTTTTTTTAAAAAAAGTTTTCGATACTCCATATATTCATTCCGCTATTTGTAGCTTTCTTTTTATTTATCTTGACTTGGATTAACAAATCCAAAGTTTCCTTATTCTGATTATTCATATCTTTTATCAATTATGGAAAATTCTCAACTCTTCCCAATCTCTCTAATCTCCCCTTTTGAAACAATGTTTAAGTGGAAGGAATGTATGTTGCATCTTCTTTTCTGTCACATTATGTCTGTGTATTTTCTAAGTGTTCAATTCTTTTGATGAATTCGGGTTAATTTCTTGAGCTCATCATTCCATCTTATTAATGATCTCTTTAGCAGTGCTTAATTACTACTTAGTTTATCAACTGAGATTTTAAATTATAAGTACATTTAAATTCCTCTGTATTTAATCATTTTAATTTTTGTATATTTGACAATTCCATTATCTCAAGTTTTAAGGGCATTAAGTTTGTTTTTGATTGTGCCTGCTGGCTTCTACCTGTGAAGAATTCCTTCCTTGTGTGTGAACTCATGTTTGATGGGGCATGATTTGTGGGGCCCTGTGTATCTTGAACAAGGTAATTTCTTCCAGAGAATTTGACCTTCCCTGTATAGAGACGATCACCATCTTGGGACAGTTTTCATGCTGATTTCTCATCCTATTTCTCTAAGGGTTTTTAGATAACACAGATAGTGTAAATTCAAATTCCAAATTTGTGTGAACACAGGCCTGACATTTCTCTTTGTTCACCTATATGTTGGCCCTAGGCAGATAAGAGATACTGTGATCTCCCTAGGCTGATGGATGTTGTCTTCCTAATCCACCCCTTCTGGAGTGTAGAGCCCATCAAGACTCTTGGCTCTATGAGGTCATTAATTATAACCCCTCGCCTCATCCAAGCCCAGGCCTCAAATCTTTTCCCTGTGACTGGTAGAGCCCAAACCCCTTAATAACTGGAAAGGTACCTCCACTTTATATAGCCACAGCCTTGGCTTCTGCTTGCTCCTTGTTTATAAGTCTCCTCCCCATTTTAGCCCTTGGGAATTTATAGTTCAAGAGATTTTTTATATTTTCTAGAATTTCTAGTTTTTTTTTTTTTTTTTTTTTTTTTTTTTTAAAGAAGAGAGTATTTCCAGATAATGGTAGCACACTGCATTGTTAGAAACTGATGTGTCTATTGGGTTTTCTAGGTAGATAATCATATTTTTTTGTATCAGATAACAGTTTTATTTCTTTCTTTCAAAAATATGTGTATTTGTTTGCTTTTTGTTTTTGTTGTTGTTGTTTGTTTGTTTGTTTTGGTCTCATGGTTTAATTTTCCAGGACTTTCGGTCTTAAACTTAACGGGAATTTCACCATTCAGAATGATGATGATGATGGCTGTAGATTTTTGGTAGATTTATTTAATCAAGTGAAGAAAGTTCTAATACCAATTTCTTAAGAGTTTAAAAAAATCATAAATGGATACGTTAAATAATTTTTTCCATTAATATCTGGATTTTGAGAATCACACTGATAGCTTTACTAAAGTTGGACTATATTTTTACTTTTGGGGTGAATCCAAATGATTATGATTTGATTTTTACCCTAACTCTTTATTTTGGAAAATTTTAAACCCATAGGAAAATTTAAAAAGTTATTTTAGTGAGCAACCATGTATCTTTCATCCGTATTTGTTAACTTTTGGCCACGTATGATATGTCTGTCTCTCTTTGGTTGCAAACATAAACATACACACACACACACACACACACACACAAGACAAAAAGCAGAATATGTCATCTCAAAATATGCTACGTTGGCATAAGGTTTATTTTGAACTGAAGGTAATTGAGAAGAAGCAGACACAAGAAAATCTCTCTGCTCTCCCTCTGTTTGCCTAAAGCAGGACATAAATTTATAAAGGTGTCTCTTCTCCCCTATCAGAAAGGACAGAGGTTAAGCACTGGAGACAACTCTGAGCCCTTATCAGCCCAGACACAGCACCAGAGAAATCTACATAAACCTTGTTAAAACTATCCCTTCTCTACTGTTAATTTTTCCATATATTTGCCTTCCCACAGTTTGCCCTGCTAGAAGCTCAAAGTGCTTTTTCTTGCCACTTCTTTAAAAACGTATTGTTCTTTTGTCAAAATGCTATCTAAGCCCAAGTTTAACCCACACCCTTGGGTTATTCATTGCTGAGTGCTCCAATACCTATGTACAGTGCACATGTTAATAAACTTCTGTTTGCTTTTCTCTTTTAATCTGTCTTTTGTTGGTCTAATTTACAGGGCCCTTGCCAGAGAACACAAGATAGGAAGAGGAAAAAGATTTTTTTTTCCCTGCTGCAAACACACATAGTATATTTCAAGGAACTATTTTAAAGTAGATTCTAAATACTTTTGCATGTATTTCTTAAGAGAAAGAACATTCCCTGACACAACACAAAACTATCTTCATACTCAAGAAATGCCATAATGCTCAGTAAAGCATCATTAATAAAGGACATGAAAGGCATTCCCTAATTTATTTTTCAAGATTCACATATGAATATGGATGAAGCACTGTTGCTAGGGCAAGCTAACTGGCCACAGAACAGAATAAAATGCAAAACCAAACAACTTT
Organism: Mustela nivalis; assembly: GCF_964662115.1. Taxonomy (NCBI): domain Eukaryota; kingdom Metazoa; phylum Chordata; class Mammalia; order Carnivora; family Mustelidae; genus Mustela; species Mustela nivalis. The sequence continues at coordinate 57,150,406 of NC_139024.1, read as the reverse complement.
GTTTTGATGGACTGACAGGATACTTCAGTGAGAACAAAGTGCAGATATTGCCTTAGCTTGGGAAAGATGTAGGTCATTGCTAACTTGAAGAAGGGTGGCTCTAGGAGAATGGTGAATATGAAAGCCTTTAGAGGAGTGGATGGAAGAGAAAAAATGATGGAAGGAGTTGGAAACAGTGAAGCCAGAAATCCTTTGGGGAAATTTCACCATAAAGAGAAGAAGCAAGAGAAATCGAGGCTAAGGGGGATGTCAAGTCAAGTGTGCTTCTATGTCAGTTGGAATAAAATCCATCAGGGAAGAATACATTAACAATACGGGGAAAGTTTGTTAATTGGACAAGTGGCAACCTTGAGAAGGAGACTGTGAGAGGCAAGTGGAGGGACAGTATCAGCTGGAGGTGGGCTCTTTCTCTTATAATAGTGAAGTAACCAAAGAATGAATCAAGCACTGGGAGTTTTGTGAAGGAATGGAGTGAGCTAGGTCGGAGTTGGCCAAGTTTCTCTGTAAGGGCAAGAGAGTAAATACTGGAGACCGCCAAGCGGTCTGTTGCCCCTACTCTGCTCTGCCGCTGCCCTCATGGAATCAATCACAGACACTAGTAAGCAAAGGAGCACGGCTGCGTTCCAAGAAAAGGACTTTATGAAATTTGGCTTTTCATGTGTCATGAAATAATTTTCCTTTCCCTTTTTTCCCCAGTCATTTTATAATGTAAAACACATTTTTAGTTCATAGGTTGTGGAGAAAGGAAGCTGGGGACCAGACCTGAGCTGCGGGCTAGTTTGCCCACGTCTGTTCTGCGCTGACCGCGACTCCTCTTCTATTAGGTGTGAACTTGGGCTGTCATTAACTGAGAGCATGGAGAACACGGGGGTGGGATGATACATTTTGAACGGTGTTAAAGAAAAACCAGAGCCACACAGGGGTTTCAAGTGGTAAAAAAAGATTTTAATCAGGAACTATTACAGTAAGGGAAAAGAGATTTCTGTATAGAGCTGGGCTCAAGTTCAAGTCGACATGATCAAGTGGGAGTGATAAGCCATGAAGCCGCCTTGGGGTGAGGGTGGGTGGGTGGGGACCGGTGGGTGGGTAGAAACTATTGAGGAGACATCAAGGGTGGGGGTGGGGAGCGTTCCCACTGATTCCACTGAATGGGATTCTTTCTGAAGGCAGGCTAGTGGGATCATCTATCACTGGGAAGATGATGGAAGATGAGGAATTCGATCAGATATTGAGGGAGCTCCAATATCAAAGATGAGAGATTCTCACTAGGCTGACTTAGCAAGGTGCTTGCTAAACCGGGCCAAGCAGGCCTCTTTGAGAAAAGGGGTAGGAGGAGCCTGACTAAACATAGGTCAGAAGAAAGACTTTGTCAGGAGAAGAAGATAAGATGTAACATAATCATTTTGAAGTGAGTAAGATAAATTTTATTAAGGGTATATAGTAGCACTATTTTGCCAAATGCATTGTCCAGTGGAGATTTGTGCTAGGAAAAAAAGAAAGAAAGAAAGTAAGAAAGTAAGAAAGAAAGAAAAAGAAAATGGAGGTGAGTTCATTGAAGCCAGATGTGTGAATTTCTCCAGGCTCATCCAAGCTGACCGGGTGCAGGTGAGGAATAAGCAGTTATGCAGCAACCCCCAGAACTGGGTGTTGCTGATGGAGGTTCAGAAGGAGAGGGGAGCAAAGATATTAGCAGTGTGGGATCCACACTCAACCCCAAATAGCTCCCGAGAGACGTGAGGACATTAGCGCTGTATAATTGAGTGAGATTGTGGCATTACTGGAGGTCTCAGCAAGGTCAGCCCATTTCGGGAGTGGAGTTACCAGCGTACCCTGAAATACAAAGTCGAGAATCAGAAAGGAAAAAGTTAGGAGAAGATACAGTAGAAAGGGTGCAGTCTTTGTTGATGAGATGTGGCCATGAGTTGCGTGGCTGAGGTCGGGCTGAGAGAAGAATTGGAGCTAACAACATCAAGAGCTTAAGAAGTATGGACTGTGTTTGTGCAAATCACAACAAGCTGTGCCAGCAGCAACAGTGGACAGTGAGGCCAGCATGCAGATCCCCAAAGTCACTGGTGAGTAAGGGGGAAGGAGTAAGGGGCCATATTTGAGGGAAATAAAAGGGGCCAGGAGTTTGAAGTTGGCCGTTATGCAATTTAAGGGAGCAGGTGGTAAATTTTGTTTTGTTTTCTTTGTTTTGCAGAAGAAGAAAGGAATTCTGGCCGAGCAACATGTAGGCTGGTATTTATTGTTCTCGGATGAATGCTTCCATGAATTAAATATTGTAACTGAAATGCTTCTCTATGGGCCCTGTTTAGAACTTTTATACTGTCTTTTTATTGATTGTTTCTTTAGGGTCATATTCTTTTTAACTGTGTCATACAAAGGAGTGTCCTTTTTAGGCATCCAAATAGCTCCCCAACAGTACTTAAGAGCTCCGTGTTCTTCATAATATTCAAACCTAAAATTCAAAATGTGGCACCTAAAGCACAGTTTAGCTGCATATCTGCGTATTATTGGTAAAATGTGTGAATTTACCTTTGATCTCCTTCACAAGAATTAATAAGTCATTGAAAATGCAAAACACAGAAGTGGGAGGAAACAATTTTCGCTCTGGGCTGAAGCCACAGTGCTTCTTCTAGCAGATTAAAAATCTCCTTAAAGAAGCTCTGTGTATCACAGTCCCAAATCACAGGGCAAAGCTGGGCTGTACAGCATTCACTGTTAAGTTTGGAAGGAGCTGAGTTTCCTAGCACCTGTAGGGGGCACTAAACACAGGCCAGTTAATATTGGCCCTACCCAGGGAGATAACTGGTCAGTTGTCAAGAGTTTATTATCTATCTGATAAAAGCTTGAGAGATAATCATTAACACAAGGATCGGATTTTTATGATCAAGAAAAAAAAGATTGTTTATGGAAAAAATGGAAAACAGATGAAATAAACATTTTTAAAAGAAATGATAAATTAGCATAATTGACTTAAAAGAAATAGAAAACCTGCATAGACTAATAACCACCAGAGAAATCAAATTCAAATAAAAATTATTCCCTTATCTTTTCACCCACCCAAAACCTATACCGGCCAAGTGTAGAGGCAAATTTTTGCAAATTCCCAGTGAGTAGTTAAACCGTATCTTATAAAAAATGTACCTAAAAATATAAAAAATTTAAAGCTATCTGACTCATTTTTATTTCCTTGATATAAAAACTGGAAAAAAACAGTGCAAGAACATAAAATCGTAGGCCAGGAAATTGAATCTAACAGTGTATTACAAATAATCACCATAACCAAGTTGGTCCATTGCAGAATGAAATGGTAGTTCACATTAGAATGTGTCAATATAAGGCTCCACATTACCTGGAGATTAGTAAAGAGCCACTTGCAGAAAAAAAAGCACTTGATAGAGTTCAGTATCAACTAATGATAAATCTGGTGGCAATAAAATTTCTTAGCAAGCCAAAAGCAAAAAGAAATTGCCTTAGCTGGTAAAGGATATAAAATATCAAAAGTAAATATGATGTTTAATGGTCAACTATTAGAATGTACTTGCATTAAATTCAGGAGTAAGACACCATGCCTGCTATACCTATTCTTGTTTACCCTGCAAGTGTAGGTCCTGGTCCTTTTAACAAGAAAAAGAAATGAAAGGAAAGATATGACGATCAGAAAGCCAACAGTAAAACCGAAACTGTCCTTGTTTGAAAATCTTGGTATCGCTTTAGAAACAAATTAAGAGAATAAGTGGGCAAACTCTTTGGGCTGAAAAAGAGCTCAACCATATGCAAAGTTCAGTAATGTTTCCTTACACCATCCGTAACAAATGAAAGAATGTCATAGAGAAAGTAAAACCAGTTTTAAAACTTAAAAAATATGGAAGTCCTTTTCAAGAGCTCGTCCAAAGTATGGCTTGACTGAGGGTTTAAAAACATGGACGTCACTTTGCACGGCACATGGAAGCAGAAGAGAGCTGAGTCAAGCCCTGTTATGTTTTCAGAGACGTTGTCTCCTGTTAGTCTGTGCTCTAGACTCCTGCTTCTAGTCGTGTTAATTCCAATAATTCTCACCAACGGATGGTTGCCCTTCGTAATCATCTCTGCTTGTTACTCTGCCAAAGACTGAGCTCCTGGAAGGTCTGTGTCTCCTTCAGCTCATTATCATTAGTGCCTGACAGTATTTGGCCCATGGAGGAGGGCACAGCATAGCTTTCTTTAACTAGCATGTGGAAGAGAAGATATTTTGTGTGTACATACTTTTATATGTTTTCTATGTACTTGGGCAACTGATGCAATACATTGAAGTGTTTTTGTGTGGTGCCGCACACATGCAGAGGGTTGATATTTTAACTGGCATATCACATAATGATACCGTATCTTAAAAATTAGATCTCTTATAGCGCTTGGTCAAAAGAGACTGGTCTGCAGAAACTTGTGTCTAGGGCACTGAATTTGAGTTAGTAATAAAATGTCCTTTTCCTAGGGAAAGGCTGAGTAGGGCGGTACTTCAAAATAAGGTCAAACCCAGAGGTTGCTGAAAATACACCCTTTCACAGATTCTGTAAAGGCCCCTAACACTTGATTGTGAATTACATACATTGGCATTCATTAGGAGCCTTTCCCACTCAGGCTTTTGTTTTGAAAACAAACCAAACCAGGATTGAGGTTCCTATTCCTGATTTCTCTATTAAACTATCTCTTTTAGTGGCTTCTTATAGAAGATTACCTTTTACAAACTATCTCAGTCTCAGGGAGGGAAGGAAGGGGGTTTCTCTGCACTGCGGGCCTTGTCTTATCCAGGCAGCATCTGTGGCTTTGCTGATATCCTTAGAGCATTGTTTGTGTTCTTTGTGATTCCATTTCTCTCCTAACAGAATAACAATACCTTTTATTTTTGCATTGTTTTGTAGTTTGTAATTTTCTGGTTTTATTTCCCAAATGGGTGTGGTGCATAAATAATGCATCTTGGAAAAAAAAAATTCGTCTTCAAATAAAATCTTACATAGAAGCTTAAAACAAATAAACACATTAAATGACCATGCTCTGGTTGGCATCGGTATGTGGCAGAAGGTGGGAAGAAAGGTGTGTCTCAGAGTCCAAGGGCTCCTAACGCTTGGAGATCAAACTTCAAAGCCGCTGACATGATTATTACCTCAGCCCTTCAAACCAGATTGGGTGGGTGTTTTTCTTTTGAATTTTCCCAGTAACTGAATTTAAACAAACTCTCCAGCTCTTGCATCTAGTAAATACCAGAGCCAAGGCTCTGGCCAGTATCTTTTCAAAGGAGCCTGGTACTCTTTTCACAAATGTGATGGGTAATTACAACCTCAGCAAAAATGAATCTTACATGTGAAATGAGTAACCCTACATAGATTTTAGTTAAATTTACCATACATGTAAATATTTTTCTTCAACTGAAAGTAGATCCAACTGACTAAATAATGATACATCTATTCAATGGACAGTTTTGCAGTCATTAAAAAGAATGAGGCACTCTATATGTACTGGTACAAAATGATGTCATTGTTAAATGGAAACAAACAAGACAGTATAGTGACTTGTATATAGTTTATAGTGTCCTATTATTCATGTAAAAATGATTACGTGTATACTTGTATACAGATATGTATATGTATATGTCTAGATTATACTGAAAGAGTACACCAGAAATTGTTGACACTAGTCCTTCCAGGAGAAGGACAGGCATTAAGGGTGGGAGAGAGAATAAATTTTGGCTTTATATCATGGCATATTTGGAACTCTTATCACCTGTATTTAATCACAATTAGAAAGTAATTATTTTATATAAAAACTTGATCTATGACAATACATTTTTATTAAGGGCTACTTTTTTACTCTCAACCATATCAGGTTCCCATGATATGTTCTCATGTCCCTCTAAACCACGTCTTTAAGTTATTCATTAATTAGTCATTATTCAGCTATTTTTTGGTCAATTGATTAATATCAATCTCTCACAAGACTATTAGCTCCAGAAGGTCAGGATTCTATTTTTGTTCTTTTATTTATTTATTTATTTATTTGACAGAGATCACAAGTAGGCAGAGAGGCTGGCAGAGAGAGAGGAGGAAGCAGGCTCCCTGCTGAGCAGAGAGCCCCCCCCCCTCGCCCCCCTGCCATGTGTGGCTGGATCCCAGGATCCTGGGATAATGACCTGAGCCAAATGCAGAGGCTTTAACCCACTGAGCCACCCAGGCACCCCTATTTTTGTTCTTATCAGGAAAAAAATTGTCTAAGATTTGAAAATGAGTAAAAGAGGTTACTGGATGTCCTTTTCTTTTCAAGTTGACCCTCCAAAACATGATCTGACTCTCTAAGGGTCTGCATCTTTGACTAGTTTTCTATCAAATAAGACTTTTTAGAGCTCTGTATGCATAAAAGTTACAGAAAACTAATAGCTATGCAAATCATTCTTGTGTATAGGAATGCAAAAAAATGTGTGAAGGCTTATGCCTTATTGAACAGGTACTACCCCAAGTATTACATTTTATTGTCTTGTAGGATATTGACCGGTTATACATCCATTAGTCAATTAATTACAGAATGCTTGATTATATAAATATGTTACATACGTTATATATTATACATACACTCATATATTCTTCTTTGCACCAGTTTTTAACATTTTAGCACTTTTTACTAAGTCAGAAACTCTAAAGGATCTGAGATGTTCTCTTACTTACAGAAATAGCAGACTCCAAACAGGATGTCACACCTTTGTTATTCATAGCAATAACAAGGTGACTCTGGGTCCTCATGCCCAACACCTTAGTGGGTAGTGTAATGAGAGCCAGAGGGTTCACTGGCTTACACAGGAGGTTATACTACAGGATAGAAACTCCAAAATTATTATTATCAGAGCTTATATAGGAGCTGGAGTACCTACATCTGTTACTCCTGGAGTAAAAGAGAGAGATTATTTTTTAGTCAGAATGTAAGCATATCCTTTTCTGGAGGAAAGAAAATTTGATGCCTGGAAAACACATTTGGTGCCGGTAGAGCTAAGAATGATTTTTTTATTCATCTGGATGGAAGCAGATAACTCTATTGCAAAGAAGGCAAGCAACTTCATGTGGAGTATCCTTAAACTGTGACAACTATGTATAGAAGAATGAAACTCAACCATTCTCTTACACCATACACAAAGATAAACTCGAAATCGATGAAAGACCTCAACATAAGACAGGAGTCTTTCAAAATCCTAGAGGAGAACATAGACAGTAACCTCTCCGACATTAGCCATAGCAACATCTTTCAAGACAGGTCTCCAAAGGCAAAGGAAACAAAAGTGAAAATGAAGTTTTGGGATTTCATCAAGATCAAAAGCTTCTCCATAGCAAAGGAAATTCTCCAGAGAAGACATACAAATGGCTAACAGACACACGAAAAAAAAAATGTTCATCATTAGCCATCAGGGAGATTCAAATCAAAACCACATTGAGATGCCATCTTATACCAGTTAGAATGGCCAAAATCAACAAGACAATAAACAACAAATGTTGGAGAAGATGTGGAGAAGGGGGAACCTTCTTATACTGTTGGTGTGAATGCAAGTTGGTGCAGCCTCTTTGGAAAACAGTATGGGGATTCCTTAAGAAATTAAAAATAGAGCTACCCTATGACCCTGCAATTGCACTACTGGGTATTTATCTCAAATATACAGATGTAGGCAAAAGAAGAGCCATCTGTACCTCCAATGATCGTAGCAGCAATGGCCATAATTGCCGGTCTGTGGAAAGAGCCAAGATGCCCTTCAACAGAAGAATGGATAAAGAAGATGAGGTCCATATATACAATAGAGTATTATGCCTCCATCAGAAAGGATGAATACCCAACTTTTGTATCAACATGAATGGGACTGGAAGAGATTATGCTGAGTGAAATAAGTCAAGCAGAGAGAGTCAGTTATCATAGGACTTCACTTACTTGTGGAGCATAAGGAATAACACGGAGGGCACTGGGAGAAGGAGAGGAGAAGTGTGTTGGGTGAAATCAGAGGGGGAGACAAACCATGAGAGACTGTAGACTCTGAGAAATAGACTGATGGTTTTGGAGGGGATGGAGGTGGCGGGTTGGGTGAGCCTGGTGGTGGGTATTAAGGAGGGCACATATTGCATAGAGCACTGGGTATGGTGCATAAACAATGAATCTTGGAACACTGAAAAAAAATTTTTTTAAAGTGAATTTTTAGGAGACAATATTAAAAAAAAGAAATTTGACAAATAAATGTTGCTGGCAGAAAAAAGGAGATATTCCCTACCATTGTAGCATGGCAATCTCAGTGCTCAGAAGGCCCACACTATTCAGGAATATGGAGTAATACAGTACAGATTGTTTGTCATTAGTTAACCTCATTAATAAGTTGAATAAAATCTTTGACATGTGTTCACTTTATAATTATACAAAAGTCAGAATTTTAGTTCTGGAAATTATTCTTGCGAAATCCCAGTGTCTTTCATTCTATCCAAAACCAAAAGCAGTTCAATAAATATGTATTAATAAATAACTAATAGATAACTAAAAATTGTACAAATTTAGTTTGTTTTATTTTCCAAAAATGATTATAAAACTTTAGTGGTTTAGACAACATTGTAGAAAATGCCTATCTCCCCTTCCCTTTTCTAATTTTTTCTTTTTTTTTTTGACTGGTAAGGCTTGTGAAGTGTTATTAATTGAGCTGACTCTATTCTAAAAACAAGTTTCTCTCACTTTGCACATTACATACTGCATTCCTTCTTTTCAAGAGACTAGCCCTTAGCCGTACATATCTTGTACCAGGTAGCAGTGAGAAGGGATTCGTGATCATGTGTGATGCTTTGAGAAGGGAAAGAGTCTAAATAGGCAAGTTCCAAATTCCCTTGATTACGGTTTATATTGATTAGGACTCTTTTGCTTGCAAATAACAGAAAATCAATTCAAACTACTCAAAGCAAAAAAGGAAATTTATTGGAAGGATAATGGACTATGTCATTGAATTTGAGGGCAATGAAGCATCTGAATCTTAGGAATAAAACTAAAGATTGCAGTGCTGCAGGCAACTCTGAGAGCCCTTTTTCCATCTCTTAATTCTGCCTCTCTTTCTTTGGACAGCTGTTTCATTACTCTCTCATACCACTTTCTTATTAGCTGCATGGCCTGGTAGAAAATGGCTGGTGCTTCCTGCTTCTAAGTAACATTTACTTACTGTAGACTGGTGGCCCACTAGGAGACAGATCTCTTGCTTGCTCTGCCTAAGGAATTGCTTTCCACTTCCCAGGGAAAAGACTAATTGCCCAGTTGGGTCAATTACTCAATCAATGAGATCAGAGGGTGTAGAGGTGGGATGACACACTGTACAAATGTGTTAGCTTCAGGGATGACCTGGTGGATAGCAGGGAAGAAGGTAATTTCTAGAAAGGTAGAGTTAGAAAGCTCAATAAGTGCTCACTAGAGTGACTTTTCAAAACAATTTTTGAAAAAGGAGAATAGCAAGCCAGCAAACTGGGAAAGCATGAGAGGGGGCAAAGTCACAGTGTGGTAATTAAGAAAAAGAACGGAGAGTGTAAAGTTGTGGGAATACAGAATAAATGAGACTCAGAGGGAAAATGGAGAATCCAGTAAGGTAATAATGGTGCTTGCATTTTCCTAGAGGTGTTTGGAAATCTAATGAACAAAGTTGTCAAAGCATTTTGTCATCTCTCGTGTACCATTCAATAGAATTTTCTGCAGTGGTAGAAACGTTCTTCACTTGCACCACCCAGTTTAGCCATCCATTAGCCACTTGGGGCTGTTGAATTCTTGGAATGTAGCTAATGTGACAGCAACTGAATTTTACATTTTATTTAATTTTAATTAAATTTAAATAGCCACATGTGGCTACTATATTGGATAGAGCAGCCTCAAATAGAGGAACTGAATCTACAGACAACAGTCTTACTAAAATAAAAATAGAACTTTTACCCACAAGCCAACTTTTACCCCCAGCAAATCACCAAGGAAACCAATCCCCTTATCTACAATAACCAGCCCAGGAGGCCAGCTGGCTATATGTGACATGTAGGAAGCTAGGCCATTATATGTAATAACAATCAGAAAGCCAATCAATCACCACTGTAATATTCAGCCTCAAAAGTTCAGGATTTGATTAATAACAAATAGTTTCACTAAGTTTTTCCCCCGCTTTCAACTTGGAACTAACCAGAAAAAGCCAAATATGTACCCCTAAACAATCATGTAGGATGCTCTACTTCTAGTTAGCCACCTGTAGCTTCCTCATGCCCATAGCTTCTAGTCAGGGAACACCTGAAGCCATTCCTTTTTCCACGAAGAAGCTTTCTCACTCCACTGTTTCTGCCAAAATGCACGTGATAGTGGCTGACTTCCTTGTTATAAGAAATCTGAATAAATAGTCTTCATATGTTCTCCTTAGTGTGGCCTTTGTTTATTTCTACATAACATTGATTTGATGTAGTTTATGTTTCCACGGTAAAGGTGGAGAGTTAGAGATGACCATGCCTTTAATAGGCTTGGCATGTGGTCCTTAGTGTTATGCTCTCATGGTATCCCAATGCAAAACTGCTGTTTCATAGAATTTATATTTTTTAAAAAATGATAAGAGCTTCAATCATCCTTAATATGGGGACATGCATTCAATTATCTGTCTATATTTATTATATGTGTCTGTTTGTAAGTGTATAGCTTAGGTTAGCCAGAGTTAGCACACAAAAATAGAGGATTCCTGGGGTGCTTGGTGGCTCAGTCAGTTAATTGTCCAACTCCTGATTTTGGCCCCAGTCATGATTAATGATCTCAGGGCTGTGAGATCAAGCCCTGGGTCAGGCTACGTGATGGGTCTAGAGCCTGCTTAAGATTCTCTCTCTCTCCCTCTGCCTCTCCTTCTCTTTCTCTTTCTTTCCCTCTCTAAAAAATAAAAATATTAAAAAAAAAAATGCCCAATTAAATCTGAATTTCAGATAAAGAACAAATTAATTTTTCATGCAAGTATATTGCACACAGTATTTGTCCTATTCTAAAAAAATGATTCATTGTTTACTTGAAATTAAAAATTAAGTTGTCATCCTATATTTTGTCTCAAAGCCTTATTATACATGGTCTTCTCAATGTGTAAGTGTCTCTTATACAGCCTCTTGTTGGTCAGGCTTGATACAGGGCAGAAATTTCAGGATGAAGGGTAGGCAGAACCAGAAATGTTTCCAGTTATCCACCTTCGTCATGTACTCCTTGGGTGAAAGGAGAGAGTCAGAAGATGGTAAGACTGGAGAGCAGAGCAGATGGCTGGGGAAATTTGCATTTGCTCAGATGGGGCAAGGGTACCGGAGTGGATAGAATCCCTAAGAGAACAGCCCTGTGTCACCCATGGCATCTGTGCTTAGTGGTTCAATGTTGTGCAGGATTCCAAGGGAGATTCTATAGCCTCTGTAATCCTTCCTGGGACCCAGAAATACTATCCATCTCATTGAATTTAGATATGTTTCTGTATCTGCCTTTTCTCCTGATTTTGGCTCAGCAAACCTACAGAGCTCACTCATTCTTAACAATTTTAATGAGAATTTACTGTGTGCCAGACATTGTTCTAGTTGCTAGAAATTTTGCTGAGAATTAGAAAAGATCCCTGCCATTATGGATCTTACATTCTACTCCTGGAGAAAGATAAATGAGCAACAAATAAATGACTATTATGTACTTTTAGTAATAAATGATATGAATAAAAATAACAGAGGGTAAGTAGAAAGAAAATGGGCAGAATCAAGAGCCAGTTCCTCCCCCAAATCATCAAAATAGTCTGCTGATAAAGCAAAGTTAAGGAATCTCGAGATTGAAAGGGAGAACACTACCCTGACAATGTCAGAAATGCCTTCAATGTGGAGGAAGGAGGTGGGATCATGAGAGGTTTGGGGGGTCTGGATTAAGGCAGGTTTTTCAATGTCAGCCCTGGTTGGAATTAGCAGGCAGAGAGAAACTTGAATTTGGAAGACAGCTTTGAAGAGGAAACTGTGTTTGATGAGCCCAGCTGAGGAATCTCTTGCCCTGAGAAGGAATTTACTTGAATGAATTTTAGTGTTTCTTGGATAAATGGATATTGGGAGCTTCCTAGAATAAGCAATAACATGATCTACAAACTAATTTTTCTGGGAAAGAGTTTCTTAAGATGGTGAAGTTCTGTCCTTGTGAATAGTGAGCTGCGTGGCTGAGGTAATTAGAGGATGAGGCACTATTTCAGGTAAGAGAAGGCCTTTCTAGTTGATGGCATCTGGGCATTCCAGGCAGGAGAAAGATAAAGAGCCAACCCTCTGGAATGGGAATGATTTTGAGTGTTCAACAGCCAGCAAGAGAACCAGGGTGGCTGGGGAGCCTAGTGAGCAAGGGAGAAATTACTTTGGAGATATGGTCAGAATCCAGCTTGTTCAGGACCTTCTCAAACCCAGGAAAGGGATTGGATTGAATTCTAAGTGATATGGAAAGTAATTAATGGTTTTAATTAAGAGGAGTGATCTGATTTACAGGGTTAAAGAACTCCTTGGGCAGGGAGACCAGTTTTGCAGTTGTCCGGGTAAAATATCAGGTGGCTTGGTCTTTGGTTGTAGCTCTGGAGATGAGGAAAAGTCACTGATGTAGAGATATATTTCAGGGTAGATGGGTTAGATGTGTGATGTGAGGAAAAGAGGAACCAAGGGTAACTCCTAGTATTTTGGTCTGAACAACTAGGTGAAAGGTTATGCTATGTGTTATAGACTGAACTGTGTTCTCCTCAAGTTTAGATGTGGAATTACTGATTCCTGATGTGGCTATCTTTAGAGGTAGTACCTTTTGGGTGGCAACTGAGGCTAAAAGAGTTCATAAATGTAAGTCCCTAATCTGATAGGACTAGTGTTCACTGGAGATCTCTTTCTCTTTGTGCTGAAATGGACAATGGGCCAGGGGAAGACATGGCAAAAAGGTAGCCATCTGTAAGCCAAAAAGAGACCTCTCATCAGGACCAACCCCGATGGCATTTTCTTCTTAGCTTCTGGACCCCAGAACTGTGAGATTACAAATTTCTGCTGTTTAAAACATCCAGGTGTGGTATTCTGTTATGGCAGCCTTAGCAGGCTAATAAACTATGTCACAGTATATTGAACACTATAGAGGGAATAGATTTGTTGGGAACAAAGGGTGGGCTGAAAATCAAGAGTTCTTGTGGAGATGTGGTAGATTACATGAGTCCTAAAATCAGGGTAAACAATGTTGAGATATAGTAGCGGGAGTCTGTTGTGTGGTTCAGAGACTTCGATTTGTCTTTTCTTCCTTAAACATCTGACTCCCCATCACAATCAGCTTACTGTCCTGCCTTCTCCAGTACTTTTTGCTTTTATGCCATTTGTCATCTTCTTATTGAAAACTACTTTGTAAAAAGGATTGGCTATGGTGGGGTATAAAAGTCTCTGGACTGGGTGTTAAATATGCTGTGTTCAGGTGCTATCGCTAACCCTTACCATTTTTAGCCAAGAAGTCCTGGGCAATGAATGCACTTACCTCACTAGGCATTAAGCTCCTTTCCAGAATAAAGATATTTGCCTTACAGGGTTACTGTAAAATAACAACCATGTGGAAGAAAAATGAATGGGAAAGCATTTTGCAAAGTGAAAATTTCAATAAAAATGCATGGGTTCATTAGTATTCAATTACATTTTGGTGTGGTGAGTTAGTTTCCTCAGGGTGATTGCACATAAACTGTAGATTACAAATATTTGACCCATGAAAAATATGTCTGGAATTAATGGTGCAAGAGAACTTCTGTCCACTCTCCTTCCCTAAATTTCTCCATATAAATAAGTGACTAAAATCTATTTACAACTGAAACCAGTTTGACCCTCAATTCTCTTTGGAATGGATCTATTTTTGTACACAAACTAGACTTCCTTGTTCTAGAAGATATAATAAAGACTATAACATGGAATTATAGAATCATAGAATGTTAAAGTGAAATAATCCTTAGATATATTTCCAAAGATTGCAAAATTTCAACTTAAATCATTGCTCCCTATCCTTTGGCCATGGAAAACATTGCTTATCCACTGGAGTACACTTTTCCACTAAACCCTTACATGGCTTCAAATTCTTTTTTTTTGTAGTACTCAGTTGTTCAGTTGTAGTGGGCAAACTTCATTTCCCATCTGTGATTTTAGTTAAGCTTCTCATTATTCAGATGGGAAAACTGAGACCCTAAAAGTTTGTCTAACAGTGCTTAATGTTTTCAGTGGGTGCTGAAACTGTCCAAACACATAGTTCATTCTAGTACTATTCCTGTGTAAAATAAATGTGCTTGTTATAAATGTGCAAGCCATCTTCCGAATATCTCCCCACAACCTACATCCAGATCATAGGGATGATTGTTCATTTAAAATATTCCTTTTGGGGATACCTGAGTGGCTCAGTGGGTTAAAGTATTCCTTTTGGATTGAAGATTATCCCTAAAGAAACTAGAGATAGCATTTATTCAACAAATCTTTGTTGACCAACACTGGCAGCATTGAAGCACTGTTTTCTGAGAGATATGACTCTTATCTTTTGTCTAATTAATTACTAAGTGAGTAAAATAAAAGTAAAGATCGGGATTAGTAGATTCTTATAATCTATTGTTTATTTACTCTATTACAACCAAGCTCTTCCATTCTTAAATCTCTTTTAACTTCTGAAAAAAGCAGTCAGAGAGGCTTTTCTCCTTTAATCTCCTTAAGGACAGTGTTACATTAAGGGAGGCTATCATTTATTCCTCAGGCTGCCAAAATAAGACTCTAATAACACTGTGATCTCTCTAAACATATCCTTCCTGCAAAATCTTCCCTTGACAAACATAACTACTTAAGTATCCACAGGGGCCTCTTAATGAAACTTTCCGTGTTTGTAGTCACTTCTGTTTCATTTAATAGCTATCTGCATGAGCAGTACATGAAAATAGTTGCTTCCTTCCACAAGAAAGGGAGAATGCCGATTCATTTCCAAGAATGGATGAAACTGAATGTACCTAAATTAGAAGACTTACTTCCCTTTTGGGCTCAGCAAACCCCAAATATACAAGTCCCTATGTTACAGTTTATTTTGTCACTTAATCTTACCTATGAATTTGCACACCTTTCATCAGATTACTCTTATAACAAGATGTCAAATGGGACTCTTCCTATCTCATTGTTAATTGAGACCAAAGACAATAAGTCCTAGTTGCCTCCTTCAAACATGAATTGTAAGTCAGACCACCATAGTTGAATTCACTCTTAAACCAGACTGAAGTTCTAAAACTTGTTCAGTTATTGAGCATAAAGAGAGTTGGAGAGGATTTCTCTGGAGAAATCCATCCTATTGAGTCCACCCTACTGAGAGAGAGAAGCATGTGTGTATAAGGAGCAGTGCTTCCTAATCCCAAGTCTAGTGAGAAGAACTCCAATGAGATTGCATTGAGAGCTTGGTATGGGATCTCTGCAGGTCCAGGACAGAGATACATGAGGCTTGGTTCATGTTTGAGAAAGCTAACATGGCCGGGGGGCACAGAAATTGTCTGTGTCTGGAAAAGCACTGCCTGCTTTCCACCTGCAGATCAGAGGGCATGAATCCTAGAGACCAAACATGGCCTACACAGGAAATGTCAGCCTGAGGTAATTTTTAAAAGGTTTTGAAAGGACTTCCAATTACAATAGTATGAAGAAGCAGGTGAATCCTCTCAGACAAAATTCTAAACAAAGAAATTTTATTTTGATGTGATGGACAAAATTCTAAACAAACAAAATTCAGGACTCTGGACCACAGAATCCAACTTGTGTAGACCACAATTTGAGAAGCATATATGCATGTATTCTTAAAAACTCTGGATAAGAATAGCAGAAGTCTAAGCCTTTTTGCTTAGACTACTTTCATTCTCTCTCCTACCACAGCACTGTTGGCAAGAAATGTAGTTTTTACCAGCTAGGAGCTGGTCAAATAAACCTAGCAGCTTTATTGTCAGATGGGACATAATCAATTTGGGGAGGGTGGCAAAAATCAATGGCCAAGTCAGGTAAAACTGAAACATTTGGTAAAAAATAAATAGAGAAAAACTATACATTTATTTGCCCAAGTTTGTGATCCTGGTTAGAGTGAGCAGTGAACTAGCTGAGGAAGTTTGGGAAAAGAGAGATCTGTTGAAGGACTGAAAAGCTCTCCACACACCCTTTGTTTACTAGGAAACTATTTAGCCCCAGTTTATTGCAGTAGAATATATAAAACAAGAGACCTGAGAACTTGCTGCAACTTGGAATGTACTTGCCAATCCATATTCAGATCAATAGGCAGAAGGCCTCGATGTAAATTATTGGGTGATCACCAATCTATGCAGCCACAAGGATGACCCATAAGGATCCAGCTAAACTATAGCAATAAGAATGAGAAAACGGAAGCAAATTATCAATAGGTGCACATTGTGGGCAGACAAGCATTGCAGTTTCTATCTATCCAGGCAAATGAACGTACATCTTAGAAAAACAAAACAGAATCCGTTGTTGCTATAATAGGTTATCTAAACTGTCCTGTTTCTAACCAAAAATTATAAGGCATGCACAGAAATAGAAAAATGTGATCCATACTCAAGGAAAAAAAAATAACAATAAAAAAATAGAAACCAACACTTAGTAGGCCCAAATGTGGGCTCTAGTAGACAAAGATTTCAAAGCAACTATTATAAATACACTCAGAGAACTAGAGAAAAATACTATGACAAAGACTTGCCAAAAAAACTAGCAACTTGAGAATAACAACACTTAAAAAGAACGAAATAAAATTCTAGAATTAAGAATTCTAAAAATAGAAATGAGGAATTCACAGAGTGGGCTCAAGAGCAGATTTGAGATGGCAAAAGAAGTAAGTAGTAAACTTGACATTGGATAAATCTGGAGAACAGAGAGACAAAAGATGGAAGAAAAAAGAACAGAGTCTCAGAGTCTGGTGGGATAATGAAGTGTACCAATATACTTGTGATAAGACTTCCAGAAGAAAAGGAAAGAGAAAACAGTATCTGAAGAAATAATGACTGAAAACTTTCCTAATTCGATGAAAACAGTAATTTACAAATCCAAAAAGCTCAACAGACGTCAAGTAAGATAATCACAAAAGATCCACTTCTCGACCATCATGGTACAACTGGTGGATGACAAAAACAAAGAGAAAATACTGAAAGCAGCAAGAAAAAAGTGACTCAAAACGTATAGGGAGATATCAGTAGAATGAATGTTTGACTTCTCATCCAAAACAATGGAGTCCAGAAGGCAGGAGAAATGTATACACAAAATGTTGAAAGAGAAAAATAACTATCCATTATGAATTTTTTATCTAATGAAACTCTCTTTCAAAAGTGAAAAAAAGCTATTCCCAGATAAAAACTCAGGAAATTTGTTGTTAACAGCAGTTGTTGTCATCATACTAGCAAAACTAACAGACCTCCTTTAGGATGAAAGGAAATGACATCAGACTTGACTTGAATTCACAGGAGGAAATGAAATAAATATGTGAGTATATATAAGACTGTGTATATTTTTATGTATATATGTTTATATGTATATATATGTATGTGTATATATATGCATATATATGTGTGTATGTATATATATATTCCTGAGAATATATATACAAAAATATATGAATGTATATTTTATATTCATGAGAATATATATAAACATATATATGAAACAATATATATTCTCCTCTCTTTTACAAAGATGTGGGCCTACCAGTCAGGGGCCAAGTAGTGCAAAGGCAGAACAGAACCTCAGGGTGGAATCATGAGTAGCTAGTTGGAGGACAGGACTCTGCGCATGAGGATAACTATAGTCAGAGGGACCCAGAAGGAGGATCTGTGAAGAAGGCACAAAAGTGTCCTTGAGAAAAGAATAAACTTTAAACAGGAATAGTGAACTTAGGAATTTCCAACCCCCTGTACCCCTCCTTCCACCTGGCTCTGCTTTCATTATGGCAAGGGTTGAAAAACCAGCTATTCGGTGGGGAGAAGGAGAGAAGAAGCCAACAACCACCCTTCCCAAGGGGTAGGCAGCCCACCTATAGCTAGCTTTGACTCAAGATAAGGAGGGAGACAAATCTCATCTCTTATTGGGGATTGATGTAGAACTGGACAGTTTTGATGACTGGCTTGTTTGTGAATGAAGGAATCTATAGAACTGTTTGCTACCTGAGAAAGGTCAGGAGAGTTGGGACCCTGCTCATCCAGGAGCTGAGGACATTCCACGTCTTACTCTTACCTCACAGGTTAGAGTAAGTGGGAGCCAAAAGTAATGTTCCTTTTATAAATTCATCCCATCTTTCTTGTGTGTCACACATATATGGTATCCTTGCTTGTTCTTTATCATCGAGATTTCTAGACCCTCAATTGGCTTTTTGTCTCCCCATTTATCTCCCTATTCATTCTTCTCATGATTCTTATCTATTCAAAGCCGTTCTCAGAATTTGTTACTTCAACCAAACTCTTCCCTATGTGTTTAATGATTACGTCTGTTTTTCCATCACACAAATCTTGAATCAGTCTAACCTTTAGAGAAAATCCCACACCTGAGTTCTTGGCCCCAGGATTACTTAGTGGTCTCCAGTCTCAGATGGGCCATTGACACAACTCAAGACTTTTGTCTGCCTCTGGTCAGTCTCCTTTCCCATTCACCCCGCGGTTATCACAGATTTTAACCACACTGTTCAAGCTCCTTACTCTACACGGGCGCTTTTTTCTTTTAGCCAGTGAAACTGCTATCTACCTTCCAAAGATAATTGAAGTTGAAGTGGGTTAAAAAGAGGAAAAACTTTATGCTCACTCACATCTTTGCTCTTGCCCTCTAGCCTTAGGGAGAGAAGCTTCTATTTACAGCTGCTCCTGAGCTCATACATCCTTTGCCATTTCTTCTATATTTATCCTCTCTTCTGTATTTTAAAACTTACCCTCTTCACTGGTTTCTCAGCATCTTATGAACATGCTAAAGGTGTTCGCACTTTAACCTCTCTGTCAGACCTTTGTATTCCATCACATAAAGCCCTGTATCAGGGCACCTTTTTACAACCAAGCATATTGAAAAGTGGTCTCTATTTTCCATCCACACTTTTTTTTTTTTTTTTTTAGAATCCTTAACTCTTCTCCTAGAAATAGATGTTTACATCTTGTATTTAACAACTAAAATACTATTTTCTCATTATTCCTGTGAGATTTGATACTGTTGATGACCTCTCCTCCTGTAGACCCTCTCCTCCCTTGAGGACCTTTTGGGACCTCACCATCCCCTAGTTATCTTTCTTCCTCCCTGGTTTCATTCCCTTAGCCCATCCCTTTATTTCAGAGAGTTCTGTTCTCAGTGTTCTGTTATTTTACTCTATATGTTCTCCCTAAATGATGGCATCTGATCTCAAAGTTTGAACTGTGGGCTTACATAATAATTTGAGTCCCTGGACCAGAGCACTGTGTATTCAAGAGCTTGTACTTCTTTGCTTACATTTCCATCCCCCAAGCACGACAATGTGTCTGACAGTTATCTTGTCTCATCTCGGCACATGTACCTTGCCTATCTAGGTGAGTGGCACCACCTATCCTTTTACTATCCAAACCATTCACCTGAGATGAATTCTTACCTTGGTAATTTACTTCTTTTCTGTCTGTTCATATTCAATTGATTCTCAAATCATGTAGATTTTACCTCATTGGCATCTAGCCTCTAGTTCCTATGCCTTTCCCTATTTGCCCCTTACTCTTCCAGTATTAGAATTTCTTCTTCTGTTGTAGAACTGTTTCCTCCCTTCTTTCTGTTTTCATTTTCTTCAGTAAAGATACTGTTGTGTCACTTGGGATTCAATTGGTTTCTCTGTGAGGTTCTGGGAGGGAGAACATCGTCTGGTACATTATTGTATACACAACACAGAGCATACTGCTTAGCTATGGTAGGCACTTGTCAAAATTTCTTCAATGTCATTGAATAGTGGCAAAAAGTTGCTCTGTTTTATTTTTACCAGTTATATTCTTTCAGTCTCTGTGTGGGGGTCAGTACTGACAGCCCATACCTAACTAGGTCTAGTTCCATCACCTATGGCCAGGCTGCAGGTGAACTCCTAGATCTTTCTTTGGATCACTGTACAGAGACCCTTCAGTGTGCACTCAAGCAGTCAGGTCAGGTGGAAAATGTCACATTGTATTATTGTTTCTCCTATTTATTTATCTGTTTTAAAAATAAATAATCCAGGACTTTGGAATACATGCTCTACAATTCCAGTCAGTATTTTAATGTTTGGCGCAGTGTTGGTCATTTAAGCTTCTTATATCTTGAAAAACATAACCTAGTGTTGTGTCTTCTTTTTTTCCCAGAGAAACAGAGGCATGTGAGGTTCAATGACTTGCCAAAGGAGGTTTCTAACTTTTTGGTGAATTAGAAAGAAATTTTTGTTTCTCTTATATCCAGGACTGGATCCCTTCCCATGTCCTTTTTTTTTTTTTTTTTTTTTTTTTTTTTTAAGATTTTATTTGTTTGACAGGAAGAGAGAGAGAATGCAAAAGCAGGGAGAATGGGAGAGGGAGAAGCAGGTTTCCTGCTGAACAGGGAGCCCAATGTGAGATTCAATCCCAGGACCCCGGGATCATGACCTGAGCTGAAGGGAGATGCTTAACAACTGAGCCACCCAAGCACCCCTCCCATGTCCTCATTAAGTAAACCAGAAAATGAAATTGAGGTGTTCTAGAAATATTCTTCTCAAATTGATAGTTTTTTAGAATTTTTTTTTAACTTCATTTACTCTCTTATTACCCAGTCCATCAGACAATATTGGCTGACTGCCCTTTGCATTAAATATGGTGCTATAGTTAACTTACCACTGCTCAGAGCTAATCTTAAATCTCGCTCTGCCACCTAGAAGCTGTGGGACCAGTTCCCACAGCTTCTTGGACCAGTTGGTAAACCCCCTTAAACCCCATTTTCTCAGCAAATAGAATGGGTTTGGAGGAATTATAATAAGCATGATTGACTCTGATCCTAAAGATTTGTTCATTAACTGGATTCACGTGTATAGTTATCCAGAGAATAACAATGTCATAGCATAAAGAAGTTGTTGCTAGCTTGCAGTTCCATGTGAGGAGGTTAGGGTGCCAAGAAGGAAGCTGGTCACAGAGGTGGGCAAGGCCTCATGGAAGGGTCAACCTGAACCCAAAAGATGTGAAGTTGTGGATAGGAACCATCGATTGCTTTTTGTATTCTTGAAGTGTCTTGTCTCATTGATAGGAGAAGAAATTGCCCTCTGAATCTCTTCCCTTCCTCACTTGTTTTCCTCTATTGCCTCTCTCTGTGGTGGCTATCCTCCTTTAACCCAGGTCTTTTATATGGTGCTAATTTTTCACAAACTGTTAGCCTGTCATGCCAGCTTATTTTCTACCTGGTCTTTCTTTAGAACTTGGAAAGCTCATTAGTCTGGTTGGTAAGCCATGGCTCAAAGCTCCAGATTCTAGAGATCTCATTCTGAGACAGAAAATCCATGGTGAACTCAGGGAAAGAAGACGTTTGTTATCACTGCATTTTGTTTTACTGACTTTGTAGATTTGACATAAGTATAACCTAAAGAATGGATGTCAGATACTCTGCTTAAGTATTGATAATTCAAGATAGTTTATGTATTGAGTACATATTAATGGAACAACCTTTTGAAGGTAAATTCCCTTCCATTGATTTACTTCTTTTTTGTTTGTCCCACCATACCTTTGAAAACTGTCAGGAGACACACATTCTATAGCTACAACACAAATAATGATGAAGGAAGACTGCTTATCAAAACATCTGAGCTTCCCTTGCATGCTATCTTCTGTACCTGACCCTGACATCTACCCCAGATATCAAGGGGGCAAGTCATATTCCATTTGTGAAACAAGTGTTTCCCTTTATTTGAGGTACAGTCAGGATATACCAAAGCCCTGGGCTATCTCTTCTTAGTAGCAGGGAAAACCAGGCAAGTAGAAAGGGTGGCCCAAGCACTAATCTGTCAGTGAAGGCAGAAGTGGGTTAAGAAAAAAATATCACAAATGAGTTTATGACCCTCTTCCTTACATTGTAGAGCTGCCTGTTGGAAGGCATGGGTTTCCGAGCAAGCAAAGAAAGGTTCTTTTTAACTACTACTGTCTTCTAGCCTTAGAAATAAGCAGACTAGAATCTTGAGATAATCCTTGGGAGAAAGTAGAGTAATGAAACTGTCAATCTTGATGCCAAGTAATTGCTTTGCCTTTTGGATTATGGCTATGAAAAAATTGTGAGACCCTAGTTGGTGATGATTTCTGGGAATGTCTCTTCAGCTGCCTAAAAACTCCTCATAGATTTGATTCATTGACCTTAGAGTTAGATATATATATATATATATATATATATATATATATATATATATTTTTTTTTTTTTTAACATTTTTGGAGATTG
Organism: Mustela nivalis; assembly: GCF_964662115.1. NCBI lineage: Eukaryota > Metazoa > Chordata > Mammalia > Carnivora > Mustelidae > Mustela > Mustela nivalis. Next base: position 57,127,960 of record NC_139024.1, on the reverse strand, counting down.
TTTTGTAAAAGGCTTTAATGATGGCCAATTATAACATGATAATCTTAGGTAAATGGTTTGGAACAATGTAGCATAGAATTCAGGAATATTGAAGTCATGAAATTTAGGGAAAGAATGGTGAAGGGATGATTTACTTAGAAGCAAATAGTGCAAAATGGGACAAAAATCTTCTAAAACTCAAGGATGAGGTGACCTGATAGGGCCAAGGACAAGCAAAAAAGGAAATATTGATTAAAGTAGTTACTGGTGAGCTTTGGGATATTCTTTAAATTCATTCCCTTCTGTGATTCAATGCCATTGCAGATACAAAGGACACTGTGATATGTCTGTGAATCATTCATGAAGTGACGTTAAAATGTTCTCTTTAATTAGTGATGACAACCAGCTGGCCAGTTTAAGGGCCTCAGCAGACTGGATTAGATTAAGTCGACCAGGGAGAGTGTTCCGTGACCCAGCACATGGGAGTAAGTCCTCCCATCTCATCAGAGCTGCAGTGAGTGTAAACTCTATGTCTGAGTGGCTGGGAAAAAACAAAACAAAACAAAACAGAACAAAACAAAAAACAAAAAAATGGCCTTTTGACTTTAAGAAGAGACTTTTTAAAAGTGGGCGTAATTGGAGCAATGTATTTTCTAGGAGAATGAGACAGAAAGGAAATTGACTCCATGGAAAGCAAAGGCCTTTTTATATTAAAAAGAAAGAAATGAAAAACAGTGTGCCTGATTCTCCCAGGGAGTCAGAGAATGTACTTTCCTAGCAATAGAATAGGTACTATGTTTTTCCAAATCCTGTATTTTTTTCCTGGGTTGCTAGCCCCCACACAGAAGACCTCTAGGCCCAAATTGATGGTACCTGCATTGTGCCAGTTAAAAATGGCACGGCCTCCTCAAAAGACAATTTAGCAGTCTCTTACAAAGCTAAACATAGTCTTACAATACAATCCAGTGTTTATGATCCTAAGTATCCACCCAAATGGACTGATAATTCACATCCACACAAACCTGCACATGAATATTTATAGCGGCTTTATTTGTAATGGCCAAACTTGGAGGCAACCACGATGTTCTTCAATAGGTGAATGGATATTTGGATATATCCACACAATGGGATATTATGCAGCAATCAAAATAGAGCTATCAAGCTATGAAAAGAAATGGAAGATACTTAGGTGCATATTGCTAAGTGAAAGAAACCTGTCTGAGAAAGCTACATAGTGTAAGATTCGATTGATATGATGTTCTGGAAAAAGACAAAACTGTAGAGATAGTAAAAAGATCAGTGGTTGCCAGAATTCAAGGAGGGGGTCCTGTGAATAAGTGGAGAACAAGGGATTTTTATTGCAGTAAATCTATTCTCTATGATGCTTTAATAGCATTTGCCAAAACTCATAGGACTATACAACACAGGGTGTGGATCTTAATGTACTTGATGGACTTTATTTAATAGTAATATAAGAATATTGCTTCATCCATAATAACTAATGCAAGATGTTAATAATAAAGAAAACTTGGTTGGGGGGGCAGGAGACCTAAGGCGACTCTCTATATATTTTGCTCAAGTTTTCTATAAACCTTTAATTACTCTAAGAAAATGAAGTTTATTAAAATAAAAAAAAAATTTGGTAATGTTTTGGGTTCAGGAGTAGAGATGAGAGAGGACACTGGGGGTCCATGGAAGGAAGAGAATATCACCTCCTTCTGATGAAGTCCCAGAACCTAAGTCAGGTTCGGTGGGGTGAGGTTCGGAGCTGATGACTAAAGAAAGAATTCTTAAGACATCTTTGGTGCAAAATGGTGGTTTATTAAAGCACGGGGACAGGACCCGTGGGCAGGAAGAGCTGCTGCCCGGGGTTGTTAGGAGTGGTTGGTTATATACACAGGAGTTGGGTAGGTGAGGACAAAGGGGTGTTCAGAAGGGCTATTGGGGCAAAGAATACTATCAGGATATTGAAGGCTTAGTTGCTATCAAGTAAAGACAATTGGGAGTCTGGTGGAATGTTACATTCCTGCTATCAAGCATCCTTGTTAATGAGATTTAGGTTTAGAAGAAATTTAACTTTATTTACTTTTCCTTCTACTTCCACCTCCTTCGGTTTTTATGGAGGGGAGGGTAACATTAGGCTTGAGGAACTGAGTTCTGTGTCTTTGGAAATTGGGCTATTGATAAGGTAACTTCTTTGTTGTAATCTCAAGGACATTTGCAAACCAAGGGAGACTCCTGTCTTGCAGGATTGCGATCTTAGCAAGTTAACTATTTATCATTTTATGGCAGTCAAGGGTGCCTGAGGAATGCTACACCTATGGAGGGGAGCGGGTGAAGGAGGGGGGGGTGCAAGGCGCCAGCTCTTGCTTTGTCCTCAGCCAGCCTCCTGCTCCCTCATCACTTCCACAAACAGTATTTTAGAGTCCAGCATAATCCAAAGCACACTTTCTAATTAATGTTAGGGCAAAACCAGGCTCCAAGGCTGGAAGAAATCAGCGCTCCCAGATTGGGATATGAACCAAAGATCAGTTGCATTTCTTAGCCCAAATGTTGAAGCAGAGGCATACAGTCTCTTTGATGATGTATTAGTGCCTGATTTTTGACAGAAAATTATTTGCAAGATGGGCTATGACCCGAGTTATAGAACAGACCAATAAAACTTCCAAAGAGGAATTTTATTATATCCACAGTGCTGGTCAATGTCAGTGAAGGGCAAGTAAGATTTCTGTTCTACTGAGAAACAGCTGTGCCCGGCTATGACTCTGTGTGCCATCAGAGCATCACACGTTTTGAAGTTGTTTTCCTAAGAGTGAGGATGAGTTGCCCTGTGATAAGCACCCACATTTGCCCAATCTATCCTTGCAGGCTGGCACTGAGCCTGCATTTTATGCCCAGACAGGAGACTTGTTTGTTCTTTCTAAGCATTAAGGACAAACCTCGGAGCACAGAACAATCTTTTAAAATATTAAAATCTGGTCATTTAATTCTCCTGCTTAAAAACCTTCAAAGCTTCCCAGGGCTCTTAAAGTAATGTTTAACATTTTAAAAGAGCCTCTAAGGTCATACAGCATCTGCCTTGTATCTACAAACTTTGTTTCCCACCACCACGCTTTGTTCACAGAGTGCCAGGCATGGTGACCTTCTCAATGTTTCTTGAATTGTACAACCTGCTCATCCTCTTTCTATATACTTCTAAGACTGATTTCCTCTCTTTTTTTCAGGTTTTAGATTAAATGTTACTTTAAGAGGAAATTCCTTGCCTGACATCTCCAAAAGTGGGGGGCCTGGGATTTTATTATTGTACCTTGTACATTTTTATAACCATCATCATGGTTGTATTATTCAGCTATTTTCTTCTTTATTGGACTTCAGACTCCATGAGGTTACAAGTTGTCTCTGTCCCAGACACTGCTCTAACTTCTGTTGCTTGCTTAGCGTCTGGCACAAATTAGGTGGCTAAGAAATACTTTCTGATGACTGAATGATTTGTAACCATGTGTTTAGTCATTTTAGGCTCATGCTGAGATTGTTATATAATGAAACTGCATTGCTGGAAGATTCTTTAAGGCCAAATATTTTAAGCTTAACAAAGGAGATATATTTTTTTTTTTCAAATGTAAAAAGGCAACAGCAGAACTCTAGCAGAAATAAAATTGCAAGAAAAATTCAGTCCTCATGCTTCAGAGACTAAACCAATCACCATTTCAGGGTAGGCTGAAAGATGTTTTCCTCCTGCCTCATCCATCAAAGTATTATAGTTGGCAGACTTCTTTATGAATTCACTTTTCCTCCCTGAATGATCTTGAATGTGGCCTGGTTCTTCTCCTAGTGACACTGCAAAGGCAGAGCACCAGAATATTCCAAAAACAGGGCTGTCTATGTCCACAACTTTGTCCAAAAGCTGACTATCAAAAGAATATCACTTTCTCAAAGTAGGTTTGGCCTGCTACTCCTGAAAGCTGAAGGATGCTTGTGGCAAGGTTCATTTAGGTTCACATCTAGTGCTATGGTGGCTAAGCCCTTTAGAGTTCTGAGGAGAAGAGCTTCTGTTTTTAAATTCAATAAAGGCGGTACTGTTCCAACTTCTGAAGAAGATCTCAGAGTTGTTCTATTGTCTCATAGCTCAGAGATTCAAGGCTCCTCTTTATGAAGAGGGAAAGAATTTTCTTACTATTGTAGAATTCAGGATCTTTTTTTTTTTTTTTTAAGATTTTATTTACTCATTTGAGAGAGAAAGAGAACGTGAGCAGGAGGAGGGGGCAGAAGGAGAGGGAGAAGCAATTTCCCCACCAAGGAGGTGCCAGACAGGGACTCAATCCGAAGACTCAGAGATCATGACCTGATCATGACCTGAGCTGAAGGCAGACCCTTAAGCATCTGAGCCACCCAGGTGCCCCAAATTCAGGATCTTGAAAATATTTGTGATTAGCTCTTCTGAGATTTAAGTGTGAATGAAGAGACATCATGTAGATTATGGCATTTGATGTGCTTATAAATATATAATATATTAGTGTTTTTTAATCTATTAATATTAGGTAGAAATATTTCTAATATGCACATGTATGCTCTCCTTATTTAGTAAATTCAATACCATGAAAAGAATCCATTTTTCCTTGAATATTTCCCATGTCTCCATGCTATGAATATTAGCTTATATTTTTTAGAATTATGATTGCAAATACAGAAACTGTGAAAGATTGGAATAAATGTTTATAACCCAAACACATAATCTGAAAATTTTATTTCTTGGAATTTAGATTCCTAATATGACTTTATTTTCTCTTAACTTGTTCCTTCCCACTAAAAATAAATGCCAAGAAAATTCTAACTAAGTCATCTAATTTGAGGACTTCCATTTTGTGGAATACTTGTCATAACTTTAAGAGATGTAATAATTAATAAATCTTTAACTACATCTCCTACAGTATTCTGCAGAGATGACATTTGTTTGGTCTAAACTTAGGGGAGGAAAACCTTCAACACAAATTAATCCAGTTTTTTGATATCTAGGAATCAAGCATTTTTACAGAGTCTGAGAGGTAAGTTATAAATAGATTTGTGTGTCTGTGTGTGATTCTTTCATCCAAACAACTCCCTATGGAGGAAAAACTTTTATTAATGCTTTACTTTGCTTTATTTTGATTGCCTACACCAATGGAGGAATTGTACTTCTAGAAAGATAAAACTGTCCTATTATAACCAATAACTAGAACATTGCAAGTAGAAAGCATGTTACATGAATAAAGGTGGAAAAAGAGAAAGACAACTAGGATGGTTTTCCTTATTTCCTAACTGGAAAGAAAAGATTTGCTTGTAGGTGACATGTGCAAAAATGATGACCTATGCAAAACACTAGCATTCCATAAATAAAGAAGCTAACATTGTGGGCCTACTATGTGCCTGATATTACATACCCTTGTGTTTCATTCAGTCTTTATAGTAGACTTGTGAAGTAAATATTATTATCTACCTTTTATAGAAGTTAAAGTTATTGTCATAGTGTATGTAATCAGTAGGGAACATGTCTCTTTGACTCCAAATTTGGTGGTTTTCTTATTCTACTAATCATATATCACATAAATATAATGGGAATTTTGAGCATATTCAAGAGTGAAACAACTAAGGAAAATGCCTCTCTAGATCTTGGTTTCCAGTGAAGGAAAATATAATCCCTTCCTGAGAACGGATAATCACAAGCCTGCCCAGAGCTGGGTTTAAAGACCTCAAAACAAAAATTTTATTTAAAGTGGTCTCAAATATGACCCTTGGGCTAAGTAAGTAACAAAGTGAATAAGTAAATAAATAAATAAAAGTAAAAATAAGAATCACAAAATATACAAGAAAGCAAGGGACCATGAGTGAGAACAAAAACAACCAGAATCAGATCTGCAAAACTTCAGGTATTGAAATTGTCAGACTAAGAGTATAAAATAGGTATATTTAGTATGATTTGAGATTCAAAAGATATTCATCACAATCTGTCCAAAGATCAAGACACTATAAAAATGGCCAAAAAGGGGCACCTGGGTGGCTCAGTGGGTTAAAGCCTCTGCCTTCGGCTCAGGTCAGGATCCCAGGGTCCTGGGATTGAGCCCCGCATGGGGCTCTCTGCTCAGCAGGGAGCCTGCTTCCTCCTCTCTCTCTCTCTCACTCTGCCTGCCTTTCTGTCTACTTGTGATCTTTGTCTGTCAAATAAATAAATAAAACCTTTAAAAAAAATGGCCAAAAAGTCCTGTCAAAGAAACAAGGGGAATTTCTAGGAACAAAACCATTATAATTAAACGTTAAGAACTGCAAGATCTGAACAGAGGCTTAGAAAGCGCTAGAGAAAGAATCAAGAAAATTAAATATAGTCCTGAAGAAGTTTTCTTTAATTCAACCTGAAAAGAAAAAAAAAAAAGTAGTTAATCAATTTGGAAAATAGAGTGAAACTTCTAATATATATCTTGTACCAGAAGGAGATAATGGGGAAAAAAGAAATATTTGAAGAGATGGTAGATGAGAATTTTAAAAGTTGTTAAAAAGACCTCAAGTCTTAAGTCCTTAATTACCAGCAAGACAAAGAGCCACATTATAGTGGAGAATGAAATGACAAAGCATAGATCTGAAATGTGTGGAAAGATAAGATTGGTCACATCAACAGAAAAGCAGTTGGAGAGAGAATTAGGACTCAATGACAATAAAAAAAAGAAAAATGACTGTCATATTATCTTCAATATGCAAAGAAAAAAATCCCCAAAAACCTGAAGTTAGAATTTTAAGAATTGGAAGTCTAAACTGAAAGAAACTACTTTTCAATAAAAAGAGCTCAATACATTTTCAATCAAATTAAAAATTGAGTTTATCAAACTCGACACTTGTGAAGAAAAATTCTAAAGAAAGTGCTTTAGGTAGAAAGAACATAATTTTAGATGGAAGTTCTGAAATCTGGACATGAATGGCAAGGGGAAAAAGTGGTAAATATGGGGTGAATCTAATGAACTCTAACTTTATAAAATAATAACCTCCAATTTGCGGTGTTGTAAAACAAGATGAAACCAAAATATTGGACATAACTCAAATATAAATTAGGAGGGGATGACTAGAGTTACATCATTCAAAGAGCATGCATTCTTTAGGAAATGTGAAAAGCTTGACCTTAAATGTAGCAAGAATGCATGTTACAAAACTTAGGATCGAGAGTATATAATTTGCAAACAAATAGAGAACACAAAGAAGAGTGAGAAAATGAAAACAGTGATTACTTTAAAAGTAATTTGTAATTCATATACATTTATAAAGTAACTTATAAAGTAAATTTATAAAATAATTTATAATTAATCCCTCAATCATAAGGCTAGAAGAATGGTTTTCAGTCAGGGATGATTTTGGCAACATCTAGAGATGGTTTTAACTGTCACATGTCAGGGATGGTGACACGATTGTGTCTAGTGAGCAGAGGCCAGGGTTGCCAGAGGACAGGCCCCTATAACAAGGAGTTATCCAGCCCCAAATATCAATAGTGCTGAGGTTCAGAAATTCCAGAATACAGAACAATTAGAAGAAAAAGAATTAAAGATGTCTATATTAGTCACGATGGGTTTGTTTTGGTGTCAGACAACTCCAGAATCCCAGTGGCTTAAAACAAAAACATGCATTTGTCACTCATGCCTATTGCCAGACACCTGGGGCTCTGCTCCATGTCTCCTGCCTTCAAAGCCCAGAATGATCAACAGCCATTCCCTTGAACTGGGCTAATCATAATAATAGCAAGAAGGTCTAATGGCAGCAATTTTATACTACTTCTTAAAAGTGAAGCACTTTGTTCCCATCTACAGATCATTTGTTGGAACTTGGCCCATCACTCAACAAACCACAAAGGGTCTAAAAAGTGCAGTCCTGATCTGTGCCCCAAAGGGAGGAGAATGGAAGCATTTGGCAAACCAGAAGAATGACTACCACCTCAGGCAGATGTGATCCAAAGAAGGCTACCATGGTCAGATTAGCATCAAATAAAACAACTTTGAGACAAAAGCATTCCTAGAGATAAAGAGTCCCTTCACAATTGTAAAATAATTCAATTTGCTCCAGGCCGTAAAAATTCTAAATTTTTACTCACCCAATAACACAGCCTCAAGAGAAACAGAGCAAAATTTGACAATCAAGAAGAAGAAGGAGGAGGGGGAGGAGTAGGAAAGGAAGGGAGGGAGGAGGGAGAAAAAGGAGGAGGAAGAAGAAGAGGAAGAAGAAGAAGAAAAAGAAGAAGAAGAGGAGGAGGAATCTATCAACAGAACTTCTGAGAAGGGGTTTACCTAGTGACAGCAACATTTTCAGAATCTGCAGCAAAAATAGTTCAGGCACAACTCTACACAGGTTTTGCTCCAGACCTATTTAGGGACCACTGGTCATTCAAATATGAATGAGCTTTCTCTTCTCAGGAGACATCACTATCTCTTATAATTGAAAGCTGAAGCATAAGATCATTTTACTCGTCTGCTCAAAACACTCCAGTGACTTCCTAGAGTCACTCAGAGTAAAAGGAAATATCTTTACAATGACCTCTAGGCCTCTTCACAGTCGGACTTTCCTTCCACTTGCATTTCTGATCTAATACTCTGTTCCTAGCCCACATTGCTCTAATCATACTGGTCCCTGCTGTTCCTTGAAAATACTGCTTACCCACTGTTATGGACTGAATTATGCCCCCCACCCTGATATTTTCCTAAATTATTATGTTGAAATCCTAACCTCCAGCACCTCAGAATGTGACTATATAAGGAAACAGAACCTTTGAAGAGCTGACTGATTTAAACTGAAGCCATTAGAGTAGGCCACAATTCTCTTGGACTGGTATCTTTGTAAGACAAGAATATTAGGATACAGAGAGACACTAGGGGCAGGCATGCACAGAGGGACAGCCACATGAAGAAGGAGTAAGAAAGTGTCAGTATGCATACCAAAGGGAAAGATTGCAGAAGAAACCAACCATGTATGCATCTTGATCTTGGCCATCTAGGCTCCAGAATGGTGAGAAGGAAAGTTTCTTCTGTTTAACCAACCAGACTGTGATTTTTTTTAAATGGCAGCCTTAACAAATAAATATACATAATTATAAGAGCAACTATATGCCAGCAAATTTGACAATCTGGAAGAAATAGATGCATTCCTAGAGACATATAAACCACCAAAACTGAACCAGGAAGAAATAGAAAACCTGAACAGACCCATAACCAGTAAGGAGATTGAAGCAGTTACCAAAAGTCTCCCAACAAACAAGAGCCCAGGGCCAGACGGCTTCTCAGGGGAATTCTACCAAGTACTTAAAGAAGAATTAATTCCTAGTCTCCTGAAACTGATCCAGAAAATAGAAATGGAAGGAAAACTCATTTTAAGAGGCCAGCATTACCTTGACCCCAAAACCAGACAAAGACTCCATCAAAAAACTGAATTACAGACTAATATCCTTTATGAACACAGATGTGAAAATTCTCACCAAAATACTAGCCAGTAGGATCCAACAGTACATTAAAAGGATTATTCACCAATACCAAATGAGATTTATTCCTGGGCTGCAAGGATGGTTCAACATCTGCAAATCAATCATTGTGATACAATACATTAATAAAAGAAAGAACAAGAACCATAGGCTACTCTCAATAGATGCTGAAGAAGCATTTGACCAAGTACAGCATCCATTCTTGATCAAAACTCTTCAAAGTGTAGGGATTGAGGGTTCATACCTTAATATCATCAAAGCCATCTATGAAAACCCACAGCATATATCATTCTCAATGGAGGAAAAACTGAGAGCTTTTACTTTAAGGTTAGGAACACAGCAGAGATGTCCATTATCACTACTGCTATTCAACATAGTACCAGAAGTCCTAACCTCAGTAATCAGATAACAAAAAGAAATGAAAGGCATCCAAGTTGGCAAAGAAGAAGTCGAACTATCACTCTTTGCAGATTATATGATACTATATGTAGAAAACCCAAAAGACTCCACTCCAAATCTGCTAGAACTTATACAGCAATTCAGTAAAGTGTCAGGATATAAAATCAATGCACAGAAATCATTTGAATTTCTATACAGCAACAACAAGACAAGAAGAAAGAGAAATTAAGGAGTCAATCCCATTTATAATTGCACCCAAAACCATACTAGGAATAAACCTAACCAAAAAGGCAAAGAATCTGTACTCAGAAACCTAACCAAAGAGGCAAAGTATCTGTACTCAGAAAACTATAAAGTACTCATGAAAGAAATTGAAGAAGACACAAAGAAATGGAAAAACATTCCATGCTCATGGATTGGAAGAACAAATATTGTGAAAATGTCTATGCTACCTAAAGTAATCTACACGTTTAATGTAATCCCTATCAAAATCCCATCCATTTTTTTTTTTCAAAGAAATGGAACAAATAATCCTAAAATTTATATGGAACCAGAATAGACCTTGAATAACCAGAGAAATATTGAAAAAGAAAGCCAAAGTCGGTGGCATCACAATTCTGGACTTTAAGCTCTATTACAAAGCTGTCATCATCAAGACAGTATGGTACTTGCACAAAAACAGACACATAGATTAGTGGAACAGAATAGAGAGCCCAGAAGTAGACTGTCAACTCCATGGTCAACTACTCTTCGACAAAGCAGGAAAGAATGTCCAAAGGAAAAAAGACAGTCTCTTCAACAAATGATACGGGAAAATTGGACAGCCACATGCAGAAAGATGAAACTAGACCATTTCCTTACACCACACACAAAAATAAACTCAAAATAGATGAAGGACCTCAATGTGAAAAAGGGATGCATCAAAATCCTTGAGGAGAACACAGGCAGCAACCTCTTCAACCTCAGTCGCAGCAATTTCTTCCTAGAAACATCGCCAAAGGGAAGGGAAACAAGGGAGAAAATGAACTCTTGGGACTTTATCAAGATCAAAAGCTTTTACACAGCAAAGAAACAGTCAACAAAACCAAAAGACAACTGACAGAATGGGAGAAGATATTTGCAAACGACATATCAGATAAAGGGCTAATATCCAAAAGCTATAAAGAGCTTATCAAACTCAACACCCAAAAAACAAATAATCCAATCAAGAAATGGGCAGAGGACATGGAGACATTTCTGTAAAGAAGACATCCAGTGGACAACAAATACGTGAGAAAGTGCTCCATATCACTCGGCATCGGGGAAATACAAATCAAAACCACAATGAGATACCACCTCACACCAGTCAGAATGGCTAAAATTAACGAGTCAGGAAATGACAGATGCTGGCAAGGATGCAGAGAAAGGGGAACCCTCCTACACTGTTGGTGGGAAATGCAAGCTGGTACAACCACTCTGGAAAACAGCATGGAGGTGCCTCAAAAGGTTGGAAATAGAGCTACCCTACAACCCAGCAATCATACTACTGGATATTTACCCTAAAGACGCAAATGTAATGATCTGAAGGGGCACGTGCACCTAAATGTTTATAGCAGCAATGTCCACAATAGCCAAACTATGGAAGGAACCTAGATGTCCATCAACAGATGAATGGATAAAGAAGATTTGGTTTATATACACAATGGAATACTATGTAGTCATCAAAATAATAAAATCTTGCCATTTGTGATGATGTGGATGGAACTAGAGGGTATTATGCTGTGCGAAACAAGTCAATCTGAGAAAAACAATTATCATATGATCTCCCTGATATAAAGAATTTGAGAGGCAACATGGGGGTTTGGGGGATGGGGAAGGAAAAAATGAAACAAGATAGAATCGGGAGGAAGATAAATTATAAAAGACTCTTAATCTCACCAAACAAACTGAGGGTTGCTGGGGGGGGGTAGGAAGAAGGTGGTTGGGTTGTGGACAATGGCGAGGGTATGTGCTATGGTGAGTGCTGTGAAGTGTGTAAACCTGGCGATTCACAGACCTGTACCCCTGGGGCTAATAATACATTATTTGTTAATAAAAAAATAAAAAATTGAAAAAAGGCATAATCACCCCAGGGTGTTTGAATGCATTATCTTTGCCCAGAATACTCTTTCCCCAAATACACATGGGTCTCATTTTCTTACTAACTTCAGGTATGTCTTTAGACAAGTATCTGCTCAACAATATTTGGTACCCCACATAGAAGGAAACCTGCCCCTCCTGACACTTGCTATATCCCTTCCCCGCTTTATTCTTTGCACAGCACTTCTCACCACTCAACTCCCAAATATCTTAACCTTTTAATTGTTCTCTGTCGTATTACTAGAATGCAAGCTTCACAGGGTAAGATTATTGCCCATTTCATTTCTTTTTGTTCTCAGAACCAAAAGAGTGCTTATCACAAGGTAGGCATGCAATGAAGATTTATTAAATACATTTTATTTTATTATTTTTATTTTTATTATTATTATTATTTTATTAAATACATTTTAACAAATTACTCTCATTACTCTCAGTAATCCAAATATTAAGGGTTTAAATTACTAATTTTTAAAGGAGAGGGCAGGCATCCCCTACAGAGAAAAGTAAGTTCATGGCAAGGAGATCCAAGACCTGCCAAGGCAGGTGAACTCACAGCAAGGTGGGCACAGGGCTCATCATCATTTCACCCAGAAAGCAAAGCGAACATGCCATTGGCAGAACGTCTCTGGGGTTTCAACATTCAGTCAATAATTCCAAAAGTTAGGGGGGAAAATGGTTTCCTTTTATCCAAGGTATTATTAGAAGATATAAAACTTTCTCTTTATTTTTTATAAAGATTTTATTAAAATTTTCTCTTTAATGGGCAATTTCTTCTACTTCCTTTTTTTTTAGAAAGTTGAACTTCAGTGAATAGATATTTAGTAATAGGCTGCACCATTGGGCTGCTGGGTGGCTCAGCGGGTTAAAGCCTCTGCCTTCGGCTCAGGTCATGATGGGTCCTAGGATCAGGCCCCACATGGGGCTCTCTGCTCAATGGGGAGCCTGCTTCCCTTTCCCTTTATCTGCCTGTCTCTCTGCCTGCTTGTGATCTCTGTCTGTCAAATAAATAAATAAGAACTTAAAAAAAAACAAAAAAAAAACAAAAAGTCTGCACCATAAAGGAGAATAGTACTCTGCCTGTCTGTGTATGTGTGAATAGTGAACTCACTCAAATTCTAAGGTACTGAAATGTTTTGGGGCACCTGACTGGCTCAATCGGTGGAGCATGTGACTCTTGATCTCAAAGTTGTGAGTTTGAGCCCCACGTTAGGTGTAGAGATTACATAAAATAAAATCTTAAAAAAAAAAAAGTTGTATTGAAATGTTTTAATGTGAATAAAGCAGGCTTTTGGGCTTTTTTTGCTCTCTTGGCTCTCCTAATTTTTTAATTGCACTCTATATTAATAAACGGATTTGTCATCCTAGGAGGGTATCCATTGATTTGAGTTTAAAAGTATACTTCCTTTCATTTTGCACCCATGCATGATATAGAAACTCAGTTGTGCATAAAGCACGTTACTTTCAACAAATAAACAAAACCAAAATATTTTCAGATGATTTGGCTTTTGTTAGTAAGGTGAAATGTGGCCAGGAGTGGTTTGAAAATCTATCATCTCATGGGCATTGAGAGTAGTTACAGATCTTGACTTTGGAGTTGTTCAGAGTTGGTCTGAATCCCGTGTGACCACTTCCAAATTACATGTCAAACATGTAACCTCTTCTCTGTATTTGTGGAATTCCCAATTCAGAAATGTATAAATGAGGATCATAATATTTACCTCATCTCATTCGTGTAAAGTTAGGTGAGATAATGCACATAAAGTATTTAGACACCTAGTACATGTGTAATAAATGTTAACTATCATTAATGTCATTATCTCATGCCTTGACTTTCATGCTTGTTCCCTCTGTGTTTCTCTAAGTTTTCACACTGGCAAGAAGGTTTCTTTAAAAATATAACAACACACAATCCATAATCTTAAAATGCACTCCCCTGTGGAAGGGTCTGCATTATGAAAAGTCAAGTCTCATGAATCAGGCCACCTTTCCCCTTCCTCATGAGATCTCCACAGTTAGACTGTAGGGGAATTAAACTGGGAATGTGAAGAATCCTTATTACTGTAAAGACAAAGCAAGTTTCTCTCCAGCAGCTTTGAACACAACAGAATTCAAGCAAGGGATTACCAAATAAACCTAATGTTTTCTAAAATGTGTCTATTTGTTTTTTAATTTCAAGGCCAGAGAAATAAATTAGGGACAAAACAGTTCTTTGGTAACTTATTTGCCTTAATTTTACAGTTGTAGGCTCGGAGTCATGGGCAGGGCATTTCTTCTCTTCGACATAGAAAAGAGGTCCCCTGCCTGTGAAGTCATGCTTTAAAGGGTTTTGCTTTGCCTTTGCCATCAAATGTGGAGTTCAGGACCAAGTGTTTGCTCCCTTTGTAGACTACATATGAAGTCCTTAGGACCCCCAAATTCCCTGCTCCAAACCCCCAAGTCTGTCTTCCTTAAGTAGACTATTGACAATGTGCACATGCCTGTGTCCCAGGCATGGCCAAGGAGCAATGGTTTGGGGAGTGGGGAGATGGAACGAAGGATATAAATGCAGCTGCATGTGTGGATTGGGTGCCTAAATGTCTACACAAGGCCCCTCATCATGCAGGACAGAGCCTGGGATGAGAAATGAAGAAGAAACAGACTGTAGCATAAAGGGTCGGGTGCAGTGGGGCTGCCATATTCTAGAACTCTAAGAAATACAAGAGTTTTAATTTAAAATCTAGCTTCCCACTTCTTTGAAAGTAAGTTATCAAACATATTTCATTTATCTCTTTTTTCCCTTGGTTTATATAACTTTTTTTCTGTGATATTATGTAGTTATGTGACATGGAACTCCATTTACACTCTTGCTCTGGATCCCACAAATGTCAGATGTAGGCTGAATCAAAGGACATATTACAGAGAGCCATAGATTATAGAATGTCAGAGCTGGCAATTGTCTAGATCAATATGGTGCAATCGTTTTATTTTACTAGAAGCAAAATTAGATTGTGTAGGGATTGACAAAAATTTATAGCTTTATAGATTCTTTGATGAACGATGACACAGGTGGCATGATTCAGTAGATAAGATGATTAAGAATGGCTTCAACCATGTTAATTACTGTGTTTGAAATATCAGAAGATATTTATATTTTATGGTGTGTCTTTGACACTGAAAAAAAGTGTTTGGGGGGTGCCTGGGTGACTCAGTTGGCTAAGAATCTGACTCTTGGTTTTAGCTCAGGTCATGATTTCAGGGTCATGAGTTTAAGCCCTATGTAGGGCTCCATGCTGGGCGTGGAACCTGCTTAAGATTCTCCCTCTCCCTCTTTCTCTGTCCCTGCCTTCCCCTCCTGTGTTTTCTCTCTATATTAAAAAAAAAAAAAAAAAGTTTGGTTAACTTCTCCTGATGGGTGGTTGTTGAATGTGTAGTGGTGAATTAGAGTTCAAGCCACGTACCTCTTCAGGTAGCCCCTACTTACTTCTAGAAAGTTCTAGTCTGAGTTCTGAAATGAGAAACAGATCCAAGTAGATCCTTATATCTAGGTAACCCCACTCTCTTCTACCTGATGTGCTCATCCTGGCCACTATTAAACATACCAGGAGAAGATGCCCAATGTGAGGGAGCTCCCTTGACTTGCCAAATACCTACTAAATGACTGGTAGGATTATTTTGCCCAACAAGGGTATTAGTGACTAGTTAGATACTCTTTTAGGAAATCTGAGTATAAAATAGAGAGAAAAACTGAGAGTAGGTATGGGAGCAGAAGTTAAGAGCCACACAGATAGAAAGCAGCACGGGGACATCATGTGTAAGCAGAAGCTTAAAGGGTAGAAGCAATGATGTCAAGGAAAGGTCCACAGACATGGAATCAAGGAGAAAAGCTGAGATACATTAGTTGTGAAGACTGGGTGAAAACAGATTTGTGGCTCAGGGGGCACTGGGTCGAGGGTGCAAGCAAAACCTCTTGGTCATTGGCAGCACTCAAATTCTCAGTGACTTACTGGTTCAAGATATTCCAAACTTCTTGAGGCCTGTCTGACTGAAACTGATTCCACCTCCAAGAATTCTTACCATGTTGCTTCTCCTAGAGCTAGCAACTTAACACTGATCATGAATAACATTTATTGATCCCTCACTTTTCACCAGAATTGTTTTAAGAGTTTTTCAAGGATTTTCCCTTGAACCTCAGAACAATTACTTGAAGTAAGTACTTTCATTAACCCCATTTAAAAATAAGAAAACCAAATCAAGATTTAACCAAGAAAGGTTAAATCAGTTGCCCAAGGTCACATAATGTTCATATAGGGAATAGAACTTGGAAGTCAAAGGTAGGAAGTATGATTTAGAGACCAAGCTCAAAGCAACCATACAATACCACCTCTGTATGTTTGAGATTTGTTTTCTGTCTTTCCTGTGTTTATTATTTTACTGCTCAACCCCTGCATGTCATATTCTTGGATAAGTTTATGTTCCTTGCAACCCAGAGTTCCTAAGTAATCCAATTCTCAGCAACAACAGACCTGCCGGTTCAGTCACTAGACAATTAATTTTAGCTTTATTTTCATGGGCATATAGTTAGGTTGTTGTTGTTGTTGTTGTTGTTTCCCCTGATTCTGCTGTGCACACAGCAGTCCAGCTCCTTGGAATATAATGTTCTATTTGATCTGCTCCTAGGAAGAGTGATTCTCTAAAACAGCACATCCTGTCCTAAACTCGGTTAAATTGTAGTCTGTCTTGTCCCCTAGACAGAGAATACCTGAGAGCACTAATTGCTCTTTTCTTTTATTTTTTGTCTCTCATAGGCCTCACAATGTCTGGGGCAATGATTCTCCAAAACAGGTCAATAAAGAAACATAATGTCTTCCTATTTATATTCTGGACTTCAGATGTTCATTCACACTCTGTTCTAACTTACCCTGGGAACAAGCCAATTTAGTCAATAGAGAATATATACCTAATCCAAGGTGGCTTTCAACTCAGAATGGGAATATGTGGCCTTTAAGAAAATTATTTTGGTATTAGAGACAGAAGGCCAGAACAAAAATTTTGTATTAGGATAGATGTAACTGAGTTAATAGTACATAATTAGAAAAATAAGACCTTATTTGTATAGCACTTTAAAGAGTGAAGAGCATATACATTTAAATGGTCTCATTTCAGACTCACAGTATACATTTGAAGATTTATTATTGTGGTCTTGAAGTCTGCACCTGTGCTAAACCATGTGGGCAGCCATGTGGGTCAGTGGGATCTTCTCTGCTGCTGAAGTTCTGTGAGACTCTTTGCTCTGGCATCCTGTGTGGCACTGCCTAGGAAGCCCCAGGATTGGGCTGGGATGTTGTAAGGATGGAGGAGCCCATCTTCAGCTCCGTCTGTGATCAATCCTCTGGGAATGAGGGGGCAGGTGATGGTTTGTTCCTTGGGTGTTACCAATCTGCTAGTCTCCTCCAACCCATCACAGACCTAACTGTGATGGAGGTTGAAGTATTTTTCTAAAAGACCAAATTGCAGAGGAAATGGTATCTCTCTCTTCTAAATCAATCCCTTTTTTCCCCTCCAATCCCTTTTTTTCTGGTCCTCCATAACTTTCCTTGATAATCCCCATTGTTTTCCATGAGGAGATTCTTCCACCACCATTTCTATCTTCCTAAACCTTAGTCCAACTATTAATTCAAAAGGTTCTTATTTGCTCAGTCATGCATTATTCAGAAAGGAGATTATGGACCATAGTCCTGCAAGTAATGGTGGTCAGAGGATCTCTAAATCCACTGTAGTTTCCCCACCAGAGATAGCCAGGCCAATCTCCTCACAAGTTTACTTGGGATGCTGGCTCACACTGCTAGAGCCAAAACTTTCTCTGCAATAATACACTCAGATTTCATTTGCAAGAAGAGCAGTCATCCTACCCTCTTGAGAAGAATAAACTCGGGCATAGTTGTGGGAGCCTTAGAGTCTTTTCTGGGCTCGGATCAGGTTACCAGTACATCTACTAGGTACAAATGTGTTTCTTTTTGCTTTCAAAGAAGGATAAACCACTTCTGATTACATTTTAAAAATTTCAAATGCTTTCTTCCTTCACACCAAACCTAGCTCCCCTTCCCAAGGGAGTGGGGTTAATTGATTCTAGCACAATGTAAGAAAATGGAACCTTAGAGAAATTAAGTGAATTACCAAGCAATGGCAGATGCACGCCCTGCAATGTCTCACTCATAAATATTAATTGTATACTTTGCAAGAGATTTACTGGCAGCTCTGAGGAAACTTCTGATGGTAAATTATTGAATCTATTTGTTGATCTCATTTTCCATATTCCCTTCATTTCCTTTCCAGCTCCCTCTTTTTTAAAAAGAAACAGTGTTAAATATATTCAAAAGCTCTTGATTTAGAATGATCCAAGATGTAAAGTTTTGTCTCTTACACTGAGAAAGTGAAAATTTCTGAAGACAAGAAGGAAAAGGTTAAATATTTTTTATGTCATAACTTCTTTATAGATCCCCCAGAGTTAATGCTCATAGCATCTATATTCTGCTTGATCATCCCCTTCCCCAACTCTGTGCCTTACACAGAGTAGGAACTCAAGAGAGTCTCTTAGAATTCCGTGTATGATTTTATTGAGAATGTTTAAGTAAAATCATCCCAGAAGTCTGATTCTTGCCAATAATATTCATGCCAGGTCAACTCTCCATCAACAGATTTTGCTCTGCTGTTGAGATTTTTAAAAAATCAAATTATGTAAAAGTTAATGTGTTTACCAAAATGGAAGGATCTGAAAAATGTTTTTTTCCCTTTGTTTTTGAGGAGTACCATTTCTGGCAGAAAAATAATTCTGGCTTACAATTTTCTAAGCAGTGACTTGCTTAGGGAGATGTGTACTTCTCCCCCTTCCTCACTCAGCTTTTCTGGTCAAGCCTAAAGACTGAAGACTTTAAAAAAACAAACAACCATCTCTTCCTCATTCTGTCTCCCTCTAAAAATTGCATTTCACCATTGCGCAGTCTTCTCTCCCTACCATATTTTGCTCTCTCTCTCCCTCTTTCTCTTCCTGTCTCTCCCATATTTAATTAATTAATTAATTAATTAATAATTGTTTGACAGACAGAGATTACAAGTAGGCAGAGAGGCAGACAGAGAGAGAGGGGAAGCAGGCTCCCTGCTTAGCAGAGAACCCTATGTGGGACTCGATCCCAGGACCCCAGGATCATGACCTGAGCTGAAGGCAGAGGCTTAATCTACTGAGCCACCCAGGCGCCCTATCTCTCCCGTATTTAATACACACCTGCAGAAAGTGGAATTTCCTTTGGCAAATGCTTATTATATATGTTTCAACAACTGCTTGATGTTCCAGGAATTGGTCTTTTCACTTCTGTCAGCAGCCTAAGCATCCCTGGGACATATTTCCAGATTTTCAAGGAAAGAAACCACATTTTCAAGTTAAGGGTAATGAGCCACCTTTTATTTTGGATTGGTGGTTAAGCCATAGGGTGGGAACGACCCACGGTCTTTCCAGTAGCCATGAAAGAATGTGACGAACATTCAAATGCATTACTTTCAAGTCAGGGAATTGTAGACAAAGGTGTGCCACGCAGCGGGAATACATAGTCTGAATAAACATCTGGATAGGATGGACCTTGGAAGGAAAATAAACCTACTCAGACCTTAACAGAATGAGGTCTGATTACCACTGCAATGGCCAAGGGAGCTTTTCACTCCTTATCCTTCTGCTCTTCTGCCACTATTCCCTTCCCCACAGATACCAGGGACAGCACAGTGAACTGGAGGGGCAGCAAATGGAGAAGCTGAGCAAAGGACAGCCAGTTAGAGCCTCTTCCTGCCGACCTGTTGGTTTTTGAGCCTGAGTTAGGATAACGTCAGAGGATCCAGAAAAACCTTATATCAGTCCAGAGACTGAAACTCGATATAAGAAAGGACTAGCTTTTCTTTTATATCTAAAGATGATATAGTTATTGTTTCCTGAAAACCATCAGAGATGCTATGAATTCTGTCCAAGAAATTGCCCAGAGAAACGAAGAAAAGGCATACATGAGAGAATAAGGATTCCTTTTTTTTTCCTCTTCATATTCAACTGTGCCCAACTTATTCAACAAATTAGTTATATGTTCCATGAATAAATTTTTGGCAAAAATTTATATCGATTTATTTTACTTCAGTTGAGAAGCCTGCATCACCAGATCCCGTTTAAGCTTACAAACCTTAAATAAACAAAAGAAATTCTGAATGACTTGGGTGAGAAAGAATTGTTTCTGATTTAAATAATGAAGATTTAAATATACTCTAAGAGCTTTTCTAGCATTTGCTCAAGATGCTTATGAGTTCCTTTTGTTTAGGCAGTACTTCAAATAAAAATGCTCCCTAACACTGGAAATATAGCTTGGAGCAATTCAGATAATGGCTCCATAGCCTTGGTCCTCACTAGAATCTTACTTTACATAACACAACACATTGTTGGGAATTATAAAGAAGTTCATTATCTTCCTTTGAATAGGAATGCAGGAGAACTACTTATTTCAAGTATTATCTTAGATAATGTGTAATGTTCTCTTAAGCTAGCTAACTTTGGCCTGGCCATGTGCCCAAGTGTAGTTAATGCACATGGGCTTAAAGGAAATTTTATTGTGCTGTGTTGAATCATTTCTTGAGGATGGATATTCCATTTCTTCCAGTTATATAATAATTTTGATATTTACTCTTTGGGACTGTTCTGAGATAGTCTAAGCTGTTAACCTATAGTGTGCCAAAATATAGACTAGGCCCCTGTGTAGTAAATTAAGCCCCCACGCAATGAAATGTTAGGGGTTCCCCCAAAGCAATGGAAATGTCGTGAAACGGAGGATGTGCACTCATTGAGAATGTCAGACCCACCCCATGGGATTGCCAAGAATCAGATGCATTTTTCTCTCCAGAAGAGATTAGACTAGTAATCTCCAAATACAGGGAGAAAAGTGCATGCGAAGGATAGTTGGTTTCTTCTTTCTTCTCATATCCCATATGGCTAAAGAATATCCAAAGAATTAAGTAGAAAATATAACATCTAAGATTTAGATTAGACAAAACAAGAAAAACTTTAAATGAAGATTGCTAAGAGAGAATGTGGAATCCTTTGGACCAGTTCTATAGCAAAGGAAATATCCTGGTTTTGATGTTGAGATATTTGTCACTGAGGGCAAGTGACTGAACCCTAGGGGTTCATCCAATGCCCTGAGCTGCATTCCCCACATTCCTATAGTTCACAAACATTTCAGTTTGGGGTGAAGAAAGGTCTGTGAGATGCTGGCATCCTCCTATGTTGCCTTCCACTTGTGGGTTCTGGAGTATCAAACAAAGATTTCACTTTAATTTAAACTGGAACCTAGGTCTCAATGTTTTCAAACTGAACTGCTTTTCCTAAAAAAATTCATAACTTTGACATTCAAAAATAAAATCAAGAGTCTTATTTATAACCAACGGCTTAAAAATCATCAAACATTTTACTCATTTCCATATGGGAGCAAGGCACCTATTTGCAAAAAGCTTGGGAAAAGACATACACTTGCTGAGATTCTCCTGGAGCTCACACCTTTGGAAGTTGCAAAAGCCCACGTCATTTAATAGGGTAGTCCTATTAATTTGTGTGGTTGGTGGGTAAAAATCTAACACCTTGTCTCTCAAGCACTCATAATGAAATCTAAACTGTGCTCCCAGTTGTGTGGTTCAATGAAATCACACATGACAAGCTTATTATCTTGAGAAATACAAAGCAGAAAAATGCAAGTTTCTACCATTGTTGTGCAGGCAAACTCCTTTGGATAAATAATGATGACAGATTTAATGAATCTGTGAAAGAAAGTTATAGTTTCAATATTAGCCTACACATTTATATAATCTATTGGCATGAAATTGTAATAAACATATTCATGTGAAAACATCATTTATTTTGAAAGTTCCTCATTATAATCTTCTTAGAATTATCCAACCATTTAATGCATTATTTAATACCTATTAAACAGAAAAATCACGCACCTTAAAAGACAAATTATAGAATTACTTTTCTCCAAAACATTTTCTGTAATCAAAGGCAAAGTTTCTCTTTCTTTGACTCTCCATTTCTTCCCACCAACTCATGCTACCAACAATTTTCTTCTTATATTTTTATTGTTACTTTGAAAGAATTTATAGGCTATAACTATGTTCCTCTGAGTTTTCTTTTTTCAACTATGTAAGTTTAGCTTTCCTAGACTCTTAATATGTCATCCTGTCTAACGGCTGAGGCATTCTAGGTTGCCCTCCTTTGCATCTCCATGGGTTTGTTATTATACATGTTGGCCAAGTTGTTGGGAGGTGAGGTACACATGACGTCCTTTGTGCAGTCAGTCCCAACCCGTGTCTCCTCATAACTGGGGCTCCAATCAGACACCATCTCAGATTAGATGGAACCTACTAGGCTCTGTACTGCCTCATAGTGGGGCAAAGGCAGAAAGAGTCTCTTCTATCACTGGGTTTGGCTTGATGAAGCAGTGGCCTGTTAAGGAAGAGGAGATCCAAAGTCTTCTCTCCCATGGCATCCTGCAGGGAACCTTCTCCTAATGGTCACCAACAACCAAGTAGAAAGGCAGGTGCTGAGGAGATGGTTCTTTCCAGAGTTTTAGTTTGATCCTACATCCAGGGCTTCTTCCTTAGGTAAATCAAGGGCTCTGGTCTATTTATTATCACAGCAGCCTTACTCTGTCATAGTCATGCTGTGAATGAGGCAAAGATGTCATCACAAATGTTTGAAAAGGTAAAGATGAATACCTTAGGAATTCTGGAATCTCTGATATGTGACATTTAAAAATAGATCCAAATTCTCTAAGCTGTCTGGACTCTTTATAAAGAAGTGGTAGATACAGTCACAGTATAGTGGTATGCTAGTATGTGTTTAATAACAGACTCTCAGAAAAAAAAAAAACTATGCATTTATATATATATCTAAGTGTTACCATAAATTTTACTGATACAAAGGATGTATAGCACATAATTGACAAATAATAATAAAACATACAATGCCCTTTATTGTAAATTCCATATAGCTGACTGATTCTTACAGATTGATGTGGTTGAATTTTGCTAAACTCTATTCATAAGTGGCCAATCCCATGGTTGTAAGAGATGAATGAATATAGTTCTAAAATGAGTTATGGTTAATATTTTTATTTACATTAGTGATCAGTCACTAAAGTCCACTAAAGTGAAAGCAGAGCAATGATGTGTCAGAATTTCATAGTGTATCAACAATGTCAGCAAATTTTTGCTACAAATCTGGGAGAATAATCCTCAATTTTTTGTGCTGCTCACATTGTGATGGCGATAGACACAAGTTTAATCTACATTATTAACATTTTCTCCATTACTTCTCATGACTAAACAATCAAAAAAGGAACAAATCAGGCTGTGATTGGTAGCCACCATGATTAATTTAAAGCTACCAACATATTACTGATTGCAGAGCTGAAGAGATGCACAACAGCACATCGTCATATATTCTTCCTACCATAAAAATAGAATATGTGGTAATAACCTCAAAGGCATAAATAATAGAAAAAGTAGTACAATACTTAGGATGTGATGAGTTTGGGATATTTGTTATGTTTCTTTTTAGTATGATTCATTTAATATGTAAGTTTGCATGATGTGATTTTTAATAATGGCTTTAACAACTGGCTTACAAAATTCCTGAAAAATTTCTTGTCAGCTCTTGTAAGCCTGCTCAAGTGGGCTCCAGAATACCACAGACCACACCTCAGAAGTATTAAAACATTATAATGATGGGAAACTAGAGCTGGAATGGATCTTAACCATTGTTCCTGGTAAGTGTGGACTCTTGATGTGTCATGGTTTGTAGAGGGGATTCTATCAGCACAGTAAGTTCTGGTCTGGTTCCCAGATTCCTGGTGTTATGAATCACTGTGAAAGCATCTCTCGTACAAGTTGGCCCTTTTCATGGGAAAGCTTGGCAGGGGAGTGGCAGCTTTTGATAAAGGCCAGGCCGATTTCTGTGTCTGTTTGCCATCCTCCATGTTTTGTACATGTGTGTGGGAGAAGATGCGGCAGAGAAAAAGGCACACGTTGGGAAGTCGTATCCTACCACCCAGTACTCTAAACCCTAAGGCCATCTGGAGCTTTAGGAATGTCTGGGCTCCTTTAGGATAAAGATTTTCTCTATATATTCAGAGGCAATCAGAAAGAGTAAGCATGGAAATGGTAAAGATTTGAGAGAGAAATGAAGTTTCAATATTGTGATTATGCAGAATGGAAGAAAGAAAAGTTAAAATCATCAACTCCAGCTGGGACTAGAATCATAATAACTCAGAACAGTTAACATTTACTGTTTCACTGCATATTTATAATATGCTAAGTACTTTACGTGCATAATTTCACTTAAACTTCACAACGACCATTATAAAATAGGTATTATTTTTCTTGCCATTTTTCAGATAGGGAAATTGGTTGAGGTAGTTGCACAATATAATACAGATATAAATGGGCAGAGCTGGAATTGATAGAAATCACAAACCTTTGAATGAAGAATATATGCGGTTGTATGATTTTTTCAATCAACTGTCCATATATTGGGACCAAGAAGAATAGGGTTGAGCTTT
Organism: Mustela nivalis; assembly: GCF_964662115.1. Classification (NCBI taxonomy): domain Eukaryota; kingdom Metazoa; phylum Chordata; class Mammalia; order Carnivora; family Mustelidae; genus Mustela; species Mustela nivalis. The sequence continues at coordinate 57,103,372 of NC_139024.1, read as the reverse complement.
ACTGGTTAGATTTGATAGAAAAACAAGGGAGGGGTGGGAAGAGAGTTGCTCCTCGGTCCTCTAGAATTCTCATCTATGAACAGGATGAAAAGAGGAATAAACTTCCGTATTTCTACCACCTTTAAAACCCAGGGTCAAATTCTACCAAGAATAAAAAAGTGTTATGGGTAACCAAAAGACTGTCAAATTCCAAGGTCCTGACACCAGGAATGAAGACTGTAATAATAATTCCTTCACCTTAAGCTTCTGGAATAACTTAACTATTTGTCTTCATAGAATGTCATCTTTGTCCCAAAACTAGCCTGAGAAAAACAGAGGCAAATGACTTCTGGTTGTCAAACTGACAGTAGGCTTTAATTAAGAAGTAGTGGTGATACCTATTCCTGGATGCGGAGTAATGTCTCAGCAGGCTAGTCTACAAATGGCCTGAAGCTCTACTGGTAGTAGGAATAAACAAGACGAAGTGGGGAAATGGTCCGTTTTACAATGGCCTTATGATATGTCCTGTCTGGGTCTGCTCTGTTCTGAGTTGGTGGTTTGGGTTCAGTGTGGTCTTGACTCCTTGTGCTATCAGCCCTACTTATCACCTTTAAGGTGGCAAAGCTACTGGCAACAGTTTTCTTTCTGTTACACAAGCCATCTCTCAACTTATTTAATGTTTAAAGATAAAGCTTATTATAGCTGTTACCATGGTGGTTTTAAAAGCTAGACCCAAATGTAAGCCTGAGGACGAGGATTCAGGAAAAGAGAAATACTTCCTAATATCATCTTGGAAGTTTTAAAATATGACCTTAAAATACCAAGGTAGGGGTCTATGTCTTTTCTCTACAGATATAACTACAATTATAGGCTAGGTGGTGATCTCTGAGTCCAGGTCAGAAAAGGCTGTGCAACTCCTACCTGGTCTTCTTGGGATTCTCCAGGACACTCCTTTTCACAACCCAGTCTCCATGCTGTGAGAAGCTCAAGCCTTATGGAGAATGACAGGTAGATGTTCTGTTCATCAGTTCTAGTGGAACCAATGCATCTCAGCTTGCCAGAAAAATGAGTGAAGAAGCATCTTATAAATGGGTCCCCTCCTTCCAGATATGCCTTGTTCCAGCTACATAAGCCTTTCTGGCTAAGTCCCCAGATATTGAAGGACAGAGAAGAGCTGTCTCAACTGTGCCCTTTCCTAATTCTTGACCTACAGAATCTGGCATGTGAAAAACAATGCTCACACTGTTGTGTGCTTTCAGAGGGAAAAGTTGCCTGGGTTCTTGTCTCCTGGAATAGTGGAGGTTCTGTGAGTCTGATTCACCTCAACAACTGCCAAGAAACTGGCAGTGGCCTAACATTTCAAGTTAAAGTTGACAGAAGAAAGACAACATAGGAATAAGGACAGTTACTATAATCCATATAATAATGATACTCGCATCTATTTTTACTGCAGTGCTGATCTGGGGCTATTTCTGTATCTTCTTATTCTTTTGCACTTCAGTCTTTCAATGTTTTGCATACATAGTCTTCGGGGATGATTTCTATATCTTCTTATTCTATTTAACTTGAATCTTTGCATATTTTGGGTGCACTGTGGCAGCAGGCATTCAGAGCAGTATTAGGTGCCCAATGGCAACATGAAGCACAGGCAATGATCATACTGTGGCCCAAATCAAATATGGAGTCAAATGGTTCACATCTTGGATTGCTCTTGAGAGGCCACCAGGAATGAAATTGGTGAGATGCTTCCTCTAGTTCCTAGGACGATCAGACCCAGGCAAGCTGTGGTTGAAAATTTTTCTGGGGGTAGGGGATTTCTATTTCCATAGTCCCAAGATGATATAACAAAAGTGAGCTCCATATTGAAAAAAATGTTCAAAGGATGCCCAGTTTCTGCAATTGTATCAATATCAAAATTATCTTTTTAAATATAGTTTCTTGTTGATATTTTACAGAATGGCTTCTGGGTTAAATTTCACTTTTTTAAGTGCAGAAAAACTGAGAAAATTGGCACTGATTTGGGTATTGTTATATGCAAATTGGATTAATCTTTGGGTTAATAGGTCTTCTTGTTCAATCCAACAATTGGCTATTTCCTTCAATCTTTGGAAGTTTATTGCCTAAGAATCATTCAGCAAACTATTTATTGAATGAAATAGTTGCTTTTATGTAACATTGTTATGACCTAGTGTAGATATATTATTAATATTAAAAATAAATAAATATTAAGTAGTATACAAATTAAACATTTGCATTATCTGCAATCAAAAACATTTCCAGGAATTATAGTTGATTTGCCATCCAAAGTTCTTCCTACAATTATAGAAATCAGTTTCAGGGCAGTATATTAACTTAAAGAAAAGGAAATCCTGCATATTCTGGAACCCTTATTAATTGTAACTTGCTTCTAAAAACAAAGGTGGACTGGTGAAGTAGACATGAATCTTGGTTTTCCTACTGTTTAGAGCTCTATAGGCTAAGTAAGGGAGAAGATGTGCCCATCCCACCCCCTTATAAGGGATCACCATATACCCCGCTTTGCTCTAGAAGCAGTTCAACTTTATATCTGATCTCCTGACACAATTATTATTAGAACCCCTTTTCACTCTCAAAAGTGTTCTGGTTTGGATGATAAATTATATGGTCACTCTATTCACAAGTCTAGGAGAAAAGTTCAAGCTCCCTACCTACACATATATACATGGTCCAGATTCCCTCTATGCATGTGAATCACTGGCCATAAGACAGAATCCTGTGTCCAATTTCTTCCATCATGTGTAAAAATGGAATCCATTAAATCTATATTCCCCTTGGTTTTTCACTATAAAACCAAATTACCTGCAATCAAGGCTCAGTTTGTTTCATTTGTATGAATCAAACACCTGCAACTTTTATGAAACATCATTTGGGATTAGTTTAAATTTTGCAAACATTTGTAATTGTTAAAAGCTTAATCTAAACACAGTACTTACTCTAAGGTGGGCTAAGTGCTGTTTTCCAGAAGAATTCCTTAGTTTTAAATAGATTGAAAAGCCAGATACAGTGTAGAGGAAAGAATATCAGACTTGGGGGTCTGGAGATCTATGTTTAAATCCATACTTTGCCCTCTATGTGGAGTGGGACAATACATGACAGTTTTCCCAAGATTGTCCCAATTTACATCTGCTATTCAGTGTAGCTATTAAAAATACCCCTTTTCATTCTCAAATGTGTCCTGGTTTGGAAAGCAAAGGATATGGACCCCCTACTTAGAAGTCATGTAAGATCAGGCAAAAAAATTAACACTTTTGTGTCTCCATCTCTTATTTGCCTAAAAATTTCCATTCCAGAACATTATTTTGAGGAGTGAATAAGAGTGTGCGAGCATGAAAAAGCATTTAACAACCCAATATACTAGGCAAGTGTAACATAACTATTTTTCATGCTTCTGCCTGGGGTCAGCAAGACCTCCCATGGTTGAGTCCGTTGTCAGAGCTCTCCACTACATCCTGTGTACACCACACTCACTCCTGTTTCCTAATCCTTCTTCATATTCTCCCCGTTTTCTGGAATATCTTCTCTTTGTCACTCTCACTGTTCACCTTCTTAGCTAACGTCCCAACTCAAATCACATCATTTGAAAGAAGACTTCTGTTAGTATGTGTAGGGGTTTGGGGGTGCAATCTAAGATTCTGACCACTTAAGTTTAGGTACAAAACCAATAAGTAGGAAATGAAGTACAGTTTTATCAATTAGGGAAAGCAATGATACTACAATGCAGAGCTCTAAACAATGGCTGGATTAGTTCCAGGCTGGGGTAGGGAATTCTATTTCCTTTTTCTTCACATGCATAGGTGTGCCAAGGTGGAAAGAGAGAGAGGAAAAGGGAGAGAGGAAAGAAGAGAAAGAGGGCCAGCCTATAGAGCTAAGAGCCCACTGATTAGAAGACCTCAAGTCTTCTCACTCTTGAAATCATGAAAGAATGACAAATTCTTTCATCCCAAACTAATTTCTCTCTTCTTTAACACCATTTTTACTGGTGGCAACACTGCATAGTTTAATGAATTGTTCTCTGATCGTTTCTTGGCAGTCATTATTTTAAACAGTAATGATATTATCAGTTCTTGGATATCACTGGTTGGTTCTTCACTTCTTCAGTATCTTTGAGATACTGAAGATCTTTGAAATACAGTATGTTTGAGATACTGATCTTTGAGATACTGAAGATCTTTGAGATTTGAGAGAATCTAAGATAAACTGGACTCTTACTAGATAATTGTTATTGGTCAAATGATTGAGTTGCAGGCTTAAATAGCCAAAGTTTTAGGGGAGAAACTTGACCTTTTCTAATTCGATAAGATCACATGGTGGGACTGTCTTCTATCGTGGAAAATATCCCTGTCACTATATTGCTATGAAAAACACCCCAGTCCTACAAAGAGAGAGAGGTGCTGAGATCATATCAGCAAATACTTTCCCACCTCCTTCATGCTCCTAAAAATGTAAGAACAGAGGAAGTATGGAGAACAACCCAGAAAGCCTATGGAAAGACCAACTGCTGGTCAACAAACTCATCTCCTCTTCCTCCTGTACCTGTAGCTCCATTTTATTTCCCAGTCTTCCTTGCAGGTAGGCGTGTCCATGTGATTAGGTTTGGGCTAGTGGAATTCTGGCTGATGTGTTGTAGGTCACTTTCTGGTCCACACATGTTCTCCCATACTAAACTCCTATACTCTTGCCCTCCTGCCTGGCCAGAATGGAAAAGGCCCACAGGGAAACAGTAAGGGTCCTGGACTGGAGAGCTTTCATTGGGAACTGGTCCCTAAATTAGTGCTTGCCAGAGAGCTACCCAAAATGGAACACTGGCATCGGATTTAAAGAGGAGTAAACTTGTATTATCTTGAGTTGTTGAAATTTTAGGTTTACCTGTTATTATTGTTAGTTAGTATTATTGTGCTAGTGCCTTCTTGATGTAGTCAGAATAATCAAGGATTTCTTTCCCTCACAAATTATGTTGCTAATGACAGTTACTTTAAGAATCTATTGGCTATAAAACATGCCTTCATTTCAGAGAGGTTAAAAGGTGAGACAAAAATATGTATCTTAAATTGATGAAATAGGATAATTCAATGTTCCTGCATGGAATTTTTCATGACCATTACATGAGTCCCTTAGCAGGCACCTTGAAGAATGGAAAAACTACTCTCTCTGATTATCAAAACGTAGGCTCTTAGAGGATTTAAGTTAATCTGGTTGATTGTCTCTCATGTCCCACACCCAGAACACCACTGGATATATTCTGGGAGTTCAGTAAAATTAGTCGAATGAGGGACTAACGTTCACATTTTAGAAACCAAATGGTAATTTATTAATTTGTGATAAGCAATCTAACTTGCTCATGCTGCTGCAGTGTTCAGGTTTGTGTGAGGAGGAATTCTCCATCTGCAGGTAAGCCTCATGGGAAAATGAACAAAAGTGAGGAGCTTAGATCCAAAACCCAGAGATACTGGGTGTTTAATGGCCTCATGGTGTGATGCAGGCTAGCAGGGCTTCTGAATCATGCAAGAGGAGACTATGTGGAGGCAGAAACCTTACCTTTTTATGCGGACTCCCGAAGAGCTGCCTCGAGACTGCAAAGCCGAGTTTATGTATTTATGTGAATCATAGTCTTCAGTGTTAAAAAATCTATAAAGCTGTTTCCTCTACTTGGCTCTAAATAATTTCAAGTGGATGCTTTTTTCCTGATGACTGTGTTTAGGTCTCTGTGAGGATGTCTCTGTCCCTGGAAGAGGAAAACATACCATGTAAGAGCTTGTCCTATTCAGATGTGCCTTGAGTTGGCTCTTTCTGGCAGGGCAGTAAGCAGGGACCGTGTCCTGCCCATTGCTGTATCCCCAGTGCCCAGTAAAGTACCTGGCGCAGAGTAGGTGCTCAGTGCATATTTTATGAACAAGTTCTAACTACTGGTTAGAATAGCTGAAAGGATGACTCAAAGCTGAAAACTGAATCAACTCCTATCTGAAATTGGAAATAATATTAGCCCCGTTTTTTGGAGTTTATTTTTTTAATGAGCCAAGCGTTTTACATATATCATCTTGTCTAATATAAAAGGAAAACACTAGCATTATTTCCAAAATAGGAAGAATTTGAGACTCAGAAGGACAAGCCGTTTGCATAAAGTCATAGAGTGTCAGAGCTCAGGTGTGAGCTGAGGTGTGATCTCAGATTAAGCCATTCTTGCCCACTATGCCTAAGAAATGATGTGCTTTGAGGAAGGGGATAGCATCATTGTTCTGAAAGGACACAGCTCCAACTGTGTACACTCCTACCTTCTTGGTGGAGGCACCCAACCTCCAGCTGGCAAGTCTACCCAGAAGTGAATAATGCTATATTTTTTTTTAATGAGAAAAATGGTTCTCATTTGAGCCATACCCTTTCAGGTATAGCCTGAGGCAATTGTGGTCCCAGGTGAGAGTGAGCAGAGAGTGATTGACCACATGCTATCTATTACTTTAGCTGCTAAGGATCTGCAGTGAATTCCAGATGCCAGTTTCTACAGCACAGTATTATAGGTTGCGGGACTAAAACATTTGCAAAGACATAGACTTCTTGGAGATGCTAAAGGTAGGTCTCCCTGGGAAATGAAAATGTTGCAATGTCATCATCCTTTAAGTTATAACAAAACATTCCTAGCTTTCCTTTTAATCTGAATGAAAAATCAATACAATTTTACCCTGTGGCAGACTAGAACTGAGACTTCTCTTTCAAAATAAATATCTCTGACATCTTGTTTTATGCACAGTTTATTTTTATTCAGACAGTTACAGTTTATTTTTCCTCCAGGAAGTAAGGGTGGCAGAATACTCGTGACCCCTTTCTTCCTTCCCTGAGTCCTCGCTATTCTTATGCTTATTCATAGCATCATACTGGCCACAGATTGAAAAGATTTTACATGTGCTGGGACAGTTCAAGATAGCTCGTGTTTCACCCTGGTCAGCAAACATATCTCCTCTATTTTATTCAGTGCTAGGAACTCAGCTCACTGAGCTCATTCTCAGGGAACTGATTATTTACTGGACATCAGTTTCTATAATAGTAGTTTATCATTGTCTTTGCAGAAGTCATGAATGCAGTGGTCTCTGTTCTCTGAGTCCTGCTTGAAAACCAGGGAAATTTTGTAAACGTGGTGATTCTATCTAGAAATTTTCATGTAGGCACAAGACCAGTTAGGGTCTCTGATTACTGTGCATGCAGCAGGGGCCCCTGAAAACACCCCAAGTGTGAGGGAGAGTTCTCTTCTTTTTCAGTGAAATGCTTCTACCCTAGTTTTTGCCCTGAACAATGAAGATTAGAAGATATTCTATGGAATTTATTTTTTATAAACATATATTTTTATCCCCAGGGGTACAGGTCTGTAATTTAAAGTCAGTCACTTTCTATACTATTTCTGAAAAGGAGAATATGAATAAATATCTTTAGATGACATGGGCTATCTTTGAAATTATTGTCAGTGGAAGTAATGCCCTTACTACTTTCTTTAGCTAGTGTCATACCTCTCTCTATAATGACACAGGTTTGTTACTAACCTCTCTGATTATTGCAGCGGCATTCAGAAATAGTATCTCACATGAAATATTGAGGTCATAATGAGCATGGACTTGCAACCACGATCTCAACCTGAACATGCAGTCTGTGTTATATTTCCTCATTATCAAATACAGTCATCCTGAGCCTCCATTTTGCCAGTTTCATGAGAAGCTGGCATTGTTTGTTTCTAGGAACTTCCCAGTTTATTCTAGAACAACAGTGGCAATCAGAATAACAAGAGTAACAACAATAAGCCCTAAATTCAAAGTGGTTCCTCTAGTTTCTGTAAGAATGCAACACTGCAAGCCTTTAAGGGCCTTAAAAGTCAATGTCTATGTGGCTTTCACACCTCATTTTGACAAGCTTTCTCCTTGAAGTGCTCACTGGGCAAGGCATGCTTCTTTTTACTTTCAGACCCTGATGGTTTTATATTGGTAAGAGGTAGGTTTACTATAAAACTAATTAAAACTGGCTTCAAGGGCCCCTTTCAAAGACCTTGGAGGGTCCCTGACAATGTGTTCATATGATTATATATTTTATAAAATTTTCTCATGCAAAATATTTTAATCATCATCAGTGAAGACCACTGTCTCCACTCTGATTTCTTCTCATGTTAGGTGTCTTTGGTGCTTACTGGCATTTTGGAAGTCACAACACATGGAGTCAAGGAAATGTTTGGTTTATTTACATCATGTTCATTGTCTTCCATGTATGATTGTGTTGTTGCTAGCTGTAAGCATAGTGCAGGAATGGCTTCCAGGGATCCTCTTACGTATGACTCTTTCAGCATTGTAAAACAATGGTGTGGGACCAGAGGTTGGTCGTGATATCTAAAGATATCCTAAGTCACTGGAAATATGTAGGTAGAGGAAAAACAAAGTTTGAAGGATTCGTAGGCAGAAGCTAGTCTACAGTGAATTCCCTCAGTTGTCAGGTGTTTAATGTTGAAGGAATTCCTGCTGATGTCTAATGAAGATGTTCTCCAAAAAGAAATACTTGTTGATGCATTATATAATTATAACATACATTTTTTAAATGAAAATCATGAAGATCATTATCAGAATTTTTGCATTTCAGAGCAGAATACTATAGCAAAATTTTAAATACTAAGCCCTTCTCTGTGTGAAATCACATGTTTTAAGCATTCCAACATATTAGTTCACATCTTGTTAGAGCTGAGGCATATTATTGTGAAGTAACCTGGAGGTTCCAGATGAGCTGGCTTACAAAATTACCACCAACACAGCAAAAATCCTCAAGAAAGAAGTGATCTAGTGACAGAACTCCTACATGGATCCATTGATATGTTACTAATACTAATTATATGTTACTATAATAATGTCATATTATTCAACATATTAGTTTTAGCAGTGTACTTAATGTTTTAATCTGTGTAATTGCACATATAATAGAAATATGCCTCACTATAATGTGGTAGCAGACTAAAAATAAGTTTTTTAAAATGCCTTAATTTCAGATTAAGATAATGTCATAAATCGTTATCCAGAATTATTAATCATATATATTCATTACTATGGAAAGAGAGTATTCTAGCAGAAGCCAAACACATAGCAGAGACAATTCAGGCAAAAGACAGTTTGGTACAGGGGTGCCTGGTGGCACAGTCTGTTAGGCATCCAACTCCTGGTTTTGGTTCATGTCATGATCTCAGGGTCATGAGATCAAGCCTGATGTGGGGCTTTGCACTGAGTATGGAGTCTGATGAAGTTTTTTTCTCTCTCTCGCTCTCCCTGCCTCACTTGAGTGCATTCACTCCCTATGAAATAAATTAAAAAGTCTTTCTAAAAAAGACAATTTGGTACAAAAGACAAAATTTGGCATATCAAACCTCTCTTACTATAACCAAAACTAAAAATTTGTATGTCATCAGCACACAGGGATTTCAACAACTTTACTGGGAAAATTCATTGACTTTGATAAATTCCATGGTTGTCCTTGTAAATTGAATTTAGCACTGTTTAATAAAAACAAAAAAGCATTTTCTTCCCCAAAAGCACCATGCTGGTTATATTTACTGGGAATTGAACAACGTACAACAGAGAGTAGAAAATATTTCAAGTACATATGAACAACAACAGCAGCAAAAATAAAAAGAACAATGTTCAAACTGCTGTAAGATCGCAGGTAGTGAGTACAAGATAAGATGTTGTATATATTGTATAATTTATAAAGTATTTCAGTAAGTCAGACGTGACTTCCTGAAAGTCAGGAGGACTCTCCAGACAAGAAGGTACTTGAATGACACATCAATCAAATACAAATGTACGAGATGAACACCTTGAAGAGCAGAGAAGAAAGAACAGTCAGTTTTATTGGTAATGTTTTTTATTATTTTTAAACATTTGAAAGAGTAGTTATGCCCATTACATTTTCAAGTGAATGGGATTTGCCTTTCAAAGGATACAATGAAAAATGGTGTTCTTTAAATAATGATAATTACTGAAAGCATGGGAGTTTTTGAACGAATCACTGTATTTATTCACTTCTGTATGATTACACAGAAAAATGTCAAAATGAAAAAGCAAAAATGACTCAATTATCGCAAATCATTTATCAGAATTAAATCAAGGGAAAATGTGTAAAAATAAAATATCTAAGTAAACAAGATATTAAGGACTACTACTTTATTGTTATATCTACACTAAATGTGATGGGTTGGCCCTTGTCCTATGCTACTGTTCTCCATGAAACCGTATGAGTAAGCTTTAATTCTTTTGCCAGCCAAAAATTCTGTAAGAGGAAGTGATAAGCAGAGATAATGAATATGCCCTGGGATTGCTTGATAATCCAATTAGTGAAGGGGAGTGACTCATACAGATAGATTGGAAAAATATTTAAATTTCTTGCTGTTTTGACATAAAATAGTGACTTCAATGACTATATTGTAAATGCATAGTACAACCTGACAGTGAAGACATTGATGTGACAAACGGATCAGTGGGCATCATCATTGAAAGAGTATTTAAAATTGGTCACCACAAAAAGGAAAAAAAAAAAAAAACGAAAGAAACAAAGCAAAAAGAACCTTGAAATGACCTGAAATTTTCCAGCTCATATATAAACTATAGTCTTTATGGATGTTTCCTAAATTTGACAACTCAAAAGATGTACATAATATTACCAAAAGGAGTTGTAGAGCTGAAAGAAACTTTTCCTAAACTTAAATAAAGATCATAATACTGTAAAATTCAGTGTACTATGCTAGAAGAAATACTGAATTATCTACATTTTTTATACAAAATACACAAATATCATATAAAAAGTCATTGAAGAAGATGCAGCTGAAAAGTGTAAGCAAAAGCAGAATCACATAGGTATGTGGGATAGTTCTTTTAAGAGAAGTAGTTTTACAAATAAAGCTATTATATTTATGAATTTGTAATATTTTCTGTTTTTAAATGCTTTGAAAATTTGTGATCTGTTATGATCTCTCCTCCTAAATTTACTTGAAATCCAATTTTATATTCATAATTTTTCATTTTTTTAAAGATTTTTTTTTTTTTAAATTTTGAGAGAAGGAACTAGTGGAGGGGGCAGAGGGGGAAGAGAGAGAGAGAAAAATCCTCCATCAGATCCCCCCACTGAGCATGAAGCCTCATTGGGGCTTGAGCTCAGGACCATGAGACCATGATCTGAGCTGAAACCATAGGTCAGAGACTCAGCTGACTGAGCTACCCAGATGTCCCTATAATTTTTTTTTTTAAAGGACATCTTCTCCGTCATATAAGCTTTACATCCATGAAACCCTTGGTCTGTCCCTCTCATTTTAGGTTCCATTCCAGTGTGAAGGTTTCTTCTTTCCCTCCTCTTTGGACCACTCTCCCTTCTTGCCTGGAACCAGTTGTGCTTTACACTTTAGTTGGGAAGATCAGAAGGTGACTTAGGCTTTAGGAATCACCTATTTCCCCCCAGCAGACTGGAAGCCCAGCAGAGAGAGGCAATGTTAAGGAGGGTGAGGGAAACAGAGGCCAAACCAAAAGTCTACCCTTGGGTAGCATTCTGCTGTGTTCAGATTGCTTATAAGTGTGCCTGTCCCTTGCTACGGCATCCCCCTATCTCCTTCATTCTCCACAACAAAAGCAAAACATCAAAGCAATAAATTAAGGACTTACTTGATCATATGACTCTCACTGATTAATTTATTGGGTACTTGCTCTGCCTGAACAATTATGTGCTGTCTACTATTGTTGTCTTGAAAGATTTGGGGCTTTAAAGAAGGACCATGTATGGAGGTTGGAGGCCTGGTGGTCCGGTGGCCACTCAACGGCCCTTAAGAGCTTTGTCATTTTCTAATTGATATGCTGGACTTGAGGATAAGCTTTTCTGAAAGAAAATGTCTATGTTTAAAAAGATTTCAAATATCATTCGTCTTTATGCAATTTTAAACTCACGATTTGTAAAGCTCCTCGAGATCCAGCCAGGGCTCATTGACTGCTTGTCCATGATGCGCATTCTCTATGTCGGCCACTGAGAACCACTGCTCTTTTCTCAAACATGCAAACTGCTCATGACCTCCACACCTCGCCCACACTGTTCCCAACTGTATCCAAGAGCCCCTTCCTTCCCTGTCCCTTACACAAATTTCTTTTCCTCTCCCTTCCAGCTTAAAAGCCACATCGGCTCAGTGGTGGCTCTCTTGACCTTGTTCTTATTTGCTTTTGCCCTCTGGCAAGCCCAGGCAATGATTTATTTATTGATTCAATTTCAGCACGGGACTTTGACATTGCCTTGTAATTATTTGTCCTGTTTGCTCATTATGAGTTTTCCTACAACATTTATCTTGTTAATCCTGTATGCTTGAGACCTAACTCAGGACCTGGTAACATACATAACAGGTGCTTGGGGAAAAAAAAAAAAATTACTCAGTGAACGAAGAGGAGTTTTTAAAAATAAGATAAGCTAAACTGTGTTTGTCAAGACAAAGGGATACTTTCCCGAAAAACCATTTTTTGAGCTACAAACCTCTAGTTTGTGTTTGTACTAAACAAACGAAATGGCAGATAAGTCTTGCCTTCATTCTACTCTGTAATCCCTCTTCCCTTCCCTGTTTCACACAGCCTTAGGCTCTCCGCATGATGTTTCCTTCTGGTCCGTTTGAGGAATTGTATGAATCAATGGTTTCTTTCCTATCAGTTGCTTCCTTCCTTTGAAACGGGAGGGGGCAGAGCATGTGTTTGTCCATTTCTTTTAACTACTTTTTTCCAATGCTTATTCTGCTGGGGGATATCTAATGTCCCTGTTTTTCAGGCCTCTAAGGAAGATTCTTTTCTTCTTTGGATGCGTTTCTGAGACAATAACCTCAAACCACTGCCTGGTGTAGGAATCATGTGAATATTACATTTTTATCAAGAAAATAGAAGGTTACTTGAAAAATACATGAAGACAACAAATATTTATTGAGCACAGGCTGTGCTATGTAATGGGGTCACAGAGGTGACCAGGACAGACAGAGTCCCTAACATCATGGAGCTTGTCTAGGGTAAAAGAAATACTCGGAACAAGTAACTACATTAATTCCTAATGATTATGATTGAGATGAGGTCATGAATGCCCAGCCCAGAAGGGCCTGGTCAGGGCGGATGGGCCTCTAGTCTGACATCTGAAGATGAGCAACTGTGTGATATGGGGAAGATGGGTTGAGGAGGGGAGCTTTAAGGATAGAAGCAGCAACATATCCAGAGATCCTGAGCTCAGAGGAGTCTGCAAAGATTCTGGGGAAGAGAAAAAGTCTGTGTAAAGGGGGCAGAGAGGGCTAGAGAGACTGATTAGAGATGAAGTTCATTAACAGTGAAATAATAAAGCAGTGTAGTTAGCCTTGAAGTTCTGATGCCATCCAGAGGTTCCATTTCAGACTGACTTTCTTATCTTGGCGTTATTGCTTTTTCTGCTGTTTAATTATGAGTAAAATACGATATTTTCTCCTTTTTTCGTCCCAAATGTAGTGCATTTTAGCCAAATTATGGGTAATTTCAGCATCTGTGGACATGTGTGGAACTCCCAACTCCTTTTATGTGTTTGCTTCTAGGAAACAAAGCCTCCTGAAATTCAAACAGACCACTTCCTGTGTTCCTCTGGAGCCCCCCATTTCTGAGTTGGGAAGTGGCTGCCTTGCTACACAGGTGTCTTGTCTGTGATGACTGCTGAGGAATGAACATTAAACTCCTTCTGAATAGCAAATGATAAAGCTGTTCTTTCTGCCAGGAAAATTGTAGTTTTCATAATTTTATTGCTGAAGAAATAGTTGTCATGGCAATAATTTACATAACTTTGAACAGTCATTGGTTAAGTACTGTTAATGGTGTGCTTTCAGTGTACCAAGAAAGTACCGTATAATGAGGATTTTGCTCAGTCCTTTGTCAGAGTTGGTATATTTCCTGGTTTTGCTGACATAATTGATCAAATTTTTAGAGCCTCAGGTGATTTCTATACATGTTTATTTTAATCCCTCAAGATGTCCCATTATGTCAGGAATTGTCCCTTTGCTTCTTTGTGCTTTAACCTCATGCTCAATTCATTTGGTTCAGTTGTGCGGGTTTACAGAATGCATTTGTCAGATCCGAATCTTAGCAACTCTAAAATAATTTAATTGAATTCAAAAACTATTTCCAAGTGCCTACTGTGAGCAGGGCATAATGCTAGGCTCTGCAGAGGATAGAATGGATTCTGAGAGATGTGCCTAAAGAATGCAGAAGGAAATTTGGAAATAAAATAAATGTTCCTTGATGTGATGATTAATGTTAGAACATTATGAAATAAATATGAACATTACTTGATGTTATGATTATAGAGCATGGCCTTCCTCTGGGTTAGAAACTACACCTCAGGCCACTGAGACAGAGGTTGGCGTGTGAGCACTGGAAGTCACAGCTGTACTCCTTTAGGGTTTATTTTCTCATGGTTTTTGTCAAAGGGAGGCAGCATAATGAAGTCATTAAGAGTGGAATCTGGGGGGCACCTGGGTGGCTCAGTGGGTTGGGCCTCTGCCTTTGGCTCAGGTCATGATCCCAGGGTCCTGAGATCAAGCCCCACAGCGGGCTCTCTGCTCAGCAGGGAGCCTGCTTCTCCTTCTCTGCCTGCCTCTCTGCCTACTTCTGCCTACTTGTGATTTCTCTCTCTGTCAAATAAATTAATTAATAATAAAAAAAAAGAGTGGAATCTGGGACTCCTTCACTTAAGCACATTTCTTATCTTCTCCACTGAGTCAGTTTCCTCTCTGTGAAATGGGGTCATAAAACTATTTTCTTTAGAGATTCATTTTGAGGAGTTAATGAGGTAGTGTGCACAAAGTACATAGAGGAGTGAGAGCATATGCTGGGCAATGATAAAATTTCATTTGATAAATGATAACATAATTTTGAAAATAAAAATTTTCAAAATTTTCATTTGAAAAATGATAAAATATCATTTTCATGATAAAAATGACAACATGATGATGATGGTGGTGACGATGATGAGTGAAGGATGGTGATCCATGTACATACATGGGGCACATCTTGGTTTCCTGATTTAGTCCAACTTTGGGTCTTTCTAATTGGTGAATTGTCTGGCGCAAAAAGAAGTACACATTCATCCATCCATCCAATAATCATTGATTCAATAGACATAAATTAAGAGTCACTAGTTAGATGCTGGAGGTGTAGTGATGAATAGACATAGTTGGGGTCAGGGGGACCAATCATTGGTTGTAGCCAGTTTGGATTTCGTGGAGCAATAACATTGCAAATACAAATTTGGAGACAGGCACTGCATTGCCAACATTTTACTTTGCCGAGTCAAGATGCTTAAAAGAGGCCATTGCATTTTTGTATCACCCCATTTTAACCCCATAGCAGTAGTAAGAATATAATATTACAATAGATGAATCTATAAAATTAAATAAATTTAGCACTGAGGAGAAAGAGCTGACTGTTGACCTGGCCCAAAATGGGTGCTCAATAATTATTTGTCGAGCGAATGTACCATTTCCTTATTTTCCTCAGGCCTGTGCAGACCAGTATTTTGGAATATATTGTATTTTGGAATATTTTGGAGAAAGTGGTCTTCTGTTCATGCATTCAGATTAGACTCTGAAGACACCTTTTATTTCATACAACTCCAAGAAGAAAACTAGATGCAGAGGTGTAAGGTTATTCGTTTAACAGAAGGTAGTCAATGATGTTTAAATAAAAGGGGTTATCAAGGGGAAGGCTTGGAGTGCTCTTTGATAAATTATGGGAATGGATTTTAGTTCATAAATCAAAAATCTGTATGAGCTTTTTGTGAATTTTATATGCTTTGTGGTTGAAGGTTATATTCCTGAGAATTTAATCAGAAACTTCATGGTTAACAGTTAAATATCTTAGGGACACAGTTTTGCCATTCAGTAGAGATAACGAGATAGGACCCACAGACATATAACTCGAGAGACCTTTTATTCACCGGGATCATCTTTTATCAATGCCCTTTGTTCACTGTGATCCTGTTTTTGAGGAATGTTACTATTTTCTCGCCTTCTATCCTTTATCTTTCCAGCACACAACTATAATAGACTTGTGTCAGCAGGATGTTTCTTCCTAAGGCTTATCAGATACCTCCAGCTGCAACATTTTCTCTTAATTTTCACCAAGGCAGAACAATTTTTTTTTTCTTAATAGTTTTATATGCACAGGAACCACTGATCCAGGATTAGCTATAATCCAAGTGCTTTCAAAAGATTGAAAGTAACATTTCTTTTCATAAAGATATACTATATGTATCTAATGGAAAGGTGACTTTGTGCTTTTTAAAGCTTTTTAAAGTGCCACAAATTGAAGGACCGCAAATTAGTGTGGGAACAGCTCACTGAAAGGGTGTACCTCTTTGTGTTGTGATTGTCCCTGTAAACTTAGATTCTCTGGGGCTGCAAGAGGCAGACTGATGAGTGGGTTTTTTTCTAAATATGTCAAATTGCAGACTGCAGGAATAAAGAGTCACATTTCCTGAAAATCAGAGGGTCTTCTGAAGGCCTGTCTCAAGTGGGCTCTGATAGACAGATGTGGGATGACCACACTGCCAGAAGTCCACCTCAGATTCCTTGGGATTTAGATATTAAGTTATCTCCAGGAAATGGCATTATGATCATTTAGATTTTCTATTTTGATTTTTTCCACTTTCTGTAATGCAAATAAGTTATTTTTATAATCTCTGAAAAAGAGCCTTATGCTTTTTCAAATAAAAGATCAAGTACTAGATGTCGAACACCTAAAGTTCTTGAAAAGTAGTTCACATTTTTTTCAAAACCTATTTACTCTTATTCTAATGTGTTTGGTTATTTTTGTTATTAACTTGTATCAGTGGAAAATGTGTAAATAGCAGAATATAAAGAACTTGCAGTTGCAAAAGAAAAAGTCACCAATTATATTTTCAGAAAAAAATAGATGCTGTCAGGCAGGAAAAGGGGAAAAATATTCTAAATCTAGACTTAAAAGAACTTTTTTTCAAACATGAAAAAGAATTCCAATCCATTCCACTGAGTATGGGGGCGTAAACTGTGTTCCTTGATTCTTTCTCCCAACATAAGTAACATATTTTATGCCTTTTAGTTAAGAATACAGTGATATATGTGTTGTACACAATTTTTTTTTCTTTTATGCATGTTAAAAATAAATTTATAATATAGGTTTTTAGGTGAGTCTTACTTACCTTATTTGAGCCTCTGTTTCTTCATATCTAAAATAAGGTATATTCGTCAGTTCTTCAGAGATATAGAACCAATGGGATATATAAAAATGATCTTCATATTATTTATATTATTGTTAGTCATTGGCTTATGAAGGTGATAAATGATGGTTTGTTTGTATCCTATTTATTGTACATAATGATGCTTATCATAAGGGGTTGGCTCACATGACTATGGAGGCTGAGAAACCTTACCATCTGCAACTGACAAGGTAAAGTCCCAGGAAGCCAATGGTGTAGTTAGAAGGCCTAAGAGACAGAGTCAATGTTGTAGATTCCTGCCCAAATCTCAAGGGTTGAGAACCAGAAGCACCAAGGGCAGGAGAAGATTGGTGTCCCAGTTCAAGTAATCAGGTAGAGAGCAAATTCAACCTTCCTCTGCCTTTTTGTTCTATTCAGGCTCTCAGTAGATGGGATGATATCCACCCTCGCTGGGAAGGATCTTCTACTTTAAAAGCTAATGTCTTCCAGAACCACTTTCATGACACTCCCCAAGTAATGTTTAATCAGAAATCAGAGCATCTCATGACTCAGGCATGCTGACATATAATATTAACCACCATGTTAATATATGACGCCAGCTAAATCTGCCAGTCAGGGTCCAACTAGAATATAGAAACACACAGGAATTATTAAAGAAGCTCAGTATAAAGAATTGTAAACTATAACAGAGGATTACTGTAATGAGGGATTGGCTAGTAGGGAGGAAGAAAATTTTAAAGAGTATAAAAATAGTGAAAGCAAGGACCTTATCCCTCAAGCTGAAATAGAACTTCCAGGGAAAGGATTCTTCAGAACTGAGATCCAGAACTCATTGGAGAGGACGTGACCCGGGATCAGTGAATGGCTCAGAGAACACTGGTGCTTGCAGCTCTTGCTGGAACTCCACTGAGGTGCCAGTGGAATTTTTTGTGAAGCTGCCTTGGGGAATGGGTAAGGGAGGGATATGTCAGGAGAAGTTTTGAGGTAAGCATCCAGAACACAGGAGTCTCTCTAAACTTGTTCTCTAGTTAACACTCTTATCTTCTGCGAGGTATCCTTGTCTCCAACAGCACTCTGGTATGAAATAACTCAAGTCTTTGGGAAGAGTGTAATATATTTTGAGTCCTTTGAAAAAAAAATTGGTTTTGAGTCAGAAGTAAGAAGAAAGTGAGGAAAGTAATATACATACAATGAAAATGTTGAGATCTTCCTCCAGAAGGATTTAAGGCTCATTTTCAGCAATATGCTGAGAATATAAATTAGCTTGGTGGTTTCTCAGCTACATCCCAAAGGAAATATTAATTTGATTCCTGTACGTTGCAAGAAACATAAAAAAAAAAATCATTTTTAGCTTAAAAAAAGAATTCATTGGAAAGATATTAGGGAAGCTCAGAAAATTAAAGGAAGAGAATGGCCTTTGGTTTTTGGAAGGGAAGGTCATAGAACAGCACTGGAATCTAGAAGCAGAAATTAATACCCTTTCTATCTTTATCTGTTACCATGACCTCAACTCAGCTCCAGTGAATGTCCATCCCCAGGCCTCACCACTAAGCATGGAAGACAGCCTCTGACTGATCCAGCTTGGGCAAGATTGAACCCTTGCCTGAATCCTTCAGTGATAACCCAGGGCATGGGTCATAGGGTGTGGTCATGACCAAAAGATGTCTGAACTGGGTATCAGGGTCGGTACAAGAAATACTGGCATCCTGTTTAGTTAGGCAGCCAATGGAGATAAAGCTGCATGAAGGAGAAATTTTACTTGTAGCCTGTTCTTGCTAATAAAAATGTGAGGAGCTATCTGGAAGCAGCCAGCTGTTCCTCATTTGGGAATGTTCAATTTGTGACTGGTAGGACTTCCATTTCCATCAGATTCAGCCTGACAATAATGAACATCTTCCTGATAACTCTTGTCATTCCTTTCCAAGGAGCTGAAAATGGTAATTAATGCAAAAGCTGTGTTTATTGGTTCGTGAAATTGAGTGTGTACAGTCCTTTGATACTGTGTCTTCTTGATAGTGAGAGTTTGGGAGGGGGCGGGAAGCATACTGCACATTAAAGATTCAATTTATTTTACAAGATATTACAACAAAGGCAACCTCATGTATATGAAAATCTTGGGCTTTTGTTTGCTTTGCCAAAGTAGAGACAACAGAGCGAGGAGCAGGTGTTCTTCCCATTGTCCTTCTTCCAGGGTCTCAACCCACTCCTGTACTTTGTTTACCTCTTTAATAAGACCACCACAGGGTTGGGACGACATTCTGTTTTGCTCAAGGACAGAGCTCAGAGTTCTGTCTCAAAAATGCCTCTTACTCTTGAGTTCTTAGTGGGATGCCAGGATAAGCCATTTTAACTGATTCATTTCCAAAGCCCTCAAGGAGGCCTTGAGGCATGGAGGGTAGAAAGACCACTTTTGCAGCAGAAGGAAGTAAGAAGCTGTGTTTAACTAATTAGGATTCTGGGATTGGTAGCCTCCTAGCTGGAAGCCTTGAGTATGTTCTGTGTTTTGTTATTTTAAGTTGTTAGTTTCAGTTGTGGCCAAATCTGACTGGGTGGGGTTTTGTGATCAAATATTAGTCATGATGGAAGTGAAAGAAATACTGAAGGGAGTCTCCAAGGAATTTCTCACACACACACACACACGAGGAGGAGGCAATGTGACCACAAAGACAGAGACTGGAGTGATGCAGCCACAAGCCAAGGAATGCTAGCAGAAGCTGGGAGATGAGTACAGTACAGGAAAGAGTTGTAAACTTTGAACAAAAATAACAGGAAAGATGCTCAAAATTTGGGAACTTCCTGGATTGCAAAATCTAATGCTTCAGGACTCTAAAACACTGAGTAATGAGAAGGAAAAGAAGTTTGAACAAAGATTCAGTATTTTTAAATTTTATTTATTTTTAAATTTTATTATTTTTTTAATAAAGCAGAAACTTATTCTTGCAACAAGGAACTTATTGAGAACATTTCCTTCCCACCAAAATCTATTTTTTTAGGTGACTTCAAAGAAGCTATCATAAAGTTGAAAGAGAGACATAGTGGCAAGAAGGTCATGAAATTAAACAGTTTTAGGTAATATGTCACAGGTTCTTAGCATGTGGATTGAATAGAAACAAGTACAGCCAAAGGTCAGTGAGTTGTTGAGGGAAATATAGTGTCAAAATCATCACAATCTTGAACTAAAAGAGCCTGTGATTGGGGCGCCTGGGTGGCTCAGTAGTTAAGTGTCTGCCTTCAGCTCAGGTCATGATCCCAGAGTCCTGGGATCGAGCCCCACATTGGGCTTCCTGCTTGGTGGGAAGCTTGCTTCTCCCTCTACCACTCCCGCCGCTTGTGTTCCCCTCTTGCTGTGTCTCTCTCTGTCAAATAAATTTTAAAAAAATCTTAAAAAAAAAAAAAAGCCTGTGGTTATAAATCAGCCTGAAGACTACTAATTTACACCAATAGGATATGGGCTACAGAAACTGTGTAGCCCCCATAGAAGGAGCACTTCCCAATGTCCAGTCCGAAAGTGACCATAGAGTATAATAGATAGAAAGAAACTCCCAGAGAACAGAACCAGGGGCCACAAAGAGCAATGGGCAAGAAAGTTTCTCAGAAAAAGCAGAAACAGAGTCGAAGTGCAGCACTTTGTCCATTGCTAAGGCATAAGCTCTTTATTATTTCTTCCTGGAAGGATTCATTTTTGCTGTGGTTTCTCCCATTCTTTTCTTCACACAAAGAGATTTTTTAAAAATATTTTATTTATTTATTTGTCAGGGAGAGAGAGAGAGCGAGCGCACAAGCAGGCAGAGTGACAGACAGAGACAGAGAGAGAAGCAGGCTCCCCGCTGAGCAAGAAGCCTGATGCAAGACTCCATCCCAGGACCCTGGGATCGTGACCTGAGCTGAAGGCAGCAGCTTAACTGACTGAGCCCCCCAGGCATCCCTACACAAGAAAAGTTTAACTGAACTATGGTTTCACTGGTGCACAAGGAGACAAACCTCTCCCTGCCACCAGGGGACCCTGGACTCTGTCCCGGACACAGTGCTGGGACGGGACTTTGGCTTGACTAACTTGGGGAGGCAGTGCATGTTTTGTTGTTGGGGAGAGGGTGTATTAAATGGTCAGACTGTGCAGCGGTGGCTTACTGGCCATAGACATCTATGCTTCACCTTCTATCATACTGCTGAGAAACGGTCACAATTACCAGCCTTGCTTTCTTCAGGGTGAGGTCGTATGATCAGTACTTACAGTGAGTACATGAGTACACTCACTGTGAAAGAAAACTTTTGTATCATTTCTGGTTTACGAAGTGGGCATGCCTTCCCTTCCCTCTCCTTCCCCTTCTGCCTAGATGCAGTGAACTCTGAGACCTTATGGAATGGCAGAGCGATGGGGTGGCCAGGGTGAGGATCTCTGAAGACGAGGTGAAAACATTCACCAGCTAGAAACACATGCATTGTGTTGTTACATGAGAGAGAAGAAACAACCTCTGTGTTAAGTTGTAGAATTTATTTATTATATCATTTTGTGTCATGCTAAGCCATGCCTCATATACATGTATACCACGTACACAGAGACATACACATGCTAATTCTACTCACAGCCACACAGACACAAGAAATCATGCTCACTTTCTTATACTTCATTGGGAGTGCGTCTGACTTCAATGTTTGGGCTAGTCAGCACAAGTACCAGAAGGTCCCCAGATCCATGACCTCTTGGGACAATTGAGGACATATTTACACTTAAAGAGACCAATTCTTGATTAGCAAAGACTACCATTACAGTTTGGAATTTATCCAAAATCCTTTGCTCCTTTGAGTCCTATCTCTCTTAAAAGGGCAAGAAGACTGTTGCTAAACATGGAGATGGGTACGTGAAGTGCTGGGGAATCAAAGCTGTGAGAACTGAGAACTGGAATGGACTTATGGATAATTATATAGATGGAGAAGTGAGGCAGTTTTCAGGAGATGACTTGCAGGTGGTAGAATGAGGCTTAGGGGCAATATCTGCTAATCCTTTTTTCAGTGGTCTTTCTACCTGATTGGTTTTCTTCCCAATTCAGAACCCACTTAAATCACACACTGGGGACAAATCAGTAGGTCTAATAAAAGGCTTATTCCTAGAGGAAATTAAAACTATTGACAACAAAAGAGTTTAAGATGACTTGTAAGCTCCGATCATCTCACTCTAACATAACTTCATGAATGATTAAATAGAAAGTGGTTATGGCCAAGAACCACTGACTCTTCACTCATGATGGGATTTACTGTTTTCTAAGAAAAAGTATTTTCCAATTTGCAACCTTAATATTTTATTTTTTAACCTCATTATTTTTCTAAATTTCAAGAAAGTATTTAAGTATATCTTCTGCTCCTTGCTTCCTAAATTCTGAGTGGATAGTCTTGCTATATTAACAAGGGTTCTGGGGACCATCAACATGAGCTGTTTTAAATTGCAACTTTCGTCCAGACCTGCCTCTATTGATTGCTGCCCTTTCTTATCTAACTTCAGAAGCCTGGAACTTCCCCTTCCTGCCTAACATTGCAACTTTCATCTAACTCCTGCTGTCATTCTGTCTAGTGCTTCCTGAAGTTTGCACCACCAACTACTAATTCTCTGCATCATACATTCAAAGTCTCATTATAGCCTGTACATGCCCTATCTCTTTGAAAACAATCCCCAAATTAAATCTTTCAACCTTGAACCTCTTTGGGAAAATACTTTAACCCCTTCCTTCTCTTGGCTATCTATCATCAAAGTTTTTGAGTTTTCCATAATCACTCTCTCTACCTCGTATCTTTTTTACTCCATTTGTCATTGCAGTGTGGATGTTCCTCCCAAAGTCACCAATAATTTCCTAATTACAAAGCATTGGAATTATTTCGTTCCTACCTCCTTTGACTTCCTTGTAGTACTCAATGTTGGTTATCACTCCCTTTTTTCCTTGACACTTTTGGTTCTCCTTCTACTCTCTAACTGTATCTTCTCCATTTCCTTTAACAAAACATCTTGTTTCCCTTAATGCTAAACCAGAGATTCAAATAACAACTTGTTATTAAGATAATTGTGTGAGTGAACTGACATAATTTATATAATAGCTATGGCAACCACTTGAGACAGAGTAAGTGCTTGGGAAAAAATGTAGTCACTATTAATGACTTCAATTTTAGATTGGTTGATTTGAAATGGTTGTGACAGCTAGAAATAGACAGCTAGAAACAACGATCTGGATTTCAAGAGTGAGATCTGGGGTTGTGGATCTCGATCTGTCAGTGCACCCAGGACAGCTGGAGATATTGGAATCCATGAACTCACCCAGGGAGTGCATGCATATCCGTCAGGATGGGCTACGGTTAGGGGGAGGTAGCATCCCCAAGAGTTAGTAACTTTCAGCAACAAAAGATTAGTTCTCACTCATGCTATGTATCTATTATGGGTCTGCAGGTGTTCTGCTCATTGCTGTCATTCAAGGACTCAGACTGCCTGTGGACAGGAAGGTAAAGAGCTCTAGAGGGTCTGACATAAGCAAGGAAGTGCTCTGGCCTCCAAGTGATCCAAATTTCTTTGCTTACAGTTTACTGGGTAAAACTTATGAAGTGCACTTATCCATTAACACAGGCAGGAAGTGCAAGTCTATCAAAGACTGGGGAGATGGAGAGCTAGAAATACTCAGTGATATTGAAAATGAAAAGCAAAGAAAATACTTAGGAAAATGTGCTATATTACCTTTCATTACCTTCTACATTTTCCTTCCTGTACCTACATTGTTTGTCAAATCTCCTTTTTCCAGATACTCAAGACTGATACTTCTTTAAAAAAAAAATTATTTTTGAGAGGGAAGGGAGAGAGAGAGAGAGAAAGCAGGGGGAAGGGGCAAAGGGAGAAGGTGAGAGAGACTCTCCAGTAGACTCCCCACTGAGCATGGAGCCTGACTCCAGGCTTGATCCCTGGACTCTGAGATCATCACCTGAGCTGAAATCAGGAGCCAGAAGCTTAATTAACTGAGCCACCCAGGCACCCCTCAAGCCTGATACTTCTACATATCTGTAACTCTTTAATCTTACTCACTCTTTCCCTCTAATTTGAATATAAAATTCTATGAATTCAATTAGCAACATATTTGCTGAATCCATTCCCTCCTTTCTATCAGCTCTGGGACTCTCATTAGAGGCTCCAACCAGCTTTCAGTCAGAATGACCTTCTAAAGCACAAATTTTGTCATCCCACATGATTTTAAAAATAGATTTTTAAAAATAAAATAATTATTAGGCTAGGATAAAGATGGAGTGATGGTGTTATGTACTAGAATTTAAATTTATTAAAATATAGAAAGGGAGTAGGAAAAATATAGAAAACAGAAAAAGTATAAAGGAACAAATGTGCTTCTCTGCTTGTGGCATTTGATATGATCAGCTGCTCTTTTTTAAAACTACTCATGTGGTTCTAGCACTGTCTCTCGTTTTCTTCTCATGGCTTCTCTGCCCTCTACTAGCTCTTTCTTCCTTTGCAGGATGCTTAACTAGTGGTAATCCTTGGGGCCCTATTTTGGTTCAAGTCTCCTCTTCTCTTACTCTGTATCTTCTCTCTAGTGATCTTGCCCATATCTTACCATCAGTCCCCCACCATACCCAGGACCAAACTTTGTCTTAATGTTCTCTTAGAAGGAAAAGCATAATGTGTCCAAAAGTTAGCTTGCTTCTCCCCAGACCAGTTTTCCTCTGCCTAATTCTTTACAAGTTGCATGAGCCCGACTTATGAGAACCGTCTTGTTTCCCGTCTTCTCCGCTCTCTCTACACCACTGGAATAAGCACTTTTGTTTCTAGGCTAACTCCTTAGAGGCTTCTTGACCTCTTTTCCATCCACATTGCCACTGCATTGATTCAGGCACTCATCATTTCTTTCCTGGGAAACTGCAACAGAGAATCTTTGTGCATCTCCTCCACCCCTCTTGCCTTTCGCCCAGCCCTCAACCCACCAATATATCTTGCCTCTACTGCAGAAGTAGATGGATTCTTCTAAAACCCAAAGCAGATATTGATACTCCTCTTTTATTTCTTCAACATCTCTCTGTTGACTTCAGGATAAAATCTGAGGTCCTTAGCATGGCACAGAAGGTTTCCATGACCAGGTTCTCTCTTGCTTCTCAGTTTTGCTTGCAGTCTTACCTCTCCATATTCCTCAGGAACACCTTAATATTCAGATATGTCAGTGTTTGGTATATTAAGGCACACACTGTTTACTTCTGTGTAAAGATGTTACACAGTTCCTTGTGCCTGGCATGCTCTTCTCTTACCCTTCCTCTCTCTACACACCTATTTCCTTATGAGGTCATGTATAGTCTACTCATCATTTAAGATGCCACTCTGGGGTGAATTATATCCAAAAGTTTTCCTACCACTCTTGAAACCTCCCTCTCTGTTCTAGGTCCATTCTCTGATTTCCATAACATTCTGTATTCACCTTTACTTTTATTTTTTAAAAATATTTTATTTATTTATTTGATAGACAGAGATCACAAGTAGGCAGAGAGGCAGGCAGAGAGAGAGGGGGAAGCGGGCTCCCCGCCAAGCTGAGAGCTCGATGCCGGGCTCGATCCCGGGACCCCGAGATCATGACCCAAGCTGAAGGCAGAGGCTTTAAACCACTGAGCTACCCAGGAGCCCCTGTATTCACCTTTAAATTGGCAATTGGTTATTAAACTGTGAAGGAATTTTGTACTAACCATTTTGTATTCTCCTTGAAGAAAATACTTTTTTTTTTTTGTGCATCCTTAGCACCTACAATAATACCTGGCACAAATACAACATTAAGAAATACAATGAAATAAATGACCATGTTCAGTGCTCCCATGGTACTTTGTCCAACATTTCTCACTGCCTTGTAATTATTTTATTTGTATGTCTTTCTCTACTTGATTATGACATATCCTCAATATTTATGCAATTCTAGACACAAAGAAAGTAGTATAGAAATGTTACCTGATGTGGTCCAATTTGAAATTCTTTTATATTTCAAAATACTGTTCAATATAAGGATTTATTTTTGAGTTTAATATAAAGCAGGGTATATGAACTGTAATTATCCTAGTGGTGACTGTAAGATACAGAAATGGGGAAAACCTGATGCTAATTTCATTTAGACTTATTTCCTCTTCTATAGTTATTCTATTTCTCTTAGTTTTTCAAGGTCATTCCCAACAAAAATAAGATGTTTACCAATTTTTTCCTAAGGGAACTGGAAGTATTAAGAGGAAAGTAAAAACAGAAAGGAAAAAAAAAATAGAGCAAAGAATAAAGGAAGGGAAAGGAAAAAGAAAAATAGGAAAGTTTACTTATCCAGAGTTCTGATATTTATTTAAAAATAAGGTAAAAATTTAAAAAGGATCAATTAATCAACTTCCATTTCATGAAAAAGATTTTAAGTTACTTTTACATATATTTAAAACCACCTATAAATATTTATACATTGTTTAAAGATTTTATTTGTTTTAGAGAGAAGGGGTGCACGTGAGCAGAGGAAGAGCAGAGGGAGAGGGAGAAAGAAAACCTTACTGAGACTCTCCACTGAGCACAGAGTTTGGCTTGCTCCATCCCCAACCCTGAGATTGTGACCTGAGCCAAAACAAGAACCAGATACTTAACTGACTGAGCCACCCAGGGGTCCCTAAATATTTATACATTTTTAAAGAATTAATTAACAAGTGCACTGATCTAACACCCTGTTTAACTTGTAGATTTGACATTTAGTAGAAGAATATGTTTTATTCCCTCTGATATTTGGTCTAATATCACCTTTTGTTATATACTGCAGTGAGAAGACACTGTAATAATGCTGGTGTAGAAGAAACATTGACATTTCCAGCACATCTTAAATGCATTTAGGCAATATTTGAGAATAACAAATAATTTCTGATGTGTTTTTTCTTATCTGCCCTATTTTTGTATTTTAACAAACTCTTTAAATTTACTGGTAAAACTATCCCATCAGTTTTGAATTTTTTTCTTGGGGAAAATGATTAAGGAAAAAAGAATCTCTGTTCGGGGAAAAGTTCTCAGTAACTTGAGTTAATCAAAGTACAAATAAAACAGGATTAAATTCAGTGAGGCAGCTACACTTCTAAATATGTTTTCCATCTCTTCAATCAAGACAAGGGGCTTGTTTTTAAGAGGCTCATAATCTAATTAGGGAGACAGAGCATATACATAAAATCATGAATTGCACTATGGGGAATCCAAATGAGTAGTCCAGACAGTAAATGTTTCTAATTTCAGAATCCGGAGGAGTGCCTGAAAGCTGGGGTGGCTGGACTTGAATTGATCTTCACAGCAATGAGGGGATCTTCAACAACGGGTGGGAGGAGGTGGGGGTGACTGTAATGCATACAGAGTTTATTTTGGGGGTAATGAAAATGTTCTAGAATCAACTATGCCGACAGTTTCACATCCCTGTGAAAATACAAAAAAACCATTGAATTCTACATATCTAATTAGTGAATTGTATAATATCAAGGTATGTCTCAATAAAGCTGCTATGTTTTTAAAAAATCAGCTATGGTCTTGGCACCAGTTGCAGAAATGTAGCCTTTAGCAGCTGTGACTATTATCTCCTCTGACCCTTTCCTTTTCTCACTCATTCTCTCTCTCTCTCTCTTTTTTTTTTTTTTATATGAAGGATAACCAGTGGTGCTTAACTTCATAATCTAGTTCATAAGTCACTAGACAGACTAATGAGAAGTGATATCCAAAATAGATGTGGATGATGGCGTACTACCTGGGGTTTCTGATTAATTGAGATGATATAATAATGACGGATGTCATTTATATTATTGTGTCTCCTTTCTCTGAGTAGAGCATGAGAACGACTGTCTATGAAAAATATTTGCAGCATGTTAGGTAAAAGCTTGATAATACTATATGAGAGGAGAATATGATGAAAGTCCAAAATGGATGCAGAATGATCCATCTTTGGACTCTTTTGCTCTCAGATCCATTCTTCTCTCTTTTCTGACTGGGCTCTGTATAACCCACCCTGTGGCTGTGGGTGACTTCTGTTGGAGGTCATTTACCAGGTTATAATGGCTACTGGTTTCTGGTTTAGTTTGACCAGTAGGAGGCATTAGCTGGTTGGAGGACAAGAAGTGAGAATCAAGAGAACCAAGGGTATTTTTCACTGTGTCTTGCTGCTTTGAATAGCATCTCTGGCAATAGCTGCATCTTTCCTGTTGCTACAGCTTGTGCCTTGGCTGCAGCTTTGCTCCAGTGGCCTTAAATCTTGAGCTTTTTGCCAAAACCTCCTCTCTTTATTCTTCTAGCTGAGATTAGCTAGTGTTAATCTATGTGTTTCCTAACTATCCTTTGTTTGGCTTCTCAGCTCTCCCATCACCTGTGTAACTAATTTCTGCCCCCTAAGTTCCCTTTCTTTAAAGCATTTTGAGTGGTTTCTGGTTTTCTGCTTGGAAACTTAAACAGTATGAACTTAATAAATGTTTGTTGAATGAATACACTAAATAAGTGGAGAACTGGAAAAATTCTGGGAGTGCTACAAAGGATGGTAAGAGGTGGGGACATTGGGTAGAGATAACGAGTTTGATTTTAGACACTTAGAATTTGAGAAAATAAGGTTGTAATAAATCATTGGCTAAAGTAGGGAAGGACATTGGGACTAAGAACCCAAAACTTGGTATCTGTTTCCACAGAAATAAGTCCTAAAGTAAAAATAATAGCAATAGAAAAAAATGAACAAGGAGGAATGTATAAAAGATGAAGAACAATAAAAGATCTTGGAGAAAAACTTGGGGACCCACAGAGATAGACTATGAGGGATCCAATAAAGGATGAAAAAGTTTAGCCATTAAGGTGGGGAAGGGATCTTCTTAGCATTGAGGGCAATGTCATGGAAACCAGGTAAAATAGAGAAGGCTATATAGTAGAGGGTAGTCATGGAAAAGAAAGACTGAAAAAGATTACTCAGTTTGGTGATTGGGAGGTCACTGATGATCTGGAAAGTGCAGTTTTATCTGTAGTGTGATAACTGATTACCCATTGCCAAAAAGGTAAGTAGGTGAAGAAAAATTGAGGTTAAAAGTATACAGAGATAATGTGATTATAGAAATTCAGTGATGAAAAACAAAGCTTGGGTAACAACTAGAATGGTAAGAGGCAGCTTGTTTCTTGTTTTGTTTTGTTTTGTTTTGTCTTAAAATCTAAAAACATTTGTAGATGAAGGGGAAAATACCAGTGGTTATTACATGAATGAAAATGAAGAAACCACAGAGGATAAATGATGGAATAAAATGTTGAGGAAAAGATCAAAACTATCACTCAGGACAAGGGGAATGAACATACGGGGGAAAATGTGAACTGCTTATTTTGAAATAGAAAGTCACAAGTGCGTACAGGCAGAGCAGAGATTGAGGAAGATAAGGAGCTTGTGATAGAGAGTCTGGTGAGAGTGGGGGTCCCAGATAGTGAGGAGCAGTTTGGAGAGAGTGCTTGAGGGCAGAGAGCAAGAAATCCTGACTGTTGTCAGCAGAGAAAGTGGTTGGTGGGTCACGTTAAGGAAATGATGGTTGGCAAGCGTAGGTTGGAGAAGTAGGATGTGGTGTTGTGGGAGAGTCAATAGCACTTGGTAGCCAGATGAATGAGACAGCCCAGAAAGTTCTAGGTGGAGGCTGCTCCAAGTTTATTGCTACCAATTAAAAAACGTTTCTGTGGGGATGGTAGGTAAAAGATAATGAGCTTGATGGATGGCATCTTTAGTCTGAATTGAAAATACCTAATATGCAGTTAGAGATTTTGGACTAAATCTCAGAGAAGCAGATGTGAATTTAAAGTCAATGGGACAGAGTTGCTAGAGAAGCCAAAAAAGTGAGTAAGAGCTCTTAGGTACACAGTGTAAAACAAGATAGTTAGAATGCCAAGGACTGAATGCATCACCACATCTGAGGATAAGAGAGGAAATGGAGCCAAGAAGAATATGCAGATATGAAAAATTAAGAACTTTCTCAAGTGGAAAGTAGCAGCGCTTCTAAGTTAAATTCCCCTAACTCCAATGTTTCACAAGTAGAGCTACCGGTTTTGTCCATATCATGCACATTTGCATCCCTAATAGACATCTTGCTGAGCACTTGAAATGGCCTTAATGTTTTTCCGCATTTACAAGATGAGCCCATTCACAGAGAAGCATACTAAGTGAAAGAGAAATTTCTGCAAATAGGCACATTCATGAGCTACAAAGCCCACTTGAAAATTCCTGGAGATGTATATGTAAAAGCTGAATCGACGTGTGTGGATGGTTGAGAGTGAGAACATGGAGCTGTCATGGTCAAGCCATCGAGTTCTTTCTGTAAAATCAGAAAGATGACTTTTCTGTTCCATGTCCTTTGAAATAGATTACTGCACTGCCATGTTCTTTCAGGAACTTGCTGTGGCCAAACACTACACCAAGGTGATCTTGTCTATCATAAGACATTGGACACATCGATAGGCTACAATGTTATTTTATTCATCTGGGATAAACTGTTTAAAACATAAAAAAGCTCTAGTTCCTCAGAGTTGATATATTTTGAAGCTGGAGGTGGCATCCTGGATATAGTCGTTTCCTATCCCCGGTGAATTCAAGCCAAATTGCTTAGACCAGGGGCCGAGGCAGGGGCGCAGAGGCAGAAATAGGGGCTATATCAGTACCTGGCAAAACACAACCAACTTAAATTTACTTTAGGATAGTTTCTTGTAGTTGTTAAAAGGAACTTTTACATTAAAAATAAATCAAACTTTCTGCTTTGATGCAAAATTTCTGATCCAAAGACCTAGAAGCCTCTAAATATTTCTGTGCCAGCCATCTAGCAATTCCTTTAAACTTACAGATTGTGTCCTGGTTTCAAAATGAAATTTTATCCACATAAGATGATTCTATTTCATAGCGTTCAGATCTGCCTTCTCCTCTCCATTTGACTGTCGTGCACAGCTCAAACAACCATCTCTGGCTTGCTTATGACACTTACGTCTTAACCCTCTCCTTAACCTTTTATCTCATTCATGCGAACTTGTTTTCTCATTGTGGGATCAGCATAGACTTTTTAGAACGCAAATTGTTAATGTTATTCATTTATTCATGAAGATCAGTTGAATACCAACTATTCGTCAGACACTATCTTTGATGCCAGAAATAGAATAGTGATGAAAAAGAGTCCAATACAATCAAGTATTCACACTGAAGGACACATGAATATATAACAAAAGAAACTGACCTACATAGCAATGTCAGGAAAGTGGAGTCTGATCATGGGGGAGGGGTGAGAAGCAGGGAGAGGAAAAAGGAGGTTGGTTGATCCAGATGGAAGGAAGAGTGTGTGTAGCAGGGGTGGGGGTGGGAGGATGTGGTATGTTTGAATTGCTGAGAGAAGCCCAGAGAGCAGAATGATAGGAGTTGGGAAAGGTAACAAAGGCCAAATATGCAGCTTATTATGGGTCCTTTTGGTGTCTTCGGTTTTTAACACAAAAGCATTGCAAAGTAATAGCTTTTAAACATGGTCAAGGTGGGATTAGGTTTACATTTTAAACATATCTGGCTTTGATGTGACTATCAGATTGGAGGAATATCAGTGCTTTGGGGGAGTCTGGACTGTTCTTTCCCACCATAGGCCAGATGAGAGATAATGGCAATTCAGACCAAGGTGGTGACAGTGGAAGAGGAGAAAATTGATGGATCAGAGAGATATTTTTGTAGTGATGTGGGGGCAAGATGAATATGGGGATGAAAGCAATTTAACGTCAAGGATGCCACTTATGTTTCTGGCTTATGAAGCACCACAGATGATGGCGACATTCCCTGGGATATGGAACACCAGATGAAAGCTAGTTTTGGAGGAAAACTAGAAGTATTGAGTTTCAATACATGGAGTTTAAAGAGTTTAAAGTGACTTTGAGATTTCTCAGTTTAAGTGTTTAATAGCCTCCATTGCCCGAAGAGTTAAATTAAATCTCTTTAAAACGGATATTTCAAATCTTTGTAACCTTATCCCAGACCCATCTTCTGTCATACTCGTATATGCTCTGTATTTCAACCATTTTGAACTAGCAGAAAGATCCTGAATGACCAAAGTGTTTCACAGCTTGATAGCTTTGCAGATACTATTATTTTTGTCGGACAGATTTTTTTCTCTACTCCCTTCTAGAATATGAAGTTAACGCTCCTTCTTCAAGATTCAGTTTAAACTCATTTTCTATGAAAGATTTTTTTTTTTTTTTAGTTTATTCCTAACCTTATATGTGTGTATATGTGTGTGTGTCTATATGTACACACACATATTATGTATATTTGTGTATGTGTATGTATATAATTTTTTATGATTATCAATTTATTAATCTCAACCACTAGATTATGAACTCTGATGTCAGGAATGATATTTTGCTCATTTATATAAACACATTTCTGCAAAATGCAGCATTCAACATATGAATTCAATGAAGAAATCAATGAAAAAATGAATTCTGAATTCTTTTCCTTTCTTCCATAAAAATATTTTTAAGAATAGACTATTTTTGGTTAATATAACCAGAGACCACTGATAAGACTGAAAATAACCAGAGCTCTGCTTTCTTCTTTTTTTTTTTTTCATTGAGCAATTATTTATTGAAGAGGA
This sequence comes from Mustela nivalis, assembly GCF_964662115.1. Lineage (NCBI taxonomy): Eukaryota > Metazoa > Chordata > Mammalia > Carnivora > Mustelidae > Mustela > Mustela nivalis. The sequence goes on along the minus strand of NC_139024.1, from coordinate 57,070,498 downwards.
CTTAGTGGCTCATCAGCAGAAAGACACATTGGAAACTAAAGTAAATGCAAGATGTTTGTCATCAAATGCCTGTTTCATGAAGGTGCAGTACAAGGGTTGGGTCACAATGACATATTGCCCACCCTTGAGGATATTGGTCTGATGCAGGAGATTGGACAAGAAGTCTGACCTTGGGGCTGGCTGTGAGGAGAGATGGACCAGGAGCTCTTTGAGCAACTTTGAGGGTGGTTACGTTGAGCACCATTGATGGCAAAGAATAAGGCTGCAAAGCAAGAATTTCTGCTGAAACTTTGAAAGGTCTAAATGATAAATTTGGTACATCTATATAGGATTTTAAACATCAGGGCAGAGTCTAGATTTGAGCTGATAAGGAAGACCTCTTACGGTTTTGAGCAGGAGACATATTGAGGACATATATTTTGATATCACACAATCACTTAAGTAACTGCTGATACACTATACTTATTATGATAATTTAGATTAAAAAGCTTGCAGGTGATGCAGCTAAATAGTGACAAAGCCAAGATTTGAACCCACAGAACTCCTTGCCTTGTGAGAGATTTCTATTAATAATATTGAACCAAAGAATACATCTATCTCTCTTTCCTTGCCTGATCAAAAGTACAACTCCAGTTAAAAGCCATGTCTTTCCTAAAATTCACAGAATATCATTTTAACATGACCATAAACTAAAAGTTAAAACCAGTATGAAAAAATCAGAATTTTTAAAATGTTTTCTCCCCCTATTAGAGAAATGATATAAGTCCATTAGGAAAATCTAGGAAGAGTACAAAAAATATAGAATGTGAATATACTCTCACCACCAAAAAGAAAGCCAGTTTTCATATTTTACTTATAAATCTTTCCTGTCCTTTTTTTTTGTGTTATCACCTACATTCTGCCAGCTTTCCTAATAAGGGAAAGCATCTAGATGTGCAAAAGGCTATTATTCCAAGCCACATTCCAGTGGGTGATCAGAGTGATTGTGTATTCAAAAATACATGAAAGTTTTCCAGTTCTCTGCAGGGCCTGCACCTCCTGCTTCTTCTGCAGAAAAGGTTAGAGGAGTAGAGAGAGCCAGGCTCACCTTGGGCAGACTGACTCTTCCCTCTCTTTCCCTCCCTTTGAAGAAATAAATGAACTTGGTAGCTTTAAGAGTCAGGTTTGGGGGGTCCCCAAAGGCCTGAGCTTTGTGCTCAACACAGTTTTTAAACAGGCAGCCTTGCTACAGGGGGTATTATTCAACTACTGGGAGTTATTAGCTCAACTGCTGGAATGGATGAATCATACTCTGAATCAGATTTATTTTCTTATAGATACCTCCCTAAAGAAGTATGTGGGGAGAACAGATGATTGTTAAGCAAGTACACAGGCATTTCTAGCTTCCCAGGATATGAATGAATTTGAAATTCCACATCTGAGTTTTAACACCATGCATCCTATAAGATTAAGGGGAAAAAAATAATAGCAAAAGTATGTACAGATGACACATTTGTCCAGCCAAGTGGGATATACAATACAGTCTGAGGGGTTATAAAATATCTACATACACAACGCATACATAACTTATGCATAAATATGTACACATATCCACATATAGGCAGACACTAACAACAGCAAAAAAGTAAGTTCCAAACCTATGGTATTTGTCAGAATTATTTCTGTTTATTTTATGGAAACTTTGAAAACCCCAAATACATTCACTTTACTCTTTTTTGCTTCTACAAAATGACCATATTTCTAATCAGTTGGTATAGTTTAATTCCAATATGGCAGAGTGGTTTGATAATTATTAGACATCTTTCCCTCTAAGTGTTCACTCATTATCTTATTACTCACTTGATTACTTGGCTGAGGAGAAATGTCACATAAATTGGCTGTGAATTTCTCAGCTTTATTTTTAAGGCCAATGAACACTGTCAATGTTTCCCTCACCTTGTCGGTGTCTGTGTCTCATCCCGCCATCTGCTCATGCCCAGGTATAGCCATTTACGTGTACTTTATTCATGGCCCCAAATCCCTCTTTGTTCTCCTACCCTATGAATTACAGTGAATTGTGTGGGAATCTGGAAGGAAGGCAACATGACACATCTCCTCAGCCTCTCCTGTTCAGAGCCCAGTTGGTGCCATCTTTAAATACATCGCTTGTATGTCTCCTCCCAAAGCCCTCATTCAGGAGACTGTTGAAGATTTGGAAGGGACCCATTGTATTATAAAACACCATTCTAGGGAAATGTCAGTCTGTTCAAAGTAGTCAAAAAGACCTGCTCAGGTTTCTTTTATCCAGAGGATCTGAGAGGGCTGCTCACTATAAAGTGTGGGTCAAGCAAATGAGTCTTCCAAAAAATGTCTTATTTGACAGCCGTGCTGCATAGTCTGACCATGGCTCAGAAGCATGTATTCTGCCAGGGAGACATGGAACAAGAAGGAGACTGTGGTCTATTTGTAATTTTCTTTTTTTTTTTTCTTTTTTTTTAAAGATATATTTGTTTGACAGAGAGACCACAAGTAGACAGAGAGGCAGGCAGAGAGAGAGAGAAGCAGGCTCCCTGCTGAGCAGAGAGCCCGACATGGGACTTGATCCCAGGACCCCGAGATCATGACCTGAGCCAAAGGCAGCAGCTTAACCCACTGAGCCACCCAGGCGCCCCTGTAATTTTCTTAGCTTAAATTACCTGCTATCACTATTAAGTTTCCTCCTTTATTATTCTTTCTTGTCTTTGTCTTAGTTTTCTTAGAAATAGTAATTTAAAAATCAGCCAGGGTTATGGTATTTTTATGATCATCCATCCTTTCATTCTGAAGTAGAGGAGACTTTGATTCAAATAATTGGTCCTTCTTTGAAAAGTTGTATATTCTTACTTATAGAGAACCCAGTTTATAACATGAATGCAACTATAATCCTATACTATAGATTGTTGATGTGCATTGATCACCTTAAATCCTTTTCTAATTAAAGAAAAGAATATACCCATGGGCTTTATCAACTCAGGTTTTTAAGAATATTTTTAGATATTGAATAATTTAATAATCAAGTTTTAGCTATTTGAGCTATGTGCTCCAAATCAATGACACACAAAATTTATATCATTAAAAACAAAGTTGCAAATACTCTGGATACAAAGATTACATCAGCCAAATGGAAGATATTTATAGATTTGTAGTATTCTTTATTTGGAGTGTTTTTCCTAGATTCCCTCTTGAGGACCAAGACTTTTATTTATAAAAGTAAATTATTTTAATTATTTCACAAAAGATGATTTTTAAGCATCTATTATACAGTAGGATGGTGAATAAAACTGGCATGGTCTTTACCCTCTATTAATATAGAGTCTATCAAAGGTAGATGGATATGGGACAAGTAATACTCTTGATGACTAATTTGCCAAGAAGCACAAGATAATGTAGGAAACATATTGAAGATAATATCTTACTTTTTACTTCTGAGATTGTAGAATGACAAGAAGACAATTTCTTCAATTTGGAAGTTTCCTTCATTGATGGAAGTCCCTTGCAACAGAGAGAAATTTAATTTTATAATTTTAATGTAGAAAATAGAAAGAGCACCCCACTTAGGCTCATCTGGCTTTGTTTTGCTCTAAGTCTTTGCTCCTAGCTTTCTCATGCTTGGCTCCATTACTTTCTTTAAGAATAGTCCCCATTCCAGCCTTTCTCTGCTGTATCCTGCTTATTTTTATTATAACACTTGACATTCTTAGTAACCACTTGATATCTTTTATTGTCTGTTCTTTATTCCCAAATGACAGGACCCATATCTTTTTTACTTACCTATATATTACCCAGCAACTATTATTATGTCAATATATAGTTTGTTCTGAATAAACATTTGATGAATGGGGGCGCCTGGGTGGCTCAGTGGGTTAAAGCCTCTGCCTTCAGCTTGGATCATGATCCCAGGGTCCTTGGATCGAGCCCTGCATTGGGCTCTCTGCTCAGCAGGGAGCCTGCTTCCTTTCCTCTCTCTCTGCCTACTTGTGATCTTTGTCTGTCAAATAAATAAATAAAATCTTTTAAAAAAAATTTGATGAATGAATGGATACACAAAACTCTGAAGACAATGATACAAAGTTGAGTTTCTGGTTGTTCTAAAGAATATAAATAATGCTCTTATCCTCTTGATTAATGTTTATTAAATTATGATCAATGAAGTTTCAAGAGATTTTATAAGTTGTCCTTTAAAGGGTGCTATGGCTGCATAAGTTTGGTAATCATTGACTTAAATAAATTTGATTCCTCAGTGCTGGATTTCTAAGAAAAAATGTATATATAACACATAATTTCTAGTAATGTGAACACACACACACACACACTATACTCCGTGGGTATAGTTTGGAAAATGCTTGCTTACTTTGTTAGCAGGTGGGACATGTTAAGTGACAGATAACCAAATTTTGCAGTCTCATTCAACGGTTTGCAAAAGTTAGTGTAGCTGGGTCTGACTCAAGGATAGTCTCAGGAAAGCACTGGGACATGAACTAATCAAATGGTTGTTCCTCCAGCTTTTTGGACTTCTGTGTAAAGAGACTTCCTTGTCACAGCAAAGAACTCCGCACTGTGTGAAGTAATTGAAAAATGATCAATCAACTTCTTGCCCTGTTTCTTCTTGCGGAGCTATTGTCTGTGTTCTTCAAGGTTCATCCTGCTGAGATTTTCTGTCCTGGAAAATCCTTATATCACACTTGTTACTTTTTTCTTAAAAGTGGCTTGCTGGTCTTACCCCTGTCCTCCAGGAATCCTGTATCAATACATTGCATGGCAAGAAATGTTTAAGATCAAGAGAAGCTGATGTCTATCATCTGGACAATTCATGCTTAGAGTCCTTGTCCCTCTCTAGTGGGTGTTCTTACTTTCTAGACCAAAATATAAGATCCTCTGAAGAGACAGGGAGACAGAACTCTGGAGAAGGTCCACCTGACCTTCCCCTTCCTCAGATGGTCCAATAGGCAACTTACAAAGAAGAGGGAACGAGGACTGCTTTGCGGATTTGCCTCAGTGTCTTTGCCTTTGTGTCTTTGCCTCACCATTCAGTAATTCTCCCCTTTCCTGGTGACATTGTTCTCCTGGGGTAACCTTAGAGGCCCTACATCTTCCCTGAACTATGTTCATTTGGAACAGGGAAGTCGTTGAGTGGCAGGGAGCCTTCCAGACACTAGCCATTTCCATTTAGTCTCTGCCATGCTATTCTCTTCTGCCAGGGCCTGAGGATGGATAATATCCTTACCCACCTTTCTAATGTAGCCTGAATTCATGTGTTACTTGTAACTAAAATTTAACTTGACAATAGCAGGGTGTTCAAAATTTGCTCCTATCTTGATTCTAGCCTATGCAGTTTTAGTCCAACCCTGGCCTGTGGAAATGAGTTTGTCTAGCATGGTGAGAAGCATCACCTCTCCCAAGAAGGTTACATTATGGATCACTGTTTCCTCCTTTCTTGGAAGTGTCCCTTACCTGCTAAGAATTGCTAGTGATGCAATCTACCTTGAAGACATTAACATTCTCCCGAGAGGAGAGTTTACTCAGAGTGGCCAATACTTGAGCCTTAAACCAGAGATCATTGCATCATTCTGACTTGGAGTAAACTGTTTTTTTCTTTATCCTTAAATTGAATACAAAATTATTGGAGGCATGAATAGTAGTGTCTGTAAAGTGTTTTAGCACCAGAGAGAGTTGGGATACTTTCTTCTTACAACAAAGTTATTGTATGAATGTAATAAAATATGTGTAATGTGCCTTGTACATTGCCTGGAACATATTAGATACTCAGTCAAACTTAATTCTTTTTTTTTCCTCGCATGAATCTAATACAAAGAAAATGAAAATGCATCTTGATGCTTGCTTTTGGTATCCAGTTTTTCTCTACCAGAACCCTAAATGCTCCTAGGTCAGAATTCTAGCTGTTATTAGATATAAATTAAATTCTTCTGCAGGTAATGCTGATGACAGGGATGAAGTTGAGGGCATCTCTTCTGAACCACATTTTTAAACCAGTGAACAAAACTGGAAGAGCGAACTGCACAGACTGGGTATTCATATCTCTGTGTCTCATTGACATGCCGCTGAGTTAATACCTTCAGCATTCCCAGCCGTTCCGTCTTGGTGGCCCATAATGTCTTCTTTCTGCAAGGGAGGCAAATACTATTTTTGATCCTGATTACCTGGATTAATATTGAAAATCGTCTTCAGGCTGGTGTCCTAGAGAAATTGGAAAAGCTCCCTTTCTATTTGAAGTGACTTAAACTGTGAGGCTGGAACAAAGGACTCATCTCTTCGATAATCATCTCACCTTCTTGTCATTCGGAGTCCAATTAAATAAATGACTCCCTGGTCTTTTGTCAATTGTCAGCAGATCTGGCTTTCACTTTTAATCAGCTTGCACATCATGTGGATTTTAAATTCTCTTTTTGCCCTTGCCTTTGTCCATGAATATGATGAGAGCAGGAGTTGAAGCGAGTTGGTTTAAGAATAAGAAAAAAAAAAAAAAGAATAAGATAAATACGCAGATTTCTCTAAGCATTCTTCATATTCCTTCTAAGCTACCTTTTCTCTTTCCTCAGCAAAAATAATTAGGCGGCTGGTTTCACTTACCAGGATCACCAAATGACTTCTGAATGTTACAGGAGACCTCGATTCAGAAAGATGATTTTAAAGACTGTCCCCCACCCCCACCCCACCCCCCAATTTTCACTGCTATTTCTATCTTTAAAGCACAGAGTTTCCATTCAAACAACAAAAACATGCTCTTTAATTGAAAATTGATTAGGGGAAAAATGGGTCCTTGAAAACAGGAATGTGTTGTCTCTCTTTAAAAGACTTCAGAGTCTGTCCTCCTCATCAGTGGTTATGGTCCCATAATGAGTGTTTCTGTTCTACTCAGAATGGGTGAGAGCTGATCCTTTTTCTCAAGATAAGGTCCTCGACTCAAGGAGGAATGCAAGATGAGGGGGCACAGGAAGAGTAGACAGAAATGGAACAAGAGAAGAAATAAAGGGACAGTAGCATCACACACACTGATCAGCAGTGTTAATCTACACTTGGGTGGAAACTTGACTTCAGTCATACCCTGCAAGGTTGGCAGCAGAGCCATTGGGAGACGAGTCTCTGGAAGTTGCAGTCCTTTCTGGCAGCAGCACAGGGGTCTAGCCTGGCACCTGGGATCAGTGTACCTATCATCTTTTCTTTACCTTCAACTCAGATGCAAAAGTAAGCTTTCGATTAATGTGAGTCAGGGCCCAAAGCAAAATGACAAAGGAGAGTTAAAAATAGCTTACAAGCCTTTTATTTTTAGCGGTACCATCTCCCAGTATTCCACTACCTGCCCCCCCCCCCAGTATTGCTTGGCAAAATTGAACAAGACACTGGGATGGCATGGCTGAGTTTGAAAGCTAGAAAATGAAAATCCCTTACAAGGAAGGCGAAAATCAAAGCATTGCGCTGTCTCAGGGGCATTTACTGGATTTTGTGGCCAGAGTTTAATTGCCCTTTGGGGTGGGGGACTAAGAGTTGCACTCCATAGATGGGAAATCAATGAATTTGCCATGTACAACCAGTATCCTCACCTTTGGTGAAAGGATGAGTTAAGAAAAAGAGATACATACTTACCAGCAAAGGTAGACTGGGAGAAAAACTACCTATGTTGGCTTTAGTGGTGGTAGATAAAATAAAGTCCTCTCTAAGAGTTTGTAAGCCTAGGCCTGGCCCCGTTTCATTCAGTGTTTTGAAGAGGTAGTGTTCACCTGTTGAGGACACTGGAGGTGATCATGCGTATTAGCATAGTCCCCAGTGAACACTGAACAGAAGCAAATGCAAATCCTCTCAGTAGAGAGATGCTCTTTACACAGGCTACAAGCAGGTGTCATTGGAAGTGACAGAAAGGAAATTTAGGTCCCCCAGGAACTTCAAATGGAACATCAAGATCCATCTTACTTTCTTTAAAGGTGTAATACAAATAGTTCTAAAAAGAAAAGATGAAATAAATCTATGATCAATTAATAAGACATTAGAACAAAGCAGGCAGGTTTAGAAACGATCCAAAATACAGTTTCTGAAAATGAAAAATATAATTGTAATGAATCATTTCATAGATAAAGAGCAGATTAGACAGAATAAAGAGAAAATTTATGAACGAAAAGCTAGACATAATGAGATTCAATAGAATACAGCAAAAAGAGGTAAAAATAGAAACCTGAAAGGAACATTAAAAGATGGAGAAGTGGATGAGAAGCTTTCACATATATTTAACCAGTACCCAGAAGACAAAATAGAAAAAATGAGAGGCAACATTCAAAGAGGCAATGTGTGAGAATTTCCAGAATTGAAAAGAGTTATGAATCTACAAAATACAATTGACCCTTGAACAATGATTGGGGTGGGGTGCTGACACCCTGTGTAGTTGACATTCACATATGATCCTTGACTCTCAAAACTTTACTACCAATAGTCTACTGTTGCCTAGAAGACACATCAATAATATAAACACTCAATTGACACAGATTTTGTATGTTATATTTATTTCTCACTGCATTCTTGTAGAGAAATGAAAATGTTGCTAAAAAAATCAGAAAAAAGAGTTAATACATTTACAGTACTATGTTGTACTGATCGAAAAGAAAAATTCACATGAAAGTGGACCTGCACAGTTCAAACTCATGTTATTCAAGGATCAGCTATAAAAATAGTCCTAAGCAATGGGGTGCCTGAGTGGCTCAGTGCGTTGGGTGTCTGCCTTCAGCTCAGGTCATGGTCTTGGGGTCCTGGGATGGAGCCTTGAATCGGGCTCTCTGCTTGGTGGGGAGCTTGCTTCCTCCTCTCTCTCTGCCTGCTTCTCTGCCTACTCTGTGATCTCTCTCTCTGTCAAATAAATAAATAAAATCTTAAAAAAAAAAAAAAGTCCTAAGCAAGATACATTCCTTTTAAAGAAATCCCCACATAAATACATTGTAACGAAACTGTAGAGCACCAAAGGCCTTCAAAGCTGCTAGAAAGAAAAAGTAGATTACTTGCAGTGAAGCCAGTCTTTGACAGCGGCTTTCTCTATAAAGGTAAGAGAGAAAAGAGGGGGAAAATGCTTGGAACATAAAAATAGAATAGGGAGCTCAAATAAACTGTTTGGAATCAACCTAAATAAGCCAGTATTTACAACAAAATTAGTAGAATAAAACTATCACAAAAATTTTCTTCACTGAGAAATTCTACTTGACTTTTCCCCAACTAAACAGCAAGAATGAGTCTTTTGCTATCAATGAGGCTATTCATTCATTAAATATGAATAAATTCTCTTCTCTATTTCCAGCATCTATTAGGCATGTAATGCCTACTATGTTCCAGGCACTACTTACCTTATGTGCTGGAAATAACAGAGTGAATGAATGTGGCAAAGTCTCTATTGTCATGGATCCTACATTCTTTTAAAAAGCTATTCACTAACTGGTTATAATGTGCAAGGTATTTCTTAAAAGCCATCTGCATGTAAAAACACACACACACACACACACACGCACACACACACACACAAATATTTGAGCCAAGGATATTTTCTTAATTTTCCCTTAAGAAAATTAAAATTAAAACTTTCTCATTTTTATTTAAGTTCCTGTAAAAAAAAAAAGCCACAAAAAAAAAAACCAAGATGATGAACTGTACTTTCACAACCAGATCATAGTTCATAGCATTTTTGCTTCCAAATTAATGATATCTGAAAGTTTTCTGCCCAAACATTCTACTGAGAGTTGAGGAAATATTAGACAATTAAATTTAATTCAATAATTAAGTCCATTAGGTAATCATATCTTACTAGATAAAGAAATGATCAGGAAATTAAGAATTTGAAACTCGAGAGTTTAGTTCCAGTTGACTAGAAAAGTATCCAAAAGCTCTTCAGAAGTAGGAACTGTGTCTGTTCTGTTGAGTGCTCCATGTATAGTTCCTGACATGAAGTAAGTACTCAATAAATATTGATTGAATACCCTGGTGTGAATGAATGACCATTGCAAGTCAACTAAAGTAAATGGCACCATGCAAAGCCAGTCAGAAAGATGGAAATAAAAATTTGTTCCATTTTCCTGTCTACATTCTAGAGAACTGGAGAAAATAAAATAGGACATAGGAAAATACTTATGACCCTTTAAATGAAACCCTATATGAATTGAACTATGATGCTATTATAGTCTCAAATTTTGTGATCTGAATTTGTTCTTCACCCAATTGTATTAAATAGCAGCATGAGTAGAGAAACCCAGTCTTACCATACTTGTCAGCTAGTATCACTCACTGGCAAATCTTCTGTGTGTCTGGGATTAAATGGATAATGCAGTGTGTATAATGTAAAAGAAAATTAAATACAATGGCTGTCTGCCTCTGATAAAAATATCCTTAACATTTGCTGATCTCTTCATTTTTTGGGTAAGAGGATGAGCTCCGGATTAGCATAAAACGAAGTAAATTGAAGAAGTAAATTTGTGCCAGAAAATTCAGTCTGCATTTTTCAGTCAGGGATGAATGGATGAGTATTGTAATCCTACTTGAAATCTAATTAATCTCAAAAAGAAAGCCCTCAGGGGCCAAAGAGCACCTCTTGAACTTTCTATGCATAGTACCTGGTGTGGTAGGCAACATGTATAGGGGTGATCCATTCTCTGTGTTGTAGTGGTGGCAGTGAACAAACGCCCATCCAAAGATATGAAATAGCCACACCCCAACATTGACTTTGAAGTGGCAAATATTGCTACAGGGCAGAAGTTCATCATTTCAAAACCTTAAGGTGAAGAAGGTTCTTAATAAATACTAAGGATCATTAGCAATTGGCTGCAGCATAAATATATTAGAAAGGGACATCTTTAGACCATCAAATGATTTGGGTTAAAAAAAATAGATGCTGGTGATAACTTGAATGTATGAAATCATTCCCACATGCCTAGACTGCAGCAAAAGGAGGAGGAAATGGGTGACAAAAGTAATCTGAATGCAGGATGTTAAGACAATTATATTGCCCGATACAGAACAAACATGAAAAGTGGCCCTTTGGGCCAGTTACCCAGAGCCTAACAAGTACGGGAAAGGATACATAGATAAGCAAGCTCTCAATTACTAATTTTTTAAAAAGTGAGTTTATTATAAAGATATTGGGGAGACAGGAAATTGGAATAAACACTAGGGAGTTACTTGTTTGGTGGTTGGTATCTGAACTGGCCTGGGATCCTCTTTGGGGCCATTTCTCTACTGGAGAATCATCATTGACAAACACTGAGAAATAATATCTTAACTTTCCCTCAAGCCCCAGAACAAACATATGTACTGGTTTTTAATTCACTGTTATGAGGATAGGGATTTTTCCTTTTCCCAAATAAATATAGCAAACAGAATCTACATACTTTTCACAACCTCTCCTCACTGTCCTATTGCAATGACTGAAGACACATTAAGTTTTTAATTATTAGCAATCTGGCTAGCCCTTCATAACAAAGCCTACTCGCTAATTGAGATGAAATGTGTTTTGTCATCAACAAATTGAAACAATATTGTCTCTGCATGCCGCAATATTTGTTTCTCCCTTTTCATAGCTTCTTAAGAAAACATCATTAGTTTAGCACCATTTGGTCATCATACCCTCTTTGAGTTTCCTAGCCATTCCAAAGGTATCAGATATTCTGATACAATGCATAAATATGTTAAGCTCCATTCATTAATTTTGGAAACTAAATGGTTATGCTTATTAATTTGACCTTTCACCACTCTCTAAGCTTTTAAAATGAAACTGAGAAATGGCATTACGTGAATCCACGTTGGGAAAATGTGGATAATGCCAGTGTTCTTTTTTGGGGGGAGAGGGATTCTTCAAGGGCAGACCAAATTGTTTCTGTTCTATATGCATAGGTTGGAGAGAAGCAGCTTATCAAAAAGACAGGAAATAAAAGAGCAGGGTAACTATGATAGAACTTCAATTTAGAATTTCTGAATTCTTTGTGCTCGGCCTATTGCTCATGGTGGTGCATTTGAAAGTCACAAAAATCAATTTGAGAGGGTGTTAGAAGACACACAGCATGAAGGCCCAATCTGCTGCTTTCATGCCTAAACCCTCCAGGCTGTCAAGGAGGTTCATCAAAATCCATTTTTTGGATTTACATGTATTTCAGGTTGGAGCGCTTTCTTTAAAAAACAGGAATATGACTGGATCATTGACCTCAGTGTCACGTCTTGACCACAGTCTTTTCTCTTCAAATCAATGAGTCTAGTACAAAAACAGCAGAAGAATGTCCTAGGTTTTATCTTAGGACTCACGTATGCTGACGCAGCATGAAAGAGGGACGTGCCAAGAAACATGAGAAAAATGCCAGTGGCGAAAAAGTTTCAGATGAATTGTGAACTCTTTCTTACTCTCCTTCCATAATCTTTTGTGGCAAAATCCATAGCATTGAAAATCAGGCATTTTCATTTCTGGCATTTCCTCCAAAAAAGAATTCATTGGCCTTACCTGGGGAAAGAATTATGCCTACAAGCAGTAGCACCAGTGACCTGAACAATTTTGTCTTCCACGCTATCTGTCATCTTGTGTCCCCACCGATTTTCTTCATCATTTTCTGTCTTAAAGAAATGAGACTGCCACCTTCTGGTGGCCTTCAGTGTAATTAGTGTAATTCAGTGTAATTGTCACTAATACTGTCATTTTCTTTGCTCACCAGATAACTGTGTCACTGTTTGTATCATTAAAATATGCTTGTCTTGGGTTTCAGGAATAATAATTTGGATTTGGTCCACAAAATGGAGAACTAACTGAGTACCAATAGTTTTGCACCCCCCCCTTTTTTTTCCTTTTAATGTTCCCAAGAGCCCATCTGTGCTGTAGGTATTGCAGTGGAATAAAAAAATTACTTGATGATTCATTTGGAGAATCAGCACATCAAGCAAATACTGCATGTAGTCACAACTATATAAGGAAAATCATTTGAATTGCTCACAAAGTGCAATAAACATGATTTTGTGTATACAATCATACCCAGTATTACGTATGTCACCAGTACACAATGTATGCAGTATGATTATATATAATAGAGAGCACAGATATAAATTATAACTTTATGGCATTTTTTAATTACGTAAAAGAGAGCCATATGGTTGAATATCCAAAGTTAAATGTGATCTAATATCTTTACTTCCAAATAAGATAATCAAAACGCAGATAATATATGCTCCAAGTCATATATGCTAAGAAGCAAAATTCCACTGTACACTAATAATTTCTGAATTCAAACCTGGGACCAATTCCTCTCTAGTTTTAAGATCTTAGGCCCTACAGAAATACCAAATGCTCTAGTGTACAATACTTTCCAATAAGATAAAATTTATCTGACTCCTGTTTTTCAGCACTGATATTTGTTGACTAGATTAGTGGTTCAAAAATATTTCTTCCTTGTATCCACTCTCTTTCCTGACCTTGTCTATTTGAAGAGACACCGTATCTCAGTTATTTCTTTTCTCTTTCGTGCAGAGAGATTTTAAAGAACATATAACATAATTTCTGTTGGGAAAAACTTCTCTAGTTCTCACACCGATTATCCACATTTATATACTGTCTTGTTCCAGAGAGGATTTTAGTTGTCCATTATACAACATGAAGACATGTCTACTGCTTAAAAAAAAGCCATGAAAGCAGACATTAACAGTATGCAATGAATTTAATATAACATAGTCTATAGCTTCGGACCAAAGAACGCTAGTAACACACCTGTATCAAGATAAAGTTTATTAGTGTTATTATTGATACATAATAAAATAACTGTAGAGTGTTTCCCAAAAAAGTGAGTTAGGGAAAGCTACTTGCAGGCTGGAGTTGATTACAGGCTAATGGTCAGAATTTGTTAATGAGGGACTTTTTCAAATTGTCAGAAGTTTTATGAATCCAGGCAAAGTTACATCAGTTCATCTGTGGTTTATCTTGGGTCTCACTAAGGTGGGAAATTGAGTTCAGAACATTTGCTTACTTGTCATGTTTTGATATAGTTTAATCTGTTTTGTAAGTGAGAGGATAGTTTTGCAAGTTATTTTTTCTATTTTAGTTTTCAATATCAAAATAATTTCATTGTTGGCAGCTTTGATTTTGTAGAGATAAAATTTGTATTTTCTCTCTCTTACCCTCTAATAGCTGTTTTTTCCTTTTATTCTTCAAATATCTATAAATGATCAGACATGTGGTGAACACTGTGATATTGTTACATGGAGCTTATCATAGCTAGACAGTGATTGAATTATATGATTAGAACACCTTTATTTTTATTATTGTTTTTAAAGATTTTATTTTTCAGTAATCTCCACACCCCTCATGGGGCTTAAATTCACAACGCTGAGATCAAGAGTCATATGCTCTATCAACTGAGCTAGCCAGGCACCCCATGAATAGAGAAACTTTAATTTGACTTTTCCCAGTCTTCATTTTTAATAAAGATTTTAATTTTTTTGAGGAAAGATTCTAATTTTTAACTGAATTACTCTCTGCAATGGACTGAATATTTGTCCCCTCCAAAATTCAGATGCAGAAATCTCAGCCTTCAGTGTGATGCTGTTAGGAGGTGGGGCCTTTGGAAAGTTATTAGAACATAAAAGTAGAGCCCTCATTAGTGGAACTAGTACCTTTATGAAAGGGACCCCAGAGAACCCTTTCTATTTCTTTCCACCTTGGGAAAATGCAACATGAAGAAGGTAATCTGCAGTCTGAAAGAAGACTCTTACCAGAACTGGGCCATGATGGCAGCTTAATCTTGGACTTCTAGCCCCTAGAGCTGTTAGAAATAAATTTCTGTTTTCCATGTGCCATCCAGTCTATGGCAGCCCAAGCCAACACCACTCCTAAATCATGTGGGAAAAGGTTTGATTTTTGCCTATGAGACAGAGAATGCTGACTTACTCCTAACAATACAGTTATTGTTTTGTAAATGAGCACATGGCTGTCTTAAATTACAACTTGATTTCTCTAATTTTATAGTTAAGTGAAGCCACTCAATGAAGCTTTGGTAATGGCGTGTAAGTTAGAATAGTGTTTCCATTCCAGAAAGTGTTTCCATTCCAACTCAAAGCGAAGGTGTATGCCCTCTTTAAAAATTTTCCCCTTCTGATGGCTGAAATGAGGTAGATGTAATGGCTGAAGGTTGACCAGCCATCTTGTGCCATGAGGTGAGATCTTTACAATGATAATGACAAAGGCCAAAAGAGAAGAAATCAGAGTCCCTAAGGATGATTGAATCCCATGAACCACCAACCTCCAGAGTTCATTTACTTGAGCAAGAAATAAATATTCATCTTCTTTCTATTCCATTTCTACTTCAAGACTTCTGTCACTACTGAAATTTATTCTGCTCAAGAGGAAAATAAGCAAGAATTGAAATTATTGTATATGACAAGCACCCCTCCCCTCAAGGAGGACAATGGTTATAATACTGAATATTTTAAACTTAAGAAATTTCAATCATGAGACTGTGCAAAGCTTCTTATGTGCTACTTCTTACATTTCAGGAAATTTTGCAGATGTGAGATTGTTTGATCCCTAGGCAAACTTGTAAAGAAACAGGAAAAGTATTATTGACCATTTTAGTATTAAGGGAACTGTGATTCAAAGGAATTATCACATGCCTAAGCTTAACAAGTAGAGTAGTGATACATCCAGGGTTAAATTCCAGGCCATCCCTGGTCTAGGGACTTTACTACCACAGCTTTTAAGTGGCAACTCATGCTTTTCACGTGCTCAAGAGCATGAAACATTGATTCGAATTCCATGTTTTTGAGGGAGCAATTGAAGTTTCAATCTCAATCACAACTGAAATCTTTTTGGAGACTTCTAAATAGAAAGGGTCATATCTGGGAGCCCCGTATCCTAACTCTGACTCTGTTCTAACTTGACTTCTTGTCTGTTAAATAAAAGAACTAGAAAAAAATTATCTCAAAGGAATTCATTCTCTCTGGGCATTCATTCAACACTGATACATTTTGACTGGTAACAAGAGTCTAACTAACATACATCTGATTGGTAGCTAGAGTCTAACAGACATTCACTTGTGTGGTTCCTATTTTTTGGACAAATTGTAAAGAATCCAGAGAATGTTTATTGGTTTAAAAAAGAAAATTTCCACTAAGTATTTGGGGCTACTCTGCTGTGGGAATCTTTAACTGAGAATAAATATCACCAAAGCTTTGTATGAATTGGGAATAACTTCAATTTCTATTGGTTTCCATGGCAGTAGTGCTGCCATACTTAACAATTAAAAATACAGGAAGGCCATTTATGTCTGAATTTCAAGTAAGCATGAATAATAATTTTAGTATCAGTATGCCCCTTACGGTATTTGGGGAATACTAAGAATTATTTGTTGTTTATCTGGAAGTCTAATTTAAATTTATCTTATATTTTATCTGAGAATCCCATGTGGCAGATACTGGAGACTGGCTTATTCACTATCCAGTTCAATCCCTTTTCAGTGCTTTGCTGTACCATGGAAGCTGTAAAGCATTGTGCATGTGATTTAGGTACCATCAGTCTGACGCCCTTATCCCCAGAACCGGCTTACACAGTAAGAGAAAGAAGGCATGAAGCTCCATCTCACTAGAGCAGATCATACAAAGGCAACGTTCTCTTACAACTAACAGATGTGAGCAGAGCTTTCCAGATTTGCAAGCGGCTTGCTGTTCATGGCAGGAGATGCAGCCCTTTGGGGAGCCCAGTTCTGTGGTATGGCCTTGAGAATTATCCCTGGAAACTCAGCCTAGTCTATTTTCTAACCATTGCCTTGATCCTATAATAAACACCATTCTGCTTAATTTGGTTGGAATGGTTTCTCTTCTTTGTAACTGGACCATGACTGATAAGTTCCTAAATTATTTTAAGTGGAAAAGGGAAGGGGAATGAAAGGTTCTCCTCCATTTTAAACTTATAAACTTATAAACAACATTTATTAAAGGAAAAAAGCCTCCATCTCACCCTCCTAAAAACAAATCCTATATTTCAGTTCATAAAAAAACCATTTTGTGTTTCTTCCAGTTCTAGTTCCTATGCAGACCTTGTTTCTCACATTGCAATCACAATGCAGATATAACTTTACATTCTATTTCTCTGCCTTAACATTATGCCATAAATACTTTCTGTGTTGTTACATAATTTACATAATTATTTTAATGGCTATATAACAGTTCCAGTTGATGTATCATAGTTAATTTAAATATTCTCTTGTTTTTGGATGTAAAGGGGTTTTTTGACATTATAAATAATTCTTAATTAATAAGAGGGGTTTTTCCCCCTTCTTCTGAATTGTTTCCTTAAAATATATTCCCAGCAGTGGAATAACTGGGTCAAAAGGCTATGAACATTCTGTGTCTCTTAAAATGTTTTCCCAAATTGCTTTTCACAAGGGATGTGACCATTTTAACTAGGTGGCAAATTTTATTGATGACCGAATTAAGGAAAGTCAGTGAAAGCTAAACATCATTCAGAATGTTTGTGGCCCCGCTAAACACAACCTACATATGGAAAGAGAAAATGCATGGAACATGTGGCCAGAGTGTATGAAACCAGCAAAAAATACATGAGAAAGTTTTGTTTTAAATAAAATACTATAGTCCCTGATTCTTTAAATGAAGTATGTCTTACTTATTTTAAAATTAAAAAAAAAAAATGCCTTTTCGTGAAGACCCAGAAGTAGCTTCTCTAAGCTTCTATTTTGTGTTCTCATTTTCACAAACTTTGCCTCTTACTCAGTTGGAGCAAACTGTCAAGACTCTGTTTCTTTTATTAATGGACGTTATCCCCAAGTGTTTATTATTTGGTTTTAGATTTGGTTTGGAAATATTGCTGTTTAATCCACTTGAATGTATAGGTGGCTTCTTGTGAGGAGAAAGGGAGCAGGAGCCTTACTGACTTATTTTAAACGATTGTTCTTTAAATTTTCTTCCAAAGATTTTCAAATGTGGAGGTTTTTTTTTTTTTTTTTTTTTCCAGTCACTAAATTTAATCTAGACTCATGAATGTCATATCTTCGTATTTTCCCCCCAAAATTACCCCTGGTATGGCTTTTCGGGTATGCAACTCTAATGAACTGAAGGTCGTTTCTGGGAGATGTTTCATGTGGGACATACTGGGTGGTTCCCATTGGAAGATAGTAATTTTGGTCTCATTTAGAGCCATTAAAATAGAAAATGTTTTCAAGTGTCAGATCTCCTTTAAATATGTTGCTATCTTGGTGGAAAGTTTAGACAAAATTGGCTACTAAATAATTATGATGGTAGCCAACTAACTTTTCTAAGAGATGACCAACTTCTGTCATGGGGTTCTGACTGCTCAAGGCAGGGATTCAGCAATCTTTTCTCCAACAGCTCAGGTAGGAAATGTTCTAGCTCTGTAGACAATGATTTTCTGTCCCAACTCTTTAATTCTGACCTTCTAGTGTGAAAGCAGCTATAGAGAATATGTAAATGAGTGCATGATTGTTCCAATAAATGTATATTTACAAAATCAGGCTGCAGGCCTGTTTGGCCAGCTGATCATAGTCTGCTGACCTCTGACTTCAGGAATCTGCTTTGAGATGTCCTGCAGTCATAATCCAACTTCGTTTCAGAAATCTCTTAACACTAATAGGATTGTCAACTTTACAATAAAAGGAAGAATTTAATAAGAAAAAGAGAACTTGGCTTAAAATAAACTCAGATAATGTCTTAAAAAGAAATAGAGGTTATATATTTACAAGATAGTCCAGAAGCTATAAGAAAGGATAACTAGGAATTAACTCAAGAGAGTTATCCAGAATTGGAAAAGGTTTTAGAAAATGGATTACCTCAGAAAGTTCCAACCAAAAACTTAGGACAGGGGTTGAAGTAGTTGACCAGCCTCAGGAAAAATACCTCTGTCCAGGCCCTCCCTCATATTATTATAATATTCCCTCTTTCAGAGTTTGAGTCCATTTAAGTACAGGGTTATTGACCCTTGGACAATGCTTTTCACTGTCTAGAGTTGACCAACATCCTTGGAGCTCATGAGACAGACTGCAACACTGTACACTGTACACTGCTCCTACTCCAGTGTGGAACCCTGGGGGCCTGTGTTAAAGGTTGAGTCTCTGGAGTGAAGAGGAATGGAGGAGGTTAGGAATCATCACCCATCAGTGGGAGAGTCACAGCAATAGCTAGAAGTGCTACATAGGCCGTTAATATGTTACTGATATAAGTGAACACTAATTTTTCACTATTTTAATTCAAGGTTAGTCAATGGGCTCTTTTAAGTGATATGTGCTTATTATTTTTTCTGAGTTGGGACCTGCTCAGCTATCTTACTTGTAGTAAATATAATGCACTTACTAAGAGCTGACTGCTGAGTTTATGTGGCGGTCCATGTGATACTGAACATAATTCTTTCAGCAACTACTCTTTTAAGTGGGGAATATGATTATTCACATGTTACAAGCAAGGAAACAGAGTCACCAAGGGTTTAGAGAGCTGCCCTGAGTTACACCTGAATGTGGGCCATCATACACTCAATTATCTGGACTGTAATGCCCTTAAATATGACACTATACAGCCTCCTTTTGCTTAGATAGTAAACAGGACCCTTTTATCCTTTTTTCCCCTTATTACTTCAAGTAACCAAGTAGGCAAAAGTGAAAAAGAGAACCCTTTCTTTTATTTCAGAGTGGTCTAGTGCATTTTAAAACCAGCCCATGAGAAACTTAAGAAGTGAGACTTTCCTGCACATATAGAAATGCTAATTTGGCTGTATTTCCACTGCTTGTTCACTAAAGAAGGTACACTAACTTCACAGGTGAAAACAGGTGTCCCTCTAAAGGTATAAAATAAGATGGATCCCACAGAGGACAAGGATTCTCCTTGTCTTTCTTGCAGGAGCAATAGTGTACATATTTCTTCTCAATCTGAGCAAAATCCGTTGACTTCTCTTCCTACTATTGGACTTTCTGATAGCTGTTTTTCCTTCTACTTCTTAGTATTGTCTTGGTTCTTCACCCCTTAAGACAGATTCCCTTGCTGTTTCTGGTTCCTCGATGGCTTTATCACCATTAGAGAGGTTAGCTTTTCTTTAAAGTTGGAGTGACATCTCTCCAAATTTCAGAAGTTGACATGAGCATGGAATAAGTGGGGGCATAACAGTGAAGAGGCAAGGCTGTCCTTTTCCTCGATATTCCATGGAAAATCACCTTTCCCTTAGTCTTGGTTCCCAGGCTCTGGAATTCCATGGCTGACCAAAATATTGAAGACATTCAGATACCACGACAGCTTGGCCAAGTTTTAAATGTTATCCAGAAATGATGCCAAAGAAACCAAAAGCAAATAATTACCACCATAACCTTGCTCATTCTGTAATAGAAAGAACATTTTTAGGAGCAGAGTGGGCTGTAATCTGAGAAAAAAGAATGGTGCTTCAAAGTAAATTCATTTTGTTTTATAAAAAAACCCAAAAAACTCACTACATTGTCCTAATATTTTTCACTTTGCCTCTGACAGCTTATGACTTAATTTTGAGCTGGCCCAGGTCCAAAGGCTGATGTTTGGGAAGAGCTAGTATAATGGAAAGAATCTTGTTTGGGAGTCAGACAGATCTGGCTTCAAATCCTGGCTTCTACACTTGACCTTGAGCAATTCAAATGGTAAGTCTGAGGCTCTCCTTATGAAGTGGTTTAGGAGGCCTCCAGGAGATAGTGCTTATAAAATACCCATGAGCACCAGGTGAGCACCTGGTAAGAGCCTGTTCCTGATTCTTGTCTGTTCTGTCTTCCTTTCCTCCATTATGTACCATAATCATAGAATAACAAGAAATAAAT
The DNA here is from genome assembly GCF_964662115.1 of Mustela nivalis. Lineage (NCBI taxonomy): Eukaryota > Metazoa > Chordata > Mammalia > Carnivora > Mustelidae > Mustela > Mustela nivalis. Next base: position 57,049,679 of record NC_139024.1, on the reverse strand, counting down.
AACCCTACGATGAAGCTGTTGTTAATGGTTTTGTTAATGGTGGTGTTTTTATTGATATAAGCAAATCAGTTATTTGAAGTGTTGCCTTTCTATAAATTCACAAGCCACCAATTAGTAAAAATGATTTAGGTGATTCCTAAATTATACCCTTTGGAACAGTTAGCAAATAAACCCGAAGTAAATTAAACAAACACAAACGTGGGGAAACGTGACTCATTTCTCAGAACTTAGGCTAGCACACCTCTGTTAATGTGAAGGCTACATGGGTATATCATTTGACAAGGGCTTTCACACCTTAACCAAACTTTAGTCAAGCTCTCATGAGCCCCTTTCTTGACTAGGTCTTGTCCCTGGACTGCCAATCCAGTTCAACAAGAGTCTGCCACGTCAGTTTAGCAGGATTCCCTCCACCCTTGATACCAAACCAAATTCCTCTTAATCATTTTCTACTGGAGCCCTTACCTTGCCCATTGGCCATGACTCCCCATCTGCCCCAGGTTGTATTCAGAGTTGTATTTAATGTCTCTCCGCTGTTGCAATAGTCTTGAAGTCTACTGTGGTAATCTTGAATAAAGCCTTTCTTGCCTATTTAACTCCATCCAGTGCAATTTTTCTTTGACACATTGCAAACCCACACCATGTTGGAAAGAGATCTACACAGGAGGGTGTGGAATCCATCTGAGGAATTCATCTCAGAAATAGTCAGCTCCAGGCTTTATAAATTAAAAAAAAATTAAATTTCAGGGGTTAAAACAAGATGGAATTGTTCTAATTTGATTATTTTGGAGATAATAGAAGTCAATCTTCACCCCCAGGGGATAAACTACTAATTTGGGAGGGTACTGGGTGAAAGAAGCGTCATTTCCTTTTTCATTTGCGAAATGGTTGTTAAATGTTTTCCATTACCATAATTTTTCTAGTGTTTGGAAGACTAGCAAGGAAGTCTTCACCGATGACAGGTTTGTTACAGGTAAAGGTGCCAGAGGTTTTTTGTTTTGTTTTGTTTTGTTTTGTTCCCCACAAGTGTCAGCACTGATGCTGCTATTAGTAATTACCTCCCCACCAACCCTTTTCCTTCCTGGGGCTTCACATCAGTTTCTTAATTATGAAAGAGAAAGGAATCCTGAGGGAAGGGGGAGAAAAAGGGAGTTCAGAAAGTTTACTTTTCTCTACAGAGCTGCTCAAGAAACCAGATGATTTGTACTATACCATTTTATCCTGAAGTTCTTTTTTTTCTGCAGTGGTTTATAAGTCATTTCATTAAACGGCCCCCTGCTGAGTGCTCACCACTCCCATCCTCTCATGTCATTCTCTGGCCTCTATTGCTAACCTGACAGACATGAGAGCATTTTGAGCCTGTGGCACTCAGCTCATTGGAGCGTGTGCATGTGAGCAAGGGCTTTCTGGGCGCTCATTACACAGCTTACTGCCTCTGACTTCCACCTCTCTGTCCTGCTTACAGCGTCATCTTTCTAGTGGATAAGAAGGATCTGGAAGAAGACTCCTCCAATAATGCTTGCAACTTTTAGGTAACACCGAAGTCTGAGAACTGGCAGGTTGAGGTGAATCAGAGGCATGAAGCATGGAAATATTTCGATGGCATTTTAGAGACTTGTGGCGGGCTCATTTCTGCAGTGGGTAGCATGGTGCCTGCATTTGAGGAAACTGAACTCAGATGAGCAAGCGAGCCTGGACTTGCGGTTCTGAGGTGTGAACAATAAGCTTCTTTCTTGGCCCCATCTTCTCTTAACATCAAGGGCTGAATCTGCTTATATTTATTATTATTATTATTTTTGTTTTTGAGAGAGAAAGAGGCAGTGGGGTGTCGTGTGTGTGTGTGTGTGTGTGTGTGTGTGTGTGTGTGTGTTGCAGTGGGGAAGAGGAAGAGAATCCCAAGCAAGCTCCATGCCCAGTGTGGAGCCCCATGCAGGGTCGATCTCACGACCTTGAGATACTGACCTGACCCAAATTAAGAGTCAGATGCCTAACTGACTGAGCCACCCAGGTTCCCCTGCATTTTTATTATATGACAAAATCCAGCCAATTGATGTCTAAATAAATGCCTTGATATTTACCAAAACACATCATTAATATCAATGGAAGGGCTAATTCTTTTTTTTTTTTTAAGATTTTTATTTATTCGTTTGATAGAGAGATCACAAGGAGGCAGAGAGGCAGGCAGAGAGAGAGGAAGGTAAGCAGGCTCCCTGCTGAGCAGAGAGCCCAATGTGGGCTCTATCCCAGGACCCTGGGATCATGACCTGAGCTGAAGGCAGAGGCTTAACCCACTGAGCCACCCAGGTGCCCCGGAAGGGCTAATTCTTAATGCCAGTGGAGGGAGGGGGATGTCTTAAGAATATGGTTTGAGTGGGATTCTAGTGTTGGTTATGTGCCTATGGGTGACAGTGGCCATGTACTGAAACAGTTGTGTTTGTGTAGTAGGTTGCTAAGGCTGCTACAACAAAGTACCACAAACTAAGTGACTTTAAACAACAAGACTCTTATTCTTATTTTTATTCTTTCTTTTTTTTTTCCATTTCTTATTCTTATTCTTTTATTCTTATTCTTTCATTATTATTCATTCAATTCTTATATTCTTATTTTTATTCTCTCACACTTCTGGAGAGTACAAGTCCAAAATCGAAGTGTTGGTAGAAGCACACTCTTTCCTGGCTTCTAGAGTCTGTCAGCCTTCTTGGCCTTCCTTGGCTTGTAGCTGCTTAACTCCCATGCGTGTTTCCATTTTCAGGCAGTCATACAGAAGTCTTCTTTCTGTGTGTCTATTTTTATAAGGTACTTGCATCTCTGCACATGTCTGTCTCTGAATCTCTTCTCTTCTTATTATAAGGACAATAGTTTTATTGGATTAAGGGCCTACATCACTCCAGTATGATCTCACCTAAACTTATATCTTATAAGTTACTTCCTGAAAGATCTTATTTCCTAATAATGTCATACTCATAAATACTAGGGGTTAGGACCTCAACAGATCTTCTGGGGGGATATAATTCAATCCACAACAGGAAGTGTACCTCCTTCTTTTTAAACACTATTTCATATATGGATATGCATGGTTTATATAATTATTCTAGTATGTTCAGATTGTCTCTAAATTTTCACTAGTACAAATAAAGCTTTAATTTTATCTTTCATCCCCTTGTTTAATATTTGTTCATTTGTTGTTTATCCATCTCTCCCATTAGAATCTAAGTCCCCCTGGTGTTAAAGACGATATTTATCTTTTTTATCATAGTCATCCTAGTGCAAAGCACAATGAGAAGCACATGCCCAATGAATGAAAATATCCTTGTCCACTCATATGAGTACTGTTAGCAGGAAAAACTTCTGGAGGTAGATTTAAAAATTTAAAAGCTATTGCCAAGTTATTCTCAAAATTAACTGTACCATTTACATCCCCACTGATATTACCTATTGCCACACATATTTATCTACACTATTTATTATAAATAAAGTTTTCCCCAACCTAATGGGTAAAAACTAGTTATTCATTATCATAATATGATTTTATTTTATATCTATCTTATGAAGCTACTAGATTCTAAGCTTTTTTAGAAAAGATTTTATTTGGGAGAGAGCAAGGGAGAGAGAGAGAGAAAGGGAGGGAGAGAATGAGGAGGGGGAGGGGCAGAGGGAGAGGGAAAAGACTCCCTGCTGAGCAGGGAGCCCAATATGGGGCCCAATCCCAGGATCCTAAAATCATAACCTGAGCTGAAGGCAGATGCTTAACTGACGAGCCACCCACGTCCCCTGATTCTAACCTTCTTACAACAAGGATCTGGTCACAGGTATCTTCATATTTTTTGCAATCTCGATTTAGAGCATAGTAAATACACAATAAATAGCTATTGAATTGACTGCTATCCATTTTTGAATTTTTATTTAATTGTCTTCTCAGGCCTGTTATCAGTTTCTGAGAGCTGCTGTAATAAATTACCACAAACTGGGTGCCTTAAAACAACAGATATTTATATTCTCATAGCTCTGGGGACTACATGTCTGAAATCAAGACGTTGGCAGGGCCACGGTCTCAGAGGGCTCCAGAGGAGAGCTCTTCCTTTTATCTTCCTAGCTTCTGGTGTTTGTTGATAATCCTTATTATTTCTTGGCTTATGTCACAACAATCCCTGTCTTTGTCTGTACATGGCCTTCTTCTCAAGTGCCAAATTTCCTCTTCTGAAAAGAATTCCAGTCATTGGATTAAGGCCCACCCTTATCCAGTATGACATGTTAACTTGATTACATATGCAAATTACCTATTTCCAACTGAGGACATATTAAAAAATCCTGGGTGACATGAATTTTGAGGGTTACCATTTAACCAAGAATAAAGAATCCTTTACCTAAGAAGGGTAGCAGACTATGCCACAGCAAAATATGCCATTTTGTTATGAGAATTATTTTGAGCTGAATGCAATTGAGAAGAAATAGATGTAAGGAAAGCTCCCTGCTTCCCAACCCTCCACTTGCCTAAATAAATTTTGCAGAAATTAAATGTGTCTATCTTCTTCCCTCTACCAGGAAAGGCAAAAGTTAATTACTGGAAACAGTTTTAAACCCTATCAGGTTGGAAACAGCAGAAAACTATATAATAAACTTTACTAACTAGTCTTCATCTATCATTGGTTTCCTCCCATATATTTACTTCCCCATAGTTTGCTATCATTACAAGGCAAAAAACTTTCCTTTGTACTATTCTTTCTCCACAGATTTTATTCTTTCTTGATGTTGTTCTGTAAGCTGGAGTTTTAAGCCATCACTTTGAGTTACTCAGTTTTCCCTGGGTGTCTCCCATGTGTACATGAGGTATATATGTCAATAAACTTGTTTGTTTTTCTCTTATTAATCTCTTTTATTACAAGAGCCTCCCACAAGAACTTAGGAGGTAAAGAGAAAATTTTTTTCCTCTCCTACTCCATATGTCTTTTAAGACTTTTGTAGTTATCTTTATAGCTCCAGCACCTTGAGATAGCTCTTGGTTATGCCAGGTATGAAAATATTTTTGGCTTTCCTTTGGCTCTAAATGAGACCTAAAATTTCTTTTGCCCTTGGTCATTACTGTTTTGAAGTTCTCCCCAGTTGCTTAGTCTTTTGCCCAGGAGACATAAATTCCTTTTTCTCCACAGAGCTCAGCTAAAAACAGGTGACAGATTGCAACAATCCAGAGAGCCTGCCATGCTAGTGTGAATCCCTCAAGACTGTCCTTTTTCAATTAGTATGAATAATTTTCCTCCTCTGACTACTTCCTCTTTCTCAGATCCTTGCCCTTTGAAGCCTGGAACTGGTGTAAATGCTAATTTGAAATTAACATACAATTTATTTCTTTGCTAACCTCTCTTGGCTAACTTCCAACTTCTTAACTTGGCCTCTTACAAATACCTTAGTCATTTATTTAATTCCTTTTTAAAGAGCTCATAACTGTTTTTCTTCAGGTAATGTTGAAACCTTTTAAAATTCTATGTCTCTTTTGTGTGTGTTGGAGGCTGTACATGTGTGTAGGTATATGTGCAAAGCTTAGGAATTGGACTAATATCTTTTAACCTTCTGTCCACCTCCAGTACCTACAAAAGCACTAGAAAGTTTGATCTGGAAATAAACGGTCACTTTTCTCTATCACTAAATTTTATAAGTTTCTGACAGTGCTCACTCTTTAGGGGTAAATAGTTGAAAAGACACTTGAGCAGGTGGTCCCAGAAGACACCACCTTTAAGACCATCCCTCTTGCCTTAGAGGATAATACTTTTTGGCCTTTGTGATTCTTTTCATTTTCACTTGTGCCAAGTAGCTTTTCTCTAATCGACTTTTTAATGGACTGCTACACACCATATTGATATTTTCTTTTTTTTTTTTTTAAGATTTTATTTATTTATTTGACAGAGAGAGATCACAAGTAGGCAGAGAGGCAGGCAGAGAGAAAGAGGGAGAAGCACGCTCCCTGCTGAGCAAAGAGCCCGATGCGGGGCTTGATCCTAGGACCCTGAGATCATGACCTGAGCTGAAGGTAGAGGCCTAACCCACTGAGCCACCCAGGTGTCCCCATATTGATATTTTCTGCTGCTGTTTCTATGTGAGCCACAGCTAAGCAATGCCACTGGAAGACATGCTACCTAAGACCTTGTAGAGATACTTCACTGCATTTCTTCTTATATGGACAAGTCTCTTAGCTAACCATACCTTGTCAGGGTTCACAGTCGTTTGGGCCTTTTATTTCCCTCTCTCAATCCCTTTCTTCTTCTCAAGTATTTATTGAGCTTCTATTCTCTACAAGGATTGGGGCTCGAACCCAGTGAGAAAAATTAAAACAAGACATGGGATTTTCACTGAGAGACTACATATACAAACAGGCAATGGAAAGACCATATATAATAATAGATTCTGACTTACAAATTCTATAGCAACTGGCCTGGAAAATCAAACCACTGCCTCTGCAGCAATCAGCCAAGAATAGTCAGGACTTACTCTATGAATGACTACTTTTCCCCTACTTTTTTTCCTTGCTTCTAACAGGACCAACCAGAGAAAAACAGTTATACTCCCCAAACCAATCACATAAGACATGTTGCATTTAGTTAGCGTATTTCCTGCTTCCCATGTCAACAAACCTTCAATCAGAGCACACTTGGAACTTTCCTTGTCTGCATTATAAAAATTTCCACTCTATTCCTGCCTTTGAGTCTCTGCCAAGCAATTGTGATGATGACTGACTCCTTTGTTATAGTAAGTTCTGAATAAGCAGTGCTTGTTCTCATTTGGTTGGCCTTTGTTTATAACCACAGTTTTCCTAGAGGACCCACTAAGATCCACTTTGCACTGTCCATCAGTTGTTGAACCACCTGTGATCTTCTGGAGGCCTCTAAGCTTTGTTTCTTGAGGCTTACTGAATACATGCCACTGTGGTTAAGTCAGCATAGGTTTGAACTTGGGTCTTTTTATATTGAGTTCCTTGGCAATTTATTCCCACTTTGGTGCCTGGGTTTTGTTATTAGTTTCCACTAGTTTGGCATCCTTGATGGAATCAGACCATTCCTTTTTACATCATTTTGTTCTTTTTTGTGTTTCCATTTTGTGTTCTGTGTCTAAAAGTATTGTTTGTAATCAGAACAAGAATCACTAAACATAATGTAGACATAGACCCTATAAGCCTATTGCTCAAAAGCCCGCTTCACTGACAGGTGAGTTTTAACCACGGCAGCATCCTTTTGGAAAAACACCGTTGTGTGTCAACAATAAAACCAGAAAGGGTTCTCCTTCAATCTTTAGTTTTTGATGTGAGTGCTTGACTTGAGAGTTTGAGAGTTTTCTCAAGAGGGTGTAGACTGTCAGGTCTGTGTTTAGAAAAAGCCAACCATTAGTTGAGGCTCAAGGTATGAAGTGCACATTCATAATCTTTAAGCCATGATTGCTAGCTCTCATGAACTTGTTTAATGTCCCATAGCTAAATGATCTCTTTTTCTTAGAAAAATTCCTCCTTTTTCTGTATATTCTCTTAATTCTTGCACTTATCTCTCTAATGACAATAACTGCACTGAGGATAATTTGGCCTTCAGTTGCCACCTGGGAACATTTCACTGGAACACAATTGTTCATTTGAAAAATGCCTTAGAAAGAAAGGGAGTAGAACTGCTCATGCCAGTGGACAGCAGTGTTTGCTGACAGAGGCATCCAAACAAAATTCTTATCAAAAATTTCTTAACAACAAGGTTCTTTGGCCAACACTAATGACCAATTTGACAAACTTGTAATGAAAGGTTAGAGTCATTTCCCAAGTAAATTCTCCTCATCCTTGTCCTCCAATTGCCTCTCTATATCCAACTCTTCCTTTTCTCTTTTACCTTTCTGATTTCTCCTTCTGTGCCTCTGTTGACTCTTCCCTTCTCTTCCTCTTGTCCCAGCTCACCTACCTCTTCTCATTGATTCTCTTAAGAATCCAAATGCCAGTTTTCTATAAATATCCATCCCTCTCTGAGTCAGGTACATAGGCCACTGAAGAAGTTAAACCTTGGGATCAAATGAAGTCAAGAGTTGTAACTGAGGATTTCCTTAAGCCCAGACAAGACCAACAAATATTCATAGAAGAATTTAAAATTCTTTGGGGGCATAAGGCCCAGGACTACTTGATCTATGTTAAGTTGTACACATGTGGTTAGAAACTCAGATGCTAAATTCTGGATGGCAAAAGTTGTTTGGACTAATGTAAAAGGAACCATAGGATCTTTCTTCCACAGTAAATTTGAGAATAACCCCTCCCCCATCCCCATAGTACAAAGTTACCTAAAAGCAAAAATATCTCCAATAAGAATCAGTTGAAGATGTGTTGCACAACAATGTGAATGCAGTTAACACTACTGAACTGTACATTAAAAACAAAATGGTTAAGATGGTTAAGTTTCTTTTTAAGATTGATTTATTTTGGAAAGAGAGAGAGTGCAAGCAACGGGAGGACAGAGGGAGAGAGAGAGAGAGAGAGTGAGAGAGAATCTCAAGCAGACTCCTCTTAGTGAGGATCCTGATACAGGGCTGGATTTCATGACCCTGAGATCATGACCTGAGCTGAAATTAAGAGTCAGATGCTTCACTGACTGAACCAGGTACCCCAACTGGTTAAATTTTGTTATATGGGTTTTTTTTTTTTTTACCACAATTAAAAAATTGTTTTTTAACTTGAAAATTTGATTGAAGTATAATTTAATCAAACAAACAGAAGAGAGATGAAATCAGGGAAGATTTTTGGAAAGATTAGAGAATACCTTCTAAAGATATTTGAAAATTTAAAAAGCAGGCAGTCCTTTCATCTCATTTTGACAATGGAGTTCAACATGAAATTGGAGATCTAATTCAAAAACAGAAATTGGAATAGGAAATAGTACCTTTACACAAATTATACATGACAACATTTTTAAAAGGCTTTAGAACAAAATGAGATAGAACTCCAAATAATCTTTTTAAAAAAATTTAATTTTATTTTTTTTCAGTGTTCCAAAATTCATTGTTTATATACTATACCCAGTGTTCCAAGCAATATGTGCCCTCCATAATACCTACTACAAGGCTCACTCCCTGCCCCCCAAACCCTCAGTTTGTTTCTCAGAGTCCACAGTATCTCATGGTTTGTCTTCCTCCAATTTCTACTAACTCCCTTCTCTCCATCTCCCAATGTCTTATGTGTTATTCCTTATTCTTTACAAAAGTGAAACCATATGATAATTGACTCTCTCAGCTTGACTTATTTCACTCAGCATAATCTCCTCCAGTCCCATCCATGTTGACACAAAAGTTGGGTATTCATCCTTTCTGATAGAGGCATAATACTCCATTGTATATATGGACCACATCTTCTTTATCCATTCATATGTTGAAGGGCATCTTGGCTCTTTCCACAGATTGGTGACTATGGCCATTGCTGCTATGAACATTGGGGTACAGATGACCCTTCTTTTCCCTACATCTGTATCTTTGGGATAAATATCCAGCAGTGCAATTGCAGGGTCATGGAATAGCTCTATTTTTAATTCCTTAAGGACTCTCCACATTGTTTTCCAAAGTGGCTGCACCAACTTGCATTCCCACCAACAGTGTAAGAGGGTTCCCCTTTCTCCACATCCTCTCCAAAACTTGTTCTTTCCTGTCTTGTTAATTTTGGCCATTCCAACTGGTGTAAGATGGTATCTCAATGTGGTTTTAATTTGAATCTCCCTGATGGCTAGTGATGATGAACATTTTTTCATGTGTCTCTTAGCCATTTGTATGTCTTCATTGCAGAAGTGTCTGTTCATGTCTTCTGCCCATTTTTTGACATGATTATCTGTTTTGTGTGTTGAGTTTGAGGAGTTCTTTATAGATCTTGGAAATCAGAACTTTGTAGTGTCATTTGTAAATATCTTCTCCCATTCCGTGGGTTGCCTCTTTGTTTTGTTGACTGTTTCCTTTGCTGTGCAGAAGCTTTTGATCTTGATGAAATCCCAAAAGTTCATTTTCACTTTTGTTTCCTTTGCCTTTGGAGACATATCTTGAAGGAAGTTGCTGCGGCCAATGTCTAAGAGGTGACTGCCTATGTTCTCCTGTAGGACTGTGATGGATTCCTGCCTCACATTGAGGTCTTTCATCCATTTTGAGTTTATCTTTGTGTATGGTGTAAGAGAATGGTTGAGTTTCATTCTTCTATACATAGCTGTCCAATTTTCCCAGCACCATTTATTGAAGAGACTTTTTTCCACTGTATTATTTTTTCTTGCTTTGTTGAAGATTAGTTGACTATGAAGTCCACTGGCATTTTTCAAAGAGCTGGAGCAAACCTAAAATTTGTATGGAATCAGAAGAGCCCCTGAATTGCCAAGGAAATGTTGAAAAAGAAACACAAAACTGGGGGCATCACGTTGCCTGATTTCAAGCCTTACTACAAAGCTGTGATCACCAAGACAACATGATACTGGCACAAAAACAGACACATAGACAAGTGGAACAGAGCAGAGAGCCCAGATATGGACCCTCAACTTTATGCTGTGCAGAAGGTTTTGATCTTGAAGTAATCTTAAGGGCCTATTGATCAAATAGGTGGCCCACTTCCCAACACACTGACAAAGATACAGATATATGTAAACAAAAATGACACTGGAAAAGAAGACAGTTCCGTTTTACAAAATGAAAACAAAAACAAAAACAAAACAAGGTAAAGAAAAATCCTTTAATTTAGATGATTGAGGGATACTTCAATGAATGAAAAAGAGTGAATATCCTGCCTTACCTATAAACACTCAAGGTAGAGTAAATATAAATATGCATGACCAACCTCATCAGTCACTGGTAGATATAAATATTTCTCTTTCTACATTAAACTCTGCCATGTTTGCTCAACCTCCTTCTAAGAGTAAATATATCACTCAGATGGTAGGTATTTCATTATAGTCACAGATATTCCCTATCTCCCAGTCTTTAACTGTAAACTTGCTGAACCCTTTCTACTGAAAAACCTTCCTCCCTGACCTGTGATAGCACTCTGGAAAACTTTTTTTTTTTTTTTTAAGATTTATTTATTTATTTTAAAGAGATAGAAAGAGCTAGAGCATGACCATGGGCGTAGAGCAGAGGGAGAGGGAGAGAATCCTCAAGCAGACTCCCAGATGATCACAGAACCCAACTCAGGGCTTAATCTCAAGACCTTGAGATCATGACCTGAGCCCAAATTGAGAGCTGGACATAACCAACTGAGCCACCCAAGTGCCCCACCCCTGAAAACTTAATAGGGAGAGACTTACTTAGCAAATGAGATTGTAATATTAAATGCACAGCAAAGGGATTATTTCTTGAAGTTTCAGAGAATGCCTCTAATCAAGTCATGTTTTTTCTGGATATTCTTTTGCCTTCTCCATTATATTTGATACATAGTCCAGACAAATACCTTCACATCATACTGACTCTATGAACTAAAATCTACTACATCCATCAGATCCTCAGTTATCCCATCATCCCTAATATATCTTGAAGCCAGAAGCAAAAGAAGGGATCAAATTTGTGCATTAAAGCTTAACACCTCCTTCTCATACTGCATACCAGTCTACATACATATTATATACATCCTTCTCATCCTTCCATACTCATACCATACCATCACCTTCTCATACTGCATACCAGTCTACATACATATTATATACATCCTGTCCTGCCAGTAAAAAAAAAAAAAAAAATGAGGATATCAATTTGCTCAGACCTCAAGGCTCTCAATAATATTGTCATCTTTATTTCCTGATTGTACCTAAAGTGAATGCCATGCTGTCATCAATTCTACCTAAAGCTACTGGTTTTACTATACTGGAGATTTGCTCAACCTTCTTCAGCGTACATTTACACTAGAATTGTCAGTGCCATTTTTGCCTTTACCAAAAGAGGACAACTTGGTCAGTTATATCCCATGGTTTTTCCTAAAATTAACACTTAAATTTCCCTTATGATTCAGTTCTGATAAAATATGTGGATGATCTCCTACTTAGTTCTCTGGAACAAGGAAACCTGTAAAAAAGATTCAATTTACTTTCTCTCAGCCGTAGCTGATAAAGCACATAAAATTTCAAGATAAATTACAATTTTTCTAAAGTACACTTCATTATTTAAAGGATGATCTATATAATGAGAGAAAAAGCACTCTCTTTACAGACTAAAGATAAACTAAACTTATCTAAGGTGCTTCAAAAATAACTATTGAGAGAAATTTCTACATTTTGCTGGATATTGTAGGTAATGGGTGCTAAATTTCACCAAAATTGCAACATCTCTTTAGGAATTGACTAAGTCTGACCTAAGAGACTCTTCAGGGGGCTCAAATATGTACCTTCTGCAACCTGAAGAGGGCTCTTTAACAGCTGTACTTAGGCATCAGTAACTGCAAAAATCCTTTTGTCGATTTGTGCATGAGCAATCTTGACAAGCTTTTGGAGTTGTTACTCAACTTCATGACAATCACCAAAAACCAATTGCTTATCATAACCTCCCTCTTGATGTGGTAGCTGCTGCTATAAAACTTGTCAGTGCTTCTGCTGGGTGGGCTCCCTCCTTGACCTCATGGTTCCTCATGCAGTACAATATCAGTGCTGGCTGAGAACATGCAGCACTTTTCAGCCAGCCAATTAACCTCTTATGAAATTCTTTTGCTGGCTCCCTCTCATATTACTATTCTCCATTGTAACACCCTGAATCCCACCACTCTCTTATTCCTACAGGAAGAAGAGGAGACTCATGATTGTCTTACCTCAGTTAGCAAGCTCTCTGTACCCTGATCAGATTTATGGAAACTCCCATTGAGAACTCTGACCTAATGGTTGATGAATCATACCTCAAAACTGAAACTGAAAATTATCAAAGAGAATAACATATGCTATCCCTATCCCTAATTTAAGTTCTCCTTTAAACTATAGTCCTCTACCACAGGTGTATATTGATCTCTATCATGAGTAAAATCAGCCAAGATGAAGAGCTTATGCCACTTACTAGACCTTGTCAACGAACTGAAGACCAGAGAGTAAACATATGCACAGGTGGCACATAGGCTTTTAGAGTAGTGCATGACTTTGGGATGCTTTGAAAACAAAAGGAGTCTCTCACTTTGGCAAGAGAGACTTGCACTTTCATTTTTTCATAAAAAATGAAAGAAGCTGAGGAAATTTTAGATGCACTACCACTTCCCAGAGAGGTGCCTATTATAAGGGATGCAGCCTATGCAAAAAGACATAATATGGAAGAGAAAAGAAATCCTCTAGCATATCATTGTGTCAAGCAAGCAGCCATAACCAAGGTTATGATCCTATCTAATTCCTGAAGGGATTAATCTCTGGAGGGATTCAAAGAAGCCATTCTAAAATATTAACACGTGACCCCTATTTTGCAAGGGAAAAATGAGAAAAAATCTGGTTGCTTTCTTCATTCAGATAGTCTATGGTGTTCCCAAAATGGCCTGAAACCATTCATCATGGTACAAACTGATCACTCTCCAAAATCAACACTGGTGGGGAAATTTGGAAAAGATTGATAAGGTCATTTTTGGGTCCTGTATTTTTTTTTTTTTTTGGAAAAATTATAAAGGTAAGACAATACCAGAAACCAAAGCCTCATGGTCCATTTGAACACCCTCAAGTACATTTTATCCAGCTTTCACCTCCATGGGATTTGAATTTGTTTTAGTTGTTGCATATCTATTTTCAGGATAGGTTGAAGCATTTTCTTGCTGTAAAATGACAGAATTGTATTAAAAGGCTGCTTCATTTTGTTTTCAGCCTGTTACATGTTAACTTTTATGTCAGCAACAGAGGTACACACTATATGGGAAACAATTTAAAAGAACACTGTAAAGTGTTTCCCCTCTCCTAAAAGTTATACTGTACTTACCACCTTTAATCTTTTGGAAAGGTTGAAAAAAACAAAGGCTTTAAGTTAAAATTAGAAGAATCTTCAGAAACCTCTGAGCTCCCTTGGCCAAAGTTATTCTCACTAGTTCTTCATGATCGACTCCTTCAGGGGCACTTTGATAACTGGAAGACTCATGCATTTAGTGATTCCATCTTCAAATCGAAATTCCTCCTTGCTGCACGCAGATAGGACAAAATACTGCAAGGGACTCATGTGCTGTACACATTCCCTTTTGCCAGCATATTCCTGGGTAGCCTCTTTATGGTCTTCAACAAGGGGGTTTCATGTATTAGAAGACACATCAAAGAAAACCTGCCCTTGAACCTCCCTGAAAGCAACCTTATCAGGAAGTGTTAACAACAGGTACAGCAGTGAAACTCCAGGTTGTCAATCTTTGGGCTCACATTTTGCAAAGAGTGATTCAGAATTCCACACAACTGGAAAAAATAACAAAGGTAGGACAAGAATAGAGGATCTTGAAGTCAGAATTCTCAAAAATTCTCTGCAACAGCTTATCTTCAGAAGAAGAATCTAGCCCCAAAAGTTTGGAACAAGCAGATGACCTCAGATAGTGGTGCTCAAGACATTGGATCAAAACACCTGTCTGATTCTCACTTTGTTTTCTTTTGTTTTTGTTTTGTTTTGTTTTTTTTTAAATAACATATAAAGTATTATTAGTCCCAGGGGTACAGGTCTGTGAATCGCCAGGTTTACAAACCTCACAGCACTCACCATAGCACATACCTTCCCCAATGTCCATAACTCAATCACCCTCTCCCTAGCCCCCGCCCCCCCAGAAATCCTCAGTTTGTTTTGTGAGATCTCACTTTGCTTTTGATGTGCTTGTGTATATTCAGTCTTCCTCTACTTTTCTAAAAGTCACTGCTTTTTGACTACCTGTGACCCTTTTTTTCTTCCTTCCTAGTAATATTTGTTACAGCATACTCTAATGCCATTTTTGAATTATCCCAAGTGCTATCCACTCTCCTCAATATTACTGACTATTACATATGACATCTATCACCAGAGCTCCATGATCAAAACCTCTGGGTGATTCTGGTCTCATCAAATGAGACCATGGGGAATTGCAGTTGGTCACATTTCCATTTGTACCTACATGAATAGAAGATATCTATCTATTTATTTATTTATTTATTTATTTATTTGTCAGGCAGGGAGGCAGGCAGAGAGAGAGGAGGAAGCAGGCTCTCTGCTCAGCAAGAGACCCTAGGATCCTAGGATCATGACCTGAGCCAAAGGCAGAGGCTTTAACCCACTGAGCCACCTAGGCGCCCCAGTAGATGATCTTTAAAAAAAAAAAAAAATCAACCTCTGACATTGCTAGTGTCCTTCTCTTCCAGAAAAAGAATGAATTATTATAATCTCTTGATCAGATCCTAGGTAATTCTAAATTTTAATTTAGCAACCTTTGAAGTGCAATGGGCCAAAAACTTCTCATCTGAAAAAGACTAATAGAGATTCAAATATATAACCCAGTTGATGTAATGCCTTGGTTCCAACTTTGTGTCATAAATGACTCCTTTTTCCTTGGATCTCCATGTGTCCCTACAGAACACAACTTTTTGTGGCCAAGTCACTAATCCTGTTTGTATCATAACAGAACCCCATTTACCTTAGGAATAGTACTCTGAGAACTCTCTATACACAGAGAACTTAATTATATAAGTCATTAAAGCTGAAGACAAGTCTTTTAATTATAATTTTATAAAAATAAAATTCTCTATCATTATGATTTTATAAATTAGATGTGGATTCCTAAATGAGGGCACCCATAATTATTCACTCTACCTGGAAGAATTACTGACTGTTTATACAAACAGAGCAGTATTCACAATGATGGAAATCAGACAAACAGAAAAGACTGCAAGAAACCTATTTTGTGAGAATTTATTAATAACACAAACTCTGCCTTAGATGGAAAACAGGTCAGTTTCAAATAGTTGGTATGAGTAGTGATGGACCTTTGTATTGCTGTTTGTGGTTGGCTAGTTCTTGAGACATCTGTGACATTGCTTATAATTTTTGCTGTACTTGGGTCAGTGAAATGGGTAGAAGGAAGGTGCAACAGGGGCACCTGGGTAGCTTAGTCAGTTAAGCATCCAACTCTTGATTTTGGTTTAGGTCATGATTTTAGGATTGTGAGATTGAGCCCTGAGTCAGGCTCTGCACTCAGCAAGGAGTCTGCTGGAGATTCTCATTCTCTCTCTCTCTCTCTCTCCCTCCTTCTCTTCCTCTGTCCCTCCCCCAACTACATGCTTACTTGCTGTCTCTCTTTAAAATCAATCAATCAATCAATCAATCAATCAATATATCCAAAAAGAAAAGAAAGGTAGAACAGAATTAAGGAAAATTCTTAAGGAAAAATCTACTGGTTCTCTAAGACTGATCTTTATAGAATATAGGATTTATTCTTTTGACCTCAGTGAAGCAACTTGAATTCCTGGTTCTGAATCACCTTTCAGAGACAATTTGTTATTATCATTTTTTGATAGTGGTTATGATACTGGTTTGTTGTATTTTATCCTCCTAATTATTTCTTCACATCCAACTCAGATGATTGTTAAGATATTATAACAAAAAAAAGGTCAAGAAGATTTTGTGATACTGTTGATTATGGAGACGTAAACAATGCAGAGAACATCTTGACATCTACCTTCTACTGACTTGGTCAACTTTCTGCAAGAGAGATGATGCTAAATCAAGAGACTCAGAGACTGATGTAAAAACTGACAATGATAAGTCTACATATGATAATAGAATTTTGACCACAATCTCTACAGCAATTTGTCTAGAATGGCCAACACATGGTAAATGACTTACCAATTTTCCTAATTCTTTCCCCCTCTGCTTCCAACTCAATACAAATCAGAAAGCCAAATATACTCCATAAACCAATCACATAAGATGGGCCACTTCTATTTAGCTCACCTCTTCCTTCCTTATGCCAAACTTTAATCACAGCATATCTGAAGCTTTCCACTTTTTTACATCATAAAGCTTTCCCACCTCCCTTGACTGCATTTGAGTTTCTACCAAATACAAGTGATGGTTGATGACTCCTTTGTTATAGCAAGCTCTAAGTAAATAATATTTATTTGTTTTCATTCATCTGTCTCTATTTCCATAGCTCCTAAAGGAGCTCACAACCTAATGGGAAGAGATAGTGTTAAATGTGTAATTATCATACAGTAATCAAAAACAAAGAAATAGAATTATAAACCAAAAAGTATAGAGGAGGCAGTAAAAAGAAAGTAATATTTCCTCTTTTGATTGGCTTATTTTATTGTATCACTCTTCTTCACTTTTGGTGAAGAATGATAGAGTAGCCTGAGGACTCTGGTGAATACCTCAGGAGACTCAGGTTGTAGGTGAGAAAGCCAACAACTGTAGATGGCATCCACTCATCATTAGTTAGAGTTGCTGTCCCTGTACCACAGTGAGCCTACATCTAGAAAGCAGTAAGGGACACTACAGCCACCAAGATGTCTATGGTAACATGATACTGAAATAAGTTATGAGATAGTCCTTGACAGGGTGTAGCTGATAATAGAGCATGCTCTGTGACTGGAGGCTGAGCTGGAGGAGGAGGTGTACAGTTAGGATATTGTAGTTATGATCCTAGTTAAGAGAATCATTGAGGGGTCTGAGTAAAAGGGGAATCTTCTGAATTTTCTACAGATTATTCCTAGGTCCAGTCCACTGGTGAATATATGATCTTCCTACAATAGGAAGGTTTTTGTGATGGTTGGATGGTGTGAAAAAATTCTGAGTACCTCAGAAGAGAATGACAGATTTTGGCTTGTCATTCCTCGTGGAAATTGAAGCTTTCTGGAATAAGCCCATGCATCAGTTCATGCAAAGCAAATGGCCTTTTCTTGCCATATGGGCCTCGTGATAGTTATTGCTCCTCCTCTCTAGGTGCCAAGAACAAACTGAGTGTAAAAACTGGGAGTCCAAAAATTTCAGTGTCTGGGAGTTTTACCATATGTTTTGGCTGCCATACAAAAAAAGGTCTGATGGCCTGATAATCATTTTGGGGGCGACAGAGGAGGCACAAAGATCCCAGGTAATAGAATTTTACTAGTAGGATATTACTAGTAGTAGAATTGTATCACCATTTTCACCAAAATTAGCATAGGGTTTGTTTTTACAAAGACATTTGATAATTTCAAGAGCAAATGGCCTAACGCATCTATTTTCACCTTTTGAGTATATCTTCCACTGGGCCTGGGCAGTCAGTTCTTGAGCTGTACACATTCTAGTAGGGACAAAGTTGGCTCAATAATGCCATGCTTGCTACTGAAGCTGCTTGCTCTTTCATGGTTCACTAATCCCCTTTTATATGGCATACTACTTTTCTTTAGATATAATTGTATTTTCATTCTGATCATAGTTAAAATTTGTGGGCCTAGATACAAGTCTTTACTTTGAAGATGAATTTGCTTAATTCTTTTCTAATCCTTTAAGCATTGATTTTTTTTTCTAGCTCTCAGAGAAGATATTTATTTTATTTCAGAGTTTGAAGAGATGCCTCCCTCTAGCTCATGAGAACTGTCAAGAATTCTTACTTTAAAAATAATCCCTTTTCTTATTCACTGATTGACCTGTTTCTTGAGTGTCAATTCTTATAATTATTCCTTAGTGTAAAATATCAGAGTTGTAATGAAAATCTTAAAAATTTCACTCACTTATTACAAAGGGTAAGTTTGCTGTTATATTCTCATTATTGAATCTCTCATCTTATTTACCATATAAAAATCCTCAGTGGGAAAGTGGAAAGCACTCTTGACTTCAAATCATATCATTTGTTTTTTTTAATCATTTGATAATTATACTAATATCAAGTTTTTGATATTTGTGGAAATATCCACATCAAGTGGGTAATAGTTTTGCTAATAAAGGAATTAGTTTAAATTCTCTGAGCCTCAGATTTTTAAAAAAAATCTATAAATTAAAGATAATAATATATAACCTGACAACCTCAGAGATGTTATGAAAAAAAATGTAGTTTTTTTCCAAAATATTTCATGAATAGTAAAGTGTCCCAAAGTCATATAATTTTCTAAAAATTAGTAATAATAATCATAACAACTCTTAGAATATTTAATTATTGTGTAGGGCACATGTTTTATGGTTCTGCCCAGAATCTTTCCCCAGGCTAGAACAGTTATTTCCAGCTTTTGGAAAGGCTGACAGAAGATGACCCTCAACTGTCAGACTTCTTTGGGTATTATCTCAGTTGAAATCACACCTTACTCAAGGTCATGCCTCTTTCCAGGGGCAGTCCACATCCAATGACTAATTAATACAGTGACATAAATAGCTGACCAGGTTGTCTCAACCTGGACTACTCTAAAGGGCCATCCAAACTGTAGATCTCCCCTTGAGGTCAACTGATGCTTTACAGAGGTTCACAGCAACCTCTGCTTGGGCTAGTCCTATTTCCTTCTGTTCCCTTGAACAGGTGCTGAAACCATGACTCTTCTGTAGTGAACAACCTGCATTCTAATCTTCATGTCAAAATCTGCTTTCCAGACATATCAAAGTGTCATTTTGAGTGCCAGATCCAAGACAGCAGATGCTAAGATGAAGTTTTGAAGCTAGATGCCTTACCACCCAGTTGGAATGTGGAACTGTTGGCGCATGGAATACAGGTAGACCTTGGCACTAGCAGGGCAATTATTTAAATGTTCATTGATGGAGAACTGGGATGACATGCCTATGAAAGGGAATTGTGCCATTAGTTGGTGTCATGTATCAAGCATTTGAGAAACAGTAACTGTAAGGACAGTACATTTGGATAGCTATTGATAAGATTGCACTCTGAAGAAAGATAATGGAAAGCTGAGAATGATTAATTGGCAATAAAAGCTAAGTGTGAAAACAAGGGGACTCCTCTGGTAATGTGTAAAGAGACTCTCATTTCTTTCACTGGAAATGCAGAGAAAGCAGAAGGCTGACTCCAGAATGAAGTCAGCCTCCAGAAGGCTGACTCTGAATGAAGGCTGGTCTGCCACACCAAGGTAAAAAAAAAAACCCTGCTATACCCAGCCCCCTTCCTGCCCAAAGACCATATTGGATTCTTGGCTTATGAGGTAAGAACTATTATAGTAGGAATAGCCAAGTGAAAGACCCTAAAACTTTCCCCTATCTTCCATATTTTATTATTAAACTAATATATATGATCAAAAAAATATCTTGGGTAAATGTCAGAAAATAACACATTCCTAAAGCCCTGAAGAATTAATTTGTGTTGAACCTACCATATCTCCATTTAGTTTATCAATCTGGACCTTGCAAATACTAGAGTCCTGAAGGATGACAATGGATCATTTAAACTCAACCAAGTAATAAATCAGTTGCAGCCACTTTGCTTGAAGTGGCATCTTTGCCAAAATGTATTAATCAAGCTTCAAGTAAATAGTATTTGGCCATTGATCAGATGTATTATTTTTCATTTCTGTCCAAAAAGAGGAACTGAAAATATATTCATTTGACTGGATGGTAGTGTTTATCATTTTGTTCCAAAGTTCTGTCAACTCTCCCTTCAGCTATCATAATAAAGACTAGGTAAACATCTTAAAGAATATTATGTTGGCCAAATGTATTGATAATATCATGCTAAACAGAATGAATAAACAAGAAATGGCTCATGGGTTGGAGAAATTGGTAAAAACTCTTGTACTCTAGAGAATGGAGAATAAAACCAACAAACATTCAGGGACTCTCTGCATCTTCTACAACATACACCTCCTCCAAATTAAATGACAAATTATTTATTTTGCAATTTCTGTCATAAGGAAGAAAACCCAACATCTTTGTAAATCTTTTCAAGTTGTTATTACAGCATTTCCCACATCTAGAAACACAGCTATGACTTATATACTGGGTGATACAAAAGGCTGTCAAATTTGAGGTAGGGCCAGGGCAAGAAAGGGTCCCAAAGAAAATCCAGTCTTCAGTGTGAATGCTTTGCCACTTGAGCTATATGACCTGCCAGGCCCTGTGGTATGAAGTATCAGTGGTCAAGAACTATTCCATGTGGACTTTATGATAAGTCCCAGAACAGTACAGGTTCACAGGACTTTGGGGTAAAAATATGCCATTTGAAACAGAGAATTATACATCTTTTGCAAAAGAGGTCCTGGTGTATCACCAAGTTCTAGCAGAGACAGAGTATCTGACTATGAGTCACCACTACTAATTTGGACAGAACAGTCTGTTATAAGCTGGATTTCATCAGAGCTCACTGTGTCATAAGGTAGAGCACATCTAACAACTAACATAGATGACAGAATGGAAAATGTTCATCCGGATCAATCACAAACAGGATGAAGGACACAAGAAATCTGGATGAGCATGTAGGCCAGATACCCACTTTGTCCACCCATATTGACCCAGCAGCTCTCATTCAGTCTGCATCTATGGCACCATGGGCCATTCTTTATACCACTGGACAGAGGAGGAAAAAGTCCAAGTATGCTTTGTAGGAGGTTATATTGAAAATAGATACACTGTAGTACCAAACAGTATCAAATATACTATTCAGACATATTTTTTTTTTGAAAGAGAGTGAGAAAAAGTCCTTTCAATGGTTAGAGTTTCAGGTAGTATATCTAGTCTCCTACTTCATGGCTTAATGTATGAAACATATACAAATGGATGAACAGTGAATGACTTGGTTGTCTTGTCTAGGCCCTGGAAGGCAAAAATATTAGAAACCTAGGGACAAGGAAATCTGGAGAGGGCTACATGAATGGACATATGGTATGAACACAAAGTATGAATATATTTGCATTGCATATTAATACCCACCTGAGTGTGTATCTACTATAGAAGAGGCACTGGACAACCAAATAGATTGTTGAAATCAGCCAACTTTTGTCCTTGTTCATTCCATTGCTACACATAGATATGTGAAATGGATAGCCACGATTGCAGGGAGGCAAGTTCTACACAGGCACAACAGCACTTCAGAAGTGCTGACAACTGCCAGTAGCAGAGTCTAAAGCTGAGCTACAAATACAGCATCATACTTTGGGAAGACCAGTAGCTGCTTGGTGGCACGGAAAGAGCTGTGGTTCATTTTTACAGGAATAGAAACATATTTTAGATAGGGGTGGTTTACCTTTCTGCCCACAGGGATTTGGCCAATACCACTATTAGGGGACTTATAGAATGATTCCCAAGCAAGGATCCCTTTGTATCAGACCAACAGACACACTTTATATCAAAGGTGGTACAGGTAAGTGCCTGTGACCACAGAATTCATTGTTCATAATGCATACTGCGTTACCCAGGATTTGCCAGCCTGGTAAAATAGAGGGCCCACCTGAAGACATAATTCAAAAATAATACAAGGATGGGGTTTTATCCTCTAGGACAAAATACCTTGAATCAAAGATCTTTTGATAGTGCTATGTCCCTAATAGGTGAAATATATAGTTCAGGGACCAAGTGTGGAGCAAACAGGAGTGACCCCACTAGCCATCACTCCCATTGATCCATTTGGGAAATTTGTACTTCCTATCCTGTGAGTTTAGAGATTCCTATTCTCAAAAGGGAAGTATTTCCATGAAAGGACACATCAAAAGTCCCACTGAACAATAAACTAAAGCTGTCATCTCAGCATTTGGAGATCCTTATGTCAAAGAACAGAAGGTAAAAAGATGAATTTCCATTTTGATGGAAATAGTGGTGCTGATCAGGAGGAGGAGGTAGTGTTGCTGTTACACATGGAAACATGAAGGACTACACCTTGCACCTGAGTGATTCACTTGGGTACTTCTTGGTACTCTTTTTGCCCTACATTGACTATAAATAGAAAAGTACAGTAACCCCGATTAGACAAGGGCATAGTGATAAGATCTCAGGAATAAAGGTCTGAGTCATATCATCAAGCAAATTATGGAGACCAGAAGGAGTGCTAGTTGAGGTTGAGAGGAATCAAGAATAGATAGATAGTAGAGGAGGGGGAAAAAGACCACCTATCACAGCACTGAGACCACCTCTAGCAGAGGAAGCTCTGGTTCTTCTCACTACCCTTCCTCTTCCAAGCTTCCCTGGAAAGAGAGATCTGCCAGAATCCTGGAGGAGTTGTCCCCAGAACCTATAGGAAGAAATGAATTCAAATGGTGCAAGAGTAGGCTGTAGTGAATGGTGTATAGTTAATGGGATATACTATCCCACTGCCTTTCATGAATGAAGAATTTAGTGTCCAGCTGCTGGCCCTGTAAGCCCTGTTTGAGAGTTGTTTCAGCTGAGGGAAATTGGCTCACCCAAGGTCATACCTCTCTCTTTCTGGTGGCAGCCTATATTCAGTGACTAATGGCATGGGGGAATATGGTCTTGGATCTTGCCCCACTTGGATCAACTCTGGACTGTCACCGTAAGCTGTGAGGCTGCTGGTAGCCTTGCATCAGGTTTCGTTTCTCTCTCTCTGCACAATCTGCTTTGGTGTTGCTCCCACTATTTCTCTGCAAGATTGGCCTAATCTAACATTTTTGCAGGGGTGGCAACCCACACTGCTGAGAAAAGTAAATCTAGACTAAGGGTGGAGGCTTGAAATTACTGGAGCTGTATTTTTTTCTCTTGTAAAGGTAAAGTTTGGACCTTGAAAAAGTGGGACAATTAAGCTCTATGGAACCAAGAGGGTAGGTTGTGTAGAGTATGTGTTTGGTTGGAATTGGGGGGTAACATTAGTGGAGAAAGGAGAGAAAAATTCATCACACATGAGGAGAGACTGAGAGAGAGAGAGAGACAGACAGAGAAAGAGAGAGTGTTGGAGAGAGTCCCTGACCTGCCTACTTTCCATTTTCTGGCTCTAGTTAATTAAAGCTCCGTGTACCTCCCTGACAATCTTCTGAAACAGAGACCTAGTTGTCCTCAATCTCCGTTACATACAAACAAGCAAACTGCTCTGTTAGCTAGAGGTGATTGCTCTCTTTGCAACCAAGAGTCTTCACTAGAACAATTATATAGTATCTTTGGCTTTTTTTTAAATATAAGAATCTGAACAAATGTTTTAGGTGCACAAAATAGAAATGAATTGAAATTTGTATTAGTCAGACAGTGACCCTTCGAGAATACTCCAACACTGTATGAGCTCTTGGCCTTCAAGTGAAGTAGAACTAGGACAGAATTATCACTCACATTATTTTTCTTGCATTCAAATGTCTTTGGAGCAAGGAGAATTCCATGAGAATGGAAAAGCTGCTTCATTTTTCCCACTGGGACATTTTACAAAGAGGCAGGTTTGGGAGTGAGGGCCAGAGAGAACAAGAGTGAAATCATACTAACATTATTTAATAAGCGTAAATTTATAATTAGAATTCTGATGAGTTTGTCACTTCCAATTTCAAAAATTAATCATCAGAGGGAAGAGTATTAGTGAGATTTGAGGAATGATATTGTACCATTATCAGAATAAAAATGGGAAGTTATTGGAGATGTGCCACCAGGCAAGAGTCTGTTTTTCTGGACGGGGTGCAGTAGCGTTGTGCCTGAATTCAGGATGCCTGTGAATGGCGCAGCAGGTAGCCATGACAAGAAGAAGAGGGTTTATTAACAGACCAATGGTTTTCATAGTGAGGGCTCTGGACCAGCAGCAGTACCAACCCCTGGGGACATGTTGGAATGTGTTCAAAATGCTCACCACGCCATCCCTACCTTGGGAGATGCCCTGAACCCTAACCTCCTGAAAATGGCATCCTGTGAACCCCGTTGACTTTGGATGTCAGCTGCTAGGTTTATTTGGTTTTATTTTCTCAGATTTGTGAGAACTACTCTTTGCCTCAGCTGTGGGTAGTTTATAGTTTATGGGGTCAGCTGAGGTTTACACTGCTCAGATGGTAAGGTGATGGGAAACCAGGAAGGGAGAAGTAGAGCAGGGAACATGAGCTAGAGTTGTACTTAACTCTCTTTCTTCTAATTTATCCTTGCACCCCTTTGAAATATAGGACATTTTACTTAGTGATAATGGTAAAAGATCTTTCTGGGACAAATACTTTAATTACGTAATCATATCTTTTTAACTAAGTTTATTTTCTAAACACTTTCCTTTTAGAAATTAACTGGAATATACAACCAGGATATGGTATGTATGGAGTCCATATATGGAGTTTATATATATCTTTCTGACTTACTGAGTTGTCTGAATCCATATTCTCCTACTCTGTAGACCAGCTAGATTCAATCTGGGTCAAAACCAAAAATCACCAGACTGAACCTAACCTCCAAAACGTAGTAGCAGGGCACAGAAAGTATGTATTTCTTTCCCCACCTTCTTAAAGTCTTCATGCATATTGTTGAGTTTTCTGAAAATTCCTCTATACAGGACAATGTCTACTTATTTCTCATTTATTAGATGGTCTACAGTTGTGTGAGAAAACTTGGTGTTAAAATGCTAACATCTATTATTATGAAGTAAGGGGTGAAAACCATTAGTTTTCATTGAGTCTCAAAGTACTATAACACTAATAGTAGGATAGCATTGTCAACGAATCACCAAATTTATTGAAATCTGAGCAAAAAACCCAAGAAACTACAGCCTCATAATCCCAGAGTTACTTAGCATTACCTGAGAAAGGAAAAAATGGCTAATAAATTATAATTAAATATGCACTTTACATGTTTTCCTACTGTCTTTTTCTTTTTCCTCTTAGGTTGTGTTTATTATTCCAAGTGAGTGAGGAAATGTAAGATTGATTGTAATCTAAATTTTATTTCTCAATTCCTAAAAGTTGCTTAGAATTTGGGTATCTGGGTGGATACATGGAACTTGCCACCAAGAGTACAAACTGGTTTGACTGGGAAAATAAGTAAGAAATGAGGTTCAAAGTCTCTGTCATCATCATGATCAGTGTATTTCATCTAGTTCCATCCTGTTCAGGTGTCCATGCAGAAAGCAGCAAATTCCTACCTGGTCCTTGCAACTTTTCATGGTTGTCTAACACTGTGTGATCCCCTGCTTTCTCTGCACACTTGCATGTACCACTACTTAACAATGATCAGCTACTGCCCAACATATCTTAACTATTTTGTTTTGACAGCTGGCTTGCAAGGCCCCAGAGCCCAGGGACACTCTAACCTACAGATGTTGGAGCCATAGATTCTTGTATAAGATGTTGGGGAAAATCTAGATTTGCTTCCTACTCACTTGGGTCAATAAATATTTATTATTTTTAATGTGCCATGCTAATAGCTCTCCTCAAAGATTTTCTCATAGCAAGAACAACAAAATGTTTCCCCAAGAATCTCAGAAGTCATGCAGTTCAGCAATATTCTAGAGAATGTTGTTCTCTAAGGCATGCTTAAAAAGAAAGCTATAAAGGGAGAAAAGAATATTACAAAATTAAGCAGAAGTAAATCGTGCCACATCAGAAAAGACGGCATACATAAGTAAAGAAAGCCAGATGGTTTTCTTCATTAGAAGATATGGAATCTGAAACTAACATGCAGAAGGAATTTTGGTTGTCAGCTCTTCTTCAATTCTAAACTTCACCTTCAAGTAGGAGTTAAATTGATTTTTCCAAAAAATTGTTCTAAATGCTTTATAATGATTTTGAGTTTGTTTTGGGAGATTAAGCTGGTATTTTCCTTATATATATCATATATTCCTGGCTTTGGAAATTAGTCCATGCTCTCTCTTTTTAAACAATGTTTCTTTTAGCTTATTAAATCTAGATATTGCATCTTGCTTCACATTTTTCTTTCTGTATTTTTCTGAGTCCGAAAGGGTCAGCGCTCCATGTTTCTCTATATCTGATATTTTTCTGGGATCACTGCCTATTTTTTCTTTTCCTATTTATTGTGTGTACTCTTGTTCTTGATGTCTTAAGACACTGTTATTGACTTCATTGCTTAGTGTCAATAAAATGCATAATTATAATTAAAACCCTGTCATGGAGATTGGTCACCATGTTTTTATTATAAAGTAAGATTTGGTGCTAAAGTAAAACAGTTCTATCAAAACCTTATCTACATTGGTTATGTAATAACACAGATTTGTAATGTATAAAATATGACAAATATTTGTAATTCTTGAGAATTCCAATGATGTCAAGCATATAGGAACTGTCCATAACTTGATAATAGACTTTATCAAAATATATTTTCTAGTATCTGTGATGTGTCTCTTTTGCAGTCCCATCACTCTATTATGAAACTATATGTAATACTTAAATCTGATATCCCTCTATTCCCTAGGAGAATGTCACTTCCTCATCTCAAAGACACATTTGTACCAAGGTAAGTGACTGAGGCTTTTTAAATGAGACAGAGCTAGTAATTACTCAGGTGTCCATTGCAGAAACCTTAAATTTGTATCTCCAGAAGCAACGTCGTTGCATAGGTGTCAGCTATTAAATGTCTATGAGCCCCTGGGGAATCAGTGGATGGGCTTAAGAGAGCCTAGAAACCCTCTGAAGTATTGGGTATTTGTGCATTTATTCATTTTTTTCTATATACATCGGGCATTCTATCAAATTCATAACAAGTTTAATAATCCTGATCCTAAAGGGAGCTAGCATAGGACAACTGCATGGAGACTTCAGTGGAAGAAACTGTGTTTAATTCATTGATGTGAATGTTAGATAATAGTGACCCCCAGGAAGGTGGGTGATAGTGATATTTACCTTCCAGACCATCCAATACTTTTTCATTTCCCATTGAAACTTACTAGTATCCAGATGTAGCATTCTTTCTTTCAGTTCATTTGTTCATTTATTCACTCATTCATGATTCATTCTATATGGAAAAGATTGTGATTTTATTGCAAAACATAATTATACAACAAATTTCAAAAGAAGGTCAAATAATTTTCAAAACCAAAATTTAAAATTTAATGACTTAGGCCAAAGATTCAATTATGTTTTGGAGATCTCAGAAGTATTAGGGGTGGAGGAATGGTTTCCTTCCTTATTTATTTTCTTTTATTCCTTTTTGTGATGTTTCCCCTTTTTTGATTTATTTTTTCTCTTTTTTTTTTCTTTCTTCTGATATTTTTGTTTGTTTTGAAGTTTCTTCTTCAGTGGAACTGGGTAAATGAGAGCTTTTCCTTTTTTTTTTTTAATTGACTCATCAATGTCTAGAACCTCAGTCAATAGTGGCATAGAAGGTAAGAAAACAAACAAACAACACTACCACCCCATCCAAGCCATACAAGTCAGTTCAGAAAGGATCCACTGCTCTTAGAAAAGGCTTCTGGAAAAGATTGTTGGCAGTTTTGTTATCCCTGGTGTCAGGAAGTTCATTGGAAAATCCCCTACATGTGTTCAAGATGCTTTGGAAAATTAAAGAATCTAATCTCCAGGCAGAGGGATGCAGTGGAAATTATTTTGGGGTATTAATTGATTTTACATTTGATAGGAAATAAAGGTGCAGTGAAACCCTCCTGGATGTCTTTTGGTGCTCTGAGTTTTCCAGTTCAGTGAAATAAGTAAGAGTTGGAGCACTATCTTACCTAGAGAAGGGCAAAAATATATTTTTTATAGGCTTTGGAACACAGGGATTTTTTTTTAATTTTTTAAATTTTTTTATAAACATATAATGTATTATTAGCCCTAGGGGTACAGGTCTGTGGGATTTTTAATGCTAAAGTACTCTGATATGATCTGTGCTGTTTTCTTCTCCCAACCCTATCCTCCAATCACTTATTCTTTGTGCCTACATAAAATGAGAGAGCTCCTGAAAAGAACCCTGAATTTACCCAATAAAATTAAAAGACAGTTATTCAAACAAAGAAGCTATCCTGTTCAAATTCCTATCACATGTAAATTTATTCAAAAAACCTCTTAAGACGTGGTTTGCTTAAACACTACCAAATAGACTGAAATGTAGGTTCTGCATGAGGGCTTTTGAGGCTTGGAGGATGCTGATGCTTCAGGATCTCTGTGCAGGGGAATAGTGAAGAGTCTTAGGGATCTCTGAGCAGGGAGATCGTGATGGAAAACCACCCAAGCTGGGTAGATAAATATAGATTGGCACACTTGTTTTTGGCCAATGTTCTCCAGATGTCCACAAAGCAAAGAGCTACCTCCTTGTGCATCCTCCTTGACTGAGTTCACATTAGTCTTCAAAGGGGTTTTGAATTGCCCTTTTACTGATTCCTTCATAAGTGTCCGGAACCAGAGTAGAGAGTATTTGGAAGTAAGTGCTGGTATAACACAGGGACTTCTTTGGTAAGCCTTCCTTCAGAAAGTAAATCAGGTAAATACGCCTTCCTTCCATAATGCTAGGCTCCTTTCTGACAATCTGTATCCTGTTCTAACCCTTCCCATGCAACATTCTTTAACCCCCTGCTACTCAGTGTTTCCACACTCTCCCTCTGGACACACCAGACTGATCAGAGACCTTACGTAGTCTCATGTGCCTTTTCAGTCCAGTCATTTGGTATCTTGGCTGGATGTCAGTGAACTTCATATGCCGAACAAGTCCTGTCTTATGGCTAAAGAGGGCGTTCTCATCCCAGGTAAGATGGGGTGGAAGTGATGGGAGGTTCTCCAACTCTTGTTGTACCTCTGTCCAATAACACACCTGTGGTCTTATTTTCTTCTGAAGTTTTTAATACAAACAGTATGATGATCATGAGAATTAAATTTTTTTTGCTTCAGTAATTGACCAAGTCTTATTTACATAAAAACTGTGTACTACTCTTTTTAACAAATATTAGTCACATATCTTACAAAATAAAAAACTCAGCCCTCTTAGTTTACAAAAGTACATGATTCTCCTTTTTTTAGGCATCCCTCCACCTTACCTCTCAATGAAGTTATATATTAATTAACAATGCTTCTACAGTTCAGATAAATGGCAGCTTCTTCTCAAATTTCTTTCTAATCCTCAGTCTTTTCCCTTTTATCCAGAGAAAGGAGTTTGGCGTTTCCTATCAAATTAGAAATTATGAGACACCGATTCTTTAGATATGATGGCCAAGGATTATGTCAAAGACTTAATGTATTGAGATTTTAAATATCTTTGCCTTTGAAACCTTGGTCTTCAGTTTCCACTTAGCTTTTCTAAGATGGATTTATGGTTCAAAAATTGAAAATTAGGACCAAGTCTTGAATTATATTCAGAGCTTGAAGGTAATCTGTCATGATAGTTAGTGTGATCCAGCCATTAACCAGACCTGTCCTCATAGTGCATATTCCCTCATGATATAATTTAATCAACTTCACTGGATCTACACAATACCTAGTAATATATTTATGTGAACAGGTGAGTGCTCCTAGACTCTTTTTAAATTGATAAGAAACTCACCTTATTTTACAGTCTCCAGAGGTATATGTAATGGTGATGATTTACAAAGTTATAGGAAAAGACTGACTAATAGGAAATAATTGGTTCTAAATCCACAGAGTTCTTGGGCAAGGTGGACAAAGGATCTGGCCATGTAGTTAGTGAATAAAAGAAATACAGCACTAAGTACGTATGTTATAAAATAGATGATCTTTGTCACGGTATATAAAGTCCACAGAATATTTGCTTAATTTGGTTTCATTTTTGGTGAAGGTTTTAAAATGCACATTTAGGAGCCTGTGTGGCTCAGTTGGTTAAAGCCTCTGCCTTCAGCTCAGGTCATAATCTCCGGGTCCTGCGATCAAGCGGCCATCAGGCTCTCTGCTCTGCAGGGAGCCTGCTTCCTCCCCACACTCTGCCTGTTTGTCTGCCTACTTGTGATTTCTGTCTGTCAAATAAATAAATAAAAATCTTTAAAAAATAAATCCAAACAGCACATTTAAAAAATAAATAAAATGCACATTTAAACATAAAGCAGTACAGGCAATTTTACATTTTTTTCCAGTTTTCTCAACTTGCTATATACAATGACTACGTATGATTATTGTGTTGTGAATGAGTCACTATATCAAAGTAAAAGCATTTCTGATATTAAAACTTCATTCTTGTTTCCTAAGAAATCTAATCAAAGTGATAGTAACATATTCTCACAAAGGATAGTCTATGAAATGATGGAGTACCTTATTCACAAGTCACAATAAAATAATCAGAAGATTATTACACTTCATAGAATCCTATGCCCAGTGACAATACCTGTGACAATGGTAGCCATAAGCACTTGGGAAGGAAGGTGTATGAATCATTGAACAGACACTATTGTCATTAATAATAAACACTGGGAATAAGTTGTTAAGGTTTTCATCATGACTGCTACTGTTTAGACTGTAGATTTATTTTCAAAGTTTGAATTGATGACCACATAAAATTAGGAACAGCACCCACAGAAATAGCAAAATGTAAGTTAATATATTATTGAGGCCTTGAAAACTAGTCCTTACTAATTATTGTAATGCATAGATATTTACATTTTGTGGTTAACTGCTGAAACAATTAGGTAGCATTTTCTAAACAGTGATATGGAGCTATTAAATTTCCTATACAATCCCCTTGGGGCTGTTTTTAGTCAGGAATGGGAGGTAGATAGAGGGGTCAGATGCCTTTCTCCTCTTATTTCCTACCTAAATCCTAAACTACCTTTGAGGCATGTTTGATGACTTTCTTTTCCAGGATGCTTTCTTTGGCTCCTAGACCCTCTGTTCTCTCAAGTCCCAAATTGTTTATTATTTGGAACCTGACTTTTGGCACTTAGCCACATACAGCCTGACACTGATGGACTTCCCCATAAAGATTATAAGTTTATTGAGGTCAGAGGCTGTTCATTATGTTAGTTTTTATTTTTCAGGGCACATGGCATTGTGTACATGACAGGCACTCAATGAAAATTTGCTGAATTATATGCAAGTAATATTATCATAGCATTTTTGACCTTATGAGACATTCAGAAATCATTTCATTCAAGTCCGAGTTTTGTAGATGAGGAAAATGAAGCCAATAGAAGTTAACTTCTTGATCAAGGTCACATGACTAATGTATAATACAAAAATAATCAAGCACTTTATTTTCTTAGGATGTAGATGTCTCATTCATATTCTTACTTACCCTGTTTGTTTTCCTACAGACTTTGCTGTTCACTGAAAATTCAAAATTACACCTCATGCCCTGTACTGCTGGGGTAAGTGAGAATTTGACATATTTGTAGTTCTCTTTACAGCTCTGATGCTGTGATTAATACGCACAAACACATTTGCTAATGCTTGTGATCTTCTAATTAGATAGTTTTAGGTTTCGTCATTAAACTTCTATCCTTTGTCCTAAACAGAGTTATTGCATCCCTCTGGTCATATAGAGCTCTGTTTCTGCGCCAGTTTTGTTATTTTCCACAATTAGACCTATATTGTGGTTTGATGAATATATGTTTATCTCCCATACTATTCTGGACTTGCTTGAGGGTGAGAGAATCATATAGTAATCACCTTGACTTCTCTATATCACTAGTCCTGTGCTTTGAGTACAGCAAGAACTTCAAAAATGCTGAAAAATGGTTTTTCAGTCTAATATGATTTAATGATGATTACAAGAATCTGTTCTGGAGAAATCAGACTTCTTGCATGAAAATGCTGCCCAAATCATACTGCTTCTTATCTTAAAAGAATAGTTATAATACATTACTTGTCAACACAAACCAACTAACCTATTTCCTAAAATGTGATTAAAACCCAATAAAATATCTACTTAGAAGTAACTACCAGGTTAGGAAATAAAAAGCTTAACCATTTCGTATGCATTAGGACAGATGAACTTGTGAAACTTGAGTTGAACTTGTGGAATCACTACATTGTACACTTGAAACTATTATTGTGTGTCCACTATCTCAAAACAACAACAACAACAAAATCTTGACCATCTCTCCCTTATCACTGAACCACTTAGTAAGGCTGTTCATAATGTTCTGTGTACAGTAACATGTACAGTTTTAACTCCATATCATAAATATCATATTTGTGATAAAGTGTAGAAATGGATACAGGGCAATAAATATAGTTGTTAGAGAAAAAAGCAAATACAAGTTTACAATAAAAATTTCATTTCTTGTAATGAACTTGTCATTTGCAGCTTGAAGAAAGTTGAGAATGAAACTGGAAAGAAGGGTTGAAGCCTTTGTTTATTAAAGGTTATAGAAGGAAGTAGTGTGAAGCATTGGCAAGACCAGTTGACAAACGGCAATTTTTGGTAAATATCAGACTCAGAGGCACTGGTAAAGAGGCACCATCTTTCTGAGGCTTCTCTAAAGACTCCTGAACAGGAGCCTGAGATGAATCTTCAGGGAGCTTGCAGAAACTTTAAGATGCAAACAAAACAAAACAAAAATAAAAAACAAAGCAAAAAAACCCCACACCACCTTAAAACAAGCAGC
This sequence comes from Mustela nivalis, assembly GCF_964662115.1. NCBI lineage: Eukaryota > Metazoa > Chordata > Mammalia > Carnivora > Mustelidae > Mustela > Mustela nivalis. The sequence goes on along the minus strand of NC_139024.1, from coordinate 57,016,474 downwards.
CAACTTTGCTTATTTAAAAGAAGAAAAGTTTTTAACCAGGATTCTTGTCTTATCACCACTACCTCCCAGCATGTTTGCCATCCCATCTGTATGACTCCTTGTGCCACAGTCCTCTCTTCGGATCCACTCTCTCAGCATCAGCAACAGCAGGGCCACTCCCATGCCCTTTAAATTCCACGTGATGCTGTTTTCTGAATGTAACTTAAGACTTTTATCTGTACATCCTGTTGTTACTAATGTTGCACTGAGTTTTAATGATCTAAGGATGAATTTTTTCCTTTATCAGTAATAGGAAAGCGTATTTAAGGAGATACGTGTTTATGAAGTTTGTATGTTAAAATCTAAGAAATGACTGAAACAGGATATAGTCTGTGGAATATATATGAAACTGTCTCAGCTTGCTTTGTTCCTCTTCATGGGGCATATCATTCTTCCAAGGGAGTAAAACTCTCACGTCATTAACAATATTTATTGGGTGCCTAAAATGTTTATAGCACTGTCAAGAGAATTGTGGAGGAAATGCTGACAGTTCAGGTAAGTATCCTGAGATAAGGTCTGTTCAGATTCAGCTGCACAAAACGGTGGGAAGGGATTGTATCCACAAACAAGATGCAGGAGTCCAGTGGAGTGGGGTTCTGTGTCACAGAGGGAATAGTAGCATCTGGAAAGAGTGGGTGGCATCTTCAGGGTAAAGGTAAAAATTGAGCATGAACAAGTCAGCACGCTTACTTAAAAGTAAATTTATTCTTTATAATGACAGGTATTCCCATGTGGGTAGGGGAGAGGTGATTCTATTTGAGAGATGGATGTTCAGTAGTAGAGAATGGACTTGCATTGAAGTGGTTCTTTGAGAACTGCAGCGTTATTAGGGATAATGCCTTGAGGCTTTGATGTGGAGAAAATTCAAAGGCCATGTTGTTATGAAGCTTTCTGTTTTCAGTTCCTTGAAAGAGGGGAAATAGGAAATGGTGCCAGAAACACATCATAATTAAACTACAGGAGCACTAATTTGGGGACTTAAATTCTTGCAAGGAACTCTGCCTTAAGGTAGCATGGACTGCATAAGTATAGGTTGTTAGGGTATAGGAAATAAACAAAACCATAGTTAGCACATACTGAGTGAATATCTGTTGTTTGCTGCCTAGCATCCACTGCCCTCTCCAGAATTTCTTTTGGTCACCACCCCTTATTCGCAGCCATCAAGGCTGTGTGGTTTTGACTTCACTGGTGTCTCCAGACTGTCTTGAATCTATCAGTGTGTCTCTTTTCTTCAACTGATTGACTGAATCAAGGATAGTCATATTATACCAGTGGACAGAATTCAATGTGAGATGTTGACTGGGAAGGCACTACGGAGAAATGTCTACAAGAAAAAAAGAGGCTTTTTCTCTTTCTCTCTTCTTTGGACAACATAAGGAAGTAAGGTCTAGAACTGACATTGTGACTTTTGATCTTTTTTGTTGTTGTTGTTTGTTTTTGTTTATTCTGTTTTGATTTGCTTTTGGCTTTGGCTTCCACAAGAAGAAAAGTTGGAGCTCTTGGAGAATGGAATGGATGCCTCTGGGTGGGTCAGTGGTGGACTGGGGTAAAACAAACACTGGCAGAGTATATAGATAGAGAAACCAGGCCTCTGGTGACAGTGTCAAGGCTACTAGATCAAGCTGAACCCTAAAGCTGACCTCTATAGGGATGAAGACTATTCCTGATATAGTCATATTATAGCTCTTTTAGGTATTGTTTGTCATGATTCTATGTATACACATGTGTTCTCTCTCAAGGATGTGCACTCTCTCTTTCAAACGAATAACAATACATGTGTATTGAATGTGGGAGTAGGCACAGCAAAGGCCAACCAATTGGTAAAAAGACAGTTGTAAAAACGAGCATAGAATGGCTCAGAATAGAGTGAGGCCAAGTCATCTTACAATAATGAAACGACCTTATGTCAATCTCAGTACACTTAAAATTATTCTGGAAAATGCTATTGAAGAAACTGAAAGATTCTAAATTAATGATAGTTCAAAACCACCTGAATCAAGAGAAATGCACAAAGGTCAGTACTTCTCTATACGAGCAACAACTGGTAAGCAAACATAATGGAAAAAAAAATTCCATTTTCAATAGCACCCCATACCCATTAACTAATTATGAACGAATATAAAAAGGTCCTATATGAAGAAAATTACAAAAGCCTAAGAAAGACATAAAAGAATATTGAGGTACCTTTTAGCGTAATGGAAGGAGTCATAATTGTAAAGGTATAAATTCTTCTTAAATTAATATTGTAACACTATTACAATATATACTTGAATGACTTGTTAAAATTTAAATGATTTTAAAGAGGAAGAATTTATTTGTGAGAATAGATGGTTTAGGAATTGTTATTTTTGTCTAAGTATTAGAGAAGGTCTCTTCTTTCCAGGCCAACATTAATTGAGTCTTTTTGTAGAGCAATAAGTGAAACTGTCAAGAAATTTGAGATAGACATCAATTTGAAGGGTTTTTCAATAAAACTATTTTATTTTCTCCCCAGTATAATAGTAAGTTAAAATAAAGCATCACCTGAATTGAAGGTAACCTTTTCTAGAAACCCTATTAAATGTTCTAGAGGAATTGGGGATTTATTCCCCCATCTCATGTGTGACTGTGGTTACAGCATCCCCTCCAGAGGGACCTACTCACCTCTTTAAAGACCAAATAGCCATTTAGTGATATCATCAATTACAAATTTTTTTCTCCTTTGATGCACTGGAGGAACATTTCCTCAGTCTTCCAAACAAAAATATGAAACTCCCAGACTCAATTTTTATGATAAGATGTAGCCTGAGAACAGATTACTCTCTCCCTCTCTTTCTCTTATTAAGATGTGTGTAAGTCATCTCATGAGAAGAGAATGACAGCCTAAGCCTGGCTACACTCTGCTCCCTGAGTGACAAAGGGTCATAGCAAAGAAAGTACTTTCACATTCATGTTCACATTTCATATTCATTCAGTAGATGTTTACAGCATTGGTTATCAAAGAAGTGCAAGTTAAATCAAGGAGATAACTGGTTTTGGTCAATCATTTTTATAAAGATAGGATAATAAAGCTGCTGATGGGTAATGAAAGAAGCATAGCTATGTACTGGCAGTAAGTATGCATACTGGGGCAACTTTCTGGTGAGCAATCCAGCAATGCACATTAAGACATTTTAAAATCTTCATCATGTCTTACCCAGTAATTTCCCTTCTTCTTTTTTTAAAAGATTTTATTTATTCATTTGAAAGAGAGAGTGCACATCCTTGAGAGAGAACACAGACAGTGGGTAGGGATAGAGGGAAAGGGAGAAGAAGACTCCCTGATGAGCAGGGAGCACAACTCTGGACATGGGGCTCCATCCCAGGACCCATGAGATCATGACCTGAGCTGAAGGCAGACATCTAACCAACTGAGCCACCCAGGTGTCCCAGTGATTTTACTTCTAATATTGTCTCCCATGAGATAAGATATGCACCTAAAGATTGACAAGTGCTTATTTTCCTCATTTTAAAGTAAAAAAATCTGGAAAAAGAGACATTAAACATTTAACAAGAAATAAATGAAGAAAGGGCCCTGAAGAAATGACATGCAGCCCTTAAAAATTAAAACATATTTTTCCTGCACATCATTTATAATTTTTAAATTGAGCTGTAATACATTTGAAGTGCACCAATCTTAAATCCAAAATTCAGTAACTTTTATATACACCCATAACCGGCACCCTGATTGAGAGCAACTTGTGGTATGTCAGAGGACTCCTCCGATTGCCTTCTACTCAGTATCACCCCCCAAAGGTAGTCGTCATTTTCCCCATTGATTACAATTTTCCCGTTCTCTAACTTATGTAAAGAGAATTGCACATTATACACTTTTTTGTGCCTGCTTTCTATGATGCTGAATGTAATTATAGTTCATTCATCTTCATTGATGCATACTGTTTCATTTTATGAATATATCAAAATTTGATAATCCATCCTATTGAGGGATATTTGAGTTGTTTCCAGTTTGGAGTTATTGTGAATAAAGTTTCATCTTTTTTTTTTCCCCAATCATATTTTTGAACATTAAAAATGCTAAAATAAAGTGCTAATTTAAAAAACCTGAAAATACACATCTGATGAAGAATTAGTTTGAGAAATTCAGCTATGCAGAAAGAGATTGGAAAGAAGTGCAGGAAATATCTGACTGTGGTTATATTCCAATGGTAGTACTACAGATAGGATCGTGCATGAAAAGGATACTAAAATGGGACTCTATTTCAGTTTTGGAAAAAGGACCCCAAGGTATGAGTACAGGTGGATTTAGGCTGTAGATATCCTGCATTTTGGCTATTAAGATATTGAAGAAGAAGTGCCTTAGAAAATAAGCAAGAGAATTTGATCAGGGAGAGGAATCTCCATCTGCAGCAGAGGAATGATTTTCTCCAAATCTTAGGATATAAGATTAATAAAGAACACTTAAAAGTCCTCATGCATGTCACAGTTGCCCAATGTCAGACAGAAGTAGAAGGAATATCATGCTGTGGCCCAAAATGACAGAGTAGGTTTGGTGTGGGGATAAGGATGCACTGAGGGTTGGGTCCATGAATACCAATAGTGGGGCAAGGATGCTTCTGTGTCTTGCTTAGTGGGCTACTCTGAGGACATTGGTGGTGACCTATATCCTCTGCTAGAAGAGTGTTTGGAGAGCTTCGTTAGAGGAAGAGACTGATGGACTCTCAAGGGGTATGGGAGGAAAATTAGTGGCCTGCTCAAGGAAAACATCATTGGCTGTATTCTAAAAAGCACAGCCTTGTGGTAGATATTAAGGAGGGCACGTATTGCATGGAGCACTGGGTGGGTGTGATGTATAAATAATGAATCTTGGAACACTAAAAAAAAAAAAAATTAAATTAAATTTTAAAAAAGAGTACAGTCTAATGATTCTAATGAGGTCTCCAAAGAACCCGTAGTGGGTACCACTGAGGGAAAAGGTCAGCTTTCCTAACCTACCAGACCTGGAAGAAACCATTACCAACTGCACTGGGATCACTCAGGACAGGCTTTTCTAGATTCTTCTCCCAACTTCTGCTTCTCTGATTTAGAGGCACCAGACAACTTAGATAGCCAGAGAAGGGAGGGAATGTGAGGGCTGGAAGCAAAAGAAAGAAGTCAACCATCTTCTCCTATCACAACTATAGGCAGAGGAGGGGAGTTTATATATTTAAAAAGCTTAGGATTTTTATTTTTATACAGAACTATGCACTTAAATTACTGCAATGAGGTAATTATTATAACTAACAGTGACAAGGACTCATTTTTATTATTTAAGAATGATAATAAATATCATAAAACCTGCCTTAAATTTCAACAGAGGACTGAAAAGGAAGCAACCACAGAGATTAATCTAAATATCAGTAAGGAGAAAAATAAAGTTTTATTAAGACTGTATTTTCGAGATTCCTGTTGCCACTTATGTATGTTTTCCAAATTTTATGCAATAGCATTTGGTAATTTTTAAATAAAAATGAGTTAAAAATAATTCTTAGCAAAAGAGAATGAAATACATAGCATGGACAAATAGAAACAAAGAGTCAGAGGGTTAACCAAACAGTGGCATATCCTCGATCAGTAGAATTTGTCATGTCTTATGACAACTTAACTTCCAATGTTTGAGAAACTTCTTATATTATGAGTCCTATCTTCCCACAGTATAAACAGGAAATTCACTTTTCCAGCCTTTCTTATAGTTAGGGTACAATCAGAGGACCTCAGCTTCACCAATCAAATGCATCCACATGAAACCTTGCATTAGAAGAATGTAACTTGAGGAAACAAGCACTGTGAGTAGATTCTAACTTTTCTGGCATGAAAGCCAGTGGAGTTGTTTTGTTTTCTCTGGAATCAGTGGATGAGTCTCTTGTGCTCAGCATCAGCAGTGTAGACAGCAGTATCTGTGCCCAGCAGGGGCAAAAATAGGACATCATCCTCTCCCATGGTGTGATTGGTATTGGCTTCGGCGTGTAGTCTCCAAGCCTCTGGCCTTTTGAAGATTCAATAAACTAACTGATGCCCTTTAATAAATGGTTCTACTACTTATGCTAGTAAGGGTGAATTGTTTTATTTTCATCTAGAGGAGGAGATGCCTTGGACAAAGTATCCTTCACTCTCCTCCCCATGGAAATGTGTGCATTGAATTACCAAGGCCTGATGCCATTGAAACACTTAACTAACTCCCTTGCTCATGAGACAGTTTTGTGATTATCATTTGTGTCTACTAGGAGAAAATGCACTGAAAATGCTGATGTGTTCTAGGCATTAAGACAGTCATGTTTCTCATTTTTAATTCATAAATTATAATTCTGGTTTGTACACAAGTCTTTTGTAAGCTTTCTTTATTATGAATTTGTCCTAAGAGATGGATTTAGTCTCTATATGCTGACAAAATCAAATCGCTAAATTTAAAAGCTAGGATTACAAACTGGGTCTTGTTATATTTTTTCTTTAAATTAGTTGACCTCTTATAAAGACACAGTCATGTCCATTTCTTTGTGACACTTTGATACTGCCATGAGATTTTCCTTTCAATATTTACAGTTATTTATATAAGCTCAAGAAGAATTACTTGTGTGATCCTTTTGGTCCTGTTGAATATATCAATAAAATACGCTTTTTAAAAGGATAGAGCAGTTCACCTTTAACAAAATTTTCTACATAATGCTTTAAAGTTTCAGTTTGATCCAAGCAGCTGCTCCCTCTTCATGAGCCCGTCCAACCTAAATGGAAAAAAAAAAAAAAAAAAAAAAAGGAATAAGACTCACCTTGGAGTTAAATTCAAGTTTATAGCTTTACATGTAAAGTGGGGAAGAGGAGCAATGAAAATAACAAGTCAATTTGGATACGGAATCAATAATCTCTCCAGAAAATAAGACAGATCTTCATTTTTCAGAATTCTTTTTATAGGTATGATTCTCTTTTAATATTTAAACAATCTTATCAAGTGTTATGGGACTCCTTGCACCTGAACTACAATCTTTTGTTTGGTCAAGATATCACAATTTCTTCCATATTCTTTCAAATAATTGAATCAACATAAAATATTGACTCAGTGACCAAGTAAATAAGGGGCTTGCTGAGAGATAGTGATTCAGATGCGATGATTGTGATTTAGTCTCAAAAAGTTCTGTGAGAAGCAAAAAGTAAAAGTGTGTATGTGTAAGGATACTTCAGAAAATTAACAGTACACTTGAAAATGGGTTGAGAAGGAGTAGAGATTGCCTGACCTAAATAAAGCACAGAAGTCATGTAGGAAGCATTAAAAGTGACTTTAGCTATCAGAAAGTAGATGGTTCTTTTATGCAAAGTTGTCCTATAGAAATCATTAAAATCAGGACACTTCAGTCAATTGGTCTTAACTTAAATTTGATAGAGCAAAATCAGTTGATGGAATAATTTTGGAACAGATGAATGGACAGATATTTTTTGAACATATCAGAGAAACAGTGGAATAACTGAAACTCTTTCATTCCTGGTGAGGGTGAAGAACATAGCAGTCACATTTGGAAAACAGTTTGGCAGCATCTACTTTAACAGATGCCTAATCTCTGACCCAGCAATGCTACTCCTAGATATATATCCAAGAGAATAAATACATGAACCGACAAAAATACAAGTGCAGAAATGTTCATAGCAGCTTTACTCATAATACCGCAACTGGCAATAATAACCAAAATATCTATTAATAAGAATGGATAAATAAATTATGGAATTCATAAATCAGAACATTACATAGGGAGAAAAATAAGAAGAAACTCCAGATACACATGATAACATAGATTAATTTCATAAATATAAAAGTGAAAGAAGCCAGAAACAAAGGAGTACAAATTGTATGATTATATTTTTATGAAGATCAAAACAAACAAAAAGAATCTATGCATTTAGAAGTCAGATAGTGACCACCTCTGAGTGAGGTATTGACTGGGAAGGAGCACATGGCAAACTTCTGGGGTTCTGGGAATGTTCTTAGTCTTGACAAGATGGTGATTGCAAAGGTGTATATACATAGAGCTGTACAGTTACAGTACGTGTGATTTAGAGTATGTTATACCTCAATAAAGTAATTTTTAAAAACATAATAAAGTCCGAGGAGAAAATCATACTTGGTTACATCTTTCTTTTTTTTTTTTTCTCACTTCTCAACCACTTTCAGCTTAGCATACAAATAATTGTACTATCAGACATTATTAAATAGAGCCAAAGGTTAATTGGTTCTCTACAGCTCAGCTGCTGGATTGTTGCTAGTCTTAGTTGGGAAGATCTTTTGCAACCACTATATTTTCCATTCCTTAAAACTAGTATCAGCAAGAGCCTTTCATATTATGTTAGCCACCTCTTCCTGAGTGGCATTTATCATAGCCAAAAACAACAAACAGAGACGTTTTTCTCATTAGTTTGGCTACCTATCATGATGACTTTATCAAAGCATCACTCAGGTAAAAATCAGTGGCTTGTCCATTCAACCATATTCTTGTCTCTACACAGGACTGTTGTGCATTGAACTGGCATAACTTAAAACTTTTTCCAGTTACAGTAAAATGCCAAGCTATATATTTGATCTAGAAAAAACTAAAACAAAAACCAAACAAATAAAAGCAAGGGGGAAAAAAAAGGATTTCAAACCAAATAAAAGAAACAGTAGTATGTAGCATCTGGAAAACTAAAGGATGGGAATAAAGTTTTGCTAAAAAACTAGGGATCAAATAAAATCCTACAAAAATAGATGCTGATCTCTCTACCCCATCCACCCCCCCCCACCTTGTTCCCAAGTGCTGGGAACCAGATTTATGACTTTCAGCTTTACCTGACCAACCAAGAAGAAAAGACCAATAGATGTCATTTAGGTAGACACTTCCCTCTCCAAATCCTGATTCTTCATAATTACCTTGCAGAGAAACAGTTATGAAACTTTCAGTGTCCCATTCTCAAAGATGAATGAACAATCCAGTATACTAGAGATTTCAGGAAAGATTTCAACATGAAAGAAACTAAAATAAAAAGAAATTTAAAAAAAAGAAAGAAAGAAACAGGAAACTAATGTTATTTTGAAAAATAACATTATCCATTCATCTGTGGATGGACATCTAGGTTCTTTCCATAGTTTGGCTATTGTGGACATTGCTGCTATAAACATTCGGGTGCATGTGCCCCTTTGGATCACTACATTTGTATCTTTAGGGTAAATACCCAATAGTGCAATTGCTGGGTCATAGGGCAGTTCTATTTTCAACATTCTGAGGAACCTCCATGCTGTTTTCCAGAGTGGCTGCACCAGCTTGCATTCCCACCAACAGTGTAGGAGGGTTCCCCTTTCTCCACATCCTCGCCAGCATCTGTCATTTCCTGACTTGTTGATTTTAGCCATTCTGACTGGTGTGAGGTGATATCTCATTGTGGTTTTGATTTGTATTTCCCTGATGCCGAGTGATATGGAGCACTTTTTCATGTGTCTGTTGGCCATCTGGATGTCTTCTTTGCAGAAATGTCTGTTCATGTCCTCTGCCCATTTCTTGATTGGATTATTTGTTCTTTGGGTGTTGAGTTTGCTAAGTTCTTTATAGATTCTGGACACTAATCCTTTATCTGATATGTCGTTTGCAAATATCTTCTCCCATTCTGTCAGTTGTCTTTTGATTTTGTTAACTGTTTCCTTTGCTGTGCAAAAGCTTTTGATCTTGATGAAATCCCAATAGTTCATTTTTTCCCTTGCTTCCCTTGCCTTTTGCGTTGTTCCTAGGAAGATGTTGCTGCGGCAGAGGTCGAAGAGGTTGCTGCCTGTGTTCTCCTCAAGGATTTTGATGGATTCCTTTCGCACATTGAGGTCCTTCATCCATTTTGAGTCTATTTTTGTGTGTGGTGTAAGGAAATGGTCCAATTTCATTTTTCTACATGTGGCTGTCCAATTTTCCCAGCACCATTTATTGAAGAGGCTGTCTTTTTTCCATTGGACATTCTTTCCTGCTTTGTCGAAGATGAGTTGACCATAGATTTGAGGGTCTATTTCTGGGCTCTCTATTCTGTTCCATTGATCTATGTGTCTGTTTTTGTGCCAGTACCATGCTGTCTTGATGATGACAGCTTTGTAATAGAGCTTGAAGTCCGGAATTGTGATGCCACCAACGTTGGCTTTCTTTTTCAATATCCCTTTGGCTATTCGAGGTCTTTTCTGGTTCCATACAAATTTTAGCATTATTTGTTCCATTTCTTTGAAAAAGATGGATGGTACTTTGATAGGAATTGCATTAAATGTGTAGATTGCTTTAGGTAGCATAGACATTTTCACAATATTTATTCTTCCAATCCAGGAGCATGGAACATTTTTCCATTTCTTTGTGTCTTCCTCAATTTCTTTCATGAGTACTTTATAGTTTTCTGAGTATAGATTCTGTGTCTCTTTGGTTAGGACCTAGATGTCCATCCACAGATGAATGGATCAAGAAGATGTGGTATATATACACAATGGAATACTATGCAGCCATCAAAAGAAATGAAATCTTGCCATTTGCGACAACATGGATGGAACTAGAGCGTATCATGCTTAGCGAAATAAGTCAAGCAGAGAAAGACAACTATCATATGATCTCCCTGATATGAGGAAGTGGTGATGCAACATGGAGGCTTAAGTGGGTAGGAGAAGAATAAATGAAACAAGATGGGATTGGGAGGGAGACAAACCATAAGTGACTCTTAATCTCACAAAACAAACTGAGGGTTGCTGGGGGGAGGGGGTTTCGGAGAAGGGGGTGGGATTATGGACATTGGGGAGGGTATGTGCTTTGGTGAGTGCTGTGAAGTGTGTAAACCTGGTGATTCACAGACCTGTACCCCTGGGGATAAAAATATATGTTTATAAAAAATAAAAAGTTAAAAAAAAATTAAAAAAAAGAAAAAAAAAAGAAAAAGAACATTAAAAAATTAAGAATATTAAAAATAATATTTTTCAGAGAAGATGTTTTCATTAGTTGGGAAGAGGATACTGTCAAAAAGTAATGGAGATAAGAAAGAGATCTTAGAGGGATGCCTGGGTGGCTCAGTGGGTTAAAAACCTTTGCCTTCAGTTCAGGTCATGATCTCAGGGTCCTGGGATTGAGCCCCGCACTGGGTTTTCTGCTCGGCAGGAAGGCTGCTTCCCCAATCTCTCTGCCTGCTTCTCTGCCTACATGTGGTCTTTGTCTGTCAAATAAATAAATAAAATCTTTAAAAAGAAAAAAAAAGAGAAAGACCTTAGAAGATAAAAAAAATACTATGGTAGAAATTTCAAAGAGATCTATAGAAGAGTGGAATGTAAAAGTTGGTCAATTCTTCCAGCAAGTAGGGCTAAAATATGAATAGATGGAAAGTAAGAGAAAGAACAAGTTAGTGAAGCATTTACGAATGCATAATATCTGATTAGTAGAAATTTTAAAAATAGATAAGTGGTGGTGGTGGTGGTGGTGGTTGGGGATGGTTGTCAAAGAGAATACAGAAAATTAGTCCACATTAAAAGGGCCCCACTATATGTCGAGCACAACAAATAAGAAAGGTCTTCTATCAATTTCTGAATAGCTGAGAAGAGGGGAATAATAGGTTTCATAGAAAGGACTGTGAATCAGATTGACACTGAACTTTTCAATAATATATTGGAAGCTAGAAGATAATGGGACAATGACATTAAGAACATCAAGAGAAAATTCTTTCTGACTTGGAATTTCATATCCAGATAACCATGTCTAAATGTATAAAAAACCCTTTTTCATATGGTCAAGATTCAAAAACTTTTTTCTCTCACAAAGTCTTTTTGGTCAAGCTAATGAAATAATTACTCGAAAAATAAATCAACAAAGTAGACATGCCATCCATAAAACAGGATTCAACAAAGGAGAGAGGACAGTGGCTGATGATTAATGGAAGTCCCTCTGTAGACAACAGAATACCAGGGAGAGAGAAATTGGCACATGTTGGATCAGAAGGAGCAAAGCTCTAGGAATAATCTCAGAAAGGGAAACAATGGATTTATTATATTCCTTGATGTGAATGACTGCACTGAATGGTGATATTCCCAGTTCTGTTGAAAATTTGGGAAGGTATTAGTGATGGGAAAGTGAAATTAAGAAAAAAGAGAAAAAGAGAGAAAATATAATCATTAGCCTAATTAACTTCTAGAAAATTAAATTATGTAAAAGAAAAGACATTATCATTGTATACTGTTTGGCTCAGCATGGAAATCACTGACATGGTAATAATATGCAGCAATGCAAACACTGAGTATTGAGAAGAAAGAGGATGTAAGTGCAGATAGGAATGAATGCTATGGCAAATTGTATTCTTCCAAGATTGCCCTATCAGTGCTTCCCATCCAAATGCTCTGCTGCTATGTAATCTTGCCAATCTTCCATCCAGAGATGGAGTCTAATCCCCCTTCTGACCTTATAACCCAGTTGTTACAAACAGATTGCAGTTGAGGAATGCTAGATGATCCCAGAAACTAGGTCAGAAAAAGACATATAACTTACATCCAGTTTTCTTGGTAGTTCTGCTTTCCGGGTTTTCACCTGCTATGGAAGAAGTCCACTGATCCAGAGACTGCAATGCTGGAGAAATCATATAGAGAGATAGAGACCATGTAGAGGCCTCCAAGACTTAGCTTCAGCAGACTCCAGCCAGGTAAGCCATTGCAGCAAAAATCAGATCTATAAATACCAAAGGTGACTCCTTCAGGATGACTCCAACTTCAGGTCCCATCTGACTGCAGCTATGTGGAAGACCCGGAGACAGCTGGGTGAGCCCACCTGAGCCTTGCAGAACCAAAGACCTGATTGGTGCTTAAGCTTTTGTGTCTGGGTGTAGATTTTTATAAAGAAATAGGTTAGACAAACAAGTGTTAAATCCTTATTTTCCATAGTTAGAAGTCAAAGAAGATGAGTATAAAGTAAAGAAGCCAAGAAACAGAAGTATAAACATCTAGTTTAGAAACATGGTTGTAAATATAAGAAGAAACAACCCAAAGAGATAAAAGTAGTTGCTTCTAGAGAATAGAATATGAAGGCTAGGAACAGGCGAGACTGTTCAGCCAGCATAATTAAATTTATCCATTTAGAAATTGTTTTATTTTCAAATTAATTTGTTTAGCCAGGAGTTTTTTAGGGTTCTTTTTGTTTGTTTTTTGTTGTTGTTGTTGTGTTTTTTTTTTTGATAATCAGATACAATTTAATGTATATTTAATTTAAAAAATTATAAGGGAAATGAACATACAGTATAAAAATTTTATAATTGTACTTAAATTATGTTCTGTTTGGGGACTGGGAAATGTATTTTTACATTGTTTATGGCCAATCGCTTTTGTATTTATCAATTTAAATCCTGTGTGTCTTTTTTTTATCATCTCTCTCAATGTCAAATTTTTTAGTCTTTTAAAATAAATCCATTTTATTGTCTGAAAAAAAAAAACACTAAGAACCATTGTTCTTAGCTGTAAATCTTATGATATTCCATTTTTTAAAAAATTTTATTTATTTATTTATTTATTTATTTGAGACAGAGAGGGCTTGAGAGATAGAGAATGAGCGAGCGGAGGGGCAGAAGCAGAGAGAAAAGCAGGCTCCTGCTGAGCAAGGAGCTCCATGTGGGGCTCAATCCCTGGACTCTTGGATCATGACCTGAGCAGAAGGCAGAGGCTTAAATGACTGAGTCCCCCAGGCACCCTATAATATTTCACTATTAAAGCTAAATGCGTGTAATTGCTTAACAAAAATAAAAAATTAAATTAAAACTCGGCAAGAAAAAAGGGGGATATCTGCCCTGCCCAGCAAGCAAGCCATGAGAAGAAGATTTGCTGGAGGACATGAGCATGAACACACTTTCAAAATTCCCAACACTATTTATGCTTCATTTTACCTAGTATTCTTTTCTAATTTTCCATTCTTCCTTCAAACTTATTATTCAACAAAAGTTTGAGAAGAATTCAGTTTAATTTATGATGAAAATATGGGTTCTATTACCAATTTTGTACTAAATGTACAAGCTTTTAACCAACTTAAGCCTCAGTTTCCTTATTAATAAGGGCATGGGTAGGCATGTATATGACATTGAAGATGTCATTTCCAAAATGTTATAAAATTTAGGATCCCTTGAACTCTACCCTAAAGCTCATCATTACTAGTTTCTAAGGTGTTCTGTTTTAAACTGTCTAGGAGAAGGAGTTGTCATTTCTTGTTCTCAGGAGCCATTTATACCATTTAAATCATTGAGCATCCCAAATAGTTTTGTTTATGTGAATGACAGCTTTTGGTATGTACCTTAGTAGAAATTAAAGACAAAAATTGAAATCAACTTATTTGAAAATAACAACAAACCTATTATGTGTTAACTTATTTTCTTATGAAAAATCAACTTTCCTAAGTAAAACAATGAACAGAGTGGCACTGGCTTATATTTTTGCAAATTACTTTAAAGCCTGGGTTAATGGATGAGAGTTATATTATCATATCTGCCTTTGCATTCAATCATTGTAGTATCACTCATTAGGTAACCTCTAAAAAGCACTGTATGCTTGCCTACAGAATGAGAGTGAAAAGGGCAATTAATATTTTGATATTATTATAAAAATAGTTTAACCTCACACATCCCATGGAAAGGTTTTGAGGACCTCTGGTGTAAGACATTAAAATGCACTGACTTTGAAGAATGTCAAAGATGTAACCTCTGAAAAGTCAATCAGTCTTCGGAAAGTTAGCAGATATTAGATTAGAGATGAGCTATTTTTCTTTTTTTAAAAAACGTCGTTATAAACAGGGTATATGAATGGACTCAGAGAAGCAGCATAATGCAATGCTTAATGCTGCCTCTGGAATCAGACTGCACAGGTTCAAATTCTGGCAATGCTATTTATCAGCTGTGACAACTCAGGCAAATTACTGAGTCTCTCTCTGCCTCCGGGGTTACTATCACTAAGTCAATATCACTATACACTTAGAATATTGCCTTGCACAGTAGTCGGCACTAACATGCTGGTGAAATAATAGAAGCTTCCTCCAGGGGAGAAAGGTGAAATTCAGTTCATTATGTGAATGTTGACCAAGAAGCAGAGGGTCTGTGTCTGTCCAGGCTTTACTACTCATGGGTCACGTGACCGTAGGCAATTATTCTACAACCTGACCCCTAGTTCTCGGATCATGCATCCTTTGCAATACTGTTGTAAGTCTCAGCTGATAGGATATTTGTGAAAACACTAGGAAAAAGTTCAGCGTTGCTCTGCTCTGTGTTTATGAAGGGGTTTTCTGATTCATACTCTCACCTGTGAGATGATCTGCCTTAAGTAACTATTGCAATTTTTGATAACTTCAAATATCTGCTGTCCTTCTGGATTTCCTTTGCCTTTGGGTATCAGCAATGCAACTGCTGAAACATTCCCCTCTCTGCCTCTTGGCATTTTGGCTTCTGTTTTCTGTAGGGTTCCTTTCCAGAGTAACCTCATTAGGAGCTTTGAGATAGATGATTTAGTTTTCACATCATGTAACGTTTGCTGAATTTATTAATTCCCTGGGGCCTCCATGGGACAGTAGGGGGAAGAGAGACAAAACCCTCTTAGAAATACCATTATTATTGTAATTATTCACTGTGGACAGAGATGGTTTTATTTTAGATTCAAAGCATTGCTGGGAGGAGAGGAGAGGAAGGAGGGCCTGGCCGTTGAGGTTGTGTGGCCAGTGAGCCCTCGGGCTCAGACAGCAGGCCAACTAGAAGGATGAGAGGCCACACAATGTCTGGCCCAATTCCGTCAAGCTTAGACCTGAGGGAGATGAAGTAAGTCCAGCAACTCAATCTCCTTGAGTCAACATCAGGCTCTCAAGCAGGGCTACTGATTGATCCGTCCACTTGAGCGGAAGCTAGGAGCTTAGGTTCTTAATTTCATGATTCTGTCGCCTATAAAATACAGTCAAAAACTTTTCGCAGAATAAGGTCTTTACAGTATTCAGAATCTGCTCTGCTGCTCTTCTCCATCTTTGTCTTTGCATGGGCTAGCGCTTGTGTGATACATCTGTTTTGAGGCTTAGTAAACTTTTATTTTTCCTTCAAGATTCAGGTTAGTCACTAATTCCTCTGGAACTTCCTGAGAAAGCTTAGGCAGTTCCTTTTGGTCTGCTTCCATCTAGCTCTAATTTATAGCATCTAGACTTACTTAAAGCCTCTAGGGCATTTATTCATACATAGTGGCTCGACACATCTATTTCTACACTGGACATTGAGTATTTTTGTAGGTAAGAGGTCTTACCCAGGTACACACTTTTCGGCAGCCTTAGGGTCTTTCACAGTTCTTACTGGAAAATCAACAGACATGAGAAATGCCAGGATTGCTACATATTTGAAGTTCTAACGTAGGGTAAAATGCTGACCACCTGTGGGAACCTTCCTTTCTTGGATGCTGGACATCATGCTCTTGAAGCTGATAGTGAGGAGACAGGCAGAGTGAGTGGTGCTGATGAGGGGACTGTGTAGATTGTTATGCTCAAATAATGGGTCCGTGATTAAAGGAGCGAGACTGATACAAAGCGAAGGTCAAGCAAAGCTTTATTTCACGCCAAGCATCAAGAATCAAACTGGCCGTCCAGGGCCGCAACTCTTCCAGAGAGAGGGTGACCCTGCTCTCCTTTACGGACTGGCTTTTAAGGGCAAAGGCCATGTGGTTGGAACTGCACAGTGTTGCTAGGTGACCAATTGAATTACAATTTCACCTTGGTTAAGACTGGTGCCCAAAAGACTCCCAAAGGGCGGGGCCCATATTCCTTGGTAGCTAGGGAGACAGTATGCAACCCCCCACTGATCGGATGTCTCCACCTGGCCTGACCCATCCTTGTATCTATGCTTTGTTACCTGAGGCTGGTTTCAGGACTTGTTTTTTGAAGCAGGTCCCCTGGGGGAAGGGGAGCAGAGACAGTTTAAGGTTAAACAACAATGTTATTGTTTAACCTCAATGGAAGCCTCTGGCTAAAATATAAAAATATAAAGTAGGTCCTTACATAGATGACAGTAAAATGCAACTTCTTGCAAGACTTGGTTGTATGTAGGTGAGAGCAGGAGCTAGTAAGAAGGGAGCATGGCTAGCACTGCAATTCAAGATTTCATCCATCCAGCATGGCCTAGATGATAGAAACATGTAGATTTCCGTCTGAATGCAAGAGATAAGATGGTGCAGCAAATAGCATTTGGGCTTTGGGCATTGTGCAGACCTGGGTTCACGTCTTGTTCCCACGACTAAATGGAAACTTGATTTTGAATGAGTAATAGAATACCAATATCTATTTTCTGGTTTAGTTCTGTCCGAAAACAGGACTACATATTCTTAAAGCACTGAGTCGTTTTATCAATTAAAGCTGATTAATTTTCAAGTGTTGGGTTTTCAGATTTTACCTCAGGCCCTTACTGAAGTTGTAGGGTATTCTCAGGATTTTTTTGTTTTTGTTTTTGTTTTTTCTCTTAAAATGGACATAAAAATAGTACTAGGCATGTCGTAAGCATTAAATGAGAGAATAAATGTAAAATGCTTTCATAATACCTGACCTAAGAGTTTAATACATGTAAGCCAGTATTTTTATTAGATAGTATATGAGGCATCCAGATGATAACAAGCGCTCCTCACATGTTAGCCTCCTTCTCTTTCAATAAGATGGAGTGGGACAATTACACCGGCTTGGTCTTATTCCAGTGGCCATTTATTTTTATATAGGTCAGATGAAAGAGTTGTGTGAGAATGTGAGCTGCTTCCTTCTTTCCTCCTTCCACTTTCCTTCTTTCCTCCCCTACTCCTTCCTTCCTTCCTTCTTTCCTTCCACCTTAGAGTATTTGAAATGACATAGGCCAGGTTCTTGTTTTCTTGGAACATGTATTGGGCGTCACACAATGCAGATATCAGGTGCTTGTAGTGTTAAAATTTTCTGTGCAGCCTGGGGATAAAGAAACAAAGGCTAACGGCCTTTTCCTTTATATTAGGTGACCATGCATTTCTTCCCTGAAAACATATGAAAGCCCTGCGCCGAAGAGGGTCAGCTTCAGAAACTCTTGTTCCGGATGACCTGTGACTCTGAGGATAAATCTCAAACCTCCACACTGCTCTCTGGGAGACACACATTGGAACTAAGAAAACACATCTTGTCTAAAAATAGAATGATAAGTATTTAATCTATACTGAAGAAGTATAGGCAGGAATAGTAGGGATCTGGAGGAGAAAGGGAAGGGGTGGCGGCACTATCACCAGCTCGGCTGGAGCTTCCACCCCTTTTCCAAAGGGCACTGAAATGGAGGATCCAGAGCCATGGCTGGGAGAGCCTCCTGTGGTGTTTGGGGCTCAGGTGGATTCTCAGCCTTATCGCAATCTAAATGAACTCTTTTCCCCTCCAGCCTGCGGGAACAGAAAAGACTCTCTTCTAGAGTGAAGATGGGTGGCCTGGTTCCGGGGATTAGCAAGTGTAGTGCAGCAGCTTCAGCTTCCGTGGGTTTGATCCAGGCGAGACAGGAGGATCTCAGGGCTGCCTGTCAGCTGCTCAGTGGCTTATGAGAAATGAGTGTGGGTAGCGCCGTGTTCTTTCGGACAAAAATCTTTATAACCCCCCCCCCCCACCCCAGAAAAGCTTACCTTCAGTTCTTGATTATGCTATCATTTCAAGTGTTTACTCCTGGTTCCTGAAAACATTGACAAGGGAGATTTGCCCAAATGTAAACTATTATAGCTATAGTAAGATCACTATGCAGAAATAATTTATATTTTAATTTTATTTATTTATTTATTTATTTTGAGAGAGAGAGAACTTGTGCACATGCAAACAGCAGGGAGGGACAGGGGGAGAGAGAGACAGGGGGCTTGATCTCATGACCCAGAGGTCATGCCCTGAGCTGAAATCAAGAGTCAGACACTTAACTGACTGAGTCACTTATGTGCCACAGAAGCAATTTATATTTTAGGTAGGTATCTTAGTCCATTCAAACTGCTATATAGCAAAAATACTGTAGCCTGGTGGGCTTAAATAACAAAACCTTTATTTCTCACAGTTCTGGAGGCTGGCAAGTCCAAGATCAAGGCATCAGCAGATTTGAACTCTGCCCTTAAAAGAATTTTAGTCTTTGGGGAGCCTAGGTGACTCAGTCAGTTAAGCATCTTCGGCTCAGGTCATGATCCCAGGGTCCTGGGATCGAACCCCACATCATCAGGCTCCCTGCTCAGCGAGAAGCATGCTTCTCCCTCTTCCTCTGCCTGCCACTCCCCTTGCTTTCGTTCTGTCTGTCAAATAAATAAATAAAATCTTTTTTTTAAAAGGGGGGGATTTCAGCCCTTTAAAGAGCACCAATTCCATTCCTGAGGCCTCTACCCTCATGACATGATCACCTCCCAAAAAATAGCTTTATCCAAATGATCACAAATGGGGCAATTATAAATGTTAGGATAAACATGCTGATAAACAAGATTGATGGCACTGGCCTTTACTCAGATGGAAACAGTTGTGTGATCTTCCTGACTCATGAAGCCTGCCTGCCGCCCAAGGCATGGATGTTGTTATCTGTTGATTGTACTGATCACAGCAGGTATAGACCTCCGTGTTGGGGCAGAGTCATAGGTCTTTATGCAGATAAATATGCACTTCTGCTAAGAGGATTTGCTGCTCATACTTGCAGGGCTTATAACTAGAAAAACAGAATAACATACCATGTTAGCTCATCCAAGGGGCAGGATCTCTTTGGTGAGATCTCTTTTATGTGCAGAATGAATTTAAATAAGACTTCAGAATAAATCTCCTTACCTAAGATCTTTTGGAAATATGGATTTTAAGATGTAGAATTTACTTTAACAATTATATATTTAACGTGGGTTTTAGAATCAGTTCTTATTTTTTTTTTAAGAATTTATTTATTTATTTGACACAGAGAGAGAGAGACAGTGAGAGAGGGAACATAAGCACAGGGAGTGGGAGAGGGAGAAGCAGGCTTCCCGTTAAGCAAGTAGCCTGATGCAGGGCTCAATCCCAGGACCCTGGGATCCTGACCTGAACCAAAAGCAGATGCTTAATGGCTGAGCCACCCAGGCACCCCTAGAATCAGTTCTACCACTGTACTTGTGTGCAGTTTTTCACCTCTCTACATTTAACGGTGTGGCAATGGGGTGGAATCAGGATTATACTGGATAATATGGTTGGGAGGAGAAGGAGGGAGAGAGGAAGAGAAAGGAGGAAGGAAAGGAGAGCGAACTGTATTTTAAAGAATTGTTCACTGTATTTGATTGTAGAGGCTGGCAAATTCAAAATCTGTTGAATAGCCTGGCAGGACAGAGACCAGGGAAGAGTTGATATTTTAGCTTGAGTCTGAAGGCAGTCTGAAGGCAAAATTCCTTCTTTCCCAGAGAATCTCTGTCTTTGCTAGTAGGCTTTCAACTGATTGCATGAGGCCCACCAACATTATAGAGGATAATCTGCTTTACTCATAGTCAACTAAACTAAATATTGATTATCTCTAAAAAAGTCTTTAAAATAAAAAAAATAAAAATAAATTTAAAAAATCTTTACAGCAACATCTGGACTGACATTTGAACAAACAATTGACAATCCAAGTGAATACATACAATTAACCTTCATGGTATCCTTATATGTCAGCGTTTGGGGGTACAGAGGATTGACGAAGGGGAGAGGAACATAAAGATAGACTATTTGGCAACCCATGTGTATAGAAATGCCTACCAGGCTTCCTGAGAGTAGGAGGTAGAAGCATTTTGCACATTGCTGAGCTCCTAGTGCCTAGCACAATACCTGGCACATACTGTAGTAGTTTCCCCAAGAGTGTTGACTGAATTCACTTGAATGTTATGAAAGCAGGTTTGAAGAAATGAGTGTTTAGTGAGGTGGTTCTAGAGAGTAGCAATATCTCAAGAGCTGTTTTGCAAGAAAAAGGTAAATACCACTGCAGTTCCCTATCATCTTTTGAGTACAGAACAAAGCACCACATCAAATCAATCAGATGGAATGATATCTTCTAAGGTTCAAGACCAGATCACAGTTCCAAGCTTCACTCTCTGCCTTATTAATAGAATAAATTTAGTCACTGAACTGGATGATCACCTGTGCTGGCAAAGATTTTAAATCGCTCCCTTTTTAACCATGCAATTATATAAAGGATTGGTTATACTGCTGGGCTATGATGGAAGTCATTTATCAGGTAAATAATCTCAGAAACAATCTAGCCTTAATGGTCCACACCTGCAAGGAATGTGACACCAGATTTACTCCCAACAAAGAAATGGGCTGGGAATCAGAATGCATCTTATGTGATTCAGGACAGTGAAGACAGAATGCAAATGAATAAAGTTGGAAAGACCTGTAAGGAAAGTGCACCCTGGCTTATACGACACATTATTTTGGAAGTCACTGAAATGGTTGTTCAAAAGCTACTGAAATATTACCGTTTGAGAAATCAGTTTTTGGCCAGTTCATTTTCATTTTCTGAAAACCAGGAACAGGGCATCTATAAAGGGAGAATGGAATGATGAAGGTCATGGAGATGCAGAATGGCACCTCCAAGGCCATTGTGTCACCAGGGAGTGTAGCAGCTATTGATCAAAATGCCAGTTTGGCTTTGTGTATCAGTTGATTCTGATGAGAATCTTTCTCTTCTTCCTGTTGCTTTCCTGGTTTGCTCTCTTAATGAGCAGATCTTTGAAATGGAAAATTAGTCATTGAGCATCAGAGAAGAAAATTAAAGGACATATGAAAATACGTCATACAGGCACGTTAGGTACAGAGATGCTGCATTTTTTGTGATGTTATAAAAAGAAATTGTCTTACAAGGACAGCTTGAGGCAAAAGTTGTTTCTGTTTCAGCTTGAGGCTGAAAGTCGTCACTGCAACACATGCTTTCTGCACCTGTTTCTGCCCCTTGTCTAAAGTCCTTACCATTCCCCCAACGCACGTGCACACGTGCACACAGGCGCGCGCGCGCGCGCACACATACACACACACACACACACACACACACATCTCCTGCAGCTATCCCAGGTCTTATTCCTACAGAGTCTGATTTAGCTATTCCTCAACTAAGTTGGAGCCACTGGATTTAACTGTGTCCCCAGACCATGACACACCTCCTGGAATAGTGAAGGTGCCCAATAAATCTTGTAGGAGTGAATGAAGCTTCAGTAAGACATTAGATGAAAGTGGCTCAGCCACTTCAAGGGCTGTACAATTTAATAAGAGATTCTTAAAGCTAGAACCTCTAATGACAGAATTTTTGGCAATGTGATAGACAGTGGCCACAAACATGAGAAGCTAGTCCTGCATAGCAGTGACGATGTCGTGCTCTTTTCTGATTGTTTGTAAGCAGAGGTGATTCTTGGCATTTCTCAGAGTTCTGAGTTCTGTCTCCATCAAGAGCATTGAGTCACAGAAGGCTGCCAGAGTTGACAGCCATCTCTCCTCTTCTCCCATGTAAACGGGGTGCCTCTTTTTCCAGTCCTCCAAGGGAAGCATGGGCTAAGATAGTCCAGTCATAATTTGTCCCAATGCAGATAGCGCCCACCCTGTATATTCAGCTGCCTCTCTTCTCCAGAGTAATCTGTTCTATCAAGTTAATTCAAATTCCACAATGTCAGACCTATGTCTTTGCTTTCCACCAGAACCTAGTAAAATATTGTACAAATAAAAGTTGTTAAATAAATACATTTTTTGCTTCATGGATTTCAACCTACTGGTAAGAACTATAAATCCTTGAACTTCTGGTTTCCCTAAGGAAGTTACTTTTGAATTTTCCAGTATCTTCTTTTTTTTTTTTTCTGGTTTCATATTACATATGTAAATTTCTACTCAGAATACTCTCTAGTGACTTTTCCTTCCAAAGGTCAGTTTTGCCCAACCCATGGCTAAGAATAGGTCCCAGCATGCTGAAATACTGAGCATCCTTCCAGCTCAAGACTATTCACAGAGGGCTCTGAGTATCTCAGAGCTCTGCCTGGCTGCCTCTGGCCAGAGCAACATCTCTGTTCAACCTAACTTACTGTTCAAATGTTATCATTTTCCTTGTACACCATGATGTGGGGATAAAGAGTTGAAAGCATTGTTCTATTGCAGAGGCCAGCAAACATTTTCTGTAAAGGGCCAGCTGGTAAATAATTGGGCTTTGGGGGCCATATGGTCTCTGTCTCAACAAAGCTCTACCATGTAACATGAGAGCAGTCAGACAATACTGAACAAATTGGTGTGACTGTGTTCCAGCTAAACTGTTGAAAAGATAGGCAGCAGGATGGTGATTTGGCCTGGGGACCATGTTTGCCCACCTCTAGTGTTTGGGATGAACTTTACTCTCCTTGCTGCAGGTGATCTCCTGTGGTCCTGGCCCTGACAACCTTTTCAGCTCCAACTCTTCTACTGGCTCAAATGTCCCACATCCTGGGAAGCAGTCACCCTTGTCTCCAAGCAGAGTTATGTGTCCTGTGTCAACTCCCAAAGCCATATATTCACACACCTTCCCACTTCGATGTAATAATATGTTGTAAGGTCAGTCTTCTCCATCAGAGTATAAAATCTTTTATGGTAAAGACTGTGTCGCAGTTATATCTGTACCCATTAGATAGAGCATACTGTTTGTCACATAGTTGGTTCTCTGTACTTCTTGCATGAGAAAAGGAAGAAGAAAGGAAGGAAGGATGAAAGGAAGATTCTCTCTGGTTGAACATTTTTATATATAAAGTTTCATTGTCTCTAGAAGGGGTCAGGGTAAATGTTGGTCATAAAGAAAGATGAGTGACGGCAGGAAAGAGAAGGGGTAGATAGTAGGTTTAAGGAGGAAGTGGGACTAACAGAATAGGAAGTTGTCTGAATTCTAGAAAGTTCATTGGCTGTCTTTGAACCTGCATTATGTCTGAATTACTTGGTATTATCCCCAGATAAACCAACATCATAAAAATATATGCCTTAAGCAGTGAGATAAAAGGTTACTGTGGCAAAAAGCAATTCAGCAATGCATTTGCAGTACCTCTGGGGCTAGAATTTATGACAAGGAAATGAACCAGAAGTAAATGAATCAGAAACCATAATAAGGAACAATAGCAAGCTACAATTTAGTTCATAATATACTTCCATTATAAAGTATATCTAGAAACTTTATGAATTAATTTCTTTTTCTTCCTCTTTCTTATGAATTGTCTCCAGGTTTCTACTGTGATATAAATACTCATATTATGGTATCAGTGTAATTTCATTTCATCCCAGCCAAGACCTGGAGCAGAAATTTTCCCAGTCTAAAAAAAATAAATAGTGCAAAGTTTCATAATCTAGATTGAAGTGTACCTCTCTGATTCATGTTTCTCTAGCTGTTAGGGCTTAACCACTAAATATTTTAGTGATGGGTAATATATAGTGAAATATAAGAAATAAAATTCAGAAAATGTGACAATTAAAATAATATTCCTATTTTCATGCTGTAATTTGTAAGTTATAAATAACTTCTATATATATATCTTTAACTTGTCCTTAAGATCTGAATGTTATGGGATTCCTGGGTGGCTCAGTCGATTAATCATCTGCTTTCAGTTCAGGTCATGATCACAGGGTCCTGGGATTGAGTCCCACATCAAGCTCCTTGCTCAGCAGAGAACCTGCTACTCTCTCTCTCACTCTGCTGTTCCCCTTGCTTACTCTCTCTCTCTCTAACAAATTATAAATAAATAACATCTTAAAAAATAAATATCTGAATGTTACATGAACCTAGACTATAAGTACTAAGATTTCAATCTTTCAGTTTTTCAATATTGCCTTATATGACCTACTTCGAAGCACTGAAGAAACAGGCAAAGCCTAAGTTTGGTATTTCCCACCCAAACACCAGTTCCTGTCAGCATGCAAAACTGTCATGTGCCTGGCAAACATAAGTTTATTTTTCTACTGATTTTTTTAGTTTATACCAAATGTTCTATTCATAGCACTATGACCTAATTAAAAAAAACAAGTTGTAATAGGTAAAAAACAAATTGCCTGATAGCAAATTACTTTTGAAACTCATTCCCCAGGCTAGTATCACTGAACTTTTTCAATTCTTACAAAGTGGTCAAAACTTTACCATCTAGAAGGTAATCAATGAGTTAGGAGAGGCCAATTATTCAAATAAAGAGGACATCATAAAGATAAAATATGTGTGGTCATTCTTGCACAGAAGTTACAATGTATTGAGATAGAGCTGTTCAGTTGAGGTCCATAGGGATAAGGCTATTCCCCTTTGTAGAGTGTTTATGGCCTCCTTTAAGGGAATGGTCATTCCTAATGTCCATTACCAGGGAAGGAGGAAGTATTTAATGAAAATATGAAGACTATGAAGGTAGGTCTTATTTAGAGACCTACCTTCTTTGTCTCTTATCTTTGTCTATCTCAGTCTTGTTCTCTTTGTTCTAAACAGAAGAGTATAAATGTCTAGCTCTCTGTTCTCATGAGACCTAGAGGATATGATGGTATCTCCTATGTGGAGATGGACCCGAAGAAGGATGAGTAGCTACTGAGCCCCAGAGAGCAACTGGTATCTGTTAAGTAGAAGTATCTATGGCCATATTTCTCTAGAAATTTAAAAAAAAATTTTTTTTTCTTTTTTCATGGCTGAGCCAGGGAAAGTCTTACCCAAATGTTTCAGCCTTGCATCAGCTATCCCACCAGGTGCACAAGTTCACCTCTGGAGCTTCTGCTAGTTACTTGAAGAAGTGGCAAGTTTCTCTGAGACCAGAGCAGAAGCACTAGAAGGAAATAAGGAGAGCTTTCTAAGAGGCTTAGGGTACAGTTGGGACTCCATAGTTCAGTGGCCACCATCCATGGGAAGATCTTCAGGTTCTAATATAGGTTTATTATAAAAAGGATCATGGGTGCTTAGACCAGGTAGGGATCTTCCAAAATCATATAGTCCATTCCCCAGAGTCTAGATAGAACTGAAGCAAATGCAGTGCCAAACCTACAATGCAGTGAAACAACATACTGGTTTATAACACTGCTTCGAATCATTTCAACTTATGGTAATAATGCTCTGATAACATTAAGCATGTAGTTTGAAAACACAAAAGATAATAGTTTAAATTATACTTTTAATGAGATTAGTTTCTCAGCTTTTAATGAGATTAGTTTTTCCTTCTTAGCTTCACTTGATTCTTCTGTTTATTGCTCCTCACAACCTATCAGCAGACAACATTTTTTTTAAGTCCTAAATATATACCAGGGTGATGGAAATAAGCTGAATTAGTACACAAAAACTTTTCTTAGTTGTCCTAAACCAGTTAACCTAAGACATTTTGATCATCGCCAAAAGGAGAACATATTTTTGGCTTTCTCTCATGCTTAACTATACCTTGTCATACCCACAATAAAACTTTCTCTCTCATGTTTCTCAAAAATTGGGAGACTAGTTAAATTATTCATCACAAGGCAGACAACATGTTAAGCTCAGCTTTTGCTAAATTTTTTTTCCCCCTGCTTTCAGTTTTGCCCCTAGGACACGTCAGATTTATGCAGAGGCAACATTCCGGGTCATTTGAGTAATAAATCTTGCCCAAGTTCTCTGAGGAAGCATATTTCACTGGCCAAGGGAAACGCTCTTTTTATTTAACCAGCAACATAAAGGAAGCAAATGTTTTCAGCATCAGCATTTCCCTTGGCCCAATATATGTTTTAACATTCTATAAGCTTAAATGATTTTAATGGTCTTATGTTCAGAAAACAAACACATAAACAAGATGTAGAGGATTTTTTCCTTCAGTATTTTCCTTTCTAATGCCTATTTGGGGAGGAAAAAAATCCAATTTCTATATCTTGAAGAAAATATTCAAATCCCTGAAGTTATCCCTGGAGCACATCAAGGGATATGTATTATTAATTATTAGGATCTAATAGCTAATATTTATTTAACGTTCTCTATGTGACACAATTTTTTGAAAATGTTTTGAATGTTTAAAAATGTCCTGAATCCTCATAACAAAGACTCTGTAGTCTAGATGCTTTTATTGTATCAGTCTTCGTTTTATAGCTGAAGACATGGAGGGGCAAAGAGGTTATTACATAACTTACTTGAGGGGTACCTTCGTTGCTCAGTTGGTTGAGTGACAGACTCTTGGTTTCTGCTCAGGTCCTGATCTCAGGGTCATGAGATCGAGACCCATCAGCCCCCTGCCCCCACTGGGCTCCACTTTCAGTGGGGTGTCTGCTTGAGATTCTCTTTTTCCTGCCTCTTCCCCTGCATGCACTCTCTCTGCCCCTGATTGTGTTCCCTCTCTCACTGTTTCTCTCCCAGTCAAATAAATAAATAAAATCTTAAAAAAATAAAAAAAAATAATAAAGCAAATCTTTAAAAAACATAACTTCCTCAAGGCACCACCACCATTAAGCAGCAGACAGAGGGTTCAATTTCAAGTTCCTCCAGAACCTGTGCTCTTAGCCACCAGGCTACATCGCATCCTATTGTCTATTGTCAGCCTCATGCCAGATGCCTGACATGCAGTATTGCTAATACCTGCCACAGTGGGAAAGTAAATATTTTTACCTCCCATTTTCTAGACGAGACACAAGAGGCTCACCACACCCGAAGAAGGCGCCAGGGCTCCCATGGTTCACGAGCAGCAGCTCTGGGATGTGAACTGTGATCTTCTGTTGTTAAAAACTTCATTCTTTCCATGACCACAAATTTTTGCTGAGTTGAGTTGCAATGAAAATGTTTAAAGTTTTCACTGTGCACTCTAAGATCTACTTTGGGAGAAGAATAACCTAAGAGCTTATTCTAGAGCTTTTAAAGAAATTTTCCAAGGGAATTTACATCTTCACAGAGGAAATTACATTAAACTGGAGACTAGGTTCCCAGGATGCTGGTGACTGGGGCTTATAACTCAGAGGCAAGCTATGAGTTGGGGATCAGGCTAGATTGGTTTCCTAAGGAGGTCTGGGAATTTAAATGTGGGAGATGAAGTGTTAGGAAAAAAGAGAAAGAGAGGCAACACAAAAGACACTCGTGTATAGTATCTAAAATCCAGATTTGGGGTCTTTGGTAGCCCAAAAGTGCTTTTATAAAATCAGCTGGAAATGGGCCAAAGCCACAAATACAATTAGATAAAATGTTTCCAAGTAGATTCAACCATTTTGGGGTTAAGCTTTAGGATGCTAAGTTATAAAACCTACTAGTATATCTCAATATATTCATTTACAGCTGCCATTCAAATAAAGTGTAAGTTCAAAAAAAGAAATACCCTGGAATAATCTTTTCTTTTCTAGAACACCAAAAAAAGAACTTTTAAACTACTTTAGGGAACACAGTGACTGTACGAGTGAAAGCCAAGGGTTGTTTTAAAAAACAGACAGTTACTCTATTCAGGGGTTCGTTACTTATGCAGTTATTTTAAAAGTATCCATCTATAAACTATTTCAAGGAACAAATACAAGAGACAAGAGACTAAAAATACAATTAGTTAAGAGATTTAAAAGACCTCATAGGAATGCTAAGAACAGCAGGATAAAACGACAATTAGTTAACTGACATTATGAAAAATAGCTGAAACCTCCTGTCCCAGCAGGGACCTCAGTTTATGATAACAGTACCCTCAAGGATGGCAGAGAGGGGGCGTGGCTGAAATTGACATGGCAGGATGGTGACAAGCCACCTTAGTAGAAGCAACCTCTGTATTTTCAACATTGACTCACTTCTGGTTCTCAAAAGTGGCAGAGATTCTCCAAAGTGTACAGTGGGGCCAGCCTTCGGCAAATGGTAGATTAGGTGATCTTAATTTCTCTACCATCTCCTTTTTTTCATATTTCTTCCTCTCTCTCTAGGCAGATTCTCCCAGACTTTCCTTTTCCTTATAGAGTGAGATATCTAAAAGACCCTTCATTCTGAGTCCATGGGGATTTAAGGGCCATTCACCCCTGGAACATGTTTAAAAGCAGTATTAGAGGTGGATGTGGGTGTGATGAGGAGTGGAGATGTCCTCATACAGGGCTTGTTGCAGTATTTTGTGTGTAGCTGGTCATTATCCATTAGGGCACATTTATTGTTTTGTGATGCTTTTACTATAATTATACATTGTGTGTGTGTGTGTGTGTGTGTGTGTGTGTGTGTGTACGCACGTGCGCACACGCATGGGAGCTCAAAGGCAACGAGAACTACATTTCAAACCATAAGTCATTGTAAAGAACATTTGTACTCCAGGGGCAGTGTGGTTAATAATCTAGATTCGTGAGCCAGCATATAATAGTTCAAACCCCAGCTATGCCTCCAAGTAGTTTTGTGACTTCGGGCAAGTTTTTAACCCACATGTGACTTAATTTCTTAATGGTGAATAGGTATAATAACAGCCCCTTTCCCACAGGGTTGTTGTGGTCATTTAAATAAGTTAACAAAAGCAAAATGGTGTGGAAAACAAAGACAGAAGAAAAATTATTAAATTTCCTTACTACCTACAGCCCATTGACAAGTCCTTGAAATAGGCAGAGTGACATTCCTCTAGGGACTCAACTGCCTTGAAGTTAATACTTTGCTAAGTGCAAAAGACAATCCTAGTCTGACCCTCACTCCTCCACCCAGGATCCTGTAAGTCTACTTTAACATATAATAACTCCTTTAAGAATTTCCTTTATCTCTAAACCTCTCAAGATATATGCTGGCAATCATTCCCCAAGCATATGGCCTACCGATATATGTCTGAAGGATCCCATCACTAAGGTTTTATTGGACAGCAACATATTACCTTTTCCCAACAATAGCTAGCCCCCTCAAGGTCCTGGAAGCCTTGCTTTCAAATTCCTTAGAGACTTATGCTCTCCTTAACATCCTTCCAAGTGGAAAGAGTATAATGGGTTACTCCTTATGACCCCGGTGTTGCTCTTTCTGCCTAAGGATGCTATCTCTGTGCTTTAATAAAACCACCATTTTGCACCCAAGATGTCTCAAGAACTCTTTCTTGGCATTGGCTTCGAGCTCTTTCTTACATCACAAAGCACTTTAAAAGTGCCCAGCATAAAATAAATGTTCAATCAGTTATATTGGCTATATATCAGTTCTATATCAATTATATTGACTGTTGTTATTCCAGTTATTTACTGTCACTTGGGTAGGCTGGTTGTCTTGCTGTAACTGTCCTTGTTGGAGAAACTGAGAAAGAGCATCACTCCTGATGTCCACAAAGTGACTGAGTTTCCCAGGGCCCCTCCCAAGGATGGCTGGGCAACAGCTGATGGTGTCTGATTGCACCTGCTTATTTTCCTAAGCCAGTTACCTTCAGTTTGAGTTGTCTCTGGAGTGAGGACAGGGATTTGCTCACCCATGCATACATATTCATTGTGTTAAGTCTTCTTAGATGCCCAGAGCTCTTCTCAATGTTGATGATACAGCAGTGAGCAAAATGACTGAGGTTCTTGCACTTAAAAATTTTCAGTGGGAGAAAGACAATAAACAAGTCTATGTTTAAAATAATAGGTGGTGGTAGGTGCTGTAAAACAATGAGGCAGGGTAAGGAAGATAGGTAGAAGATGAAATGGTGGTGGGAGATATTGGAGTTATGCTGTTTTAGTTGGGATGGACAAGGAAGGCCTCTCTGATAAGATGATATTTAAGCAGAGACCTAAGTGAAAAGTGGAGTGGGGGAATGCATGCAGCTAACTGGGACAAGAGCTTACCTGGAAGAGGAAGCTTAAGCTCTGATATGGGACAGTATTTGGTGTGTTTGAGCAATATCAATGAGGCTGATATGGATAAAGTGCAGTGGGTATGGGAGAGAGAGTAATGGAGAGAAGGTCAGAAGATCAGAAGAAGTGAAATTATGGAGAACCTTAGAGGTCATGATAAGGACTTTGTATTTTATTCTGTGTGAGATGAAAAGTTATTGGTGCATTTTGATTGGAGAAGTGACTATTTAAAAAAGATCACTCTAGTCATTGTGAGAAGAGTACAGTGGAACATGGGTGGAAGCAGGGAGACTAGTTAGGTGGCAAAAATCCAGGGGATAATAGTTATTAGAAATATGAGGTAGTTCTCAAAGTAGGGAAAAGTGGTGGGATCCTGGACATTCACTGAAGAAAGAGCTAATGAAATTTGCTGATGGATTGCATCTGGATTGTGAGCAAAAGAGAGGGGTCAGTTAACTCTCCCATTCTTAAGTATTGCAAACTTAAATGTTGTTGCACCAGCCAGGCTTCTTGGTTGTAAGTGACAGAAACCTAATTCAAACCAGCATTTTTTTTTTTTTTTAAGTGTGAAACTAAACTGAAAAAAGCAGGAGTAATTCTGCTCTCAGGAAGCTCTTTTTCTCAATCTGTCCCATAAACTTTCTCTGCAGTCAGCTTCTTTCTCTCAGAATATCTTCATGCAGTGGAGACATTGCTATGAACATTTATAAGCCAAGATCCCTAACCACTTCTACTTGGAGGGGAAAGAATTCACTTGGTCCTGGTTTTGTCAAGAGCATTCTTGAAGGAAAGTCTTTCTGTTACCACAAAAATGTTGATCCAAATATCCAGGTGAGTTTCTGCCCATTACCCTTAATCAAGAGCTATTTGCGGTGCGCCAAAGTAGGTCACCTCTCCCCAGTCCCACTTTGGTTTCCAAATAAGAACATTGATCAGTTCAGAAGCTATAGACCTTCTGCTTGACACTGTGAATTTGGGAAGAATTTCAACTATTTGTACAGACCAAGAATCAAAATGGTGGGTCCAGTAGGTACCAACACTGTGGAAGATATGGTAGGGAATGAGTAAGACCTGACCACTTATAACAACCCCACTGGGATTGGTCGGGCTTTTTTTTGTTTTGTTTTCAAAAACCTTTCTCAGTTTAGTTAATCCCCACAATAGTCCCTGAAAATGGGTAAGACTGGAAAGAGCCGCCACCCTCTCTCCACTCTTCTTCTCTCTCCTCCCCTTCTCCAACCATTTAGAGTGAAGGAGATTCAGTGTTTAAGTCATCAGTCATGGATAAAAGCTCTTAGAAAGAAGCTTCAGGTATGGATTCCTCAATCTTCTCAGTGTTGCTCCCAACTCTATATAAAACCATATTCAACCAATCACTGATATGTTCCCTAAAAGAAAATGCTGATGATTCTCTGGTTTTTCTAAAGAGACTTCCCAGTTATGAAGGTGCCATTTGACAATAAAACAAAAGAAACCTAAAACATCAAATGAAGAGAAATATATCACATAACTCTCTGGCCGAAAAATGCAAATTGCTGCACAGAAATATTATGGGAAGCTATTATGAAATATTTTGGACCAAAACATCAGTACCATATCTGATGAAAAAGCAACCTACCCAAGGAGTAAAAGACTGTAAAACAAACAACAAACAAACAAACCCAGAACAAACTTGAATGGGAATGTAGAGGAAGGGTATTTGGTCATTCTCTGATCTGAGTAGCCTCTGCACTACCCATTTAGAGCTTAGTGTACATGGCATCTTCAGAAGTCAAGGGCAGTGATCTGACCAGGTGAAACAAGTTAGTCATGCAAACCAGATTTTTCATGTTGAGAGTTTGTGAAAATTCTTACTCAATTTGGCTCCAGGCAGTGTCTGGACTGACAGTAATGATAAACACACCTTTCTAAGCTTTGTTTTTTAGATGTCTAGACACAATATATGTATTTTTTATATAACGTGCTATTAATCTCCATTACAAATGGCTGTACAGTCCACAGATTCTTATAATGAAGCCCCCATATTTGGTGATGTGAATGATTTTTCTTAAGACATTGTATTACATATCAGTTCAGCATTTATTTCCTTATTCACTCACACATTCACTCCCATCTTCTTGCCTTCCAAAATTTCTATAAACATCTCCTGAGGGCCTGTTCTGTACAAGACCTCAGGTTAACAGGACAGGGTCCTGTGAATTGGGTATGAACATCTCCAAAGGGATGAATTCTGTGGTCAAGGCTATAGATGTGGTAAGTCACCAAAATCAAGCCTTTGTCTTGAGCTTGAGTTTTAAACAAAATAGAGACTATTTTGTTAAGGAAGTCAGCCACTCAGCCCACCCCTGGTGTCTTGCTTTTTTTAGTAGTTCTCATTTCCTCTCCAATAATGAGGACAATTAACTTAGGTTAGAGATTTATCTAGGGCAAGCAATTCTAAATAAACTTTGGTATGTATATTCTTTCATTAGATGCTGACAAAATCTGCCATTCAGAGGTAGATGGCTTCCAATGCATGTTTTAGAATTTCAGATTTATTTCTATGAATGAGGTGGTAATTGTTCTTGAGAATTCACTTTAGAAAATCAAATAATGACTTCACTTTTATCTTGCCTTTTGTGCTTCCCCAAGACATTCAGACTAATTTCCTAATCTCATTGCTTATCCTTATAAATCAAAAATAGTATCTATGATTTGGAAGCTCCTTAAAAAAAGAAGGGACATAGGGAGGTAAGGAGTGTTTTGATCTTAGATATTATGACTGAAAAAGTTGGGAAGAAAATTTAAATGATGATATTCTTTGGCTTTCTCTTAATTAGTGCCCATGACCTGACTTACACCTTCCACTCTTAACAACAGTGTATTCTGTTATTCTGACATCCATGTTGACTTTGTTATTCTGACATCCACATATTTTCTTTGGCCTATTTGAATTAGCTCTGAGCCCCCAAAGCATTATGCTTTATTCTTCCCACAGTAGTGCTGGCAAATGAGTAAGAAATCAGATGGCATCTTTGGTCATTATTCTATCTACCTAGGTCCAAACAATGAGCACTTAGATCTTACTTAGATAATTTCAGGAGGTTTAGAACAAATCCACAAACTTCATATTTATGATACAAGATTATTTCCTGTCTTAAAAAGAAGTAAATTGCCTTGAAATCCTCTCATTATTTTAACCCAGAAAGGATACACATTGCTGACCACTTCATCAAAATAATGTTTGTCATTAGGATTATTGCTTATTCCACATTTAGAGCATGAATAGGAACTGCAAAGTAACACAACATTTTTTACTGCAATGATCGTTTCATGTTATGAATCTAGCCTCTTTTGCGCATGCTGCAATCATACCATGAGACAGGACAGAATTTGTCTTTCTGATGTATTGGCTCCCTTGACATGTTTAAGTAACCTATCAATTGTGACCTTATTAGATACACACAGAGCTTTTACTGCACACTCAGTTCCACTTGCAACTCTGCTATTGCTCCTCTTCCTCCAATAACAATTCATTTTGACCTCCTGTATAATTGCTGTTGTGTAGCCCTGTGCCAACTGTTAACTCAAAAGAAAAGGGTGTCTCTTGAAAAACCCTGGAATCTAAAATAAAAGAACTGAAAGTTAAAACTAGAGTAGAGGAGAATCCATGTTCCAAGTCAGGCAAGTGAAATGCCTCCTGAACAGGTTCTGAACAGAACCAAATTCAAATTTAGGGCCTAGTTAGGACTGCCTAACTTTTTATATAAGGTGGAAGTTTGGGAACCAGAGACCTGCATTATTTTGTCTTTTTTTTTTTTTTTTTTTTTTTTTTTTAGCTTGTGTGTGTGTGTGTTAAGAGAAAAAGAAGAGGGTGGGAAAAGGGGGAGGGACAGATGGAGAGAGAGAACCCTAAGCAGGTTACACACCCAGCGTGGAGCCCATTGTGGAGCTCCATCTCACAACTTTGAGTTCATGACCTGAGCTGCAATCAAGAGTGGGATGCTTAACCGACTGAACCACCCAGGTGCACTTGTTTTATCTTTAACAACTCCAGTGAGGTCTGAGCTACTGGGGCAGTGGACCCTCCTCTAACAGAATGATTGACATTTCTCTTTTCAAATGGACACACTAACACGTATGGATTGCTTTGAAGGACACTGGGAAAAATCCTTTCTTTTTCCCTCTTCCTCAGAGTTATAGGACTTTGAAATACACTTCAAGATTCATACCAAAGTCACAGTATCTAAACCCCATGTGGAATATCTGTCAGCAGTTGGCAATGACATATATTATGATACCAGGCATAGCTGTATTCCCCTTGGTAATTCTCTACTGTCATCTGTAAACATGTCAGTCTTCCAAGGTTACATGGCACTATATTTCTGAGAAGCAATGAGAGACATGTGTTGGAGATTCCTTTGGATCTGGTGTGTATATATTTTCTTTTGTGTCATGTAAGGTGACAAATCCCCAAAAGACTTTAAAACAGAGGTATAACTAAAAGAAATGTTTATTTTGAACTATATGGTTATAATGTGTACTTTAGGTAGATTCATGTGTGACATGTATAGTGTTTTTCTGGGGCAAATATTTAACATAAATTTTTCTTGTATACAGAAAATCAAATGAAGTGATTGGGGCTGCAGTAAGGCCTGTGACAAAACTTAGTAAAAAAAGAGAAATATAATCATATGTGAACATCTAAATAAATTTGCTGATGACAAATATAACTTCTCAGTGAAAAAAATTAGGGTTTTTTGTCTTTGCTCTTTCACTCTTTTCCCAAATATTGGAACTATCTTTCTTTCAATATCTATTTTTAAAAGATTTTCCTCTGATGTTCTATTTTGAAAACTGTCAAACCTACAGAAAATTTGCAAGAATAGTACAATCAACACCCATATGTCATTTACTCTGATTCGCTAATTGTTACCATTTTGTCACATTCATTTTCTCTCTCACTCTCTGATTATTTGATGATCCATTTTAATGTCAGTTGCAGATAATCATGAACTTTCAGTTCTCTATATTTCAACAAGTATCTTCTAAGAAGGAGGGCTTCCTCCTGTAAAACTACACAATAGGGGCACCTGGATGGCTCAGTGGGTTAAGCACCTGCATTTGGCTCAGGTCATGATCCCCAGCCCATCGCAGAGAGCCAGCTTCTCCCCCCCGCCCCCCACTGCTTATACTCCCTCTCTGTCAAATAAATAAATAGGGATGCCTGGGTGGCTCAGTCAGTTAAGCAGGTGTCTTCAGTTCAGGTCATGATTCCAGGGTCTGGGATTGAGCCCCACATTGGGCTCCCTGCTCAGCAGAGAACCTGCTTTTCTCTCTCCCTCTTCCTGTCTCTCTGCCTATTTGTGATCTCTATCTCTTGGTCAAAATAAACAAATAAAATCTTAAAATAAATAAATAAAGGGCGCCTGGGTGGCTCAGTGGGTTAAGCCGCTGCCTTCGGCTCAGGTCATGATCTCGGAGTCCTGGGATCGAGTCCCGCATCGGGCTCTCTGCTCAGCGGAGAGCCTGCTTCCCTCTCTCTCTCTCTGCCTGCCTCTCCATCTACTTGTGATTTCTCTCTGTCAAATAAATAAATAAAATCTTTAAAATAAATAAATAAATAAATAAATAAATAAAATCTTAAAATAAATAAATAAATAAAATCTTAAAACAAAACTACACAGACAAAAACAAAACAAAACAAGGCTACACAACAGTTACCAACTTGATAAAGTTAATATTGGTATTATATTATTATACAGTTGGTAGCCCATATTAATATTTCCACATTCATCTCAATAATGTCCTTTACCCATTTTTTAAATCCAAGACTCAATTAGAGACCATACATTGCACTTAATTGTCATATTCAATATACCATTCAGAGCCAGAAGAAAACCATACTCTTTGAAACACTTCTATCCAATAGGACTTCTTCTTCTTCTTTTTTTCCTTAAATCTAAAAGGAACCACCATTTTTCCAAATTAAGAAAGGTTGCTGGGTTTGCTTGCTCATCATATGTGCACAGCCTGATGCTGTGCTGTTTTCTCTGTCTAGACTTTTCTGATAGTTCTCCATATCAAATTAATTGATGTGGATGTTTTTTAAAAAGTTCATATTTTGAATTTTATTCTCATGGGACTATTTCTCCTGAGATAAAAAGGTAATACCTAAATATAGGCTAGTGGTTGGCAACTCTGTTCTGCAGAGGACCAGATAGTAATTATTTTAGGCTTTGTGGGTTTATTTATTTATTTATTTTAAAGACTTTATTTATTTATTTGACAGAGAGAGAGAGATCACAAGTAGGCAGAGAGGCAGGCAGAGAGAGGAGGAAGCAGGCTCCCTGCTGAGTAGGAAGCTCAATGTGGGGGCTCAATCCCAGGACCCTGGAATCATGACCTGAGCCAAAGGCAGAGGCTTTAACCCACTGAGCCACCCAGGTGTCCTGCTTTGAGGGTTTAAAATGGTCTCTTTCTCAACTATTCAATGCTGCCACTGTACCTTGAAAGTATCACAGATGATATGTAAACAAATAAGCATGGTTGTTTTTCAATAAAACTTTATTTACAAAAACTGACACTGGCCAGGGTTTTTTCCTTAGGCAATATTTTGCTGACCCTTCACCTAGGGTAACATGATAATAGGTGATTATAGTTAAGGAAATAGTATTCTGGGGTAACTTAATTTTATGTTAGCTCCAGAATTCTGAAAACAGTCTGTTTATAGGTGAAAAAAAATTTCTTCTGGTCTTTGGAGAATATGAAGCCTGATCTCAAGACACCCACAAACACCCTTTTAAGAAGTTAGTAAGTATTACTCCATGAAAGCATTTTTTACTTATGGATTATCCTTGCAAAAAAGAATTGAGTCTTTACAATGACAGAGTGTTCAAAGATTTTTATGTAAACAAAAGAACAAATAAAATTAGAATATTCTACTGGAAACTTCAGACCCACAGTTTTTTAGGTTTTTATTTAACTTTCGGCTAGTTAACATACAGTGTAATATTAGTTTCAGATGCACAATATAGTGATTAAACACTTCCATACATCACCCACTGCTCATCACAAATGTGCTCCTTAACTCCCATTACCTATTTCACCCCAACCCCCTTCCCCCTCCTGTCTGGTAACCAGCAGTTTGTTCTCTATAGTTGAGTCCTCAGACCCACATTTTATAACTATCTTGACCCTCTGGTATGAATTTTTAGGAACTGTAACTGGTTTTTGGGAAGTAAGCTTTACTGAGGTGCGAGGGGTGGTTAGTGACACTCTCATGCCCTCAAAACACAGCCAGTATACTGCGTCTACACTGGGTGGCCTGCCTAGCTGCTCTCTCTCCACTTGTTCAAATACACATTGACATAAACTATGCAAATCCTGAACTGTCAGGTGATCAGGCCTAGAGCCTTCTGGTGCTTTCAGACACTGAATGACAAATTGCTTCCCTCATCCTTCTGTTCCCAACTTCTTGAGTTTGGCTGTGTATACTACTAAATTGAAAAACAATATGAAATCACTCTTGAAAATCATTTTTTAAAAGTGAAATTTCAGGGATACTTGGGTTGCTCAGTCACTTAAGTGTTTGACTCTTGATGGCATATCATGTCTTGATCTCAGGATTGTGAGTTCAAGCCCTGAGTTCTGTTCCACACTGGGCATAGAGACCACATTAAAAAAAAAAAGAAGAAAGAAAAGAAAAGAAAAGAAAAAGGTGAAATACAACATTTGTATAGAAAAACATGAACAATCTTAAGTTTACTACATCAGTGAATTTTTATTAAATAAATATAATAAAACAAAATATAAAAAAGCAATAAATAAAGCATCACACTCTGCTATTAGCCTCACTCATCATCCCTCCCAGTAATCCCCTCCCCGGCAAAGGAAACAACTGCTGTTGACTTTATCTCATGCATTAGTTTTGCCTGTTTTGGAATGTTATAATAAGAATTATGTACTGCATACTTTTTGGTGCCTTATTTTGTTGGATGTTATGCTGGTAGGATTTAAGCATTGCTTGTATGGCAGTAATTTATTTATTATCATTTCTATAGAATATTCCATTATATAGACATTTCACACTTTATCTATTTGTTTTGATGGAAACAAAACTATTTCTAGATGTTGGTCAGTCCAACTAATGCTGCTATGAACCTGCTCGCTCATGTCTCTTTGGTCTTTTGGAGCTCATAATACAAGGAGTAGAGTTGCTAAGTCATAGGTTATATATATAAATTATATATATAAATATATAATAGATAGTGACAGTTTGCCAAAGTAATTACACCAATACTCATCCCTACCAGTTGTGTGAGAAATCTAACAGGTCTTTTGAAATTAAATTGTCTGTTTATTCTTACTGATGTGTAGGAGCTCTTTTATATTTCAGATAAAAAGCTTTTTTAGGGTGTATATATTACAAATACCTTCTCCCATTGTATGACTTGACATTTCATTCTCTTAACTATGTCTTTTAAAAAATTTGTACATTTTATTTATTTATTTTTAATTTAAATTCAACTTATCAACATATAATGTATTACTAGTTTCAGAAGTACAGGTCAGTGATTCATCAGTCTTCCATAATACCCAGTGCTCATTACATCAAGTGCCCTCCTTAATGTCCATCACCCAGTTACCCCATTCTCCCATCCTCTCTCTTCCAGCAACCCTCAGCTTGTTTTCTATGATTAAGAGTCCTTTTTTGTTTCCCTCTCCTGATTTCATCTTGTTTTACTTTTTTCTCTCTTCCCCGTGATCCTCTGTTTTGTTTCTAAAATTCCACATATAAGTGATATCATATGATAATTGCCTTTCCCTGATTGACTTATTTCGCTTAGCATAATACCCTCTAGTTCCATCCACATAGTTGCAAATGGAAACTTTTCTTTCTCTTTTCTTCTTCTTCTTCTTTTTCTGATGGGTGAGTAGTATTCTTCTCTATCCATTCATTTGTTGATGGACATCTCAGCTTTTTCTGTAGTTCGCCAATTGTGGACACTGCTGCTATAAACATTGGGGTGCAGGTGCCCCTTTGGATCATTGCATTTGTGTCTTTAGGGTATTAGTACTGCAATTTTTCTCTATTTTCAACTTTTTGAGGAACCTCCATACTCTTTTCCAGAGTGGTGATATCAGATTGCATTCCCACCAACAGTATAAGAGAGTTTCCCTTTC
The DNA here is from genome assembly GCF_964662115.1 of Mustela nivalis. Lineage (NCBI taxonomy): Eukaryota > Metazoa > Chordata > Mammalia > Carnivora > Mustelidae > Mustela > Mustela nivalis. The sequence goes on along the minus strand of NC_139024.1, from coordinate 56,976,611 downwards.
TTTGCATTTTTGCCAACATCTGTCATTTCCTGATTTGTTAATTTTAGTCATTCTGACTTGTGTGAGATGGTATTTCACTATGATTTTGATTTGTATTTCCCTGATGCTGAGTTATGTTGAGCATTTTTTCATGTCTGTTGGCCCTTTGTATGTCTTCTTTGGAGAAAGAATGTCTGTTCATGTCTTCTGCCCATATCTTGACCATTTTTTGTTGTTGTTTTTTGCGTGTTGAGTTTGATAAGTTCTTTATAGATTTTGGGTACTAGTCCTTTTTCTGATTAGACATTTGCAAATATCTTCTTCCATTCTGTCAGTTGTCCTTTGATTTTGTTGACTGTTTCCTTTTCTGTGAAAAAGTTTTAACTTGATGAAGTCCCAATAGTTCATTTTTTGTCCTTGCTTCCCTTGTCTTTGGCCATGTTTCTAGGAGGAAGTTACTATGGCTGAGGTCAAAGAGGTTGCTGCCTGTATTTTCCTCTAAGATTTTGATGGATTCTTATTTCACATTTTGATCTTTCATCCATTTTGAGTCTATTTTTGTGTATGGTGTAAGGAATTAGTCAAATTTCATTCTTGTACATGTGGCTGTCCAATTTTCCTAATACCATTTGTTGAGAAAACTGTCTTTTTTCCATTGAACATTCTTTTCTGCTTTGTTGAAGATTAGTTGATCATGGAGTTGAGGGTCCATTTCTGGGGTCTCTATTCTGTTCCATTGATCTATGTATCTGTTTTTGTGTCTATACCATACTGTTTTGATGATTACAGCTTTGTAATAGCCCTGAAGTCTGGGATTGTGATGCTTTGGTTTTCTTTTTCAGCATTCCTTTGGTTATTTGGGGTCTATTCTTGTTCCATAAAAAATTTTGGATTATTTGTTCCAGCTTTGTAAAAAAGTTGATGTTATTTTGATAGGGATTGCATAGAATGTATAGATTGTTCTAGGTAGAATAGACATTTTAACAATAGTTGTTGTTCCAATTCATGAGCATGGAATATCTTTCCATTTCTTTGTGTCTGCTCAATTTCTTCCACAAGGGTTCTATAGTTCAGAGTACAAATCCTTTACCTCTTTGGTTAGGTTAATTCATAGGTATCTTATGGTTTTTGATGCAATTGTAAATGGGATTAACTTTTTAATATCTCTTCATTCTGGTCATTCTTAGTGTATAGAAATGCAACTGATTTCTGTGCCACTTTGATTTTATATCCTGCCACTTTGCTGAATTCCTCTATGAGTTCTAGCAATTTGCAGGTGGAGTCTTTTGGGTTTCCCACAGAGTATCACATCATCTGCAAAGACTGAGAGTTTGAATTCTTCTTTGCCAGTTCAGATGACTTTTATTTCTTTTTGTTGTCTGATTGCTGAGGCTAGGACTTCTAGTACTATATTGAACAGCAGTGGTTATAGTGGACATCCTTCCTATGTTCCTGACCTTAGAGGAAAAGCTCTCAGTTTTTCACCATTGAGAATGATTTCGATGTGGGCTTTTCATATATGGCTTTTATGATATTGAGGTATCTCTGTCCCTACACTGTGAAGAGTTTTAATCAAGAAAGGATGCTGTACTTTGTCGAATGCTTTTTCTGCATCTATTGAAAAGATCATATGGTTCTTGTACTTTCTTTTATTTAGTGTATCACATTGATTGATTTGCAGATGTTGAACCACCTTGCAACCCAGGAATAAAACTCCCTTTGTTGTGGTGAATAATCTTTTTAACGTAGTGTTGTATCCTATTGACTAGTACTTTGGTGAGAAATTTTGCATCCCTGTTCATCAGGGATATTGGTCTGTAATTCTTTTTGGTTAGGTCTTTGTCTGGTTATGGGATCAAGGTAATAAGGTAATATTGGCCTCATAGGAAGAGTTTGGAAGTTTTCCTTCCGTTTCTATTTTTTAAAATAGCTTCAGAAGAATACATATTAATTCTTCTTTAAAAGTTTGATAGAATTCCTCTGGGAAGCTGTCCAGCTCTGGACTCTTGATTTCTGGGAGATTTTTTATTAATACTTCAATTTCTTTGCTGGTTATGGGTCTGTTCAGGTTTTCTATTTCTTCCTAGTTCAGTTTTGGTAGGTAATACATCTGAATGCATCCCTTTCTTTCAGATTGCCTAATTTGTTGGCATATAGTTGATCATAATATGTTCTTTTTAAATATTTTATTTATTTGTCAGATGGAGAGTGAGAGTGAGTGAGCACAAGCAAGGGAGCAGCAGGCAGAGAGAGAAGCAGGCTCCCTGCCCAGCAGGGAGCCTGATGTGGGACTTGATCCCAGGACCCCAGGATCATGACCTGAGCTGAAGGCAGATGCTTAACTGACTGAGCCACCCAGGCATCCCGATCATAATGTGCTCTTAAGATTGTTTGTATTTCTTTGGTGCTGGTTGTGATTGCTCCTCTTTCAATTTTGTGTCCTTTCTCTTTTGGATAAGTCTGGCCAGGGTTTATCAATCTTATTAATTCTTTCAACAGCTTCTGCTTTCATTGATTTGTTCTGCTGCTCTTTTGGTTTCTCTTTCATTGATTTCTGCTCTAATCCTTATTAATTATTTTCTCCTTCTGGGTTTAGGCTTTATTTTCTGTTCTTTCTCCAACTCCTTTATATGTAAGTTTAGGTTATGTATTTGAGACCTTTCTTATTTCTTGAGAAAGGCTATATTGCTATATATTTCCTCTTAGGACCACCTCTGCTGCATCTAAAAGGTTTTGAACTGTTGTATTTTCATTTTCATTTGTTTCTATGATTTTTAAAAAATTTCTTCTTTAATTTTCTGGTTGGTCCATTTGTTCTTTAGTAGGATATTCTTTAGCTGTTATGTATTTGAGTTCTTTCCAAATTTCCTCTTGTGGTTGACTTCTAGTTTCAAAGCATTGTAGTCCAAAAATATGCAGGGAATGTAACCAATCTTTTGATACTGGTTGAGACCTGATTTGTGACCTGGTATGTGATCTATTCTGGAGAATGTTCCATGTACACTCGAGAAGAATGTGTATTCTGTTGCTTTAGGATGGAATACTCTGTATCTGTGAAGTCCCTCTGGCCCTTGTTTCCTTGTTGATCTTCTGTTTACATGATCTGTACATAGCAGTGAGTGGGGTGTTAATGTCCCCTTACTATTATTGTATTATTACTGATGTGTTTCCTTAATTTTATTATTAATTAGTTTATAGAATTGGCTATTTCCATGACAGGGGCATAAATATTTATAATTGTTATATCTTCTAGTTGGATAGACCTTTTAATTATGATATAGTGTCCTTCCTCATCCCATATTACAGTCTCTGATTAAAATCTAATTTCTCTGATATAAGGATTGCCACCCCAGCTTTCTTTTGATGTCCATTATCATGATAAATTGTTTTCTGCCCCTTCAACTTAAGTCTGGAGGTGTCCTTGGGTTTAGAATGAGTTTCTGTGGACAGAATATCAATGGGTCTTGCTTTTTTTTTTTACCCAATCTGATACCCTGTGTCTTTTGATTTGGACATTTAGCCCATTTACATTCACAGTAAATATTGAAAGATATGAATTTGTACCATTGTATTACCTGTAAAGTCACTATTTCTCTATAGTGTCTCTGATGCTTTTGGGCTCTGTCTTTTCTTTTTCTTTTTCTTTTTCTTTCTTTTTTTTTTTTTTTTTTTTTGGCTCTGTCTTTTCTTGAAGGATCCCTTTTAATATTTCCTGAGTGCTAGTTTAGTGACCACAAAAAATTCCTTTACTTTCTGTTTGTCCTGGAAACTTTTTATTTCTCCTTCTATTTTGAATTACATCCTAGCTGGATATTTTTCTCATTTAACACCATGAATATATCATGCCAGTCTTTTCTGGACCGCTAGGTCTCTGTGGATAGGTTGCCAGATTATGTTTCTACCTCTGTAGGTTACAAACTTCTTGTCCTGAACTTCTTTCAGCATTTTCTTTTGTGTCTGAGATTTGCAAGTTCCACTATTATATGTCTGAGTGTTGACCTATTTTTACTGATTTTGAGGGGGCTTTGATGTGCCTCCTGGACTTGAATGCCTGTTTCTGTCCCCAGGTTATGGAAATCCTCCACTATAATTTGCTCCAGTACACCTTCTGCTCTTCATCTTCTCTCTCTCTCTTTCCTCTTCTTCTGGGATCCCAGTTATTCTAATGTTGTTTTGCTTTATGGTATCATTTATCTCCTTGAATTCTCTCACCATGATCCAGTAGTTGTTTATCTCTCTTTCTTCTCAGCTTCTTTATTCTCCATCATTTTGTCTTCTATATCACTAATTCTCTCTTCTGCATCATTTATCTAGTTGTTAGAGCCTCCATTTTTTTAAATTGCATCCATTAATAACCTTTTTATTTTGACTTGATTAGATTTTGGTTCTTTTATTTATCCTAAAAGGGATTCTCTAGTGTCTTCTATGCTTTTTTCAATACCAGCTATTATCTTTATAATCATTTTCTGAACCCTAGTTCTGACATCTTACTTATATCCATACTGATTAGATCAGCACTGCCTCTTGTTCTCTTTTTGGAGGCCAGTTTTTCTCTTGTCATTCTTGCAAAAGTGGTCACTTTTCTATTTGTTGAGTTGCAGCTATTCTTTTCAGATCTCTGATTGAGTTCACAGGTGTTCAGAATGATTTGATAGCTAGCTAGCTGAATTCCTGGGACCAGACAAAACTGAGGTCTCCTATTCCTCTGCCATCTTGGACTCTCTCAAATTATGTTTTCTGATGAACAGATGAACTTGATTTCAATAACATTAAATTTATCAATACATTCTTTAGAGTTAGTGCTTATTATGCTCTAAGAAAACTTGGCTTATCTCAAAATAAAGAAGATATTCTTCTGTCATTTTTCTAGACAATTTTTTAGATATTTTATCATTTTACTTTTCAAATTTTATTCTTTTCAAGGATCAACTCTGGGTTTAGTTAATTTTTTTCCATTATATACTTGTTTTTCTTTCAGTTATTTCTATTTTTATAGGAATCATTTTCTTCTACTCTGTTCATATTTAATTTGCCATTCTTTTTGTAATTGCTTAAGGTAGACATTTACATAATTTTAAGATTTTCCTCTTTTCTAATATATGCATTTAAGTATACAATTTTTATTCTAAATGTAGCTTTAGCTGCTTCATAAAAATGATGTAATGTCATATTTTTTATTATTATTCAGTTGTATTGCCTAATATCCGTTCTTGCCCTTTGTAGCTCAAAATAAGGCAAATGCCTTGAGGGAAATGTGATACAGATGTTGAAAAGATCCTTTTTTTTTGAGGATCATGACGTCTCAAGTCATAAATGCCCTTTTAACCTCTTAACTTACGACTTCTAAAAGCTTAAAGTGCTCAAACCACCAGTTTCTGCTCAGTCTGACTGAAGCACTAATCACGAACCAGCATATACCTAGAAAGGGAAAATGGTGGAGAATAACAGGTAACTCAATGTGACTTCTTTCTTTCCAGGACCTTACACCCTCATATCCTGACTGCTTTCATTGCTGTCTCATATTTTTTTTTCCCCAAACAGCTATTTCTTAAAAGTTTTATTCAGTCTTTATAGATCTCCTCAGTGGGAAGCTGGCCTGAATCAGATATTCTGTCATAGCAGAAACACAAATTGCCTCAGCAAATAAGGTTGGAGCTGGGGAAAACCTCAGAGATTAAGGTTTCATGACTGATCAAATGTCATTACCTAGGTTTCATTACCTAGTGACAGTACTAGAATTTGTAATTCTTGATTCCTTATAAAGCACAAAGAACATGGGATGTGACTCAGAGGTCATAGATAAGGCACACACGGCAGCTGGACTTCTCATTCCTCTCCACAGCCTCAGATTTAGGAACAATGATTTTCTAATCCTGTAAGAGGTCCTAAATGCCCCCAACTATGTGGATTATAATTTTGAATACAAGAAAAAAATAGACCCTTCAACTGTGTTCCCAGACCATGAACGTCTGTTGGCAGTTGATATTGTATGACATATTGATCTTGCATTTACCATGTACAAAGACTAAGACTGTGGGTACAAAGATGAAAATCACAAATTTTTCCTCACTGACAAAGAGAGAGACAAACAAACAATAAGAAAATCGTTTTCATGTGGGGGTGCCTGAGTGGCTCAGTTGGTTAAATGTTGAGTCATGGTCTCAGGATCCTCAGATTGAGTCCTGAGTCGGGCTCCTTAGGGGGAGTCTGCTTCTGCCTCTCTGTCTGCCCCTCCCCACATCTGTGCTACCCTCGCCCCATAAATAACATATAAAAAAAGAAAGAAAAGAAAATGATTTTCATGTGGTTTAGACGAAGTGCAATAGAAACACTGCTGAGGAGCAAAGAATTGCCTGGGAATTAAGGAAATCCTTCATGAAGGAATGTCGAAATAACTTTCTAGGCCCCAAATGGAGATGCTCCTGCCTCAGATGCCGCATCAGCAAACAGAAACTCAGGTAACTCTGGTGTCCCTGAAGATATCTGTTCTGCTTGGCCAGAAACACAGTATGCTGTTCAGCCAGTCCCCAAATGCTAAACCAACTCTGGCTCTATACTCACTTCCTGTTACTTATTCATTTTCTATTTTTCTCTTCTTTGTTCTTTAGCCCATAAGCTTCTTGCCTCCCACTCCATTTTACAGTTATCTGGACCCATGGGAATAGAGATTGTCCACTTCCTGAAATGTTAAATAAAGTTTCTTTTTATCACCTAATTGTCTTTTCAAATTATTTTTTAACATGTCCTAACATATATACTCACATGTATGTTTATATACAAAGCCTGTCCCCATATGCAGATAAACAGACCAACACACAGACCAACTATTGTGCATCCAACTTTGTGCACATTCATATTCCAAATTATTCTCTTCTATGTAACCCAGCCTGGCAATCTGCTGTTGACCTCTTGGTTTATCCTCTGCCTCAGCTCTGCATGCACCCCTCAGATCTGCTGCTAGATGCTGACTACCTATTCCAGCTCCCTCACCAGACATGAGTCACAATTTATCTCCACATAAATACCCTCAAGTCTGAAGAAGCACCAGGAACCACCCAGGAGTGTCCATGTGGTTCTGGGTTTGCCTTGAAAATTTTGGATGGAAGTTAAGCACATGTTGAGTCTTCTGGTGAACCTTAATCCTGAAATTTGAATAACCACATGAACTTCCCACTCCCTCCATTTCTTCTTTTCCTCTGAACTCTATAATTTTATTTTAAAATTCCATGGAAAAAACAGTGGGAAGCCAGTGAATAAAGAACTCTACCCCATCTGTTATGAAGAAATAATTGAAGCACAGAGGATGTCTACCTGCCTCTTCTATACCCCCCACACCAGCTCCTTCCACCCTACCAGTAGCAGAACCAAGGGATTTTCTTTCCTTGATGTACAATTACAACAGCAAATGCCATGTGAAATGAACACTGGAAAAGCCTTCAGTGTACTATTTATTACGGGCTGCATCACTGGGTTTCCATTTCTGTCTGCTATGATACTTCTTAGAAATACATTGGAAATTAGAATAAAAATATTAAATATGTATATAGGGGTGCCTGGGTGACTCAGTTGGTTAAACATCTCCCTTAGGCTCAGGTCATGATCCCAGGGTCCTGGGACTGAGTCCCATGTTGGGCTCTCTGCTTAGGGAGCATTCTGCTTCTCCCTCTCCCTCTGCCACTCCCCCTGCTTCTGTTCTCTCTCTCTCTGTCAAACAAATAAATAAACTCTAAAAAGAAATAAAAGTCATATAAACATTTTTTTCTCTTAGGGTGTATTAATGTCATACTTATGCCAAGAACCTATTAAGAACTGGAAATTAAATATGAATAAGAAAAATCACTGCATTCAAAGAAACTTGATAAATACATAAATAATAAAAATAAATATGATAAGAATTATGGGATTATGGAGGACAGGATAATTAATTTGGGCATTTTGAAGAAAATATAAAAATTGTTCAGTAGGGACGCCTGGGTGGCTCAGTGGGTTAAGCCACTGCCTTCGGCTCAGGTCATGATCCCAGGGTCCTGGGATCAAGTCCTGCATTGGTCTCCTTGCTCTTCAGGGAGCCTGCCTCTCTCTCCGCATATGCCTGCCTCTCTGCCTGCTTGCGTGCTTTCTCCCTCTCTCTCTTTCTGACAAATAAATAAATAAATAAAATCTTAAAAAAAAATTATTCAGTATTCGAGATGTGCCTTGAAGGTAAGATAGAAATTGTATAAAACTTCATACATGTAACTAATTTGTAAAATGAGATCTGCCTGTCTTTATTTCCTTAAATGCCATACATTTGTTTATATATTTAAGGAGCAAAAACCTTATGACAGAGGTACTCCTGAGAATGGACTGATGAGGAGATTTTAAGGCTGAAGGTAAATTCAAGTAAACAGCCAAGGCACCAAGATTAACATTTGCTATATTGAAAAGGTTTGTCTACTGCCCTTCATGGCAAAATAAGAAATATTGACCAGAGGGATGTATTGCATAGGACTCTGGCCAAGGCGTTAGGTGGTATTCTATTCTCAGCTCTACAGCAAATGTGCTTCCTGACCTTGAATAAATATCTTAACTTCCTTTTGTTTTCAGAATCTCTCTATTCCATCGACATTTGGATTATTCTGTTTCTCATAGGTTACCATCATCATGGGCCTATCTCCGACATGCTCTCATTTCCCAATGACAATGGAAAATACACAAATGTTTTTGCTCAGATTTGCCAAACAAGAGGCTGTAAGTCTAAGTCTTTAAAATGAAAACAGTCCCACTAATCAAGATAACTAGTGCAATCACAATTGATTCTTAAACTCCATGAAGAATCCTGTGGAGAGAGTCACATGTTGGGGGATGAATGTGGATGTTCCTTATTTTAAACAGACAGTTTCAAAGTGAAGAAAATGTTAAGGAAAAGGGAAAAAGATGGACACATATTGACTAGAGCAACAAAGGCAGGCATATCTGAAAACCAAATGGAATATATAAGGGCCAGCTCAGTTTACACAGGAACCAAATGGAGAAGAGGAAAATATGAATCTGGCCACACCAAGTATCCTGGAGCTAAAATGACCCACTGGAGTTGTTCCACACTGAGCCATCATGCCTTGGATGACACCCTTAGAGTATGAAGGTAAATTACAACAGGCTCTATCATCTCAGTGCAAATATTTTTATGGTAAATACTCTTCTGACGGTTTCCTCACCATGCACCTTCATGTGTCACTCCTTGGCTCTCAACATTTGACCACTCAACCCTGTTTCCAAGGTTCATCTAGTTAGAGTAAAACATTAATAGTTAGAGAAATAAGTAGAATAGTAAGCCCAGTTTCTTATGGGTCTAGAGAGCTTTTGGGCTACACAAATGAAGTTTCTGTGCCTACATTTAGAGAACTACCCCAGCACCATGTTGAAAAGGCCACTATGGCCCTCACTTGATCCACACAGCCTTCTTCACTCCGACCTAGCCTGTAATTGGCAAGGCAGAAAACCATCTAAATTCTTTCTTTAGCTGTAAGTGTATTTAGGATCTATAGCCGTATGTCCACATCTGTACAGCTCTTGAACTAGCTCTGGAACTATTTACTCTATCTGCCTTGCTACCTACCTATTGTCTTCCCTAAAACACATATATTAAAATTGAGGGAAATCTTAGGTGTATATTCAAGACTGCAAGTTATCTTGGAGAACGTCTTTCTTTAGAAAGGGCTCAGAATCACCCATAGTCCAAAGAGTGTGGAGAGACTATTCACTTCGTTGGGGAAACTGGGAGAAGGGTGAAATATTCCAAATGGGATGCCTCTGAAATATCATTAAGAGTTTCTTTAGTCATATGTAGTCCATGAAGGACAGAGTGGAGGTAGAGGTGGTTCTTCCTCTCCCACTGGAAGCCTTTGGGAATGAGGCAGGGATCAAGAATGTTCATGAAAGGATCCTGCGACTAACCCCTTTGTGGGTGGTGCGGTGTGAAAGCTACAGTCATCCTGCAGGAGGCAAGAAGGCAGACTGGATGGTGTCCCTGTGAGAAGCAGAGAGCCTGGGTTCTGGGGAACAGGAAGGACAGTTGGCAGGAGGATGCATGGCCACAAGGACAGGGAATTCCAGAACACCAAGAACTTACTGTTTTGTAGCTGGACACTTCCAGGGACTAGATATGTGGATTTGCTCACTTTGCACTCCTTTTCATCTGCTGTGATTTGCTCTGGCAGATTAGAGAAAAGGGCCTGAAAGCAGAACAGAAATATTTCCCTTGAATATTTGATCTCCTCAAATATAAAATTGTTTCTATATTGCTTGATTTAGTCTATTTTAAGGAACAGCAAATGTATTGAATAGAGTTACTGCCTGTTTATTTGAAAACAATGTAATCATTACTGAGTGGATAACAGGACTCCCTGTGCTGCCAAGGTGCAGAGGGCTTTGTAGAGCTCTACCTTGCTACTGAAAAGTAGCATTCATGGACAAAAGCACTAGCACAGCACCCTAAGGAGAATATGAAGTAACAACGGATCCCCCACATTTTACAAGTGAGGAGATAAGGCTTAGAGAGGTTAAGTGGCCTGTTCTGGGTCTCACTTTAGAGAAAAGACAAATTCTGCTGTTGATTCTAAACCTCAGGCTCCAAATCACAGTGCTCAAAAACTGTTCATTCAATGTAGCACAAAGGAAACATGATTCTCATGTTGCTACTATAGAAATGCAGGAGTCCTGTAAGGCAGGAATAGCCACACAGTCTGGTCTTCAGCATCTTACCTTGTTCCATTTCCATGGGGCCAACTGTTAAAGACAGAACAGAGGAATGGAACTTATTAGAAAGCTGCTAATAAAACTGTGTCTATCTTCTATTAGTGCTTCTGCTTAATGCAAAGAGCATCATTAATTGAAAATAATCCTCTTTATCTATGTGGCTGTTTGCAATTTATAAAATGTTTTCATAGACATTATCTCTTCTTTCATTTGATTGTGTTTCAATCTTAGGGAATTTATTGGTTCAGACCTATCTGCATGACTTCAGATATTGAGTAAAATGTTTAAGGGGAGGGGGAGAGAAGAGCTGTGAAAACTGGTCATTCAGCCATGGCCAGGTGCTTAGTATCCTGGAGACACGGCATCCATATGATTGATTGGTTTTCTTATTCCATCAGGATGTTTTGTTATAAGCTTCAGACTAACCTTTAAAAAAAGAAAGAAAAAACTGAAAATATATTCAGTATTTTTTATCTGTCTGGTTTCCCAGATATTTCAAGTATATTTTATTTACTAGCATCAGAAGTTAAAGTAGGCCATTGTGTGGTGGATTTCTTCAATCACTTCTTTTTTCTCATCTACACCTACATGCCTTTTGAAAAATTCATTTATCTATCTCTCAAGATTCACACCAAAACAAATAAACACACCCCAGCATGAAAATATATAAAATAATGTTTGGGTTAATGACATTCCCTATGATTTATTAACAAATACTCAAACAGAAATCATAAGCTTTAAATCATTAAAACTTAGGTCTCTAATTGACATCCTAATTGATTGATCAGAAAAAAATTAATTTTATAATTATTGTATTTAGTTATCAGAATTTCAAACCTAAGTAGTTGGGAATTATATGAAGGAGATAGAGTCTCTTCTAATTTCAACCAGAGAACTCTAATTTGCTTTGTTCCCACCAATTGTGTCTTCTCAAAAATAAGTTGTTTCTCTTGTATCTTAGAAGGCCATTCACAAAAGTCAAAGCTCCCTCATTTGCCATGCATCAAAGCACACTTGGAATTAAGTGTTAGAGAAACATGCACATTTGCTAAAGTGTTATGCTTTCTTTGTTACTGTCCTTACTTGTGGTTAACATAAAGGTTATGACACCCTACATGTATCTTTTTTTTTCTTCTAATTCCCAAGAGAATTAAAGCTAGGTATTGTCTTTTTTCCAACAATTGCTGTCCTTGATACTGACCTTAAACTAAGTTCTTTATCTTTTACTCTTCTTTGCTTAGTGTGTATTCTTCATGTTATAAAACCATGTGGTTAGAAAATTTCTAACATATTCTAGTGTTTTATGAACAAATCCTTGTCCCAATTAATTCCTGATACATATAAAGACCCTAAATTCACACAGAAATTGCAAAATCCTTGATGAATCATCTTTCCATTTTTTGAATGGAGGATCTATTCATCCTGCGTGTTGCCCTTATAGGTGTGGTCATGGCTGCCATGATGGCCTCTAGTAGAGTCACTATCTACTAGTTGATCACTACCATCTAGTTGATCACACTGTGTTTCTTCCACAGCTATCCTCACAGAGCTCTTGGAGACAAGGCCCCTATCTCAACACAAGAGTGGCAACTGATGCTCTTGCAGTAAGATCCTGCTTTAAGATACACTCGTATCAGAAAGATGACCAAAATGTTCATTATTCATCTACTTCCATGTATCCTAAAGTTTACCTCAAGGTGTGCCACTGTTGACCCATATCATATCACCTTTGGAGCTGCAGTGCTCTTCTGGGTTGCAGGTGAGTTCAGCAATTCACTGTATCTGAATTGCAACCCCAGAGCTAGAGTCCTTTCTTCCCAGGTATGGTGAAGTTGAGAACTCCACTCCCAAATATCTCCCACTGTCATTGTTTGGAGGTTGATGTGAGGTCTTATTTGCCCCCCTGTTTCGACAGATCAGGTACTAAAAAGCCATTGATATAATTACCTAAGACTTTCAGAGATCAGTAGCAGCACAAAGCACATCTCAGTTGAAGCTGAAAGCTAAATGATCTCTTAAGGACACACACCTAACAAATCCTGTACTCTGCATTCCCAAGAACACTGGGGGGGAAACATCTCTTAAATTTAATCCATCCAGAAGGAGAGAGCAAGGTTTGATTTAGGTTGCAAGGCCCTGTCCTTGAAGTTGATAATTCCTATTTTCTGAAGACCTGATCAGCTATTCTAGCAAATAAGTAAAAGGGATTTCCTGGAGGATGAAAATTCCTAGTCTGGGAAACAGGAAGCCAGATTTCTATTTCAGTTTTATTTTTCCTTTACAGATACTGCATAATCACAATTAGTCAAACTACAGCTTCGAGTTATTATAATGTTGAAGACCAAGACTTTTGCTTGTCTGCAAGAAAATTACATTTTGAATGGAAAAACAAGAAAATATGTTTGAAGGCAGAAATATACAATAGAAGGCAGAATTGTATACCAACGCAGAGATCTTGGAAATAACTCACAAGCAAATAATTATTCTATGGAGATGCTCTGGAAGATGTCAGAGAGAGGGGTGCCTGGGTGGCTCAGTGGGTTAAGCCGCTGCCTTCAGCTCAGGTCATGATCTCAGGGTCCTGGGATCGAGTCCCGCATCGGGCTCTCTGCTCAGCAGGGAGTCTGCTTCCCTCTCTCTCTGCCTGCCTCTCCATCTACTTGTGATTTCTATCTGTCAAATAAATACATAAAATCTTAAAAAAAAAAAAAAAGGATGTCAGAGAGGTTTTTTTTTTTAATTGAAAGTTAAGAGCTCTTTTTTTAACAAAGATTACAAAGCAAACACTATGCCAAAAACTCAAAAATTCAGAAGTCTGAATTGACATAATGTCATTGCCAAGGGAAGGGATTTCCTAATTCTAAAGAAATTCACTGCAAGCGGAGTTTACTAGTTATTTCACTAGCCAATTAAAGAAAACTAGCAATTAGAAAGTGATTATAAAATCAATGTAAGATCATAAGATAGGGAACAGAAGGGAAAAATGGGAAGATTTTCACATTTACATGACTACTCATAAAGAACGTGCTACAATCAGTGGAACATTAAATATATTTTTTCTTTTGCTTATTGCAGAAGCTTGGTTTTTAAAAACCTGCCACTTGTTTTATTTTTTTTTTATAGATTTTCACATGCTAGTATTAAATGAAATCCATCTCCTTTTAATTGTTTATAGACTTTGTCATTTCCATCTCATTAATTCTATGTTATAGCTGTAACCGTTTTTGTAATACCAAATATATACCCAGAAATGAATACACAAAAGAGAACAAAAATGAAGAAATTTGGAGATTGTTGTCAATCTCATCTCTGATGCAGATGAATTTTTTTTTCTGACTTTTTTCCAGAGTATCCCTAATTGTTTTTACCCTGTATAATCTTGCCTTTAGTGACTTTTGTATAACCCCCTATCTATTGCTAAATTAGGAGGGAAATGATAGGTAGTGGAGAAGATAACCTGGGTTCACACTCCAGCTCTGGCACTGAGAGTCTGTTTAGATAAATCTTGTAGCGCTCAGAGACCCAGCATCCTCGCCCATACGACTGGTTAATAATGTCTGGTTGGTACGATGTTGTGGAACTGAGTTGATATTCTTGATGCATCTAGTTTAGTGGCTCACACAGCTGGCACCCAGTAAATGGGAGATTGCTCAGGGCAAGTGGAAACAGATTGTTTCCCCCAATTTACTTTTTCTCTTTCTAACTAGGCTCTTCTTGGCCTGATCTTTCTTTTTCAGTGAACGCTCTTCATTAGGGAGGGCACACGTACGTTTCACATTAGTGAAAATGTTCTAGCTATTACATGACCCAGAGTTGTCAGCAAACCCTTTCTCAAATTCTTCATCTCCAGATTTCTCTATCCCTCTACCCACCTTCTTCATTTGCTCCAATAACAAACATCTATTCTTAGGTGGCTCACCCAATAGTAAATTGCTTCAGCATAGTCCATATGAGTGCATGAAAATGTTTTTCTTAAGGCCTTCACGGTTTAAAAAAATAGCTATTATTATCCACAATAATTCCTTAATCATGTTAGAATCTTTTAATAGTAAGGTAATACATGTCAAATACTCAGGAGACCAAGACGAAAGATAGAAACTCGGGTAAATTTGTTTAAGGTCCCTTCTCAGTGTCTCTAACTTTACTCTGCCATAGTAGTTATTACTCTGTAACATTCTTTTTTTTTTTTTTTTTTTTTTGGCTTATAGCTCCTCCAATAGATTGTGAGCTCTACTTAGTCACAATCTTTGCATTTAAAGAAACCAGCACACAGTCTAGTTCATGACTGTCATTCAGTACAGATTTGCTGAATGAATAAAATGGTTTGCCAATATTTTAATATTTCTTTACTAATTTTACCAAGAGAAATTTTTATGATAAATGGAATATAATTTTAGAACAAATAAAATAACTTCTACCTTTCATCAGATTTTTAAGTATCTGAGATTTGGAATGTTTGGCTGTTTAAATGAAACTGATGAATCCCACTCATATAAAAAGGTGAAATAAAGCATTCATTCTAGGCCTAAAATGATTCTGATAAATAAAGTAAAGAAGTGGTCATGTGGCAATGCTCAGCCTGAAAGCTCATTTATTGTCGTTTTGGTCAAGTTCAAAGACATAGGACCAAAGACTCCCCCATATTCCTTCTGCAGAGGTCCCTGCTTATGGAAAATAACGTGTTTTTGAGCCACTCTCTGTGATGCCAGGGAGTGAAGACAAGGGAGCTGGTAGTTCCCAACTTACTTAGTCCAGAGAACTCAGGTAGAAAATTAGATTAGAGAATCCCTAGTGCCCTGAAGTAAATTAGGCAGAGTTAGGAGACCTAACTCCTTGGGAAGGAAGTAGAGCCTCTGCCTTCTCACCTAGATCCATGATCTTCAACAGATAGCATTTCTGTCTAAGAAATCAAATTTTGACAGAATGCATCAAATTTTGTAGCATTGGAGCCAATTAGCTGGTTACAGTGTCCACTGACAAATAAATTAACTAACAGTTTGCTGTTCTGCTCCCTTCTCTACTTATGCTATGTAACATACTAAAGTGCACATAAATAAAACTTATTTTAGGTAAGTTGAGGTATTGTACAAAGATGCTATTTCTGTAATACCTGGCAGATGGCCAATTGTGACTATGCTTTACAAATTTGTTTCCTTGCCTTCAATTCATTTTGTTCAATGACAATTCCTGAAGAACCAGTTTCATAATCATTTCCTGAATCACTCTGTAATAAAAACATTTTTCTTCTCATTTTATTTATTGCAAATACAACATTGTTGCAACAGAAAAAATGTTATCCAAGTTACACTGATGGTAATTCTGTATGTGGGTTTTTAAAAGTCATGATGTGCATTTTGTGGGTGACTTGAAGATCAGCTGTTGAGAGGTAGAGGGGAAGTTATTAGTCATTTCAGTGGAAGAAGGAGTGAGTTGAGAAATGTCTCAGAGGACATACCTTCTTTCTCTTGCTTTGTGAAAAAATTTGCATTAAAATTATTGGATAGGAAGGTTATCAAATACAAAACTGAACTTTTAAATGTTCAGGTAGAGATGAAGTAACATGATTTTTATGAATGTTTATGCTAGGAAAGTCAGTGTATTCTACCCGTAAACATTTAATAATCATTTGCTGTGTGCTAAGCATTTTAGTTTCTGTGAACACAAAACCCTGAGGGAAGTATGTAAACAAATATTGACAGTGAACTACAATATTGGCAATGAAAGAGGTTCATCCAAGATGCAATAAAATCACAGAGAATTAACACTTAATTTCGCCCAAATCTTTTCTGACATCAGAAAAGATGTTACTGGAGTTTGCAACTCAGTGTTTCTTTTTCCTTTGAAATCCTAACGAACAACTTAAACTGAACTAAGCCCATATTTTTTCCATCACCATCAAAATCAACTCCCTCTCCCCTCACTCCACCTTGCCTACACGCAACATCTGGACCAGTTCTGTGCAAGGCACTTGGGTAAATATCTCCCCCTTTTTTTTCCCTTTCCTTTCCTTTCTTCCCCCCCCCTTCTCTTCTCTTCTTTCTTTTCTTTTCTTTTCTCTCCTTTGTCTTTTATTTCCCTTGTGTTCACCAATCCTTAACTGCAGGTGACAAGTTACCTAACTTTTTGATTCACTTTTGAGTCTAAAGGGAAAGATCACAGAGGTCACTAAGCCTGCTTTTAGTGAAGGCCATAATCCAGAGACAGTCAATAAGTCCCTCAGTTCATCTGTGGCCTAGTCAGACCCTAGCCTTTTGAAATCAAACTGTTTTATCCATTCATTCGACAGATATTTATTGAGTTCTGCAAGTGCTAGATTCTATTCTAGGAGCTGAGAATAAAGTGGTAAATGTGACAGAAAGTTTCCACCCTCTTAGGAAATTGAGGTGGGAAGAGGTGAATTTATGTGCTGAATCAAATGGAAATTCACTGGCAGAATCAGGCTTAGCCCTTCAGATCTCTTAACTCCCAGAAGTCATGGAGGTATTTTTCTACTATTTTGCTACTTGAATGTGCAGGATTCTGAAAGTGTGTGAGTGTGTGTGTGTAAGACAGAGAGACAAAGAGAGAGAGAGAGAGAGAGAGGAGGAATACAAGTATATGCAGTATATGTCATGCTTATTGGATTGTGCTATTCATCACTTAGCCCATTGCTTACCATGATCTTATATATGATATAGTCCCTGTCCTCAATAATTTTATTCTCAAGTGGGTTAATTTTAGGTAGTGCCTTAAGCCTAGTATGTCCTTGGCAAATATTTATAGAATGAGTGAATGAACATATGACAAGTAAAATGGCTGGTGGGCAATTTACTAGGACCATGTTAATCACGCAGAAACATACAGTAAAATAAATGATTCACAAATGGAAAAAAACTCTGAACGAGGATGCTATGAGAAAGCGAACCCTCTAATTTAAAAATGTTCTATTTCCAAAACAGGTTCCCATCTAATTTTCTCACCCAGGGTCAATTATTGAATTGGTTTGGCCTACATTGACATTGTTTCCAGGCCCATTTTCAAATTTAGTTAGGATTTCTGAAAGTCTGCCAGTGGTCCTTACACAGAGCAAATGCACTCTTACTCCAAATGCCTGGACTGTAACACACCAGGTGACACAATCACTCCAGCTACTTACCAGTCAGTGTGATTTTCTCTCTGCCATTAGGACTGATGGGGAAAGGGGCTGAAAAGGCCAGGACACACACATGTGGTCAGCCCAAGTTTGCATCTATTTTTCTTTCTCAACCTGCTTCCCAGAACTTCTCTGTTATTAATAATTACCCGTTATTATAACTTGAGAGATTTCATGTGTGTAAAAGAACTAATTCCCTTTGTTGAAATGAGCACATTTTTTTTGTTGTTGTTGTTGAAGTTCTAAAATCCCCTCAATGGCATTTTCCCTCCCTTTGCCATAGTTCTGTGGCTAAATTATTTCTGTGGTTGTCTTTCATTTCTCTGGGGCCTGCTTTCCTGGTAAGGAGGCAAGCATTAGCTCTGACATCCACAGAGTATATTCAAGCCACAGTGAAAATTGTATCTAATTTACTCTCTGAAATGTGGAAAACAATATTGGGGAAGAAGCTAGAAATCAAAGAGTAATAAGGTTTGAGGAACAATTCTGCCATGGCTGTCAGAATGTTGATTAAAGATAGTCTCTCTTCATTTGATCAGCCATTTCAAAGCTGGGAGAATGAGCAAGACAAGGGAATGGTAATTTGCTTCCCAATGACTGAAAGCAAACTCCAGGAAAGAGACAGATTGAGGTTCCAGAGCTGAAGGTGTAAGGACCTGTGTCACTTGTGATCAGTCTCCTGCTTGAGTCTGAGGGAATGGCGTCCTCTTGAAGATACAAGGCTGGGCCCCCACCATCCCACAGCATCCCATCTCAAGGAGCAGCACATTAACCTAACCCCGAGTGGGCCCCCTGGAGGCAGAGGAGGGATGCTCTCGAAATAATTTCCTATGATGGAGAGCACCTGGAGTAGAGTGTGATGCACATTAATTCTTTTAGTAAAACAACTTTGCACTAGAGAATCTTTATGAATCTGAAAAATGTCTATTTGTGCAGGCATCAGTAGTAGCTTTATATCATTTTATTTATTTGGCAAGTTTTATTTTGTGTATGTTTATTTTCTATAGTTTATACTCCTACATTTTATACTAAAACATAAGAAATACTTTGTGGAGGGTAGGTTACGTTATACTGGGTTTTCCAGAGGCAGAGCCAGAGACAAGGATTTGGGTACAGACATTTCTTTGCGAGGGGAGCCTAGGAAGTGGTGACAAAAGCAGGGGGAAGAAAGCAGGCATGGGAAGGAAGCCAATATACATACCATGTGTGATGAGCAGAGACTGTATGGGCACCTAGGGCTCTGTTCCTCAGGAAGCTTCTAAGTTACTTTGTAAAAACCATGGTTCAGAGTTCTCCTTCCCAAAAGGTGAGGAAGCTGGGGTGTCCATCCACCAACATCTACTCCATCACTTGTTGAGGTCTACTGCCAAAGAAGCATTATTAACACCAGGAACTTCAGGCCTGAGTCTTAAAAACTGAACACACTCCTGTAGCCAGACAAAACCCTTGAAAAGAAAGGTAGAAGTTGGTAGCAAGAAGCTATGTGTGTACTTGGGAGCAGTGAGTATTGGGGAGAGAAGGGCAGTGCATCCGTCCACAGCACCTGTTACAATGTGCTGATCACCTCCTATGGGGGAGACTCATTTTCAGAAGGACAATAACTGTACAGCACAGGACACAAAGGATGAGAATTTGGCCAAAGGATTCTGGGAACTGGGAAACTGCTTCTCCTCTTGTCCTCTGTCTACCCCAGGGATTTTTAAAAGCATTTCCAAAAAGAAAGGAAAGCCTTTGAGAATTGCATGTAAATAACAGAAACAAAAGCATTCTCCTCATATTTTAGGCAGACAACATCCAGTTCTGCTACTTTCTGCAACCAAACATTTTTTACCCCAGCTCATAAAAAAAAATTTTATTGTTTTCTTTTCTTTTAGTTTATGAAGTATTCTCACACTTATTAACTCCTTTGATCTTGAGGATGCATACAGTTTGTTCTCATCTACATTTTCACAAGAAGAAGCCAAAAGTACATAGTTATTAAATGAATTGCTTAATAGAGCCAGGGATAGAACATGCATCTCAATTCATATTTATTGAGCATCTATATTCCAGAAGCCATGCTCAGTTTTAGGGATATGGAGATTAATGAGACAGTCCTCATCCTTGACATAGTCAATCAACCCTCCTCCTCCTACTTCTATTCGATTATTTATCTAACTCACCTCTTATTGTCTGACCCATCTTCTCATGACCTTGCCACTATCTACCCACCAGCCTCTTTTTCCGATCTTGCACTTTAAGTTCAGCAAAGGGGAAAGAAAAAACCATACATTCCCCAAAACACATCACAATCAGACTTTTGTCTTTTGCACATGCTGTTGCTTCTTACTGGAAATCCCTTGTCTTGTTTGTCTATCTTGAAACCTCATTTCAATCTTGTCTCCTGTGGAAGTATCTTTCTAGTCCCAAGAAGGAGCCACTCTTGCCCTGGTGCCATGTCAGCAAACTGAAATTTAAGTAATTTGGGGGTCCCTGTAGCTGCTTTGCTTGGCCAGAAACACACTGTGTCCAGTCAGCCAATCCTCAAACACCACACCAGCTCTGGGCTCTATACTTGCTTTCTTGTTCTTTATTCATTTTCTGTTTTTCTCTTCCTTGTTCCTTATTCTTTATCCGAAGAAATCTTCCTGCCTCCCACCCCATTTTGTGACTCTCTGGAACTTTGGGAGTGGAGACTACCTGCTTTATGAAGTGTTAATAAAGTTAATTTGTGTCACCTAAATTCTCATTTTAAATAATTTTTAACAGACATTAACACAAAAGACTAGAAAATTGCACTCCGAAAAGCATGGTGTTTTATGTTTTGGGGTTTTTTGGGGGTACATTTATGTTTAGATCCTTTCATTTTTAAATTAAAATTCCTATGGGAGGAATTTTATCTCAAGTGTGCTAAGGGAAGCAAGAATATAGACTATTGATATGTTGATTTGCAAACCATTTTATCAATTGATCGATCGATCATTTTATATATTGTTCAGTTCCACAACTTTAAAAGGGAACACAGCAAAGTCTGGTTGAAAATGGAAATAATCACTATTGAGCTACTGGGCTGTGGGATTGCAGAGGACCACGTGTGTGCCCAGAGTGAGATTTCATTCCAGGTTGGCCAGCCTTCAGATCCGCCAACTTCCACTGAAAACATAGGCAGATGTCCTTGTAGGGATGATACGTCAGCTTCATCAGTCTACACCTGGTGTGAATTGATAAAAGATTTTTGAACAATTTCCAGGACACAATTTTGGAGTACTTGACCCCATCAACCTATTCTTCACTAGTCTATTTTTCCCAATAGCAGGCTGAATGAGTCTAGTTACCTCACATTGAATCACTGGTTATAGCACAGAGAGTCCACATTCTGTGGCCTCCTCTTTCCTCTTATTTTCACTCACAGGAACCTCTCTTAGGTTGGCCTCCTCAGGTTTACCCTTCTGTGGACATTAGTCTTAGTTGATGAGACACCCTTTCCTCCCTTGGGTCTCTTTTATACTTTTCAATTTTCTGATTTTAAAAGAGAGAAGGGGAATTGATTAAAACCAGAATTTTAAGGGGGGATGATGGGCTCTCCTGAGGCCCACTTTGATGGTGGAAGAGCAAATATCAGTGAGAGACCCTCTTTGGTGGAATCTTTTCTCCCATCCAGAGATTTATTACCTGCAGCTTTTCTCTACTCTAACTTTTTATTTTCTACTCTAACTTTAAAAGTCTTTTTCCTTGTTTACTTTGAAACAAGATGCTTTTACCTCACAGAATTCCATTTATTATAATTCAGTTATTTTATTTTTTATTTTTGTAAAGATTGGTTTATTTATGTGACAGAGATCACATGCATGAGCTGGGGGAGAAGCAGGCAGGGAGAGAGAGACTTCTCAAGCAGACACCCAACCTGTGGCTCCATCTCACCACCCTGAGATCATGACCTGAGCTAAAATCAAGACTTAGCAGACTGAGCTAACCAGGCGCCCCAGGAAACATTTTAGATGAAAACTGTTCCCTTGATCTTTATGGTTTCATTAATTTCCAGCTGTTGGCCATAGCTGGTGTGAAAATGATTGTTAGAGTCATTATTTTTCCTCTTGTTTTCTTGGAGATCACATCAACATTGCAAGGAGAGCATAGAACAGGAACTTACACTCCAGATGAAACCTGGAACTATGAAATAAGTCAAAGGGCTACCAAAACAAGTGGAAATTGAACAGAGGAAGTATGCGGAGGGAAACAGGACTCCAATCACAGGAAGCCCTGGGTCCTTATACCTCTCTGAGGAGAAGAACACATCCTGGGCCCCAGACAGTAGGAACAGGTAGGAGTTCCCCAGCGGGCTAAAGATGTTTGTCAGAAGTTGAAGTTCTGTTGAAGTGGGAAGGGGAGAGACTTTACATTAACCCTCAAAGTTGACTTTGAATAATGTTCCAGTAACCTTGCCATTTGGTGTGGGCCCCACTCCTAGGTAAACTTCCTGCTGCTCACCACCCTCTCCTCCCCTCAATTAATCACATGGTTCCTTATTATTTCTTTTTCTTGTCTTTCCCTGCATCTCTTGTTCCATAGCATTTCATTTCCTTCCAGAAGGCTGCCCACTGGTTTTGATGTTACCTGTTGTTAACATAACTTAATCTAAGTAGACTTTTAATTTTTGCCTAACTACAGCAGTTTCTGACATTGTTAAAAATGGTTAAAGAAGACAATTTAGGTGATATAAACTTTATTTAACACTTCATGAAGCAGGCAGTCTCCACTACCAAAGGTGCAGGGAGCCTCAAAATGTGGTGGGAGGCAAAAGCTTTCTTAGGATAAAGAATAAGGAACAAGGAAGAGAAAAACCGAAAATGAATAAAGAACATGAAAGCAAGTATAGAACCCAGAGGTGGCATGGTGTTTGAGGATTAACTGACTGGACATAGTGTATTTCTGGATAAGCAGAGCAGCTACAGGGACCCCAAGATTACTTAAATTTCAGTTTGCTGACATGGCACCAGGGCAAGAGTGGCTCTATCTTGGGCCTAGAAAGTTATTTCATCACCTTTAAAAATTAGTCTTACATTTCAACCAAAAGTTGGCCAACTTTTTAAGACAAGTCACCAAACCAACTTGCTGAGAGATCTGTTTGTTGAATAACAGTTATTTGAATAAACAAAAATACAAAATGAAAGGTTTATTTTTAAGCAATTTCTACATCCAACATAGGGCTTGAACTCACAACCCTGCAATCAAGTGTCACATGTTCCACTTACTGTACCAGACAGGTACCCTGAGGTATATAAAATCTTTTAAAAGAAAAAAATTTCCTTGAATGTATAGAGTGATGAAAATATATTCCTTTTATGACTATTTTAATAATTGTATTCTTCTCTAATATATTCAGTGAAAACAGTACATCAAATATATTCAATTCAACTAAATTTTTAAAAATGTTTAATTTGATTAAAGTTAGGGATAATTTCGCATTCTTATAAAAATATTCTTTAAAAAATTATGTAATATATAATTTTTTAAGAATTTACTTCAGCTTTATTGAGATAGAATTGACAAAAAATTGTAAGATATTTAAAGTATACATCACAGTGATTTGACATATATTGTGCATGCATTGTAAAAGGATTTTCACCAACTACTTAGTTAACATAGTGACATATCCATCCCCTCAGGTATTTACTTTTTTTTTTTTTTTTTTTTTTTTGGTGAGATCATTGAAGTTCTACTCTCTTAGTAATTTCAATCATATAGCACAGCGTTAATAACTATAGTCATCATGCTATATCTAAGATCCTCAGGCTTTATTTATCTTATAGCTAAAAGTTTGTACTCTTGCACCAACCTTTCCATATTCTCCCACCCCAGCCTCTGGCAACCACTTCGCTACTCTGTTTCCATGATTTTGGCTTTTTTTTTTTCGTCCTTTCATTTACATTCCACATATAAGTGACACCATGCAGTATTTATCTCACACACACACACACACACACACACACACAATTTCTTTATCTGTTTATCTGCAGATGGACACTTAGATTGTTCCCATGTATTGGCTATTGTGAACAACTTGACAAAGAACATGGAAGTGCAGCTCTGTCTTTGATATCTGTTTTTCATTTCCTTTGGACATATACCCAGAAATGGGATTGTTGGATCATATGGTGGTTCTAATTTTAATTTTTTTGTGGAATCTCCAAACTGTTTTCCAATGTATATTTGAATATATTAAATACATTATTCTTATGAATACATCCCGAGTTTCAGCATTTCACTTTGAAATTTTAAATTTTAACCTATTCTTTTTTGCCAATTCCTTTGAAGTCACTTCCTGTCTTATAAACATTTTGACGTTTTTAGGTTTAGGATTTTCTGTGTGAATAATGACTAAAGTTACCACATTAACAAAAGATAGTCCTTTTAAGTATGTAGAAAGTTTATAACAATTAGCGTGGAATTAGAGCTGGAATATTTATAACAGTTTTCATGGATTTGGGTGTTTTTGCTCTATACTGAGGTATAACAAGGACACAGCAAAATGCATGAATGCTAAGGATATACAGCTCTGTGAATTTTAATATAGGCATATGCCTGTGTAACCAGGTCAAGATATAGAACATATCTAGCATCCAGAAAGCTCTCCTCCTGCAACCCTTTCCCAGTTCATGACTCTCCATATCTATTATGACCTCTATTGCCATCGATTAATTTTGTTTTTTCATATAGGTTTTAAAAGAATGTGCAAAAACCAAAACAAACAAACAATGTGCAATTTGCATCTGTTCCTACTCCCTACTGCCTCAGTGGCTGGAGGCACGGCAAAGTAAAGGAACTTTCTACTAGAGGAAGAGAAATAGAGGCTGCCAGTCCCAGGAAAGGCAGAGACTGAGGGCAGAGGAAGACAGTAAGGCAGGGAGTGCATGAAGGAACCTTGCTTCCCACAACCCTGAGACCCTGCCAATCCAGCTGCTATTAAGTATTAGAGGCATTATAAACAATTTTTTTAAAAGATTTTTATTTATTTATTTGACAGACAGAGATCACAAGTAGGCAGAGAGGCAGGCAGAGACAGAGAGAGGAGGAAGCAGGCTCCCTGCTGAGCAGAGAGCCCGACTCAGGGCTGGATCCCAGGACCCTGAGATCATGACCTGAGCCAAAGACAGAGGCTTTAACCCACTGAGCCACCCAGGTGCCCCATAAATAATTCTTTTAAAATCTGCTTTTGGTCAATATGTAAATGTAGAAAGTCAATAATTTGATGAATTCATCTTTCAATGTGTCCTCTCTCTCAGTGAATTAGTTACTGGCTGCAGATTCCAGGTGACCACTGTCGCCTCTCCTTTAACAGCCAAGCTATGATACTGATTAAAGGCTAGCTTTGGAACTGGAAGGAAGGGATGGGTGAAATGCACAGGCTTGGAGAACTGCATGTCACTAAGTCCTTAGCTAAGCCTCATCATCCACCCCAAGACAATGAGGGCAGAAACATACTCAGGGGGCTCATGGAAAGAGGAAACTGCTGACTCCTGACCTATGAATTACTCGGCCTGCTGTTACAGGCTGGTGTAAAGTTGTCCCAACACAGTAAAGTGAGGGTGGCCTTGAGTAACTCCAGCTAAAAAGTCATGGTCATGGCTTACCATCAGATCCCAGTTGTCACAGGGATCCTGATTATGGTTTCAAACTCTGTAGACTTGACCAGACCTGATCATAGATCTTTTTTTTGTGTATCAGTAGGAGAAACCAAGGAAAGGAGAAAACAAGTTCAGCCCAGAGTTTTCACACTTGATCAGCTAGGTTCAAAATAATGTCATCTGCTAATTGGGAAAAGTAAAGATTTGTGGGAAAAGTAAGGACCTCCATTTTCATGAGGTTACGTTTGATTTTCTTACAAGATGGGCAAATAGAAGTGGCAGGTAGGCAGTTGGTTTTACAAACCTGGAAGTGAGAGGAGAGAGATAAATTTAGGGATCTTTAGCATATAGACGGTATTTGAAGTCACAGGAAAAGCAGTGTTTTAGAACTGTGAGTCAAAATTCATTATTGCTTTACATTAATTTAGTGAGTCATGACAGACTTTTTTTATAAAATGAAATAGAATAGGCTATGGCGTAGTGAGAGAAAATATTAGAAAGAATCAGATAGATTCCTAAACTATAATTTTGTGAAATTGTTAATGTCAATATATGTATCATATAAACCATGTAATACATACATATACATACATGTCATTAAGGAGAGAGTGAAGAGGACCCAAAACTAAGTTATTAGTGACAACAGCACTTAAAAGTCTTGCAAATGACAAACTGGGAAATAATACTGAGATGGTATAGATGGTGTTTTTATAAGGAAAACTGGAAATAAAGGGATCATAGAATTCAAGAAACAATGTTTCAAGCTGTAGAGAAGGAGCAGCTATATCAAGTACTACCAGGTGTTGGGAGAAATGAGGGCAGAACTAATTCCATAAGATTTGTTTTCTGGAGAGTGTTGGTGATATTGGCAAGAGTCTTTGAGTAGATAGTGGGAAAGAAGCCAGATGGGTATGAGTTGATGGGAGATTTTGGGAGGTGAAAAAGTGCAGAGAGAATGTATATGTAATTCTTTAGCAGGTTTGACTATGCAGGGACTGAAACTGAAGGAGGCAAAATGCTAGGAGATAGTTTCATTTTAAATAAAATAATAATGGGGGCACCTGGGTAGTTCAGTGGGTTAAAGCCTCTGCCTTCGTCTCCGGTCATGATCCCAGGGTCCTGGGATCAAGCTCCGAATCAGGCTCTCTGCTCAGCAGGGAGCCTGTTTTTCCCCCACCCCCTGCCTGACTCTCTGCCTACTTGTGATTGCTGTCAAATAAATGAATAAAAATAAAATCTTAAATAAAGTAATAATGTAAATAAAATTATTTCTAGACACGAGAGAATGTAGAATATACTTGCATCTCTAGTAGCCTTGTTGTTGGTTTCTTGGCATAGACCAAAGAGGGCAGCATAGATGGACTAAGACTGGCTGCCAGAAGCACAGTGTTGAGAAGGGGTAGGAGGGTGTGTTCAGTGATATATTGCTATCCCTAACTTAGATGGAGATGTTGGAAGACAGGTACATGAAAAATGATTTTAAAAGAAGATTACAGTGGTTAGATTTGGTGATTAGTTTGGTGGTTAAATTTGGTGATTAATTAAATTGAAATAATTGAAATAATTAAATTAAATTAATCAATTAATTAAATTAAGTTGAATTTGGTGATTAGAAGATTTGGTGGTTAGATTTTTTTTTCTTTTTTGGTGGTTAGATTTTTTAAAAAAGATTTTATTTATTCACTTTATTTTAGAGAGAGAGCAAACATGTGCAAACAAGAGAAAGCAAACATGAGGAGGGGGAGGATGGGGTAGGGAGGAAGAATGAATCTTAAGCAGACTTTTTGCTGAGTGTGAAACCTGACATGGAGCTCCATCTCACATGACCTGGACTGAAATCAAGAGTCAGACGCTTAACCAACTGAGCCACTCACGTACCCCTCAGTGGTTAGATTTTGCTCAGTTGAGTTAAAAAACCAGAATGATCTCATTCCTTGAGCAAAAATATGTTGAATAACTATGAAATAAAACAGAAGATGGTATTATACTATCAAAGAATTTATAATGAAGATAGGGAAGTTAGGCATATACACAAAACTAAATAGTAGTATGTAATTACATGTCTAAATAGTAGAGAAAGTAAGTTCTACAAAATATGGTAATTAAAATGTGCTGCGGGAGTTGAGAAAAGTCTTATAGAGCAGCATTTTTTGAACTGTGAATCTCAGCCCATGAAGGTATTTTATTCACTTGGCTGGCGCTGCCATAACAAAGAACAGCAGGTGGTAGCTGAAACCACCGAAATTTATTTTCTCACAGTTCTGGAGGTTAGAAGTCCAAAATCAGGGTGTTAGCAGGTGGCTTTCTTCTGAAGCCTCTCTCTTTGGTTTATAGGCAGTCAATTTCCTTAGGTATCATCACATGATACCCTCTCTGTGTGTCTGTGTTCTAATGTCCTCTTCTTATAGGGATAGCAGCCATATTGGATTAGAGTCCACCCCAATGACCTGATTTAACCTTAGTTAGCTCATTAAAAACAGTCACATTTTGCCGTACTGAGTGTTAGGACTTCAAAATGTGAATTTTGGGTGGGTGCAATTCATCCCATGACAGGCATCATTATGAAATCAATTTAGTGATTTTAAGACTGGAATTATAAAAGAAATAAAATAGAATGAAGTACATTAGAACAGAAAATATCAATGTGTATCATATAGTATCATGTTAAATAATTTCTTCTTATAGGTTATACTAAAAACAGTAGTTTGA
This sequence comes from Mustela nivalis, assembly GCF_964662115.1. Classification (NCBI taxonomy): domain Eukaryota; kingdom Metazoa; phylum Chordata; class Mammalia; order Carnivora; family Mustelidae; genus Mustela; species Mustela nivalis. Next base: position 56,948,450 of record NC_139024.1, on the reverse strand, counting down.
AAGTCACTATCTTTGAGGACTCTGGAATATAATAATATGTGAAAAATGGAAGGACAGAGGGAAGAATATAGGTTAACAGAATAAACAGGAGATAAGAGGATATCAAACACGACATTTTCTTGGAAGACTAATAAGACTTATTTCTTGAAAGTGAACTCTCAAGCCAAGCCATAATTAGACCTTAAGGTTGGATTATTCTATAGTCCTGATGTGCAAGCTGAGAACATGGATTTTCATCCTATTGGCAAAAGATGATTTTAAACAGTAATGAATTTGATAATATATAGATAGTCTGGCAGCTGAATTGTAAAGGGGAAAGTCTAGAAGCAAGAAGATTGTTTGGAGAATGTTGAGTTTCTCTGGCATAGATTGAAGAGGTCCTAGACTAGCTGGTGACAACAGAAACAGAAAAAGAGAGATAGCTACCAGTTTTACATCAGAAAAAAAAAATTGGTAGGACTTGTTAACTGAATAAATATAGGAGACAGAAGACAACTTGGGGGAAGACAAACCATGAGAGACTGGACTCTGAGAGACAAACTGAGAGTTTTGGGCGGGTGCGGGGGAAGTGAGCCTGGTCATGGGTATTATGGATGGCACATACAGCATGGAGCACTGGGTGTGGTGCATAAACAATGAATTTTGGAACACTGACAAAAAAATTAAATTAAATTTAAAAAAAAAGAAGACAACTTGTATAGGTGGGAGGGGTTCAGGTTTGGGGGAAGTAAATAGAACTGTGTTGTTCAATACAGTAACCAGTAGCCACATAGTGATATTTTAACTAAAATTAATTAAAATTAAATAAAAAATTTAGTTGTTCAATAACACTAGGCACATTTCAAGTGCTCAACAGTCATGATGTGGTTTATAATGATAGCATTGGATATTGCAGGCATGAAACATCTATTATCCAACAAGTTTTACTGAACAGTGCTGTGAAGAGAGCTTCCATGTGGAGAAATTTCCTTTGAGATGTTAACTAGGTATCCAAGCTTTTCATGCTTAGAGGCATTTTCAGCTATAAGTTTGATAAAATTATTTTATGGTCATTAGAAAATCCCATCTGGGGGCGCCTGGGTAGCTCAGTGGGTTAAGTCGCTGCCTTCGGCTCAGGTCATGATCTCAGAGTTCTGGGATTGAGTCCCGCATCGGGCTCTCTGCTCAGCAGGGAGCCTGCTTCTCTTTCTCTCCCTCTCTCTCTGTCTGCCTCTCTGCCTACTTGTGATCTCTGTCTGTCAAATAAATAAATTAAGAAAAAAATAAAAGAATGTCCCCTCTTAAAAAAAAGAAAAGAAAAGAAAAGAAAAGCCCATCTGTTCTCAAACCATTTACTCATTGGCTTATTATATTCCTACCATTATTGCTACCATTATGCTTGGGCTTAAGCCCTATATGGATCTAATTAAATCTCAACACTCTAAAAGAGGCATGAGTAATCCATCAAACAGGTGCTTTAAAAATTATTACTTTTTTAATGTGTAAGAGGTAAGGAAAGAATGCAGTCTTTTTTAGAGTTAGAACCAACTCTTAAGCATCTGTCAGAAGTCAAACAAGTTAATAAAATATGAAACATAGTTTAAAAATTATTTTCAAGTTAATTAGTTCTTCTATGGAAAGAGAACGAAGCCCAGAAAGTCAACACCTTGGAAGGAAAACAAGTGTTTTCAGGCCTGATGGTGTGGTTAAGGGCAGGTTTAGAATAGAGGGAAATGTTTGCATACATCTTCTAATTTCATCCTGTGAGATAAATATTATTTTTTCTATTTTATAGCAGGAAGGAAGGGTGTATGGAGAAGTTCACTAACTTGCTCAAGGTCATTTAGCTAGTCAGGTCCTAGTATTTGTACTGGTAAGTCAAGACAGGCACTCAGGTATTTGGTCAATTCTAATGTTCTCACATGGTTTAGTCACATCTGCATGGGAACACAAGCATCTCTGCTTGCTTGCTGGTTGAGTGATGGGCTGGGTTAAGTAATTTAATTTTTATTAAGAAATTAGTATGGCCTAAGGATATCCCCTTTAACCTGACTTGAAGGTAGATGGCATCCGAAAGTTTGGGGTATGATCATTCTTGGGAAAACTGATAACATTCAAACATTTCACTCTGTTATATCAACTTAGTTCTGTATAATATCCACCATAGAACAGCTATCTGATTGAGTTCATTATTATCACCTACCAAACTGTATTTTATCAGTAGAATTTTCTCCACCTTTATTGGCTGACCAAGCACCCCAAACCTAATCCACTAAACACAATCCTAAATATAGACAAAGCATATCAATGGGCACTCGAGCTCCTTTATAGCATATAAAAATATTACCATACTGTACAGTATCACAAGGGATGTGAGCAAAGTGGGAACTAATGAAGCTGACCTGTGTGCCAACTTTTAAAATTTTTGGAGGTGGGGGGGGGGTGGTTCAGGCAACATGATTTAGGATTCTTAATGAGTTAGATTGCTGCCAGAAAAATATTTGGTTTTATTTTATAGGGGTATACACTTGAGCTCATTTGTAGATGATGTCATCCCATATGAGATTTCTCTAATTATTAATACATATGTTCTCCTCACTTGCAGGCTTTAATGGTGTGGTAGTAAAAATCCTGCCAACATTTCATTGAGGCCATGAGTAACTTGCTTTTCCAGATGTATTATACATGACAATATGTTGGGAATTAATTTTTCTTGTAGGTTTCAGTAATAAGAAGGCTGGATTTTATTCCTGGAAGGTAGGGTAAAAATCATTGTATATCTAGAATGTGTTGGGGGAAATGTGGCCTGCCTCTGAAAAAAAATTAAATGAAGCAAGGAGGTGAAAACAGTTTAAAATTCTTTCCACAGTCCCTGCAAGTGCAGAACGGTATTAATAGATTGCTAACTTTTTCATAACAAAAGGGAGACTATAAATTTATATGGATAATCACTTAATGTTATATATTTTTAATATTTTATATTAAACGTTATTATATTATGTATGGTGTGTCATTAATATTTCATATTTTATATGGAAAGTATTAATATATAACATTTCCATATATTTTATAAACATGGTATAGTCCTCCTATCATGTTGTCCTGCTGTATCTTCACATAGATAGTTTTTACATAGGAGTCTTTACATAGACTCTTAGGAATGAGATTGCTAGGTCAGTGGGAAATTAATATGCATGTAATTCAGTTATATTTTGTTAAATTTTTCTCCATATGAGTTATATAATTTTTCATTCCCACCAACAATGCATTACAGTACTTATTTTCAGCTTTATCAAAAGAAACTATGGATTTTACCAATCTCATAGGTGGAATGTGGTTTCTTAGTTAATGTATCTCTATTATTGTGAGTGCAGCTGATCATTGTTCACTGTGTTTAAAGGTCAGTTGAATTAATTTTTCTATGGCCTGCCTGTTCATATTATTTCTAATTATCTTGTGTTGATCTATTTTTTTTAATTTTCAATTTTTAGAAATCCTTCATGTATTGAGGATATTGGCTCTTTTCTAGAAGTTGCCAAACATGTTATATATAATATGTTACTTGTCTTTAGACTTTGCTTATGGTGTTTCTTGTCATTCAAAAGTTTTCATGGTTATATTGTCAGATTTATTAATACTTCAGGTTGCTTCCTGATTTTGAATTACCTGTGTCTCTTATCAGTATTCATTTCACTTTTTATTTTGGATCTCTGATTCCTTTCACTTTGGCAATTCAAAATCAATATATCAAAAAAATAACTTCTTCCCCTCCTCTCTAGACTCACTTTCTTCTCTTGATTTCCTTATTTCTCCTATTAATTCCCCTTAATCTCCTTGTCATCTGAGCCTCAAAATCTGTGAGTCATTTTTGACTACTCACCTACCTTTCTTACCTCTAAATAGATTTCTTAAAATTCTGTTTGTGATTTTCTTACCTGGTAGGAGAAAATTTCACAGAATATTGTTAAGATTATAGAAAAAAGACATTAAATTTAGACTTACTTAGAAGTGAATATTGGTTTAAAAGTTTAATACATGAAATTTAATATTTGTTGATACTATTATATTATGTATTACTGGTCAGTAAGACTTAACTGGAAGGATATATTTACTTTCTTAAGTCTGATAAATCAATTGAACCAATAATCAGTAGGCCCCCAATTCTCTGAATAGGTCTTAGAAAAAAAATTAATGAGAAAAAACTTTTTTTTTGACAGCTTAAGTAAGATGACCACTCATGACCATGCCTGCTTCTGATCCAAATCACAGTTTAGTAGGAGTTGTCAGTATCAAATCTGTTTACAGTTACATCCAATTTGTAGGAAAACACCATAAGAGCAAAAGTCTTGGACCAAGAGTATGTGAATAAGGGCTTGATGACTGTTGTCACTTCTGTGCTTTTCTTTTTTGCCTGTAACACCCAATAAATAGGCTCATTTTATTTTTGAAATTGTTTGATGTTTTAAGATTCTGTGTGTCAAGTCTGTGGTCATTCACATAAACTATTGCTTAATTTCTAAAAGGAATCCAGATGTCCCATGTCATTTGGTAACTGATTTTTAAGGCAAAATAAAGCTTATGGAAAGCAGATATTGGAATGTTGTTAGTGGTTTGTATAGATGACAATATTTGTGGTCAACAAGACCAGGATTTTATTTTCATGACTATTTAGCATAGTACACACAATTCTAGGGCTACTGATGAATCCAAAAATTATGAGCAAATCTATAAGAAAGCAATAAAAAGAGTATTAATTTTTGCATGTGTTAAAAGAGCAACAATGTTTTTTTTAAATTTTAGTTTGTCATCTTTATATTTGAAAGAAAGCTTTTAATAACTGTCAACAGCTGGGCAAAGTAAGCTTAGCTTTAAAGAATGAAAAAAAGGATAGTTTTGACAAAAAATAGCAATCTTCTTAACCCATGATGTTTAGAAGTAGTCTTAGAAAATGTAAGAGTTCATAAAAAATTAAAATTTTAAATTAAAAAAATTAAAAGAAAATAAAGAAAATGTAAGAGTTAAAATTTTAAAATTCAAACTGATCATTGATTCAGAAAAACTATGAAACTAAAAGATACCTTATTTAGGTGATTTCACAAATAATGATCAAACATGAAATGTCCTAAGATATAAAGATATAATGTAAACCAGAGTATATAAACACACTATTGATAGTTAGCTTTCCTCAGCATTGTCTGACTTTCCATTTCTGTCCTTCATTCTGCTCAGATAATTTTGTGCCAGTCAGTGCTGTAGCAATGCCCTACATGATTTGTGGTTGACAAACAACTGATGTGCTCTGAATCAGGTTTGGTCCAGGCCTTATACTATGATTGATGAAGAAATAGTAACACAGTTTCCCCCAATTGTCTAAACTAAATATTGCACTTCTAGATGCATTTTAGGTAAGTTGGCTATATTTTACTTTGTGTGTTATACTTTCTCAAGTGTAAATTAATACGCATTATCCAATACAAATAAACTGAGAGTAGGGACATTAATAAATTGTATTATTCCAAATTGCATAACAGAACTTGTGGAACTTTGTGGGGGGGACAGTCTAAAAATAAATCTAGAGCTTTTTAGTTCTCTAAGGATTTTTATTTTTGTCAATATAGTAAAATAAGTAAACTGAGTGACTCTTATGACTAAACTAAGTAAAATTCTGGATAAAATATATTTTGAAAATCTTTTAAAACATTGATAATAAGAAAATGCTATGCAGAGGCAAAACCAAAGTTAAACAGCAAGTACTAATGCTAGTTTTTATTCTGAAATTATCCACATTGAGACTTTGAGCTTTCCATCCAAAGACTGTACAAGCAAAGAGGGTGGATACAAGACCTCAGAACTATGTCAGGTGGAGACCCTCACAAGATTTACTAATCAATATGAAACCCTAGAGAATTACATTCTTTACAATCTTCGTATAAGGAAGAAAGCTCAGTATAAAGAAAGAAAGGCAAGAAAACTTAACTATTTTTAACTTGATGTGAGGTAGAGGAAAAAATAATTCTCATTTGAGAATTTGTAATTAAATTCAGCCTTATCAAGATGTGTGATTTTGATTTATTCTACCTGTGTAATTGGAAAAACCTTAAGAAGCAAGTTTAAAGTGGCCCATGTTTGGAAGTGACCCCCAGATAGTGACACAAGCAAATATAAATTACCTCTGGAAAAACTTAATACCTACTCTTCAAAGTATTCTCACAGAAAGAATTCCAAGGAAAGTATCAGTCCATAGTCAAAACTCATAGAGCACACAAGGTTTTGTGAGAATAGGTAAGAGACACTAGAGCAGAACCACAAGGACTTCTGGTATTATCATAAATTGAATGAAAATGACTATGGAATACATCTAAATGAATTGAATATAAGCTTAAAAATTGGTGCAAACAACACTATTAAAACCTAACAAATTGTAAGAAGACTCAAATAGAACTTCTAGAAACTAAAAATATACAAAATAAATTTAAAATCCTATGGATGCTTTAAACAGATGAGACATAGCTGAAAACAAACTGAGTAAACTGGAAGATAGACCTAAAGAATCCAGGATATAGATCTAAAAAGGCAAAGGTAAAGGAGATTATGAAAGTAAATTATGAAAGGTATAATAATGAAATTATGCTTATGAAGGAAAGGGGTGATAGTTAAGATATATATACAAATGGGGTGCCTGGGTGGCTCAGTGGGTTAAAGCCTCTGCCTTCGGCTTGGGTCATGATCCCAGGGTCCTGGGATCAAGCCCCACATTGGACTCTCTGCTCAGGGGGGGCCTGCTTCCCCCTCTCTCTCTGCCTACTTGTAATCTCTGTCAAATAAATAAATAAATAAATCTTTAAAAATATATATATATATACACACAAACCTATTATGTATACAATACATAATATGTTTGTATATATATCTTTTTATGTATACAATATGTAATATGTTTGTATATATATTGCAAACAGGAAAAAATCCGCAAGTAGACACATTATCATAAAGTAGCTGAATATAAAAGAAAAACATATCTTCAAAAAAGAGAGAGAAAAAAATAGACCACCTATAAAAGAACAAAAATTGCACTAATTTTCAACTTCTGAAAATCATCAAAGGATGCCAGAAGACAGCAGAATAATATCTTGAAGCATGCTAAGACAAAAATCACTGCTGACTTAATATTTATTCCCAAGAAAACTATCTTTCACTAATCAGGATAAAATAAAGAATTCAGAGGCTAACAAAGATTCATTAATTTATTATCCAAAGTTCAGGAAATTCTAAAGGATTCTTTCAAGAAGAGGGTAAATATCTCTCTAGGTAGAGTTTAACATGAGTGTATGAAAGATGAATAAATATATTGGTGAACATATGGGTAAATCAAAACAAATGTGAAATGTATATAATAGTTGTAATAATGATGATTATAATAAGGATTAATTTGTAGGCATAATAAAAGTTAGAACTAAAATATGGAACCATAATAACATTTAAGTGGAAACAACAGCGACATCAGTTAAAATATTCAAATTCCTTTAGATTATTTGTGAGATGAATATGGATATTGATAACATTTAAAGTCTTTTAAGTATACATGTTAGAAGAGCCAGGGTCTAAATACAATGTGCAACCTTAACTGGATACTGAAACAACAATAAGGAAGGGTTTTAGTAAAATAAAAGTAAAATCTGAAGTTTATTTAATAGTAATGAACCAATGTTGATTTCTTAGTTTGATAAAAGTATATGGTAATGTAAAATGTTAACTATAGGAGAAATTGGGCGAGGGTTATAAGGGGATTTTCTGTAATACCTATGCAATGTCTTTGTAAATCTAAAATTATCCATAAATAAAAACTTAATTAAAAAATACCTAAGGTAACTACAAAAAATAGCAAACAGCACAGCACAGTCAAACAAGTAGAGGGGAGAAATGGATTGAAAAAACAAACAAACTAAAAACTAAAAAAAAAAAAAACAAAAAAACAAAAAAAACTCAATTGATCCAGAGGAAGACCTGAAAAGAATGTAACACACACACACACACACACACACACACACTCATATGCATGCATGTGCACATATACATACACACATTCACACAAAGAAAAGAAAAAATTAACCAATATCACAAGATTGAGTGGTAGAAATAAAGCCAAACATACAGTAATCACAATAAATATAAATGGGCTAACCTCTCCCGTTACAATGACAAGAAATGTGAAATAGCTATAAAAAATATCCAACAACATATATTTAAAATATTTATTTAAAACACTAGAAAGTGGGTAGTTTGGCAGTAAAAGTTTGAAAAAGATACTAAGCCAATACTAACCATAGTAGGGTTGTAGAGCTATCTAAATATCAGACAAAATAGACTTCAAAGCAAATGTTCATTAAAGATAGTAATAAAAAATGAAAGATTCATTACAGTATATAAAAATAACATTTCTATGGAAAGGTACAAGAATCCATATTTTATGAGCCTAATCTAAAAGCTAAAAAGAGGCAAGATATTGGATTCTGCCCTAGAGCCTTCAAAAAGAACACAGATTTTTTGACACTTTGATTTCTGCCCCACAAGGTTCATTTCAAACTTATGACCTCAAGAATTCTATACCTTCATGCTCTTTTAAGCTACTACGTTTGTGTAATTTGTCTCCCCAACAAGAGAAAACTAAAAGAAAATTCTCTTAAAGGAAATACCAACAACCAAGAAATGTACAAAATGATGCTCTACCTCATTAATAAGCAAAATTGAAATAAAATCACAATTCAATAACACTTTAATACCATCATATTAGACAATAAAAAGTTGATCATTCCAAGTTTATGGAGAGGATATGGAGCAGTTAGATTCTCACCCACTTCAGGCAGTGTAAATTTAGAAGAACAGACATTACCTAATAAATGTGAATATGCACAAATACTATGATCTAATTACTCTATCCCTAGGTATATACCTTCATGAAATTCTTGCATATGAACATCTGGAAACCTATACAAAATCCTCACAACAGTATGTGGAGTAGCAAATCTTGGAAATGATTCAAATGTTCATTGACCTAAGAATGGTTAAATAGTGTTGGCTTTTCTTTCCATACAATAGACTATTATATAGTAGCAAAAATAAATGAATTAAATTTATACATATTAATGGGGGGTTGAATCTCAGAAGCATAAGGTGAGTAAATGAGGCTGGTCTGAGTAGATTATGGACAGTGTGATTCAATTTACATAGAATTCAAACATGAAAATAAATTACAATATTTTGTTTGGATAGTGGAATCATGAAGAAAAATAAGGAATGATAAATAATATTTGGGATTGAGATCACTTGAAAGGGAGAGATTAAGTGGGGAGAGCCATGCAGAGGTTCGAAAGATATTGGTAATATTCTACCTATTAATCTTGCTGCTGAGTTCATGTGTGTTCATTTTGTTTTTATTCCTTAAAATACACATTTGTGTTGTGTAGATTTTTATTCCTATGATGTTTCATAATATAAAAATAAAACAATTTTATTTGAATAGAGAAGAAATTAAGGAGAAATTGGTTTTAGGTTAAAACACATTAAAATATCCATGTTTCAATAGTTTAGGTAAATATATTTAGTGGTTCTAAATTTGAAAATTAGAAAGGACAAATCTTTACCAAAAAAAACCCTCATTCATTTTTTATTCATTTACTCACTCATTCATTAATCCTTTCAATGAATATTTATTGATGCCTCTGTGTCATGCTATAATTATTCTAGCTAGATTATCTGATTAAAACATAAAATATATTTTAGATAACCAAGATGCACGATTTTTTTTTTTAAAGATTTTTTATTTATTTATCAGAGAGAGGGGGAGAGAGTGAGCACAGGCAGACAGAATGGCAGGCAGAGGCAGAGGGAGAAGCAGGCTCCCTGCTAAGCAAGGAGCCCTATGCGGGACTCGATCCCAGGACGCTGGGATCATGACCTGAGCCGAAGGCAGCTGCTTAACCAACTGAGCCACCCAGGCGTCCCAAGATGCACGATTTTTAAAGACTGCATGAATATATTGACCATGTTTAGCTGAAAGGTAAAATAAAATGGGTAGTGAGAGACTGTACTAGAGAGAAATTAAATGACAAAGACAGAAAATTACTGAAACAAGCTGTCTTATAATCTGGGAGAGATGTTTGTGAAGAAGTGGTAGCCTGAATTTAAGAACTCCTGGCTAACATCTTCCTTTTCTTATAATATTTTTATTGTATTTTATAATGTTTCTTATAATATTCTAGTATGAAATATCATTCTATACTATTCTTACATTATTATTCATTATTATAATTATTATATATTTATATATTATTAGAAATAATATAATAATAGAAAATAAAATAATATTATATTATTCATATAATATTCTACTGTATGTTCATTTGGTAAAGCTGGTGCTTTGTGTTCTCAAGTTCAGTGGTGTGTGTGTGTGCGTGTGTAGGAAATTAACGTCAAGTCAGAAGCAGTCCTTAGAAACAGAGAAGTTTAAGGTTATGCATCTACACTTGTTTCCACAGCAACAAGATTTTTTCCCCTCTGAGTTTCGGTCCTAAATGTCAATTTGATGCTTTCACCCTAAATTTTAGAATCCTATCTTACCTAATGCTAATCTCATTTATAAGTTTTCAGACTTCTAACAAGCATAAATAACTCCAGACCTCACCATAGTGAAAGTAAGAAAAAAAAAAGATTACTTCTTCAGTCAATTTTGGAAGATGCAGATACACACACACACACACACACACACACACTCAAATATATATATTTGTATATAGACAGCTGGCAGACATTTCTTTGTTTTTTTTTTTGTTTTGTTTTGTTTTACCTATTTTTTAAAAAAATTTTAAACCTGCTTTATTTTTCCTCAGGAGAATAACAGGGCATTTGAATAAGAAATTATGGTAGAGAAGTAATGTGTCTGAAACAGTATAATAATGGAGACATTTCTTATGTCTTAGTCTTTTACCAGTTCTTAATGACAATAGGTTCAGTCGCATGCTTTACTGAGTTAGGTAATTTCTAGTGAAATCCCAATTCTAATTCTGTGCTGTGTCAGGGACCCCTAAAAAATATAAAAGTGTTCAAATAGTTCCCCTTTGTTTAAAAATCAGATCTTAAGTTAATTTAAAACTATAAAATTTTGGCCCTAAACTTCAAAGATAACTATTTTTCAAAGTCAGCAGGGAGGCTGGCTATCTTTATACTTGATATTCAAAACTTTTGAAAGATCTTCTTCTCCACTCCATCAGATGATGGCGGGGTCTTTTATATCTCTTCTCTTGTGTTTCAGAGAGGAGTACTTATAGTCCTAAGGAGCTTGTACAGAAATCACACACCATCTTTAATTGTATAAATACCAACTTACCAAGGATAGAGCTATAGATAGTATATGCTCTCCATAGTAATTTCTGTAAACAACTGAAAATGCTGGAAGAGTGAGGCCTGGATCCCTGCACAGCATAGACAATGGCTCCCTTCAGAAGGATTGTCACTTCTCTCTTGTCCTTCGCATTAGTCACTGCTACTCTTCTGTTGCGCCAGTTTCATTTTTCCTCCAGGCAAACGTCCTGTAAGGCATAAGAAAAGAGGGTGGGAGACTAATTAGTGTGTCAAGAAGAACTAGAAGGTATGGTGAGAAATTCAGAATCTCATTTTCCTTTTCCCCCCTTAGAATTGATTTTGCTGTCACCATTTAAAAAATAACAAATGGATGTGCTTCTATTATTTGATGGAGATAAAGTACTTTCATCCTCTCTACATGTAATTTGCTGCAAATTCTGTTAACCAAATATATATTTCAGAACGAAAATGATTAAAAATGCTGCATAAGTCTTAAGTAGTTTAATTATTTAAGGCTATGAAATGGATTGATTTTTATTTGTTTATACATGTCATTAAGATAAATCCAGATAGAAGTAAGGTAAAAGACATATAATCAGATTAGAGTGCTTGCCAGAAAAGTAATGATTTTTTAAAAGCTATGCATTAGGGGGAAAACTTTGCAATCTGCTATTAAAAGCATTCTATTTATATCATTTATTTGGTTGCAGATTGAATGCTAGGTAAGGCTTTGTTGTTATTTGTTTTTAATACACCTTTAGACTCCTGTCCTGATAGAAAGTCTTGTTTATAGTGTTGTTTGTGATTGTTGACAGAAAGTTTTCACAGTTGAACTCTTATTAATGTCTTTCTTTTTTTCTTACTGAGGAAAGGGATGGGCAGGCAACAGTGTTTTCTATAATCTGCTTTTATTTAATACTAAGGAGATGGTGTGATTTGATTCTTTTCTGTTGTTGACTGATGCTCAATCCTTCCCAGTTGGGTGTTAGTGATATGAAAAAGTTAGATTCTTGCCAGGTCCTCATTAATCTGAGGTGTTAGGTATTGATTAGGTAAACGTTAACCCTACAACTGAGTTACTTTACTTTGTAAGCTTTGCTGGTTTCTGCTGTTTTCCTTTTTCCTGTTTCTCAAGTGATCAATTTCTGTAACAGACTTGTTTGTTTCCAATGGGATTGTTTTCCTCTTTGTTTGGTTCAAAGAGATTAATTTGTTTCCCCCCTCCTTACTCTGAAATGGTATTTTGATCTTCCTTTACTTTATTATTTATATTTATTTATTTACTTCATTAGTTTGCTAACAAAAAATTCAGTCTTCCTTTTCCCCCCTTGCTTTCTTGTAGAAAGTTCTTTTAATGGTGATACCCTATGGTTGGTTAACAACAAACTTGCATGATAGGTGAATGAAGGTGCTCTATTCTTTCTGTGGGGAAGGTAGTCTCTCTACCTTCCTTCCCCGCTCCCTCCCTTTCTCTATTCTATTTCTTTCTCTCCCTCTTGCTTTCCTTTTCTTTTTTCTTTTTTTTTTTTTTAATTTTTTTGCCTATTTCAGGAAAGCGTATTTCAGTTCTTTTTTTTTTTTTTAAGATTTTATTTATTTATTTGACAGACAGAGATCACAAGTAGTAGGAAGAGAGGCAGACAGAGAGAGGAGGAAGCAGGCTCCCCTTGGAGCAGAGAGCCCGATGTGGGGCTTGATCCCAGGACCCTGGGATCATGACCTGAGCCGAAGGCAGAGGCTTTAACCCACTGAGCCACCCAGGCACCCCCGTATTTCAGTTCTTAAAAATGGAGCCAGAGAAGGTATCAGAGGGCATTGAGTTAGGAATCAGGGTCTAATCTCCATTCCCATAAATGTTAAAAAGATCAAACAGAACAAAGGAGTATTAGGCAGGAGTACTTTAAGAAATGGGTATAATTTTCTCTAAGCCCCTTCAAGTTCTGGTTTTCACAATCATTTATGGAAAGCTGGACCAACACCAAATCTTGTTGTTTTCATAATTGGATTAAAAACTAATTGACTTTTTTCAATTAAAAATAATTGTTTGACTTCCTCAGAGGGAAAAGTGAAGGGAAATGCTGAGAAGTTAGAATGGAAGACAACAGGAGAAGCAGTAAGTGAGGGATGAAGGCAGAGTGAGGAGGAGAATCCAGGAGGCCGAGTACTGGTGGAAAAGCTAAGGAGCTGCCCTTTGGTTAAGTTTCCTCTGTGCCTCACTGTGGCTGTGTGACTTTGAACACATTCCTACACTTTCTGACATCCAGTTTCTTCATTTATAAATGGGAAGATAATAGGTATCTCCTGGGGATTTGTGAGGATTAAAGGACAGTGCCTCCCTGAGCTACAGGACATATGTCTTCTGTACATTTCTATGCCCCAGAATCCAATATGGGGCTGGCATATGGTAGGTGCTCACTAAACAGCTGGTCAAAAGGGAGGAAAGGACAAGGAGCCTATAAAAGCAGTATGTTAAAGAAGTGGGTCAGGAAGATAAGCAGGAAAACAAAGGAGAAAACATGGAAAGAATAAAAAAAAAAAAAGGTGAAGGGTAGAGGGCTGACTAGGACCTTCAGGTTAAAATTGTGAGTTCTCCATGAGCCACCTGTCCCCCTACTCATCATATCACCTGCAGAGGGAGTCTTCTGTTTTTTGAAAAGTCCATCAAGGTCTAAATCACAAACACAAGATAAAAGTATAAAGCGTTAGTAAGTATACTAGGGATTGTCTTTTTTTTTTTTTTTTTTTAATGAGTTGGTAAACCAAACCCCACTTCCCCACCTTGTCAAACACCCATGGTGATTGGCTTAAATATTTCCATCCTAACCTATATATGTAGGAAAACTGCAAGTTCAGTGTCACTATTAACCCTGATTCACATGAGGCAACCACTAAAATTGTCCTCTTTGCCATTGTTTTATTTATGTGGACTTAGCAAGCACTGAGAAGTGGTGGTGAGTTGTTTTCTATTTTCTCAGTGATTTTTATTAATCAGCATTTGATGCTGAGAAATGTTCATGGGTTGTAGATGGTCAGTTCAGAAAGGTCATCTAATGTCAGCTCAGCCCATGGTGTATTGCAAATGAATCCTGACTACAGTGGCCTGGCATTTTGGTGCTTTATTTATTATAAGTTTGGAATTGTTCTTTCATATTTCACCCTACAAAATCCATCATGTCTTGATAGATTGGAGGTGGGGGGTGGGATCACTCTCCTCTGTTTGCATCAAGATCAAGAACTTGAAGTTATCAAGGAATTTGTTATGTAGATTTACTTTTGATGTTTCTTAGTGCCTCAACACTCAAAATAATAAAATCCATATATGCTAATAAAAAAGAAGGCAATTATATAAGTAAGGATGGACATTTCACAAATCATCAATCCCAGAGCAGTCACCTAATTATAATACAACTAAACAAAACCATAAAACCTGAAAATAAACTCAATCTACATTTTAAAAAACCTGATGTTTTAAACTAAATGAAAGACCTGAGTCTCTGTTGGGAAGAAGGTAGTTAAAGGAGAAATAGAACCTTCAGCTTCAGTCCAGAGACACTTGCCTCCTCTTTTGTGGGGCTATCATTCCAACAGGTCCTCAGTCATCCCTGGGCATTGGATGGTCAGGGTCTGTGACCTCCGGGCTCTGAAAAGGGGTGACTTCTACCCTGTTTATAAATCATTTTTTTAGATAGACCCATGGGAGGTGTTCTTCCATGTGAGGTTGAAGCACAGGAGTGATTCAGTGATCTACTTTGCAGCTCTCCTTCCCATAACACAAATAATGTCTATGTTAGATCTATCAATTTCGTGCCCTTTGTACATATTAAATTCTCAAAAGAATTTTGAGATGAAAATGTCTTTGAATAAGTAATGAAATTTGATCTTTCAGAATGGACTTTCAACACAAGAATATTGTTAATGAGGAAGGTGTAAGATATTAGATTCAGTTATTGATGGGTTTCAATCGAAAAACTACTATGTTCCAGCACTGTCCTGGGTATTTTCAAACAGAGTAGGGAACATGGTAGCTATAGGAGGTTGACGCATAGCTCTGTATCCTGGTTATTGTCAAGGGAATGGTGCAAGTGTAAGTCCCACAGTAAATTACGTTGACATAGCACCTCGGATGGTAGGATCTTTCTTACTTGTTTTACTATCTTGTGCATTTTGTAGCCTCCTGGAAATGTCAAAGTGAGTTCCATTTTGGGGAATAATTCACTTACTCTATTAGAGTGATAAGTAGTAGCCCTTTGCTAAAGCAGAGAGAGCACACAGAGCCACTGAAAATAAAACGTCCTTGGATTCTATCATTACTCATACACTTGTGACACTGTGTTTCCTCTGTGTTATAAAATAGCCTTTTCTCATGCTGTTATGAGGGCTGAAAGGTCATATAGGCTTTGGTTTATTATTCAGAGCTCTCAGAGAAGGTTTAGTTTTTTTTTTTTTTTTTTTAGGTTTAGTATTTTTTAACAGCGTCCCCTCACCCCCTACTACATTAGATACATGTCAGATTGGAAAAATCAGGCTAGGATGGGCTAAGGTGCCTCCTTTACCTGTGATAAGTCACAAACTTTTCCCTATGAGAACTATGAAAAACTTGGATGGAAAATTTACTCTGAAGGACAACGTGTTCTCAAATGTTTCCCTATTTGTCTCCAAAATAATCCTGAAAGGTAAAATAAAGGACCAAATATTGCTGTCCCTTTTATACAGACGCAGCTACTGAGGCTCAGAAAGATTAGGTATCTTGATCAAGTTCATTTGCAGGCTTATTTGTTAGCTCAATAAATATTTGTTAGTCATAGAGTAACTGACAGAGCTGAAAATACAATTTGATTTTTTCTTTCTTTTTTTTTTTTAACAATTTGATTTTCTAACTGTTTTCCCATTAAATTAGTTTCCAACTATCTTTTAAATAGCCAGACTTAAAATTTTATTTTGTAAACACATGATTGCATAGGATCTCAAACACAAAAAATGTCTGAAATGGAAGGGAATTGTCCTTGATTCAGAACTTATCTTCCCAGACATTGACAACCTAAGCCAAGTAGGACGTGTCTTCTTCCTTTGGAAAGCCCTTGCAATAAATTTTTGAAATTTATCGTCGGTCACATGTAGAAATTGACAATGAAATGGTAATATATAAATATTGCTGGCATGGTTACAAACAAGCTCAGAAAACATTTATTTTGTTCTTTCCATTATAGTAGGCTTTTATCTCATAAATCTTGGGGCGTTTTTCCTCACTCCAGCTTTGAAGATGTCACCTCATTTTATGTGACATTTACTTGGGCTGATCTCAACATTGGTTTATCAGCAAAGCTGACCATCCTTGGAAAGAAGGATCTGTCAATGTATGGGTGGGGTGTACTATGTTCAATTAATGGAATGGTGGTGTACCAAACTGAGATCTGTCTCTTTTCATCTCCTGTGCAAGCACCTGCTAGTCACATCTGTCCATTTGTCCTTACTTTTGGCAGTTAAGGGACCAGCAACAAAAGAACACCAGTATGTGTTTTTGAAGAACACTCGTGTTAAGGACAGTGTTTTAAAATGCTGCTTGCCTTAAGGCTTCTATCACTTAGCTTTAGAACAAACATTCTTTTAGTAACTACACTCTGCCAAACACCTTCATTGGCACTACCACCCTGTGTGGGCTGAGGAAAAGCCAACAAAGAGAACTGGGCAAGAAAAAGGAGGCAAAGAAGAATTCAAACGCAAGAGAATTTAAGCTCTCAGTAAACATTTGTCATCTTTTCTGATAAGTGGAAACTAATATTTGTCTTAAATATTGAACTTAAAATACATCTTAAATAGGACATTATTCTTACAAGTTCTCATCACAGAAAAAGATTATAACTAAGTCTGGTGTCAGATGTTAACTAGACTTCTCTTGGTGACCATTTTGCAATATACCCAAATATTGAATCATTATGCTGTATAGCTGATACTAATACAATTACATGTAAATTATATCTCCACAAAAGTTTTTAAAAGAATAATGTTACTATTCTAACCTTATTCCCATTTTTGCTGATATTCTCATTCACCTAGCAGGTAGATTGAAGAGGAGATTCTCCTTGTAGTTCTCAGCTACCCTTGCTCCACTCTCCTTTGTCCGTTTAGTGACCGGGAGAGCTCCCTCAAGGCAAGGACTATGTCTTTAATACCTCCCCTCCCTCCCAGTGTACAGAGTCTGCACACAGTGGTAAGCCCTTAAGAACTGTCATCTGTCTGATGGGTAATACAATTTTGTGCGTTGGCACAATGGTGATTTTCCTTCTCTGAAGAGTGTGGCTGAGCAATCCCATCTGCTCTCTGCACTGCTCACTGTAATCATGGCAGTAGCCTGTGGCTAGAGGGCCAGTTTTTGTTCAGAAAGCCATCTTCCAGTTTCAGATACATGCGGCTTTCAACAGAATGGCTGATTTTCGAGTATTTTAGAGGAAGATGAAATTTCATATCCAAGAAAACAAGACAGCCACTGCTCTGGTAAGCAGACATGATAATCTAGCTAAGTTTAGTCTTTATGATGAATCATCTAGAGACTATTACTTGCTCTGGGTCATTAGTTGTTTTATTTTTAGAAAATCTGAATTTCAGTTCAATCCATTTGGTGGTACATAATCAGAGTGGATTTAGTCCAAAGTAGGTAATTATAGGTCAGCTGGAGGTGATTATCTCTATCGAACAGCCTGCCCGGGGTAAGAGGCTCTATGTAAGGCTTGGAAAGCAACATTTTCTTCTTCAGCAGCAATTTAGTATAAATGAAGCTCTTTAAGGGCTTTATTTGCATCATCTTAACTTGGTTTGTTATCTCTTTGCCTGGGGCAGGGAGTGGGGGTGGTGGTGGCAGGGGAGTTCTAGAAAGTTCTAAGGAAAGGTTGGCAGTACACTTTTCTTTGTAGTCATTACCACGATAAAGCAAATGTAACCATCTTAAATGGTTTAAGTTTGCTGGTCTGGTCTGTGTCTTCAGTAGGAGGGAGAATGCGTCGTGTGGCAGTGAGAATTTCTTTCTCCCAGCAGTCTTTTCCCTGGGCACCAGATGTTTTTCTACTGCTAAGCCATCAGCGTCTCTCTCATCTGGTTGACTTTTCATCAAGCCTCTGCTTCCTCCGCATCCCACCTCACTCACACGATGAAGTCCAACAGGTCCTAATAAATGTGTCCTCAACATTACGGGGTTTAGATCTTCCAATTGTCACTATCTGCTTCGGATCTTAACAGGGGAAAGAAAAAATGTCTATCATTTAGACTCTGCTGGAAAGAAGCCTAAATTCCTCCAGTCGTGGTTGTATGTTATTTCAGAAGATGTTTTTTAGAAGCCCTTTTGAGGACTATGTAAGCCCACTGGCTTCCTTTACTCTTCCCTGGCTGCAGACAACATTTCTGGCTTCATATAACCTGAAAATGCACCTCTCACTACTCTTTCTTCTTTCACTCTTGAATCTAAATTGCAACAAGTGCTATGTTTGTGCCACTGAAACATGATATGGCAAAAGGAGATTAATTTGTTATGTTAGAAGAACACGTGCCAGCTAATGGAGTAATGATTCATTGTTTGAGTAATCTTGGCATGTTTAATCTTCATGAGTCTTGTTTCTTCATTTAGGTAGAAGGATGATATGTACTCCACAGGCTTTTAGAAGTCATTAGATCTGGTTTATGAAGTAATGACTATTCCAGAGTTAATCATTGTTAGCCTACTACCAACTTATGCATCCATATGGTCTAATTTTGTCATATTTATTGGTGGAAGAATTCAGTATTTTGTATTAGTATGTGTCTGGAGTTGTGAGTATTATCTGTATGATCATTTCTAAACTAGCAGCATGACAGGTATAGATAGAAACATGCCATGTGAGCACGGAGTGGATGAACTAATAACTGAGAAAAAGAAAACCTGATTTAAACACACACACAGAGTTCTAGAATCATAAAACTGGAAAAGACTTTAAAGTTAATGTGGGGCACCTGGGTGGCTCAGTTGGTTAAGCCTCTGCCTTCACCTCTGCCTACATCATGATACCGTAGTCCTGGGATAGAGCCCCATTCTTCCTCTCCCTCTGCCTGTAGCTACCCCTGCTTGTGCACTCACTGTCTGTTTCTCTCTCACATTGTCAAATAAATAAATGAAATCTTAAAAAAAATAAAAAGAGTTTAAAGTTAAAGTTGATGTAATACATTCTGACTTATGGGAAAGTAATATTCATAGATATTATGAGACCTGCTCAAAATCTCCCCATCTATAGAGTCACAGACCTGGTTTAGCCCCAAGTCTTACCTGACCCGTTGAATACCCCTTTGCCCATCCTGCTCAGACATTATAACACATTCTGCTTAAACTCTGCATGCAAGCACAATAGGTAGATATGAAATGCTACCAAAGAAAAGAGTGATAATCTAGAACCCAACTTGGGTTCATCTTGTCACATGAACAAAATATTACAGAAGGATTGTATAGTGTCCATCATTTTCCATTCTGCTCCTACCACCACCTTAACTAAAGGGGTTGGTTTAGCTTATGTTGCTTCTCTGACCTCTTCCTCTTTCTGTGATCATCTCAGATATATTTGTGTTTCTTAAGATGGCAGGGAATACTGGAATCTCTGTTTTCATCTGGTGGGAAATACCTTGTGACATCCAGAATCAGACCTTTAATATTGTCTCTAAATACCTTAAATTCTGGTTGTTATAATACATTTATATTTGACTTGATAAACTAAGATAGACAGTCAGTAAAATGAGGGCCAGATAAACTTCTAGACTGAAGTCCAATAGTTGACATATTTAGTGGTGAGACTGGAGATCCCGCTATAACCGAATCAATTCTCTTTTAAAGATACAGAACATTTCTCAAGATTTACACTAATCCCAAAACTTATTTTAGGGGGGAAAACAGCTGTAGGCCAAGAACTTGACTAGAGAGCAATCTTATCAGACCTCAATTTCCTCTGTAAATCAGGGATAATAACTATTCCCAATGCTAAAAGGAAGATGTGATGAGGTCACAAATTTAATGTATTAGCACAGTGCCTGGCATATAGCAAGTACTACCGAAAAGGCAAAACTCTTTTTGATCCCCCCCAAATCAAACAAAATTTGAAGAAAGAAAAAAAAAAATCTCACTTTGTAATAAAGAGACAGAAGGGTGATATTTGCAGGTGGTACTGGATAGGGGACCGACATGAGATTGAGCTATGTTCGCTACTTTGATTCGAGGACAGAGTTGGCTCCAGGTAAGCTTAGGAGTCCATCTCTACCTGTGTAGGGTGTAAGCTTTAGATACCTGAGCTACTCCAAATCAGAAGAAAGCTACCTATTTTAGATCAAGTTTTATAGGTGAATATTAAGAATATTTTTGGTTCATTAGTTTTTCATTTACATTAGTTTAAGTACTTCCTAAAGCAATATTTAAATTCAGGGAACACTGCCTGATTCCAAATGTCTCTAACCTTAGTCCCTGGAGTAGCTGTAGTTCTCATTTCTGAAGTATCACTAACTGATTTCTGGAATCATTTGGCTCAGGGTAGCACTGGCATATTAGATAATGGCACAAAGAAAAAGTATAGAAAATCTATAAAAAGACTCCATTTCACTTATTAGCTATATGGCCTGCAGATAAGATATAATACTATGTAAAAAACCCAACTGATGGGAATGGATGTTTAAGAACAAAACATGCTAGAGATGATACAAACCTGGATTATCTATCAAATTTTAGTAAACTGCCTTTTTGAATTTTATTCATATCTGTTTTATCTAACTCATCTTAAGTTGATAGACATCATTACTTCGAAACAAAACAAAATGAAACAAAATAACCAAACTTTTTAATTAAAGAAACTGAATTCGTAATTTTCTGAAAATAATTTGGAAATGAAGGTGTGTTTAATTTAAGTGAACTTTAATAAGAGTTATAGACTTGAGATACTTCCAAAGATGACTGAATTCTTTTAAGATTATTCTCATTTGAGAGGAAAGAAGAGGGATAACTTTGAACTAGCTTTTCAAACAGCCTGAAAAAATAAGGAAGTGGTTTATTTCATCCATCTCTTCCCGTCCCATGGAGCCTCTTTCTCTGTATAAGATCTCACAATGATGAAAAACACTCATTCAAGGTTTAAACGGTTTCCCTTCAGTTTCTACTCTATTAATAAACCCTTGAATTCTGTTGACTAGCCCTCTTATCCAGTATTTTATTTCTATATTTAAACTTTAAGGCATAATAAATTATCCATATATTTATTCAATAAGCATTTATCTAGTGCCTACTGTTTCCCTAGTTTATGACAATACAACCTTGAGTGACCACCTCTGTACTCAAGGTGCTCATTAACCTTCATCATCGCACCTTGTCCAGGCCATTCCAGGGGCACTTACCCAGCAGTTTCAGAGTATCCCAGTTAGTCACAGATTTAAGCTGTTAGTTTTCTTTTGTCTTCATTACTATGACCTTTAATTCTTACTGGTGACATTTTGTTTCCTTCTTTCTACTTTTCTGACTGAAAATTAACTACTGAATCAACCAGATTTTTTTTCCACAAAGGTGAGACATCACTTTTCAAGGATCTGACAGGCAGTTTTTCTCCAGAAATAAGGCCCTAGAATCTTGTTTTGTTTTTTTTTTTCCTTTTTCTACTACTGATTCTTTGTATAACCTCATCAATTTCTTCCACTGTAAAATTCTATCAATAAGTCTGTTAAGAGCTGTTTGGTGATTTGCCAAAATTAAGGTCAGCCATAAAACTGAGCTTTTAAACAAAGTAGCATAACTAAGTTTTTCATGATAAGGTGACTTTTATTTTCTTTCAAATTGCCTGATACAAAAACTCCACTTTGCAAAAATCTAATTAATCACTAATTCCTTAGTAAATAATGGGCAAAAAGATCCCAATAAAGAATCTTCTCCTTTTTACATTAGGGGATATCTCTGATTTTTACGTAGGTTTCCTATAGCGAATTACCTATTTCCATTGTCATACATAGGAATATGCTCCCAGAAGGAAAGACAAAGTCTGACAGTGCCTCTCCCACCACATGATACATGATCTATTAACCTTCTATTTTCCTTGTTTTGAAAATAGACAATTTAAATAGTTTACCTTTTCCCATGTACAAGCTTGTTCATGTAATTGCTCTGTCATGTGTTTTCAGTATGTTAGTCAAATGGCTAAACTACTGAAACTCGCAAATTCCTGTGAGTATGAGGTGTATGTTTAAGTGGAACACACAGTTTCCCCATCCTCAGGGGTCCTCACTGACTCTGACTTTGAATATTTAAACAGTCATACTGCTTATGTCATTGCTTCAGTTATTTGCTAGGCCACACTAATTACATTAGAGCCATCAGAGGCGAGATTTAATCAGCTCACCCAGAGCAAACACTCTAGAAAGAGTGCAACAATTTCTTCAAAAAGACTAGACTTCTAGAATTAGATCATCTTGCCCAACCTTCTACAAGAATCCCTTTTAAGGAAACTTTGAAAGATGGTCATCCAGCCACCACTTGATTATGTTAAGAATTAGATGACTCACCACTAGTTTGTGGGGCCTTCCAGTCTAATGGTGGTTAGTACAAAGTCCTTTAGTACAAAGTTAGTACAAAGGGGTTACAAAAGTTCTGGTGATGGCCCTTGAAATAAACAGAGGACAAATCTTCCTTTTTCTCAGAATTGTTTCTTAAATATTTGAAGAGAAAACTGTTTCTTAGATATTTGAAGACAATGTGAGGTGGAATCAAGCTCCTCACTTATTATTGTCTCAGTTTAGATTTTTCCATTATTTGAACTAGCTGTTTATAAATGCTGACCAAGAAGTCTTCAAGACCTTGGAGGTTTCCAATCCAGTTTTTAACCAGCTAAGGGCAATGTGGAAGGCAAGGCTGACCTGATTGGTCATTTGGAAACAGGTAGCCAGGCAAGGGGAGAAAAGTACAAAAACCTAGTAGAGGAGAAGGTCTAGGAAGCAAAGGATTTAGACAGCAGAAAGCCAGAATGTCCTGACAGTGTTTATTCCTATAGCTCCCTGAATATATGTGCTTGACCTTGATAAGTGTGTAATGAAGATGTGCTATAAGAAAGAAATTGGTGGTAAACCATGTTAGGGAAATCCTGGATTAAATAACATGATTAGGTTTCTTTATTGCAGGACCTGTCAGTCTTCAGTATCTTTCAGTAGATTGTCATTCTCCAATAGAGGTGCAAAAAATAGTGTTTTGAAACATCATTAAGCTTGAAATTCTGTTTTTTGCAAGTAGCTTGGGTCCATCAGCTCATCCTCAGTTTGGATGGCCAGCTTCTCTGGGTTTAAGAGTTCTTAGTAATTTCTCAAGTAATTAAAATAATCTCAAATTGAAAGGGGACAGCAAGTCCATGTCAATCTCAGAATCATATTTTCCTACATGGAGACCTAGAATCTGAATGTTTAACAAATTTCCAGGTGTCTTCTATTCAGCCATTCATCGCTGACATCAAGTCTACAAGACCCTCTGGTGGGTCTTTGATTTGTCTCTTAATACAGTGAGCAATGGATCAGGGTAAGGAGCTGGGGCTTTGTAGTAGACCCAATGTCATATTGCTTATTATTTGCTCTGTGACCTTGGACAAAATTTTTAAACTTCCTAAACTTTGACTTCTTCTTCTGCTTAATAAAATCTTCCTCATAGTGTTTTTCTGAGGCTAAAAAAAAATTTTTTTAAAAAAAAATTAAGTAAAATATGTGATATGTGATATGTTTCATGGCATATGAAACATTTCATTTCATACTTTGTTCTTACATAATACTTAGGAGCTATTTTTATGTTCATAAGTATGTTGGAATTAATTAAATAGAGCTGAAGAGGAGAAACTCTTCAATATAACTTGAAGTTTTTAGGCAAAAGCACATGGACTTCCTAAAAGCCAGGTACCTTCTTCCTCCTTTTACAAAGAACCACACTTGCTTCTCAAAATAGAGCGTGATCGAATGTTCCAGTTGACTCGAGGCTTTGTTTCCTTTTCTCTAGAGGTTAGGCTTTGACTCCAACAATGGCATAGGTTGAATACAGTTTGAGAAACTTCTGTATATTATAGGATATGTCATTTAACAAAAGCTAAAAAGTATATTTATGAATGTGTTTCAAGGATCCCACCCAAAGAGACTCTCTGCCACATGCTGACTAGAATTTTATGATTCTGCCAAAGTTAGTGTTCACTTGATTATTTCCATGGTACAAATGGGGAGGTGCTCACCAGCTCTTGAGGCAGTAAATCCCATTTTTGGGATACATCAGCTGAGAGAATGTTCTCTCTTAGAGTAAGAAGCCTGGATAGCCTGAGCTTTCTGGAAGTTTTCTTCCACCAGAGCAGAGACAACCTTCTGTCTGAATTGGTGGGCAGTTTTCTCTAGGGCATATGATTTTTTTTTTTTTAATAAGGGCATATACTTCTAAGTTTCTGCTTTATGCACAGGTTTCTTTTCCAACTCCTTTCTCCTTTCTTTCTGAGATCCAGATCTTAAATTCCATCCTTATCTCAATGGTAAAGCCATTGGTCATTAAGGCCAGTTTCAGGGTCTAATAAGTCTTCTTCCTCATCCCACCTTAATCCCATCTGAGTTCCAGTTCCTTTCTCCTTCATTTCTGTACCATGGAGATTTTCCTTTCCACCTGTTGATCTTTTTGCTATCTTCTGATGTCACTCAAAAACACTTATTCCTTTTGCACAAAATAGTCATTTGTATATTTGCAGATAGTTATGTCATCCTATTTCCTTTCCATGGATGTAACATTCACAATTACTCAGTATAAACTGAATGTGTCTGTGTTCTTTAAATGCTCTTTACTTTTTCAATTCACCTTAAGTTGCAGGCCCAAAGTAATGCCTCAGGTGCGTTTCAACCTATGTAAATAGACTACACTATCCCCTCTTTTGCTCTAAATGTTATTCTTCTGTTAATTGGCAATGCATGCTTGTACTGTTCCACTTTGACAATTCTGGAATGTGTTGACACAGATTAAGTTTGGCCAAAGAGAGCTCTCCTATGTGCGGCTGCAAACCTGGATAGAATTGAAGTTTAATTTTGTTGACTGACTTCAGTCAATTAAAGGAGATTGAAGATATGTTAATTGCAATGGTTTTTGGAGGACTCAGTGATATCTATTATCTATCTGAAGTATTTTGGTTGGGCTAAGGAGAAACAAAAATTTTCACAAGTGAAATCTGTGAAATTAATTCAGACACCATAATTCAGACACCAAGTATAAAAAGGCAACACTTTACTGAAATGTATTCAACATGTGACAGATGTGGGCTTTTTACTTTTAAAAAAATTTTTTTTAATTTAAATTCAGTTTACTTAAACTGTAGTGTATTATTAGTTTCAGGGGTAGAATTTAGTAATTCATCAGTTACGTATAACACCCAGTGCTCATTACATCACGTGCCCTTCTTAGCACCCATCACACATGGTTATGCCCCGCCCCCCCCCACCACCAACCTCTCCTCCAGCAACCCTCAGTTTGGCCTTTTCACTTCTATTGGCTGAATTTATAGATTTTTGTTTTCTTACAAAGGTCAGTGTTTTGTATTTTCTATTTTGATTCTTTTTTATTTTTTCTTTGTCATTGGCCTTGTGACCATATCTTTAATTTACCATATAAAATATTCAATCTATTTTTTTTCTGCCATTTTTCCCCCTGCCAATGAAAATTTAACTCTACAAAACACTTGGAGATAAATTTGCTTTAATTCAGCGGGTTGTTTCCACTTTTAAAAGAATAGGCGGTGCATTTACTGCCATCTGGTGGAACATTTAAGAGGAAAAAGAAATAGTAACTAGATTCGTTAAAACATTTTAAATATCTACCCAGGTAAAATTTCTTCATTGAATCAGGTTACTTTTTTAACTGGAGCCATGTAAAACTAATTCAGGCCTATGTGAAACCTAAATTAATTGGAAACAAAGAATATAATTGTATTCAATGCTATCTCTTCTTCTACCTGATAATTTACTGTCCCAACTGTGTAACAATACTTCCGACTATAATTTCACATTGGTTGCTTAAACATGGAGGTAAAAGTCAGAGAAACTTAAAGATTTCTATTTTAAATTTTCTTAAGTTTTGACTTTCTGTATCAATGTTTGATTTCCTTAGTGGATTAGCCTCATTGGGCTTTTTTTTTTTTCTTCTCTTCTCTTCTTAAAGTCTCATCTGAGTTTTACAGGCTCTTCTCCTTAACATCCTAACACATCAAAATCAGGTAAATTTCATGTTGGTATTTCTTCACACTGTATTACTCCCTTTCTTCCCAAGGATTCCTTATTATTCATCTCCTTTGTTCATGAATGCATCGTGAAAGTTCTAGTCCCATCTTCTTGCTAAACATCTCAGACAAGCAACTGTACCTTTCATTCTCAGATTATGTATCTGTATAATGACAGGGATTCACTTGTTTGTATTAAATGGTCTCTTACAATTCTGAGACTCCATGAAGTCATGGACAAATCATTTAAATTGCTTTGACCAGTTAGATTCAATAGAGGTATTAGCATTTTACTCAGAGCAGTAAAAGCTGGTAGAATTGCCCAGATATACCACATGGGTAACTGCTTCGTTTATTATTTAAAATGTATATAACATTTATTATTTCTTTTATGTATCAACATAATAAGTCTGTATTAGATTTGGCGACATAGTCATGAACAAATAAGCAAGCAACATAAGGGAAAGAGAGACAACTCAACAAATGATTATAATATGCCTCAGTAGTTCATCAACTTTAATACCCACAAAAATCAACTTTAATCTCAAATTGATAAACCTTAAGTTTCCTGAGTCCTACTCCTGGGGATTCTAAGTAAAAAAGTTTGGGGTAAACCCATAAACCTGTATAGTTCAAAAGCCCTTCAGGTGGTCCTGATCTGAGTGGTAGGACACGGTAGAAGAGAAGTTGATATGGGGGATAGATGTTATAGGAAAGGTAACACATAGTATAAGGATTGGAAGGAATGTTTAACTTAATTAGAAGGATTCAGGGAGGCTTTTTAGGAGTAAAGAAAAAAAGAATGAATCCAGAAAGAGGTTTTCAATTTCAAGCAAAGGAATGAGAAATCTAGGTAGGAGAAGTTAGCACGTTGAGGGGATAGCAAGTCTTTGTATTTCTGAAAGGTACAATTTGAGGATGAAACTGACCACATATTCAGAAATAAAGCAGGTGGCAAATTTCAGAGAATTAGTCTAATTTAGATAATGCTTTCTGATCACAATGTGATTCATTTAGAAACCAGTAAATTATTTTACAACTGCTTATATCTGGAAATGTAAAACCCAGATGTTTAAATAATACATAGGTCAAAGAAGAAATCATAAGAAAAATTAAAAAATGGCAAAACCGAACTTTCACAAAAATGCCACACATTGGAACTAGAGGGAAATGGCTAAAATATCATTTAGAGGAAAAATTAGAGCCTTAATATATACATTAAAAAAGTAGAAAGGTATGGTGCCTGGGTGGCTCTGTCAGTTGAGCATCCTACTCTCTGTTTGGGCTCAGGTCATGATCTCAGTGTCATGAAATCAAGCCTCACATCAGGTTCCAGGCTGAGTGTGAAGCCTACCTAGAATCTCTCTCCCTCTCATTCAGCCCCTCTCCCCACTCTTTCTCAAATAAGGAAATCTTTAAGAAAAAAGTAGAAAGGTTAAAAATTAAAGTGGAAGGAAGGAAATAATTAAAATATAAGCTACTGAAAGCAGAATCCAAATAGAACAATAAGAATATTCTGTCAATTTGCAGTGTTTTTAGAAATTAAAAAGTGTATGTAGATGTGTGTTTATTTTTGACTTATGAATTACTTAAACTTGTGAGTTATTAATTATTTGACCTTTGAATTGAATTTATGAATTGTTCAAACATGTAGGTTTTAAACCCCAGGCATAGGAATAAGGTTTGTAATAGTGTTTGATTTCTACATCCAGACAAATATTGGTTACCCATGGTAATCCACTATAATATGATTCCAGTTGAATCCAAGAATAAATACATATATTGAAATGCATTGTCATGGAATCAGTTCCCAGACAAATGAACACAATGTTAAATCATAGATCTTAATGTGATGCATGAGAAAACTCTTAAGAGTTTTCCCACCTGGAGATCAGAAAGAGAATGCATTACTCTCAGGGTTATGGACAAAGATCCAATCCTATTTGTATATATCACATAAATATCTTTCTCCATTGTATGTCAGTAGAGTAAAGGAAAAAACTTATTTCCAAAGTAGTTGATATTCACAAATAAATGAATGAAAGTATTATTTTTGTCATAAATCTTCAACCTCAGGTGATCAGCACAATACCGTTATTTCTAATAGCAATCATAAAAACAAACAATTTCTGATAATTAATTATTGAGATAGAAAGAGATTGCCCAACCAAAAGTATTTCTGAATACCTAATGTAATGCTATTGTAGTAACCCTTATCTTTCTTTAAATTCTACCTCTAACGTGTGACATATGAAGAAAAATATCTGCAGCAAATTATGATTCATAAATATGTTGTCTAGGTCGGAATTAAAATGAAAAAGTGCTGATAATCCTGGATACATTCATCTCCTCTTTCCTTTTTATTTATTTTTTATTTTTATTTTTTTGAAAAAGCAATGTATTCATTTTTTCTTTTAATTACTGTGTAACAAATGACTACAAACTCAATGACTTAAGACAACACACTATCTCTCAGTTTCCAGTTTCTAGCCAAAGAATAACTATCTTTTTGCCCCTTCCCTGCTTTAGGAATCTTGCTGGCAAGCAGATGTTGGAAATTTTGGAGGATCTTTGATAAAGCAGAAAGCCTTAAAAAGCTGGCTTAAGAGTTTGCAGAAGATGACTTCACAAAAAAGAATTAATGTAGTAGGTCTGATACTGCTATTCTCAGAGATCTACTTGCAAGGTTGAGTCTTGACTGGTATTTGGTAACTTAGCTGGTAAATAGTTCTTTAGACTGATATAAAACTTTCCCTACGTGAAAAACAGTGCCTCACTATATTTAAAACTATTTGTACAAATAATATGATTTATGCTAAATGCCCTTGAGTTCCATCCACATTGTTGCAAATGGCAAGATTCCATTCTTTGTGATGGCTGAGTAATATTCTAACACACACACACATACACACACACACACACCCTACATTTTCTTTATCCATTCTTCAAAACATCTGGGCTCTTTCCACAGTTTGACAATTGTGGACATTGTGCTATAAACATTGGGTTTCCAGTGCCCCTTTGAAACAATATGTTTGTATCCTTTGGATAAATACCTAGTAGTGTAATTACTGTGTCATAGGGTAGCTCTATCTTTAATTTTCTGAGGAACCTCCATACTATTTTCCAGAGTGCCTATACCAGTTCGCGTTCTCACCAATAGTGTAGGAGGGTTCCTCTTTCTCTGTAACCTCTCCAGCTTGTGTTGTTTACCGAATTGTTTATTTTAGCCATTCTGACCAGTGTGAGGTGGTATCTCATTGTGGTTTTGATTTGGATTTCCCTGATGTTTAGTGATGTTGAGCATTTTTTCATGTGTCTATTGACCATTTGTATGTCTTCTTTGGAGAAATGTCTGTTCGTGTCTTCTGCCCATTTCTCGACCATTTTATTTCTTGGTTTTTGGGTGTCAAGTTTGATAAGTTCTTATAGATTCTGGATACTAGCCTTTTATCTGTTAAGACATTTGCAAATACCTTCTCCCATTACATAGGTTGCCTTTTTAGTTTCCTCTGCTGATTTTTCTATGGATTCTTTCACTATAAAAAGTCACAGACACAAATAGGATGATACAGTGAGCCCTATTTGTCCTCCTAGCAAATCACCAAATCTGAAAGCAATTTTAAAGACCCGCAACACAGTGGCACACAAGAATAACTGTTCAGGAAAGATTGAACTGCCATGTAATGTTCCCTATTCATAGGTGGTTGAAAGTGAAATAGTACAAAAGAAAAAGAGGCATACATTTCATCAAGTTGAGGTTCATTTGGATTGATAAACATCCTTTAAAAGTGTAAAAGTGTTTTCTAAAATTGCTAAGGGGTTATCAACTACATACTACGTGAGTATTAATACCAACATCCAATACCGCTGTAACACTAGTCATAGTCCTAAATTCTCCACATGGTTTATGTTATTTGATCTTTGCATTGTCTTATGACAGCACCTATAATTATTTCTATTTTAAATATGCAGATTAAGGCTCAGATTGATTAAGTAACTTGTCCCAACCACACCTCTGTGAGTAGCAGAATCAAGATGTCAACATAGGGAGTCTGACTCCAAAGCCCTCCTCTTAACCACTAATTTTTTTTTTTTAAGATTTTATTTATTTATTTGAGAGAGAGAGAGAAAGAACACAAGCAGGGGGAGTGGCATGGAGAGAGGGAGAAGCAAACTCCTACTGAGCAGAGAGCCCAATGTAGGGCTAGGTCCCAGAACTCTCGGATCATGACCTGTGTCAAAGGCAAATGCTTAATAGACTGAACCACCCAAGTGCCCCTTAACCACCATTTTTACTGACATCTTGAATTTGGACTGGATTTTTTTTCTAATCCTCACAGAAAGAAGGGTAAGATGGGTCATTTTGGAATATGGAACACTTGATTTCCTGGCATGTTTAGGTTGCAACTCCACTCTATTCCATCATACTGTATTGTCAGATGTATAAAACACACACACACACACACACACACACACACACACACACACACACACTGCACTGAAGACATAAGAGAATGGTATTGAAATACCCTTTCATTAACCCAGAGGCTTCAAAGGATTTGGAAATGTTAGAGAGATGAAAAAACAAATTAGGAAAGTAACAGAGGTAAACATTAACCTATATTTTTAAAATATGCTTGGGGTGCCTGGGTGGCTCAGTGGGTTAAGCCTCTGCCTTCAGCTCAGGTCATGATCTCAGGGTCCTGGGATTAAGTCCTGCATCAGGTTCTCTGCTCAGCAGGGGGCCTGCTTCCCCCATCTCTCTCTGCCTACCTCTCTGCCTACTTGTGATCTCTCTCTGTCAAATAAATAAATAAGATCTTTAAAAAATTTTAAAAATAAATAAATAAAATATGCTTGGAACCCAGGTGTCTTGCTGAAAGGAAAAGAAAGAGCTCAGAGTTTGGAAATCCAAGGAAGCTAGAGTGTGAGGCAGGTCTGCAAAAAGGTCTTTTCAAGTGCTTGGTAGAATTCTGATCTAGATTTGCATGTAAGAAACTATGGGAATCAAGGAGGGAAAAAATCATAGGCAGGAACAAGCAGAATAATTCCCAGGGCTCACATAAGGTGAGAGATAGTCACTATTTCCCACAGCCAGAGTGGATAAATATCTTCATACATATGGCACTGGGTAAGTTTCTTAGGGAGTTATTGTCTCAGTAGTGGTCCAGATTAGCCCCCAAACTACCCCAAGCAGAAGAAGCATGAAGAAACCATAAGATACCTCATAATAAAATTGCTTAAGTCAGTGCTGAAGAGAAAATGTTAACATCAGCCAGGCAGGGAGAAAAAAACAAATAGACAGACATGTGAAGTATAGAGGAATGTCAGCAGACCTGTCATCAGAAACCACTCAAGCCAGAAGAAAATAGTGGAATGTCTTTAAAGTGCTGAAAGGGAAAAGAAAATCAACCTAGGGTTCTATATCCAGCCAACATATATTTTTAAAATACTATAAAAATAAAGACTTTTTTATACATAAAAAGGCTAAGAGAATTTATTGCTGTCATACCTCCACTGTGCAAAGTGTTAAAGTAAATTTTTCAGGATAAAGGAAAATATCAGAAATTTGATCTACAAAAAGGAGTGAAAAGCATTTGAAGGAGTATACATATATTTTGAAGACATTTAGGAGTTGATAGACTTTTAGAAGCAAAAATAACTATGTTTTGGAGTCTATGTAAAGGTAAAATCATGTAAAGGTAAAAATCATGACAAAATAGCACATGTAAAAGTAAAATCATGACAAAATAGTACAAAAGCCAGAAGCAGAAAATGGAAATACACTGTTTTAAAGTTCTTATACTATATGTGAACTTGTATAATATTATTTGAATGTGGAAGTTATATATGTATATTATATAGACTTTAGAGCTACCATTAAAAAAAAAAAATAGAGGTTTAGCTAATAAGCCAACAATGGAGATGAAGTGGAATAAGCAAAAACACTCAATACCAAAATGGCAGGAAAAGAGAAACAGAGATTAGGTAGAATGAATAGAAATGAGTAGCAAGAGGGCAACTTTAAGCCATAGCCTGTCAATTGCATTAAAATTCAACAGTATGATTAAAAGGCAGAGATTGTCAAGTTGATACAAAAGCAAGACCCAATCATATGCCATCTAAAAAATCCAGTTTAACTATAATGGAACAGGTATCAATGGAATGATGGAGAATTATGTACCATAAAGTAGTAATCAAAAAAAAACTAGAGTAGTGATATTCATATGAAACAAAGTAGATTTTGAAACAAGGAATATTGCTAGGGATAAATAAATTCCTTTCTTACTAATAAAGTTACTAAATTATCAAGCCATATCAATTTAAATGTATACACAGAATAACTAGCTTCAAAGTGCACAAAACTAAAACAAATAGAACAGACAAGAAAGACATTTATTATATTTAGATATACTAACACCTTACTTTCAATAATTAATGGAAGTAGAAGACAGAAAATCAGTGAGATTACAGTAGTACTGAATGACAGACACAATCAACATATTCAATAGAATTGACATGTATAGAACCTTCACCCAAAACAATAGAATGCACATTCTTTTCAGGTGCACAAAAAACATTTCCTAGACAGACCATTCTAGGACATAAAACAAGTCTCAAGAAATTTAAAATAATTGGAATCTTAAAAAGTATGTTCTTTAACTACAACAGAATTAAATGAAAACAACAACAACAACAAAAACCAACATCAGAAACCTACATCAAAAACATCAGAATACCTGGAAAATCCCCAAATATTTGAAAATTAAATAACACATTCCTAAATAAAGCATGGATCAAAGAAAAAGCTTACATAGAAGAAACAGAACATATTTTGAACTAAGTGAAAATTAAAACACACCATCATGAAAGTTATGAGATGCAGCTAAAATAGTAGTTAAATGAAAATTCATAGCAATAAATTCTTACATTGTAAGATTTCAAAATCATTGATACAAATTTCTACCTTCAGAAACTATAAAAAGAAGGGAAAATTAATCCCAAAGTAAACAAAAAGGAGGAAATAAAAAATGAGAAGTATTCAATGAAAAAAAAATTTAAAACAATGTAAAATATCAGGGAAGTAAAAAGCTAGTTGTTTGAAAGATCAATAAAGTTGAAAAATCTATAGTCAGACTGAGGAGGAGAAAGAGTAGATATAGGTTATCAATAACGGGATTAAGGGAAAAGATATCACCTCACATCATGCAAACATTAAAAGGATAACAAGAGAATAAAATGAGCAACTTTATGGCAATACATTTTAACTTACATGAAATAGACAAATTCCCTGTAAGGTGCACAAAGGTTACTAGTGAATTTTAACAAACATTAAAAGGAGAAATAATATAAATTCTATACCATACTATACTATTCTATTCTGTACTAACTCTTCTTGAAAATAGAAGACTCTTCCCAAATCCCTCTATGAGGCTAGCATTATCCATTAACCAACACCAAAGATAACACAAGGTAAAAGGAACTATTTCTCATCATTTCTCATAAACATAGATGCAAAAAAAATTCTTTACAAATGTTAGCAAGCCAAATTCAGCAATATATAAAAAGAGGATTGATCATCACCAATTGGGATTTAGCCCAATAACACAAGATTGGTTCAACATTTGAAAATCGATTGTTGTAATTCATCATGTTAACAGACTAAAAAATGGAAAACATATGAGCATCTCAATAGATGCAGAAAAATCCTTCGACAAAATTCAACACCCATTCAGAAAAACTCTCTTAGCGCATCTAGGAAAAGAATGAAGTTTCTTTAACCTGACAAAAGTCATCTAACAAAAAACCTAAAGTTAACATCATACTTCATGGTAAAAATTTGAATGTTTCCCCCCATAAGTTAGGGAATGAGGACAAAATGTCTCCTCTTAAAATTTCTATTCAACATTGTATTATAAGTCCTAGTCAGTGTGATTAAAGAAAAAAAGGGGTGGGGGGAAACCTTACAGCTTATAAAGAAAGAATTAATGCTTTTATTTACAAGCAACATGGTCAGTTATAATGAAAATTCTATATCTACAAAATATTATAAAAAAGAGATCTAATTGATTTCTAACAAAGGTGTTAATTGATTTTCAACAAAATTGACAAGGCAATTCAAAGGGGGAAAATACATTTTCAACAAATCATGTGGAAATAATCAGAAAGCTTCATACATGAAATAAAAGTAAGAGAAAGAGAGAGAAAGATTAAACTTTGGCCCTTGGTTCTTAACTCATACCATCTATAGAAATTAACACAAGGGGTGCCTGGGAGGCAGATGAAAGCATCTGCCTTCAGCTCAGGTCATGATGCCAGGACTCTGGGATCAATCCCTACATCAGGCTCCCTGCTAGGTAGGGAGCCTGCTTCTCCCTCTCGTTCTTCTGCGCATGCCCCTGCTTGTGCTCTCAATCTCTCTATCAAATAAATAAATAAAATTAAAAAAAAATAAAAAAAAAACTAACACAAAATTGATCATAGATCTAAGTTAGAGATCTAAACCTATAGCACAATTAGAAGAAAACATAGGGGAAAATCTTCATGACCTTTGGTTGGGCAAAGAGTGATCACTCTTCATCCTACTGATAAAATGTCTGTTTCATCATGAAATGACTCCACAAAGATGAAGCAATGTTACTTTTCAACTTTACTCTTGGAAGGATGACTAAGGTTATCATTCAGGAGAAAAAGAAGTAATTTCAATGCCCATAACAGAGAACTCAATTTATTGTGATTTATCCAATTAGAGGTCTTTAAGTTGTTTTTTGTTTTCATTTGTCTCCTAAAATAGGAAGCACATTGAAGTAAGAAGTTCAAGGTAAATTAATTCCATGATGCCACTAGAGACCCTAGCATTTTCTATCTTTTCACTCAGCCTCCATTTAGATTCTTCACGCATGTCTTCTCGGGGTTAAAAATGGCAGCTACATCTCTTGTTTCACATCAGTGTTTCACACAGGAAGAGCAAGGAGCCAAAGGTGTTTGTCTACCTGCTTTTTTAGAGCTTTCTGAGAAGCCACACTTGGTAAATTTTGCTTGTATTTCATAAGCTGGAAGAGTGTTGCTGGCCATATCTATCTGCAAGGAAGACTGAGAACTTTTCTTCCTTCCTTCCTTCCTTCCATCCTTCCTTCTTTTTTAATCAGGAGATTTAGTATCACAGCAACAATTGAGATTCTGATGGTAAGGAATAAAGGGAAATTAATATCTAATGGTAAGAAAGTGTCAGCTAAAGGCTCTCTTCCCTGCAGTCAGTGAAGGGCTTTTGTTCACTGGTTGTCTCATGCTGAAGATATTATATCTGCATACAGAATTATAACCTAATTAGATTTTGGATCTTTATAGACCTAGAGAATAATGCAACTGTATCTACAGTAACCTCTCCTTTTCTTTGATGTAAATTTTGATGAAAAGGTGAAGTAATGATGATCTGAGGTGTGGAATGACTGAGATCCCTATCAAATAGAAATATTGTATTTTGGGATGCCTGGGTGTCACAGTCAATTAATTAAGCGTCTGACTCTTGGTTTTGGCTCAGGTCTTGATCTCAGGGCTGTGAGATCAAGCCCTGCGTAGGGCTCCACACTCAGTGTGGAGTCTGCTTTGTGCTGTCTCTTTCTCTCTTTGCCTCTCCCCCACTCTCAGATAAATAAATCTTTTTTAAAAAGATTGTATTTCTTCAGGTTCTTCTAATCTTGAGTTATAAAACATTAAAGAAAAGGATTATTTTTTCTAAGAATTCATGAATTAGGTTACCCTACCTAAGCATTTTAAGTATAGGTCTGAATTGTGCCTACTTGAAATGCTAATTCATCAAAAAACTGCACAAAACACCACTTATTTAATATTACTTTTTATTTTTTAACAAATATATGGGTGCTTGACAAATCGCATCCTGGGATGTTCATCAGGGAGGAATTTTAATCAACATGATTGCTTACTTTTGTCTCAAAAAATAATTAATTTGTCAGTTAATGAATTGTGAAATAATTCATTTACTTTAAGAAGAATGATAACCTTTTTCTAAAGCAACTGTGAATTTTGAGAAAAAACACATTTAGAAACAATGAGGAATACAGAAGCACTGCTGCAAATGAATGAAGTAATGATAAAAGAAGGACCTAGAAAATCTGAATTTTGTGCTTTATTCCTCTACTCTAATTTTCTAAGACTTGCAGAAATTTACTTTGATTCTACATAATGTCAAAAACATCCAAATGCAAAATGAAAGAGGTTTTGATATCTTTTAGACATAGCTTTCATCTATTTGCACTTCAATTTTCTTGACACTGAGAAAAGCAATGTCTGTTTCTTACCCACTGTGAAGAGATTTTCTTTCAAAGTTTGAATTCTTTAGCCAAATTGATTCCATTGCATGAACAATACACAATTTCACCATGAAGAAAAGGATTTTATTGCCATCATTTTGGACCCCTTCTTCTTCTGTTCAAACACAAAGCAAGTTCCCAACTGAAACACGCTTGGAGCAGTTGTAATTAATAGAAGCTTAACTTGAAATTGATTAAAAGAAAGGTAAAGGGAAATAAAATTACTACTTTTTGAATATGCTAAGAATCAGAAAACCTGATCTAGTTCTGTCATTAACTAGGTTTGAGAGGTTGGACAAACACAAATCCACGTCTTGGCTTCACATTTCTGTTACTATATGAAGATGTAATGCAACCAATATCTAAATTTAAAAATGTAGGATCCGTTCACTTCCCAGTTACTGTTTTATCAAAGAGAATGTGAATATGATACTGAGCCAAAATAACTTTCTTTGTGGTTTGTTATACTTATAAAAATGATTCATATTCTTCTGGAACAATCTCACTGGGTCTCTCAAAGCAAGGCATCACTTGGGTTTGCACACAGCTATAGACGAGCTGTTCAGCTTGAAATGTTGAGCTGAGCATTGACTGACACATCACACATCACACATCCCAGAAAAACTAAAAGAACTCTTATGAAGCGTATGTATGGACCAGGCTGGAATAATCGACCCACTAGAGCCAATAGTTTGCCAGTTCACTGGACAATAATTATAGTTGGCATTTTCTTAGCATAGATAGCATAGACTTTTTTTCTTTCTTTCTTTCTTTCTTTTTTTTTTTTTTTTTTTTTTTTGCTAGGCACTGGGATTTTAATATAGTATCTCATGTCTACAGAACAAAACTTCAACAAGGGGCATTAGTAGTCCTATTAGAGGAAACCAATTCTCACAGAGATTTAGTAGTTGTCCAATGGCCAACTACTCATGAAACCCCAGAGATGAGACTCAAACCCAGTCCAGTTGACTTCAGAGACCATGCATTCTCTGTCTTTCACCCATTTAAGGCTCAGTCACTTCCTAAATTCTGAGGGGTTCTAGGTTTCTTAAAGGTCATTTCCAGGCATCACTGTCTTTTGCCAAATTAGAATTACCTGGCATTTCCAAAGTGGTATGAAACTTGTGGAGAGTCCCTGGGAAGTATAATAAAATACACAAGAGTAGAAGGTTGTCTAGAAAAACCACTGAGCTACCTTAAATGAGAATACTAAGCAAAGGATTATGGATAGGCTAACACTTGGGTTGGGCTTGAAGGAAAAGGAAGGTTGACAGATGGGGTAAGTAGAGGCAGATGGGAACATTGGATATGTTGCAGGAGACACTGAGACGTTCCTTCCCATGAGGCAGAGAGGGAGTTGTAGTTGAGTTGGGCAATAATATTCAAGGAAGGGAAGGTAAAGCAATACTTAATGTGTGCCAAGCCTTCTGCTAGATTTTTCATAGTCATCATTTCAAGGCCTTCCCAGTAGGGGTGGAGGGTGTCAAGACAAAGAGTGTGTGGCTTGAATTATTTGACAATGACAGTCCAGTGAAGTCTTTTGAACAGAATGTAACCAGATTAGTGCCAGGTTTTAGAGAGATTATTATTTTGTCAGTCTTCTGCCAAATATATTAATCATATAGGGGAAAGTTGATAGAAGAACAGTTAAAAGGAAGTGGGACACTAACCCATGGACACAGACAAATACCTGCATACACAAATGCTTTCCTCTGTCCCACCTCCCAAGCAATGATCTGCATTTTTTTTTTCATTTTTTTAAGGGCTCTTCATTACTTTTTAATTTATGATGATGAAGTTATGAATAACAGCTCTTATTTTCTAAGAACTTATTTAGGTACTACAGTATGTTCTAAGTGCCTCATATCATTTTTTCAATGTATATAAAGGCAGACAGTTAGTCTTATTTGATAGAAATGGAAACTGAGATTTAGACCGATGAAGGCACATGCCCAAGACCACACAGCTGGTAAGTGCTGCCGCTGGCATCCATGCTTAGCTGTGAATCCAGAGATTTTGTTCTTAACTACTGTGCTACCAAAGAACAGGCCAAGGAAAGAAATGTCTTGCCATTTTGAGAAAAACTTTGTTTCTTTTCAGTGAAGTTGAAAAATTGACTTTTGAGGCCTGGATAGTAAGGGAGCTAACAGAATGTTAAGAGCATTCCTGATATTAGTCAGATGGCTAGAGATAAGTCTTTGGGTAGGGAGCCAATAAAACCGGCCCACTTAGAAGGAAGGAAACTTCAAAGTTCTATTTAAAGGAGATCCAGTGAAAAACACTTTGAAAATAGGAAGTGGAGCCAAATATATCCGTGAAGCACATCAAATACCCATTGTGCTTCCAAAATCAAGATCCAGCTGAAAGAGCTGAGAGGAATTATGGAGGAGTCTCTGTGTGAGCAGGTGGGTGGTTCTGCAATGTGATAAGATAAGGGGAGAAT
The DNA here is from genome assembly GCF_964662115.1 of Mustela nivalis. Taxonomy (NCBI): domain Eukaryota; kingdom Metazoa; phylum Chordata; class Mammalia; order Carnivora; family Mustelidae; genus Mustela; species Mustela nivalis. The sequence continues at coordinate 56,909,088 of NC_139024.1, read as the reverse complement.
GTGTTGGAAGGACTGACTCATTCTACTCCCTGCTGCAGCTATTCTGAGCTTAAAGATAAGGTTTAATCACTGAACTCAATTTGCTGTTAAGGTGACTTGTAGCGAGCTGAAGATAATTGCAACTGGATCTCGGTTAAATAGTCTCTTAAGTGACATTATCTACAGTGTCATGGATCCTCATGGAGGCCAAAGTGTTCCCACTATAGTTCCAGTACCTGTGAAGGATCTGAGGGTTGTTTCAGGTGGTTTATGGAGTGTCAGCATTTTGGTGAATTTACCATTGGTCCAATTTCTGTATCTAGCAAGTTTATCATTAGGAGAAATTGCAATGGAATTTATTCATGCTACCCAATTGTACAATATGCTGATTTGTAAACCAGAATTCACTTATTAATTTGAAAACCTTAAATCCTTTTTGGAATGATTCAGAATATAAATAATGGGAGGCTGAGTGACAACGTGGAAAGAACAGATGGTCTAGATTTAGACAAAGCTATTTCCGAGAACCTAGTTTAGCTAGATGACCTTGAGCCATATCTTAACAGCTCTGAGTTGCAGTTTCCCTTGGAAAATGGAGGTGAGGTTATGGAATAAGGCTAATTTGACTTTAGAATACTCAGCTCAATTGCAAGGGACATGGTGGAGAGAAGCACTGTAGGCTGCTAAAGTTAACCCCAGCAATCATGGATCGGTGATCAAATACTCAGGGTCCCAAGAAAGGCAGATGTCAGGTGTGGGTTAGGCTAAGGCTATTATAAGGAGTCTCAGTCTGGTGGGTGGATTGTGGCAGTATCAGAGATCCTTTATATTTTAGAATACACTGGACTATAATATTCTTCACCCCAAAGTATGGAATTGTCAAGACATTAAATCAAGGCTTTGATCAGATGTCATTGAGTTCAGTGCCTGGCACAAGTGATAAAAGGGCAACATAAGACAGGTATTGGGGTGGGGGAGACGCCTGGGTGGCTCTGTGGGTTAAAGCCACTGCCTTTGGCTTGGGTCATGATCCCAGGGTCCTGGGATCGAGCCCCACACTTCCTCCTCTCTCTCTGCCTGCCTCTCTGCCTACCTGTGATCTCTGTCTGTCAAATAAATAAATAAAATCTTAAAAAAAAAAAAAAGACAGGTATCCAGGGAAAATTCAGATGGAATTCTGTGCACTGAGTCATACGCTGTTGTTGTTGTCATCATCATCATTATTGGAGGACAGTCCTGGTGCATCTGTTCTTAGCCCTAACATTCGATTCCAACTCCTTCTGTGTGATGAAAGCAAGGTTGTTATCTTCCTTGCCATCTTTATGGCTAACTTTGGGCAAATATCAAAGATCAAGTCAGGGTGGCAAAGAAGAGTAATAGAGTAAAAGATACTGTGTTAGTAATGAGGCTCCTCGGGGGAGTTTTGGAAAGTACGCTGAACTCATAAGGAGCCTCTCTTCCTAGTGCCAGTAAGGTGTCAGCTGGGGCTACTTGTATGTTGCCATCTAAGTAGTACTGGCACTCACCCTCCCCCAATTTCTCAACCTAAGGAAGCCATATGCCAAGATTTCTTTGAATTTTTTTTTTCTACTTTCAAGGAGATACTTTTTTTTCTTTTTTCCTTCCATCCCTTTCTTTCCTTCTTCGTTTTCTTTCACTTTGAGAATTTCTATTATACACCACAATGGCCAAGATACGAAATCCAGTCCATTCTTCAAACTTAAGATACACCTATCACTTGTCCCCCCAACCAACACATACACACACACACACACACACTCACACACACATACACATTCTCAAACAAAGTGATCATGCCTTGTTAGTTTTCAATTGAAAACTTAAATTTGAAGAATTTTTTCTAAAACTCTCCTGAGGAGAAGGTTGATACAACATAACAACAAAAAAAAGATAATATAAAACTAAAAACTGCTGAAGCGTGTCCCAATAATTTGTCATCAGTGAACCAAGGCAAAAACAAACCTTTCTTGTCATCACTGTAGTTTGAATGGCACATTCACTGACCAAAAACTTTGTGGGTCTGTTCTTTCTGAAATTCCAGCACACTAAACAGAAGAAACAATTAATTGTTAAGTAGTCCATAATTCCATTGGCGGATTAACATGCTTAATCATGCATACCTTTCCCACTTGAATTCCTAAAATAATAAAGAAATATCAGGGGTAATAAAATAGCTTCAAAATACAGAGATAATTTAAACAGTAATTTTCATATATAAAGTAGATCCCTGCCATTCGTACTAATGATGGGACCCCAGCTGTGCTGCATTATAAGCTATTCTCCAGGGGAGAAATTAGCAAAACAGAACCAGACTGCAGACTGGAATGGGATGTGGAACTAAGATAGCAAAGCTTCTTGCTTCTTTCTTCCCTCTTGGGAAGGGACCAAGGTATCAAATCAATGAGTATGTGGCCACTTGGAAGCTCTCCCCTGGGCTTCTCAGCTCTAGGTGATAAATATTGTCCCCAACCCTTTGGGGAAGAGTTCTCAGGGTCAAGTGGAGGTTGCCACGTTCTTAGTAAGGAAGTTTAGTGTTTGCTGACACCAAGGACTTTGGGAATAGTTCTGAGAGAGATGGGCAGGAAGAAAAAAGACCCAAAGGTCTCTGCTCCCTCAAGCCAACCAGCTGAAACTTCAGGGCTGGCCTCTAATTCTGCGGAGAGCTGGTGAACCACAGAAAACCAAGGATCTTTATAGAAAGACTATTGAAGTTGGGTAGTTGGAAAGGTATAGCCTGAAACCCATAGAAAATTTCTTTCTGAATTTCCAGGAGTATTTCCAGATCCATGTTGCTCATTTAGAGGACCTCCTAGTATACCAGGGACCTGCATTCCAGTGGCTCAAAGCCCGAGTGTCAAGTAATAGTACAGGTATCTAGGTCCAGACTGTAGCTACTACCAGAGAGCTGCAGTTTTGATACAGCATAGGGAATGATTTGAATATATTGGATGTTAAATTATATAACTCTTTATAAAAATTAAATGTTGCAAAAGTTAGGCAGGCTACAATATCATCTTTATATGGGTTTTTGTTCTTACTCCTTTTGACCCTAAAAATGAGTAAAAAAGTACTTTCTTTCTTTCCCCAGCATCTTTAGGTTGGATTCTTTAAGACTTGGGTGTGCAGTTTTTCAAGTAGGAAAGAATTTGTTATTGCAACTAATACATCTTGCTTTATCAACCTGGGATACCAAAGAAGATCATATTCTTTTTCATATTCAAAGTAGATGATACCAAATCCCTATCCACATGTTGCAAAGTTCCTCTTTTTTCTGTCTGGGATCTCTCTCTTGTGATAACTGCAAAACTTCAGGGATGCTTTTTAAGCGCAAGTTAGTCCAGAGAAGCCTGGTTAGTGTTCCACTCTTCACTATATTCCTGCCCGATCAGTTCATGAAAACTCAGCCATCCTAACATCTACCTTGTCTCCTGAAGGGCAATCTGCCTTGAACAGAGCAGGTGCTCAACACTAGGCTGGTAACCCGGTAAAATGGCAATCTTAGATGTGTTCTTGAGGTGTGTTCTCTGCTGAGGTACTTCCTACAGCAGCAGTGAGGTATAACTTATACTTGTACAAGTTTCCTAGGGCTGCTATAACAAGACCACAAACCAGGTTGGTTAGAATAAGATAGATTTACAGCTCAGAGTTGTGGTGGCTAGAAATCTGAAACCAAGTTTATTGTCAGGGCCAGGCTCTCTGAAGCCTCTGGAGGATCATTCTTTGCTTCTTCTGAGCCTCTGGTATTGCTGCCCATCATTGGTATTCCTTGGTCACATAGACACATCAAATCTCTGCCTTCATCATCACATGGTGTTGTCCTGTGTGTGTGTCTGTGTTCCAATTTGCCTTATCTTATAGGGACATTAGTCTTTGGATTACTCCAACTCATTATGAATTCACCTCACCTTCTTTGTCAGCAACTTGATTATTTAACTTTCCTCCTGATCTGCACCTAGCTCTAATGTTCTGTCCTCTGACTTTTGCCATGATTTCAGTTTCACAAAAAAGAACTTCATTGATTTGAGGTCCTCATGTTCTGACAGACAGTCCAATTCAAATATAAATTTTATACACACACACACACAGCATCTTCTTTCTACACCTGTTCGTGCAGCCCAATATATAATCTTCTATGGATGCTGAATTCACCTCCTAAGTTGGACACTAGTCCAGCTATATGTTTATTAGAACCAGGTTTCTGTTCTAAAAGGGTTGAGAAGTTAAAATCATACTGAAAAAAAATCTTACCCCAGTTGAACTGAGGAATTAATTAATTTCCTTAATCATTTAATCTAGTAGTATCCAATATAATTTTCTGTGAAGATGGAAAAGTTTTATTTCTGTACTGGCCAATTCAATAGCCACTACTCACATATGATTACTGAGTACTTGAAATGCAGCTGATGTGGCTGAAGACCTGAATTTCCAATTTTATTTAATTTTAATTAATCTTCATTTAAATTTAAATAGCAACATGTAATTAGTGGTTATTGGATTGGACCGCACAGATCTACTCCATTCCTTTAATGTAAAGAATATTGTTTTCTCCTTCAGGAGAAAATAATAAAATTGAATTCATTTGTTATGATAAGGGCTTTAGAGGCTCTTCAGGATAAAAGAAAGAAAAGGTGATGTACTGGATGTGCCAGTCTAACCAAATAATTCCAGGACAAAATGAGTGAGGTGTATCATCATTTATGTGTTGTTAGAGACTGAGATCTTCATCTTTCTAGCTCCAAGCATACTTCAAGAGCTAAGGAAAATCTGACAAAGGTGAAAATGTTTGAAACATATTCAACCACATTTTCTAGAAGCCAAATGAGACCCTGGAAAAGCAAGGACCTCGCCTTTCCTGATGAGTATCTCAGCTGCTTGTAAAACTGCTTGGCTCACATTTGAGTTACTGCACCAGTAGGAGATAGATTAAGGTATTATCCTCACATTTTCAGATTGTCTCTTTTTATTTCTCTGAGTCCAATTTAGTGTTTTCTTTGGCTAAATTGCTTCATTAGTATTCATGTGCAAAATGTTATTCAGACTTTAAAAATAGAAGATGTCAAAGTTGAGGTAATATATCTGATTGGGAGATTATCTTGTTCCTGAACTGGAAATCCAAAGAAAGCAAAGAAAGAGAGACAGTTAAGGTTATTGATCTAGGGAATGTGTCCATCTTAAGGCTTGAGGGAAATATCTTCTTATGCCACACAAAGATGAGTTACTTTATGAAGAACTTTAATCAGTTTGATTCAACTTTAAGATGTTGGGGCTTCTAAGTTCCATATGTTTCCATGGTTGTCAAGAAATCCTCACAGAGAAAAGTTTTAATTAAAGGTAGCTGAATCTGGGATTAGTTTAATTTACCTTCTGATCTTATGGGATACATCTAGAGAAGATGTAGGTATACTGAGCAGACAGAGAAAAGGAAATAGATGAGTTCAGAAAGAATTTTTTTAAATAATTTTTGAAAATATTTATTTATTTATTATCTTAGAGAGAGAGAGAGAGAGCAAGAGAGAGAATGGGGGGGGGAGAATCTCCCACAGACTCCCTGCTTAGCACAGAGCCCACTGTGGGGCTCCATCTCACAAGCCTGAGACAGGACCTGAACTAAAACCAAGAGTTGGACGCTTAACTGACTAAATCACCCAGGCACCTAGAGAAATAATTTAGTGATATAAAGAACTCTAATAGCTAAATGCAATTGGAAATAATCTTCTATAGGCACAAAACCTTCAGTCTTTTTCTTTCTGAATTCTACCCCAAAGATGAGGTAATCACCAGCAGATATGAATCTGAATGTCCATTTTTTCTTTTTTTCTTTTTTTTTTTTTTTTACTTTGAATGAGAATGAGCATCTTATCATAAATTTAAAGGTCATTTTTATTTCTTGAGCAGCTAGCATCAGTTCGAAAAAATATTCTTTTTTTTATTCTTTTTTAATTTTTAAAGATTTTATTTATTTATGTGACAGAGAGAGATCACAAGTAAGCAGAGAGGCTGGCAGAGAGAGAAGCAGGATCCCTGCAGAGCAGAGAGCCCGATGCGGGGCTTGATCCCAGGACTCTGGAATCATGACCAGAGCTGAAGGTAGAGGCTTTAACCTACTGAGCCACCCAAGTGCCCCCGAAAAAATATTCTTATGCCTTTACATTTAATTAATTAAATTTTAAAAATTAATGCTGTTTAACATGTATTCATATCTTAGTGATATAAACTGTGTACTTGACTTCATAATTCTTTCTAGGCCTCTTCAATTCTCTCTTCTAAAAGTGCAGGGGTATATGTGTGCATGAAATAGATTATCATCAAGGTAGCTTTTGTTTAGCATATCACTATATGACTCCATGGGCAAGCTTATATAGCTGTCCCTTTGTTGTCTGTATTTTTTTTATTGTGTTATGTTAGTCATCATAAAATACATCATTACTTTTTGATTCAGTGTTCCAAGATTCATTATTTAAGTACAACACCCAGTGCTCCATGCAATACATGCCCTCCTTAATACCCACCACCAGGCTCACCCATCACCCATTCCACCCAACACCCTCAGTTTGTTTCTCAGAGTCCACAGTCTCTCATGGTTTTTCTCCCCCTCCAGTTTCTCCCAATTCACTTTTCCTTTCCTTCTCCTAATGTCCTCCATGTTATTTATTATGTTCCACAAGTAAATGAAACCATATGATAATTAACTTTCTCTGCTAGACTTATTTCACTCAGCATAATCTCCTCCAGTACCATCCTAGATGCAAAATTTAGGTATTCATCCTTTCTGATGGCTGAGTAATATTCCATTGTATATATGGACCACATCTTCTTTATCCATTCTATCTGTTGAAGGGCATCTAGGCTCTTCCCACAGTTTGGCTATTGTGGACATTGGGGTACATATGGCCCTGCTTTTCACTACATTTGTATCTTTGGGGTAAATACCCAGTAGTGAAATTGCTGGATCATAGGGTAGCTCTGTTTTTAATTTTTTGAGGAATCTCCACACTGTTTTCAAAGGGGCTGCACCAACCTCCATTCCCACCAACAGTGTAAGAGGGTTCCCCATTCTCCACATCCTCTCCAATATTTGTTGTTTACTGTCTTGTTGATTTTGGCCATTCTAACTGGTGTAAGATGATATCTCAATGTGGTTTTGATTTTAATTTCCCCGATGGCTAATGATGATGAACATTTTTTCATGTGTCTGCTAGCCATTTGTATGTCTTCATTGGAAAAGTGTCTGTTCATGTCTTCTGCCCATTTTCTGACATGATTATCTGTTTTTTGGGTGTTGAGTTTGAGAAGTTCTTTATAGATCTTGGATATCAGCCCTTTGTCTGTAGCATCACTTGTGAATGTCCATATATTTTTAGTGGCTTTCCAGTTATTCCTTGAATTATTTTTTTATACTTGCATATAAAACTTGTAAATAAAATCTTCACTTTCAGTAGATGGGAATCAGCTTCTCTAAAGTGTAAATTTTGGATAATTTGCTTTCTTAAAGCAAAATACTCAATCTGTGTGTCTATGTAGCTAAGGATACAAGGCCTCTCTGTCTTTCCCTTCCTTCCTCCTTTATTTATTTATTTGACAGAGAGAGATCACAAGTAAGCAGAGAGGCTGGCATTCTTTCTTTTTATTATATTGTTTTCTGGATGTTGGTGAAAATTATGAGGATTGACTGAGGAAATACACTATTTTAATATTTTGTCTTTCAAAATATTAGTGAAATCTTCAGTGTCTAAGCAAAGCCTGAATAGTAGTGTTGCCTGATTTCCATGGTGAGGTGTGAATCAATGGGTTATGAAACCCTCCTCTCCTCTGTTACCCATTTCCCAAAGACAAGAATGCTTTTCTTTTCATTCTCAGATTCTCCTTTTATTTATCTTATTAAGCCCTTTATTTTGCATAAAGATGAGGAGATGTTTTACTGTTCATATCACTGTCACTTGCCAGGGAACTGATTTATCATATGTGACACTAGAAAAAATAAAACACTAATTTATATTCATGAAGTCCTCATTTGTGCTTTCTAAACAGATATAATACAATTTGTCTAACCTCTCCAGGATGTTCTAGAGCCCTATCATTTTATGACATTTTCTGTCCAGTATAAACAGGAGAACAGTAGTACATGAAAGGTAAAAATATTATAAATATAATTGAATTGAATATTTTTAGACAAATGAAAAATAGAAAGAATTACTAAGTGATGTTTTAGTTCATAAACTTAATTTTATATTATGTCAGAATATGGCATAGAAAATTTGACTTGAAATTTGAGCATTATCATAACATTTCTGTCATGTACAAAGAAATATCTAAGTTGACAAACAAGCAAACAAAAACCAAAAGACACTTTCAACTACAGAAACCTTATAAGAACTTCACCTGTAATCTTATAACATGCCAAATCTTTTCTTTTTTTTTTTTTAGATAGACTGTAAATTTTTATCATAAAGCATATCTCAGCCAACCAAACAAAAAATAAATAACATTTTATCAAATTTTCAATTAGTGCCATCATATTCAAGATTCCCAGGGAAGGCAGAGAAGATCGAACAATTTTATGTCTCAGTTTAAAGATCATTTTCTTAGAACAAGTACTTCTAAGTTCCCAATCTTGACTAGGTTCCCCTGGTGTGTACCTTTGCAGCCCTATTTCCTCCATAGAATTTTTTACAGTTGTAACGTAGGCAGTACTTTTGCAAACATTTGTCTCATGGCTGTCATCATTAGACCAAACTCCATGATGAAAACTGCATTGATTCTGTTCCCCCTGCACACCCGAGGCTGAACACAAGACCTCCCGGATATCTGTACTGTGCCTATTCAAAAACACATGTTGAATTAATAAGTTACAATTCTCTTAATCGTCTTTAATGTATTTAAAGCATTTAACCTTTTCAGAAGGACAGAGGGATGGCTCCCTCTGAAGGGAATTGGCTTTTGGAGTCAACCACTAGGCTGGCTCAGTGTATCACAACATTGGATTCTGCCAAGGGCCTAGGGATGCATTCTTTATATTTGCAATTATATCTTGGAAATAAAACCAGCAAGTAATGTGTGGCTAAAGTATTTATTTATGTGATGAGGTCACAATTAGATTTATTCTGTGACTAAGCTACTTCTTCTTCTAACAGAAGTTCAAAGCTAGGGAAAAGGGATGCCTGGGTGGCTCAGTCAGTTAAGCAGCTCCCTTTGGCTCAGGTAGTGATTCCAGGGTCCTGGGATCGAGTTCTGAACTGGTCCCTTGCTCAGTGGGGACCCTGCTTCTTTCTCTAACTCTGCCTGCCTCACTGCCTGCTTGTGCTCTCTCTCTCTCGCTCGCTCGCTCTCTTTCTCTCTGACAAATAAGTAAATAAAATCTCCAAAGCAAAGGAAAAGAAAATGCTGTAGGGCAGGGAGATGAGAGCTTCATTGACTAGCAGCTGAGCAGGCACAGAAAACTTCAGAGTTGGGATCCAATACTAAACTATGTCCTGTCTCACTAGGGCAGAACCAAATAAATGGAAATAGGGTAAAAAGCTTTTGTGAAGGGTGAGCAGGAATACAGCTGGTTGGTGAAGATGCCACAAAAAAGACTGGTGATGAGTCTGGTCTTTGGGACTGTTGAATGTTGGCATTCTTGAAGTACCACTAAAAAGCCCTGATGATCAGAAAAATCTGAGTTCATTATTCACAAAGTCAAGGAGAAGGGAGGGTGAAATCAGGATATTTTTGAGGCTTTGGAGTCTGACTTAAGGGTTAAGATTGGGTAAGAATCATGATATAGTAATGAATAATGCTTCAATGAACATAGGAACACAGATATTCAAGTTAGGGAAACAACTGTCTGTCAATAGATAAATGGATTAAGAAAATGTGGTATATTTATAGAATGGAATATTAGTTAGTCTTAATAAAGTAACAAATCTTGTTATTTGTGACATTACAGCTGGGCTTTGAAAGTATTATGCTAAGTGAAAAAAACCACGCAGTGTCAACTCATAGAAGGTATAAAAGTAATTGCCACGCATTGAAAAGGGTGGTGAGAGAAATAGGGAGAGGTTGGTAAAACACTATAAACTTTCAGCTCTAGAATGAATAAGGTCTGAGGACCTAATGTAGAACATGATGGCTATAGTTGATAACACTGTATTGCATACAAAAATTTGCTAAGAGTAGAACTTAAGTGTTCTCACCAAAGAAAAGAAAAGAGGTAAATATGTGAAGTGGTGGATGTATTAATTAAGTAGATAGTGCAAATCCTTTGAACTGTATATGTATATCAAATCATCACATTGTCCGCTTTAAGTCGATCACAATTTAATTCGTCAATTATCCATCGATAAAACTGAAAAAGAAAAACACATAAAATTGGCGGGTACAGCAAGGGAAGGGTTTTAGGGTAAGGTCTCCAAGAATCTCAGAGAGTAAACTGTCACTTGAGGTTATCTATTTAAAAGCTGGACAATCTGGTGTTAGGTGAAATAGGAATTTGGGAGAAATTTCCAAAATGAACAGTGAAGGTATCTGCAACTTTTATCTTCATGGGCAAGAGTTTCCTGGAATAGAAAATAATTAGGTCCTATTTAAGATGAGCAATGAACTGCATGTGTGTAGATGGTTTTAGGTCTCTGTCCTCTTCCTGTTCTAGGACATTCTTCTGTTTCAGGAAAAGGAGGCCCACTGAAGGAGCACGGAGGCAGTAATGGTCACCTTACCTCAGAACTGCAAACGTCAGCAGTGGGAAAGGGCTGTATCTTTGAACCAATCTCCTCTATCATGAGCGAGACTTATTCCTTAACGTCTACTTCAGAGTGGCTATTATGGCTCATGAATTTGAATCTCCTCATTCCCAGATTGCTAATGAAATAAATATAAAGCAATAAACAAGTAGTAGAGCAGAAGAGAGGGGAAGGAGCAGATGCCGCATTTACTTGTTTAATTCATGTGCTTTGAGACTTTCAGAAATATTTGGTGGGGAAAATTATTTATAGTGGGAACAGATAACATAAATGTATAAGGTTAGTAATTAATCATATAAGCAGGATAATACTTCTGAAAGGTATGTGGGGAAATGCCATTAGTGGGCCAGCTCTAATTTGTTTTGTCTTATTATATGCTTGGTTAAAAATGGCCATTCTTATCATCAAATGAAGATGAGATGAAGTGAGTGTTATGATTCAATTTTAAAACATGAAAAATGTTTTTAATAAAATACTTATTTCATTTTTGGGAAAAAAATATTGCAACATAACAAAAGGCATTAAGATGCTAAGCAAAATTCTGGAAAGAAAGCCAGCATGTCAAGGACCCTCCATGGAATGGGAGGTTGGCAAATCCTCCTGACCTGAGAAGACATGAAAAACACATTAGAATTCTTACAGTAGGGCGCCTGGGTGGCTCAGTGGTTAAGCCGCTGCCTTCGGCTCAGGTCATGATCTCAGGGTCCTGGGATCGAGTCCCGCATCGGGCTCTCTGCTCAGCAGGGAGCCTGCTTCCTCCTCTCTCTCTCTCTCTGCCTGCCTCTCTGCCTACTTGTGATTTCTCTCTGTCAAATAAATAAATAAAATCTTTAAAAAAAAAAAAAAAAGAATTCTTACAGTATAAGACTCTACATGGACGCACACTTGACCATCAAGGTTCAGGTGATGGCAAAGGCATCATCCTTATTTTAAGTAACATAAAGGAAACTGAACTGGCTTGGGTATGCACGTTGTGCCTCCCTTCTCTTGGCCCTAACAGGACCCTTCTTCTTCCCCACATGCTTATCTCTAAGCTGATGGTGTCAAGCCCATGTGAAAACAGAAGTCACAAACCCCAGTGTCCACAGAGAACAGAAACTTAACAGAAGATGAAGTGGGCCACAGTTAAATTAAGGAGAGTGAGTGTAGGGAATGGTGGTCATTGGTGAACTAGAAGGAGCACAGCTACTCAGATCTAGTTGATTGTTACCATGTAGGAATATTTTTGTTCCATGTGCCAAATGTTTCAATGTTTCAAGAAATGCTAGCCATTCAGATTTTTGTATGTTAGTTTTCTATTTATAAAGCATATTTTCATGGCCAAAAAAAATCCCACACATCTGCAAGTTGAACTTCGTGGGCCTCATCTTGTTTAAATGGCTGAATTTTGAAGACATAATAGCCAACATACAATTGACTTTGTTCTGGGCTCCTCTGAGATGTTGGAAGGCAGGTCATTGCATCCTCTCCTGCCTAAAGCAGGATTTGAATTTCTACGGTTAGGGACACATTATTCTTTTAGAACAAGGGACCTTTTGTTCCTCATTAAACATTAAAATATCTCTGGTTATTAACTTACGGAGGTGATACAATAAATTTAATCTACCAGAAGCTTCTGCTGAAACTGATGGAAAGAGAGTAAAGCTCTGGGGAAGTGGTGCCACTGTGTTAAAAAAAAAAAAAAAAATAGCTCTTCAAAATGCAGAAGTCCTGGCTTCAGCCCTAGAGATTCGAGTTCTCTAGAATTGGAGGAGAGGGCAAACCACTTGCTCAGTGAGCACTCCTGGGTGATTCTCAGGTAGTTTTCTGAAAATAAGCGAACAAAAACCTAGGCAGCAGTTCTGGAATTTTAGTGAGCAATAAGTTCGCCTGGAGGGCTTGTCCTAGCACACAGGGCTAGT